>NC_042965.1:6435223-7775223 GCF_901001165.1 Salmo trutta | reverse complement strand
GTCCTTCTGGAAGGTTCTCCCATCTCCACAGAGGAACTCTAGAGCTCTGTCAGAGTGACCATCGGGTTCTTGGTCACCTCCCTGAACTAGGCCCTCATCTCCCGATTGTTCAGTTTGGCAGGGCGGCCAGCTCTAGGAAGAGTCTTGGTGGTTCCAAACTTCTTCCAATTAAGAATGATGGAGGCCACTGTGTTCTTGGAGAACTTCAATGCTGCAGACATTTTTTGGTACCTTTCCCCAGATCTGTGCCTTTACACAATCCTGTCTTGGAGCTCTACGGACAATTCCTTCGACCTCAGGGCTTGGTTTTTGCACTGTCAACTGTGGGACCTTATATAGACAGGTGTGTGCCTTTCCAAATCATGTCCAATCAATTGAATTAACCACAGGTGGACTCCAATCAAGTTGTAGAAATATCTCAAGGATGATCAATGGAAACAGGATGCACCTGAGCTCAATTTCCAGTCTCATAACAAAGGGTCTGAATACTTACGTAAATAAGGTATGTTTTTTTCGCATTTAGCGTCTGATTTTGCTCGTAGTTTGTTCTAATTTTGTTAGCATTCTGGTAAGAGGCCCAATGGCCTTTTCTTGTTTTTTTAGCAACCTCCGTGTGCTATGCTGATAATACCAAATCCCAGGATGAGAAAAGGACAGTATGACAATATGAAAATCTGGATACCGCCAAAGCCTAAATTCAAACCTTGTTTACATTTGGAGCTGATATTCTGGTCTTTTTACAGTCTTTTATAGACGGGTTGGTTGTATAGCAACAAAACCGATGCGTGCAAAACAGACTGGGTTAGCTTAGACTGTTGACAACATGTAAACTATATTTTGCCTCCAAATGTTTATTGAAAACAAATACATTTGCACAATGAACACTTGTTGTCTCAAATACATAGTTAACGATGTTGGTTAGCTAGCTAGCGAATGTTTTTCATATTAGCATAGACATGACAGCAGTCTAAACAAGACAATATCAATAACAAGATACGAGCTGAAACGAGCCACCTACGCTTCCCCACATGGAATCTTCTTTTATTTGTTGCTAGCCATCGGACTGTTCAGAATCATAACGCACACCTTCCGGCCACATCGATGCGTGCACATGATTTGTGTGACGTGGTCAGCCAACCCGTCTATTTCCAACAATTAGAAATAATATATTTTTTTTGGCTCAGAAAACTTGGGGGCCAAATAAAAATCACTTGGCCTGCGGAGTGCCAGTTGGAGAACCCTACTATATGCTTTGTCTATATTTTCAAAATCAGAGCACCTTCCTCCTTCCAGCATGGCAGTACTGGCTTAATTACTAGGAAATGTCAGAGGTTTGTTGTTTGAGATGAATATGCCTGGGGACCAGACATGCACTGCTCTTTTCAGGGGGATTTGTCAGTAAAATGCCTCAAAGGCCAACTGTAATTCCCTTTTGAGTAGAACTGTGGAGAGAGACAGTGATGAGGGCAATGACACACAAGGTCTTCATGGGACATGGTGGACAGAAGACAGACTTTTAGAAGATGGACAGTGGTCAGAGAGGGAAAGAAAAAAGAAGAGCACAGACAAATGGAGACGGGAGGGATTCCAGCCACGTTGATAACCATCAGAGATAGGAAAGCGTGAAAGAAGCAGGGGTTTGGATCGTTCAGGGTGGGTGAAACAGCAGAAAGGTGGTTCGATGTGAGGTGTTTTGAGAATGAGGGAGGATCTTGTGACAATCCGAGAACTTACATTGGGAATGGCGTCCTCCAGCAGCCATTTCGACCTTTTCTTCCTCCTCTTCTCTGCCGGGAGAGAGCTAAAGAAACAACTTTCACTTTCTGACCAAACAATATGATTATTGGGTGACAATTTGGCACAGCCTTATAGCATCATTTAACATTGATCAACACTTTGACTGAGCCAAGACAGGACTCACTGAAATACACGTTTTCCATGAAAATAAAAATATCAGCATATCACAACGCTGTGAAATACCTGTTCCTGTCTGCGCCTTTCTTTCGTCCTCTCCATCCCTCGTTTTGGGCCCTTTCAGGAAAGAGTTTGGAGGGAGGGTTTGGTGGAACGCGGGTCCTCAGGCGGAAGATGCATTTCCTCTTCTTGATCTCCTTCCCACAGAGGAACCTGGAGAAATACAGAGGGGGTGAGAAGGTCATGGTCTGGTAAAGGAGGTGTGATGTCAACAAATAAACCTTCAGCCAAGTAACATGTCTGTTGTAACAAATCACCCAGAACAAAAAGAAAACAACTTACTGAATGTTGGGGGCCATACTATATCATTGTTAGCTGGACATGAGAATTACATTGGCAGATTCAGTATATGCTATTGATGGGATTTCCAATTAAATAGTAGTTTTATAATGTATGATCTGAATACAACAGAGAGAGATGTCTTACTTGCTCTTGTAGTTGTTCAGAGCATCAAGGAGATATTGACCTCTTTCTGTTGGAGGAGTATTGGAGAGCTGTGGGGAATATCAAAATGTTAGTCTGATGCAATTGGCTTGAGATGGCATTAATCAACTTCCTATCCGGATTCCTACTAAGAATTCAGACAGGATTTCATTTGGTGGTTCTAACCTTGCCCAAATGGAAACGCTCCCAGTTGTTGCTGACAAAGTTAAGGATCTCCTCCAGCTCAAAGTACTTCTTCTTACTTTGGACTCCCAGGTTGTAAAGTGCCAAGTGCACCACGTCCACCCTGGATAAGAAACCAGGGACAATCAGTGAGCTCAAAATAGAGATGAAATGAGAGGGGATAAAAGATACGCATTTTCAACAAAAACCAGTCCCTCCAGGATCCCACGATTGCAATTGTTTTTGCCAAATCAACAATTCCCCACATATTATGCAAGGGCTTGTAATATCTTATGCGACACTATCAACAC
This sequence comes from Salmo trutta, assembly GCF_901001165.1. Lineage (NCBI taxonomy): Eukaryota > Metazoa > Chordata > Actinopteri > Salmoniformes > Salmonidae > Salmo > Salmo trutta. The sequence continues at coordinate 7,772,332 of NC_042965.1, read as the reverse complement.
GCTGTACCGGCAGGATAGAACAGCGGCGTCTGGTAAGATAAGGGGCGGCGAGGACTATGTATTTTTGTAAATAACAGCCGGTGCACCATATCTAAGGAAGTCTCGAGCTATTGCTCGCCTGAGGTAGAGTATCTCATGATAAGCTGTAGACCCCACTATCTACCGTAAAATCCGGACTATAAGCCGCAACTTTTTCCCACGCTTTGAACCTCGCGGCTTAAACAATGACACAGCTAATATATGGATTTTTCCCGCTTTCAAATTTGTGGGTCCTAACAGCGTGGAGCATTGTCAAATCTACTATCATCAACGGGTTTCGAAAGGCTGGACTGTTGCGTGTTGAAGAGGGCTCAGCGGGGGATTTGCCTCCGGATGAAAGTGACGAGAGCGATAATGAAAACGATCCAATATCGGATGAAGCAATTCTGAGGCTATTCAACTCTGACACCGAAGGAGATGACTTCTGTGGTTTCAGTGCACAGGAGGAGGAAGATAGTGACCAATGACTTTCTTGGTAGGCTACTGTTTACTGCTAATTTTTTATTTTTTGTTACAAGCCGTGTTTCGTTAAAGCCTATTTATTTTTGTTACAAGCCGTGTTTCGTTAAAGCCTATTTATTTTTGTTACAAGCCGTGTTTCGTTAAAGCCTTTGTAAAGTTCATTTGTTTCAATGTACCGGTAGGCACCTGCGGCTTATAGACATGTGCGGCTTATTTATGTTCAAAATATATATATTTTTTTTTAATTCAGTGGGTGCGGCTTATATTCAGGTGCGCTCAATAGTCCGGAAATTACGGTACTTAGAAAGTTTTCATCTGTATTTTTCATAGCTGTTTACATACCACCAGACTGAGGCACTTAGACAGCATTGAATGAGCTGTTTTCCCACCATAAGGAAACGCTCACCCAGAGGCGCCGCTCCTAATAGCCGGGGACATTAATAAAAGGAAACTTAAATCTGTTGTACCAAATTTCTATAAGCATGTTAAATGTGCAACCAGAGGGAAAAAAAAATAAAACTCTGGACCACCTTTACTCCACACACAAAGCTCTCCCTCGCCTTCCATTTGGCAAATCTGACCATAATTCTATCCTCCTGATTCCTGCTTACAAGCAAATTTTAAAGCAGGAAGCACCAGTGACTCGATAAATTAAAAAAAAGTGATCAGATGAAGCAGATGCTAAGCTACAGGACTGTTTTAATAGCACAGACTGGAATATGTTCCGGGATTCCTCCGATGGCATTGAGGAGTACACCACATCAGTCAGGGGCTTCATGAATAAGGGCATTGATGACGTCGCCTCCACAGTGACCGTACGTACATACCCCAACCAGAAGCCATGGATTACAGGCAACATCCGCACTGAGCTAAAGGCTAGAGCTGCAGCTTTCAAGGAGCGAGACTCTAACCCGGAAGCTTATAAGAAATCCCGCTATGCCCTCCGACGAACCATCAAACAAGCAAAGAGTCAATACAGGACTAAGACCGAATCGTTCAACACCGGCTCAGACGCTCGTCGGATGTGGCAAACCATTACAGACTACAAGGGGAAGCACAGCCGAGAGCTGCCCAGTGACACGAGTCTACGAGTCTGCAAGCAAGCGCTGACCAACTGGCAAGTGTCTTCACTGACAATTTCAACCTCTCCCTGTCGGAGTCAGTAATACCAACATGTTTTAAGCAGACCCCCATAGTCCCTGTGGCCAAGAAAACTAAGGTAACATGCCTAAATGACTACCGACCCGTAGCACTCATGTCTGTAGCCATGAAGTGCTTTAAAAGGCTGGTCATGGCTCACAACACCATTATCCCAGAAACCCTAGACCCACTCCAATTTGCATACCGCCCAAACAGATCCACAGATGATGCAATCTCTGTTGCACTCCACACTGCCCTTTCAATGCTATTCATTGACTACAGCTCAGCATTCAACACCATAGTGCCCTTAAAGCTCATCAATAAGCTAAGGACCCTGGGACTAAACACCTCCCTCTGCAACTGGATCCTGGACTTCCTGACGGGCTGCCCCCAGGTGGTAAGGGTAGATAGCATATCTGCCACGCTGATCCTTAACACAGGAGCCCCTCAGGGGTGGGTGCTCAGTTCCCTCCTGTACTCCCTGTTCGCTAATGACTGCACGGCCAGGCACGACTCCAACACCATCATTAAGTTAACCGATGACAACAGTGGTATGCCTGATCACCAACAACGACGAGACAGCCTATAGGGAGGAGGTCAGAGACCTGGCCAGGTGGTGCCAGGACAACAACCTCTCCCTCAACGTGATCAAGACAAAGGAGATTGTGGACTACAGGAAAAAGAGGACCGAGCACACTCCCATTCTCATCGACGGGGCTGAAGTGGAGCAGGTTGAGAGCTTCAAGTTCCTTGGTGTCCACATCACCAACAAACTAACATGGTCCAAGCACACCAAGACAGTCGTGAAGAGGGCACGACAAAACCTATTCCGCCTCAAGAGACTGAAAAGATTTGGCATGGGTCTTCAGATCCTTAAAAAGGTTCTACAGCTGCAGCCACGAGAGCATCCTGACTGGTTGCATCACTGCCTGGTATGGCAACCTCTCGGCCTCCGAACGCAAGGCACTACAGAGGGTAGCGCGAACTGCCCAGTACATCACTGGGGCCAAGCTTCCTGCAATCCAGGACCTCTATACCAGGAGGTGTCAGAGGAAGGCCATAAAAATTGTCAAAGACTCCAGACACCCTAGTCATAGACTGTTCTCTCTGCTAAACCCCGGCAAGTGGTACCGGAGCGCCAAGTCTAGGTCCAAGAGGCTTCTAAACAGCTTCTACCCCCAAGCCATAAGACTCCTGAACATCTAGTCAAATGGCTTCCCAGACTATTTGCATTGCCCCCCCCCTTACACCGCTGCTACTCGCTGTTGTTATCATCTATGCATAGTCATTTTGAAAACTCTACCTACATGTACATATTACCTCAACTAACCAGTGCCCCCGCACATTCACTCTGTACCGGTACCCCCCTGTATATAGTATCGCTATTGTTATTTCACTGCTGCTATTTAATTACTTGCTACTTTTATTTCTTATTCTTATCTGTATTTTTTTTTAAACTGCCTTGTTGGTTAGGGGCTCGTAAGTAAGCATTTCACCTGTTGTATTCGGCGCATGTGACTAATAAAATATGATTTGATCAATCACTGCACTATTTCTGCATAAAACAGTTAAATGGTCGCAATATTATTGCATAAAACTGGCCCATCACCGCAGTACAAAAAGGGCTTGCAATTTCAACCAATCTGGACACATTTACCGCATAATATTAGGGATATGCATCTCTACTTACAAGCACGATTCGATATACATCAAGATACATGGTCTCCGACACGATACAGGAAAGTGTGATTTGATTTGATTTGATTAGTGGAACGAATTGATGCGATTCGATGTACTAACAATTGTTGCATGAACACATTCCTTTTCCCTTCTAAATGAATATCTAATACTGATGGACTCAGGAGCTGAGCTGGATCTGTCTGAGCTGACATCTCTATGCTGAGTGGACCTGTGTGTGTGTGTGTGTGTGTGTGTGTGTGTGTGTGTGTGTGTGTGTGTGTGTGTGTGTGTGTGTGTGTGTGTCAATTATGTAGTGTGTTAGCTGAGCCATAGGGCAGACTAAGCATCTACCACGATCAGATTAGGGGATTTAAGATTTCACCTCCGTCTCAAAAGCGAATGATTTTGACTGTTTGGAACTTCACAGAGTAGAGCTACCCTCTTCTCCCTTTCCGACCAGTGGCTTGCAAAAAGTATTGCTATCCTTGATATAAAAGTACACCTTTACACTACTCATGTAAAAATAACCAAAGGCAGTGACTGTTTAAAATCAGAATTTCCAAAAACATTTTGTATGGTGAACCTGGCAATCGAAAAGCCCCAATTAGCATTTAGATGTGCAATCAGCAAGATGTGAGTTGTGTCCACTACGGTAGCCTACACAGCTCCACCGGTAAAACACGATTGTTTAGTTTGGCTGGGCGGTCTTGGTGGTTCCAAACGTTTCCCATTTAAGAATGATGGAGGCCACTGTGTTCTTTGGAACGTTCAATGCTGCAAAAATATTTTGGTACCCTTCCATTCAGCCACAAGGGCATTAATGAAGTCGGGCACTAATGTTGGGCAATTAGGCCTGGCTCGCAGTCAGCGTTCAAATTCATCCCAAAGGTGTTCGATGGGGTTGAGGTCAGGGCTCTGTGCAGGCCAGTCAAGTTCTTCCACACCGATCAACAAACCATTTCTGTTATGAACCTTGCTTTGTGCAAGGGGGCATTATTATGCTGAAACAAGAAAGGGCCTTCCCCAAACTGTTGCCACAAAGTTGGAAGCACAGAATCATCTAGAATGTCGTATTAAGAGTTCTCTTCACTGGAACTAAGGGGCCTAGCCCGAACCATGAAAAACAGCCCCAGACCATTAATCCTCCTCCACCAAATTTTACAGTTGGCACTATGCATTTGGGCAGGTAGCGTTCTCCTGGCATCCGCAAAACCCAGATTATTCAGTCGGACTGCCAGATGGCGAAGCGTGATTTATCACTCCAGAGAACGTGTTTCCACTGCTCCAGAGTCCAATGGCGACAAGCCTTACACCACTCCAGCCGAAGCTTGGCATTGCACATGGTGATCTTCGGCTTGTGTGTGGCTGCTCGGCCACAGAAACCCATTTCATGAAGCTCCCGAAGAACAGTTAATGTGCTGATGTTGCTTCCAGAGGCAATTTGGAACTCGCTACGTGCTTCAGCACTCTGCGGTCCAGTTCTGTGAGCTTGTGTGGCCTACCACTTTGCGGCTGAGCTGTTGTTGCTCCTAGACTTTTCTACTTCACAATAATAGCACTTACAGTTGACCGGGGCAGCTCAAGCAGGGCATACATTTTATGAACTGACTTGCTGGAAAGGTGGCATCCTATGACAGTGCCACGTTGAAAGTCACTGAGCACTTCAGTATGGGCCATTCTACTGCCAATGTTTGTCGATGGAGATTGGATGGCGGTGTGCTCAATTTTAAGCACCTGTTTGCAGCAGGTGTGGCTGAAATAGCTGTATCTACTAATTTTAAAGGGTGTCCACCTACTTTTGGCCATGTAGTGTATTTTTGGAATAAGGCAGAAAACAATTATAAGAGTAATATACATTAGTGAACTGCCGATTCGTAATGTTTGATTTGGTTTTCTTACCGATGCATGCTTCATTTGGATCGGTTTGGGCTCCCGCGGACCGTTGCACTCGCAGCTTACATATTTGAATCGGGACCGATGCGTATCGGTGAATCGTTACATCCCTACATAATATGGTTGAATCAAACCATATTTTTTGACAAATTGGACAATATTCCCATGCAAAATCTAAATATATATATATATATATATATATATATATATATATATATATATATATCAAATAAAAATAAATCACAAAATTCCTTGAAGGCCTGAAAATCTAAAGATGAACTGATTGTAATGTATCTTGAGCTGATAGCAATTAATGTGTGCGGAACCCTCACCTGCAGCATTCACAAATATAAGGTGCATATCAGATAATAAGGTATGAGTATGACCATGTATTTCATCATCTTCATAAATGGAATTCTCAATTATACATCCCTATGGGTTAGGAAATTGGGTTTAGAGAGGTGTTAATCAGAGCTATTGTGCTGCCTGAATCGTTCACAGCACCACTGTGTGTATTAACACCAATACAGTGCAATACTGTACGACTTTATCTATCCCTACGACATTATGTGCACAAGAGCACAATCATTGCACACATTACATACATCCTGCACTATACGACACAAATGCCTTTTGTATTCTTAAAGTACCCCTGAGTGAGCCTCAGAGGTAGGTAGGAAAATAATAGTAGCCATTTACCATCGGAGAGCCAGGCGCTTAATGTACTCCAGTCCTTTATTACACACGGAACAGATGAACAAGTAAAACCTGAAAGAGAAAGGAAGAGAGATCAGAGAAGGAAAAAGCACAGGTCACATGCCTCTAGGGGAAATCAAAATCAATATTGGCCCTCGGTTATCTGGCTACACCTTCGACTTCCATGATATGGTCTTCCAAGACAATAATTATTTCCCAGGATTTGCCCTGACCGTAGGGCTGGGCATTACAGTGCATTCGGAAAGTATTCAGACCGCTTCACTTTTTCCAAATTTTGTTACGTTACAGCCTTATTCTAAAATGGATTAAATTGTAATTTTTTCCCCCCCTCATGAATCGACACACAATACCCCATAATGACAAAGCAAAAACTGTTTAGACATTTTTAGCTATTTTATTCAACAAAAAAATGAAATATCAGATTTAAATAAGTGTTCAGACCTTTTACTCAGTACTTTGTTGAAGCACCTTTGGCAGTGATTACAGCCTAAAGTCTTCTTGGGTATGACGCTACAAGCTTGGCACACATGTATTTGGGGAGTTTCTCCCATTCTTCTCTGCAGATCTTCTCAAGCTCTGTCAGGTTGGATGGGGAGCAACACTGCACAGCTATTTTCTGGTCTCTACAGATGTTCGATCGGGTTCAAGTCCGGGCTCTGGCTGGGCCACTCAAGGACATTGAGACTTGTCCCAAAGTCACTTCTGAGTTGTCTTGGCTGTGTGCTAAGGGTCGTTGTACTGTTGAATGGTGAACCATCGCCCCAGTCTGAGGTCCTGAGCGCTCGGTTTCTGTACAGCACTTTGTGACATCAGCTGAGGTAAGAAGGGCTTTATAAATAAATGTGATTGATTTTCATCAAGGATCTTTCTGTACTTTGCTCCGGTGATTTTCCCCTCGATCGTGACTAGTCTCCCTGCCACTGAAAAGCATCCCCACAGCATGATGCTGCCACCACCATACTTCACCGTAGAGATGGTATTGGCAAGGTGATGAGCAGTGCCTGGTTTCCTCCAGATGTGACGCTTGGCATTCAGGCCAAAGAGTTCAATCTTGGCTTCATCAGACCAGATAATCTTGTTTCTCATGATCTGAGTCCTTTAGGTGCATTTTGGCAAACTCCAAGCGGGCTGTCATGTAGCTTTTACTGAGGAGTGGCTTCCGCCAGGCCAGTCTACCACAAAAAGGCCTGATTGGTGGAGTGCTGCAGAGATAGCTGTCCTACTGGAAGGTTCTCCCATCTCCACAGAGGAATTCTGGAGCTCTGTCAGAGTGACCATCGGGTTCTTGATCTCTCCCTGAACAAGGCCCTTATCCCCCCGATTGCTCAGTTTGGCCGGGCGGCCAGCTCTAAGAAGAGTCTTGGTGGTTCCAAACTTCTTCCACGTAAGAATGATGGAGGCTACTATGTTCTTGGGGACCTTCAATGCTGCAGAAATATTTTGTTACCCTTCCCCAGATCTGTGCCTCGACACAATCCTGTCCCGGAGCTCTACGGATAATTCCTTCAACCTCGGGGCTTGGTTTTTGCTCTGACATGATCTGGCAACTGTGGGACCTTATATAGACAAATGTGTGCCTTTCCAAATCATGTCCAATCAATTGAATTTACCACAGGTGGACTCCAATCAAGTTGTATAAGCATCAAGGATGATCAATCAAAACAGGATGCACCTGAGCTCAATTTCGAGGCCCATAGCAAAGGGTCTGAATACTTATGTAAATAAGGTATCTGTTTTCATTTTTAATACATTTGCAAAAATTTCAAAAAACACGTTTTCGCTTTGTCATTATAGGGTATTGTGTGTAGATTGAGGCAAAACATTTAATACATCTTACAACATTTAGAAAAAGTCAAGGGGTCTGAATACTTTCCTAATGCACTGTATATCAATTTGATTAATTATAATTTGTTATAGCGCGATGTTCCAAATGCCTGTATCACAAGAATCACGTTTTTTGGTTTGTTTTCATGAACGTTTTATGTCTTTCTGGTCTCGTCTCCTTCGCTCCTTCTGTGCTGTATGATGTTCAAACAGTTTGAGATGGACAGGGAGGTGTATTCATAACAGTTCAACTGTTCTCTCTTTTTAGCAAGCAAATAGATCCAAGTTGGCTAGACTTTAAATATGAGCTGGCTACTCACTAGCATGTGCCTACTACTAGAAGTTGGTCATTATTAGTGCATGTGCATCATTCATATACATAGACAGGCTTGAAAGCCAGATCAGTGATTATTGTAAAAAAAAGCAGGTTAAACTATTTTGATAAATAATTATTAGTGGGTTTTATGGTTGTGGAAGGCTTATAGTTAGCCGAGGTAGAATTTTACATGCAGTGTATTGACCTTTACGTGGATGTCGATTAAGGCAGCCCCCCGCACCTCACTGATTCAGAGGGGTTGGGTTAAATGCGGAAGACACATTTCAGTTGTACAACTGACTAGGTATCCCCCTTTCCCTTATTGTACAACAAAGCTTATTCAGGGAAAACGTAAAAAAAAAAAAATCAAAATATACAGTATATCGTAAATCCCCCATGAATTTGAAAAAAATCTAGATATGCTTTTTAGGCCATATCGCCCAGCCCTACCAGACCGTGGGAATAAAACCTATTTTGTTTGATAACAATGTTACGCACCTATCTCCAAACATCATGGACTCCTGTAGGCACTGGATACAGGCCTCATGGAACCACTGTTGACACCGAAAACACTGCAGCATCTTCAAGTACCACCTGGGTGGAGAGCAGCCATTTAGTGAAAAGTAGTAGTCACTGAATGAGCAACAGAAGGCTAAGAGGCATCTTTCTGAATCAAATACAGCTGCTGTGCCTATCTGAATCAAATACAGCTGCTGTGCCTTCATTGAGTCACAAAACCTGCTAATGGATTTTAAAAGTGTGGATATGTAAATGCTATGCTACAGTGTGTCTAGCCAGCACACTCACTCTCCAGGCCCTCCACAGTAGCAATAACACTGTTGGTGATTTGTGCGGTGCTGAGAATCCCACTCCAGCTCTTCTGGGTTGTAGGTAAGCACCTGCTTCATGGCCTGCAGTGCTTTTGCTATAGCGCCCTTTTTGAGAGCTCCCCCTTTCTGTGAAGAGAAGAAACAGCCACGTCAACATGATTCGGCAATAGGAGAGTGATCTGTAGGACACATCATAGCGAAATGTTTTAGAACAGAAAACAAAAACGTGTTTTCTTATTGGACATGTTTAGATGAGTGCCTCTCCATTTCACTCCTTTTCCAAACGTTTTCTCACTACTGAACAAGACCCTAGATAAACAGTCATATTATACATTATATTAGTCATTTTTGTTTTCAATGAGCAGGTTGTTCTATCAATAATACTCACCCGCACAGCTAAAGCAAAGATGCACCTCCTGCAAAACCATGGTGACAAATCCATTGAGCTCTCCACCTCTGGCAGGTGGCACTGCTGGTGGTAACCTGGAAAAACCAAAAACAAGAGGACCAAGACCTTTTCAGAACAAACCGAGCATTTGGGTTCCTCCCCCGGAACTTCAAAGTGGCGGAGCGGTCTAAGGCACTGCATCTCAGTGCTAGAGGCGTCACTACAGACCCTGGTTCGATTCCAAGCTGTATCACAACTGGCCGTGATTGGGAGTCCCATATAGCGGCGCACAATTGGCCCAGCGTTAGGGTTTGGCCGGGGTAGGCCGTCATTGTAAATAAGAAATTGTTCTTCACTGACTTGCCTAGTTAAATGAAGGTTAAATATTTGAAAAATATCGCTTGCCTTGGATCATCTCAAACCCAATAGAAATAAATGAATGGATTAATGAAAGTGCTACTGCCGGCCGCACTTTCAGCCAATGTGTTATGTTTATCTGAAGGTGGCACCCAACCAACTAGAAGCTTTTAATCCCTTGATCAGCAAATGTTAGGAAGCCAGAAGGAGTGGACTCCCAAAGCAATCAATGGGAGAGTCTCAATTACATACTCCTCGCATCCTCTCCTCTCCCCTTCTCTAAACCCATTGGATGAGAAAGCCAGAGGTCCCTCCCCTCTGACATTCTCCTTTAATGGGTTTTCAGAAGGAGGCGAGGAGAGAGGATGCAATTGAGATTCTCTCAATGACTTTAATTAAGTGCCATGTAAAAACCAAACCAACGAGACACTACAGCCTGAAGACAGGACCTGCAAACCGTAGACTACAAATGGGACTGGACTCTAAGACAGACATCCATGGAAAGTACTTAGTTTAACGTACACAGGCTTCAGTAAATGATGTTATGAGTCACAGAGGCTTGGTGTGCACTTGCCTTGACCAACCTGAAAATGTTCAGTTCCACTTTAACTGAACTGTAGAAGATAACTTGATGCAGTTAGGCTACTTTTCATCAAGTTGGACACATTGTCCCCATCTTAAGTTCTGTATGTCGTTCCAGTCCATTTACCACAGTTCAAAGATAGTGTTAAATAATTAAAAGAGTTAAACAAAGTTGTGGAAGTAAATATAGAAGCATACAGAACCCTGTATGCAATAAGCAATACGATCTCCTCCCACTTAACCATGGCTTGTAAAGAACCAACATCCTCTTGTAGGCTATATCAGGGCAAGAAAGATGGGTGTAGCCACACCCTCCTTTAAAGGGGAACTTCACTACTTATGTTTTAATGTTGAAGTGTCAGACTATACATTACTCTACAGTGACTCACCTATTCCACATTTCCCACATATCAGGATCTCATTGTCAGACACCAGCACCATTTCAGAACAAACCGAGCATTTGGGTTCCTCCCCCGGAACTCCAGCTGCATGTTTTGGGAGAGAAGAATAGCATTAGGGTATATTCAATGATGGACGAAGAGCTGGAGTGGGATTCTCAGCTTTCTCATCCTTCAGCTACATGAAACCAACATGTAGACAGAACATGCAAGATATTAAATTAGAAGCAATTGGCAGGGCATTACTGACATAAATTGGCCTTTTAATGAAACGTGACGGTTGAAGAGTTTGAAGAACAGCTAAATCCTTTAGGGAAGTATCTAAATATATCATTAAGTGGCCTACTACATAGTGTCAGCTAGCCAATGAAAAAGTGTTAAGGAATAAAGGCCTAAAACAGCTTCACGAGGTTGCACAGAGCTACAGCACAAAATGTTAATGATTTTCCGTTAGGATGTTGTGTAATGCTGTTCAAAGTGGATTACGTTACTAATGGCTTTTAGAGCGAGTTTTTGATATGTTGAACCTGTATGGTGTAGATCCATATTATCAACAGGCATAAATTCATTGAAGATGTAGGGTGTAGTACGTTTGACTAATTCATGTTTTTTTATTGAACACTGTGACAACAACAATATTCTAGTCCCTCTTCACTCACCATGTTGGATGTCTTTCCAGAGAACCCAGAATTTTGAATTATCTTCAAAAGTGACAAAGCAGCTCTGCTTGGAGGTACTCACCTTGAAGGGAAAAGTGAAAACAGCCAGTATGAGGCAGGAGGCAAATCGTATACAGCAGCTTTATTCCAATAGTGTATTCCAATAGATTTTTCATAAAACACGAATGACAGATGTGGTCCCTGAAAACTACAGAGAAATCATCACATTTTGTGAATAGCGGTATTTGAGTAGTAAATAAAATGAATCCAAACCATTGTGTGGCAGTAATACAGTATTTGACTGATAAAACATTCCTGTTGTGTTGGACACTTACTCTCTGGATCTTCCCCAGGTAGTATAGGCCATCAGACCAGCGACACAGGACATACTGGCCCACGGTAAGGCTGCTCTCCAGGTCTGTGAAGCTCCGCTCCCTCTTCTGGGGTAAACGCTTGGCATCCAGCCCCTTCTTCGGCTCCACACTGCAGAAGTCATCTCTGTATGCTGACTCCAACATGTCCACACACTACAACACTTCCTAGGCGAATCAGGGGGTTACATCGTCATTGTGGTAGACACCGTATGTCCTACTGATCACAACATTATGGAGGTTTGGTGGTGGTTGAACATTGTCCTGTAATTTTGGGGTTGTTGATTACATGTATGTATTATTACATGCATAGACAGAACCTGTTGTTACAGTGTCATACAAAGTATTTCCTGAGATTTACATAGCCTACAAAAACATATTTACGACATATGCCATCATGAAATCCAGCCCTTCAACATATTTGTTTTAACACCCCTCCCCTGTTCTGAAGCTGATGTCTGATGACTCAATCCACTGTGTGTAGATCACAGCACAGCCTACAGGTTTGACTCATCAGCTAACTACAGCCAGCCTGCACATTTGAGTTGGACTTGTCAACGCAGTCGCAGATTGCAGCACTTGCTCGAGCCAAACAATTCTGCACAGCATTAAAAAGTAACATGGCTTACAAACTTGTAGTAGTTAGTAGGCTATCAAACTATAGCAACTCTCGAATGTAATTTATATCAAACTGATAATAAACTAGTTGATTGGCTAAGTTAACTTACATCAATAAGATGATGGGCATATCGCCAGCTGAAGCTGTTTAAAGTATTTTCTTCTGCCAATCTGATCGGACACTTTTGCATCTCCTCAACAGGATGTCTTCTAGAGTCACAAAACGTTGCTGGCTAGTCTAAAATGCTAGCTATCAAATGTAGCTAGCTATAGTAGCAATATTGAATATAGCTAGCTTGGTAACTGGTAAAGTAGCTGCTAGTGAAGTTAGCCTGCTAAACTGTGCTGCAACTCTCAAACCAATGCAATGAAACGTATCTGTTGCTTGCCCCTGGGCCCTGGGTATGGTGTATCGCATATGCATTAGGAACATCTATTTTAGCTTGCTAGCTAAATGTAATCTAGAATGAATAACCGAAATATGAGATTGAGCACGTTACATAAAATAATAGTTTGAGACATAAAAATAAGGAGATACAAAAAAAAACGTCAAATTTAGCTGTAATGTATCCAGACTTCTTACCCCCTTGATAAACTTCCAATCCAGGTTCGATAAAACTCGAAATATTGTTGCTGCTGTTGAGTAACGTTCCATTAGCGAGGAGTTGTCTCTTCTTGCAAATATGTGTACAGGCGCTAAAGTTCAAACTATGCTAGTCGCCATTTTTAACTTTTTCCCGCGAATCATTTAGGTTTTGCCTTAGCTATGTGATTAACACATCATCACCATACAGGAAGTTCAATATTTCCTCACAAGGTGCGGAGGAACAGCATTTGTTTTCTTCAAATGAGCCTCTTACGTTTTGCAAATCTCTACATGTCTTTTTTTATTTTCAATCACATATATTTTCACGCACTATTTGTTATTAGTATTACAATCATTGATAATAATCATATCTACCACTACTACTGATTACACAACACTGAACTACCACTAGGCTTTACTACCCTATTCATCATCATCAACATAAGACTAATAATATATTTTTGTAAATAATTATTATTTTGAAATGCCTGCAACATGTATGTAACATTACTGTTGCATGATTAAATGTATAAAAAAAAATGTATGTAATGAATAACACACAACATTAAATAACATGTTTGGACATTTATGTGAAAGTCATTTGAGAAGTTTTCAAATCAAATTCCTTGAGAATCCTAGGATTGCTATACTAGCACTGACGTAAGATTGTGGATTCTGCCCTGTTTATTTGGCTCTTAAGCAAATAAAAAAACATAATATCCAAAGAGATCTCTGTTTACTTCCACAGTGCTGCTGTCTGTTCATGAGGATTTTTCTAATGGCTCTATGCTGAGAGGAAATCTCAGGGATCAAGTGAAATGTCATTTAGCAGATGAGTTCAGGGGACAATTATTTGGCCAATTCTATCCTTTCTAAAAATCTGTTATGCTATATAATTGCTGATATATATAACTTGTAAGTACTGCTACACTCTTAAGACTTTTAAAATTATCTTAAATGTTGAAGTTAAGCAATCTAAATGCAACTAATCGAACACATTATAATTAGCCTGCATGAACCTGTGGAGGTTTTTTTTTGACCAACTTTTTTTATTTTTTTCTTCCTGGGAGGGGTTCAGATCAATGACAGGAAATTATATTCAAGAAGTACATAGATAAAGAATCGAAAAACAGTACCAAAAAAACATGGAAAAAACACCAAAACACCAAGTTAATAAAATGAAAAGTTGATAATTGGCCTACAGTATCTGTCCCATCTCCCATTACACCCCCCCCCCCCCCCTTCTTAGTAGGTGCGACCCATACCTATTCCTCCCCCCTACCTACCTACCTACCTACCTACCACGGGCTCATGTTGTGGACATATCTATGCATAAAACAAGGCGTCAATCACATGTTCTCAGTGATTCTGATCAAGCAAAAAGAAAGTGACCTGGAAAGGAGATATACAGATTAAACATTAACATGGCTGACTCGATACTTACTTACCTTAATGATGCAGAGGGAAAGAGATGAGAACTATAATGACTCATGAGGAGATTTTGTTGTTTGTTTTTTGACATTAGGGAAATACGTATCTCAACTAACATTTCAATTGAAAACCTCAGCCCTCTAAATAAACAATCTATGATGTCTGTTACACAGCTATTACAGAGAGAGCATTACCTTGTGCTTGAATGGCCATGAGAGAAGGGGATCATACTCCCCCTTCATGATCAAAGAAAAGAGAGATACGAGTGCCTTTTCCCACCCCATTCACCATTCAGATACAGCCTTCATGCACACCTTGAATCCATACCTGGATGTGTAGAATGCTAGAAAAAGCAGAGGACACAAAGCCTATTTTGTGCCATGTGTATAGACGACTGTCCCTGTGATTTGACTGTCCTTCACCACTGGCTTTTCTGTTTTAGGTGAAATTGAAATAATACTGTACCAGGAGAGTACAGGTTAGGCCTATTCCAATGGCCAGAGATGGCCTCCATTTTGTAGCTGAGATCAGACAGCCTCCAGATGAAATTATCGTCATAGGAGACCTCCTGGTGGGCGCGGAGGCTTTCTTTCAGGGAACTGATGACAATATATTTCCTGGCCAGTCTGTGCTGCTGCTCTGTAACCTACAGGGCAACAATCAATTCAATTCAACTTTATTAATCCCCACAGGGGCAATTAAGAAGTGCATGCGTCAACTATCCTCCCAAAGTACAGAAAGGTAGGCTAATACAATCAAGAAAGTCACTTTTCTGATGTTCATAATTTACAGTGGTGGAATTGTAGCCTTAGTATTGCTGCATACACCCAGTATTGCTGCATACACCCAGTATTCTTGAAGAAAATGAGAATAATAAAATGCTGGTCTGGCTGAACATTGAGGGGGAAGGGAGAGCATCAAATGTCACATCTTGGTTGGAAAAATAGACTGTTGACAAGAATGAATTTCGCTTTCCTGAAAAATATCCATTTATATCCCGCTTCCGCAAACATTCCTCTCCTACTCTTAAAGTAGAGAGCCTCTTCTCATGTTCATAGAATAACCCCTAACCCCCCTCCCCACAAAATGAAACAGATTTCATCTTCTTAAGAAGGCATAGATAGGTTACAAATATCAACATCCTCCACAATAAATTAGGCCTATACAAACAACAGATATCACACAGAAAACTGTTGATGTCTGTTGTTGTCAGATACATCTATTTGGTCCCCTCTATAATTTGTTCTCGCCGAGCTTTCTGAAATTGTATTGTTGACATTGCATTGTAGCTGAATCACCCCCATTATCCTGGTCAGATAACACGTAACTACATTTTATGTTTAGGACCTTTCAATTTCAGCTGACTGTCTGAGATATGTTTGTTTTGAAAATATACAATTACTGCTTTGTTTTGAGAGAAATTAGAACAGTGATTTAAGATGACAACGTATTTTAAAATATAAAATGACATCGCACTTTTCTGTTAATTAAGCTGACATTTCAACGGCCAGTGAAAAAAGCAGAGAGACCCTGGTAACGTGTTTCTATAAAAAAATGTACACTCATAACTATTGTTTGCTGGAGATAAAATCTGTTTCATTTTGTGGAGAGGGGGGTTATTCTATGTACTGTTACATGAGAAGAGGCTCTCTACTTTAAGAGTAGGAGAGGAACGCTTGCGGAAATGGGATATAAATGGATATTTTTCAGGAAAGCGAAATGCATTCTTGTCAACAGTCCATTTTTCCAACCAAGATGTGACATTTGATGCTCTCCCTTCCCCCTCAATGTTCAGCCAGACCAGCATTTTATTATTCTCAAGACCAGTGAGAGTATAGAGCAATTGTAAGGCTACAATTCTACCACTGCAAATTAGGAGCATCAGAAAAGTTACTTTCTGTAATTTGGGAGGATAGTTGACGCATGCACTTTTTAAAGGCCCGGTGCAGTCAAAAACTAGATTTCCTGTGTTTTATATATATTTCCACACTATGAGGTTGGAAAAATACTGTGCAAATTATGATAATGCCTTTAGTGTAAGAGCTGTTTGAAAATACTGTTTTGGTGGGATGTAGTTTTGGCCTGCCTGGTGACATCAGGTGGTAAATTAGTTAGTGTTACTTGTGGCGGAGCAGGTGTACCCAAGTGCAGACTCAGATGAGGAGACAGGGACAAGGTATTTATTGAAAAGCAGTAGGGGAGTAGGGGCAAGGTAAGCAGGTCCGGAGCGGAATCCAAGAAAGCAGTAGAGCGGGACTGACGAGATGAGGGACTGGAGACAGCGACCAGAGTCAGAGCGGACGAAACTGTAGCGGAGAGAAAAGGAGCATCAGGTTAGGGAAAACCAGGCTCAACAGGATAACAAGATCTATGCAGGAACAAATGGCTTGAATCGCAGACTGACTGAGCAGAGGCTATGATCTGGCAGCGTGGAAGTGGCAGGGCTGAGTATTTGTAGAGGTCTTGCCTCCAGCACACCTGTCTCCACTCACACAATCACATACACCCACAGAGAGAGAGGGAGGGAGGGAGGGAGGGAGAGAGCACTGGGGGAGTGGCGACTTTATGGAGACACAGGATGAGAAGTAGAGGGCGTAGCAGGAGCATATGTAACAAATAGACCAATAAGAAAGAGGGTTCCAAACCTCTGTCAATAACAGCTCATTTTCAGTTTTCCCCTCCCCCTCAGACCACTCCGAGACAGTCCTAGCAAAAATTCTTTCTTGAGAAATTGCTCTTTGCTAAGAACCAACTTTTGTTTATTTTTGACCATTTTAATTGACAACAATCACAGTAAGGTACTTCATTGTTTTCCAGAAATAATTTGATATTCAGATTTAAAAAAAATGGTTGCATTGGACCTTTAATGGTTGTTTTAAGAAGTAGAATTAAACTTTTTTTTTAAGTTCACGGCATGCCCTGGAATGAAACAGCATTAGGTCATATAACTGGTCCACAAAGATGACTGTGTTCTATGACTCACAATATACTGTACCTTTATTTCTAATTGGTGAATCATGTCCTGCTGCTCTGGTTCTCCCTCTCCAAAGCCTCCACGCTCAGCTGGGTCTTTTCCACCTCCCTGTTCAGAACGGAGATGATGTTCTCCAATATCTGGACCCTCTGCTGCAGTGTGTCTATATCTGCAGCCTTATGTCCTTGAGGATGGTCACCTGGTCATAATCTCGCAGACTGTGAGCTGCTGAGCTATCCCATCTGTCCCTTCCATCCGCCTCCCCCTCTGACAGCCCCATGTTCCAGTGGATTTTCAAGTCAGATACAGCCTCTCTGAGCTGGGGCAGCTGCTCAACCATAGCCCCGTTCTCCTTGCCTGGTGCAAAAGCTATCAGTGGGGAGAACTGCAGGTCACTGCTGTTGGTGGTGGCGGCACGCAGCAGGAGCTGAAGGTGGCTGACATGGCTGCTGTTCTCATGGCCTCTCAACCTTCTTTGTGGTCCCCTAAAATACATGGGATTGAAAGACAAAAACGTCAATAACTGTACAGCAAAAGCTTTATAATATGCCACACGTTCTTTGTATTTGATACCCCATTTCTTGTAATCCAATCATTTTACTGTAATGCAATATTGGATTTATTAGATTACCTTAAGTGTGCACCGAACTTCAGAGAAAACAAGAGTCTTGCCTTTTGGGACCTGGAAGATGATTTTTCTGTAGAATCAAGACAATTTTGACAATTAACACGTCATGCAACAACAACAAAAAGTGTTACACAAAAACGATCAGTAGCTATACAACAAATAACATCATTGGATTTGATAGCCACTACATTAAAAACAACGTTTTTTTTTTTTTAGCTTTTGTCATCTTTTTCTCCCCAGGACTGTGACATGAGTGTTTCTGTAAAACAACACACATAGATGCTGAAGATGTTGAGAGAAACAGTGCAACGTAGCCCTACTGTTTTTTTCTTCTTCATGGAATCAATAGCTACACGAGCGATCAAGTAATATACCATTGATTAAATACAGTATTTAATCAAATCAAATCCAATTTTATTGGTCACATACACATGGTTAGCAGATGTTAATGCGAGTAGCGAAATGCTTTTGCTTCTTGACCGTGCAGTAAGATCAAACAAGTAATCTAACAACTTCACAACCTTATACGCACAAGTGTAAAGGAATGAATAAGAACATGTACATATAAATATATGGATGAGCGATGGCTGTGCGTCATAGGCAAGATGCAGTAGATGGTATAGAGTACAGTATATACATATGAGATGAGTAATGTAGGGTATGTAAACATTATATAAAGTTGCATTGTTTAAAGTGACTAGTGATACATTTATTACATCCAATTTTGTAATTATTAAAGTGGCTGGAGATTTGAGTCAGTATGTTGGCAGCAGCCACTCAATGTTAGTGATGGCTGTTTAACAGTCTGATGGCCTTGAGATAGAAGCTGTTTTTCAGTCTCTCGGTCCCAGCTTTGATGCACCTGTTCTGACCTCGCCTTCTGGATGATAGCGGGGTGAACAGGCAGTGGCTCGGGTGGTTGTTGTCCTTGATGATCTTTTTGGCCTTCCTGTGACATCAGGTGGTGTAGGTGTCCTGTAGGGCAGGTAGTTTGCCCCCGGTGATGCGTTGTGCAGACCTCACCACCCTCTGGAGAGCCTTACTGTTGTGGGTGGAGCAGTTGCCATACCAGGCGGTGATACAGCCCGACAGGATGCTCTCGATTGTGCATCTGTTTGAGTGTTTCCGGTGACAAGCCAAATTTCTTCAGCCTCCTGAGGTTGAAGAGGCGCTGTTGCGCCTTCTTCACCACGCTGTCTGTATGGGTGGACCATTTCAGTTTGTCCATGATGTGTATGCCGAGGAACTTAAAACATTCCATCTTCTCCACTACTGTCCCGTCTATGTGGATAGGGGGGTGCTCCCTCTGCTGTTTCCTGAAGTCCACGATCATCTCCTTTGTTTTGTTGACGTTGAGTGTGAGGTTATTTTCCACGGTTTCTGGTTGGGGAAGGTTTTAGTCACCGTGTGTACAACATCACTGATGCATTTGCTAATAAACTCGCTCACCGAATCAGCGTATACATCAATGTTGTTGTCTGAGGCAATCTGGAACATATCCCAGTCCACGTGATCGAAGCAATCTTGAAGCCTGGAATCCGATTGGTTGGACCAGCGTTGAACAGACCTGAGCACGGGCATTTCCTGTTTTAGTTTGTCTATCGGCTGGGAGCAACATGGAGTCGTGGTCAGATTTGACAAAAGGTGGGAGAGGGAGGGCTTTGTATATGTCGTGGAAGTTAGAGTAGCAATGATCCAGAATTCTGCCAGCCCTGGTCGCGCATTCGATATGCTGATAAAACTTGGGGAGCCTTGTTTTCAGATTAGCTTTGTTAAAATCCCCAGCTACAATAAATGCAGCCTCAGGATATGTGGTGTCCAGTTTACATAGAGTCCAATGAAGGTCTTTCAGTGCCGTTGAGGTGTCTGCTTGGGGGGGATATACACGGCTGTGATTATAATCGAAGAGAATTCTCTTGGTAGATAATGCGGTCGGCATTTGATTGTAAGAGATTCTAGGTCACGTGAACAAAAGGACTTGAGTTCCTGTAAGTTGTTATGATCACACCACAACTCGTTAATCATAAGGTGTACATCCCCGACCTTCTTCTTACCAGAACAATGTTTGTTTCTGTCGGCGTGATGCGTGAAGAAACCGGGTGGCTGTACCGACTCTGATAACGTATCCCGAGTGAGCCATGTTTCCATGAAACAGAGAATGACACAATCTCTGATGTCTCTCTGGAAGGCAACCCTTGCTCGTTTTTCATCTACCTTGTTGTCAAGAGATTGGACAACTTAAGGAGTACAGTATTACTATTTTATTGTAGTCAGTAGTCTACACACAGATGCATTTTCAATCGCTTCTTACAATACATTTGATACATTTCTTCCTGTATCATGATGCCTCACACCCTAATGGTTAACCTAACTTTTCTTGAGTCTAAAGTCCTGTGGCTTTCTGCTCCCTTTCGCTGTCGTCCAAAGCTCTAGGCAGCCCCCTGCCCTTCCCAGATCAGTGGTGAAAGGGAATATGGGGCAGCAGTAAACATTGGAGACACTGCTGCTTGAGCTGCGCTGTGGGGACCCAACCAATGTCACACTGACCTCGTCCCCAACAAGGTTTTCCACTAGAGACCAATTCAAACTTATTTTGTAGAATTCCCAGCAACTGTAGCCCCTACAGTATAAAACCACAGGAAACCATACACTGGCTATTTATTTCCAGGAGGAAAAACACTTCATACCAGGGCTGAACATTTGAGAATCTCAGCAAGACCTGTCAGTGGCAGGACTTGCAACTTAGACGAGGTGGTTAGTTTGACAGCTACTGAGTGCACGACTGGAAGTTAATTATTTGGGCCTGTCTTACCTGTAGCTCTGAGGGGCCCATAGAGCGGCAGCATGTGGGGAACATTGACATGTTGTTTGGACAGGCCTTTTCCAGGTGACAGCCCAAGGCCTTTCACAGCACCATGTGACCACAGCCAATGTTGCAGGGGATCAGGGCATACTCACACTGCTCCTGAAAGAGGATTCAAGACAATTCAGAAATCACAATAAACTAACCCAAGCTCAGCACAACATTTCGGAAGATAAACATCTTGATAGCAGCGCAAAGTCCATATCAGCCATCAGTGGCAATTGTCCTCATTAGTTCTAAAATGTATTCATTATTTTGGTACCAATTTTAAATATTTTGCTCTTAAATTGTCTGAAGATTTTCTACAACAGGACTTTTGCTTTAGTGAAAATTTGGGCCCCTGACCCTGATCTAATTACAGTGGGTAGGTATTAAAATGGTCACAAAAAATATCATTTTTTTTATTGTATCATTCACAAATGTGTAAAACAGTGTCAATACCTCAAAGTCCTTGAGAATAGGGTGCAGGCCAGACAGCAGGCTGTTAGCCAGCCTGCCAGCTTAGTGGAGTCTGCCACTAGCACAGTCAGTGTAGTCAGCTCAGCTATCCCCATTGAGACCGTGTCTGTGCCTCGACCTAGGTTGGGCAAAACTAAACATGGCGGTGTTCGCCTTAGCAATCTCACTAGAATAAAGCCCTCTTCCATTCCTGCCATTATTGAAAGATCGTGATACCTCACATCTCCAAATAGGGCTACTTAATGTTAGATCCCTCACTTTCAAGTCAGTTATAGTCAATGAACTAATCACTGATCATAATCTTGATGTGATTGGCCTGACTTGAAACATAGCTTAATCCTGATGAATTTACTGTGTTAAATGAGGCCTCACCTCCTGGTTACACTAGTGACCATATCCCCCGCGCATCCCGCAAGGCGGAGGTGTTGCTAACATTGTCAGACACCTACAGAGGGTGGCGCCCCTCCTCGCCCGCTCGGCGAGGAGGGGAGTAGAGGGTGGTGCCTTTTATTTTGCACACTCTGCACTCCGGTATTGTTATTTTTCCGTGCGAATATTTATTAAAGTTTATTCCCGGAATCATCCGTCTCCTGCGCCTGACTCCACCTCTCCTGATTCCTCAAGCCACCCATTGTGACAAACATTTACGATAGCAGATTTCAAAATACAAAAAAAATATATGTTTTCGTCTTTTGAGCTTCTAGTCATGAAATCTATGCAGCCTACTCAGCCTACTCAATCACTTTTTATAGCTACTGTTTACAGGCCTCCTGGGCCATATACAGCGTTCCTCACTGAGTTCCCTGAATTCCTATTGGACCTTGTAGTCATAGCAGATAATATTTACATGGAAAAGTCCACAGACCCACTCCAAAAGGCTTTCGAAGCCATCATCGACTCAGTGGGTTTTGTCCAACATGTCTCTGGACCTACTCACTGCCACAGTCATACTCTGGACCTAGTTTTATCCCATGGAATACATGTTGTGGATCTTAATATTTTTCCTCATAATCCTGGACTATCGGACCACCATTTTATTACGTTTGCAATCGCAACAAATAATCTGCTCAGACCCCAACCAAGGAGCATCAAAAGTCATGCTATAAATTCTCAGACAACCCAAAGATTCCTTGATGCCCTTCCAGACATCAGAGGACAAAAATCAGTTAACCACCTAACTGAGGAACTCAATTTAACCTTGCGCAGTACCCTTGATGCAGTTGCACCCCTAAAAACTAAAAACATTTGTCATAAGAATCTAGCTCCCTGGTATACAGAAAATACCCGAGCTCTGAAGCATGCTTCCAGAAAATTGGAACGGAAATGGCGCCACACCAAACTGAAAGTCTTCCGACTAGCTTGGAAAGACAGTACCGTGCAGTATCGAAGAGCCCTCACTGCTGCTCGATCATCCTATTTTTCCAACCTAATTGAGGAAAATAAGAACAATCGGAAATTCATTTTTGATACTGTCGCAAAGCTAACTAAAAAGCAGCATTCCCCAAGAGAGGATGGCTTTCACTTCAGCAGTAATAAATTCATGAACTTCTTTGAGGAAAAGATCATGATCATTAGAAAGTAAATTATGGACTCCTCTTTAAATCTGCGTATTCCTCCAAAGCTCAGTTGTCCTGAGTCTGCACAACTCTGTCAGGACCTAGGATCAAGGGAGACACTAAAGTGTTTTAGTACTATATCTCTTGACACAATGATGAAAATAATCATGGCCTCTAAACCTTCAGGCTGCATACTGGACCCTATTCCAACTAAACTACTGAAAGAGCTGCTTCCTGTGCTTGGCCCTCCTATGTTGAACATAATAAACGTCTCTCTATCCACCGGATGTGTACCAAACTCACTAAAAGTGGCAGTAATAAAGCCTCTCTTGAAAAAGCCAAACCTTGACCCAGAAAATATAAAAAACTATCGGCCTATATCGAATCTCCCATTCCTCTCAAAAATATTAGAAAAAGCTGTTGCGCAGCATCTCACTGCCTTCCTGAAGACAAACAATGTATACGAAATGCTTCAGTCTGGTTTTAGACCCCATCATAGCACTGAGACTGCACTTGTGAAGGTGGTAAATTACCCTTTAATGGCGTCAGACCGAGGCTCTGCATCTGTCCTCGTGCTCTTAGACCTTAGTGCTGCTTTTGATACCATCGATCACCACGTTCTTTTGGAGAGATTGGAAACCCAAATTGGTCTACACGGACAAGTTCTGGCCTGGTTTAGATCTTATCTGTCGGAAAGATATCAGTTTGTCTCTGTGAATGGTTTGTCCTGACAAATCAACTGTAAAATTCAGTGTTCCTCAAGGTTCTGTTTTAGGACCACTATTGTTTTCACTATATATTTTACCTCTTGGGGATGTCATTCGAAAACATAATGTTAACTTTCACTGCTATGCGAATGACACACAGCTGTACATTTTAATGAAACATGGTGAAGCCCCAAAATTGCCCTCGCTAGAAGCCTATGTTTCAGACATAAGGAAGTGGATGGCTGCAAACTTTATACTTTTAAACTCGGACAAAACAGAGATGCTTGTTCTAGGTCCCAAGAAACAAAGAGATCTTCTGTTGAATCTGACAATTAATCTTGATGGTTGTACAGTCGTCTCAAATAAAACTGAAGGACCTCGGCGTTACTCTGGACACTGATCTCTCTTTAGACGAACATATACAGATTGTTTCAAGGACAGCTTTTTTCCATCGGCGTAACATTGCAAAGATCAGAAATGTTCTGTCCAAAATTGATGCAGAAAAATTAATCCATGCTTTTGTTACTTCTAGGTTAGACAACTGCAATGCTCTACTTTCCGGCTACCCGGATAAAGCACTAAATAAACTTCAGTTATTGCTAAATACGGCTGCTAGAATCCTGACTAGAACCAAAAAATGTGATCATATTTCTCCCTACACTGGCTTCCTGTTAAGGCAAGGGCTGATTTCAAGGTTTTACTGCTAACCTACAAAGCATTACATGGGCTTGCTCCTACCCATCTTTCCGATTTGGTCCTGCCGTACATACCTACACGTACAAGATGCAGGCCTCCTAATTGTCCCTAGAATTTCTAAGCAAACAGCTGGAGGCAGACTCCGTCTCAACCTTTAAATCTTTATTGAAGACTCATCTCTTCAGTAGGTCCTATGATTGAGTGTAGTTTGGCCCAGGAGTGTGAAGGTGAACGGAAAGGCACTGGAGCAACGAACAGCCCTTGCTGTCTCTGCCTAGCCGGTTCAGGTCTCTCCACTGGGATTCTCTGCCTCTAACCCTATTACAGGGGCCGAGTCACTGGCTTACTGGTGCTCTTCCATGCTGTCCCTAGGAGGGGTGCGTCACTTGAGTGGGTTGAGTCACTGACATGGTCTTCCTGTCTTGGTTGGCACCCCCCCTTGGGTTGTGCCGTGGCGGAGATCTTTGTGGGCTATACTCGGCCTTGTCGCAGGATGGTAAGTTGGTGGTTCAAGATATCCCTCTAGTGGTGTGGGGGCTGTGCTTTGGCAAAGTGGGTGGGGTTATATCCTGGCTGTTTGGCCCTGTCCGGGGGTATCATCGGATGGGGCCACAGTGTCTCCTGACCCCTCCTGTCTCAGCCTCCAGTATTTTTGCTGCAGTAGTTTGTGTCGGGGGGCTAGAGTCAGTCTGTTATATCTGGAATATTTCTACAGTGTCATGTGTGGATTTAAGTATGCTCTCTCTAATTCTTTCTCTCTTTCTCTCTCGGGGGACCTGAGCCCTAGGACCATGCCTCAGGACTACCTGGCATGATGACTCCTTGCTGTCCCCAGTCCACCTGGCCGTGCTATTGCTCCAGTTTCAACTGTTCTGCCTACGGCTATGGAACCCTGACCTGTTCACCGGACGTGCTACCTGTCCCAGACCTGCTGTTTTCAACTCTCTAGAGACAGCAGGAACGGTAGAGATACTCTCAATGATCGGCTATGAAAAGCCAACTGAGATTTACTTCTGAGGTGCTGATTTGTTGCACCCTCGACAACTACTGTGATTATTATTATTTGACCATGCGGTGTCATTTATGAACATCTGGGCCATGTTCTGTTATAATCTCCACCCGGCACAGCCAAAAGAGGACTGGCCACCCCTCATAGCCTGGTTCCTCTCTAGGTTTCTTCTGGGTTTTGGCCTTTCTAAGGAGCCACCGTGCTTCTACACCTGCATTGCTTGCTGTTTGGGGTTTTAGGCCGGGTTTCTGTACAGCACTTTGAGATATCAGCTGATGTAAGAAGGGCTATATAAATACATTTGATTTGAATACTCCTCCAGGAGCACCCTTGGTTAGCACAATGCACTTTCAATTCCAAGATCTCCTTATTGATGGTAGCACCACTGAATAACTGCAGTAACACATAGGAGAATTAAGATCAACTTTCAGTACTTCAATTACTAATTCAGTCCTTAATTCAGTCCCACCATGTTTTTTTTTGCACAACAAAGAATAGTTTGATTTCTACATATCACACCGGTGCTTTCCTCAGTGCTAAACTGAGCATGACAACGTTCTCTGGCTGTCATTGTTGTTAGTTGACACAGTTTGAAGTTTTAAGCTCTGCTGTGTCTCTACCGCTCAAAAGCAACAAACACACAAAGCCATTTTATCTCTTTAATCATCATAATAAGAAATCATTCAATACAACAGTAGCTTCTTAAAACTGACAACAATGCACCCACTGTGTAAGTAACAGTCAGAGACAGTCAAGCCTTTGCTTTGTGAGCTTACAAGGGAAGATTAACGCAAATATAAAGTAAAACATTTGAGTTACTGTATAACAAGCTTAGTTTCCATTCCACTGTGATGCTCAAAGTATTCGCTGTGGCCAATTAACCCAATTGAATCAAAACATAGGAGTCACCTGTCCTGAAAATAGACTTTTCCAACTGATATTGATATGAATATACTCAAGGCCTATTATTTTAGCACAACAAACCAAAATCCTAATTAAACAAGTGAGACGATTATGGGTTGTCTCTTCTGCCTAGGATGTTTTGAGGAGCTGATGCTGAACCCCATTCTGATGCTGAACCTGTCACACCCTGATCTGTTTCACCTGTCTTGTGATTGTCTCCACCTCATCCAGGTGTCGCTTATTTTCCCTGGTGTAGAAATCCCTGTGTTTCCTGTCTCTCTGTGCCAGTTCGTCTTGTATGTTTCTCAAGTCAACCAGCGGTTTTCCCGTACTCCTGCTTCTATTCTCTTTTGCTAGTCCTCTCGGTTTTTGACCCTTGCCTGTTTTCTGGACTCCGTATCCACCTGCCTGAACATTCTGCCTGCCCTGACCTCGAGCCTGCCTGCCACTCTGTACCTCCTGGACTCTGAACTGGTTTTGACCTTTTGCCTGTCCACGACCATTCTCTTGCCTACCCCTTTTGGATTGTTTAATAAATATCAAGACTCAAACCATCTGCCTCCCGGGTCTGCATCTGGGTCTCGCTGAACCACATTCCTTCGGTTACAGTGAAGACCAACATGGTCTCATTAGAATAAGTTGAAATAATGCTTTTTTAACAATCTAGTTATGTCACGTATGCTGATGTATTAGTTATGTTACCTACTGACATAACATATCACTTATCATTATAATGACGTATTTGTTATAGGTTATCTGCTGACATAACTTATCACTATAATGATGTATTGGTTATATGCTTACATAACTGTTACGGATACAGGTAGTGTGTTTCTTTTCTCTCCTTCTCCCCTCACAGGTGACAATCATCATTTCCCCAATCAGTCGCTAATCAAAAGACACCTGCACCTTTTCATTTACCCTATCACAGCCCCTTTCCCTTGGTTTAAAAACCCAGTCAGTAGTTTTCTCACCAGTTCAATCTCTGTAGCTCGATCTCTCTGTGTCTCAAGCTCTCGCTCATTTGTTTTGCCCATACATGTCACATTTGTCCGTCAGCCTATGAGTATTGTTTTGTTGAAGTGTTGACTGTTTGTTTGGTGGGAAAAGGGGGTACCAAGACCAGTCGCCCATGGGCCTACATTACACGTAGGAAAACGGTGTCTAAATACACTTAGAACTGGGCGGACCACCCACTGTATTTTTGGTTAGTTAGTTAGCTGTACTGAAGTAGGCTAGTCTAGTTTAGGGGTGTTTTTGGATTATTGTTTCTTTCCTTGGGTCCAGCTCAGCCCCTTTTCTCACACCCCTTTACCGTGTGTTTAAAATAAACCATTAGTGTTTGACGGTAGGATTTAAGTTGTCTGTGGTTCTGTTCTCACTGTTACTTTTTCACTGTTATAATTTGCATGAGTTATGTTACGGGTCTCGTTGCCATCCCCCCAGACTGCAGGGCCAAAGGGATTCGTAACATAAGTGGTGGCTCAGCCGGGATCTGTCTTTACTGACACCCATGCCGCTTGTGCAACTTATTGTAGTGGTTAGTTCAGTGTTGAGCGTCATAGCTGATATAGCATTAGTGTTTGCTATTTGTTGGCTCGAGTAGTAGTGCAAAATGGCTACTTTTGATTTGAAATCCTTTTTGGATAAACCTTCGTGGGAGGTTTTTGACAAATGTCGTAGAGTTTAGTTAAAGCGGAGGTTAAGCAACTGGTGTTAAATGTTTTGTTGGAAGAACAAGTGCTTCTATTACCGCTGCCTGAGCCTACTACCCCTGTAGGTTATGTTGCGGCTCCTGTAAGCCCATCGGTGTCTGAGACTGAGGGCGAGGCTAAAGCTCCAGCCACATTGCCCCGTTTTGATCCACTCTCCCCCCTGTCAACCGGTGATGCCAGGAGGGATGTCCATTCAATACAGTTCCAACTGGCGGCAGAAGAGAGCCCAAATTAGGTGAGAAAATCTCCAGCTGGAAATGTTTGAACTTGAGGCAGAAAGAGAACAGCGGCATTTGGAAATGTGTAAACTTGAAAAAGAACGAGAACAGCGGCAGAAAGAGATCAGCGGCAGATGGAGTTCAATGCGCCAGATGGAACTGGAGGCAGAGACAGCAAGGCTAGCCTTCGTTCCTGCTGTGCCTGTTATTGAGGCATCCTCACCAACTGGAGCTTCCAACACTTTTGACATTAGTAGGCAGATTGAATCTCTGAACAAAGGTACCAAGGCAGAGGTTGACTCCTATTTTTGTACGTATAGCCGTAGCATTGAAATGGCCTGAAGAGGTATGGTGCCTCTTACGTGTAAATAAACTGGTAAAGCCCAAGAGGTTTTGTCAGCGCTACCTCTTGAAGACAGTTTGAATTATGAAGTGGTCAAAGCTACTGTTCTTCGCGCCTATGAGCTTGTTCCTGAGGCATACCGACAGATTTAGGTCTCATAGAAAGTCTTCTAGTAAGACTTATGTTTAATTTGCTAGAGACAAGGGAAATCTGTTTGATAAATGGCATGCTGCTAGCAAGGTAACTGATTTCAACTCTCTCCGGGAGTTAATCTCTTTGCTATAGGGGGCAGTATTTTCACTTGCAGGATGAAAAACATACTCAAATTAAACTGGTTACTACTCTGGCCCAGAAACTAGAATATGCATATTAGTAGATTTGGATAGAAAACACTCTGATGTTTCTAAAACTGTTTGAATTGTGTCTGTGAGTATAACAGAACTCATATGGCAGACAAAAACCTGAGAAGAATCCAACCAGGAAGTGGAAAGTCTAAGAATTGTAGTTATTTTGAATCTCTATCGAAATTAGTGTCTGTGGGGTCACGTTGCACTTCCATTGGCTGTCAACAGCCTTCAGAAAGTTCTGTCACTGGGCAAAGAATAGGAGCTCAGTCAATCAGTGGACTGCCTGGGGTCAAAGCACTTGGGTATGCGTGATCCCGAGAGTGCGCCGTTCCTTCTTTTTCTCCTGGAATGAATGTGCTATTGTCCGGTTGGAATATTATCGCAATTTTACATTAAAAATACCCTAAAGATTGATTGCAAACAATGTTTGACATGTTTCTACAAACGGTAATGGAACATGGACTTTTCGTGTCTGGAATCACGCTCGCGCATTATGCCTTTGGATAGTGACCTGAACGCATGAACAAAACGGAGGTATTTGGAATAAATATGAATTATTTCGAACAAAAACATTTCTTGTGGAAGTAGCAGTCCTGGGAGTGCATTCTGACGAAGATCAGCAAAGGTAAGAGAATATTTATAATACTAATACTGAGTTTAGGTGACCCTGAACTTGGCGGGTGTCTGTATAGCTTGCTGTGATGGCGAGCTATGCATAGTAGCTCGCATTCCGAATATTGAAAAATGTGCTTTCTCCGTAAAGCTATTTTAAAATCTGACACAGCGGTTGCATCCAGGAGTAGTCTATAATTCTTTAAATAATTGTTGTATTTTTGTAAATTGATGTGCACATTCACCGGTCGTTTTGGTGGGAATACATTTTCTGAACATCAAGCGCCAATGTAAAATGCTGTTTTTGTATATAAATATGAACTTTATCGAACAAAACATACATGTATTGTGTAACATAATGTCCTAGGAGTGTCATCTGATGAAGATCGTCAAAGGTTAGTGCTTCATTTAGCTGTGTTTTGGGTTTTTGTGACACATATACTTGCTTGGAAAATGACTGTGGTTACTTTTGTCTATGTACTTTCCTAACATAATCTAATGTTTTGCTTTCGCTGTAAAGCCTTTCTGAAATCGGACAATGTGGTTACATTAAGGAGAAGTGTATCTTTAAAATGGTGTAAAATAGTCGTATGTTTGAGAAATTGACATAAGATTTTTGATGTTTTGTATTTCGCGCCCTGCTGTTCCGTTGGATAGACGTTCCGCTATCGGAAAGGCTATAGCCAACATGTTAATCTTGTTGGAAGGGTTTAAAAATTGCTTACCCGAATGCATTGTACACTGCTCAAAAAAATAAAGGGAACACTTAAACAACACAATGTAACTCCAAGTCAATCACACTTCCGTGAAATCAAACTGTCCACTTAGGAAGCAACACTGATTGACAATAAATTTCACATGCTGTTGTGCAAATGGAACAGACAACAGGTGGAAATTAGCAAGACACCCCCAATAAAGGAGTGGTTCTGCAGGTAGGGACCACAGACCACTTCTCAGTTCCTATGCTTCCTGGCTGATGTTTTGGTCACTTTTGAATGCTGGCGGTGCTTTCACTCTAGTGGTAGCATGAGACGGAGTCTACAACCCACACACGTGGCTCAGGTAGTGCAGCTCATCCAGGATGGCACATCAATGCGAGCTGTGGCAAGAAGGTTTGCTGTGTCTGTCAGCGTAGTGTCCAGAGCATGGAAGCGCTACCAGGAGACAGGCCAGTACATCAGGAGACGTGGAGGAGGCCGTAGGAGGGCAACCCAGCAGCAGGACCGCTACCTCCGCCTTTGTGCAAGGAGGAGCAGGAGGAGCACTGCCAGAGCCCTGCAAAATGACCTCCAGCAGGCCACAAATGTGCATGTGTCTGCTCAAACGGTCAGGAACAGACTCCATGAGGGTGGTATGAGGGCCCGACGTCCACAGGTGGGGGTTGTGCTTACAGCCCAACACCGTGCAGGACGTTTGGCATTTGCCAGAGAACACCAAGATTGGCAAATTCGCCACTGGCACCCTGTGCTCTTCACAGATGAAAGCAGGTTCACACTGAGCACATGTGACAGACGTGACAGGGTCTGGAGACGCCGTGGAGAACGTTCTGCTGCCTGCAACATCCTCCAGCATGACCGGTTTGGCGGTGGGACAGTCATGGTGTGGGGTGGCATTTCTTTGGGGGGTCGCACAGCCCTCCATGTGCTCGCCAGAGGTAGCCTGACTGCCATTAGGTACCGAGATGAGATCCTCAGACCCCTTGTGAGACCATATGCTGGTGCGGTTGGCCCTGGGTTCCTCCTAATGCAAGACAATGCTAGACCTCATGTGACTGGAGTGTGTCAGCAGTTCCTGCAAGAGGAATGCATTGATGCTATGGACTGGCCCGCCCGTTCCCCAGACCTGAATCCAATTGAGCACATCTGGGACATCATGTCTCGCTCCATCCACCAACGCCACGTTGCACCACAGACTGTCCAGGAGTTGGCGGATGCTTTAGTCCAGGTCTGGGAGGAGATCCCTCAGGAGACCATCCGCCACCTCATCAGGAGCATGCCCAGGCATTGTAGGGAGGTTATACAGGCACGTGGAGGCCACACACACTACTGAGCCTCATTTTGACTTGTTTTAAGGACATTACATCAAAGTTGGATCAGCCTGTAGTGTGGTTTTCCACTTGAATTTTGAGTGTGACTCCAAATCCAGACCTCCATGGGTTGATAAATTGGATTTCCATTGATTATTTGATTTTGTTGTAGGCACATTCAACTATGTAAAGAAAAAAGTATTTAATAAGATTCATTCATTCAGATCTAGGATGTGTTATTTTAGTGTTCCCTTTATTTTTTTGAGCGGTGTAGTTTACCTAAACGAACAAAGTATCCTCCTTGTCAGAAGCGTCTGTTGGCAGACGAGTTTGTTGACACACGAGCGTGTTTTCGGCTCATACTGAGAGTAGAGCCACTGAGTTGCCTACTTTTAGCCCTAGTCGGCCAGCAGTATATCAAGCACGCCAGAAAAATGAGCGTCCCTGTTTCTATTGCCATAAAGTGGAAAATAGGATTAATGATTGCTTCCTGCTAAAACGCAAACAAGGGATGCCTCTTCGTGCCAAGCCGCCAACAGGTGTTGGGGTAATTCGTACGGTTGTGAGGTCTGAAACGAAACAAGTGCCTCACGGTAGATGTAGTTTGAAAGTCCCAGACCGCAGTTATGAACCTTTCATTTGAGGGGTTTGTGTCCCTAATGAATGACGAAGCGTTTCAGCGTCCGGTTAAAATCCTTAGAGATAATGGTGCGGCGCAGTCGTTTATATTGTCTGTGTTGCCCTTATCCGACAATACATACTGTGGTTCCAGTGTGTTAGTTCAGGGTATTGAAATGGGTTTTGTGCCCTTGCACTTTGTGAATGTACATTGAGTTAATCAGTGGAATATTCAGAGTGGGCGTATGTCCTATGTTGCCAGTAAAAGGTGTGACCTTTATAATGGGTAACGATATTGCCGGAGGGAAGGTAGTCCCCATATTGGATAAAATTGACCACTCTCTCTCCAATGAGCTGGCACAGAGTTATCCACATGTGTTCCCCGCTTGTGCTGTCACTCGTGCTCAGGTACGACAAGTGGGTGATGTGATAGATTTGTCAAACACTGTTCTGTTCAGAGGTTGATCAAGAGGATGGGTTGTGTGCTACCTCTGAGAAGCTGATCACCTCTGACAAACAGCCAAGGGAAGAATTGAAGTATGTTGAACTTATTGCTGATGCAATACAGTTACCAGTCACTCGTGAGCAGCTGATTGCTAACCTAAAGGTTGACAACAGGCTTGCTAAATGTTTTTCTAGTGTTGTCTCATTGGAAGAGGTAAAGAAGAAGAACGTGGCTTACTTCATTGATGGTAATCTCCTCATGCGTAAATGGACATCCCATGTTGACGCGGACGGAGATTGGAATGCTGTTTACCAAATAGTGATTCCTACAGCCTTTCGACAGTGTGTTACCCCTTGCTCATGATCACCAGTGGTCTGGTCATTTAGGAATCACCAAGACTTATGATCGGGTCCTTCAACATTTCTTTTGGCCAGGTTTAAAACAAGATGTGGCTCAGTTCTGTCGGACATGCCACACATGTCAGATAACAGGAAAACCAAATTGGGTTATTCCTCCCGCTCCTCTTTGTCCAATACCAGTCATAGGTGAACCATTTGAACATGTGGTGGTGGATTGTGTTGGACCGTTACCGAAGACAAAATCGGGTAACCAGTTTCTGCTAACGATAATGTGTATGGCAACAAGATACCCTGAAGCCATTCCTCTGCGAAGGATTACAGCTCCGGTAGTGAGTAAAGCCTTAATTAAATTCTAAACGACATTTGGGTTACCTAAGGTGGTACAAATTTCCAATCAAAGCTCTTCAAGCAGGTGTTAAAATCCTTGTCAATTACGCACCATGTGGCAAGCACATGTCTCAGGGTGCGCTTGAACGTTGGCATCAGACACTGAAGTCTATGCTACGTAAATATTGTTTGGAATCTGAGAAAGATTGGGATGAGGGAGTTCCTCTAGTTTTGTTTGCTGCTCGTGAAACTGTACAGGAGTCCCTAGGGTTCAGCCCGGCTGAACTAGTGTTTGGGCACACAGTGAGAGGACCAATGAAAGTCCTTAAAGAACAGTTTTTGTCCCAAGAGTTGTGTACTGGAGATGAGAATGTGTTGGACTACATTAGTCGCTTTCATGAGCGCCTACACCAAGCCTGTGCTCTCGCAAAGGAAGCTGTCTTCCTCACAGAGGAGTATGAAAAGACACTATGATAAACAGGCTGTTTCTCGTCCACTACAGCCAGGTGACCAAGTACTGGTGTTATTGCCTGTTCCAGGATCTTCACTGTCAGCTCGTTTCTCTGGTCCTTATTTCATTGAAAAGAAATTAAGTGAAACTGACTGTGCTTCAAACTCCTGATAGAAAACGCAAATCTCGTGTGTGCCACATTAACATGTTGAAAGCATACCACACCCGACCCATCACCCTGTTAGATAGTTCAAAAACAGCAGAAGGTACTGCTGTCTCCTCTGCTTCTACTGCTAGGATAGTGGGCTGTCATATTAATGATGTGGATGGATTAGAGTTGCTCAATACTCAGCAGCAGTGCGTGAGATTGCCCAACTCAGAAATGCTGCTGTCTCTCCAGTCAGATCTGGTTCATTTAACGGACGGACAGGCCGACGATATTGTGAGGCTACTACAGTTTTCCATGTCTCTTTAATGACGTTCCTACTCGCACAAACGTTGGAACATGACATTAATGTTGGAAATGCTGCCCCTATCAAGCAACACCCATATCGTGTCAACACTTCTAAGAGGAAGATGAAGTGAGATATTTGTTGGAGAATGACCTGGCGACGCCAAGTTCAAGCCCTTGGAGTTCTCCTTGCATTCTGGTTCCTAAACCTGATGGTACGTCCAGGTTATGTACGGATTATCGAAAGGTAAATTCTGTCACAGCCAGATTCGTTCCCGTTACCCAGACTGGACGACTGTATCGACACTGTTGGTGCTGCTACTTATGTAACAAAGTTGGACATCTTAAAAGGTTATTGGCAGGTTCCGTTAACCTCATGTGCTTCTGAGATTTCTGCCTTTGTAACCCCAGACAACTTCCTACAATACTCGGTCATGGCTTTTGGGATGTGGAATGCACCAGCCACTTTTCAACGACTGGTTAACGCTGTATTAGCTGGCATTCCCAATTGTAGTGCATACCTTGATGATCTAGTGATTTTATTCGTCTGAGTGGTCAGATCATGTTAACTCTCTAAGGGTAGTATGTGAGCGTTTGGCAGCTGCTTCTCTAACCCTGAACTTGGCAAAGTGCGGGAAGGCTCCTGTTATCGATCTCGGCAAAGAGGTCGGCCATGGACAGGTGCGCCCTGTTGACGCTAAGGTCTTGGCTATAACTGCATTCCCTGCACCTACCACCAGACGAGAGCTACACCGCTTTTTAGGGATGGTTGGCTACTACCGTAGTTTCTGTAAACTTCTCTGCGGTAGTTGCTCCATTGACCAATTTGCTCAGTCAGGCAAGATCGTTTAACCTGTTATGGATAGGGGGCAGTATTTTCACGGCCGGATAAAAAACGTACCCGATTTTAATCTGATTATTACTCCTGCCCAGAAACTAGAATATGCATATAATTATTAGCTTTGGATAGAAAACACTCAAGTTTCTAAAACTGTTTGAATGGTGTCTGAGTATAACAGAACTCATTTGGCAGGCCAAAACCTGAGAAGATTCCTTACAGGAAGTGCGCTCTCTGACCATTTCTTGGCCTTCTACACTCTCTTTATTGAAAACTGAGGATCTCTGCTGTAACGTGACACTTCCTACGGCTCCCATAGGCTCTCAGAAGGCGGCAAAACGCTGAATGATGCCTTTGCAGGCCCAGGCTGAAAAACAGTAGCGCATTTGGATAGTGGTCGATCTGAGGACAATGAGACTGAGGCGCGTGCACGAGGCGACACCATGTTTTTATTCTTTCGTCTTTGAACGAAAACGACTCCCGGTCGGAATATTATCGCTTTTTTACGAGAAAAATCGCATAAATTGATTTTAAACAGCGGTTGACATGCTTCGAAGTACGGTAATGGAATATTTAGAAATCTTTTGTCATGAAACGCGTCGGGCGCGTAACCCTTCGTCACCCTTCGGATAGTGTCTTGAACGCACAACAAAACGCCGCTATTTGGATATAACTATGGATTATTTGGAACCAAACCAACATTTGTTATTGAAGTAGAAGTCCTGGGAGTGCATTCTGACGAAGAACAGCAAAGCTAATCCAATTTTTCTTATAGTAAATCTGAGTTTGGTGAGGGTCAAACTTGGTGGGTGTCAAAATAGCTCGCTATCTACTCAGAATATTGCAAAATGTGCTTTCACCGAAAAGCTATTTTAAAATCGGACACCTCGATTGCATAAAGGAGTTCTGTATCTATAATTCTTAAAATAATTTATGTTTTTTGTGAACGTTTATCGTGAGTAATTTAGTAAATTCACCGGAAGTGTTCGGTGGGAATGCTAGTTCTGAACGTTACATGCTAATGTAAAAAGCTGGTTTTTGATATAAATATGAACTTGATTGAACAAAACATGCATGTATTGTATAACATAATGTCCTAGGCGTGTCATCTGATGAAGATCATCAAAGGTTAGTTCTGCATTTTAGCTGTGGTTTTGTTTTTTGTGACATATGCTAGCTTGAAAAATGGGTGTCTGATTATTTCTGGCTGGGTACTCTGCTGACATAATCTAATGTTTTGCTTTCGCTGTAAAGCCTTTTTGAAATCGGACAGTGTGGTTAGATAAAGGAGAGTCTTTAAAATGGTCATATGTTTGAAAAATTGAAGTTTTGGGATTTTTGAGGAATTTGTCATTCGCGCCACGCCTATCATTGGATATTGGAGCAGGTGTTTCGCTAGCGGAACGTCTAGATGTAAGTTAAGTGGTCCCCAGATTGTAAGGTAGCTTTTGAAACTGCTAAAGCACTCTTATGTAATACCCCTGTACTTGCTGCTCTGGATTTTGAACGGCCGTTTAAACTTGAGGTAGATGCTAGTGCCAGAGGTGCTGGTGCTGTTCTACTGCAGCAGGATAAGAGTGGAGTGGATCATCCTGTGTTATTTTTCACATAAATTTAACAAATGTCAAACAAAATATGCAACCATTGAGCAAGAAGCTCTAGCTTTGTTAGCTCTGCAATACTTTGAAGTGTTTATTGGTTCCAGTGCCCTACCTGTGATCGTATATACTGATCATAACCCCTTAGTGTTTCTCCACCGGATGTACAATCAGAACCAGCGCCTTATGCGTTGGGCGCTTATTGTGCAAAATTATAATTTGGAGATCCACCCCAAAAAGGGTTCTGAAAATGTATTGGCAGATGCTTTGTCTCGTGTTTAAAAAGTTTTTTAAAAAATGATTTTTTGTAAGGTTGACCTTGTTGGTATTCTTTGTAAATACTTTGTTCGCAATCCCCCCTAGGGTTGCTCTTTTAAGGGTGGGAGTGTTATGGATACAGGTAGTGTGTATTTCTTTTCTCTCCTTCTCCCCTCACAGGTGACAATCATCATTTCCCCAATCAGTCGCTAAACAAAAGACACCTGCACCTTTTCATTTACCCTATCACAGCCCCTTTCCCTTGGTTTAAAAACCCAGTCAGTAGTTTTCTCACCAGTTCAATCTCTGTAGCTCAATCTCTCTGTCTCAAGCTCTCGCTAGCGCTCTCTTTGTATGCAGATCGCTCATTTGTTTTGCCCATACATGTCACATTTGTCCGTCAGCCTGTGAGTATTGTTTTGCTGAAGTGTTGACTTTTTGTTTGATGGTGGGAAAAGGGGTTACCAAGACCAGTCGCCCATGGGCCTACATTACACGTAGGAAAACGGTGTCTAAATACACTAGTTAGACCTGGGCGGACCACCCGCTGTATTTTTGGTTAGTTAGCTGTACGGGCTAGTCTAGCTTAGGGGTGTTTTTGGATTATTGTTTCTTTCCTTGGGTCCAGCTCAGCCCCTTTTCTCACACCCCTTTACCGTGTGTCTAAAATAAACCATTAGTGTTTGATGGTAGATTTAAGTTGTCTGTGGTTCTGTTCTCAGTTACTTTTCACTTATTTGCATGAGTTATGTTGTTACGGGTCTCGTTGCCATCCCCCCCCCCAAACTGCAGGGCCAAAGGGATTTGTAACAATCACTTATCACTATAGATGTATGTTATCTGCTGACATAACATATCACTTATTACTATAATGATGTATTGGTGAGACGTCTCAGCCATAGAAATACAATATTGACTTGAATGGGAATGTTCGTTCTAGCCGTTCTCTTTCTATGGTCTCAGGGCATCAGCAATGGATTAATTCACGTCAGACAAATATCAACACGTGGAACGTTGTCAACTCTACAGACATTCTAATTACACCACTCCATTCTAGCATCTTTTCACATTCAATGTCTTTCTTAAACCTTATATCCCCTGAGTGGAGTAACACCAGGGCAATGAAAAAGTTCAGGTTACTGCAATTCTCTGGTGAGTTCAATTGTATGACCTTTCTGCTAAAATCCAAATACAGGCTCTAATCAGAAGGTGGATTATGTCTCCTGTTTTGTGGAGCTAAATAGTATGCAATACAGTGCATTCCAGTGCAAATAAAACCAAAAAAATATATAAAATGTAATAAAATGCATTCGGAAAATATTCAGACCCCTTGACTTTTTTTCTAGATTTTGTTACTTTACAGCCTTGTTCTAAAATGTATTAAATACTTTTTCCTCAATCTACACACAATACCACATGATAACAAAGCAAAAACAGTTTTTTATAAATGTTTGCAAATGTATTACCAATAAAAAAAGAACTTATTTAATTATTCAGACCCTTTGCTATGAGACTCGAAATTGAGCTCTGGTGGATCCTGTTTCCATTGATCATCCATCCTTGATGTTTCTACAACTTGATTGGAGTCCACCTGTGGTAAATTCAATTGATTGGACAAGATTTGGAAAGGCATACAACTGTCTATTTAAGGTCCCACAGTTGACAGTGCATGTCAAAGCAAAAACCAAGCCATGAGTCGAAGGAATTGCCCGTAGAGCTCTGAGACAGATCTGGGGAAGGGTACCAAAACATTTCTGCTGCATTGAAGGTCCAAGGGCACAGCGGCCTCCATTAGTCTTAAATGGAAGAGTTTTGGAACCAGCAAGACTCTTCCTAGAGCTGGCTGCCCAGCCAAACTGAGCAATCTGGGGGGGAAGGGCCTTGGTCAGGGAGGTGACCAAGAACCCGACGGTCACTCTGACAGTTCCTCAGTGGAGATGGGAGAACCTTCCAGAAGGACAACCATCTCTGCGGCACTCCACCAATCAGGCCTTTATGGCAGAGTGGCCAGATGGAAGCCATTCCTCAGTAAAAGGCACAACAGCCCGCTTGGAGTTTGCCAAAAGGCACCTAAAGGACTCTCAGACCATGAGAAACAAGATACTCTGGTCTGATGAAACCAAGATCAAACTCTTTGGCCTGAATGCCAAGCGTCACATTTGGAGGAAACCTGTCACCATCCCTATTTTTCAGCAGCAGGGACTGGGAGACTAGTCAGGAACGAGGGAAAGATGAACGGAGCAAAGTACAGAGATCCTTGATGAACACTTGCTTCAGAGCGCTCAGGACATCAGACTGGGGCGACGGTTCACCTTCCAACAGGACAACGACCCTAAGCGCACAGCCAAGACAATGCAAGGGTGGCTTCGGGACAAGTTTATGAATGTCCTTGAGTGGCCCAGCCAGAGCCCGGACTTGCTTTGTCATTGTGTGTGTGTGTGTGTGTGTGTGTGTGTGTGTGGATTGATGAGGGGGGAAAAAACTATTTAATACATTTTAGAATAAGGCTGTAATGTAACAAACTGTGGGAAAAGTGAAGGGGTCTGAATACTTTACGAATGCACTGTAACTCAGTTATGTGGATCATTTATTCTATCCAGCTAAAATATTTACATGTATTTTGCATAGGAACACAAGTGCTTGAATGCCAGAAGTAAATGAGTAAAGGGAATGCTTTGGATAACACTAGAAGCACCTGTCACAACGTCCACAGAAGGTGGCGCCTCTCCCCGGTCGGGCGGTGTTCGGCGGTCGTCATCGCCTGCCTACTAGCTGCCACCGATCTGTGTCTGTTTAGGTCTGCACCCGTTTTGTGTTAGTCAATTAGTGGGGGTATTTAGTTTGTCTTTCGTTTGGGGATTTGTGCGGGATTGTTCTTTGTCATGTTTGATAGTCGGGAATTTTTGTATGTTTTCCCAGTTAAGCTGCTTGTTTAGGCATTAGGGTTGCGCCCCATCCTTGTGGATCTTTGGAGCCGTCCTTCCTAGTTGTTTTGCAACCTGCCTTGTTGCGGCATTTTTTCTGTTTTGATTATTAAACGGATCTGTCTCCTGTGCCTGACTTCCGTGACAGCACCAAAATTATAGAGCCTCTATTTGATTGTGTACCTACCGTAGGAATACATTGAATCTTGCCTCCCAATGTTAGAGTAGTGCCCTACCCACTTCATGCTCATTCACACAGCACCTTGGTGTCTTTGTCATGCAAACTAGTCAAATAATGAAAAGGGAAAATGATAATTCACACCTTTTATGTAAACATACAGGGGCATGGGGAATTCTTTAAGAGCGGTTTCATTTTTGATTCAATTCATCCCTTTTTTTAAAATGTTTTACAGGAAATTCCACTTATTGAGGCTGCAGTATTACATCGTGACTGAAAAGGTAACTGTAGCCTACATTTCAAATGGTCTTATGAAAGGATATCCTTTGTTGTTAAAGCAGGTCTTTCACCAAAGCTATCTACCTATGTGTGCCATTAAAAACAGTTTTCCCTTTCTCAACTTCATAAAGGCCTGCCATATCATTCCACCCTATCCACTTGTACTATGCCAGCATATATACAAAGTGCAGTAATACTATACATACATTGTCTGTCAGTACGTTGTTTCACTGAGCTCGGATCCTCTTCTTTGCACATTTTGCAAACAAGGTTGTTCCTAAACAACAACAATGAACATATGGGATTAGATTTAAATACAATAAACACATATGTTAACATGTAATATCTTAACCTTAAGGGGAAGGCAAAAAAGGGAAATGTAGGCTATATTACATAAAGACCTGGCAAGAGTGTGAGGAAATGGTTATTAATGAAGATGTCTCACAAAACTTAGAATATAAATAATTGGAATGCCTTACTTCACTAACCAATTAAAACAAGCGAGGCAGTAGCGGTGGCCTCACGTCTGACATGCCTCCTTCAGTACTGTCACACCCTGACCGTAGAGATCCTTATTATTCTCTGTTAGGTCAAGGTGTGACTCGGGTGGGGAAGTCTGTTTTTTGTTTCTTTGTTTTTGGGCCAGTGTGGTTCCCAATCAGAGGCAGCTGTCTGTCATTGTCTCTGATTGGGAGTCATACTTAGGCAGCCTGTTTTCCACCTGTGTTTGTGGGAGGCTTTGTTTTTTCACCATTTGTTATTTTGTTTGAGTGTGTTGTGAAATAAATTATCATGAACACTTACCACGCTGCGCCTTGGTCCACTTCTCCTTCTTATGACGAGCGTTACAAGTACGTTATTACAGTTGCTGCACAGGTACTTCTGCTGGGGTATATCATCACAAATACATGGAGGAAATCCAGAAGGATACTCATTTTCACCTGGGGCAGATTAATCACTTTAAGTTGTCCTCTGGTTTTAAACTAGACTCCATCTACAAATCACCAAGTTGTTTTTAAGATTGTAATTGTCACTATTCTCTCCCACTATATGATGCGTCCATTAAATAGTGTCAACCTTTATCATTTTTGAAGAGAGAAATTCAGTGGGTTTCCCCACTGTGGTAACCCGGAAACATGTTAAAACCCCATGTGTGGTACCAAGCAATAATGTACTTTACAGTGAGTAAGCATGGTGTTCAAATGAGGTGTAAACATTTCCAGGAGCCAGTTTTCACAATGCTGCTGTCTCTCCCTCTCTCACACACACAAACATTTATTGCAGTTTATTTCTCTGAATTTGTGAGGCGGTGCAATTGCCTCAACTAAAGTCACATCCGCCAAATAGGAAAGACCCCGTGCCATAATTTTCATACATCCTGCCTGTCATCTAGCACAGAACATAGAGGCCCATTATTTACATGACAGATGTGAGTATTGTTGCTGTTACTGTCAGTAAAAATGTGTTGTACAGAAGAACTCGGTTCAGAATTTGAAAATGATCACAATGGGCACATTACCAAAACATGTACACTTTTCATACATTTGTGGCATTTCTTAAAATGATATGATAAACATTTGACTCCTCATAAGGTCCCATTAAACTGATCAATAGCCATCTGGCTTGTTGTATGAAGAGTGCGAATTACCATGTGACAATTCATTTTTTTTATGGGCCTAATGATATAATTTAACAATAAAAATGTATTACCTTTTATCTGATTATCAAACAAATCACTTAGGCTGTCTGTGCATTCATCCCACTCCAAAATAATGCCATCATTCAAACAGTGCACTGCATGTGCACTTGCGCCATTTGATGAATGGTAATAGACAACTGTTACAAAACACCAAAAAGTGTGCCTAACGACATTCTGCAATTGTCATAGATTAGGGCTACATTAATTGATGCTTCTTGCTGACAATTTGACATTTTTCTGTAGCCTGAAAAGTCGAGACATGAAATTGGGGATGAAACTAACTGTCCCAGGAAAAATGGCATGGTCATCCTAATACACATGGTCAATTTACTAGATTAGGCTACAATGTGTTATCATTAACTTCAAATAGGCCCAATGCTAGCCAGTGCTGTATTCTAGTGTGGTAAAAATAATCTGAGTTCTGACTTCAGTGCATTCAAGATAACTGGAGCTCGGAAAATAACGAGCTCTGACTGGAAAAATGGTTTTGAATTGTCATCCAACTTGGAATTTAAGTTGGAAACTCGGGCATCTTTCTAGAACCACGACATTCTGACCTGAAGATCACTGGCGTCATGATTTGACTCCCCCCCCCCCCTCCTAATTTCCCAGTTGTCTTGAAAGCACCATTAAGATATCACAACGTTAGCAATTATATTCTGTCATCACACAATCACCATTTAGAAACAAAAAATGTATTGATAAAGGCATTCTAAACAGTAAGAGTAGCTTGGAGTCTTCACGGATCGTGTGTCATAAAACACGACCTTTCTTTCCTTACATGAATGACATTTATGGCTGTTATTTGTCATTATTACACATTTAACAGAGATCCTGGAGGTCTCAGAAAATCGCACTGTACATG
This sequence comes from Salmo trutta, assembly GCF_901001165.1. Taxonomy (NCBI): domain Eukaryota; kingdom Metazoa; phylum Chordata; class Actinopteri; order Salmoniformes; family Salmonidae; genus Salmo; species Salmo trutta. The sequence goes on along the minus strand of NC_042965.1, from coordinate 7,729,695 downwards.
TAACTGTGAAAACAATTCTCATGGGCACACAAATCCAAAATAATGTAGGCCTATGCCATTGCAAAATCTAAAGCTTTTAACCGAAAACGTCATCTACATAGGCTACTGTCGTTAACTTATAGCCTACTTGTTGGATGCGCATTGGTGTCTAGCTTCAGGCTAGTGATATTGTCGACCATCAGCTGATCCAGGAAAGAAAACAAATATTTATATAAAATAATAAAGCTAAATAAATGGTCTACTTCTTGTGGCCACGGACGGCACGGAGAACACCAATACCTGCGCACACCTGAAAAACCAAGCAATGTGCGCTCTAAACACCTGACTGACAAAAGCAAACAATGATAACTCAACGGATACATCTAATGCATTGGAATAAAGACAGGCTATTTTTATCAAGGACATATGGCAAACAAATGGCGAAAATGAGGACTTACAAAGGAAAATCTATGCGTTTTAAGGGAGCTCAACTGAGGCTGAAATTTAGCACTACTGAGTGGACAGAGCTGCTCTGCAGAATTTATACCATTTATGAACTGGGATAATGTTTGTAGAAATTTGGAAGCTTTTACTTTCATATTTACCACTGCATTTGAAAGAAATAGGAGAGTGGTGAAATTAGCATTGTTTAGAGACCCCCCCTCCCCCCCCAAAATACTTTGTTGTATATAAGGTAGCTAATGTCTCATTCAGGGGGGCTAACCCCGCTCCCCCGTAATTCACACCCTGGTTGTATGGCAAAAACGACAGTGACACAACTGACCTGCGAGGATGTTTTGAAAGTGAAGTTCACAGAAGCATTCACGATAGCCCAGATCAATCCGCCATCGCATTGGCTATAGCCTACTCTATTTAACTGAGACCACATGCGCACCTGATCGCACGGGTATGGGTACTGCATTTGAAGCAGCAAGAATGATGAAACTACACTTGCTACGTTTTGCATAGGCCTATAGGATAACTTCTATAAAGGGGTAGAAGGCCCATTGTTCCCCACTGTGTTTGGTTTAGTAATCATTAGATCAGTAGATTAGGCTACTGTAGTGAGCAAGTGTTGCACCTTTTCATTTTCAGTAATTATTGATTACCCATTTATTTGTCTCTGCCTGCAAATCGTCCTACTAGAAGGATTTATAAAATATTGATTGTAATATCATAATAATGATAATTATATTATTTTCAATGACGTTCTTCAGTTGTTGGAAAGGGTTAACACTGAAGAGAGAAAAAAACATCTAATCAGGATTTTTTTTTTACGGTCTCTGGGGAGATACATCTAGCTAGTCAGCTAGGCCATTGAACTGTATTAGGGGCAACATTTTGGAGTGACAGTGGAATCAACCAATCAAATTTTCACTTAAAGAGTGAGACTACTGCTTTCTTGAAGGCCAACAGGTTACTGCACAATAGTGAGGAATAGTTTTCCCACGGTCTAGCTAGCTAGCTAGCTTTTGTTTGCAGCAGGTGTTATCAAAAAGGATGTTATTGCTAATTTCTTAGTTTCTCCCTTTTCAAGAATAACTTTCAACAAGAAGTTAAGTTTCAAATTATCATCTGGTGAGTGGAACTGTGTTTTATTGCAGCGCACTTGATTTTGTTAGACATCTCTTTGAAAATAACTTGTGTGTGGAACTTACAGCATTTTAGCAACATGAAAATCTGTTCATATACACCCCCAGGAAGAATATGACACTTAAACAAATCTGACAAGCAACCACTTAGATATGGTCGTTTTCATAAATTATTAGAATGTTTGGGAATTACGTATACTAAGGCATTTGTGAAAATTGGGGTATGTGTGAGAGACTTCTTTAATTAGGGGTCAAAAATGCCTCTGAAGAGCTTGTCATCTCCAAACAAAATAGCTGACCTTTCTCTGAACTTTCCCCCAAGCTTAACAACGCTTGTTGTGCCACGTGTCCATTTTATCAAACAGAAATTCCTCCCAAAACAGCAAAATGTATACTCCCCACCCTCTTGTGCTGCTTTACACATTACTTGGACACCTCCCTAAAAAGGAGAGATTTCTAGAACTGACCATTTGTGTCAGCAACTTTGTATGCAGTTTCCCCAACAAGCACATTTGGTTCCTTGGAAGTTGTGTGAACGTCTGTTTATGGTTACACATTGGTTGTGGTAACAAAGCCATATGTTTCCTGACCAATAAAACAGAACGTTTTTAATGCTACAATATGTAACTTTTTGGGTGAACCAACCAAATTCAAATAGAAATGTGAGTTAGATTTCACTGATTTGAAAACAAGTCTATAAAAGCAGTAGATCTATTTCTATGCTTCACATTCTGAAGTTTTGCTTTTGCATCTTTTAAATATGGTTTGTACACCAGCTTCAAACAGCTGAAAATACAATCTTTTTTTTTATGGAAACAATATTTCATAGCGGTTTAGATGGTACAATGATTCTCAACCTAATGACTGCTTGTTTGGTCGCAAACTGAAACAAAGAAAACTATTAGAATTTTAGCAACCAGCAAATGGCGGAGCAATTTCTGCATCTTTAAACGTTCTGAGAACAGAAGTGAACATTTTGCCTGTTCTGGGAACGTTTAGGTTGCAGGGAGGTTCTGAGAACATTTTACTCTGGTTCCTTGAAAGTTTATTAACACTCAATGGAAATGATAGGTTGTTTTAAGGTTTTTGAGTAACTTCCTTTTTTTGAACTCCAAGCACAGATAGAACACATGGAAATTAATTTCCCTAGACATTAATCACGGGAACACATGTATTTTTTGTGACACAGCATCAGTGAGATTTGAACCTATAATCTACCATTCCCTATCCATGGAATTAGTCCACTGTTTACCATGATGGAGCTAGCACACCATGTTTTTTTCTGCATACAAAGCTGTTTATTTTAGTCTATTCAAACAGACTCCATTTCAAAAGGAAACAAGCGCTCATTAAGATCTGGTGGCCAATTTCTGGGTGCAGCCAACACGCCTAACAAGAGAGGGTTTTGTTGATACTGAGAACGGAATGTATATGCTTTTAAATAACATTCTCTGAACGTTTAGTTCTTGTGGTTTTTAAGGAAAGTTTTAGAACATGACTATAAATACAACCATGAGAATCTGTGTTATGTGAAGTACTGAAATTCCCACAGAACATTGTTAACGTTCTCAGAACTATTTGAGAACATTCCCAATGTCAAACCAGTTGGAGAATGTTCCTAGAACATAACCAACATTTTATTAAATGTAACCATGTTTGATCTTTTAGGAAATGTTAGGTTAAAGTAATGAAATACCAAGAAAATATTTTTTTTGTCAAGATCCTTTGAAGTGTTGAATGTTCCAAAGCCAAGCAACTATCCTGCAACATTCCTAGAAAATTGTGGGAAGGTTGTTTGCAAAATAACCATATGACTACCACACTCTCACCAAGCTTTAAGAAACTTGTGCTAGCTGGGCAGTCTGAACACACAAAGAACTGAGAGTTGCTGTACACTTCAAACTTTACTGTTTGTATCCATGTACATCACTGACCTGGGTTCAAATACTATTTAAACTTATTAAACTGAGCTTGCCTGGCAGAATCAAACCAATAGAATAATCACAACTGTGCAAACCCCTCCCATTTGGCACTCCAGGCAGAGTAGAGCAAACTAGAGCTCAAGTATTTGAACTATTTCCAATAGTATTTGAACCCATGTAACCCATGTCTGCTGAGGAACAGAACAGCAGGAACACAGCCTTCTTATGGGGTAATGATGACAGTGGCTCAACACAATTATATTATTTAATCCACATCGCTCCCCATTTCCTCTTGTATTCCTCACACAACAGCCCTGTGCTGTCAATGTCATTGTCAAGTACTTCACCAAATGAGTACTTTGCTGCAATATGGTGGGATAATTAGGGTGCTTGGCTGGACAGGGCACACACAGATGAGGACTCTCTGTTAATGCATCAACTACTTGTTTCCCAGTGCCATAAAGTCCTGCTGTGAATTGCATGATAATGCTTGGATGTTATAAGCTATTCCATTCATCCGTTGAATTCTTAATCGTTAGCTGCCTCATGGACAAACGTGTTTTGCTTAGAGCCACAGATAATATGCTTGTTTCAGCAAGACCACTAAATATTTGAAATACTTCACATTTTTTCGTACACAATTTATTTTGAAATGTTTCAGCTAGAAAAGCCATTCAATTTCTAAAATGTGCAGACATTACAGCTTTTTGATAGCATTTGTACTTTTTACACTTTAAAACATTTTGTCCTAATAAAAACATTGCAGAACAGAAAGATCTTCTACCAAGGAGATTTAACTATTTTAGTGACTACATCAACTTCTTTCTAAACTAAACTAACTTCCCACTTCCTTTGGGACATTGCAACATTTAAAGATGCCTGCAAGAGCGAGACATATGATGTCAAGTGCTCAAAGTGTCGAGAAATTAGGCTTTACACGGGGGAGAGAGCGAGAGAAAGAGAACAAGAGACTTACAGAGACAGATATAGAGACACACAATGCAATCTAGGCTCATCTATTCAATTAGCCTTGTTCTAGTCTCCCTGACTGGTGAAGAGTAATTAAAAAAGGCATAGATGTGTCGACTGGAGTCAGATAATCAAAAATAGGGATGACACAGAAAGTGCTGACGCAGCCAAGGGAGACTCATTTAGAAAATGTAAGTATTTGATACATTTTGTGGAGAACATTCAAACACAGTATAAGGATTCAAGAAAAAGCAATGGACATCACCATATCCAGGGTAATAGCAGAATCAGGAGAGTTGGCTTAGATTGAAAACATCCAGAGGTAATAGTCATTGCAGCATATGATAGACTGTTTTACAAATGTCTGCCTGGTCTCATTCCTTTCCATTCAACACAAACCATTTTATGCGTCTTTTTGGGTAACAAAGGGGAACAAGGGTGAAGGACATTGTGCATTTAGGGGAAAAAATATGAGAACAGCAGTCAGTTGTCTTCCTATGGGGGAGTTCTTTTGAAGGACATGCACAATTTCATGCCTTGGTAACTCCCACGGATCGTGGGTCAGTGCTATTAAGGTATTAGATAAGGTTGCAGTTCAGCAGATCACAACTAGAGGTTCCATAGGTTCTTAGTCACAGACACTCGTTTTCAGGGGGGTGGGGGGGTATATAACAGTTATTCAACCCTTTGGTAATATATTTTTCACAACTCTCAGTACAAAACTAAAAATAGATCATCGAAGGCAGTTACAAAACTAAGCGCAACACACATCAGTCACTTTTCACCAAATTTAATCAGTGTTTCATCTAGAAATACACATTCATATAAAGTAATTTGCCCTTCACAATGCAATTCTCACATTTTTTTAATATGATTGTTGTTCGTTCTGATATTTCTAAATGTCTTAATTTTTGTATTATGTCTGCATTGTTGTGCATTGCTAGGTATTACTGCATTGTTGGAGCTAGAAACACAAGTATTTCGCTGCACCTGCGATAACATCTGCAAATCTGTGTACGCGACCAATAAACTTTGATTTGATACTTCATTTGTTTAAATGCATTTAACTATTAATTCATCTCACTTCTCCTAACTGATAATCACTAAACCATTTGGTAAACCTATAGATTTTAAACGGGTTTGTCTACTATAAGACTGAGAAAATAATGGAAATGTATGTCTGTAAATTAGAGACAAAGTATATGTACTGTAATATTATGACTTAATTCGCAGTAAAATCTGACATTGACAATATCCAAGATGTAGTGTATGTAACATGCATCCCCTATGCAGTAAACCTGTATCCACAATGAAGTTGCTGGGGTGGGATTCACACTGTTTTAGTCAAATTGCATTGGCCAATACAGCGCTGTAATACCATAATATACAGTGCATTCAGATAGCCTAGTGGTTAGAGTGTTGGACTAGTAACCGAAAGGTTGCAAGTTCAAATCCCTGAGCTGACAAAGTAAAAAATCTGTTCTGCCCTGAGCCTAGGAACAGTGGTTTAACTGTCTTGTTGTCATTGAAAATAAGAAATTTTTTCTTAACTGACTTGCCTAATTAAATAAAGGTAAAATAAATAGTAGTCAGACCTCTTAGTCTTTTGCACATTTTTTTTACATTACAGCCTTATTCTAAAATGTATTAAATCTTTTCCTTATCAATCTACACACAATACCCAATAATGACAACTTTTTCTTGCAACTTAGTATTCAGACCCTTTGCAATGAGGCTCAAAACTGAGCTCAGGGACATTGTTTCCATTGATCATCCTTGAGATGTTTCTACAACTTGATTGGGGTCCACCTCTGGTAAAGTCAATTGATTGGACATGATTTGGAAAGGCACACACCTGTCTATATAAGGTCCCACAGTTGACAGTGCACATCAGGGCAAAAACCAAGCCATGAGGTGGAAGGAATTGTCCGTAGAGCCCCTTGACAGGATTGTGTTGAGGCACTGATCTGAGGAAGGGCCCCCAAAAATATCTGCAGCATTGAAGGTCCCCAAGAACACAGTGGCCTCCATCATTCTTAAATGGATGAGGTTTGGAAACACCAAGACTCTTCCTCGAGCTGGCTGCCTGGCCAAACACCTGGGAGGTGACCAAAAACCTGAGTTCCTCTGTGGAGATGGGAGAACCTTCCAGAAGGACAACCATCTCTGCAGCACTTCACCACTCAGGCCTTTATGGTAGAGTGGCCAGATGGAAGCCACTCCTCGGTAAAAAGCACATGACAGCCTGCTTGGGGTTTGCTGAAAGGCACCTAAAGGACTCTGACCATGAGAAACAAGATACTGTGGTCTGATGTAACCAAGATTAAACTGTTTGACCTGAATGCCAAGCGTCACGTCTGGAGGAAACCTAGCACCATCCCTACGGTGAAGCATGGTTGAGGCAGCATCATGTTGTGGGAATGTTTTTCAGCGGCAGGGACTGGGAGACTAGACAGGATTGAGGGAAAGATGAACGAAGCAAAGTACAGAGTGATATAAACCTGCTCTAGAGTGCTCAGGACCCCAGACTGGGCGAAGGTTCACCTTCCAACAGGATAATGACCCTAAGCACACAGCCAAGACAAAGCAGGAGTGGCTTCGGGGCAAGTCTCTGAATGTCCTTGAGTGGCCCAGCCAGAGCCTGGACTTGAACCCGATCTAACATCTCTGGAGAGACCTGAAAATAGCTGTGCAGCGACGCTCCCTATCCAATCTGGCAGAGCTTGAGAGGATCTGCAGAGAAAAATGGGAGAAACTCCCCAAATACGTGTGCCAAGCTTGTAGCGTCATACCAAGATGACTCGAAGCTGTAATTGCTGCTAAAGATGCTTCAGCAAAGTACTGAGTAAAGTGTCTGATGCAAATTAGATAACTTCTGATTTCCACTGTATATATAAAAAAACTGTTTTTCACAACTCCTGACATTTAATCCTAGTAAAAATTCCCTGTCTTAGGTCAGTCAGGATCACCCCTTTATTTCAAGAATGTGAAATGTCATAATAATAGCACAGAGAATGATTTCTCAGTGACTATTTCTTTCATCACATTCCCAGTGGGTCAGAAATGTACATACACTCAATTGGTATTTGGTAGCATTGCCTTTAAATTGTTTAACTTGGGTCAAACGTTTCAGGTATCCTTCCACAAGCTACCCACAATAAGTTGGGTGAATTTTGGCCCATTCCTCCTGTCAGAGCTAAGTCAGGTGTAATTTTCTATAGGATTGAGGTCAGGGCTTTGTGATGGCTACTCCAATATCTTGTTTTTGTTGTCCTTAAGCCATTTTGCCAAAATTTTGGAAGTATGCTTGGGGTCATTGTCCGTTTGGAAGACCCATTTGCGACCAAGCTTTAACTTCCAGACTGATGTCTTGAGATGTTGCTTCAATATATCTACATAATTTTCCATCCTCATGATGCCATCTATTTTGTGAAGTGCACCAGTCCCTCCTGCAGCAAAGCACCCCACAACATGATGCTGCCACCCCCGTGCTTCACGGTTGGGATGGTGCTCTTTGGCTTGCAAGCCTCCCCCTTTTTCCTCCAAAATAACGATGGTCATTATGGCCAAACAGTTCTATTTTTGTTTCATCAGACCAGAGGACATTTCTCCAAAAAGTACGATCTTTGTCCCCATGTGCGATCTTTGTCCCCATTTTTTACGGCGGTTTTGGAGCAGTGGCTTCTTCCTTGCTGAGCGGCCTTTCAGGTTATGTCGATATAGGACTTGTTTTACTGTGGATGTAGATACTTTTGTATCTGTTTCCTCCAGCATCTTCACAAGGTCATTTGCTGTTGTTCTGGGATTGATTTGCACATTTCCCACCAAAGTACGTTCATCTCTAGGAGACAGAACATGTCTCCTTCCTGAGCGGTATGACGGTTGCGTGGTCCCATGGTGTTTATACTTGCGTACTATTGTTTGTACAGATGAACGTGGTACCTTTAGGCATTTGAAAATTGCTCCCAAGGATGAACCAGACTTGTGGAGGTCTACAATTTTTTTTCTGAAGTCTTGGCTGATTTCTTTTGATTTTCCCATGATGTCAAGCAAAAAGGCACTGAGTTTGAAGGTAGGCCTTGAAATACATCCACAGGTACACCTCCAATTGACTCAAATGATGTCAATTAGTCTATAAGAAGCTTCTAAAGCCATGATATCATTTTCTGGAAGTTTCCAAGCTGTTTAAAGGCACAGTCAACTTAGTGTATGTAAACGTCTGACCCACTGGAATTATGATACAGTGACTTATAAGTGAAATAATCTTTCTGTAAACAATTGTTGGAAAAATGACTTGTGTCATGCACAAAGTAGATGTCCTATCCCACTTGCCAAAAGTATAGTTTGTTAACATTACATTTGTGGAGTGGTTGAAAAATGAGTTTTAATGACCGACCTGTGTGTGTGTGTGTAAATGTCCGACTTCAACTGTATATATATACACATTTGCAAAACTCTGACTCTGTTTTTGCTTGGTCATTATGGGGTATTGTGTGTAAATTGATAAGAGATTTTTTTCTCTCCCTTTAATCCATTTTAGAATAAGGCTGTAATGTGGAAAATGTAAAGGGGTCTGAATACTTTCCGAATGCACCGTTTGCCATTTACGTAGCAGACGCTTTTATCTAAAGTGACAAATGAGACCGCACATTTTTCTATGTGACCACAGTGGGAATGGAACCCACAAGTCGTGTTGCTAGTGCCATGCTCTTACGAACGGAGTCATGCACTGGACCACTACAATACATAAGTACAATATACAATACATGATTACTGTTACGTTCCCCAGCAAGAAAACCAAAAATTGTTGCTCAAACAGAAAAGGGAATTAACAAAGAGTCACTGACAACAACCAAAACAAGGTAGGGTTCTAGGAGGTGTTCGGAAAGACACTCATGGGGGTATCCACTGAAAGTTGACTAGCAACAACTGTGACCTAAAAAACCCCCACCATGAGCACCTTCTACATTTTACCAAGAAGGCAAACAAAATAAAAACCCACACTAAACTTAAAGATCAGAAAAATGAATGTTTTTCTAGAAATCAAACAGGGAGTGCCAACTAAAGGTGTTGACCCTCCACATCTCTCAAGACAAGTGGAGCACTGCTCTAGCCACTCTTAAATATCACCTGGGCCAGCACAGGTGAAACACCTTCCCTCCAATGAGATGGCAACCAGCACAGGTGTAACACATACTGACTAATGAGGTGACACCAATTTGTGTGCCCTATGTGCTAACATGCTAAAGTCCAACCTTTAAAACAAAAATGGAAAAACCCAAAACTCGTAACAATTACGATACAAGTGGAAGATGCCATTCCCATGAGCGTGCCATTCTCCTTCAGGCCATGGATCAGGCATGCAATGACCTCAATCCAGACCTATGTCAGGCTTGGATTCGTCATGCCAAAAGGTTTTTCCCCAGGTGCATGAACAATGAGGACCTGGGGATGAGAATGTTTGGCCAAAAGCTCAAGACAGACTTGATGCAAACTAGTGCCTGCTTCTTTAATTTATTTCATTTGATTACAGTACACCTGTGATGTAATTATATCTGAATTATTTTTTTTTTTTTTGCATCATTGATTGTGAAAGTAGTGTTCAATGATCACTCCATTGATCACACACGGGATAGAATTATATGAAATTTGATGTTCAGTTAATTTTAATGGGTAATGCAAGTGTTTTGCCTAATGTGAAAACAGTTTAATGTACTGTAGCATATTACATTTAAAGGGAAATGTATCTTGATTTTTTTTGCTATTGGATTACCTGGTTGATAAAATAACTACACTGGAAAAGAAAAGTGTTGGTCCCATGTTTCATGAGCTCAAATTTTAGGCACAAATTTGTTTACATCCATGTTAGTGAACGTTTCTCCTGACAGGTGTGGAATATCAAGAAGCTGATTAAACAGCATTACCAATACACAGGTGTACCTTGTGCCGGGAATAATAAAAGGACACTTTTTAAAATGTGCAGTTTTGTCACAAAACACAATGCCAAGTTTTGAGGGAGTGTGCAATTGGCATGCTGACTGCAGGAATGTCCACCAGAGCTGTTGCCAAAGAATTGAAAGTAAATTATTTCTCCACCATAAGCTGCCTCCAACGTTGTTGGAGCCTCACAACCGCAGACCACGTGTAACCAATAGCACTAAAGCAATTTAAAAAACTGTACTAATATTGTAGTCTACAGTATATCTGTAGAAAAACTATATTTTTGTCCCTTCCCCCAAATGACAAACTGACAGTACTCTGTTATTGAGAATGTTTTATTCAATGTCCCTCTTATGGTGGAACTATCATCTAATTGAGTAACTATAATGAGTGATACGATTAGGCTACAATCATAAGAAATCAAAAACTAAGTTTGTAAAGTGATAAATGTTAGTTCTTATAGTATACCTTTTATTTTAAAATACTGTGATGAGACAACTTTACACATCTAAACACAATGTTTTTTTTTGTTTTATTCATTTTGAGACAAAAACATAAGTATACTGAATGTCAATCAGAAGATCTGATTATTAACTGCTTATATTGGACTGAGGGATCTTTTACAACAACAGCTTACCATTATAAACACACTCATAATAATACCAACATTAAAATTCTCACTTTAAGTGTGTTTCAGCCTAACTTAAACAGACCTCTCTACCTATCACCATATAAGCAATATTTTCACTCAACCTTTAAAATGGAAAGACTAGCCGCATCATGACATAACAAACAGTAAATGAAACATAAATACAAAATTACAGTAAATTAACAATGGCTGCAACATACTACAGAATGCATAGGAGACCACCACATTCCCGGCAAACACACCACACAATGTTGTCTCAATATTGACTCCAAGTTGTGACCCTCAATGTGCCATTTCTACTTTGTAACAACCCTTTGTCACTCTGACTTTTATAGGCACCACCAGATCTCGGTTCAAATATGATTTCAGGTATTTCAATTACTTTACAAAACAAATATTTAGATATTACATGTATAGGTCTTACTTCACTTTTAATCACTATTTATTTTACCTTTATTTAACTAGGCAAGTCAGTTAAGAACAAATTCTTATTTTCAATGACGGCCTAGGAACAGTGGGTTAACTGCCTTGTTCAGGGGCAGAACACCAGATTTTTACCTTGTCAGCTCAGGGAGCTGATCTTCGTTCTTGCAACGCTCTAACCACTAGGCTACCTTACATTGGTGTCTCATGAAAGATGGCAAGATGCCATGTTACATTTAAAAAACAGCAGGGTTTCAAAAAAGCTTGTCGGACATTGAGCAGCGATCTGGTCTGAAGATACGCCCTCCAATGCTAAAATGCCGCTCCACAGCTGGGAGGATGCTGGGACATGTAAGTACTCAGCAGCAACTCTGCTCAGTGTTGGGTGTATGTGACTGTGTGTTTTCCAGAATTTCAGAGGATCAGTAGTTGGTGGAAGATATTGGATGATTAGGTAATCCTCAATATCTTTGTTGTTTTTGATAACATTTCACCAGCCCCATCCCTCAGCAGTTTAACCTCTACAGGATCGGTGTCCCTAAACCGGAGTGGTTGTTGCTAATGTGCGCTAATGTGACTAGAATGACGTTGTATACAACAGCCAACTTTCCTGGGACATAGACATGTCTTATATGGGGAGAAAGCTTAAATTATTGTAAATCTAACTGCAGTGTCCAATTAAAAGTAGCTATTACAGTGAACAAATACCATGCTACCGTTTGAGGAGTACACAACAACAAAAACGTATCACGGCAACTGGTTTGATACATTCACCTCTGAAGGTAAATAATGTACTTATAATCAGTAATCTTGCTCTGATTTGTCATCCTGAGGGTCCCAGAGATAAAATGTAGCATCGTTTTGTTTGATAAAATCCATTTTTATGTTCAAATGTATGAACTGGGGTCTACAGTTTGACCCCACTGCTGTCTCTGGCTCCACACCCACCCCGCCCGGCCATCTAGATGTGTGAAAGTTAGATACAAAAATGCTATGGTAATACATTTTTTTATGTTCTCTATAGCTATGTACTTGAAAATTGACCAATTTGCCATATTTGGGCAAACTCCTGGCAGACTTGATACAAAATATTGTGCAGTAATGTAATTCTCCACTGGATCAGTCTGAACCTTTGTACACCCACTGCTGCCATCTGGTGGCCGAAATCTACACTACATTTGACTCCTATCTGAAAGTATGGCCTTTCTCTTGCATTTCAAAGATTAGCTAAATCTAACGATTTGGGTGTCATTTTAAGCAAAAATTGAAAAAAAGGTCCGATCCTTAAGTTAACAAAACAGTGTTGGGGTGATTGCCACTTTAAAGTCCCTTTGAGCAATTCATTGATCGATTTACTTAGAACATATATTCATAGAATTGTATATAAACATCTGGCTTTTGCTAAACATTTAGAGCAGAGTATTTGAGGGTATTTGAAATATGTTTGGTGAAAATATATTTGAAAACGGTTTCAAATAGTGTTCCAGAAAAGTATTTGAAAATACTTTCAAATACAATTTGATAGACTTTTTTATTTGTTCAATTTTTTTTAATAAACATTCAAATACTCAAATAAAAGTCATTGTTTTGGGCTATATATTTAAAAATACTCAAATACACAATAAAAAGTATTTTTAATAGCAGATACAAATGTATTTGAACCCAGGTCTGGAAACTACACAGATGTACAATTGTCTGCTGCCTCCAAGGTATCGAACACTATATTATATCACTGTAAATAATGAGAAAGACATACACTCATACTGTACCAGTGACACAATGTCATTCAACATTTGGGCAAATGAAAAGGCTGCTCTTTGTAGGGAATGAATTACCAGCAGTTGTTGTATTATGTCACAATGTTTTCAGATTTTTTTTTGCTTTGGTTGCCCATAGGGGAATCTCAATTTTTGGTACTCTGACTGAGTAAAGAACACAGTTGGCCTTACTTTATCAATCATATCCCGTACACACACTGAAGATGACAGACTAGAAGGCTTCAGGAGTAAACAAAATCCAGTATATTGAAAGGACTAATTTGAGTTGAGTCAAGATAGCATATCAGTGAATAGACTTGGTTCTCAGAGAAGGAGGTGAATTTATAGGTTAGAACCTACTGTGTGAGGTTGCCACCAACAACTGGAAGGCTACACGGATAGATCCAGGCCTCTGATTATAATTGGCACGCCGCTGGCCCAGCCCTTTCACATATTCTCTTCATTCTCTCTACTTTCATTGTAACAGGTCACACATGCATGTTTCTCAAAACCACTCTTGTGGGATCACTGTATTTGTAAATGTCATGTAAAAGGCAGGGCTGCCTTTTGTGAAGTGATTGGGTTGGCTTTAAAACCCCTGTCTGACTGATATAATGCTTTGTCATGAATGTGTCTTACTGGGGCACTGGACTGACACGTGATCTGTACAAGGTATGTCTAGGGGTCAAAAAGGAGCTAGGGGTAAACCACAAGATCATGTAACTGACTGGGGTTCAAACCTGTGTCTCTTGCGTGTCTCAAGACAGTGTTAACCCACTGAGCTACAGTCTGAGCATTATGCCCAGGGACCTATCACACGTATTCAGGTCTCAAGCAAGGTTCCTCATCTCGTGAGCGTGGTTCACTGAACCCCCTGCGTAACACTTAGGAGAACTCAGACTGCTGTCAGATGCAAAGTTAACTGTACATACAAGCAGCTGGGACAACCCAAATAAACTGTAGGAAACTCAATTCATTCAATTCAATTTCACTCAAGAGAATGAGAAAAATCCTTACATTTCATATTTCAGAATTCCACAGCTTTCCTTTTAAAAGCACAACAATACTGTAGTTCTGACATTGCCTGCATTATTTTTTAAATAATTCTTAGAAACATGATCAGATCAGCAAGAAGTTGCAAAAGGTTACCAAACCTTGGAGGTTTCAACACAACACCACAAAATGGTCAACGTTTGGAGGGGATTACGAATGTCTTTGGACAGGGGTTACAGTACGAGCAGATTAAGGTTCAGAGTCCTTATTCTAATTTTCAGCAGGTAGAGTGTCTTTAATAACGCATAAGTCCATCAATCTATGGTTTCTCGTACTCTCTGTTCACTCTCATTTGTTCTCCTCTGTTGTGGCTCTAATCTTCATCTCAGCGAATTTAAGGGAGTACTGCCAGCCTGTCCAGGAGGACCACTCAATGCCGTCGGCGTAGGAGGTGTGCGGCCCACGCAGGTACTGTCCATTCAGGTTGGACGTGTGGCAGTTGCGGTACCACCAGGCACCGTGGTAGAAGGAGGCACAGTTGTTCTCTGAGTGGTCGTTATCTTGGTCCTTGGTGGTGAATTTCATCCCGTTGTGTTTGAGCATTGAGTCACCTTACAAAGACAGACAGACAGGAGGAGGGGTGGGTGCAGAAACAGGGAGGAGGAGAGGGAGAGAGCGAAATAGAGAGAGGGTGGGGAATGAGAGAGGTAGCCAGCATTTTAGCACTTTGACAGGATCATGATGACATGTTTGGTGGTATATTTGTGAGAGGTTTAAAAAGAAAGACCATTACTGCTTGGTGAAATATAACAATATACTGAAATGAAAACCACAGGGACGGGCAAGTAAATTACTTTGCCTTTGCCAGGTTCTGTGTTAGTGAGTGTGAGAGAGAGAGAGAAATGTGTTGACATGATAGCTCAGCTGAATCGAACACAGCTTGTTTCCAAAGCTAAGCAGAGTAGATAGAGGTAGATCTGGGTGGTATACTTGTTCTCACTGAAGATTATTACCCATTATATACCAGTATGAGTCAATGTTCAGGCAGGAATCGTTGGACTGTGGCTTCACATTCAATATAGCTCTTTATTTAGGTTGATGGCATGACATTGAAACAATGACGTTGATTCAAACATACCATTTTACTATCCACATTGAAACAAGGTCAAATAAAATATCTCTAATCAAATATGAAATTCTACATAAATTCAACCACACAATATGTAATCAATATAGGATAAAAATATTAGTAAAATGTCTACGTGAAACTTTCAATGCAATTTCAACATATATATAGTTCTGATGATTATGTTGAAATTAGATTGATGTAACAACCTGTTAGTCAAGTTAAGTCAATGTATTTAAGTTGAAGTTTTACCCTAATTTCAATGTTTGTTGAAATTAGATGAAAACAGTACTGGTTGATGACTTTTTTCAAATCCAATCTATTTTCCACTATGATTCCAAGTCACAGTACATTGCCGAATTACATTGAAAACACATTTATTCAACCAGTGTGTGCCCAGTAGGATATGTGTGGGTGGGTGGGTGTGGGTGGTGTTTGTGTGTATCTGTGCATGCTTGCATATGTCTGTGTGTGTGTGCAGATCAGAGGAAGACTGGTGGAGAGGTTGTAGGCTGTGGTGGTGGCCTTATTAAACTCTATGATGTATGTCTCAGGGATGTAATGCAGCAGCCAGTGGTGCATTAATCAAATCCCCTCTATGCAGCACCACGCTCTACTCTGGAGGTGCTAATTCTGCTGTGGCTGGACCAGGCAGCTCTTAGCGACAGCTGCTTATTGCCCACATAGCACTAACTCCATTTTTTTTTGAATGGATATCCTTTCAGATTTTGCTTCCATATCATGCCTCGTAATCATGGGCTGATGGTAAGGAGAAAAATCTCCTCCTAACTATCACATTATGCAGATTACAGATCCTGTTATATATTTCAATTTCCCACCAAGTGCCTCAGACTATAGACTTATTTAACCCTGGTTTTACTAGGTGAGTTGGCTGAGAACACCAAGTTACACTGTAGTTTAAGAGGTTAGATTGGGGATTTAGCCAGGACACTGGGTGAAAGGGAAATTTCAAAAATGTTCTACTTAATATTCATAATCTCCTGCACCACCCCAACATCTACATACAGTATGTGAAAATGGCACTTTTGTATGTTTTGTCGTAAAAAAGATAGAGGAAGATAAGTGATTCCAATGACATCATTGGTGTGAATCATGTGATTTGAACCAATTATGAGTAGGCGTTTCCTACTAATTGCCTACTAATTGTCTACTAATTGGTTGATGACGTCATAGGAAACACTTAACTTTCTCTATCTTTTTTACAAAAAAAAACATAGAAACGTGCCATTTTCACATATGTTCATGTTGGGGTGGTGCTGGACATTATGAATATGAAGTTGAACATTTTTGAAATGTCAGTTTAACTCCCCTACTCATACAACAATGAAATGGAATTATTACAGACCACATTATTTGTTTTGTTCGTGAAGATGATGAAAGAGCATGATGATAATAATAGTAAAATCATGCAATGCACAAAGGGAAGAGTCAGTTTATTAGGGCAGTGTAGGACGAGTCTGCCTCTCTCCCTATGGAAAAAGTACCCCAGAGTATTGTATACCCACCTATTGTACATCTATTCTATGCTGACATTAACCGCTTCAACACGCTCGTGGATTACCACTAAAAAAGGTCGGCAACCTTTTAAATATAGAATTATTGTAAACATAGTGGCAGGATATGATAATGACCCACTGCATTGATGATTAAACCTCTTTAAACTCCTTAAGACACAGTGTAAATGGATGCCTACTGTACCATTATAACAAATGTAATGCAATGTAATGTTGGACACATTTTAATCAAATATCCTGGGAGAAACCTACAATGAGAGCAGCGAAAGTATTTTAACATGCACCCGAACTCATAATCATATTCATAATGAATACATTAAAAACATCAGAGGGAAATGATGTGCTCCTCCACAAGCATTGTCATAAAACATATTCAACACTCCTGTGGCCCTAGTAATGATATGGTTAAAACACTTTGGTTAGGTAACAAACTGTCATTAAAGAGCTTCTTTCAAGTTCTGAGAGTAAGCACTTAAAGTGTGAACAGCTAGTGCGCCTCATCATCACAGGTAATTGCACGTTCGCCCTATTTCGCTGCCGGTAGAGTACTCATTTCATGTTTATATATGATGTATAATTCTGTAGTATATAACCATCATTTTGTTGTTGAGGATAATGGTTAAATAATCTTTGCAGTGATTGAAGATTAATTATCAAAGAATAAAAGGCAGCGACAGTTTTCTGTGTGAACGGATGCAGAACAAACGGGTAAAAAAAAATACAAGTACTGTCTTAGTCAATATGTGAACGTATCCTTTGTCATTGGTTTTGACAGTCAAATCTCAAACTGTTCCTCCCAAATGTCACTTAATTGAAACCAAATATATGAAGAACAAATCATTTAAATCCAGGTATTGAAAACAAACTGTGCTGAAGTCAAAACAGTGCTGCTGCAGCGTAACATTTTATTAAGGTCCAATGCTGCCGTTTTTTTAAAATCTCAATATCAAAACATTTCTGGGTAACAATTAAGTACCTTACTTTGATTGTTTTCAATTAAAATGATTAAAAAAAACTAAAACAACACTACATATACAAAAGTCTGTGGACACCCCTTCAAATGAGTGGATTCGGCTATTTCAGCCACACCGTTGCTGACAGGTGCATAAAATTGAGCCATGCACAGCCATGCAATCTCAATGCCATGCAATCTCCATAGACAAACATTGGCAGTAGAATGGCTTTACTGAAGAGCTAGAGCTGCCCCGGTCAACTGTAAGTGCTATTATTTTGAAGTGGAAATATCTAGGAGAAACAATGGCTCAGCCGCGAAGTGGCTCACAAAACTGGACTGCTGAGTGCTGAAGTGCGTAGTGCGTAAAAATCACTACCGAGTTCCAAACTACCATTGGAAGCAATGTCCGCACAATAACTGTTTGTCGGGAGCTTCATTAAATGGGTTTCCGTGGCCGAGCAGTCGCACACAAGCCTAAGATCACCATGCGCAATGCCAAGTGTCGGCTGGGGAGGTGTAAAGCTTGCCGTCATTGGACTCTGGAGCAGTGGAAACGTGTTCTCTGGAGTGACGAATCACACTTCACCATCTGGCAGTCCAATGGAAGAATCTGGTTTTGGTGGATGCCAGGAGAACGATACCTGCCCGAATACATATTGCCAACTGTAAAATTTGGTGGAGGAGGAATAATGGCCTGGGGCTGCTTTTCATGGTTCGGGGTAGGCCCCTTAGTTCCAGTGAAGGGAAATGTTAACGCTACAGTATACAATGACATCGTTGACAATTCTGTGCTTCCAACTTTGTGGCAACAGTTTGGGGAAGGTCCTTTCCTGTTTCAGCATGATAATGCCCCCGTGCACAAAGCGGGGTCCATACAAAAAGGTTTTGTCAAGATCGGTGTGGAAGAATTTGATTGGCCTGCACAGAGCCCTGACCTCAACCCCATCGAATACCTTTGGGATGAATTGGAACGCCGACTGTGAGACAGGCCTAATCGGCCAACATCACTGCCCGACCTCACTAATGCTCTTGTGGCTGAATGGAAGCAATTCCCTGCAGCAATGTTCCAACATCTAGTGGAAAGCCTTCCCAGAAGAGTGGAGGCTGTTATAGCAGTAGAGGGGGGGTCCTTAATGCCCATGATTTTGGAATGAGATGTTCGACGAGCAGGTGTCCGCATACTTTTGGTAATGTGGTGAAGCTTCTTTGCGAAGAGCAACTTCTCAAGCAAGAATGTTGCTAGAACTGTCTGGGAGTGGGGAGGGGAAAACTGAAAATGAGTTATTTTTGGCAGAGAGGTTTGGAACTCTTTCTTTCTTATTGGTATATTAACTAATTTACTGCCTGGTGAGGCAGGCCAAAACTCTATCCCAACAAAAAAAGTCAGAAATTTCAGGAAGTCTTTTCAAACAGCTCTTACACTAAAAGGGCATTATCACCATTTTCACAATTTGACAGTATTATTCCAAGCTCATAGGATGGAAATATAAACTGAGTGTACAAACATTAAGGACACCTTCCTAATATTGAGTTGCGCCCCCCACTTTTGCCATGAAAATTAATTGGGGCATGGACTCTATAAGGTGTCGAAAGCATTCCACAGGGATGCTGGCCCATGTTGACTCCAATGATTTTCACAGTTGGGTCAACTGACTGGATGTCCTTTGGGTGGTGGAACATTATTGATACACATGGGAAACTGTTGTGCATGAAACATCCAGTAGAGTTGCAGTTCTTGACACAAACCGTTGTGACTGGCACATACTGTACCCCTTTCAAAGGCACTTAAGAATTTTGTCTTGCCCATTCACCCTCTGAATGGCACACATACACAATCCATGTCTCACTTTTCTCAAGGCATAAAAATCATTCTCTAAACTCTCCTCCCCTTCATCTATACTGATTGAAGTGTATTTAACAAGTGACATCAATAAGGGATCATAGCTTTCAACTGTATTAACATGGTCAGTCTATGTCATGGAAAGAGCAGGTGTCATTAATGTTTTGTATGCTCAGTGTATATAAAACACAGGGAAATCACAATTTTGACTGCAGTGGGCCTTTAAACAAACTTCTTTTTTATTTTTTTTTATCCCAGAGCCTCAATTCATCTGAACAAAAACAACAAGAGAGGGTGAAAAATCAACTTTAATTGATAAGATTGGGAATCAATGTTGCATGAATCCCTGGCAGCAGACGTTTAAAGACAACCTCACTAATTAAATCAAGTGGAAGCGATATTCTCCTCCTGATTGATGATAATCCGGCTGTTTGTTTATGCCAGGCCGTAATAACCTAATGGCCTGCTTTATTTGCCGTGACCACAGAGGCATCCTACAGCTTCATCATCCCTGCCCTTTCCAGCAGCCCTGGAAGGTCATGATTCTGTCCAGCTGGGCCCAACCATGAGTGAGGGGCTGAAGAAGGGGGAACCTGGGACTAACGGAGTGGAGGGACCCAATTAATGTCCAAAAGAGCCCTCAGCGACAGAAGAGCTGAACCGTGGAGAATCACACACACATTGCCTGGATGCTGCTGCTCATGATCTACAGCTGATGTAGAACAAACGACAGCCAGAGAAAGACTCTTATACTGGTGAGCAGATGTCTGAATTGGATTTTCCTGATAGTTGGATGTTTAGAAATTGTATTTCTTCCCTGAGAGGGGGGCATTGACCAATAGGAAGATCAGTACAATTAATAAATGCTTTAAGGGGCTGTGTATATGAAACAAATGTGTATAAGCCATAATGAATGGCTACAGTACAGTTGGGTATTGCAGTACCTGCAGTGCCTGAGTAATCAGCAATAGTCAGCGGATAGCCATCGTCATCAGGGTCAACAGAGAACAGTCCCACTCCAAAGGCTCCATACTGGGCGAAGGCTGTGCTGTTCTCAAAGTCCTCCAGGTCAATGCGCAGTTCGTAGTTGGCTTGGATGGTCAGGGCATGCATCCTCTTCAAACCTGAGTTTGAAGACAGAGGAGAGGCTAGTCATGATCTGACCTGAACAGCTGTGATTAACACTAGAACCGCTAAAGTTCATGAGTTGAAAAACATTATTACTCTGTCCTTTTTGAAGTCATGCCCCCTCCGTTCTTGACTTTCCATAAATACATCTATATAACACGCCGTCGGTGTATCTTAATATCACAAAACAGAACTGGAGTTCTAACCAGTTTAAGGAGGGCGTGTCATTTTTGAATGGTTTCCCCCCCATTGCCTTTCCTTCTCCAGACAGTTGAATGTGCAGTGCCCAGCTGATAATCACCCTGATAATTGCCTCGAAACTGAACCTAAACTATATCGAAACTAATTCCACACATATCACAACAGATAAAATAAATGAAGTATGATGGGGAGGGAGAAAGGGGGTGAATTGGTGAGTTAATGAGCGAGGGGAAGCGAACGATGCATGATAATGTAATCACCAATTGAAGAACAGGGTGGGCCATTCTATTGTATTGATCTGTTCTAATTATAATCTCAAAATGGTATGTACTCTATCAGTCCACCGAATCCAAACAGTCTTATCCGTCTGATCTGGACTACTTGGAGTGGGCTACACAGTGAGAGCATGCGTAATCGTACATGCTGAACGGCTTTCAATATCTGGGAAAAAAATCCACATCGGGCAGCAGTTGAGCAAGTGTTGGAGAATGTAGTGATGAGGCTAGTGGAACCTTATGTTGACAAAGGGTGAAATGTCACCATGGACAATTTCTTCGCTTTCACTGTCATTGGCGAACAAGTTGATTGCAAATAACAAGCCTAGTCGGCACCATGAACAAAGTGAGTCGCTCCCTCCCTCCCTCCGCGCAAAAATAAGCCACCTGCACAGCTGTTGTACTCCACAAAGGTGCTGAAGAACGACAAGACAACAATAAAGAGAGAACTGTAGACTTACGCAGTACAACCAAACAAAGGTATATCAAAGTGTGTCAAGCAAGTGAAAGTTACGAAGATTTGTCTCAACTGTTAAGATAAGGGATAACAGCTAAATTAAATCCAACTGATGCCATTGTGTGAAGACGAACACAATGTATGTACGAGCTGACAATAATTGCCTATATTCATTCTAATGCCATTATTGCTTTTGTGATGATTTTCGCTATTTACCAAGGCCACTTGGTGCTTATATTACTGTTTAGGCAACTGATGTTTTCATAATTTGACCGCACATCTTGCTGGCCGTGCGTCTTGGTGGTTGGGGTATTTATTTTATTTTGTCATTATAAAAAGAAGCTGTTACTGTGTTCCAACACATATGCTTTCTCTTTCATAGTTGTAACAAAGGCACTCCACGAATAAAATTGATGGAACACTTGAATTTGGGTGTTTTTTGTGTTTCTTTGTTTTTAGTATAGCCTACAGTAACATAAAAACGAATGAAAATGCTATTGTTATTTGAAAAAAAAAACAATTGTATTCTAATGTTACCCAAGGCCTACATAAACACAACCAAATTATTATTTTTGTGATAGCATATGTGAAATGTATTAATTACACTGTTAGAATTTGCAATTATTGTCAGCTCATGCTTACATTGTGTTAATCTTCATGCAATGGTAGAACTAGGTTTGGAAAAATGAAGCGCTTACATAACTTTCCATCACTGAACCATTACAAAGCACAGTAACCAACTTTTGGGGTGTTTCGGACTAAACTTTCATAGAGTTAACCATTAGTTTGATAAATTGTGCCCCTGGGATCCCAGTCATGCTGTCAGCCATCGTGGGCAGCGATAGTTAAAGACTAGGCATCTGACAGCCAGAGGCAAGGGTGCTGTAGAGGGGCAACACACTCTTGGATCAATAGCTCCAGGGGGACCTTATTCCAAGCAGAAAAGAGAGATGAGGCTTTACACCACCATTCCCCCCTCTTTCTCTGCAAGTGCTGTATATGGGTTCTTGGTAAGGAACTACTGTGCTCTGCCTCATATGAATTCTCTTTGTAGGCCATAGACTGGTGTATGTGCTGTACCACCAGGACAGAAAATCAATAGGCCAGGAGTTTTTGCCGCTGCTAAGCCAAGCATGCTGCGTTTCTACAACTGTTGTCGACAGTTGTGGAATACCTCGTATGGTTCCTACAAGTGAATCTCCACTGCAGGTGGCCACATTAGTTTTTACTGACTGCTTCTTGCTGTTTCAAATGCTTAGCAGATGCTATAGGATCATTAGACAGACAGTCAGTGAGGATAACATTTAGGAGAAAGTCACGATTAACATTAATCACAGAATTACCGATAATGCTCTGTATTTACTCTGTCCTTGCTGTGCTATGGTACGATGGTCTCAAATACCAGAAATAGCTAATGTTTTCACACAGACTTCTTGGAACGCATTGCTAGCACGGTGATTGACCAATTCACTTCAGGGCTGCTGAAGGAGTGTCTAAATCGATTTTAGATTAAGTTAAACTCCAAAAGGTTCAGCACTCGAAAATGACCTTAATACGACAGTGTGACTGGGCATGGAGAACCACACCAAGTAATCGCGCTACACCCTAACCTGCCCCCCTCCCGGTGCAGAGAGACACAGTTCAAACAGCGGGTTCCGCTTGATAGGCTCCTCCCAGCAGCCGGCACATCGCCATAGTACATCATCAGGCATAAACAGTGTTGTTTAATGGGTTACTTTTACAGCAAATAGATGTGATATTTACACTGGAAGGTCATCATTACAGTCTCGACAATGGCACCCACAGATACAACGGTGTGCCCACTCGTCCACCTGTATCAATAGAATGGGAGGAGTTTCCCTCACACCGGGCACCATTTGTATAGGGAATGTTCCTTTTTGTAAGGGTGTGTTACGATCATATAATAAATTAATACATTATTAATTATGAGATACACTATACAATACCAGTCAAAAGTTTGGACAAGGGTTTTTCTTTCTTTTTACTATTTTCTACATTGAAGGAACCAAAAAAGTGTTAACCTGTTTAGGATAAGGGGGCAGTATTTTCACGGCCGGATAAAAAATGTCACCCGATTTAATCTGGTTATTACTCCTGCCCAGAAACTAGAATATGCATATAATTGTTTGATTTGGATAGAAAACACCCTAAAGTTTCTAAAACCGTTTGAATGGTGTCTGTGAGTATAACAGAACTCAAATGGCAGGCCAAAACCTGAGAAGATTCTAAACAGGAAGCGCCCTCTCTGACCATTTCTTGGCCTTCTATAGCCTCTTTATCGAAAACAGAGGATCTCTGCTGTAACGTGACATTTTCTAAGACTCCCATAGGCTCTCAGAAGGCGCCAGAACGTTGAATGATGACTCTGCAGTCCCTGGCTGAAAAACAGTAACGCATTTGGATAGTGGTCGATCTGAGAACAATGAAACGGGTGCGCGCGTGTACGTGAAGAGTCCATTTTACATTTTCAGTCTTTCAACGAAAACAACGTCGCCCAGTCGGAATATTATCGCTATTTTAGGAGAAAAATCGCATTCAGGAGAGGTGTATCTATAAAACGGTGTAAAATAGTCATATGTTTGAGAAATTGAAGTTATAGCATTTATGAGGTTTTGCATTTAGCGCAACGCGATTCCACTGGCTGTTGATTAGGGTGGGACGCAAGCGTATCACTGGCCCAGACAGGTTAAGTTCACCATGTGCAATGCCAAGCGTTGGCTGGATTGGTGTAAAGATCCCCGCCATTGGACTCTGGAGCAATGGAATTGCATTCTCTGGACTGATGAATCACGCTTCACCATCTGGCAGTCCGACGGATTAATCTGGGTTTGTCGTATAGCAGGAGATTTCTACCTGCCCCAACTTATAGTGCCAACTGTAAAGTTTGGTGGAGGAGGAATAATGTTCTGGGGCTGTTTTTCATGGTTTGGGCTAGGCAACTTAGTTCCAGTGATGAGAAATCTTAACGCTTTAGCATAAAATTACATTCTAGACGATTCTGTGCTTCCAACTTTGTGGCAACAGTTTGGGGAAGGCCCTTTCTTGTTTCTGCATGACAATACTCCCTTTCACAAAGCGAGGTCCATACAGAAATGGTTTGTCGAGATCGGTGTGTAAGAACTTGACTGGCCTGCACAGAGCCCTGACCTCAACCCCATCGAACACCTTTGGGATGAATTGGAACACCTACTGCGAGCCGGGTCTAATCCAACATCTGTGCCCAACCTCACTAATGCTCTTGTGACTGAATGGAAGCAAGTTCCCGCAGCCATGTTCCAACATCTAGTGGAAAACCTTCCCAGAAGAGTAGAGGCTATTATAGCAGCAAAGGGTGGACCAACTCCATATTAATGCTCATTATTCTGGAATGAGATGTTCGACGAGCAGGTGTCTACATACTTTTGGTCATGTAGTGTATATGAGATACTTTTACGACTCTCAACTATGGGACCCACCAACAAGCTGGTGCTGTACATGTTATCAGGGCATCATCCCTAATATGAAATCCTATGTACTAGCTTTGCCCCTGAAAGAATATGGACTAGAGCGGCTATTCCCAAACTGGGGCAATGCCATCGGGGGTACGCCAAATAAAAAGGTAATTCACATTTTCAAACAGTTCATTTCGATGTTCCAATGGGGCTATACATTTGGGTGATGTTTATTTCTCGCCTGAGTAGCCTCTTATTTAAGTTTTTGGAGCGAGCATTAAGATGACTTTCGAGTAGTAAGACATGTATAAAAGCAATAGATACCATTAATAAGAAGGGGCTAGAAGTGTCTTATATGTTAAGCTACCGAGTGGCTATTGTGGAGGACTTAATTCTTCCTGCTGCCGCGGATATGGCTTTGTCAATGCTGGGGGAAAAGACCCCCAAAAACTATACAGACAATGCCTCAAACAACACTGTTTCACAATGCATCAGTGACATGGCAGGAAACAATTACTGCTTCGCATAGAAGACAGTGAATTCTATGTATTACAGCTGGATGAGTCAACAGATGTGGTGGACCTGGCACAGCTCCTGTTATATGTCCATTACGTTTATGGGGGGTCAATTAAGGAAGACATCCTCTTCTGCAAACTATTGGAAACCAGGACAACAGGAGAGGATATTTTTAAAGTACTGGACAGCTTTGTGACATCAAATGGACTTTGGTGGTCAAGATGTGTTGGTATCTGTACTGATGACGCAAAAGCCATGTTTGAGAGACATAGTGGAGTGGTAACGCGTGTGCAAGCAGTTGTTCCCGACGCCACTTGGGTACACGGAAGCATCCACCGAGAGGCTCTTGCTGCCAACGGAAAGCTTGACAGCTTGAAAGATGTTTTGCACATTCAATTAAAATGGTGTAACTTTGTTAAAGCAAGGCCCCTGAACTCTTGTGTATTTTCTGCATTTTGCAATGATATGGGCAGCGACCATGTAACACTGGTTATCAGGGGGCAAAGTATTGACACATTATTTTGAATTGAGAGACGAGCTTAAAGTTTTCTTTACTGGCCATAATTTGCACTTGTCTGACCGTTTGTATGATGTCGAGTTTCTCACATGACTGGCCTATCTGGGTGATGTTTTTTCTCGCCTGAATAATCGTAACTAGGATTACAGGGACTCTCCGCAACTATATTCAATGTGCGGGACAAAATTGAGGCGATGATTAAAAAGTTGGAGCTCTTCTCTGTCTGCATTACCAAGGACAACACACAGGTCTTTCCATCATTGTATGATTTTTTGTTTGCAAATGAACTCAAGCTTACGGACAATGTCAAATGTGATATAGCGAAGCACCTGAGTAAGCTGGGTGTGCAATTACGCAGGTACTATCCCGAAATGGATGATACAAACAACTGGATTCGTTATCCCTTTCATGCCCTGCCTCCAGTCCACTTACCAATATCGGAACAATAGAGTTTAATCAAAATTGCAACAAGCGGTTCTATGAACATTTAATTTAATTAGAAGCCACTGTCACGATCGTCGTAAGAACTGGACCAAGGCGCAGCGTACATAGCGTTCCACATCTTTATTATAAAGTGAAACTTCAGCACAAACAAAACAATAAAGAACAAACAAAACGTGACGTTCTGGAGTGCTCACCGGCAACTACACAAAAACAAAACAAGATCCCACAAAACACAGTGGGGAAATGGCTGCCTAAATATGATCCCCAATCAGAGACAAGGATAAACAGCTGCCTCTGATTGGGAACCATACCAGGCCAACATAGAAATAGAACAACCTAGATTACCCACCCTAGTCACACCCCGACCTAACCAACATAGAGAATAAAAGGCTCTCTATGGTCAGGGCGTGACAGCCACTGCCAGATTTCTGGATAGGGCTACACATAGAGTATCCTACAGGCACAGACTGTGTTTGGGTTATTTTTAAGACTGAGACTCTCTCCAATACAACCCAACATTGCAGAGTTATGTGCATCCTTTCAAGCACACCCTTCTCATTCACCTATGGTGAGTTACTCACAATTTTTGATGAACAAATAAGGTTTTGTATGTAAAATGGCTAAATAAATTATTTATTCCCTGGTCCTATAAGAGCTCTTTGTAACTTCCTACGAGCCAGGTTGTATCGTATAGTGTATCGTATCGTGTGTGTTTGGCAGGCTTACAGAAGCCATGGATTACAGGCAACATCCGCATCAAGCTAAAGGCTAGAGCTGCTGCTTTCAAGTAGCAGGACACTAATCCGGATGCTTATAATAAATCCCGTTATGCCCTCAGACGAACCATGAAACAAGCAAAGCGTCAATACAGGATTAAGATTGAATCCAACTACACTGGCTCTGATGCTCGTCGGATGTGGCAGGGCTTGAAAACTGTTATGGACTACAAAAGGAAACCCAAAACGTGAGCTGCCCAGTGACGCGAGCCTACCAGGCGAGCTAAATGCCTTTTATGCTCGCTTCGAGGCAAGCAACACTGAAGCATGCACGAGAGCACCAGCTGTTCTGGATGACTGTGTGACAACACTCTTGGTAGACGATGTGAGCAAGAACAGGTCAACATTCACAAAGCAGCGGGCCCAGACGGATTACCAGGAATGTGTACTCAAAGCATGCGCGGACCAACTGGCAAGTGTCTTCACTGACATTTTCAACCTCTCCCTGACCGAATCTGTAATACCTACATGTTTCAAGCAGACCACCATAGTCCCTGTGCCCAAGGAAGCGAAGGTAACCTGCCTAAATTATTACCGCCTCGTAGCACTCACGTCGGTAGCCATGAAGTGCTTTGAAAGGCGTCTGCCACGCTGATCCTCAACACTGGGCCCCCTCAGGGGTGTGTACTTAGTCCCCTCTTGTACTCCCTGTTCACCCATGACTGCATGGCCAAACACAACTCCAACACCATCATTAAGTTTGCAGATGACACAACAGTGAATGATCACTGACAATGATGAGATGGCCTATAGGGTGGAGGTCAGAGAACTGGCAGTGTGGTACCAGGACAACAACCTCTCCCTCAATGTGAGGAATACAAAGAAGCTGATCGTGGACTACAGGAAAAGGTGGGCTGAACAGGCCCCCATTAACATCGACTAGGGTGCTGTAGAGCGGGTCGAGAGTTTCAATTTCTTTGGTGTCCACATCACCAACAAACTATCATGGTCCAAGCATATCAAGACAGTCGTGAAGAGGGCATGACAAAACCTTTGTCCCCTCAGGAGACTGAAAATATTTGGCATGGGTCCGCAGATCCTCAAAATATCCTGACCGGTTGCATCACCGCCTGGTATAGCAACTGCTCGGGCATCTGACCGTAAGGCGCTACAAAGGGTAGTGTGTACGGCCCAGTACATCACTGGGTCCAAGCTTCCTGCCATCCAGGACCTATATAATAGAAGGTGTCAGTGGAAAGCCCAATAAAATTGTCAGAGACTACAGACACCCAAATCATAGACTGTTTTCTCTGCTACCGCACGTCAATCGTTACCGGAGCGCAAAGTCTAGGACCAAAAGGCTCCTCAACAGCTTCTACCCCCAAGCCATAAGACTGCTGAACAATTAATCAAATGGCCACTGGATTATTTACATTGACCCCTCCCCTCCATTTGTTTTGTACAATGCTGCTACTCGCTGTTTATTATCTATGCATAGTCACTTCACCCCTACCTACATATACAAATTACAACAACTAACCTGTTCCCCCGCACACTGACTCGGGACCGGTACCCCCTGTATATAGCCTCGTTATTGTTATGTTATTGTGTTACTTTAACATTTTTCTTTCGTTTATTTGGTTAATATTTTCTTAACTCTTTTTGAACTGCACTGTTGGTTAAGAGCTTGTAAGTAAGCTTTTCACAGTAATGTCTACATTTGTTGTATTTAGCGCATGTGACAAATAAAGTGTGATTTGAAAAACATTTGACAGTGCGCTGATCCTAGTGTTAGAGGGGTACGCAGCTGGAGGTTGAACGTTTGAAGGGGTACGGGACTATAAATATTTTGGGGACCACTGGACTTCAGAATTTGACATATCCCAAATACATACACTGTATTTTTAAGACACCCACAGATAACCCAGTAACTACAGTAAATGAACCAGCACAGCCTTCAATGTCCTCTCAGGGTGAACTTGTGTGGTTGTCAGTGTTGTTGACACAAACCCTCTTTGATACTCATGCCTTTTTAGGCATTGATCGCTGCTACTCCCTGATAATCCCTCTGCAGGGAGCAGTTTTCAGAGATTCTGACATTCTCCCGAGCCTGCAAATCACAGGGAACAGAGAACAGGAGAACAACACCGTAGGCAAACAGCTTCCTATTCTGGAATATGTTGTCTTAGTTTTGGGCAACTACACTGTGTTGTTTGTGCCTTTAAATATGTGCTGAATTCTTCAAACAGACACATGGTTGGAATCCTTATTGAATGATAAGCTAAGGGATGACTGGATATGTGAAACTGTGGAGCTCAATGATATCTTAGACAATATGCATGGCGCACAAACGCACACAGTGATGTGGGACTGTCTGTATACACTGAGCGGTACAAAACATGAAGAAAACCTGCCTAATATTGAGTTGCAGCCACCCCCACCATTTGCCGTAAAATCAAATCAAATTGTATTTGTCACGTGCGCCGAATACAACAGATGTAGACCTTCCAGGGAAATGCTTACTTACAAGCCCTAAACCAACAATGCAGTTTTAAGTGTTAAGTAAAACATAGATGCAAATAGTCTGGGTAGCCATCTGATTAGCTGTTCAGGAGTCTTACTGCTTGTGGGTAGAAGCTGTTAATAAGCAGCCTTTTGGAACTAGACTTGGCGCTCTGGTACCGCTTGCCGTGCGGTAGCAGAGAGAACAGTCTATGTCTAAGGTGGCTGGAGTCTTTGACAAATTTTAGGGCCTTCCTCTGACACCACCTAGTATAGAGGTCCTGGATGGCAGGAAGCTTGGCCCCAGTGATGTACTGGGCCATACGCACTACCCTCTCTAGTGCCTAGTGGTCGAAAGGCCGAGCAGTTGCCATAACAGTCAGTGATACAACCAGTCAGGATGCTCTCGATGGTGCAGCTGTAGAAGTTTTTGATGATCCGAGGACCCATGCCAAATCTTTTCCGTCTCCTGAGGGAGAATAGGTGTTGTCGTGCTTTCAACTGTCTTGGTGTGTTTGTACCATGATAGTATGTTGGTGATGTGGACACCAAAGAACTTGAAGCTCCCAACCTGCTCCACTACAGCCCCGTCGATGAGAATGGGGGCGCGCTCGGTCCTTATTTTTCTGTAGTCAACAATCATCTCCTTTGTCTTGATCACGTTGAGGGAGAGGTTGTATCCTGGCACCACACGGCCAGGTCTCTGACCTCCTCCCTATAGGCCGTCTCATTGTTGTCGGTGATCGGGCCTACCACTGTTGTGTCGTCTGCAAACTTAATGATGGTGTTGGAGTCGTGCCTGGCCATGCAGTCATGGGTGAACAGGGAGTACAGGAGGGGACTTAGCACACACCCCTGAGGGGACCCCCGTGTTGAGGATCAGCGTGTCAGATGTGTTGTTACCTACCCTTACCACCTGGGGGCGGCCGGTCAGGAAGTCCAGGATCCAGTTGCAGAGGGAGGGGTTTTGTCCCAGGGTCCTTAGCTTAGTGATGAGCTTTGAGGGCACTGTGGTGTTGAACGCTGAGCTGTAGTCAATGAACAGCATTCTCATGTAGGTGTTCCTTTTGTCCAGGTGGGAAAGGGCAGTGTGGAGTGCAATAGAGAATGCATCATCTGTGGATCTGTTGGGGCGGTTTGCAAATTGGAGTAGGTCTAGGGTTTCTGGGATAATGGTGTTGATGTGAGCCATGACCAGCCGTTCAAAGCACTTCATGGCTACAGACATGAGTGCTACGGGTCGGTAGTCATTTAGGCAGATACCTTAGTGTTCTTGGGCACATGGACTATGGTGGTCTGCTTGAAACATGTTGGTATTACAGACTCAGTAATGGGCAGGTTGAAAGTGTCAGTGAAGACACTTGCCAGTTGGTCAGCGGATGCTCGGAGTACACGTCCTGGTAATCCGTCCGGCCCCATGGCCTTGTGAATGTTGACCTGCTTAAAGGTCTTACTCACATCGGCTACGGAGAGCGTGATCACACAGTCATCCGGAACAGCTGATGCTCTTATGCATGCTTCAGTGTTGCTTGCCTCGAAGCGAGCATAGAAGTCATTTGGCTCATCTGGTAGGCTCATGTCACTGGGCAGCTCGCGGCTGTGCTTCCAGAACAGCCTCAATTCATTGGGGTATGGACTACAAGGCAGTGTATCCTCTGCATTCATTTAAGTGTGGCACTCTACCATGGCAGAATCATTGCTGCTACACCAAAAGAAACATTCTATTTATACCAAACATAGTTTCAATAAAGTTCTGTAAAGCACATTCACTTTTCTTGGTAATAGATAATCTGTCTTGGTTCAACCCAGTTCTGAAGGTTATTTAGCTCTGTGAGCTGTGGTAGGCAGCCTGCAACTCAAGAAACACAGCGTGCCAGTGACCAGTGTGCGAGCGACGAGTGCTCAATACAGACGCTCTGCGGCGCAAAACACAATTCACTTGAATCACCTCAGAGTGCTCCTGCCTGAGGAACTGCAAGAAAGGTATGTTAGCATGTTTGTTTGACTAATGTTAGCTTGCCAACTAGTTAACTACATAAGCTAGCTATAACCTAAAAACTCGAACGTAATTTAGATCTATCATATTGTTGCCACAATTGTAACGGCAGTTAGCTATCCAATATCCACAAGTATGTTGATGATAGAAACATGGTTATCTAACGTTACTAGTCAAGCAAGTTAACTAGCTAGTTTGTTTGGAACTTTATCAAGTGCAAGCAAGACAGCTACATTCATCAGTCTTCGATTTGATTTATTTTTTTCTCAGATGAGTTTACTGAAATATTTCCAGCCCCAGCAGCAAAAGAGAAAGGGGAGGCAGGGACAAGAGTGTCAGGTAACGTTAACTTACCTAGCTAAAGTAAAATCAGCCTGAATTAAATACAACTTTCTTTAGTAAGCTAACTCTTTAAAAGCTTAAGCTATTGTTTTTATAACAAGTGTATGGCTTACTTTACTAGACAGAGAAGAGGCAGAATCCTGGGAGAGAGGTAGGGATGCAGCAGGGACAGAATGGAGCAGAGGAGAGGAGAAAGCTAGGAGGGGAGATGGAAGGAGAAAAGGAGAGAGGAGAGCTGAGAGAAGGAGAAGAAAGAGGAATAGATAAAAGGCCAAGTGCCCACCACCGGCAATCCGGATGAGGCCCAAAGTGGTTTAAAATTGACAGACTGAAGCCGTAGCTATATAATATGTCACATGGTTAGTCAAGGGAGGGGGAGGGGGGGGGAGAGAGGGAGAGGCCAGGTGGAGAAGACCAAGACCAGGGAGCAGTTCTGGGCTCGGTTCAGAGAGGAGGTAAGAACATTTGTTTTCAAATGCTGTGATGAAACCAATGTTACATCATGTGTGTTGGATAAACTAAAACAAACAGCTATTAATCGCTTATTTTCTGTTTTGTGTTATAATTAAGTCTTGTTGGCCTCCAGGACAGCCGAGACTGGAGGTTCCAACTCCTGGAGATTCTGGGGGCCTTCAGTGTGTTGGAACCTCAGGTTGCGTTCTCTAGTAAGATGATAAACACCTTTAACCTGACCCTCCTCTCCAGGCAGTTCTTGCAAGCGCCAGAGGCTGCTATGCTGCAAGAGTGGCCCTCTTACAAGCAACATGTGCTAGCTGAGGCATTCAAATCAAATCAAAGTTTATTTGTCACGTGCGCCGAATACAACAGGTGTAGACCTTAAAGTGAAATGCTTACTTACAGGCTCTAACCAATACCACTCTGTTAAAATAAAATAAAATGTTATTTGTCACATGCGGCACACAGGGGTGGCAGCATAGCCTAGTGGTTAGAGAGTTGGACTAGTAACCGAAAGGTTGCAAGATTGAATCCCCGAGCTGACAAGGTACAAATCTGTTGTTCTGCCGCTGAACAAGGCGGTTAACCCAGTGTTCCTAGGCCATCATTGAAAATAAGAATTTGTTCTTAACTGACTTGTCTAGTTAAATAAAGTTAAAATAAAACATGCACCAAATACAACAGGTGTACCTTACAGTGAAATGCTTACTTACAAGCCCTAAACCAACATTGCAGTTTTAAGAAAAATACAAAAAAAATAAGAAATATAAGTAACCAATAATTAAAGAGCAGCAGTAAAATAACAATAGCGAGCCTATATACAGGGGGTACCGGTAGAGTCAAAGTGCGGGGACACCGGCTCTTCTTTAATGTTGTACATCTTTTTGTTTTTCATGTATTTTAGACCAGCTGACGGCAATGACACAAAGCTGGCCTTGCAGTTTGATGAGCGGGGGCAGTCTTCCCCTGCCTTAGCCAGCTGGCAGCAATCACACTGACTATACCATTGTCTTCCGTTAATTATGAGAGGGAGTTCTCTGCATTGAAAAGAGTAAGAACAATTAAATGTGTAAGTAGATCCTCTTTTCCCTCTCCCTTCTCTTATTGTTCTTTCTGTTATTGCAGGTCAAAACAGACTTGAGGAATAGACTGCAGGGAGAGCATCTAGCCACCTGCATGTGGCTCTCCATCAATGGCCCTCCCATCAAGGAGCTCAATTACAGGAGAGCTTTGAAATTCTTTTTCCAAAAGCACAGAAGAATAAAGTGCTCTGACAAAGACTGTAAACTTTGTCAGAACTAGGTTTTTTATCAGAACCTGGAAAGAGATTTCCAATGCTCTCTTTTTGTGATGAACATGAATTAGTGGGCTCTAATTCATGTTCAGTCAAATGTTCCTCTGTTCATTTTGTCAAGATGAACTTATTTATTTCATAAATAAGGTCTCTGTTGTGTTTATTTAGATAGCTGCAGCATTCAACCTTAAATTGCATCCTGTATACTGTAATCATTTTACCAATATGTGTACCAATATATACCAATAGCTCATTTCTGGGGGTGGAAATTATATTTTAGATGGTTTATTACATTTTTTTCCTTTTAAAAAGTCACCAGAACCAAGCTTTTCAGTACTTATACTTTGTTTTGGGGGGGAGGACCCCGGAACCCCACAAAAAAGGGGGGACACCTATCTCAAGGCAAACAATTTAACATTTACGAGCGTCAAAGGCATTTATTTGGAAATTAAGCACACTACTTATATTTAAACGGCACTTTCCTGTACATTTCCATAATTGTGTTTAGGTTTTAATTAGACCCCTTGAGAATCTCTCAATCTCTCAAAAATAACACTCTTTGAAGTGGAGACATTTAACAGCATATCCATTATCTCAAACTCAATCTGAACATTCAGATAATTGATAATTGGCAATGCCTTCAATATTTTTGTTAATCACTTTGACACATAAATGAAGACTTGTGTCATAATTACTCTTTGCACGGTTAAGGTGTTGATGGAATTATTAATAATCAGATAATGAAAGTCATTAATGGCCCTGTGCAGTCAAAAACATGATATTCCTGTGTTTTATATTTCCACACTATGAGGTTGGAATAATGCTGTGAAATTTAGAAAATGATGATAATCCCCATTTAGTGTAAGAGCTGTTTGAAAAGATTGCCTGGATTTTCTGCCTGATTTGGTGGGATAGAGTTTTGGCCTGATTGGTGAAATCACCAGGTATAAATTAGTCAATAGACCATTAAGAAAGAGAGTTCCAAACCTCTCTGCCAATAACAACACATTTTCATTTTTCCCCTCTCCACTCAGACCACTCCCAGACCATCATATCAACATTCTTGCTTGAGAAATTGCCTTTTGCTAAGAAGCTATTTTGTTTCTTTCTAACCATTTTAA
Source organism: Salmo trutta (assembly GCF_901001165.1). Taxonomy (NCBI): domain Eukaryota; kingdom Metazoa; phylum Chordata; class Actinopteri; order Salmoniformes; family Salmonidae; genus Salmo; species Salmo trutta. Next base: position 7,694,598 of record NC_042965.1, on the reverse strand, counting down.
ATTGAAAACTATCACAGTAAGGTACATCATTACCCATCAATTATTTGATATTGAAATTAAACAAAAATGAATGTATTGGACATTTAATTATCAGATATGACTTTAGTGAAAAATACACGAAACAAAGTTGAGGCAGTTGTTTACATCTCAAAGTAGGTTTGAATGGTGATGCCGACATGTCACTATCGCTGAAGTGGAGTGATTATGTAGAAACTGTAAATTGGTCAAATATTTTCAAGACTTATTTGTTCAAAAATAAGTTGGCATAAATTTTAAGGTGAGAAATTGTACTAATTCTCGGCTAGGAGATTGGCCACATTTGATATTCATTGTGACAGGAGGAAACATTGATCTCGCAACCTGGTTCTGATCACGACTAGACTCCCTTTCTACCCAGATGCAACATTCCTGGCCATCAATTATTAAGAACACACTCTGTGCACATCAGCAGCAGCAGCAGGATTCTACTTCTCAGTAGAGCTTGTTCTTGGTAACACATCTAGCTCGGCTGTTCTCCCTTCTCTGTCAGATAATGGCATAGAGAGGGAGGTGAGAGGTAGAGGAGGACAAGGAGGAGGTGGAGGATGAGGAGGAAGAGGAGACACGAGCTGACTTCATAGAGTACATCACACAGACGTCAGTGCCACCCTTGAGAGTCGCAGGTCTAGTTTAGGGGTCTTTAAACACCTCTCAGAAAGGGAGACATGGATCCCCTCAGTTTTGTCCAAAATGAATCATCCCGCTATGAAACCAGGGGCCCGCCCTACGTCTCCGTACTTTCAAATATCTGGCTTCCTCTGTGGCTTTGGCACCAAAGACAGACATGCATCACTGCATCAGTAGTGATTTTACTCATTTCCAGCGCTTGTATGCATTGAAGAGGCTCGGGTCTCTGTGCAGGCAAAACTGGCAAAACTGTTCTCTGCCTTCAGCGCAGTTCTATGCAAATAAGGGTGAAAATTTAATTAGGCTTGATGCGGCTCTTGTTTTATATTTTACATTCTACTCTGTGAGAAGAATCCTCTTGGTATCAGCAATTCTGAGGGGAACACTCCCGGGGGAGTCTCCCGAAAATCCAGCTAACCTCTGTCATTGTATAACCTCCAGGCTTATGAAGTAGTGATTATTCAATTAAAAATGAAGTGCCGTTTCTGCAAAAGCCGAGCTAATGAAGATTGTACAATAAGGATGTACAATAAGGATGGGAAGAGACTCTTCTCCCCATAAGAGGGACTGCATTAGAATAATCCTAGATGTCATCATCACTCACACACTTCTCTTGGATTTAGCCATACAAATAAACACAATTGTCTGCCGCTATTCATACTCCAATTAAACAAATATTGGCCTCCTAGCTTGGTAGTCAACCACTCTCTACAAAGAGTCAATTCATGAGATGTTGGCCGTTGGTGATAGCTTTCGTCAAACATGGCATTACCAGTGTCCTGTTTTGTACAGAAGAATTGAGGTAGCTGAACACCACAGATGGATACATTGTATTTACCACACAAACAGCTGTGTTGGGCTGAGAGATTTATGCACAAATTTAAAGAAGACAGTATAATTCATTCAAAGATGATAATTCTCTCAAATCTGTTTGCTGTAAGCTCTTCTGAACTATCGGAACTATCAGCAATGATAGCAATGACATCCTGAAATTCTATTCTGGTTGTATGATGGCATCTATAAAAACGCAGATACAACCAAGCTAAATTCATTTTTAGGATGATCAGCATCTTATCTTCCACGGTGTTGACCTGATTTTACCTCCTCGGCAAGTCAGGCTTTATCTCCCTCTAAGCACTTGGCAAAGTACACACGATTAGTCATTACGCCACTCAGATGCAGCTATAGTAAAAATTAGTGATGGCGAGTTCCGGAGGTGGGACCAAGTCATTGTTTTACAAGTCACAAGTAAGTCTCAAGTCTTAGCAATCAAGTCCCAAGTCGAGTCCCAAGTCAAGACCGGCAAGTCCGAGTCAAGTCTCAAGTCCTAAACTTTGAGTTTCGAGTCCTAAACAATTCATAATGTGCTCTTCATCAAATGTAATACCATTTCATATTTTTAACAAGAGTAAGAGTTAGTATATTAAATTTACGCAAATCATGAACGCTTTTAAAAATATATATATTTATTATTTTCCAAATAAACTTTATATTTCCATGGAAATACATGGGTAGCCATGAGAAAGACACATCAATATGACAACAAAAACAAAATATTGTAGTGCTCTCTCTCTCTCTCTCTCTCTCTCTCTCTCTCTCCAGATATACTCTAGACAAGTAAATCAATCCTACCATAAAGTTACAAACATTTATTAAAAGGTACATCAAAACAACTGCTACTGAACTTTAGGTAGACCTACAATTTGAACACTGGCTTGAATGTCTGAGATAAAACCTGAACATGGAGACAGTGTGTGTGTGTGTATGTATGTGTGTGTGTGTGTGTGTGTGTGTGTGTGTAATGCATAAACAGTTTCATTTTTTTCTCTTTTCTCAGGGCCCTATGATGCATTGCATTTGCAAAAGACCAAATTCGATAAAAGTCTGTCAGTTATTTGTGCACGATGAGGCCGCAGTATGATGCCACCATGGCTGAAGACACGCTCCACCGGAGCACTGGAGGCAAGCACTGCCAAGACCCTGATGGCCACTCGGGACAGTGAAGGAAGATGCTTCATGTTCATTGTCCAGAACAAGAGGGCATTCTGTCCTTCGCATATGTCAATGTAGTGACTTAGCTGTAGTGCTGGAGTGGTCCCAACAGCTTTCTTCTGCCTTTTACAGTATGCTGCAAACAGCCCTTCTTCTAGTCCAAGACTATGGTCCTCTCGCTCTTCCTCACCAACAAGAGGCACAGTTTGCTCAGTCCCTGCAGCATCTTACAGAATCAGTTCTGGCAAACATGTGAAAGCATAGCAGAAGCAAAAAGGACGGTATTACAGTATTGGTGATGCAGTGGGTTAAACTGAAAAAGTATTATTGTTGCAGTCAATTGGATTTAATTATGAGAAAACTTTCACTCTTTGTGCCACCTCTTCCTTGACCTCCTCTTGACCAGCACATGGTGCCTCACCCACATCAGAGAAAAAGCTGGATCCAAGGCAGCTGCTTTGAGGTAGACTGGATCTGAAAAGGGGGCAGTGATTCCATCTTGTGTCCTGGCCATTTTCACATTGATGAAGATTCCAATAAATATTTTGTTCAGGGATGCCTGGAGACTTCTGACCAGGCCACTCAGGAAATGGACTTGAGGCTTCTGCTGCTCCAGGTGGTGATTCAGGGATAGGACAGAGGGAACAACAGAACTGATTGTGACTATCTTCTCCCCATGTGTCATATCTGTTGCTTCTCCAAATGGCTTCAGGATGTCCACCAACTCCTACTTATTCCGCTCCCGTACTGTGAACAACAACTCCTTGTGCCCAGCCTTTTCTAGAACATGACTGAGCTTTAGATGGTCACATTGGATAACTGCCTTCACTTGTCTCAGTGTTGAGTTCCATCTTGTGATGACAGCAGCAGGGATGCCTCTTTCCTCAAATTCTGCCTCAAACACCTCTTTGAATGTTGTGCCTGTTTGCAGCAGTGAGCTGATTTTTGATAACTTTGAAAGAGAATGAGTCATCACTTTTGTTTCTTTCAAGCCATCTCTCACCACCAGCTGGAGTGTGATCATCAAGGTGATCTTCGTCATATACTTCATCTTCTTGTTCAATGGGGAAGCACACCGTGAATGCTTTTCTCATGTTGGCAGCATTGTCACTAATGATATAGTCCAATTCATCTTTAATGGTGTACTCACCACATATGGCCTCAAATTGCTCACAGATTCTTTTGGCCGTGTGTGGGCCTTTGAAGCGGTCACAGGCCAAGAGATTGGACTTGAGCTATATCCTCTCTCCATCTTTCTCCATACAGTGCACAGTGACACCAAGGAACCCCCTCATCTTTCGGTCGGACCAAATGTCCACTGTGACTGAAACATGGTCTGTGTTGCTCAACTGAGTTTTCAGTTTTGAACGTCTCTCTGTAGCGAGGTTCTCTACTTTTGATGTCAATGTTCTACGACATACTGGGCTGTACTACTGTCAACCACTGACAGAAAGTGACAAAAACTCTTGTTTTCCACAATAGACAGAGGCAAGTTTCAATAACCAGGTCGGACAGTATTGCATTGTTGACAGCTTTCTGCTGTGGATGATTCATGCTGTATTGCCCTACACGGGTCTCCATGAACTGTGCACAATCGGGCGATGTAGGCTTGTACACAATCGCCCAACACACACACACACACACACATCCATCCCCACCCCCACACCCACTCTGTGTGTGGTTACAGTAGGCTAACATATGTCAATGGTTTTAGGAACAGCAGTAACATCATGCAGGATTTAGACTACCAACTGCCTAGCCAGTTGTATCTCAATCTTGGGTGCAATGATAACGTTCCCGCACTGGCTGACTGTGTGGAGAATCATTGATTTAATGTTATGCTAGCCTACATGCTACACTATCACAGTTACAGTGAGGGAAAAAAGTATTTGATCCCCTGCTGATTTTGTACGTTTGCCCACTGACAAAGAAATGATCAGGCTATAATTTTAATGGTAGGTTTATTTGAACAGTGAGAGACAGAATAACAACAAAGAAATCCAAATGCAAATCAATTTATAACATTTTTGACATGCGTTTTTCTGGATTTTTGTTGTTGTTATTCTGTTTCTCACTGTTCAAATAAACCTACCATTAAAATGATAGACTGATAATTTCTTTGTCAGTGGGCAAACGTACAAAATCAGCAGGGGATCAAATACTTTTTCCCCTCACTGTATATATCTATATCTATATTAGCCACGACTTACCGTTCTTTGTGCAGCTTCAAATGTCGAACAAAGTTGGAAGTTGTTGCTCCTCCGTCTGTTATTTTCTTCCCACATGTTGCAATCAATTTTTTGTTGACTACAGCGTAATCTTTATATCCGAAAATAATAATTTTGGGTATCATCTTTCCAAGGCCTCCATCTGAATTCACCCGCCAACGTTCCTCTGCACTGCCACGTGCAACTTTTTCTCCACTGGCACAATTTGATTGGCTGCTGTCCGATTCAAACTGTAATCTGTTAAATGAAGAGTTGACGCGCTGCACACTTTTCTTAATAGCATCCCTTTTCATTTTTGGGCTTGGGGAGGGTATCAAGTCAGTTCGAGTCAAAAGGCTCAAGTCCAAGTTAAGTCACGAGTCATTGGTGTTAAAGTCAAAGTCGAGTTGCAAGTCATCATATTTGTGACTCGAGTCTGACTCGTGTCCAAGTCATGTGACTCGAGTCCACACCTCTGGTGTGTTCTCAATCGCATCAAGATGGCGCCGATAGAGATGGCAGCTTTGCTTCTAGTCCTTAGGAAACAGACCAGTATTTTGTTTTTTTATGTATTATTTCTTACATTGTTAGCCCAGAAAACCTTAAGTGTTATTACATACAACCGGGAAGAACTATTGGATATCAGAGAGACGTCAACTTACCAGCACAACCAGCAATACGACCAGCAATACGACTTTCTCAAAGCGGATCCTTTGTCTGTACATCCCAAAGCATTTGACCTGATTCCAGAGGCCGACGCAAAACAACACCGCCGGAGGAGAGGGTGCCGGAGCGGTCTTCTAGTGAGGCTTTGGATGCGCGCACACCACCCACTGCTTCCGAGTATATTACTTGCTAATGTCCAGTCCCTAGTTAACCTGTTAGGGTATAGGGGGCAGTATTTTCACGGCTGGATAAAAAAATGTACCCGATTTAATCTGGTTACTAATCCTACCCAGTAACTACAATATGCATATACTTATTATATATGGATAGAAAACACCCTAAAGTTTCAAAAACTGTTTGAATGGTGTCTGTGAGTATAACAGAACTCATTTGGCAGGCAAAACCCTGAGACAGATTCTGACAGGAAGCGGATACCTGATGTGTTGAATTGACTTTAAGCCTATACCATTGAAAAACAAAGGGAAGGAGGAATATTTTGGCACTTCCTATTGCTTCCACAAGATGTCCCCAGCCTTTACAAAGTGTTTTGAGTCTTCTACAGTGAGATCTGACTGAAGAAGAGCGTTGGAACGGCGATGGCCCATTAGACACCTGGCGCTCGATTTGATGGTGGGTACTCTCATTCCGAAACGTTTTAAAAGAGAACCCAATGGTCCGCCTTGAATTTTATTCATGTTCTGGTTAAAAAAGGCCCTAATGATTTATGCGATACAACGTTTGACATGTTTGAACGAACGAAAATATATTTTTTCCGTTCCTGAAGTGAAGTGAAGTCCGGCTGGCTTAGATCATGTGCTACAACACGGAGGTTTTTGGACATAAATGATGAGCTTTTTTGAACAAAACTACATTCGTTATGGACCTGGGATTCTTTGGAAGTGACATCTGATGAAGAGAATCAAAGGTAATGGATTATTTACATAGTATTTTCGATTTTAGATCTCTCCAACATGGCGGTTAGTCTGTATCGCAATGCGTATTTTTCTGGCGCAGTGCTCAGATTATTGCAAAGTGTGATTTCCCAGTAAGGTTAATTTTAAATCTGGCAAGTCAATTGCGTTCAAGAGATGTAAATCTATAATTCTTTGAATGACAATATAATATTTTACCAATGTTTTCTAATATTAATTAATTATTTTGTTGTCATGACTTGACTGCCGGTATTGGAGGGAAACGATTTCCTGAACATCAACGCCATAGTAAAACGCTGTTTTTAGATATAAATATGAACTTGATAGAACTAAAAATGCATGCATTGTCTAACATAATGTCCTAGGAGTGTCATCTGATGGAGATTGTAAAAGGTTAGTGCATAATTTTAGCTGATTTTATGGTTTTGGTGACGCCTGTCTTTGAATCGACAATACACTACACACAGCTATTGTCAATGTACTCTCCTAACATAACCTTATGCTTTCCCCGTAAAACCTTTTTGAAATCGGTAAACGTGGTTAGATTAAGAAGATGTTTATCTTTCAAAGGCTGTAAGTTAGTTGTATGTTTGAGAAATTTGAATTTTGACATTAATTTGGTTTCAAATTTGCCGCTCTTGAAATGCACCTGCTGTTGATAGGGTGCGCCACGGGTGGCACGCTAACGTCCCACATAGCCCCAAGAAGTTAACAAAGTCGACGAAATCAGGGCAAGAGTTGCTTTCCAAAGAAATATCCAGGATTGTAACATACTCTGTTTCACGGAAACATGGCTAGCTGGGGACATGCTGTCGGAGTCCATACAGCCAACGGGATTTTCAGTGCATCGGGCCAATAGGAAAACATCTCAACGGTAAGAAGAAAGGCGGGGGTGTATGTTTCATGATTAACGACTCATTGTGTAATTGTAACAACATACAGGAACTCGAGTAATTTTGTTCACCTAACCTAGAATTCCTCACAATCAAATGCTGACCTTATTATCGCCCAAGAAAACTCTCCTCGGTTATCAGTCCAGCTGTGTATATCCCCCCGCAAGCTGATACCAAGACGGCCATCAAGGAACTTCACTGGACTTTATGCAAACTGGAAACCACATATCCTGAGGCTGCATTTATTGTAGCTGGGGATTTTAACAAAGCTAATTTGAGAACAAGGCTACCTAAATTCTATCAGCATATTGATTGCTGTACACGAGCGAATAATACACTCGACCATTGCTACTCTAACTTCTGCGATGCATACAAGGCCCTCCCCTGCCCTCCTTTTGGTAAATCTGACCATCTTTTGGTAAATCTGACCACTCCATCTTGTTGCTCCCCTCCTATAGGTAGAAACTAAAATAGGAAGCGCCCGTGCTCAGGTCTATCCAACGCTTGTCTGACTAATCAGAGTCCACGCTTCAAGATTGCTTCAATAACGTGGACTGGGATATGTTCCGGGTAGCCTCAGATAATAACATTGACATATACGCTAACTTAGTGAGCAAGTTTATAAGGAAGTGTATAGGAGATGTTGTACCCACTGTAACTATTAAAACCGTCCCCAACCAGAAACCGGGGATTGATGGCAGCATTCGTGCAAAACTGAAAGCACGTACCACCACATTTAATCATGGCAAGGCGACTGGAAATATGTCCGAATACAAACAGTGTAGTTATTACATCCGTACGACAATCAAACAAGCAAAGTGTCAGTATAGAGACAAAGTGGAGTTGCAATTCAATGGCTCAAACATGAGACGTATGTGGCAGGGTCTACAGACAATCATGAAAAAGAAAATCAGCTCCGTTGCGGACATCGACGTCTTGCTTCCAGACCAATTAAACAACTTCTTTGCATGCTTTGAGGACAATACAGTGCCACTGACACGGCCCGCTACTAAAGACTGTGGGCTCTCCTTCTCCGTGGCCGATGTAAGTAAAACATTTAAACGTGTTAACCCTCGCAAGGCTGCCAGACCAGACGGCATCCCTAGCCGCGTCCTCAGAGCATGCGCAGACCAGCTGACTGGTGTATTTACGTACAAATTAAATCAATCCCTATCCCAGTCTGCTGTCCCCACATGCTTCAAGATGGCCACCATTGTTCCTGTTCCCCAGAAAGCTAAGGTAACTGAACCAAATGACTATCGCCCCGTAGCACTCACTTCTGTCATCATGAAGTGCTTTGAGAGACTAGTCAAGGATCATATCACCTCCACCCTACCTGTCACCCTAGACCCACTTCGATTTGCTTACCGTCCCAATAGGTCCACAGACGATGCAATCGCCATCACACTGCACACTGCCCTATCCCATCTGGACAAGAGGAATACCTATGTAAGAATGTTATTCATTGACTACAGCTCAGCATTCAACACCATAGTACCCTCCAAACTCATCATTAAGCTTGAGGCCCTGGGTCTGAACCCCGCTCTGTGTAACTGGGTCCTGGACTTCCTGACGGGCCACTCCCAGGTGGTGAAGGTAGGAAACAACATCTCCACTCTGCTGATCCTCAACACTGCGGCCCCACAAGGGTGCGTTCTCAGCCCCCTCGTGTACTCCCTGTTCACCCACTACTGCGTGGCCATGCACACCTCCAACTCAATCATCAAGTTTACAGACGACACAACAGTGGTAGGCTTGATTACCAACAATGACGAGTCAGCCTACAGGGAGGAGTTGAGGGTCCTCGGAGTGTGGTGTCAGGAAAATAACCTCACTAAATGTCAGCAAAACAAAAGAGATCATCGTGGACTTCAGGAAACAGCAAAGGGAGCACCCAATGACGGACTGGACATTTGGAGCCCTGGGAGTTTTCCCGGTGGGCCGCTTGACAATTGGGGCCCACCGAATATAAATAACCCCAGCCCCTTCTTCAATAAAAATAACCAAGTGCTGTGTGTCTGACTGTCTCAGGCGAGTGGGCTGCCGGCCCACTGCCATTGCAGTTGGATATTACATCTGTCAGCCTCTCTCTCCCAGCCAATTACTTTTGGTCCAGTCCATTCTAACTTTATCTGGGCTCCGCCCCTTTCCTATCTCTGTTAAGTGGTGACAAACAAAAAGAGAAAAAAAGTAAAGGTGGTGCTGAAAAGCGGAGAGAGAAGAGTGTCACGCCCTGATCTGTTTCACCTGTCCTTGTGATTGTCTCCACCCCCTCCAGGTGTCGCTTATTTTCCCGTGTATTTATCCTTGTGTTTCCTGTCTCTCTGTGCCAGTTCGTCTTGTATGTTTCCAAGTCAACTAGCGGTTTCCCGTACTCCTGCTTTTTACATTCTCTTTTTTCTAGTTCTCCCGGTTTTGACCCTTGCTTGTACCTGGACTTTGTACATGCCTGACTGACCATTCTGCCTGCCTTGACCACGAGCCTGTCTGCCACTCTGTACCTCCTGGACTCTGATCTGGTTTTGACCTTTTAATCCCTTCGGATTAATAAACATTGTAAGACTCCAACCATCTGCATCCTGTGTCTGCATTTGGGTCTCGCCTTGTGCCTTGATAGAAGAGGTTGAAGTCACTTGAGGCTGATGCAGCCAAATGTTTTAAAATAACAAATTATTCATTTGGCGCCGTTACCAGTCAATCATCTCAGCCTAGTGAGCCTGAAGGCACTGGCAGCAGAGAGGAGAGAGAGAGCAGAGAGAGCAGCCCATTGAGCACAGCGATCCAGTTCAACTGTTAGTCAAGGTTTTGCAGCTGAAGCAGTAAGACAGAATACAGTAGGGATAAGATAAGCAATGTTTGGTTTGGCTAGCTGGCTGTTTAGCTATATCGGGTGCCTTTTGTTGAAACAAGTGTGCGTCAATGTCACTTTTCGTGAACCAACCAATCACAGCCTGGAAGGAGCGGGACATTAAAAAAAGGTTAACATGCTACAGCAAACTTTAGAAATGTTGAACTCATTGTTATGCATGAATGGTTATGATTAATGACAAGTTAGTACTTAGCATTAACAAATTAGAGATTAACCACCAATGTAGACCATTTTTCTTGCACAAGGATTTAATGACAGAAGAAAAACTACAAAAATTATAAATGTTGGTTATTTATTTCTTAAACTGCTGTACTGTCCAATTTGAATTAATATTATACTAGTGCTATATAGTATACTAGTATATTAATTTACTAACATTATACTATATTAACATCCTATTTTTATTTAATGTTATAATATTATACTAATATACTAATTTATACTAATTACTCATTCAGGTTGAGGATAGTTTATCTGCAGTGGACAGATGTAGATTGAGCCACCCCAATTTTTGATTATTTTAAGAGGTCGAAGTCAGGGGACCTAGATATGTTTTTTAGTTTCCACCCCCAACAAAATTGTGAAAGGTCTGTGGTGCAGAAGGTTTTCTTTTGTAAAGATGGGACCAATCAGGAAGTGGCTGTCATACATGGAAGAGAACCATGCTTTCTTCTGCTTCATTTGTATGGCATTTGCAAAGCCCACAGAGAACAGCCCTTTCATGAATGGAATGGCAGACTAGAAGCATATCCATCAGAGAGTGGAAGAGCATGAGAAGAGCATTATGCATAGAGGTTATGCTGAGGCATACTTTCTAAGGTCCTCCAAAGGTAACATTGAGAGCCTGTTCATCGCCAGTCAGATGTCTGCTCATGGAGAGCAAGTGCGCAGAAGAAGGCAAGTGCTAGAGTGCATTTTAGATGTTGTTAAACGCAAGAGGGGTCTGAGCTACAGAGGCATGCAGTCTGAAGCAGCTTATATGCTAGATGGCAGCAACATTGACCACGGCAACTTTTTAGAGATTATCAATTTGCTGGGAAAGTACGACCTGTGTATGAAAGAGCATCTCACTGCCTGCATAGAGAAAATAAAAAAACAGCTTGAGTCTGGGTCAAGAGGGGGCAGAGGCTCTCTATTATCAAAGACTACCATCGATAACGTCATTACCACCATCCACCACACAATGCACGCCACCATAGCAAGTGAAATCCATGAAGCTGGTATGTTTTCAGTCCAGATTGACACTACGCAGGACATTACAACACAAGATTAATGCTCTTTCATAGTCAGATATGTGACGAACATCATCCATGAGAGGCTTGTGGCTGTGGTGAAATGCGAGGCATCCACTAGACAATACTTTGTCCAGGTACTGAGTGAAGTACTGAAAAACATGAAGCTTGACATCAGCAAGTGTATTGGCAATTCCACTGATGAAGCCTCCAGTATGCAAGGCCATTACAAAGGCTTCTCTGCCCTGCTCTCTGCAAAGTCCACCAATTAAGTGCACCAATCATGTGTGCTATGCACACATTTTGAACCTTATTTTGGCAGACACAACAGAGAGTGTCTTGGCAAGTAGGTCACTTTTTTCTCTCATTAACAACATAGCTGTCTTCTTCCGTGAATCCTACCAGAGGATGAACATTTGGGAGAAGGAGAGCAAGGACCCAAGACACAGACATCTTGCTCCAATTGGAGAGACACGCTGGTGGGCTAAAGACAGTGCCTTAAAGAAGGTCTTCGGAGCTTTTGGAATGCTGTATGTTGATGTCCTTCTCACTCCTTCAACCATACAAGATCAGAAAAACATCAACACTACTGCATGGGTCAAGGCACAAGGATACATTGAGGGGATGCTGAAGTATGAAACAATACTTACAGCTCAGATATTCCTCAGAATATTTCAGGTCACCTCACCAGTCTCAAAATATCTTCAAACAAGTGGAATGGACATTCTGTCTGCGCATTGTATGGTTGTGTCTACAGAGGAGCAGCTGAAAGGAATGGCAAGACATTTTGAAAAAGTCAAGGCAGCTGCAGACACATTTGTTCAGTGGGCTAACAGGAAGTTGCAGGAATTGGATGAGGAAACAGAGCTGGAGTTAGAGACCACTCTGCCAACGAAAAGGGCTTGAAAGAAGAAAACCATGCCTGGAGAGAATGGCACAAGATGAGACTTTTACTGGGGTAGAGAGTGCATACAGGATTGGTGTCCATAATCAAATTCTGGATACAGTTATAGATAGCATCCATCGGCAATTTCTGAGTAATGGCACTTTGTATGCCGCCATGGCTCTTCTGGACCCTAAAAACTTTAGTAAGATAACATCCAGTGCCAGTGGCCTTCCACAGACAGCCCTTCAAGAACTAAGCAAATATTTGATCAAATTTGACAGCAGAGCAATGGTGTCCAATTTACATAGTGAGCTCATGAGTCTGGTAGAACAGTGGACTAGAAGAATACACAACCAGGATTATGGAGGATCATGGACCTGGAGGAAATTAATACGAGGTAGAGCGGTGAACAAGCTGTTCATCTTGCAAGGACTGTCCAGTGTGTTGCTACCTTATTCTTAGTCAGTACTACCTATTGACCGACGCATACCACGTCCTGGGCCTTGCTTACAAGTTCCTACTTACCCTATCATTAACCCAGGTAGCTTGCGAGCGGAGCTTCTCTACCCTGAAATTCATCAAGAGTAGGCTCAGGAGCACTCTATCTCTTTTATGCTCATGGCTACTGAGCGAGATGTTTTAATGGCCCTGGACAGTGACTGGGTCATAGATGGCATTGCTGAGAGAAATGAGCTGCTGCAGAAATTACTAATTTAAGGAGGTAGGAAATATGAGTATTTTTATTCTATGACTTGCCTACTCACCAGTCTTTTCACCAACACATTTCCTCCTGTATTATTTATTTTCCTGGTCAGATGGTTGTAGAGATTCTTGCCACCTTGCTGCCAGTGCCATTGTGCCAATATATGCTCCTTCTAGCCAGCCTCCTCCCATTGTTTTATTTTACATCTATTTTACTAATGTTATTGTTATAAATATTGTTCAGTAATCTTGTCTACATAAAGTGTGGTGTGGGTGGTGGTGTATCGCTGGGGGGGTTTTGGTGGGCCGGTCTGAGTCAAAAAGTCCAGGGCCATTTTTCATTCCCAGTCCGTCCCTGGGAGCACCCCCCTGTCCACATTGATGGGACAGCAGTGGAGAAGGTGGAAAGTTTTAAATTCCTCAGTGTACATATCACTGACAAACTGAAATGGTCCACGCACACAGACAGTGTGGTGAAGAAGGCGCAACAACGCCTCTTCAAACTCAGGAGACTGAAAGAATTTGGCTTCTCACCGAAAACCCTCACTAACTTTTACAGGTGCACAATTGAGAGCATCCTGTCGGGCTGTATCACAGCCTGGTACGGCAACTGCACCACCCACAACTGCAAGGCTCTCCAGAGGGTGGTGCGGTCTGCAGAACGCATCACCAGGGGCAAACTACCTGCCCTCCAGCATACCTACAACACTTGATGTCACAGGAAGGCAAAAAAGATCATCAAAGACAATAACCACCCGAGACGTTGCCTGTTCACCCCGCTTCCATCCAGAAGGCGAGGTTAGTACAGGTGCATCAAAGCTGGGACAGAGAGATTGAAAAACAGCTTCTCAAGGCCATCAAATTGTTGAAAAGCCACCACTAGCACAGAGAGGCGGCTGCCTACCTACAGACTTGATATTATTGACCACTTTAATAAATGGAACACTAGTCACTTTAATAATGCCATATTAAGAATGTTTACATATCTCGCATTACTCATCTCATATGTATATAATGTATACTGTATACTTCACTATCTAGTCTTTATTCATTGCATCTTAGCCGCTCTGTCACTGCTCATCCATATACAGTATTTTATACTTATATATTCTTATCCCATTCCTTTACTAGATTGTGTGTATTAGGTTTTGTTGTGGAATGTGTTAGATATTAGGTTTTGTTGTAGTATTGTTAGATATGACCTGTTAGATACTGCTGCACTGTCGGATCTAGAAGCATAAGCATTTCGCTACACTCACAATAACAGTCAAAAAAATTATATATTCGAAAGTACAAAATGCATTTTATTCAAAACAAGAATATCCAAATGATGAATACTCAAGTTGGAGATACCGAGGAAACATGTTATGGTATGTGGCTAGTCAAGGGAAAGTAGTTATGGTATCTACTTGTAGCTCTAGTCTGTTCATCCCATTTCCCTGCCTTGGAAGTCATCGATTTTGAACACAAGTTGGCTGCAGATTGCAGAGGTATGAATTGGCATGATAAAAAGGCTCAAAGTGTACACAGTGTCTGAAACGAACGGGTTGATTCTAATTTATTTCAGTGGAACAAGCAGAGAGAGAGAGTGACTCGCAGAGTAAGGTAAGTAGTTAGTCTAAAACAATCCCAATCTAAGCCAAACAATGTTTTATTCAACATGGCAGGAGAATGGGCCACACATCACAAACCTAAGAAAATTAGCTGTGTGTTAATGTTGCCAAACAAAACAACAGGAACGAGCTGATATCATGGTGGCTCATGTTTAGGAAATTCAATACAATGGGGCTGCTCGCTGGCTGCGTCCATTCAAAGCAGGCGACACTCTGGGAGTGGGAAGTGCTGCATTGTGTGAAAAGGGCTGATTGGAACCAGATTAGGGCCCATTCATTCACACGCCATTTCTCCATGGTGTTATTTGACAAGTAGAGATGAAGGAGCACTATGGGAGACGGATTTAAAGAGACCTATGGTTAGAATAGTCTTGACACGAAGATCAAAACTAGTTGTGTGATCAGGCATCACACCAGCGTCGCGCTGACAAATAACTAATTATGAGAACGTCTCAGAACAGTTATGCTCTCTTTTGACATGGCGCTCAATGCATTATTGTCATGATATTATCAATTACAACAATGTATTCACTGTTGGTGACTCCTGCTCATACCCTCTGTACTATTTTAAGATAACATTCTAGATAAATGAATAGAGGCCATACACATATCAGACTCACCAACAGCGAAGATGGCGCCGTACTGTATGGCTGCCATCTTGCGATTTCCGTCCCAACGTTTGCTATTTTCTTTTGACATTTATCTTAACTTTTTTTTTTTGTACAAAGTGTATCCGCTATAATTTCTCAGGATTGACAATAACTTTTTTTTACATCAGATCGACAGATAATTCCGGCTTCAACTTTGACTAATCTGCCCTGGGCTCTTTGTGTAATTCCAACATGATTTTTGGGCTATCTAAGAGGAAACGCCGGCCAAAAAGAGGCAGGAGCGATTAAGGTGAAGTGAAAACCGGCCACATCTGAGGAGGGACCATTCTATTGGCCAATGTACAATCTCTTTATAAAATGGACGACCTCTGATCGCGGATTTGCTTTTAACGGGACTCTTGTGATTGCAATGTTCTCTGCTTATCTGAAACATGGCTTTCGGACAAGATACCCCCCCGTGGCTATCCAACTCGATGGATTCCCCATTCATCGAGCAGACAGGACATTGGATTCAGGGAAATCGAGGGGGGGAAGGGTATGCCTCTTCATCAACAGTAAATGGTGTGCTGACTCTATCGCAGTGGAAGTATTGACCCATTGTTCAACCATTTTGCAATACCCGATGGTCAAATGCCGACCCTTCTAGCTTCCAAGAGTTTTCATTTGTTATAGTGATTGCTGTATGTATTCCACCTCAGGACAAGAAAAACAACAAGCTAGCATATGATGAACTGTACAAGGCAATAAACAAGCAGGAAACTATGCACCGGGATGCTGCTTTCCATGTTCACGATAATTTGAACATCTTCCATCAACACATCTCCTTCGCCACTAGGGGCGATAAAGTCCTAGACCGCCATTACTCTACCCACAAGCAAGCATAAAAGGCCCTCCCTCGTCCACTCTTCTGCATATCAGATTACTCCTGCTTCTTGTCTACAAGCAGAAGCTCAAACAGGAATTACCCCGTCACGCTCTGTTGACAAATGGTCATCCGAATCGGAGGCTATGCTACAAAACTGCTTTGCTAACGCTGACTTGAATATGTTCCGGGACTCCGCAGATTGCGTCGACGAGCTAAGCACCTCTGTCACTGGCTTCATTAGGAAATGCATCACCGTCCCCACAGTTAAGGTTCGCTGCTTTCCCAATCAAAAGCCATGGAATAACACTGAGGATGGCGCTAAGCCAAAGGACAGGGCTACGACACACAGGGCTATCGCAGCCAACCCCGAGGCTACCTCTGAGGACACGAACAAGTACAAGAAGTCCCGCTATGACATCTGCAGTGCCATCAAACAAGCAAAAAGACAAAATATGAACAAGGTAGAATCCTATTACACAGGCTCATACGCCCGAAGGGAGTAGCAGGGGCTACAGTCCATTACGGATTACAAAGCAAGACCCAGCCTTGATCTGCCCAACGATGCATCTCTACAGACGAATGCAAAGCATATTATGCACGCTTCGACAAAAACAACTCTGCATGAGGGCCCCCGCTGACCCAGGGGACTGGGTGATCTCGCTCTCCGATCAGGTCAACACTCAAAGGCCGCAGGGCCAGACTGTATTCCAGCGCATGCTCTCAGAGCATGCGCAGAACCGCTGGCAGGCATATTCAGTCATTTTAAACCTCTCCTTGTCCCAGTCTGTAATCCCCATGTCTCAAGCTGACCACCATCATTCCTGTTCCCAAGAACTCTAAGGCCTTATAGCACTCACATCTGCAATCATGAAGTGTTTTGAAAGGTTTTGAAAGGCCAGAAGAGGACTGGCCACCCCTCAGAGCCTGGTTCTTCTCTAGGTTTCTATCTAGGTTCCTGCCTTTCTAGGGAGTTTTTCGTAGCCCCCGTGCTTCTACATCTGCATTGCTTGCAGTTTGGGGTTTTAGGCTGGGTTTCTGTATAGCACTTTGTGACATCGACTACATTTGATTGATTGACTGATTGCTTGTTATGGCACACATCAACTCCATCATCCCAGACATCCTTGAGACCCCCTCCAATTTGCATACCGCCCCAACAGATCAATAGGCGATGCAATCTCAATTGCATTCAATTGCATTGCATTTGAGAATGCTGCTCATTTACTACAGCTTAGCGTTCAACACCATAGTCCCCTCCAAGCTCGTCACCAAGCTTGGGACCCCGGGCCTAAACACCCCCCAACTGTGGAGTGCGTCTGATCTTTCTAAATATCTAATTTAACTGTACTGTAAATAAGAATATAAATAGTGTGTAAATAGTATTTTTGTTGTATCTTGGTGTCTTTCCTATATACTGTACACTGAGTGTACAAAACATTAGGAACACCTTCCTAATATTGAGTTGCACCCCCTTTCTCCCTCAGAACAGCCTCAATTTGTTGGAGCATGAACTCTACAAGGTGTCGAAAGCATTCCACAGGGATGTTGGCCCATGTTGACTCCAATGCTTCCCACAGTTCTATCAAGTTGGCTGGATGTCCTTTGAGTGGTGGACCATTCTTGATATACAAGGGAAACTGTTGAGCGTGAGAAATCCAGCAGGGTCGCAGTTTGACTCACTCAAACGGTGTACCTGGCACCTACTACCATACCCCGTTCAAAGGCACTTAAATCTTTTGTCTTGCCCATTCACCCTCAATGGCACACATACACGATTTGTATTTTACCAGGTAAGTTGACTGAGAAGACATTCTCATTTACAGCAACAACCTGAGGAATAGTTACAGGGGAGAGGGGGGATGAATGAGCCAATTGGAAGCTGGGCATGATTAGGTCGCCATGATGGTATGAGGGCCAGATTGAGAATTTAGCCAGGACAGCATGGTTAACAAACCTACTCTTTCAATAAGAGCTACTTTAGTGACCACAGAGAGTCAGGACACCTGTTTAACATTCCATCCAAAAGACAGCACCATGTCCCCAATCACTGCCCTGGGGTATTGGGATATTTTTTTGGGACCAGAGTAAAGAGTGTCTCCAACTGACCCTCCAACACCACTTCCAGCAGCACCTGGTCTCCCATCTAGGGACTGAACAGGACCAACCCTGCTTAACTTCAGAGGCAAGGCAGCAGTGGAATGCAGGGTGGTATGCTGCTGGTCAATACATGTTGCAATTGTCTCAAGACTTAAAAATCCTTCTTTAACCTGTCTCCTTTCCTTCATCTACACTGATTGAAGTGCATTTAACAAGTGACATCAATAAGTAATCACAGCTTTCACCGGGATTCACCTAGTCAGTCTATGTCATGGAAAGCGTAGGCATTCCTAATGTTTTATATAACGGGTGGGTCTAATCCTGAATGCTGATTGGTTAAAACCGCATTCAAGCCGTTGTCTATTCCACAATTTACCACAGGCTAAATCTATGAGTTAAAATGCATATTTACTCTGTTCCATCTGACTGTGCAATCCACTGACTCATCAGCCCACCCAAGCAATTTCTAAAATTGATGTCCAATATAAAAAGCATCTTGACATTATCTGACATTTCTTTTAGACTAACATTTAGTTTTCAACGGCGGAGATTTGTATAAACCTCACTTTTTGTCTTTCCGATATTTACAACATTGTTTCAATATTCAAATTCCATCTCCAGCTGTCCCATAGTAATGAACATGTCGAGAGTCGGAACGAGACAGACAGACAGCGTTTCTCAACCAGTCGATATCATGAATCAGCTGGCATCATTTTTATGGATATATACAAATGAAACGAAGTGCAACTAGTTTGCAGTCTTTCCAACTTCGGTTTGATGTGATTGTTTTAGCTGTGTTGGCTAACTCCTCTGAACAACAGTGTCCTGATGAGTGAGCACATTATCCATGCCAGGCGAGATCGCGCCTCATTAGCTAATTGTTATGGATATATCCAAATAAATGTTTCTAGAAAACAGCTTAAACAAATGCAAATGCAGCTACTTTGCTGTTATTCTGGCTGCACTTTTTGACCTAACTGTAAGTTAGCTGTAGTTGGCTAGCAAGCAAGGGATAAGAACAATGCCAGCCAGTACGGCAATGGAACATTTAAAATGAACGACTGGATCGCGTCCATAGATACAGAACAAAAAGACTGAATGACTGGGTCGCGTCTCTAGCAAATCAACTGATAGAACAAATGACCAGCCGGCTTGGGTAGCTACCCTAGACTTGTGTCGGGACGATATCTTGTGGAATGGTGAAATTGTATGAATAAATTCATCAAAATAAAAAAATATAGGAAAATATGTCAATCATTATTTGAATATTTTGTATAAAAGTGGTAATGCCCTCGAAGCCGGTGTTGGGAGGATATATTGGCACGGTTTGCTGGCCTTCGACTTCATCTCAGGCTTAACAACACCTGTGCCAATATATTCTCCATACACCGACTTCTCGGGCATTATCACTTAATTGTACATTCAGTGTATAACTTTGTATTTTCTATTTTGAGTTGAATGTAATAATATTATCCTATATTGTTCTTGTCTATTACTGTTCTGTACTGATTACAGATAGAGCCATGACTACATTATTTATTCAAGACAATTTATTCCACATCATGTAATTCAGTCAAGCAGTAAAATCAGAGAAAAAAACAGATAACACTACCCCTTATGGAAGAGCGCAGACTGTGAAGAGACAAACACACAAAAATGCACTCCACACACACATACATTTTTTTTTCTTCTGTATATTGATTTTGTATTGTGCTGTTCTTGCCAAAATATGGACTTGGTCTTTTACCAAATAAGGCTATCTTCTGTATACCACCCCTACCTTGTCACAACACAACTGATTGGTTGAAACGCATTAAGGAGGAAAGAAATTCCACAAATTAAGTTTTAACACGGCACACTTGTTAATTGAAATGCATTCCAGGTGACTAACTCATGAAGCTGGTTGAGAGAATGCCAAGATTGTGCAAAGCTGTCATCAAGGCAAAGGATGGCTACTTTGAAGAATCTCAAATATAATTTGATTTATTTTACACTTTTTTGGTTACTACATGAATCCATATGTTGTCTTTCATAGTTTTGATGTCTTTACTATTGTTATACAATGTAGAAAATAGTAAAAATACAGAAAATAATTAATTTCACCCTAATCTTTGGATTTCACATAACTGGGAATACAGATAGGCATCTGTTGTTCACAGACACCTAAAGAAATGAAGTAGGATGTGGTGTGGATCATAAAACCAGTCAGTATCTGGTGTGACCACCTTATGTAATTGCTACATGTCCTTCAAATAGAGTTGATCAGGCTATTGATTGTGGCCTGTGGAATGTTGTCCCACTCCTCTTCAATGGCTGTGTGAAGTTGCGGGATATTGGCGGGAACTGGAACAGGCTGTCATACACGTCGATCCAGAGCATCCCAAACATGGGTGACATGTCTGGTGAGTATGCAGGCCATGGAAGAACTGAGACATTTTCAGCTTCCAGGAATTGGGTACAGGTCCTTGCAACATGGGGCTGTGCATTATCATGCTGAAAAATGAGGTGATGGCGGTGAATGAATGGCACGACAATGGGTCTCAGGATCTCGTCACGATATCTCTGTGCATTCAAATTGTCATTGATAAAATGCAATTGTGTTCATTGTCCGTAGCTTATGCCTGCCTGCCTGCCCATACCATACCATAACCCAACTACCACCATGGGGCATGTTGTTCACAACATTGACATCAGCAAACCGCTTGCCCACACGACGTCTTACACACTGTCTGCCATCTGCCCAGTACAATTGAAACCTGGGATTAATCTGTGAAGAGCACACTTCTCCAGCATGCCAGTGGCCATTGATGGTGAGCATTTGCCCACTGAAGTCGGTTACGACGCCAAACTGCACTCAGGTCAAGACCCTGGTGAGGACAACAAGCCCGGAGATGAGCTTCCTTGAGATAGTTTGTGCAAAAATGATTTGGTTGTGCAAACCCACAGTTTCATCAGCTATCCGGGTGGCTGGTCTCAGATGCTCCCGCAGGTGAAGAAGCCAGATGTGGAGGTCCTGGGCTGGTTTGGTTACACGTTGTCAGCGGTTGTGAGACCTGTTGGGCGTACTGCCAAATTCTCTAAAACGACGTTGGAGGTGGATTATGGTAGAGAAATTAACATTCAATTATCTGGCAACAGCTCTGGTGGGCATTCCTGCAGTCAGCATACCAATTGCATGCTCCCTCAAAACTTGAGACACCTGCGTCAATGTGTTGTTTGAAAAAAATTCACATTTTAGAGTGTCTTTTTATTGTCCCCAGCTCAAGGTGCACCTGTGTAATGATCATGCTGTTTAATCAGCTTCTTAATATGCCACACCTATCAGGTGGATTATCTTAGCTCACTAACAGGGATGTAAACAAATTTGTGCACAACATGTTAGAGAAATAGGCTTTTTGTGCGTATGGAAAATGACTGGGATCTTTCATTTCAGCTCATGAAACATGGGATCAACGCTTTACATGTTGCATTTATATTTTAGTTCAGTGTAGATCATGTATAAAGTAATGTCCCAAAGAAAATGACTCCATTATGGTAGAATGATTAAATATAGGCATTTGTTTTCATATTTAGAAAAGGCACTCTTTGAAATGTGTGGTAAAGTTCAAATTCCTATATTTAAGATGGCAACAAATCATCTAGGCTATTTAACCTAGCTAAAGCACCCAAGTAAAACTGCCACAAAGCAATTAGTCCTGAGAATAAGGAATGATATGAGGAATGATCAATAGCGGTAACACAAGGATTCTGCTAAGAAAGTCTTGTTATGACATCTGTCATCAAAGTTTATTGGTTTATAATGGACCTTCCTCCCATTAGTGAACAAAGTGGCCTACCAAGTGAGACATGGGAAAAGCTATTTTGCAAAGACTCCATAGCCTACTCTCTGTGGAGTTGTTAAAATTCTAATGGGTAGAGATGCAAGGTGACTGCTTATCTAAGCTTATTGAAATCAATGGAACTCGAAATTTGAATATGAAAACAAAGAGTACAAGTGAGCGAGGGAGAGAGTGGCAGGAAACTAGTGGGTTTGCAGAAGGATTAGAAAGTTACAGAGTCAGCATTCCATTCAGGGAAAGTGGGGCATCGGCTTGACAAGACAAACGGTCACGGCCACATCCCACTAGCCTGCTTTCCCTAGCCTGGATTGTGTTCCTTACGGCACAAAAAGGAAAACATTTTAAAATGTTTTGCAACAGAAAACAAAAATAAGTTTGTACATGTAAGTCCCTTCCTTTTGTTAGTTCCTCAGGCTACCAAAGCCCTGGGTTCCAAAACACATTTAATTTTTTTGCCCATTATTTTACAATCTTATCATAACATCATGGCAATTCAAAATGGTGGAAGAAAACCCCAGGCGGATGTGGACACTTGACCTGATATATAACTCACCTCTTTTTAATGCAAAAAGTATGCTTTCAAATGAGTTATGCAAATGCCACTGCACGACAACAAACAGAGGTCTATCTCAACACTGCAATGTAACTTTTGGTGACCAAAATCTAACCTCACAGTTTCAAATTTTAATCAGTTGCTGTAGCTGAAATAGAGTCTGTAGCATGAAAAAAACCTATCCCCGAAAGACATCTGGGTCAAGAGCAGTAGCCTACCCAGAACATGAAAATGTGTGCCACTTCATATGTTAACTGGTGAGGTGCTTAAAATGCATTCTAATGGACTGTCATTTTTCAGGGAGATGACATTCAGCAAATCTTTGTCGTTGCAGCATGGTCCCTGCCTGTCCCTGAGATCTGTGCATGTTCTTCTAATCGAGCAGAGTGATGAGATTGTATCGTGAGCAGCACACTCTTTGGATTGTTCCTCAATCTCCAGCATGCAATATGGAATCACTATTCAGACTGCGATCAGTACGCCGGGAGGCATTGGCAAATGGGGCATGTCATGAATTAATTACTGGGAGAGAAGAATGTTGTGTGCCGACAGGCCTGGCAGGTAGAATAACTGCCGTTATGCTATGTTATGACTGTCATAATCACGACATGGCAGTTGTGTCAGGTCCACCCCAGACTCATGAAGACATGGGATTCCCTCCCTGTGTTTCAAACCAGGGGTACATAAGGGGCCAAAGGATCATTTGATTGGCCAGCTCCATTGACCTTTCACTGACCTGGGTTGAGTAGGAATTACTGATAGAGGAAGGTTGGGGTCAATGCGATAATACACTGAACAAAAATATAAACGTAACATGTAAAGTGTTGGTCCCAACAATCCCAGAAATGTTTCAGATGCACAAAAAGCTTATTTCTCTCAAATTGTGTGGACAAATATGCTTATATCCCTGTTAGTGAGCATTTCTCCTTTGCCAAGATAATCCATCCACCTGACAGGTGTGCACATCAAGAAGCTGACTAAACAGCATGATCATTACACAGGTGCACCTTGTGCTGGGGGAAATAAAAGACCACTTTAAAATGTGCAGTTTGCCACAAATGTCTCAAGTTTTGAGCATGCAATTTCCAGATCATTTAATGTTCACTTCTCTACCACAAGCTGCCTCCAATGTTGTTTTAGAGAATTTGGCAGTACGTCTAACCGGCCTCACAACCGTCGACCACGTGTAACTAAGGCAGCCCAAGAACTCCACATCCTGCTTCTTCACTTGTGGGATCATCTGAGGGGGATACTGAAGAGTATTTACGTCTCTAATAAAGCCCTTTTGAGGGGAAAAACTCCTTCTGATTGGCTGGGCCTGGCTCCCCAGTAGGTGGGCCTATGCCCTCCCAGACCCACCCATGGCTGCACCCCTGCCCAGTCTTATGAAATCCATAGATTAGGTCCTAATGATTTTATTTCAATTGACTGAGTTCCTTATATGAACTGTAACACAGTCAAATATTTGAAATTGTTGCATGTTGCGTTCATATTTTTGTTCAGTATATATTAAAGGGCCTCTCTTTCTGCTGATATGTGTGTGACTGTCCTGGCTCTCGTTGGTGGGGTTTGATGACACAGGGAATACCGAAGGGATCAGGTTACGGGATTGAAAACATTCCTTCTTTTAGAGAGAATGAAGGATAAGGCTTTGGTGTTTTTTGTTCACTTCATCATAAAAAAAACAGCAATCTCAAAAGTAACACTTGAGGTTCAATAATGGGATTCCAACAGCGCACAGAGCAAGGCTTTTATAATACCTCCTACCCCTGTAGACCACTGAAGCTGGAAAGTGTGTGTGCGTGTGTGTGTGTGTACCTGTGTGCGTGTGCATGAGTCTCTTCACTATATTTGAAAGGTGCTTTTGAGGCAGATGCTCCAAAAATTGGCATTCTGGGTAAAGGTTTAGAGTTTTATAGCAGAGTGTTGGAATGAACTTTTTATCACAATTTTTTATTTCTTTTTATGACTGATAAAAGGGAATGCTTTGAATGAATATGCTAATACACTACAAAAGAAAAATATGACTGGCAATTTCAACCTCACCCCTTGATGACATAAAAATACTCATATTAATATGCAGATTCATATTTCGGGCTCAGATGAAACATACATAGCATTTTTATCTTCCTGAAATCAATCTGTAGGATCATATTGCCACGACATAAACAATGTAGATAATATCAATAATAAACCAACTATCTTTTTTAGCCCTTTTTTTCCATAATTGGTAGTTACAGTCTTGTCCCGTCGCTGCAACTCCCGTATGGACTCGGGAGAGGCAAAGTTCGAGAGCCATGCGTCCTTCGAAACACGACCCTGCCAAGCCGACTGCTCCTTGACACACTGCTCACTTAACCCGGAAGCCAGCTGCACCAATGTATCAGAGGAAACACTGTGCAACTGGTGACTGTGTCAGCGCGCACGCGCCTGGCCCGCCACAGGAGTCGCTAGAGCGCAATGGGACAATGCAGTTCTTTAGACCGCTGCGCCCCTCGGGAGGCCCATAAATCAACTATCTTAAACATATAATATTCTTGATTTTGCAGCAGAGTGTGTCGAGTGTGTGTGTTTGTGTCTGTGTGTGCGTGTGGACGTGACAACAGTCTATTGTCAGGCCTTTGGCCCCGTAGAATTAGGAATTAGAATACTATAATGGGTATGAAATGTCTTATGACAGTATAAAAGGTCAGACATTTTGGTCAAGGTGTTGGTCAACCATGGTCAGGAGAAAACTGAGGATGGATCAACAATGTTGTAGAGTGAAAAGAAGGAAACCTGTACAGAATAAAAATATTCCAAAACTTGCATTCTGTTTGCAATAAGGCACTAAAGTAAAACTGCTAAAAATGTGGCAAAGAAATTAACTTTATGTCATGAATATAAAACATTATGTTTGGGGCAAATCCAACACAACACATCACTGAGTACCATTCTTCAAATGTTCAAGCATGGTTGAGGCTGCATCATGCTATGGGTATGCTTGTCAACGGCAAGGACTAGGGAGTATTTTGGGGGGATAAAAAGAAACAGAACAGAGCTATACACAGGCAAAATCCTTGACAAAAACCTTGTTCAGTCTGCTTTCCAACAGACACTGGGAGACAAATCCACCTTTCAGCAGGACAGTAACCTAAAACACAATACCAAATATACACTGTAGATGTTTACCAAGATGAGATTGAATGTTCCTGACTGGCCTAGTTACAATTTCAACTTAAATCGGCTTGAAAATCTCTGGGAAAAACTTTAACATGGCTGTCTAACAATGATCAACAACCAACTTGACAGAGCTTGAAGAATTTAAAAAAGAATAAAGTGCAAATATTGTACAATCCAGCTGTGCAAAGCTCTCAGAGACTTACCCAGAAACACTCACAGCTGTAATTGCTGCCAAAACTGATTCTAACATTGACTCAGGGTGTGAATACTTATTTCATTTTCAATACATTTGTTAAAATGTCTAAAAACATGTTTTCACTGTCGTTATGGGGTATTGTGTGTAGATGGATGATAATTATTATTTGTTTTAATACATTCTGAATTCAGGCTGTAACACAACAAAATGTGGAATAAGTCAAGGGGTATGAATACTTTCTGAAGGCACTGTATGTGAGGATCCTGTTAATCGACTACATCTCAGTGTTCAACACCATAGTGCCCTCCAAGCTAGTCAATAAGCTGACGGTCGTAGGCTTGATCACCAATGGCGATGAGACAGCCTACAGGGAGGAGGTCAGAGACCTGACAGTGTAGTGCCAGGACAACAACCTCTCCCTCAACGTTAGCAAGACCAAAGAGCTGATCGTGGACTACAGGAAACAGGGGCAAGTGCACACCCCCATTCACATCGACGGGGCCACAGTCGCGAGGGTCAAGAGCTCAAAGTTCCTCGGTGTCCACATCACTGAGAACTTAACATGGTCCTCTCACACCAGCACAGTCCTAAAGAAGGCACGGCAGCACCTCTTCTCCCTCAGGAGGCTGAAAAAATTTGGCATGGCCCCTCAGATCCTTAGGAACTTTTCCAGGTGCACCATCGAGAGCATCCTGGCTGGTTGTGTCACCGTCTGGTATGGCAACTGCCCTGCCCTCGACCGGAAGGACCTACAGAGGGTGTTGTGGAATGCCCAATGCATCACTGGGTTGAGTTCCCAGCCATTCAAGACGTACATACAAGGCGGTGTCTGAGAAAAACCTAAAAAATTGCCAAAAACTCCAGCCACCAGACACATGGACTGTTCTCCATGCTCTCGTCCGGCAGGCGGTACCGGTGCATCAAGGCTCAGACCAACAGACTCCTAAACAGCTTCTATCCCCTGGCCATAAGACTCTTAAATGGCTAACAGCTACTTCTCTCCCTCTCCCACAGATTATCCACACTGACTCTATGCCCATCCACAGGTCTGTACCCATTCAGATACACACACCTTCACTGTCACTCTGACTCACACACATACACTCACACACACCCTCAGTCACGCACTCATTACTGACGCCACACACTTACACCAACACACACACACACACAACCCTCACACCGATGCTGCTGCTAAAATTATTATTGATTCGATTTATTACTACCACCACGCTGCTACATTATTCATTGATTATTGATTACCATTAGTATTACCTTAGTATCTATCTATTTATCCTACTACTGGTCACTATTACTCCTGTTTATATGTATATATGACCATAAGTATTTATATATTCCTGCTACTATACCCTTTTTAGCCTTGTTTACATGTTCAGTATATCCGCCTATCACGCTTACAGTGACACTCTTGCACACATACACACTCACACTAACACCCACACACTTACATACACACACACACACACTAACCACCACCGAGCATACACATAAACCCACCACAAATTTGCATTATTATTATTATTTATCCTGCAGTCATTTTATCCTAATCCCTGCCTACATGTACATATCTACCTCAAATACTCTAGTATCCCAGCACATTGTACATTTGGTACTGGCATTAACCCTGTATATAGCTTTTGTATCCTTAACTAGCATTGAAAAGGTTAAGCATTTCACTGTACTTATGAGAAATAAAGGGGTTGGAACCAAAATGATTTTACTTTTTACATTTTTTTATTTCACTGTTCCGATCAGCAAAAGAAAGTTTCATCTAGCTTGACATTAAATTACTTCACCAATCTGTGCGGATAGAGCAGCTTTGTATGGAGCGGGAAAACTATTTTCCTGCATTGGACAGACAAGTGTAGGGTGCGAGATGCGACTGAAACTTTCCTGGTAGGGAGAGAGCGATAGAGGGTGAAGGAGGAGGCTTGGCTTCAAAACGCTGGGCATCTTGACATGCATTATCTGAATTAACCCCACAGAATTCTACCTACAGAGGAGTGACTCCCACGAAGGAACTTTGAATGTTCTTGAACATTCAGAGAGTTGGCTTAAAGTTGGACCAGAGCTAGCACCAGAATTAAAATAAAAAGACGTCTTACCTTTTTATAGTTAATAAATCCAATGTGTACTGTATCCTTAACTAGCATTGAAAAAGTGAGTCCATTCTTCTCTGATAAAAATCTCTCTCTCCCTAATTTCTGAATCACGCTTGTAACATCAGTAGACTATGCCTTGGAGGGGCAGGTAGCCTAAACACGCACAGGCAAAGTTTTCAGCTGACAGGCAGACACTGGAATAAGTTTCTGAGTGACCGAGTGAGGGCTTTGCATAGGCTGAAAACCCCCCCGCCCGGAACATAAAATAACGTTATTAATCCATAAGAGTCTATTGATCCACACCTGTGCATAGATAAAATAATCATAATAAAAAAATCCCAATCAAAATCTGTCAATTTAAGCTAGATATATCTGTTTTTTTTGCATGAGCTGCCTCTCAATCCACCACATCCGCCTATGTCGGCCTTCCGCATCTGTGGTGGAAGGTGGCTGAGCTGCAGTGGTGTTTGTCAGACCATGAGACATCCCGAAAATTGGTCTTCTCACAAAAACGCCTGTGTCGCCAGAATGGTTTGGCCTACAAACGGAGAATATCAAGATGATTTTGCTCTATGACCCCCACAAGCCTAACGGGACTCGTCTGAAGTCGATACCGCTGATGTGCAAACTTCTGTCTTTGGCTTCTGAACCATTTGGGCTAGAGGTCGACCGATTATGATTTTTCAACGCCGATACCGATACCGACTATTGGAGGGCCAAAAAAAAGCCTCTACCGATTAATTGGCCGATTTTTGTATTTATTTATTTGTAATAATGACAATTACAACAATACTGAATGAACACTTATTTTAAGTTAATATAATACATCAATAAAATCAATTTAGCCTCAAATAAATAATGAAACATGTTCAATTTGGTTTAAATAATGCAAAAACAAAGTGTTGGAGAAGAAAGTAAAAGTGCAATATGTGCCATGTAAAAAGCTAACGTTTAAGTTCCTTGCTCAGAACATGAGAACATATGAAAGCTGGTGGTTCCTTTTAACATGAGTCTTCAATATTCCCAGGTAAGATGTTTTAGTTTATAGTTATTATAGGAATTATAGGACTATTTCTCTCTATACGATTTGTATTTCATATACCTTTGACTATTGGATGTTCTTATAGGCACTTTAGTATTGCCAGTGTAATAGCATAGCTTCCGTTCCACTCCTCGCTCCTACCTGGGCTTGAACCAGGAACACATCGACAAAAGCCACCCTCGAAGCAGCGTTACCCATGTAGAGCAAGGGGAAACAACTACTCCAAGTCTCAGAGCTAGTGACATTTGAAACGCTATTAGCGCGCACAGGGCTAACTAGCTAGCCATTTCACATCGGTTACACCAGCCTAATCTTGGGAGTTGACAGGCTTGAAGTCATAAACAGAGCAATGCATTGCGAAGGGCTGCTGGCAAAGCACAAAAGTGCTATTTTGAATGAATGCTTACGAGCCTGCTGCTGCCTACCATCGCTCAGTCAGACTGCTCTATCAAATCAGACTTAATTATAACATAATAACACACAGAAATACGAGCCTTAGGTCATTAATATGGTCAAATCCGGAAACTATCATCTCAAAAACAAAATGTTATTCCTGTTACATTGCACAACCTTCAATGTTATGTCATAATTACGTAAAATTCTGGCAAATTCGTTCGCAACGAGCCAGGAGGCCCAAACTGTTGCATATACCCTGACTGCGTGCAATGAACACAAAATGACACAATTTCACCTGATTAATATTGCCTGCTAACCTGGATTTCTTTGAGCTAAATATGCAGGTTTAAAAATATATACTTCTGTGTATTGATTTTAAGAAAGGCATTGATCTTTATGGTTAGGTACAGTCGTGCAACGATTGTGCTTTTTTCGCAAATGCGCTTTTGTTAAATCATTCCCCGTTTGGCGAAGTCGGCTGTCTTTGTTAGGAAGAAATAGTCTTCACAGTTCGCAACGATCCAGGCGACCCAAACTGCAGCATATACCCTGACTCTGTTTGCAAAAGAAGTGACACATTTTCCCTAGTTAAAAGAAATTCATGTTAGCAGGCAATATTAACTAAATATGCAGGTTTAAAAATATATACTTGTGTATTGATTTTAAGAAAGGCATTGATGTTTATGGTTGGAGCAACGTGTACCTAAGCGCTTATATGCAACGCAGGACAGGCTAGATAACTACACATGGTTGATGATATTACTAGTTTAACTAGTGATTATGATTGATTGATTGTTTTTTATAAGATAAGTTTAGTGCTAGCTAGCAACTTACCTTGGCTTCTTACTGCATTCGCGTAACAGGCAGGCTCCTCGTGGAGTGCAATGTAAAGCAGGTGGTTAAAGCGTTGGACTAGTTAACCGTAAGGTTGCAAGATTGAATCCCTGAGCTGACAAGGTAAAAATCTGTTGTTCTGCCCCTGAACAAGGCAGTTAAACCACCGTTCCTAGGCCATCATTGAAAATAAGAATGTGTTCTTAACTGACTTGCCTAGTTAAATAAAGGTAAAAAAAAATATATATATATATATATATATATATATATATATATAAAAAAATAAATAATAAAAAAATTAATCGGCCAAATCGGCGTCCAAAAATACCGATTTCCGATTGTTATGAAAACTTGTAATCGGCCCTAATTAATCGGCCATTCCGATTAATCGGTCGACCTCTAGTTTGGGCCATACACTATATGGAAAGGGGAGATTCTCACAAACACAGTGGTGTTTTGAAGGTAACCGGTATCGGTTTAAAAAAATGAATGGAAGTATGGAGGTAGTTTTGTGCCATTAAAAAAAGGGGTCCCAAAGACAACAATATTTCCTTAGCTTTCTTTTATCTCCTAGATATAGGAAAGACACTTCAAAATCTTATTACTTATGATTTATTTTTTGACTGTCTGTTTTGCCATATATGAATGTATTATTCAATGTGTTTCTATGGGCTATAGTATTAAATGCCAAAGTCAATATTTAAAAAAAAAAACACATTTTAATGAATATATCTTTTGATACCTACAGGGGTCCTAAAATTCAATATCAAATAGCTAAATGATCCATGGTATGATCATCTTAAAACTATTCCATATGTTAGCTTCGACTTTTTTTAACTGGTTCCCATGCTTTTAAAATAACAGTTCTGTTCCGGAACAGTCTAAATCACTTTCGTTCCGGGTTCTGATTCTGTTCCTCTAAAAATATTGTTCTTTTCCAGTTTTATTCCCTGAACTGGTTCCAACCCCTGGTTGCAACCAACCCATAAAAAAGGGGTAAAATATGTGTCCCAAAGACAACAATATTTCATTAGCTTTCTTTTATCTCCTAGATATAGGAAAGACACTTCAAAACCTTATTCCTTCTGATTTATTTTTTGACTGTCTGTTTTGCAATTTATGAATGTATTATTCAATGTGCTTCTATGGACTATAGTATTAAATGCCAAATTCAACATTTGCTAAAAAACAACATTTTAATATATTTGTTTGATACCTACAGGGGTCCTACATTTTTTGATCAAATAGCTAAATGATCCATGGTATTACCATCTTAAAACAATTCCATATGTTAGCTTCGACTTTTTAACCGGTTCCCATGCTTTTAAAATAAAGGTTCTGTTCCGGAACAGTCTAAATCACTTTCGTTCCGGGTTCTGATTCTGTTCCTCTAAAAATGTTGTTATTTTCCAGTTGTTGGGTTCTACTCCCTGAACTGGCCCCAACCCCTGGTTTGCAACCACCCCATAAAAAAATAAATGTCAATATATTTAACATTATGTAAAATGTATTTTCAATATATGGGTACAAGTGTAAATGGGTACGAGCGTAAATGTAAACTTTGGCAATGATATAATAAATCAAAAAATGATTTCACCTCATTTTAATATTCTGTCATAAAGAGCACATGTTCGACTTCATAAAAAACTAGTTTTCCCCTCCCAAGAGGTAAAGAAAATGACTATATTAAGTACACATTTAGTTATGCCAGTTGGACGCTGGTTGCAACGCTCTCGTCAAGTTTGTTTGTTTATTTGTGATATGAAAGACATGGAGTCACTTCATGACCGATAACGTATCATGTTTGTAGTAATTTAAATGCATTTAAATACATGGTAATGCTTTTGGTATGTGTTAAGTAGAATAACAATACATTTTGACAAAACATATTGTGGAGTTGGCAACCTATTAGAAGACTTGGAGGCCTGGCTTTTTGGAATCGTAGCTTTGTCTTAGTGCTTTTTGGCCTCCCGTGAGATGGATTGTCATTCCAGTTAATGTGTTATGCATGTGTGTAATTAAAGGTTAAGCGTTGTCATACTGTATGGAGAAAAAAAAACATGCGAAATATAAGAAATTTGCCAATATAATGTATTTAATTAGTTTTTATTTCATACATTTTAAATATATTCCAACATATATTGCAGAATGTATTTAAAATGTGTATATAATGTCCGGTGGAAGCAGAGTAGGAGATTGAGAAAATTCAGGTAAATAGAAGATGCAATATCTACATGTACTTGAAATACATTTTATGCAATGTTAAATATATTGAAATGTATTTTTCTCCCGTACTGGTGTACACTGACAGAAGTGCATGTGATACCAAAGAGCTTACTAAAGTTTCATTGTTAATACAGTGACCATTTCATTACAATATTGTCACGTTATTGTAGTTTAGTCAGGACGTGGCAGGGGGGTATTTGTTTTATGTGGTTCAGGGTGTGTTTATGTAGAGGGGTGTTTGATTTATGTATTCTGGGGTTTTGTTCTATGTTCTATGTTAGGGTATTTCTATTTTTCCATCTAGTCATTCTATTTCTATGTTTAGTTTTTGGGTTTGACCTTCAATTGGAGGCAGCTGTTCCTCGTTGCCTCTGATTGAAGGTCCTATATAGAGGGGTGTGTTTGTAATGGGTTTTGTGGGAAGTTTTTTTTTTTTTTTTTGCACTGCTTTGTTTAGCCTGCAAGACTGTTCGTTCGTTTATTGTTTTGTTTATTTAAGTGTTCACAATAAAAGTGAAAATGAGCACTAAACCCGCTGCGCCTTGGTCCACTTACTACGACAACCGTTACAAATATGACTTGGCCAATTTTATATATTTGCCATACATCTTAATAAAAACATATTGCTTGTTGTGATGTGTGTTTTGTCCAATATTTTTATTTTAATCCCAGCCCCCGTCCCCGCAGGAATCCTTTTGGTAGGCCGTCATTGTAAATAAGAATTTCTTCTTAACTGACTTGCCTAGTTAAATAAAGGTTAAATAAAATAAAAAAATAAAAACATTTAATAGCATGTTGGAAAATATTTTACAAAACGTTATCAAATACATCGATAAATACAAGTGAAAACATATTCTAAAGTACATTCTTTTATGTTTTACATTTCCCAATGTATTTAACATATATTGTGAAATACATTCTGTAATAAACAGTATTTTGGAATGTATTTAAAATGTATTAAATATTTCACATAGACATGCTTTTTTTCTAAAAATACATTTTAAACGTTCCCCCCCCCCATATAGGACCAGTTTTGAACCCCCTTGTCCTCCATGCCTTTTTCCTCTCCAGGTCCACCAGTACATAAAGAGACTGCTCTGCCTGTAGGTAAAATACATTTCATTAAACACCCTGCTGCAGTGAGCAGCAGTTTTCCTCTTGCCTGCTCCTCTCTTGGAGAATTTGTCAATCTTGACATGCTGATGCTCTGTGGCAGGCCTGTCATTTCAAATCACCCAACCCTGAATTAGGGCGCCGGTTCACTCACTGAGGGCAAATGTAAGACACGCAACCACCCATGCAAGTACACACCTACACTCTTCACACACATTCCTAGAGGACAGGTGGAAAGTACAGCAATAAAAAAAAATGTCCCTGAAGCATCAGTGACCCAAAGAGGCAACTTGAGAAATGTAACATATAAACACCGTATGCAGATTTCATATTTTTGATGAGGTAGCAACACCCAGTAAATGGCATGAGGAAAAAAGCTATTCATCTTCTTTGTATTGGCCTTTGGGACCAGCCCCTCCCACCAAACACACGCACGCATGCACGCACACACGCACGCCAAACATACACACACACACGCAGAATTCTGTAGAGAATTGATCTAAGCTTTTTCCTTTGGGCTTCACTGATGAATCTCAGCTAAAGAATATAGCAAAGCATGTGTCTCTGCAATCCTGAGAAAGAATATATTCCTTTTACTTTCTGCTAGTGAGATTGGGTTGCTGGGATAAGGTAACGCAATTACCAGGACGTGATCCCCTCCTATTCATGATGTCATGACTGTCCACGAGAATCCAAATAGGTCAGATCAGATTTGCAATGAATAACTTCAATCAGACCCCATCTCACCCGCCCGGTTGGAATATTATCGCAATTTTATGTTAAAAATACCATAAAGATTTATTTTAAACAGCGTTTGACATGCTTCTAAGTACGGTAATGGAACATTTTGACTTTTCGTCTCTGGTACCGCGCTCGCGCGTTATGCCTTTGGATAGTGCTCTGAACGCACGAACATTTGGACATAAATATGTATTATTTCGAACAAAAACAACATTTCTTGTGGAAGTAGCAGTCCTGGGAGTGCATTCTGACGAAGGTCAGCAAAGGTAAGAGACTATTTCTAATACTAATTATGAGTTTAGGTTGCCCCGAACTTGGCGGGTGTCTATATGGCTCTCTGTGATGGCTGAGCTATGTACTCAGAATATTGAAAAATGTACTTTCTCCGTAAAGCTATTTTAAAATCTGACAAAGCATCCAGGAGTAGTCTATCTATAATTCTTTAAATAATTGTTATATATTCTGTCAACGTTTATGATGAGTATTTTTGTAAATTGATGTGCACATTCACTGGATGTTTTGGTGGGAATACATTTTCTGAACATCACGCGCCAATGTAAAATGCTGTTTTTGGATATAAATATGAACTTTATCGAACTAAACATACATGTATTGTGTAACATAATGTCCTAGGAGTGTCATCTGATGAAGATCGTCAAAGGTTAGTGCTTCATTTAGCTGTGTTTTGGGTTTTATTGACACATGTCCTCGCTTGGAAAATGGCTGTGTGATTATTTTTGTCTATGTACTCTCCTAACATAATCTAATGTTTTGCTTTCGCTGTAAAGCCTGTTTGAAATCGGACAATGTGGTTACATCAAGGAGAAGTGTATCTTTAAAATGGTGTAAAACAGTTGTATGTTTGAGAAAGTTGAATTATAACATTTTGTTGTTTTTGAATTTGCCGCCCTGATATTTCACTGGCTGTGTCCCGCAGGTGGGACGCTAGCGTCCCACGTAGCCCATAGAAGTTAAGAGGGAAGTGATTTGAAAAACTATAAGAGATAATTATTTTACATAACTTTGTACAAGTGACAAGTCATGCCCCCTAGGAAGGTCAGAGAGCGTATCAGCCTGACGGAACCGCCCCTTTCGAACAAACTGTATAAATGATGAGTCAAGAAATTAACATAGCAGACCACGAAAGCGTCAGCTGCAGCTGCACGTTTAAAGTGGTTTGAACTGTAAATCTCAACACACGGTAGAGATTATAAACTCACCTCCGGACAATCACTGGTACTGCTGATTAGCTGTCCTAAGTATCTTCAAAAGCGAATTTAAGTAGGACCATCCTGCACTCTGCTCAAACCATCGATACGGCTGGCTAGCCTATCTTCAAAGAAGCATCTTCAAGAGCGAATGGAAGGAGAAGAAACTCTGTAGTTCTGTTCAGGCCTACATGCCAAGTCACTGGATACTGGACAACTACAGAGAAGAACAACAGTAGAAGACTTGTTGGTGTCACACCCTGATTTGTTTCACCTGTCTTTGTGCTTGTCTCCACCCCCTCCAGGTGTCACCCATCTTCCCCATTTCCCCCAGTGCATTTATACCTGTGTTCTCTGTTTGTCTGTTGCCAGTTCGTCTTGTCTCGTCAAGCCTACCAGCGTGTTTTTTCCGTGCCCCTGGTTTTTTCCGTGTCTCTGTTTTCTAGCACTCCCGGTTCCAACCTTTTCTGCCTGCCCTGACACTGAGCCCGTCTGCCTGACCATTCAGCCTGCCCTGACCTCGAGCCTGCCTGCCACCCTGTACCTTTCGGACTCTGACCTGGTTAACCTGTTTGGTATAGGGGGCAGTATTGAGAATTTTGGAAAAAATATGTTCCCATTTTTAACGGCCTCCTACACCAACTCAGAAGCTAGAATATGCATATTATTGTTCAGGTTTGGATAGAAAACACTCTGAATTTTCTAAAACTGTTTGAATGGTGTCTGTGAGTATAACAGAACTCCTATGGCAGGCAAAAACCTGACAAGGTTTCAAGCAGGAAGTACCC
This sequence comes from Salmo trutta, assembly GCF_901001165.1. NCBI lineage: Eukaryota > Metazoa > Chordata > Actinopteri > Salmoniformes > Salmonidae > Salmo > Salmo trutta. Next base: position 7,658,146 of record NC_042965.1, on the reverse strand, counting down.
TGTCTGACAAGGAGTCGTGCGTCTTACCTCTTTTTATTGAAAAGTAAGGATCTTAGCTGTAACGTGACAATTCCCAGGGCTCCAATAGGCTCTCAGAGCCCGCGAAATAACTGAAGGTTTACGAGGGAACCTCAGGTTGAAATATATTATCGCCTTTTGTAAGTGGATGCTCGGAGGACCTTTCAATGATGCGCGTGCATGAGTCGCTTCTGAGGAGAAATTTTATTCGGCTGTTTAGGCTCAATGCATACTCCCGGTCGGAATATTAACACTTCTCTATGACATAAATGGCATAAAAATTGGTTTTAAACAGCGGTTGACATGCTTCGAAGTACGGTAATGGAATATTTAGACATTTTTGACACGCCAATGCGCCATGCGCGACACCGCGAAAAAGCATTCTAGAACTCACGAACAAAACGTCGCTGTTGGAACATAACGATGGATTATTTGGGACCAAACCAACATTTGTTATTGAAGTAGAAGTCCTGGCAGTGTATTCTGATGAAGAACAAGCAAGGTAAGAACATTTTTCTTATAGGAAATGTGATTTTGGTGGAGGCTGAACTGGGTGGGTATCTAAATAGCTAGCCCTGTAACGCCGGGCTATGTACTTACATTATTGCAAAATGTGCTTCATCCGAAAAGCTATTTTAAAATCGGACATATCGAGTGCATAGAGGGGTAATGTATCTATAATTCTTAAAATAATTGTTATGCTTTTTGTGAACGTTTATCGTGAGTAATTTAGCAAACTGTTAGTAAATTCACCGGAAGTTTGCGGTGGTTATGCTTTTTCTGAACGTCACATGCTAATGTAAAAAGCTGGTTTTTGATATAAATATGAACTTGATTGAACAGACATGCATGTATTGTATAACACAATGTCCTAGGTGTGTCATCTGATGAAGATTATAAAAGGTTAGTGCTGCATTTAGCTGTGGTTTGGGTTTATGTGACATGATATGCTAGCTTGAAAAATGGCTGTGTGATTATTTCTGGCTGGGTACTCTCCTGACATAATCTAATGTTTTGCTTTTGTTGTAAAGCCTTTTTGAAATCGGACAGTGGGGTTAGATTAACGAGATTCTTGTCTTTAAATAGCTGTGAAATAGTCATATGTTTGAGAAATTGAAGTTATAGCATTTCTAACGATTCAAAAATCGCGCCACTGGATTTCAGTAGCTGTTACGTAGGTGGGACGAGTTCGTCCCACATGTACTAGAGAGGTTAATGAACTTCTGCCTGTCCACGACCTGCCTATTGCCTGCCCCTTGTATTTTAATAAATATCAGAGACTCGAACCATCTGCCTCCTGTGTCTGCATCTGGGTCTTGCCCTGTGTCGTTATAGTTGGAACCCTTTTGAACAATCAGAGCCTTACAAGCATCCCGCGGAAAGGCCCAACTCCCTTTCCAAGGCGGCCCTGTCGACTGAGAGAGATCCACGCGGACTCAGACATTTCACGTAAATACATTCATGGTTTCTTACTCAAAGCAGGCTGCGGTTCGTGTAGTATATGGTTACTGTAGGTGAGAGTAGTTTCTAAATGTACCAACGTTAAGTGTCTCTCTCCCTCTCTGTCTCGCCCTGCCCTCTTCATCTCTTTTGTAACAAGCAGCCATATTGTTATCAGTCCTCTAGGGACCTGTTTTGAATGTATTAAGGGTGTATGTTTATCCTGTGTTACCATTTAATTAGCTAGTAAATAAACAATTAAACCAATTTGTGTAGTACTGAATAATAAGTAAGGTTCGGGTTTTTCCAGATGTAAGGAGGTTACGACTGTTCAGATATGAGGTTATGATTAATAAGTTCACTGTTTTTAGATGTGATCGGTAAATACCTTTGATAGTTTAATTCGGGAGATGGTAACTCTTTAAAGAACCACTCTCATGGTGCCCCAGATCCTAATGAGTTAATTGTTACATGATTAATTTAATCGGGTAACAATTAAACATAGTTTGTTGATTAGATAAATAACAGTCCTCAGATTTATGTTAATGTCAAGTCACGACAATGAATGAAACCCGAGAGGCTTATGCTGCTCAGTGTTAAATCTATTTCCAAGATTTTGACGCAAAAGTTATGCTTTCAGTGTTGCAGGTAAGAAAAATGACAACCCAGACAACCCAACCAATGAAAACCCATCGTAGCTTCTATGCAAGCCTTAATTTGATCCAGCTGTCTTGTCTACCTTGAATTATTCTAGTGTGTAGAACAAGTTTTAGAATCCCACACCAAATAAAATGTTCTCCTTTCTTCTGGGCAGACTTTGGGAATGTGACAAGAACGTGGAGCGTTATCGAACCAATAGACTGAGTTATTCATGGTATTGATCCTATTTGTGAGTGCTCACCAAGCCAGTGCTCTCCAGTAATCTTGCCGAAGCCGTTGCGGTATGCGTCCCATGCTCGGAAGAAGTTCACTGTGCCATCCTCTCTGCGCTGAATGACCTGGGAGGATAAACAGAAAAAGAAAAACACCCCATATTATTACCATGGCAACATTTTGGTATGTTGTTTTGTGATCATAAGTGCCCAAATGCAACCTAATCCAGGGCAGTATTCATTAGTACACACCATAGCGTTGTGCAACAGAAAACGAAAATTACCGTTTTTTATTGGACAAGCTCAAGTAGTCTCTCCCTGTTTCAGTCTGTTTTCTTCTGTTTGGTGCCTAGTGAATATGACCCTGAATAATTGGTTTTCGCCAGCCCCATTTGGTGAAAATGACATTGACCCATTTGGTGCTGCTTTAAATGATGTGCAGTTTATAAAGGCTTCATGAAGCCTTAATAAAGCCTTCATGAACAGAACATAAGTGTCACAAATAATCTATAACCATATGTCATGCTCTATAAAAGGGTTCATAAAATAACCACCCATGTCAAATGTGACATAACCCACTTGCACACTCTTGGCATATGTGTTATATTATTATTATTCTACAATGTAGAAAATAGTAAAAATAAAGATAAACCCTTGAATGAGTAGGTTTGTCCAAACTTTTGACTGGCACTGTATCTCATGATAATGACATAACAAAAGTTGTTTTGATGATTGACAGTATGGCTGAGGCAGCCGAGCCCACATGTTTTTATTGATTGCTACACTAAGGAATAGTACATTTCATGCTAACGTTATGCTTTAATTTGTGTTTGGAGCTCATTATCAGTTTATAAGTTAGAATGTTAGTAAGCTAAATGTCCCTTACATTGAGCTAAGAAATCTTGGCACATCTAAGCCCTCGCGGGGCATTTAAGCCCTGAACGATGCCTGACAGGAGGCATGTTTCCCAGACTGTTTGCAACTGCCAAGACCACAACCAATCTCATGAAAGCAACAAGGTAACTAACTTGGCTAGTCTTGCGAGTCAGCCTGCTAACTAGCTAGTTATCTAGGTTGTCTTGTTAGCTAGCTTGTTATGTATGCTGTTTGTTAGCTTACATAACTGATATGTGTATACAATAATTGCAGATTAGCAGTCAGTGCATTACGTACAGTGCATTGGGAAAATATTCAGACCACTTAACTTTTTCCACATTTTGTTACGTTACAGCCTTATTCTAAAATGGATTAAATAAAAGAATCCTGTTCAATCTACACACATTACCCCATGAAGACTAATCAAAAACAGGTTTGTTCGTTTTGTTTTGCCAATTTCAAAAAAATAGAAAACCTAAATATCTTATTTATGCCATGAGACTCCAAATTGAGCTCATGCACATCTTATTTCCATTGATAATCCTTGAGATGTTTCTACAACTTGATTGGATCCACCTGTGGTAAATTCAATTGATTGGACATGATTTGGAAAGGCACACACCTGTCTATATAAGGTCACGCATGTCAGAGCAAAACCAAGCCATGGCGTCAAAGGAATTGTCCGTAGCGGTCCGAGACAGGATTGTGTTGAGGCACAGATCTGGGGAAGGGTACCAAACATTTCTGCAGCATTGAAGGTTCCCAAGAACACAGTGGCCTCCATAATTCTTAAATGGAAGAAGTTTGGAACAACCAAGACTCTTCCTAGAGCTGGCCGCCCGGCCAAGCTGAGCAATCGGGGGAGAAGGGCCTTGGTCAGGGTGACCAAGAACCCGATGGTCACTCTGACAGAGCTCTGAATATCCTTGAGTGGCTCAGCCAGAGCCCGGACTTGAACCCAATCGAACATCTCTGGAGAGACCTGAAAAAATCTGTGTAGCAACGCTCCCAATCCAACCTGACAGAGGATCTGCAGAGAAGAATGGGAGAACCTCCCCAAAGAGAGGTGTGCCAAGCTAATAGCTTCATACAAAGTACTGAGTAAAGGGTCTGAATACTTATGTAAATGTCATATTTCAGTTTTTTTCTGAAATCCTGGTTTTGCTTTGTCATTATGAGGTATTGTGTGTAGATTGATGGAAAAAAAACAATTTAATCTATTTTAGAATAAGGCTGTAATGCAACAAAATGTGGAAAAAGTCAAGTGGTCTGAATACTTTCTGAATGCACTGTATATGATCAAGACTGCCAGGAATAGAGCGCACCCAGACTTGATCATATGCATAATGCACTGACTGCTAATCTGCCTGCAAGGAGCCTTACCTATGAAACAGCCTGCAAGGCAGCATCCCGATTTATCAGCCTCTGAGTATGAAATTGAATCTGATCATCCTGTCAAGAATGGAGCTCACCCACCGTAAATGTACATTTTATCCACAAAACATGAAGTGTCCCTTTATAATTATACTCAAATCAAACCACATCAAATTTTATTTGTCACATGCGCCGAATACAACAGATGTAGACCTTAACGTGAAATTCTTACTTAACCAACAGTGCAGTTCAAGAAATAGAGATAAGAAAATATTTACCAAATGAACTAAAGTAAAAAGTAACACAATAAAATGACATAACAATAACGAGGCTATATTGGATATAATGTAAATAGTGGGGGTGGCCATTTGATTAATTGTTCAGCAGTCTTACAGCTTGGGATTAGAAGCTGTTAAGGAGCCTTCTGGACCTAGACCTGGCGCTCCGGTACCGTTTGCCGTGCGGCAGCAGAGAGAACAGTCTATGACTTGGGTAACTGGAGTCTTTGACAATTTTTTGGGCCTTCCTCTGACACCGCCAAGTATATAGGTCGGATGGAAGGAAGCATGAAGCCAGTGATGTACTGGGCCGTATGCAGTACCCTCTGTAGCGCCTTAAGGTCAGATGCCGAGCAGCTGCCATACCATGCGGTGATGCAACTGGTCAGAATTCTCTCAACTGTGTAATTGTATAACTTTTTGAGGATCTACCTCAGGCCAGGAATTCCTCGATACTTCTTTAATATTAGACAGTTATTGACAAATAGACACACACCACCACCCTTCGTCTTACAAGACGTAGCTGCTCTGTCCTGCCGATGCATGGAAAACCCAGCCAGCTCTATCTTATCCGTATCGATGTTCATCCACGACTAGGTGAAACATAAGATATTACAGTTTTTAATGTCCTGTTGGTAGGATAGTCTCGACCATAGATCATCCAGTTTGTTTTCCAGTGATTGCACGTTGGCCAATAGAACAGATGGTACTGGCGATTTACTCCCTTGCCTCTGTATCTCTGCCTTTTCTTCACGCAAATGACGGGGATTTGTGGTTGGTCTCCAGAAAGCAGTATATCCTTCGAGTCGGACTCTTTACAGAATTGTTTTCTTCTCCAGTTCGAGGTGAGTAACCGCTGTTCTGATGTCCAGAAGCTCTTTTCGGTCATAAGAGACAGTAGCAGCAACTTTATGTACAAAATAAGGTAAACAATGCGAAAAATAAATAAAAAATAGCACAGTTGGTTAGGAGCCCATAAAACGGCAGCTATCCCCTCCGACGCCATTGTATTGACTGATGCAACATATGAGTTATGTAAGCTAACAACCAGCATAGATAACAAGCTAACAAGACTACCTAGCTAACTAGCTAGCTCACAAGACTAGCCAAGTAAGCTGCGTTGTTCCTTGCATGCGATTGGCTGTGGTCTTGGGGGTGGCAATACCCTGCATAGCGATCAACGCAGCCACTGGGCACCTTTTATGAAGTGGTTATTGTGCATCTAAACAAATTAATGGATGATGCGTGGTACTTTTGATTATAACGTGATCATGGGATAAATAAGTTGTGGTCTCGGCATAACGAGGGAATTTTTATATTTATTCATAAATCCTCTCTGGACTTCCATACTTAATAAAGGCTACATAAATAAAATTAATCTGATGCTTCACAAAGCATTTATAACCTTGTCATGTATATTGGTAGAGCATTGCAATGCCAGGATAGTGGGTTCGAATCCCGGGACTGTAAGTCACTTTGGATAGAAGCGTCTTCTAAATTGTATTTCATACAGTGGGGGGAAAAGTATTTGATCCCCTGCTGATTTTGTACGTTTGCCCACTGACAAAAAAATTATCAGTCTATAATTGTAATGGTAGGTTTATTTGAACTGTGAGAGACAGAATAACAACAAAAATATCGAGAAAAACGCACGTCAAACATTTTATAAATTGATTTGCATTTTAATGAGGGAAATAAGTATTTGACCTCCTCTCAATCAAAAAGATTTCTGGCTCCCAGGTGTCTTTTATACAGGTAACGAGCTGAGATTAGGAGCACACTCTTAAGGGGTGTGCTCATAAACGCTTGTTACCTGTATAAAAGACACCTGTCCACAGAAGCAATCAATCAATCAGATTCCAAACTCTCCGCCATGGCCAAGACCAAAGAGCTCTCCAAGGATGTCAGGGACAAGATTGTAGACCTACACAAGGCTGGAATGGGCTACAAGACCATCGCCAAGTAGCTTGGTGAGAAGGTGACAACATTTGGTGAGATTATTTGCAAATGGAAGAAACACAAAAGAACTGTCAATCTCCCTCGGCCTGGGGCTCCATGCAAGATCTCACCTTGTGGAGTTGCAATGAGCATGAGAACGGTGAGGAATCAGCCCAGAACTACATGGGAGGATCTTGTCAATGATCAAGGCAGCTGGGACCATAGTCACCAAGAAAACAATTGATAACACACTACGCCGTGAAGGACTGAATTCCGGCAGCGCCCGCAAGGTCCCCTACTCAAGAATACATATACATGCTCGTCTGAAGTTTGCCAATGAATATCTGAATGATTCAGAGGACAACTGGTGAAAGTGTTGTGGTCAGATGAGACCAAAATGGAGCTCTTTGGCATCAACTCAACTCGCCGTGTTTGGAGGAGGAGGAATGCTGCCTATGACCCCAAGAACACCATCTCCACCGTCAAACATGGAGGTGGAAACATTATGCTTTGGGGGTGTTTTTCTGCTAAGGGGACAGGACAACTTCACCGCATCATTTGACGAGGCCATGTACTGTCAAATTTTGGGTGAGAACCTCCTTCCCTCAGCCAGGGCATTGAAAATGGGTCGTGGATGGGTATTCCAGCATGACAATGACCCAAAACACACGGCCAAGGCAACAAAGGAGTGGCTCAAGAAGAAGCACATTAAGGTCCTGGAGTGGCCTAGCCATTCTCCAGACCTTAATCCCATAGAACATCTGTGGAGGGAGCTGAAGGTTCGAGTTGCCAAACGTCAGCCTCGAAACCTTAATGACTTGGAGAAGATCTGCAAAGAGGAGTGGGACAAAATCCCTCCTGAGATGTGTGCAAACTTGGTGGCAAACTACAAGAAACATCTGACCTCTGTGATTGCCAACAAGGGTTTTGCCACCAAGTACTAAGTCATGTTTTGCATAGGGGTCAAATACTTATTACCCTCATTAAAATGCAAATCAATTTATAACATTTTTGACATGCATTTTCTGGATTTTTTTGTTATTCTGTCTCTCACTGTTCAAATAAACCTACCATTAAAATTATAGACAATTTCTTTGTCAGTGTGCAAACGTACAAAATCAGCAGGGGATCAAATACTTTTTTTCCCCACTGTATATTACTCTAAAATATTTCTATAACCAATATTGGGTATGCAATCCCTCTTGGGTGCATAGCCAATATTGGAGCTGACCTCTAATTTTCCCCAAATGCAGTGGTGCAGGATGGCACACACTCTAATGTGCAGTCATGCAGAGCAAAATACATTGGTAAGGCCTTTAAAAATATTTTTTTATTTTATTTGATTTTCCCTTTATTTAACCAGGTAGGCAAGTTGAGAACAAGTTCTCATTTACAATTGCGACCTGGCCAAGATAAAGCAAAACAGTTCGACACATACAACAACACAGAGTTACACATGGAGTAAAACAAACATACAGTCAATAATACAGTAGAAAAATAAGTCTATATACAATGTGAGCAAATGAGGTGAGATAAGGGAGGTAAAGGCTAAAAAGGCCATGGTGGCAAAGTAAATACAATATAGCAAGTAAAACACTGGAATGGGAGATTTGTGGTGGAAGAAAGTGCAAAGTAGAAATAGAAATAATGGGGTGCAAAGGAGCAAAATAAATAAATAAATAAATAAATAAATAAATACCGTAGGGGAAGAGGTAGTTGTTTAGGCTAAATTATAGATGGGCTATGTACAGGTGCAGTGATCTGTGAGCTGCTCTGACAGCTGGTGCTTAAAACCTCTTACATCTAGATGTTTCGCTAGCGGAACGCCTCGCCAATATCCAATGATAGAGCGTGGCGCGAATTACAAACTCCTCAAAAATCCCAAAACTTCCATTTTTCAAACATATGACTATTTTACACCATTTTAAAGACAAGACTCTCCTTTATCTAACCACATTGTCCGATTTCAAAAAGGCTTTACAACGAAAGCAAAACATTAGATTATGTCAGGAGAGTACCCAGCCAGAAATAATCAGACACCCATTTTTCAAGCTAGCAAATAATGTCACAAACCAAAACCACAGCTAAATGCAGCACTAACCTTTGATGATCTTCATCAGATGACACTCCTAGGACATTATGTTATACAATACATGCATGTTTTGTTCAATCAAGTTCATATTTATATCAAAAAACAGCTTTTTACATTAGTATGTGACGTTCAGAACTAGCATACCCACCGAACACTTCCGGTGAATTTACTAAATTACTCACGATAAACGTTCACAAAAAACATAACAATTATTTTAAGAATTATAGATACAGAACTCCTTTATGCAATCGCGGTGTCCGATTTTAAAATAGCTTTTCGGTGAAAGCACATTTTGCAATATTCTGAGTAGATAACCTGGCCATCATGGCTAGCTATTTTGACACCCACCAAGTTTGGCACTCACCAAACTCAGATTTACTATAAGAAAAATTGGATTACCTTTGGTGTTCTTCGTCAGAATGCACTCCCAGGACTTCTACTTCAACACCCAATGTTGTTTTGGTTCCAAATAATCCATAGTTATATCCAAATAGTGGCGTTTTGTTCTTGCGTTCAAGACACTATCCGAAGGGTGACGCGCCGGCGTGTATCGTGACAAAAAATGTCAAAATATTCCATTACCGTACTTCGAAGCATGTCAAACGCTGTTTAAAATCAATTTTTATGCGATTTTTCTCGTAAAATAGCGATAATATTCCGACCGGGAGACGTTGTATCCGTTCAAACACTGAAAGAAGAAAATGGGGTCTTCACATGCACGCCCGTGTCATTGTTCTCAGAACGACCACTTTCCAAATCCCCTACTGTTTTTCGCCCAGGGACTGCAGAGTCATCGTTCCCCGTTCTGGCGCCTTCTGAGATCCTATGGGAGCCTTAGAAAATGTCACATTACAGCAGGGATCCTCTATTTTCCATAAAGAGGCTATAGAGGACAAGAAATGGTCAGAGAGGGCGCTTCCTGTATGGAATCTTCTCAGGTTTTGGCCTGCCATATGAGTTCTGTTATACTCACAGACACCATTCAAACAGTTTTAGAAACTTTAGGGTGTTTTCTATCCAAATCAAACAATTATATGCATATTCTAGTTTCTGGGCAGGAGTAATAACCAGATTAAATCGGGTACGTTTTTTTATCCGCCGTGAAAATACTGCCCTCTATCCTAAACAGGTTAAAGCTAGTGAGGGAGATAAGTGTTTCCAGTTTCAGAGATTTTTGTAGTTTGTTCCAGTCATTGGCAGCAGAGAACTGGAAGGAGAGACGGCCAAAGGAGGAATTGGCTTTGGGGGTGACCAGAGAGATATGCGTGCTACAGGTGGGTGCTGCTATGGTGACCAGTGAGCTGAGATAAGGGGGGACGTTTACCTAGCAGGGTCTTGTAGATGACCTGGAGCCAGTGGGTTTGGCGACGAGTATGAAGCGAGGGCCAGCCAACGAGAGCGTACAGGTCGCAGTGGTGGGTAGTATATGGGGCTTTGGTGACAAAACGGATGGCACTGTGATAGACTGCATCCAGTTTATTGAGTAGGGTATTGGAGGCTATTTTGTAAATGACATCGCTGAAGTCGAGGATCGGTAGGATGGTCAGTTTTACGAGGGTATGTTTGGCAGCATGAGTGAAGGATGCTTTGTTGCAAAATATGAAGCCAATTCTAGATTTAACTTTGGATTGGAGATGTTTGATGTGATTCTGGAAGGAGAGCTTACAGTCTAACCAGACACCTAGGTATTTGTAGTTGTCCACATATTCTAAGTAAGAACCGTCCAGAGTAGTGATGCTGGACGGGCGGGCAGGTACGGATAGCGATCGGTTGAAGAGCATGCATTTAGTTTTACTTGTATTTAAGAGCAGTTGGAGGCCACAGAAGGAGAGTTGTATGGCATTGAAGCTGTCCAAAGAAGGGCCAGAAGTATACAGAATGGTGTCGTCTGCGTAGAGGTGGATCAGAGACTCACCAGCAGCAAGAGTTGGCCCAAGAATTGAACCCTGTGGCACCCCCATAGAGACTACCAGAGGCCCGGACAACAGGCCATCCGATTTGACACATTGAACTCTATCAGAGAAGTAGTTGGTGAACCAGGCGAGGCAATCATTTGAGAAACCAAGGCTATTGAGTCTGCCGATGAGGATGTGGTGATTGACAGAGTCGAAAGCCTTGGCCAGGTCAATGAATACGGCAGCACAGTATTGTTTTTTATCGATGGCGGTTACGATATCGTTTAGGACATTGAGCGTGGCTGAGGTGCACCCATGACCAGCTCTGAAGCCAGATTGCATAGCGGAGAAGGTGCGGTGGGATTCGAAATGGTCGGTAATCTGTTTGTTGACTTGGCTTTCGAAGACCTTAGAAAGGTAGGGTAGGATAGATATAGGTCTGGAGCAGTTTGGGCCAAGAGTGTCCCCTCCTTTGAAGAGGGGGATGACAGCAGCTGCTTCCCAATCTTTTGGAATCTCAGACGACACGAAAGAGAGGTTGAACAGGCTAGTACAGGCAGATCATTTTGCTGCCTAATTATTTTCATTTTTTCCTAAATTCAATCTGCGGCAAAACTTTGGCAACAATAATATGTATTGCCGCTAGTGTATCACAACCGGCCATGATTGAGTCCCATACTGTAGGGCGGCGCATGATTGGCCTAGCATCATCCGGGTTTTGCCAGGTAAGGTCGTCATTGTAAATAAGATTTTGTTCTTAACTGACCTGCCTAGTTAAATAAAGGTTAAATTTAAACAATTTTTTTATGAAAATAGCGGCAAACAGTTCGCCAGAGGTTTTCTTTCTGGCAGACAATTCTCTCAAAATTATATTTGAATCTGTGGCAGAACTGTGGCAGCAACATTGCCACTAGTGGCAAATAGTTTACAAGCTGTTTCAGGTGAACACGTGAGTTTCAAGACCAGTAGTTGTTGATGACCAATCAAGGGGAATAGACACATCTGAAAAATCTAGCTTGCTACAGTACATACCAAAAGTGTTAATTAAACTTCCTTATAAACTTTAGAATTGTGTTAGCTAAATGATGCCAAGTTAGCAATGTCATGTTTTATGGGATGGAGTGAAAAATATTTTGTTGATATCAGTTTCAATCTGTCAGCGCCACTGACTGATTGGCAAGCTATCATATTTTTGCACAATTCATGTGATAGGTAGCTAGCTAACTATTTATTTGCCTAAACACATTTTTTTTGTGAATATGTTACTGTATTTTAATACCAATACGCTAGTGTCAGTAGTATGTTAGCTAGCACAACAGCTAAGGTAGCAATAATATGAGTTGATTTCACATCAAAGCAAAACTTTGATGTGAAAGGATAACCTTTTCCTACCTGTGGTGTTGGAAGAGGCTTCATTGGGAGGAAGCTGCATCAACATATGTTTGTGGTGCACTCACTCATAACACTTTTTGTTGTTGTAATAAATGAGTATTGTCTACAAGATTGACAAGGTAAGTAAGTGCATGTATTTTTGCATGCATAGCTTTGAGATGTAAATTACACTCTTAAAAAATGTTGGATTTTTTGGATGACTCAATTGCTGGGTTGTTTTCTGTAAATACAGCAAGGTTGGGTTGTTGCTTCTGGGTTATAAAGATCGGGCTATGTATATTTGACCCAGACAGTAGGTTAATTATCCTGCTACCAGCTTGTGAAGTCCACCAGAATACTTGCAAGGAAAATGGCTAACGTTATTTCAACTGTGAAAATGGTAAGTAACAAACTTTATGAATTTGATGGACATTCAGGTTAAATAGGTTGTCCTATCATAATTAGGTGCTAGCTAACATTAGCTTGAGCCTTAGCTAACTAGATAACAACTATTAGCTAGTTAGCCATTTCTGTACTAATATCTTTGACTGTGGTAACGTTAGCAAACCTTATCCTCGCAACCATGTTTGCGACGCTAGTTTATTGAAGTATTGTTGCGTAATATAACTAAATGTACGTTTTTTGATGACGTTTGGCTAGCTAGCTAGCAAGCAAACTATTTCAGCATCTGTAAGGGTACTTAGCTAGCTTAGTCTGACACTTCTGGACTGTCTCAGACATTATTTCCCTCGTTAGCTAACATTAGCTAAATTAGCTGGCTAGCTAAGTTAGAAAAGCTACATTTTACTTATTCTCTATCTGGGTTAATTAACCAAGATATTCTGCAGGGTTATCTCATGCTTGCATGGTAATTGATTGAGTTAACTTAGCTAGCATTACTGTACTGTTTTTCCACAGTTTCTGACAGTAGCTAGCTAACGTTAGAGTTACCTTACCTAGCTATGTTTCTAATATTTCTTTATTTATGTTCTTAAATGCAGAGGTCAAGGCCAAAGTTTGGGAGTAAGTAAAACTGAGAAATTCCTTTTTGAGAGTGGGGACAGAGCTTTGGGGGAGGGGGAAGAAAACACAGATTTTCATTGACCCTCTGTAAAACAGCATCTACGTCTTCCACATTGTCGATAACCAATAGTACAACCTTAATGGAACCATGCAGCCACCTTGGGAATAGATGCATTACATGCACAGCTACCTTAGATAGTCTGGCCTTAATTTTACCATACTAGCTTTATTGGTCATTTGCACAGATATTCTGTCACTGTAACGAATCTGACACACAACACACACATCACATGCTGGGAGAAGCTCAAAGTGCCTTGCTCAAGAGCACAACAGCAGTATGTAGTATACAGAGATATTGTAGCTAGTAACCCTCTGCAGATTTCCCCGCAGGCAAATCAGGGGTTCAAATATCGGTCTGCCTTTTTAACCTCGAAACTACTGCCATCCCTATTCATTATGCTCTTTCCTCACTCCCTTGCCTTTGTTCAACCATTTTACCTGACCTATCAACCCTTCCTTGAAAATATTTAACTTAGAAATCTGGGTGAAACTATCCCTTAAAGGCTCCCACCTAGCTGTTAAGCCCAGCTGTTAAGAGTGTTGGGCCAGTAACTGATAGGTTTCTGGTTTAAATCCCCAAGTCAGCAAGGTGGAAAAATCAGCCTTTCTGACATTGAGCAAGGTGGTTAACCCCAACAACAAGTCTTCCTCAGGTGCCGAAGATGTGGATGTTGATTAAGGCAGCCCCCCCGCACCTGATTCGGTACCCCCCTTTTGCACCGGAAGAGATGGACCAGGAAACACTCTTGTTTTTGGACGACTCGACTATATCCTGAGGTTAAAGAAGAACATAACAGCCTTACACGCAGAGAGTATTCTGTAAAACGCCATCTTTTGATACACGAAGGGAGGTCCTAGGAACACACACATGAATACATAGCACTGTGGACACATCAAATAGTAGTAGCCGCGTCTTGCCAGGTACATGTTTAAAGATTTGATGTGCATTTTGAAAACTGATTGTTAAAAGGAATTTATAATTCATTGAATACTTTCTGCTCACAACACAGTCAGATGTGAGAGGGCAGCCCAGATGACCAAGTTGCTGAACAACCTCTGGCCGGCAAACCAGGTTGCGGAGTACATGAAGGACACCACGGTCCAGAGGGCTCAATGGACCAGACTCCGTGTCTGCTGGATACTCCAGGCGTGGTGTTTTTTTTTTACAAAAACATTAGACTTGTATTTGATTCTGTTTGCTGTGATTAACTAGCCTGACTGACGCGACCCACGTGACTCACAGCGCAGGGAGAGCTGTGACCACACTGGTCTGGATAGGAGGCTGTTTGTTAATGCAATATTTGCTAATAAATTGTGCTTAGGGGTTTGAGTGGTTCTCTCAAACGTGTTTTTTCTTCCTTAGGGTTGAAACCTCTCATTATTTATATTTGAAAATACAACCATTGTAACAGAAACGGGGCGACGTTCAGGGGCTGTGTGTGTTTGAGTGAGAAAGACACAGAGGAGAGCCAACCAGTAAAAGCACAGCCCCCTTCATTATTGACACATTGTGCCGACAACATCAAAGAGTCACTCCAGACTCTGAAGTCAGGAGGACTTCAATAGTTAGGTGTTAGCCAGACTAGTGATTAACTGCAATGGAAAATTAATTGTCTGGCTACAACATAACACAATATGGGGCAGAGTCTCACAAGAATTAGAAACCTCATTGGTTGTGGATACAGTGGGAATGTGTGAATTTGAGCAAGTGTGATGTCATTAATGTTTGTGGATATGTACGTAAAGGTTAAGTTGTCTGTTGATTTTGTCAATGTATGTTTTTGTTGACAAAAAAAGTAAAATAAAATATTACAAAAAAAGTAATTGTCTGCTTCATTGTGTTGGCTCTTGGGGACTGCTCACAGGTATTTACGGTCATTAGTGTCACGCCCTGATCTGTTTCACCTGTCCTTGTGCTTGTCTCCCCCCCCTTTCCAGGTATCGCCCATTCTCCCCACTTATCCTCTGGGTATTTATACCTGTGTTTTCTGTCTGTGCCAGTTCATCTTGTTTGTCAAGCTTACCAGCATTTGTCCTGTTAGAGCCTGTCTTTTCCCAACCTCTTTTTCTCATCCTCCTGGTGTTTGACCTTTGCTAGTCCTGACCCTGTACGTGCGCCTGTCCCTGCCTGCCGTCCTGTACCTTTGCTCCTACTCTGGATTATCTTCCCCTGCCTGCCTTGACCTGTCGTTTGGCTGCCCCTGTTACAATAAACATTGTTACTTCACACAGCCTGCACTTGGGTCTTACCTTGATACCTGATAATTAGTGGATTGGCATTGGAGCAAGGTACTCTACTTGGGGCACAGGGTGTGTGCAGTTCAAATTCTATCATGTGTTTATCAACTTTTCCACTGTGCCCCAGCATGGGAATTTCTACAGACCATGGTTTATCATCTGCCAGAAACAGAATCACTCACAGTAAGATCATTTTTTTTCACTGAGCAATAGTGGATAAGTATCTGCTCATTTATGTAGTGTGAGAAGTGACAGGAGGATGCTAAAATGCTCTTATGGCACTATTTATAGCTTATAAACTGACTTTTTTTATGCATTTGGGCCTGCTTTTTGCCTATAGTACATTGCTCGTTTGCCTTTAGCTCAACTACAGAAGCACGTTCTGGTACGCTTTCATTATATCGCAACAATTTATTGTAAATACAAATGTTACATGTTAGGGATTGTGAAAAGTGCTTTATGAATGAAATAGTTAGGCAGGTAGCCTTAGGCAGGTAGCAGGTATTTTCTTCATTACCATGCAGATTTCAAGATGTATTTGATTTAGACATTGAAAACATGTTGTTTAGTATATTTACTACATTTAGTATGTTTAGTTTTTTCTCTGTGAAGTAAATTCATTTAAAGTTGTGATTTGGTTTATGCAGATACATTTCAATGTAACACACAGTAACCCAAAACATGATACATTTGCATATTCATACTGAGTTAGCAGCAAACAGACTATTTGCCAGCTTCAGTTTGCCCCCAAAATGATTTGCATTAGAAAATATGAGCTTGCTGCAAATTTTTGGAAAACAGTAAAATGTTCTCCACAAGTTTCCCAGAATTGTTTGCTAGAAGTTCACAAGTTGCTGCAAATTTACCGCAACAATTTGCCTGTGAAAATATGAGCTTGCCGCAAATTGTGGGAAACCTTAGGCCAACTGTTTTACAGTAAGGGTTTCCAGGTTTCGGATTTTACCATTTTTTTAAACTTTTGAGTTCTGGGAAAGACCTAAGAGTGTAGTTGCCCTTTAATTCAGTGCTCATGACCTTCACTACTTGGTTAGCAGTGTTTCTGTAGCTCAGTAAGCGCACATCTGATGAGTTCGCAAATCAAATGCCCACTTGTGGCGCCACAGGACAGTGAAAAAACGAGTAAATTCACCTTTATTGATTGTAATTTAAATTAGTTTGTAGTAGTTAAGTGAGTTAGATTACAGAGATACCTCAATCATTATTTCAAATAATGTTGGTGACTTCACTGCAATAGTTAACCTGTTGGGGATAGGGGGCAGTATTTGCACGGCCGGATAAAAAACGTACCCGATTTAATCTGGTTACTACTCCTGCCCAGTAACTAGAATATGCATATAATCATTGGCTTTGGATAGAAAACACCATAAAGTTTCTAAAACTGTTTGAATGGTGTCTGTGAGTATAACAGAACTCATATGGCAGGCAAAAACCTGAGAAGATTCCTTACAGGAAGTGGCCTGTCTGACCATTTCTTGCCCTCCTTGAACATCTCTATCCAAAACAGGGGATCTCTGCTGTTACGTGACACTTCCTACGGCTCCCATAGGCTCTCAGAAGGCGGGAAAAAGCTGAATGATGTAATTCCAGCCCCAGGCTGAAACACATTAGTGCTTTTGGCAAGTGCTCTATCAGAGGACAATGGGCTGAGGCGCGTGCACGAGTCGACCCCATGCTTTTATTTTCTTTCGTCTTTTATCCTAAACACAGATTCCCGGTCGGAATATTATCGCTTTTTTACGAGAAAAATGGCATAAAAATTGATTTTAAACAGCGGTTGACATGCTTCGAAGTACTATGGATTATTTGGGACCAAACCAACATTTGTTATTGAAGTAGAAGTCCTGGGAGTGCATTCTGACGAAGAACACCAAAGGTAATAAAAATGTTCTTATAGTAAATCTGACTTTGGTGAGTGCAAAACTTGCTGGGTGTCTAAATAGCTAGCCCTGTGATGCCGGGCTATCTACTCAGAATATTGCAAAATGTGCTTTCACCGAAAAGCTATTTTAAAATCGGACATATCGAGTGCATAGAGGAGTTCTGTATCTATAATTCTTAAAATAATAGTTATGCTTTTTGTGAACGTTTATCGTGAGTAATTTAGTACATTTTTAGTAAATTCACTGGAAGTTTGCGGGGGGTATGCTAGTTCTGAACGTCACATACTAATGTAAAAAGCTGGTTTTTGATATAAATATGAACTTGATTGAACAAAACATGCATGCATTGTATAACATAATGTCCTAGGTGTGTCATCTGATGAAGATCATCAAAGGTTAGTGCTGCATTTAGCTGTCTTCTGGGTTTTTGTGACATTATATGCTAGCTTGAAAAATGGGTGTCTGATTATTTCTGGCTGGGTACTCTGCTGACATAATCTAATGTTTTGCTTTCATTGTAAAGCCTTTTTGAAATCGGACAGTGTGGTTAGATTAACGAGAGTCTTGTCTTTAAAATGGTGTAAAATAGTCATATGTTTGAGAAATTGAAGTAATAGCATTTCTAAGGTATTTGAATAACGCGCCACAGGATTCCACTGGCTGTTACGTAGGTGGGCCGATTTCGTCCCCCCAACCCTAGAGACGTTAAAGGTTAAATATATATATATATTTTAATTGATAGCTAGCTAGCTAATGAAATGCAGCTAGCTAGTAGGATCAGCTAAATACAAATCCCCCTAGAAACAGCCACGTCTCAGTCACATCATGAGATTTGTAAATGAAAGAGGAATATAATAAATCAAATGGAGTTTCCCATATACTCATTTAGATTATTTCCGGCAAAACACAGATATAAAATCAAATCAAATCAAATTTATTTATATAGCCCTTCGTACATCAGCTGAAATCTCAAAGTGCTGTACAGAAACCCAGCCTAAAACCCCAAACAGCAAGCAATGCATGTGAAAGAAGCACGGTGGCTGGGAAAAACTCCCTAGGAAAAACTCCTGAGAAAGGCCAAAAACCTAGGAAGAAACCTAGAGAGGAACCAGGCTATGAGGGGTGGCCAGTCCTCTTCTGGCTGTGCCGGGTGGATATTATAACAGAACATGGTCAAGATGTTAAAATGTTCGTAAATGACCAGCATGGTCAAATAATAATAATCATAGTAATTGTCGAGGGTGCAACAAGCACGTCCGGTGAACAGGTCAGGGTTCCGTAGCCGCAGGCAGAACAGTTGAAACTGGAGCAGCAGCATGGCCAGGTGGACTGGGGACAGCAAGGAGATATGCCCTTATCCAAATGCTGTGATGAAGGCATTTCCTAACAGAACTGCTAACTTTATTTGTTGTTACTTTTAAGATTTAACCAACATGCAGAACCTCCAGCAGGTAGAGAGGCAAGAACCCTTCGTCCGCCAGGTCAGGATCAAGCTACACTAGTCACAGCCCTGTGTAATGTTCAATGTAATTGCATTGCTGGAGTTTTTTGAACAAATAAAAGGAAATGTATGGTTTATTAAACATGTTTTAGCTGTTAGTGAATTCCCTAGGTGTTAATACATTTGTGTTAACGTCATTTAGCTGTAAGTATGTGTCATGAATCACCAAAGCTGTCTGACTTTATAGTAAGTACTGCGTCATATAATACAGGGCATTTATTCATGTGTTATGAATGAGCAAAGGGGTCTGACTTTAAAGTAAGTACAGGCCTCATCCAATATAGAGTCTTATGGATGTGTTATGAATGACCGAAGATGTCCCACTTCAAACTATTACAGGACACTACATAAAGTGTAATTAAATAGGTTATTAAGGTTCTGCTGATTTATGAAGGACAACCACAGAGTCATAATTCCAGCTAATCCCTGCCCATTTCCACAATTTATCAGTGGTGTAAAGTAGGGATGCACGATATATCGGAAATTGGTTGATATTAGCTAAGAATGCCAACATTGGTATTGGCCCGATGTCTGTCTAGTTTAACGGCGATGTGAAAAACCAATGTCAAAGCTGACGTGGATGCCTATATAACGTAGGTACATGACGTAATGATGCCACGTAAAGTTTTGCGCTACACGTGCAACACAGCATTCCTAACCTAGCCCACAATGTCTGCTGTGTGGATCGAGCAGTCAATAAGTTGCGCAGTCATTTGAAAGAGTAAGAAAATCTCAGCGAGACAACTCAAAGGCGAAATCCATTAACGCCAAGATAATGGACTTCATTGCCCTTGATAATCAACCATTCTCTGTTGTGGGTGATGTTGGCTTTTGCGACTGCTCGAGCATCAATACACACTAACGTTAACAAGTGCGCTATTGTTCCAATGTAGCCCTACCGGAGTTACACAGTAATAGCGTCACTGCTATTAGTTTCACGACATATTATGGAAGGCCATTTGGGTCTTTGCGTGTCAAAAAAGATACACGTCAAATAACACTATTTGACGCGTTAAATAAACTTTTAATTTGACACGTCAAGTAACACAGTTCTATTATAGAATGTTGTGTGTTCTGAATTTGCATGTGCAAGCCAAGAGCCACCACTACTATCAGTAGCATTGTCAAAGCTGTACAAAGTCTGCAAACAAGCAAATACCATCCACGAACGATGTGTTTGCAATACTGCGTTGGTAATAAAGCATTATTTGTTTGACCGCAACTTCTGGGGTAGCTAGATAACTTTAGCTTGGTACTTAGATAGCACCAATACAACCAGCCTGAAAACAATGACCAGAAGAAACTTTTCACTATTCTTAGCAATGATTTAGGAGCTAGCCAGCTACTTAACCCTGTTGCCCAAAGCTAACGTTATAAGCAGCCAACTAGCCTCATCTGGCTAGTGAGGCTCGAGCTGACCGGGTTATGTGTTGTGAAGTTAGGCACAATAGTGGAATTTGCGGTTTGCCTTCAAAATAAAAGTACCTCTTTGAAAGTGATGCAGAAGGTTACAATTGTTGGAATCATGCCATATTTAGACTAGATAATGTTAAACAAGGTTGGAATGTGAAACAATGAAATTATGTATCAGTCTACTCGGTGACACCCACAGAACACAACTGTGAAGAGTTTACGCAAATATTAGCATTGTTGCTCTTATCGCTGGACTGTGACTGTGTGAAATCACCTCCCAGTCAGCCTATTGTGTGTATTGACATTCATATTGCACTGTACAGCTTTACCTAAGGATTGGGGATCAATGAATGGGGTGACAGTCTACTCGATACCTAATATCTTTTTTCCCAATGTTCTCAGAGTTATCAGACTCCAAAACATCCACGCAGTATTATTTTTCCTCGGGAATAGTGTTCAATACACATAGGTTGACAATAAATGTGGCTCAATTTAAAGTTGTTAAAGAGTCCCGCAATGAGAGCTACGATACTAATGTTTTCTGGGTGTCACTGAGTAGACTGATACACAATGTCACTGATCCACAATCCATAGGTAAGGCTGTACAGTGAAATAAGTATGCCCTCAATGCAATTCGAAAGTATAATACATCCAGTCCAGTGTGATTTCAACAGATTTTTGTCAAATTAACAAATTGTCTTTTGTTGATTCTATATAACAACATTCCAACCTCGTTTAGCATGATCTGTTAAATTATGGCATAATTCTATTATTTGTAATAATTTCCATCACTGTCAATGACATACTTTTATTTTGAAGGCTAACTGCAATTTCCACTATTATGGCTAATCCTTATTGTGGCTACCTTCACATAGATGGATCCGACCACCATTAATCAAATAAGAACTGTCTTATAAATTAGGGTTATTTTAGATGACACCTAGGTATATAGTTAGCTAGCTACTGAAACAGATTATGTTTTTGGGGAAGAACATTGTTTGTATCCATGAGCTAGCTTTTTTTTATGACCAGCACTTTACGTGCACGAGACAACTTTCCCAGCATCATAGCATATGAATCGTTGTGATAGTGTAATCAATGTGTAATAACGCGTTAAATTATTATGTGACGTGCAGTCATATTCAGGTCCAAATTGGTCAATAAGCTTATTTGACACGTCAAATAGGTTTATATGACATGTAAAGATCCAAATGGCTTTCCATAGAAATCCTGGTTGAGAATGAAACGACTGAACAAATGAACAATGAAACAGAAAAGCAAGTAAGTGAAAGAAATAGATTTTTAGCATGCTTTATTGGTAATGGGGACATACGTAAATGCCAACAGAATAACTTTTTGGTCAGTGTGGTGTGTGTGTGTGTAACCTTTATTTAACTAGGCAAGTCAGTTAAGAACAAATTCTTATTTACAATGACGGCCTACCACGGCCAAAGCCGGACGACGCTGGGCCAATTGTGCACCGGATGTGATACAGCCTGGATTCGAACCAGGGACTGTAGTGACGCCTCTTGCACTGAGATGCAGTGCCTTAGACCACTGCATCCGTGTGTGTGTGTTAATTTTAAATATAGGTTATCGTTATACTTTTTGTTTTGGCAAGGAAAATATCGGTATCGGCCAAAATGTTTATATCGGTGCATCACTGGTGTAAAGTACTTAAGTAAAAATACTTTAAAATACTACTTAAGTAGTTTTTTTGGGGTATCTGTACTTTACTATTTAGATTTTTGACAACTTTTACTTTAACTCCACTACATCCCTAAAGAAAATAATGTTCTTTCTACTCCATACATTTTCCCTGATACCCAAAAGTACTCGTTACATTTTGAATGTTTAGCAGGACAGGAAAATTGTCCAATTCATGCATTTAAAGAGAAAATCCCTGGTAATCCATATTGAATCTGATCTGGCAGACTCACTAAACACATGATTTGTTTGTAAATTATGTCTGAGTGTTAAATTAAAAAACCAAGTGTATCGTGAAAGTGCTTATTATAGTATATCTGGTTTGCTTATTATAAGGAATTTGAAATGATTTATACTTTTACTATTGATAATTAAATGTACTTTTGATAGTTAAGAATACTTAAAACCAAATACTTTTACTCAAGTAGTATTTTACTGGGTGACTTTCACTTTTACTTGAGTAATTTTCTATTAAGGCATCTTTACTTTTACTCAACTATGGCAATTGGGTACTTTTTCCATCACTGCAATTTGTCTTCTTAAAATGGTATTTAAAACCTAACCCTAACTAATGAAGGTCAAGTTTGATGCGTTGGTCCACCAGAAGTTTCTGACATTTAGGCGGATGTGTCTGGGAACGAGATTAGGTGTAATGTGACTAACATGACTTCCCTTTAGAGCATGTGCCATTGTTCAGCACAACATGTCACCCTTTTTAATCTCTAAAGGATCGACCCCTTTTTTTCAATTTTCGCCTAAAATGACATACCCAAATCTATCTGCCTGTAGCTCAGGCCCTGAAGCAAGGATATGCATTTTCTTGGTACCATTTGAAAGGAAACACTTTGAAGTTTGTGGAAATGTGAAGAATGTAGGAGAATATAACACATTAGATCTGGTAAAAGATAATACAAAGAAAAAATCAACCGTTATTTTGTATTTTTTTGTACCATCAGCTTTGAAATGCAAGAGAAAGGCCATAATGTATTATTCCAGCCCAAGTGCAATTTTCTGGCCACTAGATGGCAGCAGTGTATGTGCAAAGTTTTAGACTGATCCAATGAACCATTGCACTTCTGTTCAACATTTCGTATCAAGACTGCCCAAATGTGCCTAATTTGTTTATTAATAACTTTTCATGTTCAAAACTGTGCACTCTGCTCAAACAATAGCATGGTATTCTTTCACTGTAATAGCTACTGTAAATTGGACAGTGCAGTTAGATTAACAAGAATGTAAGCCTTCTGCCAATATCAGATATGTCTATGTTCTGGGAAATGTTCTTGTTATTTACAACCTCATGCTAATCGCATTAGCCTATGTTAGCTCAACATTCCCGCAGGGGACCCTCCGATCCTAAAGAAGATAAAGCACATGATTATATCATATTTGACATGGGTGAATATGTCACACAGTTATGACACATTTACAAACCCTTTATAAAGCATGACAGTTATAGATGTTATGTAACACTTATGTATTGCTTATGAAGGCTTTATGAAGTCATTATAAGCTGAATGTCATTTAAAGCGGGACTGAACAGTCCATATCATGTCAACATATCCTTCTCCTAAATGCCTAAAACACTGTGCTCGATTTGCATTAGAAACAAGACCAAAAAGCCATCTGTCACAATTTTCACATCACCCTTCAATTAATTTCGCTATCTTAAAAATGCTGAATGCTACGAAAACCAATAGCTAACATAAAACAATGCTCTTTCCCCTGAGAGGTTGGGCTGTCTTTGGTATGCAGATGTCCTTTTGAAATCAAGAGAGTGCAAAAATGTAAACATTCAACCAGCATAAAAATGGGAGGCAGGGTGATGTGAATGTCTTCAATAGCTCCAAAAAGTCTATGTAAACTGTGTGGCCCCCAGGAGGGCTGCTAGGATGCTGATGCATGGCTGGAATTAGAAGTGAGCTTCAGACACTAATTGACTTCTGATCCCTTTATAGAAGATTAATCAGCCAGGCACTGGATCAATGGCCGATGAAAATGCCAGCGGAGGCGAGAGCCACCATCAATGTAAATGAGCCAAGGCCCAGTGCCCCTCTCTCTCTCTCACACATGTTCCACACTGCCAAGCCAAGTTTCCACAGCCAGGAGAGAGGCCCTATTCCCAAATGGACTGAAAAACAAATACATTGTGACAGAGGAACCATCTATGTGAAATTCAATTATGATAGTGATACAGTTGAGGTGTTATTCCTCAGAGAGTTCGGCCAAATGCCCTCTTAGCATTCTCATCTCTAGCCCAGTCATCTGTGATCCATTGGAGAAGCTCAATTAATCAATGTTACTAAAGGTGAGGCTCTTTCAAAGCATGTGTAGCCTAATGACTGACCGCACATCTACTCCTCTCACTTCGAGTCAATGTCATTTGATCTGCTTACAAAATTATATGGACACCACTTCAAATTAGTGGATTTGGCTATTTCAGACACACCCGTTGCTGACAGGTGTACAAATTCGAGGACACAGCCATCCACTCTCCATAGATAACATTGGCAGTAGAATGGCTGTACTGAAGAGCTCAGTGACTTTGAACGTGGCACCGTCATAGGATGCCACCATTCCAACAAGTAATTTAGTCAAATTTCCGACCTGCTAGAACTTCCCCGGTCAACTGTAAGAGCTGTTATTGTGAAGTGGAAACGTCTAGGAGCAACAACGGCTCAGCTGTGAAGTGGTAGGCCACACAAGCTCACAGAACGGGATCACTGAGTGCTGAAGCGCGTAGCATGTAAAAATCGTCTGTCCTCGGTTGCAACACTCACTATTGAGTTACAAACTGCCTCTGGAAGCAACATCAGTACAATAACTGTTCATCAAAAGCTTCATGAAATGGGTTTCCATGTCCAAACAGCCGCACACAAGCCTAAGATCACCATGTGCAATGCCAAGCGTCAGCTGGAGTGGTGTAAAGCTCGCCGCCATTGGACTCTGGAGCAGTGGAAAAGCATTCTCTGGAGTGATGAATCACACTTCACCATCTGGCAGTCTGACTGACAAATCTAGGTTTTGCGGATGACATGAAAATGGTACCTGCCACAATGCATAGTGCCAACTGTAACGTTTGGTGGAGGAGGAATAATGGTCTGAGGCTGTTTTTCATGGTTCGGGCTAGGTTCCTTAGTTCCAATGAAGGGAAATCTTAACACTACACCATACAATGACATTCTAGACCATTCTGTGCTTCCAACTTTGTAGCAACATTTTGGGGAAGGCCCTTTCCTATTTCAGCATGACAATGTGCACAAAGCGAGGTCCATACAGAAATGGTTTGTTGAAATCGCTGTGGAAGAACTTTACTGGCCTGCACAGAGCCCTGACATCAAACCAATCTAACACCTTTGGGATGAATTGGAACACCGACTGCGATCCAGGCCTAATCACCCAACCTCAGTGCCCGACCTCAGTAATGGTCTTGTGGCTAAATGGAAGCAAGTCCCTGCAGCAATGTTCCAACATCTAGTGTAAAGCCTTCCCAGAAGAGTGGAGGCAGTTATAGCAGCAAAGGGGGGACCAACTCCATATTAATGCCCATGATTTTGAATTAGATGTTCAACGAGCAGGTGTCCATATACTTTTGGTCATGCAGTGTATTTTGAAGTGAGCTGATCTGTGAAGACACTGTAATTCTCTCAAAACATGGCAACATTCTGGGCAGGTGCTTTGGGCTACATTCAAAATTAATGTGTTGAGGCTTTACTGAGAATAAATATGTTCACTCCTCCTATCCCCGCTCCAACCCACCACACAACCAAAGAGATTTTAATTATTCACTCTAATTTGTGGAAATGTTCAATGAGCCACCTCTCGATGATTAATCTGCCGAAATCACCACAGCACCTTGTGTATATGCCAGTTGATTAAAATAAAAGGCATATTCTCATGTTTCAATAAATATTTGATGAGCTGGGCTATGACTATTCCCATTAGCGGGCCTGATGCTGGCTTTAATTTAAGGGGTATTTAGATGGTGTAAAGCAACCGGGCTCGCATAACAGGCTGGCTGATACAGTCCTGGATGTTGGGAGAGATGGTAAATTGGGGGATGATTGATGTGTATAGCTAGGAGGCACTTGTAATAACGTTGCAGCGAAAAGCGCTGACTCGAAAGCCCCATATGCTGGGTACACACAAAAAAGAAATATGTTATTGTGGCATAAATCCAAAGAGGCGGGAGAACCACTTGCTCTCACCCATCCTGTGATGTGTCTGTCTGTTGTGCCTTGCAATACAGAGTGAGTCGCGAAAGAAACGTGACCTATTCCAATGAATCTTTTTACCAGCTCCCAATACAGAGCAGTCATTTAGTCATTCACAGTGAAGCACCACGCTAGACCACAGCATTCCACAGAAAACGAGATGACACACTTGTCTGACGGGCACAGCATCGGAAGAGGAATGGACTTGTGTACACATCCCATAACATGGCATTAGTCCACATAATCACTTGAATAATGCATCCTGTGTGTGTGGGAAGAGCTTAATGATTCCATCGCCGGAAGTCCCTCTCTAAATCTGTCTGGTGTGCTTGGGTGGTCTACTCTGCTCAGAATGTGTTGAGAACTCCAGACTCCCACAGCTTAGCTCTTCATCAACAGCATGTTGGGATGGCCTAGTAGTCCCATCATCCCAGCAAACAGTGAACGTTCCAACAACGTTAGGCAACGTTCCAATGGGGGTCCTACATGGTTTACAGCTAATGACAACATCCCATGACATCATTTAATGAACATTAGAAGAAGGATATGCCACATTTGTGTCGAGAATGTATTAACTGAATGTTAATGGGGAAAACATTATAGCCATGTCATGGGAATCTCCATGGGAGCCTCATGTACCATATTAATGTTCTCAAAACATCTCTACTAATGTTCTGGGTATATGTGCTGTAGGTAACTAGAAATGATTTGCTGGGATGGCGCAAGGCAACAATGGAGGAGCTGGCTACAGTACAATGGAAGAGCTGGCTACAGTACAATGGAAGAGCTGTCTACTCCTAATCACTTTTGTATTTGGGAGGAGGCGAGAGGGATAGAAGACATTAAAAGGGATCTGAGAATGATGGTGAATATTTAAATAGTTTTAAATCTTTGTAGATTTTTTTTTACAGGAGTTCCTGATTAACCACTTAAGGAATATGTTTAATTTAACTTTGGGGGAAAAACACTGCATTCATTTTAATCAACCAAGAAATTGAAAATCACATCAGATTTTTTTGTTCTGTCATTCTGTGACGGTTGTCGTATGGAGTAGACCAAGGCGCAGCGGGTTGAGTGCTCATTTTGTTTTATTTTAATAAACTTGAACATTTAACAAAAATAACAAACCGAACGACAGCTAAACAGTTTTGCAGGCTAAACACAGCAGTGCAAAAACAACTTCCCACAAAAGACAGGTGAAAAAAGGGCTACCTAAGTATGACTCCCAATCAGCAACAACGATGTACAGCTGTTCCTGATTGAGAGCCATACCAGGCCAACAAAGAAATATACAACATAGAAAAACCATAGAAATACAAAACATAGAACAATATCCCAAAACCCCGGAACACATAAAACAAACACCCCTCTTACATAATTACATATCCCAACAAACCCCGAACCACATAAAACAAACACCTCCTGTCACGTCCTGACCAAACTACAATAACAAATAACCCCTTTACTGGTCAGGACGTGACACATTCTTTTAATATGCCTCTAAATGTCATAATTGGCACAGTTCGTATCTCGGCACTCAGAATGATCATCAAATGTTAGTTTCATATTACCCTAATGGACCAGTGTGAGACATTAGATAGTCTGTGGCTTGTATTTCTGTGGTGTGTGCATGGTGTGTTGGAGGGCTGTGCTCATACTTCTCAAACAAAGCCACGCAGTGCAAAGACACAAGGACCTATTCATGTCATTGGACGATTCACCGAAAGACTCTCAGAGCAGCCAAGACTGGCAGAGTAGAATAGCATGCCAATCTGCTGGCTTGGAAAATGAGAGGCCTTTCCAGTGCCAACAAACATGCCCTGTCCTTGTCAATCTGGCAGGGAATATTAGACGCCACAAGGCAGCGTGGAGAGGACTTGATAATGTACTGTACTCCCCCAGAGCTGTCAATTAACTGAGACGGTGAACTTAGCCGTTCTCCGTGAGCCGCTGCACTGACCTAGACGACTGCTAATACTACGACTGCTACTACAACTACTGCTACAATGCCTAATACAAAAAAAACGAATGTTACTACAACCACTGCAACTGTAACGGAGGTCAGTGTTCTGCTAACAACTTAGCTTCCTCCACTGTCCGAACCAGTGATCCTCTGCTTTGCAACACACGTGACCACCCTCCTTGACAACATACCAACTTTTTTAGCCACCCAAAAGATACAGATTGCATGGCTACATCAGTGTCATTTCGAGCTAGCTGTGGAGAGAGTTTATGGCAACGTTCTAAACTCCGTTACACTACTGCTACGACGACGACAGTGACACCTACTACAACTACGATGATGTCTATGACGATGACCACTACTACAACTACTGCTACTCACAATAGTAAACATATAAACAGCTCCACAAGTACACTATTTGTAATGTTTTTCCCTCAGAGCCATGCAGGAAAACAACCCAATGTCACTCATAACGTACACTCGTGTTATAACACCCATGAGATGAACAGTCCTACACGAGAGTGATGAAAGAAAATAAATAAGCCTACTGGTTACTTATACCTCATCCAAAGGTCCATATAGGGATGAAGGAGGGGAACAGCATCTTTTCAGAGCTCCTGTTGTCTTTACATCACATTGGCAGTACAAATTGCTCTTCCCTACAGTATTCTGCTCAACTGAAATTACCCAGCTCCATCACAAGGCTCCATACAGGGCTGTTAATGAGCACAAAAGACAGATGGGATACAGTGTCTCCGTAAACCGCTTTCCAATGGTACAGCACCATTCAAGTCCAAAGGCATTTCCACTGACATCAGTCATTTATGCAAGATTGCTGCACCTCCTCCTTGTGTGTCATGACCCCTGCTTTTTCTCTGGCTGACCAACACCAGCTTTCAAAGCCACAGAGCTGGAGTGCATCACTCCACAACAACAAAGGTTTTTCTTCCAACTGTATATTGTCTCAAATAGATCACACTGCAAAAGATACTTTACAATGCTCTATACAGAATTGATCAATAGAAGTAAGCATAAGGTACATCAGTTATGACCACATAGAAATGCCCATGTTAGATTACACGGTGTCCCAAACACCAGACATACAATAGAGAATGAAGAATATGTACCCATAACTGGACAGAATATTCCATGCCTAAAAGCTACAGTACATCATTTCAAGAGCTGTGTCTTTATACTGTACACGAGAGACAATCTAGAATTGTCTGAAGATGCAAATAGCAGGTTATTCTCTGATCTGCCTGTGGCCTACCTGTGCCTCTCAATCCATTTAAGTGTACAATAGGACTCCTCTGGCACAGGTCTCAATCTAGTAAAGAATCATCTTTGCCCTGCTGATAAGCATTAAACTATTAACTGAATGTGTTTTGGATTATGGAGCCATACTGTCAAAGCAATGCTAACAAGCCAAATGCAATGATGGCGATCTGTGAAGCACTGCTCTACTTACCTTTGCCAATAAAGCCCTTGATATCCTTCTTTTATTACTAATCAACTACTTAGTACGCTCCAATAAGCCGTAAGGGGTTCCGTTTTTTTATTTGGACAAAGAGGGAGCATGGCTGAGGTGGCTGTCACAAGCCGATTGAGGTAAACTTAGATCTTTAGCTTTTGTATTGGCTGTTGGATGGTAGTGTAATCAAAAGTGGGATCTCTTTCGAGTCTGACTCGTGTTGACATAATCACAGTTGTTCAAGAGCTTTGAATCTCAACTCAAATGATGTGCCAACATCCATTTGGAGTATGTATCCGGCTTAGGTGGCAAAAGCTTTAGATTAAATAGGGAATGAGTGACACTGAACAAATGACAGTGAAGAGAGCTAAAAAAAGGGCGGTACTACCTGGAATTTTCCAATAAGAAATGCACATTTTCATTTGAAAATGTTTTAAAACATTTTCCATTGCATGCCCTAAAGAACACAACCCTTTTCTGTCTTCCATTGTACCCAACAAAGGTACTGATATACTTACAGTGCAGTCGGAAAGTATTCAGACCCTTTGACTTTTTCCCCAAAAATGTATGTTACAGCCTTATTCTAAAATGGATTAAATAAAACATTTTCTCAAATCTACACACGATATCCCATAATGACAAAGTGAAAACAGGGTTTTAGAAATGTTGGCATATTTATAAAAAACAGAAACACCTAATTTACATAAGTATTCAGACCCTTTGCTATGAGACTCGAAATTGAGCTCCGGTGAATCCTGTTTCCATTGGTCATCCTTGATATGTTTCTACAAATTGATTGGAGTCCACCTGTGGTAAATTCTATTGATTGGACATGGTTTGGAAATGCACACATCTGTCTATATAAAGTCCCACAGTTGACAGTGCATGTCAGAGCTAAAACCAAGCCATGAGGTGGAAGGAATTGTCTGTAAAGCTCCGAGACAGGATTGTGTCGAGGCACAGATCTGGGGAAGGGTACCAAAAAATGTCTGCAGAATTGAAGGTCCCCAAGAACACAGTCGGCTCCATCATCCTTAAATGGAAGAAGTTTGGAACCCCCAAGACTCTTCTTAGAGCTGGCCGTCCAGCCAAACTGAGCAATCGGGGGAGAAGGGCTTGGTCATGGAGGTGACCAAGAACCTGGTGGTCACTCTGACAGAGCTCTAAAGCTCCTCTGTGGAGATGGCAATACCTTCCAGAAGGACAACCATCTCTGCAGCACTCCACCAATCAGACCTTTATGGTAGAGTGGCCAGATGGAAGAGACTTCTCTGTCGAAAGCACATGACAGCCTGCTTGGAGATTGCCAAAAGGCACCTAAAGGACTCAGACCATGAGAAACAAGATTCTCTGGTCTGATGAAACCAGGATTGGACGCTTTGGCCTGAATGCCAAGCGTCAGGTCTGGAGGAAACCAGGCACCATCCCTACGGTGAAGCATGGTGGTGCCAGCATCATGCTGTGGGGATGTTTTTCAAAGGCAGTGACTGGGAGACTAGTCAGGATCGAGGGAAAGATGAATGGAGCAAAGTACAGAGAGATCCTTTATGAAAACCTGCTCCAGAGTGCTCAGGACCTCAGGCTGGGGCAAAGTTCACCTTCCAACAGGACAATGACCCTAAGCACACAGCCAAGACAATGCAGGAGTTGCTTTGTGACAAGTCTCTGAATGTCCTTGAGTGGCTCAGCCAGAGCCCCGGCTTGAACCCAATCTACCATCTCTGGAGAGACCTGAAAATAACTGTGCAGAAATGCTCCCTATCCAACCTGACAGAGCATGAGAGGATCTGCAGAGAAGAATGGGAGAAATTCCCCAAATGTAGGTGTGCCAAGCTTGTAGCATCATACCCAAGAAGACTTGAGGCTGTAATCACTACCAACGGTGCTTCAACAAAGTATTGTCTATCACAGGCTTTACCTAGCAAAAACTTATAGATGACCTGAGTGGGTTTGGCGACGAATATGAAGCGAGGGCCAGCCAACGAGATCATACAGGTCGCAGTGGTGGGTGGTATATGGGGCTTTGGTGACAACATGATGGCACTGTGATAGACTACATCCAATTTGCTGAGTAGAGTGTTGGAGGCTATTTTGTAAATGACATCGCCGAAGTCAAGGATCGGTAGGATAGTCAGTTTTACGAGGGTATGTTTAGCAGCATGAGTGAAAGATGTGCTGGAGATGGCTGTTTAACAGTCAGTGGAGTAGTATAGAATACAAGTGGTGTGGTGGCTGTGCTTCAGCAAAGTGGCAAAGTTGCCCCTGTCCGGGGCTATTGTCGGACAGGGCCACAGTGTCCCCTGACCCACCCCTGTCTTAGCCTTCAGTATCTATGCTGCAGTAGTCTATGTGCCGGGGGGATAGGGTCAGTCTGTTATATCTGGTGTAATTCTACTGTCTTATCTGGTGTCCTGTGTGAATTTAATTATGCTCCCTCTAATTCTTTGTCTCTCCCTCCCCTCCCGGAGGACCTGAGCCCTAGAATCATGCCTCAGGACTACTATGGAACCCTGACCTGTTCACCGGACGTGCTACCCTGTCCTGAACCTGCTGTTTTCGACTCTCTCTCTCTACCGCGCCTGCTGTCTCGACCTCTGAATGCTTGGCTATGAAAAGCCAACTGACATTTTCTCTTGAGGTACTGACCTGTTGCACCCTCTACAACCACTGTGATTATTATTTGACCTTGCTGGTCATCTATGAACATTTGAACATCTTGAAGAACATTCTGGCCTTAATGGCCATGTACTCTTATAATCTCCACCCGGCACAGCCAGAAGAGGACTGGCCACCCCTCGGAGCCAGGTTCCTCTCTAGGTTTCTTCCTAGGGAGTTTTTCCTAGCCACCGTGCTTCTACATCAGCATTGCTTGATGTTTGGGGTTTTAGGCTGGGTTTCTGTTTAGCACTTTGTGACATTTGCTGATGTAAATAGGGCTTCATGAATACATTTGATTTGATTTGATAGCAAAGGGTCTGAATACTTATGTAAATAAGGTATTTCTGTTTTTTATTTTTAATAAATTTGCAACAATGTATAAAAACCTGTTTTTGCTTTTTCTGTATGGGGTATTGTGTGTAAATTGTTGAGAAAAACAATGATTGTAATACATTTTAGAATAAAGCTGTAACTTAACAAAATTTGGAAAAAGTCAAGGGGTCTGAATAGTTTCCGATTACACTGATCCAACAATACTCTCCAAACAACTGTCACTTCACCCCTCTAATGTCTGCAAAGCCAATCTCGCCTCATCTGGAGTAATTCAGAACATGCTACTAGAGATATTACACTTTGAAGTGCACCAGCAGTCTGTGCACCAGGGTGGAGAATTCACTCATCTATATCACATTCGAATTGACTTTGTCTTATAGATACTGTGTGTGCAGATCCACTGCCCCTCCACATCCCCCATAGACCCCCTACACTTATCCTCATCTCAGTAACAAGTTCAATTGCCTGCTAAGATCATATTTAACCAATTCAGACAGGAACTGTGGAAATTTACTGCTCAAAAATTGTGGATGAAAATTACATTGGATTTCCAATTCCAGGCGTGCCGAATGATCAAACTCATTAAGAACTAATAGGATCTACAGTGAGCTCCAAAAGGACTGAGACGGTGACAATGTTATTGTTGTTTTGGCTCTGTACTCAAGCACTTTTAAAGGATACAATGACTATGGGGTTAAAATGCAAACTATCAGGTTTAATTTGAGGGTATTTTCATCCAACGGTGAATCGTTTAGAAACTACAGCACTTTTTGTACATAGTCCCCTCATTTTAGGGGACCAAAAGTATTGGGACAAATTCATTTATGTGTATTAAAGTAGTAAAAAGTTTAGTATTTGGTCCCATATTCCTAACACGCAATAATTACATCAAGCTTGTGACTCTACAAACTTGTTGCATGCATTTGCTGTTTGTGGCTGTGTTTTAGATTATTTTATGCCCAATAGAAATGGATGGTAAATAATGTGTGTCATTTTGGAGTAAATAAGAATTTATTGCAAATAAGAATAGAATATGTTTCTAAACACTTCTACATTAATGTGGATGCTACCATGATTAGGGATAGTCCTTAATGAATCGTGAATAATGATGAGTGAGTTAAGTTTCAGACGCATTATATCATACCTCCAAGACATGCTAACCTCTCATCATTACAATAACAGACGAGGTCTGTATTTTTGGGAGGTATGATATTTATGCCTCTATAACATTCTCACTCATCATTATTCACAATTCATTCAGGATAAGCCGAAATCATAGTAGCATGATTTTGTTTGGATCAAAAAAGTTGATATCTCGTCTGTGCACAGTATTTGCTGTGCAGGGGCGATATCGCATGTCAATAGTGAAACATTGTTTCCGAGGTCGGACAGGCAGACAAATCAGCGCTATACAAACCATCACTGTTGGAAATAAAATGCTAGGCTACAAGCAAAGGGAAGTAATGTGTTAATAAATGCCTTATTTGCGAAAATTGGTTGCGTGGCAGAGATAGAATATTTGTTGCATGTGTGTTTGTCTTTAATCCCAGGGCTTTGGAATACAAGTGTGAATCCTATCCCAGGGCTAAAGTTTAGCCCAGGGTTAACATATGCTTGTGTGAACACAAGATAAGCTAGCCTAGTGGCCAGTTTCAGCTTGGGGCTAATTGATAGCCAGGGTCTAATAACAATGCAGTGTGAAAAGGGCTATTGCATAATTTAAAATCCATAGTGCTGAATAAATGTTGCACATTTAAAGCAAATTCACTGAAATAAAATGTAAAAATCCAGAGAGTAGAGAAGATTTTGAATTGTATAACTAATTTCATGCAATTCTACAAATTTTGCCATGGGAGGAGGGAAATATTTGCACTTTTTAATATGATACATGTATCTGAGTGAGAGTGACTAACAAAATCAATGGGGCCCCCCGGTCGGTAATTCAACGTTTTTTTTAATATACATGGACACTTCAGGAACTGAAGAATTCAAGGACACTTGAAAAAGTAGTATGTTCATCAAAAATACATCTAACCTCGAAAAATAAAACAAAACTCCTGCACTACTGAAAATGTCTTCAATTCGCTGTACTGGATTCCAAAGATAAATATTTCAGCAAACCTTCTTGCACCATGATGAATAATGAATAAACCATTCATTTTAACTCTCTTCCTTCTAGCAAATAAAATAAAATGAAAAAAATGTCTAGTTTTGCTAGGAACAGGGACATTTGAACCATATATGGATTAAATGTGCTTTTTATTAATATCTTTCCTCACTGAGAACTGCATTACAATTCCAACCCATCTGTAATCATGGTAAATCATGACTCTCTGCAGGATCAATGGTTAAGTCACTTCCTTTAAGTATGCAGGGTTCAGTTGTTTTAAAACAACTTTAATCTCAAGGTAGCATCTTTTTTTCAGAATCTAAAAGAGCCACTCCAAGAATCGTTAGTTTCTCTAGACCTTTAGTAGTCGTGTAAAATTCAAACCGCAGCAATGAAAAAGGGGGAAAATATGCCACGGAGTTGCCCCTCTGGTATTAATGTTACTTTCATCTTTCATCACCTTTTAAAGTCTGCCATCAGAAATAAGACCACTTTCTCGCCAACGTCGTGTCCCAAGCTATGAGAGGCAGAAAAATACAGCAATTATTGAAAAAACTGAAAAAGTGGAGAGGACTGCAGAACTGCAGGGGCTCAGCTTGGAAAGACGCTATAATAGAAAAGAACGTGTCAAACATTATAGGGTCAAATTGAAACTGGATTGCTATATTTTATTCCCATGCTCTGTCGTTCCAGAGACAGTGAGGACCTGTGTGCTGGTGCAATCCCCCCAGTTGATTACAGACAGAAAATGATTCCTGGATGACTGGTTCCCAGTCAGACCATCTCCCTGAGAGGCTGGTTTCATTTACTTTCTCTTTAAAATGAAAAAAATAAATGAAAATCGAACATATCCAAAGCATTTTTGTATCAAAAGCACTAGCACTACTACAACTCTGCCGTTTACAACTGCAACTGGGCCTTGGCCTATATCAAACTGAATAAAAGCAGATGGCATACTATCATTATTGTCTACCACTACAGTACTACAACCACCACTACGGATGATGGTTATAATTTGATAATAATAAAGCCTGTTCTGTGTAAGATATTTCAGGATGCTGGGCCTCCGAGGTCTTGACCTTTGACCTCTCTCCTCCAGTGCATTTAGAGTCCTGATTGAGACACTCCCTCATAGGCACATCAGTGCACTAGAGTGTCATAACCCACCGGTCTATTGAGTGCTGGGCGCCAGTGGGGAGAGGCAACCCTGTCACATTGAAGCTGACCCAAGAGTGAAATGGGCGAAGAGTGAATGTCAAGGTTGTCAAAACACACTAATTACGTTCCCAATGTAAATAGGGTAGATCTGGAATTGTTAACCTCTCTACTGCCACTAGGGTTCGAGCAACCTTCAAAGACAAGCTGCTACAGTCATCACAGTGGGAGTGGAAAAACGTGAGGAGTCCAGATTAACACCCTAGAGTCGATTAATGTACCGGCGGGTCAATGTAAGTAACCAAATAAAAAAATCCCCATCAAAATCAATCAGTTTAAGCTAGAGATATCTATTTTGGTTGCATTGGATGCGTCTCAATCCACTGCATCCGCTGACGTCGCACTTCTGCATCTGCGGTGAAAGGTGGCAGAGCTAGAGCGGTGTTTGTCAGACCATGAAACATCCGGAAAGATCGTCTTCTCATGAAAATGTCAGTAGCATCTGAATGTCTTTTTGGCCATTTATGAATGTGTTATTCACTGCTAAATGATCCATAGTATGATCATTTTAAAACAATTCCATATGTTTAGAACCCCCTTCCCCAATGGCTTAGACATTTAAGAATTAAAACACTGTCCCAATCAGGTTAGATGCTCAGTATTTCACAGCGTCTCATCTAAAAGAAGGCCTGGTTATGGGGCTTCCATCGGTCGGTCAGTTTATTGGCCTCTCCTTCACCCCCACAGCTGATGGTAAGCCAACATGACTGACTGGTCCGTTGTGACAGAGCTCTTTAAAAGAAAAGGACGAGAAAAAAAAAACATCTACGTGTCTAAGTGTATTTTTTTTTTTACTGAACAAATTTCAATTTAAAACAGAGTGATCTGAGTGACATCTGTCAACTCACTCTGGCTTGTCTCGTTCACTTTTGCATTGACAATGAAAAGACCTTCATCCATGCATTCCATTATGTGTCATATTCACGGATCCCTCGAACTTTCATTGCGCACACCTGGCCCCTAATCCCACTGATTGTATTTGTATATATGTGCCCTTTGTTCACCATGGTGGGGTGGATTATTGTTACAATGTCCGTTGGTGCGTGTGAGTACCTGTGCTGTGTGTTTTGGCTTGCGTGCAATTGTGGATTGTGCAGATGATTACGGGTCTCTTCCCGTGTGTTAATCATTGTGCACGTGTGTATTTATTCGAGGTACTCCTCGCTCTTTTGTTTGGGTTTCAACCCTGTGTTTTGTTACATGTTTGTTTGGTCTTTGTCCCCGTGCCCTTACACGGCACGCCATAATTTGGTGTATAATAAAAACCACTACGCCTGTCTCTCAAATCTTTGTTACCAACGTCACAGAATAATCGAGCATTGAGGGAGACAACGGGAATGGCCCGTCCAACGACGCTGCAACTGGTCCGTCCAGCGTTGCTGCAACTTCGGCAGCTGCAACTGGGTCGTCCGACATCGCCACAACGGGTCCTTCTGACGACGCAACTTCAGCAGCCACAACTGGCCCGTCCGACACCGCCACAACCTGTCCGTCTGACGCTACTGCTACTGGTCCGTCCAACGCCGCCGCAACTACGGCAGCGGCAACTGGCCCGTCCGATGATGACACAACTTCAGCAGCTGCATTGGGTCCTGATCGACCCACACTGCGTTCCTGTGATCGTCCTCGAAATCGGTGTCGCTGCGCTGCTAGTGCAGCGCGTCGGGGGGGTACTGTCACGGATCCCTCTGGAACTTTCATTGCGCACACCTGGCCCCTATTCCAACTGATTGTATTTGTATATATGTGCCCTTTGTTCACCATAGTGCTGTTGATTGTTGTTACAATGTCCGTTGGTGCGTATGATTACCTGTGCTGTGTGTTTTGGGCTTTCGTGCCCTTGTGGATTGCGCAGATGATTACAGGTCTCGTCCCATTTGTTAATCATTGTGTGCGTGTGTTATTCATTTGAGGTACTCCTCGCTCTTTTGTTTTGGGTTTCTACCCTGTGTTTTGTTACGTGTTTGTTTGGTCTTCGTCCCCATGCCTTTACACGGCACGCCGTAATTTGGGCTTAATAAAAAACCTTATTAAGCATTCCTGTCTCCCGAATCATTTATACCAGAGTGAAAATATGATATTATCTGGCTTTCACACGCAATTAGCTCTCACAGTCTCACATCAGAATTAGCTGTTCATCCATGTATCCCAAACATCAAATTTCGAAGTGGTTAAGGTTAAGTTTAAGCGTTAACTATGAATTTTAAAAGTCAGGGTTAGGTTAAGGCATTAACTCCAAATGGTTAAGGTAAGGGTTAATTAAGGTTTGGGATAGGCTTAAAACAAAAAACTTTTTATTGCTGGATTTGACCCTGCAAACTTTGAGTATCACAGGCTGATGCCCATCTGCTATCTCCATCCACAGTTCCTTAGCAAAACAGAAACCTACTTGAAGGTAACGGTGCTCACTGTTGTCCCTAGTGGCTGGTTTCCACGTGGTCAGACATGGATGGACGTCGAATACTGACTTGCATCACGGGTTAACTGGCTGTTCACACAAGGCTATCAGGCAAATACTATGGTAAACCAAATGGAAGAAAAGATTATACAGAGAGAAAGCAGAGAGAGCGAGAGAGAAAGAGAGCGGAGAGAGAGTGAGGGAGAGAGAGAGTGAGACGCTGCATGTCTGAGTGT
Organism: Salmo trutta; assembly: GCF_901001165.1. Classification (NCBI taxonomy): domain Eukaryota; kingdom Metazoa; phylum Chordata; class Actinopteri; order Salmoniformes; family Salmonidae; genus Salmo; species Salmo trutta. Next base: position 7,619,551 of record NC_042965.1, on the reverse strand, counting down.
GAAGCAGCAGCCCTCCTGTATGTCAGGAAAGCAGAGCTCCCAGATCTTCAGCTGTGCAGAGAGAGACGAGGAGTCTGCATCCTCATCTGAAAACTGCTGGAGGCCAGCAATGATGAATAAGGTCGCTGTGACTATTAATTCCTATTAAAAGCTCCATTCTTTGCCTTCCATCGCCCACCGCTGAGATGTGGTCAAGTAAAAAATATCTCTGAATTATCAGAAACTAATACTCTCATCTGTGGGATGCAGCTTGGTCTGTAATCACTGGGTACTATTTGTCTCTTTTAAGATTTTGGTAATCATTGGATCATTGGACTTTGGTCTGGGAATGTGTCTCCACGTACTCCTCTGTTAAACCAAGCTGACACCAAGATAAGGACAGATGACTCTAGAGCCCTGAAAACCTCAACAAGTTTCAGAGGAAATGCTGCACTGTCACTATCTCAGCTATTGCCAACCGCATGGTGGAAGTTATGAATATCACACTCTTTTCAGTTTAAAAGGCCATTTCACCACAGCTTCTCTCAGCACAAGCCATCTGTGGGTTTCTGCAGACATTGAGTGTGACTGCAGCCAAGGAAATAAATGGAACTTATTCAAACTCCACAAACGGGATAGGGCTTCCACTTTACTGATAAAGTATATGAGTGGCCATTTTAAAGGCAAATGATGTCCCACTGGTGAGCATCGACAAATAATGCTAATATGACGGACTAAAGATGGTGGTGCAGAATGCCTCATGAGAAATCTCAATATTCAATATCTCTAAAACTGACTAAATAGTAACCCTACACTGATCTATTTACATGTGGGCAATAACAATCAAGCTGGATAATAACCCCCAAAAACATATAAGACTAGAGAAGTTTATTGATAAATATTAGTGTCCATTTCTCGTGTTTCTTGGCCCAAGCAAGTCTCTTCTTATTATTGGTGACCTTTGGTAGTGGTTTCTTTGCAGCAATTCGACCATGAAGGCCTGATTCACGCTGTCTCCTCTGAACAGTTGATGTTGAGGTGTGTCTGTTACTTGCACTCTGTGAAGCATTTATTTGGGCTGCAATTTCTGAGGCTGGTAAATCTAATGAACTTATCCTCTGCAGCCTCTGCAGCAGTGGTAACTCTGGGTCTTCCTTTCTTGTGAAAGTCCCCATGAGAGCCAGTTTCATTATAGCGCTTGATGGATTTTTGACTCTACTTGAAGAAACTTTCAGACCTTCATGTCTTAAAGTAATAATGGACTGTTGTTTCTCTTTGCTTATTTGAGCTGTTCTTGCCATAATATGGACTTGGTCTTTTACCAAATAGGGCTATCTTCTGTATACCACCCCTACCTTGTCACAACACAACTGATTGGCTCAAATGCATTAAGAAGGAAAGAAATTCCACAAATTAACTTTTAACAAGGCACACCTGTAATGCATTCCAGGTGACTATCTTATGAAGCTGGTTGAGAGAATGCAAAGACTATGCAAAGCTGTCATCAAGGCAAAGGGTGGCTACTTTGAAGAATCTCAAATATAAAATATATTTTGATTTGTTTAACACTTTTTTGGTTAGTACATGATTCCATATGTGTTATTTCATAGTTTTGATGTATTCACTATTACTCTACAATGTAGAAAATAGTAAAAATTCATAAAAACCTTTGAATGAATAGGTGTGTCCAAAGTTTTGACTGGTACTGCGTATATATATATATATATATATATATATATATACACACTACCGTTCAAAAGTTTGGGGTTGCCTAGAAATTTCCTTGTTTTTGAAAGAAAAGCTAATTTTTTGTCCATTAAAATAACATCAAATGAGTGTAGACATCGTTAATGTTGTAAATGTCTATTGTAGCTGGAAATGGAAGATTTTTTTTATGGAATATCTACATAGGCGTACAGAGGCCCATTATCAGCAACCATCCCTCCTGTGTTCCAATGGCACATTGTGTTAGCCTATCCAAGTTTATAATTTTAAACGGATAATTGATCATTAGAAAACACTGTATTTCTGATCAATTTGATGTTACTTTAATCGACAAAAAAAATAAATGTTTCTTTCTTAAACAAAGACATTTCTAAGTGACCCTAAACTTTTGAACGGTATTGTATTTACTTAGCCCAAAAATATATGGGGGATTGGAAATGATGCAGACAATTACATTGATGGAAGCCACAATCTCTCTGCAATATTAAAACTGATCTACCCCCTAAAACATAAATAAATATATCCTCATGCAGGATTTTTGTTTAGATATGACAGCATGACATGAGGTAAAGTATAATGGTCTGTGCTTGAGGTTGGTCTAGTGATCAACACTGCCGCCTCCAGACAAAACATGGCCAGCTGAGGTTCTAATCTTCATTGTGCCAGTTGCTTTGCTGCCCTCCCACTCTACCTATTCCACTATCAGTTCAATGCTTTCTAAATAAAGCAAGACTAACAATGCTCTGTCTACACAACAGTCTAAAAGAACATGAAATGCTAGAGAGGAAGGAAAGCTAAGAAGCCGCAGGATATTACCTTCAAGGCACTTGAAAAGTTAATGGGCTTTGTATTTGAAACACATTGTGATTCTTATGAAAAAAAGAGAAAGAGGTACTTTTAAGTGATCCCTCATGCTCAGAATAATTGGCTTTTTTAGCAATGAAGTATTGGAGGACACTTTAGGAATAGTGATGTGAAAAGTAACACAAATTCATTTCTCCAAACATACCCTGAAAGTTAGACTTAGAACTTTTCTGATAGTGTGCTATTGAAGCTCCTATGTGTTTGATGAATGAGTGAGTGAGTAAAAGGCCATGCTTTTAACTGCTCTGTGATTAAATTAAAAAGAAACAAACATTGGTTTGATGCATGCATCTGTCTGTCTGTCCATATGTTTTGTGGATGTACTGTATATAGTACATTGTTGTCAAGTACTGGTATCATACCTAAACATGATTGTTTCTCCTACACAGCAGGGCGTGACACAGGTTGACACACAGAAGAGACACTCACCGTCCATCCTCCTCCATCCGTTGTCATGTCACAGAAGACCTGGAAGCCAGCAGGGTAGTGTGTGGGAAAGACAGAGTAGATCCCATCCTCCCGCTGGCCACTGGTGAAGATATCACTGCAGTCCCGAGGTCTGGAGCCTAGTGAGATCAGAAACCTGATTAACTTTTAAATCCTAGAATTTCTCATAGAACTTATTCAATTAAACCAGCGAGCTCCATCAATTTCTTCTCTTAATAATCTGTCCTATCTCTGAATCAACCTAGACAGCTTCACTACACCCTGTCAAAATCCTGTCTGTACCTTACAGAAACGCCATGTTTGTACAAAAATGACTTGGGATGTCAGAGTGTGCAAACAGTTTAAACCTATTTCAATATGAAGCTATGCTTTTTTTCCCTCTAGTGCAATTGTGAACAATAGCCATGTCAGACATAAAATACATCTAAGATATGGTTCACTGCAGCTCAAGGGATCAACAATTGTCCGACAGCTGACATGGGGTAGTTAAGAGATGTCCATGCACTCATTTACTATTTCTCCTTCCACCAGCCACTATCCATAGGCCTACCATTGGAGCAGCCTTTGGGCCGAGTACTACGGACAGGTGCTCTCTGGAGGTCTGCCTTCAGCTTGCTCTTCAGGTTCCCCGTCTCCTTCTGCATGGAGTTGAGTGTATCACTCACGGAGTTCACCACCTTCACCATGTTGATCTGGCTCTCGGACAGCAGCTGGAAACAAACACACAAACAGCCCATTGAAGGCCACTCTGTAGTTGGAAAAACAACTAAACAGCAACCTGCTATGAAGCTGCCGGATGGGGCTGGAGAAATTACTGACAGAGCTAGGATGAAATGTCCTAACAGTAACTGTTTTGAACAATGTATTTGGATGTAATGCATAGATAGGAGTACTTGTACAGTATGTACCTGACACATGAAATTAGTTTTTCTAAAGGATTTCCTTTGACTAAAATTATCTCCAGTTGAAGAGGGCATGCAGACACCTCCCATTCTCTCATATCTTAGACATCAGGGATCATGCGATACCACTGCAGGCTCTCTGACTCTAAACACACGAGGCCATGTGATTACGTTTCCCTCGGTAGACATGGCATTAACAGTAAATCCTACACCAGTCGTTCCCAAACTTCTTATAATCCCGTACCCCTTCAAACATTCAACCTCCAGCTGCGTAACCCCTCTAGCACCAGGGTCAGCACACTCTCAAATATAGTTTTTTTTGCCATAATTGTAAGCCTGCCACAAACACACACTCTACTATACATTTATTAAACATAAGAATGAGTGTGAGTTTTTGTCAGAACCCGGCTCGTGTGAAGTGACAAAGAACTGTTTATAGGACCAGGTCACAAATAATAATAATAATCAATAATTTTGCTCTTTATTTAGCCATCTTACATATAAAACCTTATTTGTTCATCGAAAATTGTGAATAACTCACCACAGGTTAATGAGAATGGTGTGCTTGAATGGATGCACATAACTCTGCAATGTTGGGTTGTATTGGAGAGAGTCTCAGTCTTAAATCATTTTCCACACACAGTCTGTGCCTGTATTTAGTTTTCATGCTAATGAGGGCCGAGAATCACCTCTCACATAGGTGCGTGGTGTCTTAACGGTACGATTTGCCAAGGCAGGATGTTCAGAGCGCAGCCCAATACAGAAATCTGGCAGTAGCAAATTAAATTACATTTTTAAAGGACCGCTTGTTGCAATTTTGATAATGCTCTCTTGTTCAGATATCGGTAAATGGACTGGAGGCAGGGCATGAAAGGGATAGCAAATCCAGTTGTTTGTGTCATCCGTTTCAGGAAAGACCTGTGTAATTGCGCACCCAACTCACTCAGGTGATTTGTTATATCACATTTGACATTGAATTCATTTGAGTTGAGCTTGAGTTCATTTGCACACAAAAACCATAAGCCTCAATTTTGTCCTGCACACTGAATATAGTTGCGGAGAGTCCCTGTAATCCTAGATTCAGATCATTCAGGCGAGAAAAAACATCACCCAGATAGGCCAGTCGTGTGAGGAACTCGTCATCATGCAAGAGGTCAGACAAGTGAAAACTATGGTTACTAAAGAGAACTTTAAGCTCGTCTCTCAATTCAAATAAATGTGTCAATACTTTGCCCCTTGATAACCAGCACACTTCTGTATGTTGTAAAAGCGTTACTGTACATGGTCGCTGCCCTTGCTTTAACAAAATTAACCATTTTCACTGTAGTGTCCAAAACGTCTTTCAAGCTATCAGGCATTCCCTTGGCAGCAAGAGCCTCTCGGGGGATGCTGCAGTGTACCCAACACATCTTGACCACCAAAGTCCATTTGATGTCACAAAGCTGTCCAGTATTCTTTTTTAAATCCTCTCCTGTTGTCCTGTTCCAGTGGTTTGCAGAAGAAGATGTCTTCCTTAATTGACCCCTCTAAAAACGTAACGGATATATACCAGGAGCTGTGCCAGGCCTGCAACGTCTGTTGACTCATCCAGCTGTCACGCATAGAATTCACTGGCTTGTATGCGAAACAGTAATTGTTTCAAACCATCTCCTGCCATGTCACTGATGAGTCGTGAAAAGGTGTTGTTTGATAAATGCATTATCTGTATAGTTTTTTTTGCCTTTTCCCCCAGCATTGTCCCAGCCATATTTATTTCACCTTTATTTAACCAGGTAGGCAAGTTGAGAACAAGTTCTCATTTACAATTGCGGCCTGGCCAAGATAAAGCAAAGCAGTTCGACACATACAAACAACACAGAGTTCCACGTGGAGTAAAACAAACATACAGTCAATAATACAGTAGAAATATAAGTCTATATACAATGTGAGCAAATAAGGTGAGATAAGGGAGGTAGAGGCAAAAAAGGCCATGGTGGCAAAGTAAATACAATATAGCAAGTAAAACACTGGAATGGTAGATTTGCAGTGGAAGAAAGTGCAACGTAGAAATAGAAATAATGGGGTGCAAAGGAGCAAAATAAATAAATACAGTAGGGGAAGAAGTAGTTGTATCAGCGGTAGCAGAAAGAATTAAGTCCTTATTTTAAAAATTTTTTTTGATGAAGACACTCTCCAGTGTCATTGTTCTCAGCCTGACCACTCACAAAAACTCCTGCTGTTTTTCGCCCAGAGACTGGAGAGCTCTCATTCCACTTTCTGGCGCCTTCTGAGAGCCAATGAAAGCCTTATGAAATGTCACGTTACAGCAGAGATGCTGTATTTTTGCTAGAGATTCCCTAGAAGGAGAACAAATTGTCAGACAGGGCACTTCCTGTATAGAATCTTCTCAGGTTATGGCCTGCCGTATGAGTTCTGTTATACTCACAGACACCATTCAAACAGTTTTAGAAACTTTAGAGTGTTTTCTATCCAAATCTACTAATTATATGCATATTCTAGTTTCTGGGCAGGAGTAGTAACCAGATTAAATCGGGTACGTTTTTTTTCCGGCCGTGAAAATACTGCCCCCTATCCCAAACAGGTTAACTAGGAGGTCGGGGCACCAAGGAAAATATTCAGATTACGAAGTTATAATTTTCCTAATATAACTTTCAGATATCATAATATCTGAGTCTTCTGATTTAATGGCGTATTATTTACCTCACGCCAGTCTCATTCCAAACGTCGTAAATTGTTGGTTATCTGCACGAACCGTCTTCACTATGAGTCATCCATACATCAATTGTTTTAAAATCATTTATTTACTAAACTAAATAATTCACAGAAATGCATAATCAAACAGATATGGTTACAAGGAAATGATAGGAGAATGTGCCCTAGTGGGCTAAACTGGCATGGCGGCTTGTTAGACAAAAGGGGGGTGGGGTCAGCTGAGAAGGCACCACAGAGTTGATAAATATTAACAATTGAAATGCTAATCCTTTGCACATGAACGCTCACTCAGTCTGGAACAATTGCAATCAATATATATATTTCCGCTCAGTGTGTTGTCGGGATCTTTGTTGAAAAGTTCTGTTCTGTTGGAGAGTTTTGTCCTCGCGTTCTCTCGCTCTCTTTCGGTTAGAATGGATATTTCAAAGTGACATTCATTAATGTCGTTATAGGACGGATGCTTCGTCGGTCTTCGCGTTCAATGATACCGAATTCCTAGCTGCAAACTAGTAATTAATATCAAAGACTTGTTATTATTCTGTCGGTTTCAATAGTCTAAGAGTTTAACCACGAGGTGTGGTTGAAGTTCAGAACGCGGAATGCATGGTCAAACCTTGGCCCTCTCTTCTCGAGGTAAGCTGGTCTGGTGATAGAAAATCTGGGTGGGGTTTATACTCGGAACATAGAAAAGGCTGTCTCATGATGCCAGGTCCTGTCTGTGTCCCTGGGGGCGTGCCGATGACTTGGTAAAACTTTCAACAGAAAATACAATTCTCTCACATTAACATCTTACAAGCATCCCAACATATTCCAAATAGCTTTATCCTTATTCATAAATTTTATACAACCATTAGATGTAAGTCTCACCACTGAGGCTATTATATAAACAGAGCCATGGTAATGTAGCCGTATTGTCTCTCATGAGTTTCACAAAATTGAACCAAACGGACCAGTTCATAGCTGGATTCTTCACCGATCTTTTATACCTTCTCCAGAACATAAAGAATTCCTTTGTCTCTCTATGAAAACACTCTGTCTCTTTATACTGTGGCCATGAGGCGGGACATTTTCTTAGGAATTTACGACCGCTCAAACAGGGCCTGAGAAGGGGGAGGTAGGGGGATGGTACATAGAAAACCCAAAGAGGGCAACCTACCCCATCAACTAAACTTTGGTTAAACATAGTTGGCGTGTGTATGTTTTACTGTTTTTGAGCAGGAGGCTTCCCACTTGTCAACAGAGAGAACGTTATGCTCTTGGAATTGTGACCCTCTTTCCTTTGTTGAGAAATCCTTTTTCCACCAAAGGCTATGTAAGTGCTGGTAGAGCATGCTTGCTTTAATATTTTGACACTTGTTCTGTGGACTGAAAGGGGCATCAAACAGAATCAGGTCTAAGGAACACTTCTATGATCCTGACACGAGCAAAGGATATCTGAATTATCGCCTGAAGACCGTATAAGGAAGACATCACGTTGACCCATCAAGAAGAGTATTTCACCCCAGTTGGGAGGCCCTACCCATAGGAGAAAGACTGTCCTGGACCACCAGCTTGTTGGTGATGCTTGTAAGGAGGCCATATCATTCCTTGTCCACTCGGTCGATGAAAAACAAATCTATCAGAAGATGGTGTTCCAGTATCGCCAGGAGATTTATAGTTTATAGTCCAGACAGAAGCACAGATGTCCACAGTCTTTCCCTGGTTTCTGGACATCAAATGATTGGTGAGCTATGTAGTATGTGTTGGAATCAGAACTACAGGCTATTTGTATGATTGAGAACATTATTTTGTGTTGGTCATGAAGTTGAGTTGATCCACCTTGTTTTAGGTGAATCAGGACTTTTTGCTGATGTTCGATGATGAAACATCCTCTAAGCTCCTTGAAAAGTGGGACACATAAAGTAAAAAGTCATCAAACCTGGCTACGACCACCGATTTGCGTCGCCTCCTGAAGTCTGCAGAACAACTGCCAGAGAATGACAGCGAAACTAGGAAGTGGATTCTCTCGAGGGTAGTGCAATGTTTCAAACTCAGTGACTGGGACAATGATGTGTCCTCCCTGCTGCTTCATCTTTTCTCACAACCAGCAGGAGGGAAGAAGACCAAGATCAGTGCCAGTGATGCTGTGGGCAGACTAGTGCACTTTCATAAGGTAAGTTGACATAGTAATTGTTGTGTAATTTCTTTTATGGGTTGTCTCTTTGTCTAACATGTGGAGAGTAACTTAAAAATACCCTTTGTGTTGCAGTCATGCTGCAGCATTGAAGACTATATTTTATTTTATTTTTTTACCTTTATTTAACTAGGCAAGTCAGTTAAGAACAAATTCTTATTTTAAATGACGGCCTAGGAACAGCGGGTTAACTGCCTTGTTCAGGGGCAGAACAACAGATTTGTACCTTGTCAGCTCGGGGATTCAAACTTGCAACCTTTCAGTTACTAGTCCAACGCTCTAACCACTAGGCTACGCTGCCGCCCCAATCTTGATGGGAGTCAGGGTCGACAGCCATGCCTCCTTGCCATTGGAAGAAGACAGAGAGCAAGATTGACAACTAATACTGTACATCGTGGTGGACAAGAGGCTTGTTCCCTGCCAGGCAACTAGTGGTCTGTGTGTGTTTGATGAACTGTTCTGTTTGATAGAAAAGTCTAAATGCTCAGATGGTTTACAGTGAGGAGGACCCTAAGATTGTATTGCGTGGTAAAGATACATTTGAAATGCATTTGAATCAGTTGCAATCAGACCCGCAGCTCCCATCTGTGTATGTTGTAAATAGAAATTCTAAACTAAACAGTTTGCAGCACTTCCATGTTTGTAGTAATTGTTCTGTGGACATAATGCATGACATTCTTGAAGAGGTGGCTCAGTTTGAGTTACAATTGTTGTTTGAATGTGTCTCTGAAAATTTCATTTTGAAACATGCGCTTCTCTCCAGAATCTACTCGTTTGACTATGGGTACTCGGAGTGTAAAAAATGTCCAACTAAAGTCAACCTAGAGAACAGTGGAAATAGCATAGCACTAAATTATATTCAACCTTTTTTGGGGTGATGTTGTTCCACCAGGAAATGAGAACTGGAATTTGCCGCTCATCTTATTGGAAAAATCAACATTGTTTTTTCCTCTTTTCTTAGCCAGTGCATTACTGTGTATCTGAAACATTTGATAATTGAACATCACACACTTTTCAAACAGTTGTACCCACATAACTTGATACCCAAACATCCCTTTATGATACATTACCCAGCATGCATAAGACAAATCGGTCCTTTATTACATACTGTATGTGGTGCATGAGGTTTGAGGCAAAGTACAAACTCTTTAAGAACACCCTCAAAAACTTCAAGAACATTACTAAGTCCCTTGCCAAAAAACACTAATTTGCTATAGGCCATCACTGGGAGACATCACCATTGCGACATACTGAGTATGGACCGATGAAAGCATTTACCCTGAGTGATTTTACTGGTGGTGATGAGTTGGCAGCGTCACTTCAGGTCACTATGCAGAAAGCCATTTACTATACCAGCTGGGTTAAGATGGATGGCACGGAATACAGAGAGGGACTGTTAGTTTGCAGTTAGATGGAGCATGAAATGCCAGTCTTTTGTAAAATAACTAAGATCATTGTGGTTGACAATATTGCATACCTATTGCTGGACAAGTTGCATACTGATAATTTCAGTGAACATTACCATGCATTCACTATGTTTGATAGTGTCGATGACAAATTTGTTGTCAAAGTTGACGATCTGAAATTTTATAGGCCTTTTGTCCTTCAAAGTGCTTATGGTGCTGATGAGAGCCTTTATGTCGTTCCTTTGTTTGACAAGCATTAAAAATGGCGCTGGAACAGAAGGCAGAGGTTTTATGTGCCCCCAACCGATTGTGTTTTTTGTTCGTTTATCTGCGTTGTTTGTAACTTATTTTGTTACTATTTTAGCACATAATGTTGCCGCTACCGTCTCTTATGACCGAAAATAACTTCTAGACATCAGGACTGCGATTATTCACCACGGACTAGCAGAATCCTTTTTCTTCTTTCATGACTCTGACGAGCCCGAGGATATACGAATCCCTCAAGAAGAGGCCAAGACCCCAATGATCTGCATGAAGAGGAGGCGGAGAAAGAGAGGCCGGAGGGCGGGATGCCTACTGAGGAGTAGGAGGCGATCGAATAAACCCCCACTCCCCTCAATTCTGCTCGCAAACATGCAATCTTTGGACAATAAAATGGACGAGTTATTGGGAAGATTAAACTACCAACGGGACATTAAAAACTGTAACATCTTATGCTTCACGGAGTCGTGGCTGAATGACGACAATATCACCATAGAGCTGGCTGGTTATACGATGTACCGGCAGGATAGACAAGGGGTGGCGGTCTATGTATTTTTGTAAACAACAGTTGGTGCACGATATCTAAGGAAGTCTTGAGCTATTGCTCGCCTGAGGTAGAGTTTCTCGTTATAAGCTGCAGACCACATTACCTACCAAGAGAGTTTTCCTCTATATTCTTTGTAGTTGTTTACATACCACCACAGTCAGAAGCTGGCACCGAGATAGCATTGAATGAGCTGTATTCTGCCAGAAGCAAACAAGAAAACCCTCACCCAGAGGCGGCGCTCCTAGTAGCCGGGGACTTTAATGCAGTTTAACTTAAATCAGTTTTACCTAATTTCTATCAACATGTGTCACAGGGGTCGTGGTAAGGAGACCAAGGCGCAGCGTGTAAAGTGCTCATTCTTTTTCTTTAATGAATACACCTCAACAAAAAACAACAAACGACCGATAACAGTCCTGTCAGCTACACAAGACTAAACGGAAACCAACTACCCACAAACCCCAAAGGAAAACAGGCTGCCTAAGTATGGCTTCCAATCAGAGACAATGAAAGACACCTACCTCTGATTGGAAACCATACCCGGCCAAAACATGGAAAACAAAACATAGAAATAGAATACTAGAAAAACCCAAAATACATACAAATCAAACCCCCCTGCCACGCCCTGACCATACTACTATGGTAAATGACCTCTTTCACTGGTCAGGACGTGACAGTACCCCCCCCCCAACCCCAAACGGAGGGAAGGGAGGGTGACAAACGTCTATGGTGGCTCATGCGCTACACCCAGACCCTTCCTCTGCCTCCGATCCTCCAGCAACGGATGTGGCTCCGGATCAGGGTGTAACCCCCGTTCCGTCCGCAGATCCCTCCGCTTCTGTAACCCTGGCCTGTGGATCATTATTGGAGGAATCGTACTGTAGATCCTTACCGGAAGCTCTGTGCTGCAGGCCGCCGCTGGAGGATCTGGGCTGCAGTCCGCCGCTGGAGGATCTGGGCTGCAGGCCGCCGCTGGAGGATCTGGGCTGCAGGTTGCCGCTGGAGGCTCTGGGCTGCAGGTCGCCGCTGAAGGCTCTGGGCTGCAGGCCGCCGCTGAAGGCTCTGGGCTGCAGACCGCCACGGAAGGCTCTGGGCTGCAGACTGCCGCGGAAGGCTCCGGGCTGAGAGGCGTCGCCGGAGGCCCCGGGCCAAGGGGCGTCGCCGGAAGCTCCGGGGCGTCGCCGGAGGGCCCGGGCTGAGGGACGTCGCCGGAGGCTCCGGGCTGAGGAGCATCACCGGAGGCTCCGGGCTGGGGACCTTCGCTGCAGGCTCCGTGCCATGGATCATCACTACTCGTTCAGCGCCATGGATCATCACTGGAGGCTTTGTGCCATGGATCATCTTTGGAGGCTCCGGACTGGAGAGCGTCTCTGTAGGTTCCGGGCTGGGGACCTTTGCTGCAGGCTCCGTGCCATGGATCATCACTGGAGGCTCCGCACCATGGATCATCACTGGATGCTTCGCGCCATGGATCATCACTGGAGGCTCCGGGCTATGGATTATCACTGGAGGCTTCGTGCCATGGATCATCCCTACAGGCTCCGGGCCATGGATCATCACTGGAGGCTTCGTGCCATGGATTATTGCTGGAGGCTTCGGAACTTTGATCATCACTGGAGGCTTCCTACTGGGAGCTGGAACCGGTCTCACCAGACTGGGGAGACGCACTGAGGACCGCGTGCTCAAAGCAGGCACCGGCCGTACTGGGCTATGGAGGCATACTGGAGGAAGAGTGCGAGAAGCAGGCACAGGACGTACTGGGCTATGGTGGCGCACTGGAGGGAGAGTGCGAGAAGCAGGCACAGGACGTACTGGGCTATGGTGGCGCACTGGAGGGAGAGTGCGCGGAGCAGGCACAGGACGTACTGGGCTATGGTGGCGCACAGGAGGGAGAGTGCACAGAGCAGGCACAGGGTACACTGGGCCTTGGAGGCGCACTGGAGGTCTGGCGCTTAGGGCTGGCACAACCCGTCCTGGCTCGATGTTGATTATAGCCCGACAAGGGTGGAGCGCTAGTACAGGACAAACTGGGCCGCGCTGGTGAATGGGGGGTACCGTGCGTAGAGCAGGTGCAGGATAACCTGGGTCGAAGACACGCACTGGAGACCAGATACGTTGAACCAGTGCACTTCTCCCTGGCTGCCGGCCAACTCTAGCACAGCAACGGTGAGGAGCTTGCACCGAGCGCACCGGGCTGTGAGTGCGCATGGGCGACATCGTGTGCACCACCGCATAACACGGTGCTTCTACCGTCACTCGCTCCCCACGGTAAGCACGGGGAGTTGGCTCAGGTCTTAACCTCGCCTTCGCCAATCTACCCGTGTGCCCCCCCCCAAAAAAAAGTATGCCGCTGCCTCTCGGCCTAGCCGTTCCTCCCAGTATCGTCGTTCCGCCTTCGCTGCCTCTATCTCCCACTGCGGACGGCGATACTCCCCAGGGCTTGTCCAGGGTCCTGCCCCATCTAAGATCTCCTCCCAGGTCCACTCCTCTGACCCATACTGCTTGGTCCTGCTCTTCCTCCTCGAGAATGCACGCTGATTGGGCCGTTGGTGGTGGGTAGTTCTGTCACAGGGGTCGTGGAAAGGAGACCAAGGCGCAGCGTGTAAAGTGCTCATTCTTTTTCTTTAATGAATACACCTCAACAAAAAACAACAAACGACCGATAACAGTCCCGTCAGGTACACAAGACTAAACGGAAACCAACTACCCACAAACCCCAAAGGGAAACAGGCTGCCTAAGTATGGCTTCCAATCAGAGACAACAAAAGACACCTGCCTCTGATTGGAAACCATACCCGGCCAAAACATGGAAAACAAAACATAGAAATAGAATACTAGAAAAACCCACATAGAAACAGAAAACCCAAAATACATACAAATTAAACCCCCCTGCCACGCCCTGACCATACTACTATGGCAAATGACCTCTTTCACTGGTCAGGACATGACAACATGTTAAATGAGCAACCAGGTGGTAAAGAACTCTGGACCACCTATACTCCACACACAGAGATGCATACAAAGCTCTCCTTCGCCCTCCATTTGGCAAATCTGATTCATGCCTACAAGCTAAATTTAAAGCTGGAAACACCAGTGACTAGATCAATAAAAAAGTGGTCAGAGGAAGCAAACACTAAGCTACAGGACTGTTCTGCTAGCACAGACTGTAATATGTTCCGGGATTCGTCCGATGGCATTGAGGAGTACACCAGATCAGTCATTGGCTTCATCAATAAGTGCATCGAAGTCGTCTCCACAGTGACTGTACGTACATACCCCAACCAGAAACCATGGATTACAGGCGATATCCGCACTGAGCTAAAGGCAGGAGCTGCCGCTTTCAAGGAGTGGGACTCTAACCCGGAATCTTATAAGAAATCCCACTATGCCCTCCGACGAACCATCAAACAGGCAAAGCATCAATACAGGACTAAGATCGAGATGCACTACACTGGCTCTGACACTCGTCGGATGTGGCAGGACCTGCAAACCATTACAGACTACAAAGGGAAGCACAGCCGAGAGCTGCCCAGTGACACGAACCTACCGGACAAGCGAAACTACTTCTATGCTCGCTTCGAGGCAAATAACACTGAAACATGCATGCAGCTGTACCGGAAGACTGTGTGATCCCGCTCTCCGCAGCCGATGTGAGTAAGATCTTTAGACAGGTCAACATTCACAAGGCCGCAGGGCCAGACGGATTACCAGGACGTGTACTGCGAGCGAGCTCTGACCAATTAGCAAGTGTCTTCACTGACATTTTCAACCTCTCCCTGTCCGAGTCTGTAATACCAACATGTATAAAGTAACTTGCCTAAATTACTACTGACCCGTAGCACTCATGTCTGTAGCCATGAAGTGCTTTGAAAGGCTGGTCATGGCTCACATGATCCCAGAAACCTTAGACCAACTCCAATTTCCATACCACCCCAACAGATCCACAGATGATGCAGTCTCTAATGCACTCCACACTGCCTTTTCCCACCTGGACAGAAGGAACACCTATGTGAGAATGCTATTCATTGACTACAGTTCAGCGTTCAACACCACAGTGCCCTCAAAGCTCATCAATAAACTAAGGACCCTGGGACTAAACACCTCCTTCTGCAACTGGATCCTGGACTTCCTGACGGGCTGCCCCAGGTGGTAAGGGTAGGTAACAACACATCTGCCACCCTAATCCTCAACACAGGTGCCCCTCAGGGGTGCGTGCTCAGCCCCCTCCTGTACTCCCTGTTCACTCATGACTGCACGGCCAGGCACGACTCCAACACCGTCATTAAATTTGACGATGACACAACAATGGTAGGCCTGATCACTGACAACATCGAGATAGCCTATAGGGAGAAGGTCAGAGACCTGGCCGTGTGGTGCCAGGACCACAACCTCTCCCTCAATGTGATCAAGACAAAGGAGATGATTGTGGACTACAGGAAAAAGAGGACCGAGCACGCCCACATTCTCATCGACGGGGCTGCAGTGGAGCAGGTTGAGAGCTTCAAGTTCCTTGGTGTCCACATCACCAACAAACTAACATGGTCCAAGCACACCATGACAGTTGTGAAGCGGGCACGACAAAACCTATTCTCCCTCAGGAGACGGAAAAGATTTGGCATGGGTCCTCAGATCCTCAAAAGGTTCTACAGCTGCACCATCGAGAGCATGCTGACTGGTTGCATCACTGCCTGGTATGGCAACTGCTCGGCCTCTGACCGCAAGGCACTACAGAGGGTAGTGTGAACGGCCCAGTACATCACTGGGGCCAAGCTTCCTGCCATCCAGGACCTCTATACCAGGTGGTGTCAGAGGAAGGCCCTAAAAAGACTCCAGCTACCCTAGTCATAGACTGTTCTCTCTGCTACCACACGACAGTGGTACCGGAAAGCCGAGTCTAGGTCCAAGAGGCTTCTAAACAGCTTCTACCCCCAAGCCATAAGACTCCTGAATCTAGTCAAATGACTACCCAGACTATTCACATCCCCCACTCCCCTCACCACTGCCACTCTCTGTTGTCATCTATGCAGAGTCACTTTAATTAACTCTACCTACATGTACATACTACCTCAACTAACCGGTGCCCCCGCACATTGATTCTGTACTGGCACCACCCTGTATATATTATTGTTTTTTTACTGCTCCTCTTTAGTTACTTGTTACTTTTATCTCTTATCCGTATTTTTTGAAACTGCACTGTCGGTTAGGGGCTTGTAAGTAAGCATTTCACTGTAAGGTCTACATCTTTTGTATTCGGCACATGTGACTAATACAATTTAATTTGAGTAATAGATTATTGGCAACTATGTCAAGAAAATTGCATAGCCTAGTCTTAAGGAGGACTTCCACTTGTGTTAAATAGGAACTCTGCAAATACTCTTGTTCTCATATAGTACATGTACTGAGGCACCTGTGATGCACTGATTTCATTCTGATGTGCCTGTGATGCACCATTTTCATTTTAATGCGGGTGTGATGCACTGTTTTCACAGTGATGGGCACCTCGGTACATGCACTATATGTGATGCACTGTTTTCATTCTGATGCGCCTGTGATGCACTGTTTTCATTTTAATGTGCCTGTGATGCACTGTTATCACTGTGATGCGCCTGTGATGCACCTTTAACATTTTAATAGGCCTGTGATGCACTGTTTTCACTTTGGCCTAAATAAATTAAACAAAGCAGAGTCACTACTCTTGTAAGGAATCATTTATTGCTCCTGTTTAAGTCACCTACAACTTGCAGGCTTGATTTATGAGTGGGAGAGAACCAGACAAAATTGTTATTTCCTAGTGTGAATATTTAGCACTTTCTGGTGTCAATTCAGCTCCAGGATGCATTCTCTAGAGTTGATCCTCAACATTGTAAGGTGTTGCTGCTCAATTCTGAGGGTGTTGAAAAAAGACTCCAATGGGTCATTTGAACAACGTCCGAGGTGTTATATTGTAACACTCCAAGTGTTTCAATAAGAACTCTACCAGAGTGTTAAATTAACACTGTGTGGCCCTTTATAAACACTGGATGAGTGTTGAAAAAACACTTCCATGAGTCATTTGAAAAAAACCTGAAGTCATATCTTAACACTCAAGAGTGTTTCACTATTAACACTACAAAAGTGTTAAATTAACACAGAGTAGACCTACAGTACCTGTGAAAGGTTTGGACACAGCTATTCATTCAAGGGTTTTTCTTTATTTTGTACTATTTTCTATATTGTAGAATATTAGTGAAGACATAAAAACTATGAAAGAACACATATGGAATCATATAGTAACCAAGAAAGTGTAAAACAAATCAATGTATTTTATATTCTTCAAAGTAGCCACCCTTTGCCATGATGACAGCTTTGCACACATTTGGCATTCTCTCAACCAGCTTCACCTGGAATGCTTTTCCAACAGTCTTGAAGGAGTTCCCACATATGCTGAGCACTTGTTGGCTGCTTTTTCTTCACTCTGCGGTCCAACTTATACCAAATCATCTCAAATGGGTTGAGGTCGGGTGATTGTGGAGGCCAAGTCATCTGATGCAGCACTCCATCACTCTCCTTTTTGGTCAAATAGCCCTTACACAGTCTGGAGGTGTGTTGGGTCATTGTCCTGTTGAAAAACAAATGATAGTCCCACTAAGCGCAAACCAGATGGGACGACGTATCGCTGCAGAATGCTGTGGTAGCCATGCAGGTCAAGTGTGCCTTGAATTCGAAATAAATCACTGACAGCGTCACGAGCAAAGCACCCCAACACCATCACACCTCCTCCTCCATGCATCATGATGGGAACCACTCTGCATCTCACACCTACTCCCTGTGGATCAGTTGGAAGAGCATGGTGTTTGCAACGCCTGCATGGTGTGTGCAATGCCAGGGTTGTGGGTTCGATTCCCACGGGGGGCCAGTACAAAAAAATAAAAATGCATGAAATTAAATGTATGAAAATGTATGCATTCACTACTTAAAGTTGCTATGGATAAGAGTGTCTTCTAAATGACTAAAATGTAATGTAAAATCTCAAAAGACACTGCGGTTTGAACCAAAAATCTCAAATTTGGACTCATCAGATCAAAGGACAGATTTCCGGGTTAGTGTTTGGCCGGGGTAGGCAGTCACTGTAAATAAGAATTTGTTCTTAACTGACTTGCCTAGTTAAATAAAAAAACTTTTGGGTTCTTTGCAGCAATTCGACCATGAAGGCCTGATTAACACAGTCTCCTCTGAACAGTTAATGTTGAGATTTGTCTCTTATTCTAATGAACTTATCCTCTGCAGTAGACGTAACTCTGGGTCTTCCTTTCCTGTGGCGGTTCTCATAGCGCTTGATGGATTTTGCGGCTGCACTCAAAGACATTTTCTGCATTGACTGACCTTGATGTGTTAAAGTAAGGATGGACTGTCATTTCTCTTTGCTTATTTGAGCTGTTCTTGCCATAATACGGACTTGGTCTTTTACCAAATAGGGCTATGCTCTGTATACCCACTCTACCTTGTCACAAGACAACTGATTGGCTCAAACGCATTAAGAAGCAAAGAAATGCACCTGAGCTCAATTTCGAGTCTCATAGCAAAGGGTCTGGGTATTTCTGATAAAAACCTGTTTTAGATTTTTGCATTATGTGGAATTGGGTGTAGATTGATGAGGGAAAAAAATAATTTCATACATTTTAGAATAAGGCTGTAACATAACATAACGTAGAAAAAGGGAAAGGGTCTAAATACCTTCCGATTGCACCGTAATCCGGTTTGTGTCATGCTAATTTAGCTTTTTGCTACCAGTGGAAACAATTTTGAAGATGACGAAGACAAAATGTAAAATCCTTAAAAGTTGTTATGAGAAACCTGCACTGCTGTGTCAACATAGCTCAGAACTTATTATCGGATGTATTAGGTTACGAAATCTGACTTTTTGAATATAATGTTAATGATATGTTAGAGAAAGACCCCACTGAATGATTCAGAACATGAATAATCACATTTGTCTTGGTAAAATGAATTTCATAACATAAGGAAGTGAAAATTTGTCACCAAAGCACAATTTCACCCATTCTAGGAGAAGTGGGTGGACACCCTGCAGAATGAGGATGTTTGAGTAAGTCTACAGCATGGGTGGGCAATAATTTCATCTCAAGAGCGACATCGGCATTTCATTTTCCGGACCGATTTGTTGATCAAAAGCAATTTGCTGAGCAAAGTTATTTGAAAAGATATAGGCCTATTATAATGTAGACATCATTTCTACCTAGTTGTAGACCTTTAATAGTGGCCTGGAGTGTTTTTTTAACCCAAAATAATAATTTCCCAGATGTAATTTAATTTAGTTTAATTATAACAATATTTTTTTAACTCAAACCTCACTGGGTTTTGGAATGACTGGGCCAAAAAGCCAAAAGGAGAAGGAGAACGGTGAGCAGCAGCAGCATCAAACCACAGGGGCCACCCCCAAGCCCAGCAGCGATGATGCTGCTGAGCTCCAGCTAGCTCTGCGTGCAAAACATACCCACCCTTCCCCAAGCGTCGCCAGGATAATGGCTCCACAGCCCCCTCCACCTCCGACTGTTCCTGACGATCTTGGAACAGAGGAGCCAGCCCAGGTTAGCCTAGAATTTTACCCTAGCCAAGGTTTTCTGTCCAAAAACATTCATTTTATAGCAACTGGTTCATAGGAAGAGAGTGACTGGCATACTCATTTACTACAGATTAGAGCACTGCACGGGAATAAAATTAAGCCCGAGCCCTACCTATGCACGTATCGTTCTGGTCCTACCCTACCCAGGCCCAATTGCTTTTGCCAAATTTAAGGCCCAGCCCTGCCCGAAACCCAAAATCAGAAAGAACTTCCTCCTTTAGTAAATCCATCAACTGCTCCTCTCTGTCTGTCACTTAATCACTCCGCTTGAGCTGCTCTGCCAGATATATTGGAGATAGGAATCCTATTGGGAAATGAATGGAGGACTATATAGCGCCCCACCCAGCAGATTGTTGACCACTAGCGTTCACGTTGTCATGCTGTTGCTAAGCTAATCATCACCCAATCCCCTCTCAAAGTCTCTAACTCCCTGATCTGTTTCACCTGTCCTTGTGCTTGTCTCCATCCCCTCCAGGTGTCGCCCATCTTCCCCACTTATCCTCTGTGTATTTATACCTGTGTTTTCTGTCTGTCGGTGCCAGTTCATCTTGTTTGTTCAAGCCTACCAGTGGTTTGTGTCTCAGCTCCTGCTTTTTCCAGTCTCTCTTTTCTCGCCCTCCTGGTTTTGACCCTTGCCTGTCCTGACTTCAAGCCCGCCTGCCTGACTATTTTTGTTTCCCATGTTGAAAATTCTGTGTTAATGCTAATGCAGACAAGGCCTTCACCCAAGCTGGGTATTCTAACTGTAAGTATGCTATTGATAGTACCAAATGATTCACTAGGCACGCATCAAGCAAAGAGCATTTGAAATGCACTGCATTGTGGAAAGAAAAACAAGTTTGAAGTGCTATGGGAACATCAGCGTCAACACTGGCAAGAAATTGCATGTATTTGTCGGAGCTTGTGGACATCATTGAGTTCCTTGTTTCAAACCAGTAACCACTGAGGGGGACATATGACATGATAGAGTCAAGAGGTGTGGGTGGCAGTGGACCTTTTCTGTCTATGATGGAATATACTCTCAGAAAAGACAACAAACTTGCCAAGATGTTGAGCACCATACCCCACAATACCACATACTGTACAAGTCACACGATATTTAAAATGAAATCATAGTGGGGCATCCAAAGCTACATGCGAGAGCTCATTTTCCACTTTGACAAACGCGTTCAGTCAGCACAGAAGAAGCATGCTACACCCGAGGAAAGCTCAACTAATCCAACTGGCATTTGAGGGGGATCTTACAAAAAGATTTCGGGGAGAATGGAATGATCGATTACTCAGAAACAATCTAGCTGGTTAGTTTTTAATCAAAATCTTAGTGGTATAGCCAATGGCATCATTCAGCAAAAATCTAGGATATGGAATGGCAAAATGACTTCCATGTGTGTAGGGCTCTGTCCATGGTGCTGATGGAGCGCAGCGGAGATTTCGAACCAACCTGTCACTTCTTGGTCAAAAGCACTCAATGGTATTGGCATTTCAACTTTTGTTTATTGTGGTATAGTGTGATATAAACAGAATTCAATATAATTCCAATGCAATAACTAAAATGATGCCCCTGGGTATAGCTACATATCGGTTTGTTTCATCATACAAATAGTTAACTTCTATTATGGTTGTTGTGGTGGTTAATGGAACTGTGCATATTGGTTATGTGTTTATGGTAGGCTGGCATTGCTTAATTGATTAAGTGGGTCGAATTTGATCCACATAAGTGTATTGTGACATATCACAACGTGTTGCTGTGCTCATGAGCAATACAGTTTTCCATGCTTGAAGCAGGCCTATTGGCCTATTTGTTTTGCAAGACAGCTGTGCATGGCTGCATCTCACTGTAGTAGGATGTTTTTGTTATTTGGATCTCCATTCGTCTTTTGTTTACTGTGTTTGTTTACTGTTAATGTAACTAGCCTAAATATAGATTGTGCCATGCCTTTATCAATCTGATATTTTGCTTACTAGTCCTCTTTGATACCACTGTTTTGTTCTTTTCACATTCATTTGTTTGCATTCGCAGTTGTGTCGATATTCTAAGCCAAACTGCTATTCAGTATTTTTGTTTGCATGTATGAATAACTAGCTACTACTTTCCACATTTAGTTTGCATTATTTTGATAAGACAGCTGAATGTACAGCTGCATTGACACAGACCGTTTGTAATAGGTGAATTACCCTATCTATTACTAAAATGGTCTCGCTTTAGTGTGCATGGCGCTGTCCATTGTGCTGATACAGCTCAGTGGAGATAGGCTACAGATTTCGCGCCAACCTGTGATTTATAAAGCACTCAATCAATGGTCTCGGAGTCTCGGCATTTGAACTTTATGTTTATTGTGGTATAACGTGATATAAGCGGAATTTAATATAATTCCAATGCAAGAACCCCCCCAAAATTGTGCCCCCTCACCTATTTCAACTGCCTCCTTAGTCACTTTATCCTGGCGCCAGGTCTTTTGCCCACGCCTGGTCTAGAGTAAGGTGACATCGTCAAAGATGGTGGATAAATGAAGAGTTCACTCAGGCCATTTACCTTTGAAAAAAAAGTTATCTTCCGGTCTCCTTAACTGGGCATTTCCCATAGACACCAATGCAATAGCATCTGGGTCTCGTCTACTTAGTACCTTGAATTTCATTGACCAAGAAACCCCCCCCCCCCAAAAAAAAAACAGCGAGTGAGTTGTCTCGCTTCCTCTTCCGTCTCTGACATAGGAACTCTTTAGAGACCCACAATGCCTCGGGTTTGACATTGATGACAGCGCACTTCATGTACACATGGTGAAAACATGATCACTCTCGGCTCTCTGCACAGATTCCCTCTCCCAAACGCCCCCCACATTCCCCTCCCTAACATGCTTCTATAGCAATGGCACTTGCCTGTCAATCACCAGTGGGCCTCAAACCACAACGCTGGTATGAAAAATACATGCTATTAGGAGTTTTCTCCGCTCATCTCCTCTAATCTGCTGAAGCCCTCTCTCTCTCACAGTAGCGGGTCCTACAGCAGTTTGATATACTGTACTGTGCGAACAATAATATACAGAATGGAAGACTACGAGCAGAGATTCCACAGTATCTGTAGTTCCAGAAATAATGTTGTTTTGTAAATTTGTGCCACGATACATTTTGTCACTGTGGAAATGCTCTAGGATATTATTTGTTTGAACTCTCAGCTTGTAAAAAGTGATGTAGGCCTACAATTCTCATTAAAACATATGTGCCCTAGAACAAAATAACAATAAATATGACAAGGGGGCGCCAAATATAAAAATGACATTGTGCTCTGAGCTTCAGTTATCATCCCTTTTGCAGATTTTTTATAAGTGAAAACACATCCAGAGGTCTCTCCATTAAAATCAATAACTAAATTATCCCACCTCTCTTCTTTCCTCCGAAACGTTTTTCTTATCTCCCTCTGGGTACTATTATCAACACTGTCAAATGGCTCCACAGAAAGCACTGCCTGGAAAACACAATGACACTCCTCACTTTTACCTGCTACCTTGTCTGAAGGAGAAGGCCTTGGATCTCCTCTCTAAATGTACATTTCGCCTGACAGTGTTCCTACAGCTTAGACTCTGTGTCTCCGACACTCACTGTGTGAATGTGACTGTGCAGCAGAGTTTGGCTGGCTGTCAGTGAGCAGATGCCACTTGGAG
The DNA here is from genome assembly GCF_901001165.1 of Salmo trutta. NCBI lineage: Eukaryota > Metazoa > Chordata > Actinopteri > Salmoniformes > Salmonidae > Salmo > Salmo trutta. The sequence goes on along the minus strand of NC_042965.1, from coordinate 7,596,259 downwards.
ACGGGAGGGGGAGAAGTGCCAACCAGTGTTAATTTAACGGCTAGGGTGACAGATGAGTCAAGATGAGTCGAACATTCTTCTTGATTCCGATGACTTTGCGAGGGAAGACATGTTTGTTTCTGTGACAGAGGCTATAATCACCACAGCCCTGATGGAATGTAGCACTGTAGCAACAGACCGGGTATCTATTGCCTGTAGTGATCATTCTAATGAGGTCACGTTGATAATGAAGTGGCAGTAGGCATCAGGGCTCTTGCAGGACTTTAAATTCAGTGGGAATCAAGGTAGTTAACAGCACCACCCCTCTCCTTTTGGAATCCCAATCCCTTTCATATTTATTTAGGACAGTCTAGTAGAAAGGAGATAGCGAGACAGATATAGGGGTGCAGTCAGATGGGAACGGCCCAAACATGTTTAGAACCCTTGGGTGATATGGTCTGTAGTTGACAGAGCTACCACTTTTTAAATGTTTTTTTATTTATTTAACTCGGCAAGTCAGTTAAGAACAAATTCTTATTTACAATGATGGCCTACCAGGGAACAGTGGGTTAACTGCCTTGTTCAGGAGCAGAACCACAGATTTTTACCTTGTCAGCTTGGGGATTTGATCCGGCAACCTTTCGGTTATTGGCACAACACCACTAGGGCTACCTGCTGCCCACTAGACCAGACTGACACCATCCACTTCTACCACAACTGTCTAAAAATCTACTTTCAAAGCCCTTATATCTCACACTCTCCTTATGACATGCTTAGCTGTTATAATTCCCCCTGATACAGGGTATAAAAAAACAGTAGGTTAGGAAAGTAGATGTCTTTTTTCATTTTGTTCTATAGTTGAATCCAATATTACAGAAGTTGAGCGAGTTGGCAAAAAGTTAGAGGTAAAAATATGTGTTCCTCTGGCAGACCTTGATAGCTTTGACAACTGGGCTATGGATTATGGTTATTGTCTGCATCCTGACATACAGTTAAGTACTCTGGTGAAATTTAGCCTCTAGTTACTGTTGAATGGATCTTGAAAATGTGTTGCTTTGTATTGTGCAGTTCTCCTTCTGCTGCTACACACTATTAAAATAGAAAGACTCATCACCATTATTGTGCAGTAAAACCATGAAAAGTAGTGCACCTAAGCCAAGATCTGGTGTTTTAATGTAAACCTAATGTAGGTGTTACGACACACTGAATGTATTTCAAAACAGAATGGAAGTACTCTGAAACACCAAAGTGGTACTTGAATCTGTATAATTGAGTTTTTAAGAGTGTTGTGAAAACACTTTTTGGTGTTTCAGTGCATGTAAAGGCTAGTATTAAAACACAAAAATAATGGTTTTGCAGACTGTCTCTCATACAATTAAATGGTTTTAAACTGCAAATGGATTATCACATAAATATTGATTGGTGATTTTCATGATGACACTGGGAATTGATTACATTCCCTAGTGTAGACTTTGGCACTAATTATAGGCTTGGTCATAAAGTAAATCTCGTTTAAAATGGAGTTTGGAACATCAGTGCATCACAACGGGTAAATAAAGGTTGGGTTTTGATTTGACGATGTCCATTTGCCCACGAACATCGGGCAGCTGCGGTGATGACGATCTATTCAATAGCATAGACAGTGAGACAGATCTGCCTAGCAGCTCCGACTTTGTTTACATCAGTCAACATGTCACACACTTTTTTAACTTGAGAAATAGTGCACCAAACACCTTATTTAGGATGTAAAATTACGCAACTAAAACATCCTCTGCAAAATTAATTACAGATTCCTTGAGGTATCATAGATTAATTCTGGAGATTCTTTTAGAGAGTAAAATAGGCTTCCACATCTACAGTGTCTCATGGGGGACAAACATCATTAACCAAATGCAGAACCACACCTACAAGACTCTAATAAGTACATGTGTCACGACTTCCGCCGAAGTCGTTCCCTCTCCTTGTTCAGGCGGCGGTCGACGTAACCGGCCTTCTAGCCACTGCCAATCCACTTTTCATTTTCCATTTGTTTTGTCTTTGTTTTACACACCTGATTTCAATCCCACAATTACTGGTTCATTATTTAACCCTCTGTTCCCCCATGTTTTTTTGTGAGTGATTGTTTGTTGTATTTTCGGTCTGTCATGGTGTGTGTGTATTTGTTACTTTGAGTAAAAGTACTTTGATTACTCATATCTGCAGTCCTGCGCCTGACTCGCTACACCTAGGACCCATTACAACATGCATGCATACTGTACTTATTAGTTATAATACCCTGCAAAGGAGAAGAGTGTAGTTCAAAGGCTTTGGCTGCAGTGCCTAAGTTGACTTTGCACAAAGTGGTATGGTGATTTGAACCAGTAATTAGTAGATTTTTGAACATGTCTTGAGTTTGTAAAGATATAGTTTAGATACTTTAAACACCTTTTCAGGACAAGTTCCCAGTTGATATACCAAAAGCACTTCTCTACTACTATGAATTCATATTTTACACAGAGATCAGGGTCATTCTACTCTGATGAATGGAACATTTTGAAGGGCCATTTGTTGTACCAATACCTTAAAATTCCACAGTAAAAATGTCTGATTCGGTTATTCGTTATAGATACAAGTGTGTAGTTGCTTAGTGAAAAGGTTTCAAGATGCAACCTATTTTTGCAGCCTTGTCTGCTTAGTGCAGTCAGGTTTTGTCTCATAGGGGATTTGTGGCAGGAAATCTGACATTTTAAAGGACTGTATTTTTAGAGTGCATTAGTCCACAGCCAAATCATTGTGCATGCACACTGTACTTATTAAAGTTACAATACCCCGCAAAGGCTTGATTGTAGGTCAATGCCTTTGGCTGCAGTGCCAAAGTTGACTTTGAATAAAGTTGTATGGGGATTTGGACCAGTAATTACACTGAACAAAAATATAAACGAAACATGTAGAGTGTTGATCCCATGTTTCATGAGCTGAAATAAAAGATCCCAGAAATGTTCCATTTGTACAAAAAACATATTTCTCTCAAATCTTTAGCACAAATTTGATTACAGCCCTGTTAGTAAGCATTTCTCCTTTGCCAAGATAATCCATCCACCTGACAGATGTGGCATATCAAAAAGCATGATCATTACACAGGTGCACCTTGTGCTGGGGACAATAAAACACCGCTCTAAAAAGCTCCCTCTGACCATTTTACTCACCCTGGTAGAGTTGGTTAGTGTTGCTGATGGCAACAATGTAATTATGCTTTTCTTGCCAGCGTTCATTGACACCAGCCATACTCAACGGATGTTGAGCGTTTGTAAATGTGTCAGTTATTCTGCGCTCTGGCACACTCAGATGAGAGTACTCTGAAATCAGAGTAGATAGCCAGAGCGAATTTACCAGCTACGTCTATCAACAGCTGTTGCAGTGACATCATTAACATTCTATTGAAATGGATACTTGCATAGTGGAGTCTTTTGTTATTAAGACATGTAGCTAGCTAGCTAAACAATTAACCATAATCCCAACTCATGACTGTACTACCCTGCATGAATCTAATATTACTACACAGATCATAAATGTAACGTTAGCTAGCAAGCCAGCCAGCTAATAGTAAACTTCAACTTGAAATGAAAACAACTTTCTGACAATTGTAGAAATGTGTAATATCAGAAAATGTAGCTAGCTAGACTATCTTAAGTGTATACATGGATGGATGCTTCTCCCTCTGTCATGGATGCCACGGTTGCCCTTAGTTTGAAGATGTAGTCCGGATTTCAAAACTCGGTCCTCCAGAAAGTGGAGAGCAACACTTATGCAGTTCTACTACGCAATATATATTTTTAAAAGCTGCGTTAGACAGGATTACCTACACATACTGACCAGCTCAAATAGACAGAAGAATGCTACATGGCAGACCAATCCGAACTCATCTCTCGGCATGTCCAGCCCACGGTTAGCGGGAAGGTTGTTGTGTTTACGCATTTACAGATGGCAAAGAAGTTTGTTATTAGTTCCAGAAGGCATTTCTGCCAAAAAAGTATAGTTTACTCATAGTTTCCTGAAATGAGTCAGAAATGTTGAGTTTTGTCACACAACACAATGCCAAAGATGTCTCAAGTTTTGAAGGAGCGTGCAATTGACATGCGGACTTCAGGAATGTCTACCAGAGCTGTTGCCAGAACTGAATGTAAATTTTTCTACCATAAGCCGCCTTCAAGGTAGTTTTAGAGAATTTGGCAGTACGTCCAACCAGCCACACAACCACAGACCACGTGTATGGCGTTGTGTGGGTGAGCAGTTTTCTTGTGTTATAGTTGTGAACAGAGTGCCCCATGGTGGAGGTGGGGTTGGTATGGGCAGGCATAAGCTACGGACAATGAACACAACTGCATTTTATCGATGGCAATTTGAATGCACAGAGATACCGTGACGAGATTCTGAGGCCCATTGTCATGCCTTTCATCAGTCACCATTACCTTATGTTTCAGTATGATAATGCACAGATCTGCACAAAATTCCTGGCCTGCATACATACCAGCCATTTCACCAATTGCACATGTTTGGGATGCTCTTGATCGAGGTGTAAGACAGCATGTTCCAGTTCCCGCCAATATCCAGCAACTTCGCACAGCCATTAAAGAGGAGTAGGACAACATTCCACAGGCCACAATCAACACCCTGATCAACTCTATGTGACGCTTATAAGAAATCCCGCTATGCTCTCACATGAACCATCAAACAGGCAAAGCGTCAATACAGGACTAGGATTCAATCCTACTACACCGGCTCCGATGCTCGTCGGATGTGGCAGGGCTTGCAAACTATTACGGACTACAAAGGGAGACCCAGCCGTGAGCTGTCCAGAGACGCGATCCTACCAGACGAGCTAAATTACTTTTATGCTCGCTTAGAGGCAAGCAACACTAAAGCATGCATGAGAGCACCAGCTGTTCCGGATGACTGTGTGATCATGCTCTCCATAGCCGACATGAGCAAGATCTTTAAACAGGTCAACATTCACAAGGCTGCGGGGCCAGATGGACTACCAGGATGTGCACTCAAACATCAGAGGGATGCACAATTATGCAATACACTGGGATTTTCCCCAAAAATATTGACGGAAATGTATTTTACTTGGAGATAATGAGAACAATCAGATTACCAGCTACCTAGTTGATAGCCCTCAAAAACAAAAACATTTATATTATTCTCTCCTATTTCAGATATCGCTATCAGATAGGGCCTCTCTGCAACTTCTAATGTAGTTAGATATAAATCTGGCATTTTACAGTATAAAATAAACACTTTTTGTAGCATTGAAAAGGCTAATAATGTTCACATAATCAAAAATTGTTAAATGGATGTCACGCCCTGACCTTAGAGATCCTTATTATTATTCTCTTTGTTTGGTTAGGTCAGGGTGTGACTCAGGTGGGAAAGTCTTTCTATTTCTTTGTTTTTGGCCGAATGTGGTTCCCAATCAGAGGCAGCTGTCTATCGTTGTCTCTGATTGGGGATCATATATAAGTTATTTTCCTTTTGGGTTTTGTGGGATCTTGTTTTCTGTTTAGTGTCCGTGCCTGACAGAACTGTACGCTTTCGTTTTCGCCTTTTGGTATTTTGTTGAAGTGCTTTGTGAATAAAAGAATCATGAACACTTTCCACGCTGCACTTTGGTCTATTCTTCCTACCACCAACGAGAGCCGTTACAATGGATTTATTTATACATCCAGAGAGATAAATTAACAGAGGCCCTACAATACAAAGAGAGATTTTAAGAAAACACAGGCCTTATATATAGGCCTAATATGTCACGGCTGTCGTAGTAATGAGCGGACCAAAGTGCAGCGTGTGTGTCGTTCCACATTTTATTTACACTGTGAAACTATGTAATACATAAATAAACTGAATGACAAACAACAAACCGTGACACAGAGGTGAAACATACACTACTCAAAATGAATCTCCCACAAACCCAGGTGGGACAAACACCCAGTTAAATATGACCTCCAATTAGAGCCAACGATGACCAGCCGCCTCTAATTGGAGATCATCTCAAACAAAGCCCAACATAGAAATACAAAAACTAGAACAACCCAACATAGAAATACAAAAACTAGAACAACCCAACATAGAAATACAAAACTAGAACATAACAACATAGAAAAACTAAACTAGAAAACCCCCCCATCACGCCCTGACCTACTCTACCATAGAAAATAACAACTTACTATGGTCAGGATGTGACATAATAGTATAGGCCTAATAGTACAAGCGATGACTCTGCAGTTATCAATTGGCTTGCAAGGTGACAAAGTAACATTTTATTATCTAAAGGTTTTCACTCTAACATTTGAGAAAACATGTAACAATTTAATATCTGATAGTCCATAACTGAGGTAATATGATAATGTATGCCTGTTAGTAGAAAAGTCACGAACCAGCTAGACCAGGATCATTTAGTTACCAAGCTGTCTACCAGCCTGAGCTTCCAAAGGTCATTACAGATAGCTAGCTATCATTATACGGGTTAGGCTTAAGGCTTAAAGTTAAGATGCATTACTTCTTGCAATCAACTGCCAGCAGGCATACTATTTCCTATGAATCATAGATATCACAAATAAAAAAATATGTAGATATTTAGCTATGTATGTAGTTAGCTAGCTAAGCTAACACTTACTATAGCTAAATAATAATATGGGGATCATGCATTTTTCTGGTAAAATAGCAATCATGTAGCAGCCCTCTCTTCTGCTTGGCTGGCTAGCTAGCTAGCTTCATATCTAATCACTAGCCAGTTTGTTTTAGCTAGGTCTAGCGCATACCTAATGACTAATAATTGTCATTATGAGTATTTTATTTTGTAAAGTTAGTCATAAAAAAATGTACATAAAAAATACGAGAGCTAAATCAAATAGGCTAACTCCACTTTCAGCCACCATGCCAAAATTCACAATTTGCTCGCTCCTATTAGTGAAGCATTGGTGTCAGCCGTTACTATGGAAATTGAAGATGGCGCAACCCATACACCTCTAATAAACGTTGTTCAAGATCAAAATACTAAAAATAGAGTTTGTTACAAGCACATGTTTAGTATTAGTGGATTGAATACATCTCTTTGCTCAGCTTAACTTCCTGAAGTGCTTCCATTCCCCTTTAATATTGTGAAAAAAGTGGAGATTGTCCCATCTTTCAGAATTCCACATGGTATATTTGCATAGCTTAATCACAATCATTTTGCCTATTGATATGTTTATTAATTGTATATTCATATGACAATTTATTAATATTAAAGTATTTGATAACCTAATTATGCATTCATGTACTATCATTGTTATTTGCATACATACATACTACATTACCCACCGACTGGCCAATCCAAACCAAACCCAATCAAGACAAGAATCACAGATTAATGCCAACTACTGTCAACTGTCAATAATATCATCACTCAACTGTTCTGTGATTCAATACACAGTACAGTTGAGTGATGTAGCCCTGGAAATAAGGATCATGAAATCAATAATTTGCTAACATCAGATAACATTCATATATTAGCCATTTCTGAGACTCAATTGGTGAATTCAGTTGATGATACATCAGTATCAATACAAGGATATAACATTCATACAAGAGACAGAAATGCTTATGGGGGAGGTGTTGTTGTATATACACTCAGAGCCATATCCCTGTAATACTTAGACGGTCTTATGTCAAGTGTTATTGAAGTGTTGTGGCTGCAGGTTCACTTGGCACATCTAAAGCCGTTTCTTTTGGGGTGTTGCTGTAGACCACCAAGTGCTAATAGTCAGTATCTAAATAATGTGTGAAATGCTTGATAGTGTTTGATGTAAACAGAGAGGTCTACTTTCTTGGGGACCTGAATATTGACTGGTTTTCATCAAGCTGTCCGCTCAAGAGGAAGCTTCTTTCTGTAACCAGTGCCTGTAATCTAGTTCAGGTTATTAATCAACCTACCAGAGTGTTTACAAACACTACAGGAACAAGATCATCCACATGTATCTTTTTACTAATGCTGTAGAACTTTGTTCTAAAGCTACAGTTGAAGTTCCTAGTAAAAATTCCCTGTCTTAGGTCAGTTAGGATCACCACTTTATTTTAAGAATGTGAAATGTCAGAATAATGTCAGAGAATGATTTATTTCAGCTTGTATTTCTTTCATCACATTCCCAGTGGGTCAGAAGTTTACATACACTCAATTAGTATTTGGTAGCATTGCCTTTAAATTGTGTAACATGGGTCAAACGTTTCGAGTAGCCTTCCACAAGCTTACCATAATAAGTTGGTGAATTTTGGCCCATTCCTCCTGACAGAGCTGGTGTAACTGAGTCAGGTTTGTAGGTCTCCTTGCTCGCACACACTTTTTCAGTTCTGCCCAGAAATGTTTTATAGGATTGAGGTCGGGGCTTTGTGATGGCCACTCCTATACCTTGACTTTGTTGTCCTTAGGCCATTTTGCCTCAACTTTGGAAGTATGCTTGGGGTCATTGTCCATTTGGGACCAAGCTTTAACTTCCTGACTGATATCTTGAGATGTTGTTTCAATATATCCACATAATTTTCCATTCCTTATGAAGCCATCTATTTTGTGAAGTGCACCAGTCCCTCCTGCAGCAAACACCGCCACAACATAATGCTGCCACCCCCATGCTTCACTGTTGGGATGGTGTTCTTCGGCTTGCAAGCCTCCCCCTTTTTCCTCCAAACATAATGATGGTCATTATGGCCAAATAGTTCTATTTTTGTTTCATCAGACCAGAGGACATTTCTCCAAAAAGTACCATGTTTGTCCCCATGTGCAGTTGCAAACCGTAGTCTGGCCTTTTTATGACGGTTTTGGAGCACTGGCTTCTTCCTTGCTGAGCAGCCTTTCTGGTTATGTCTATATAGGACTCGTTTTACTGTGGATATAGATACTTTTGTATCTGTTTCCTCCAGCATCTTCACAAGGTCCTTTGCTGTTCTGGGATTAATTTGCACTTTTCACACCGAAGTACGTTCGTCTCTAGGAGACAGCACACGCAGGGGCGGAAATCCCGGGGGGGACGGGGAGGACACGACCCCCCCATCCTGGGAAAAATATGATTTGTCCCCCCCAATATATCACTGAAACATAACTATGTAATTTAAATAATATTAATAATACGCAATGAAAGCAATTGTGCTGATTATAGACACTTAATAGCGCGTTTTTAAGTTTCAAAAGATTGCAACCCCCCCACCCTTTGCCACAATGGTTTGATCCACTGCCAGTTCCTTAGCTTGCTACGTAACTGACGTGAGGTTAATCCAGTCAATCGCGCACACACACTAGCTGAATATGCAGAGCTAGCGCGCAAATATTAACTATTAAGCTAGCTAGTACCTATTCCATTTATGTGGCGTCGTCAAAGATGGAATCAGCATGCAGATGATGTAAATTAGTGCTTCAAAGTCCCTGTGATAAGGTTAGCGATAAACTGAAATCCAAACTGAACAGAACTACACTCTCTTCTACCATTGTCTTAAATATATTTAATGGTCTCGTTGCAAAAGCTAAATTGTCGCAAGTGAACTTTTATTTATTTATTTTATTTCACCTTTATTTAACCCGGGTAGCAAAGATTATAGCAAACACCACTGAAACTGAATTGGTGCTCGCTAGCTTTGCAAATTCAGCTATTGTTGGAAGCCAGCCAATATGAAACAAACTATTAAAATTACAAAAGGTTGCAGCATATGTTGTGTAAATGGTGAACTCATACAGCTGTCAACTCTTGTCATTTTAATCCGTTTCACATTTGCTAGCTACCTTTTAGATCGAAGCCCAAATAGAATGATTGAAGACGATAGAAGCCAATCTCCTACTGTAAATAACCTACACACTGTGTGTAGCCAGCCAGCCAGCCAGGTAGAAAAATGGCAGAAAAATAAAAGACGGACATCAGAGTATTTTTCAATACACCAAAACGCATAGTAAGAACCCTAGTAGCCTACTATCTCAGACTAATTGATAAAATGTTCATAAGAAAGAAATTAAATTCTAATGGAAATGTTTCACAATGGTGTCATTAGGCAGAGCAGGCAACAGATGGCACACAGACAGCAGAGTTGGGGACAGATATGCAGGGACAGACTGGCAGAGACAGGGAGTCTCAGATAAGTTTGTTGAGTCTTTGTTTGGCAACATTATGAAAGGTTCTCAATTTTTTTGACTTGTAAAATAGGAACATAATTGGAAAATGCCATGGATACCCCCACTCTCAACTTAAACTGGTGACTGAACTAAGATTTGTTAAAGGCAATGGTATTGCTGTTGTGATTAGTTGTGTAGTTTTGGGTACCGGTAGTTAGGAGTACGGCAAACACCTTATTTCTTTGGTTCCTCAATATACATTTACCATATTACAATGTAGGCTATGTGTTACAGCACTACTTTTGGTGTCCCCCTCAGGAATTGCTCTTGAGAAAATTTCATGTAATTGTCCCCTCCAAAGTTGATATCAGATTTTCGGCAATGAGCACACGTCACCTTCCTGAGCGGTAGGATGGCTGCGTGGTCCCATGGTGTTTATACTTGCGTACTATTGTTTGTACAGATTAACGTGGTACCTTCAGGCGTTTGGAAATTGCTCCCAAGGATGAACCAGACTTGTGGAGGTCTCCATTTTATTTTCTGAGGTCTTGGCTGATTTATTTAGGTTTTACCATGATGTCAAGCAAAGAGGCACTGAGTTTGAAGGTAGTCCTTGAAATACATCCACAGGTACACCTCCAATTGACTCAATGTCAATTAGCCTATCAGACGCTTCTAAAGCCATGACATAATTTTCTGGAATTTTCCAAGCTGTTTAAAGGCACAGTCAACTTGATGTATGTAAACTTCTGACCCACTAGAATTGTGATACAGTGAGTTATAAGTGAAATAATCTGTCTGTAAAAAATTGCTGGAAAAATGACTTGTGTCATGCACAAAGTAGATGTACTAACCGACTTGCCAAAACTATAGTTTGTTAACAATAAATTTGTGGAGTGGTTTAAATGACTCCAACCTAAGTGTATGTAAACTTCCGACTTCAACTATATATTATTATTATTATACCTTTATTTCAACAAGGAACACAGACTGAGACCAAAGTCTCTTTTACAGCTGGGCCCTGCGTATACATGTTTACACATACAGTTTAGGTACAATGATTAAGAAACTACACAAGACAAACAAAACGATCACAGATAACACAACAAAAATACAGCAACAGGTTACATTTACACATAGGTTATTCCCCGAACAGCACAAGAACTCTCATTACCCGAAACAGTTAAACAATACAAAAATTAAAATCCTCAAATATTTAAAATGGGCAAAGGGGACAAGAGTCTCAAGTTTAAGTTTAGTCTGCAGGCTATTCCATAAGCAAGGAGTGTAACAGGAAAAGGCAGCCACACCCAACTCTGTGGAAATTGCATGGGCCTCAAGTGTAACCGATGCTTGAGACCTGATTTTAGAAATTATAATTCTAATATTGATGAGTGATGATAAATAAGAAGGTAACTTATTCAGAAGTGCTTTATATACAAACACGAGAGCATGTTGTTCTCATCTCACGGACAGCGAAGTCCAACCCACATTTTGATATAAAACACAGTGGTGAGTTCTGTAGCTAGAACCCGTAATAAACCTAAGTGCGCAATGATAAGTAGCATCCAGCGATATAAGTGTTCATGCCGTAGCATGCATGTAAATAATATCCCCATAATCTATAACAGACATAAAAGTAGCTTGCACAATTTGTCTTCTATTTGTAGAGGACAAACATGTCCTGTTTCTATAGAGGAAGCCTAGCTTGATTTTTAGCAGTTTACAAAGTTCGTCAATATGCATTTTAAAAGACAGTTTATCATCCAACCATATCCCTAAGTATTTATATGCAGAGACCTGATTAATTCGAGAACCATCTAAGTTCGTAAGTGTATTTTCAACCAACTTTTTGAACCTATTAAAAATCACAAAATGTGTTCTTTGCATTTAAAACAAGTTTCAGGTGTATAAAAGACCCTTGTAATATCTTAAAATCTGTCTCCAATAATGATAATGCTTGGTCAGCCGTTGAAGCCATAGAGTACATGACATTGTCATCAGCATATAAATTAATTTGACACTTTCTTTTCTCATCACCGTTATTGTTTATGTAGAGAGTGAACAGTAATGGACCAAGTATAGAACCTTGTGGGACCCCTTTAACCATCTCCAATGGCTCCGACTGGATGCCGTCGACTAACAGCCTGACTTCTATCCTATAGATAGTCATGAAACCTCTAACATCAAGGCGGTGACCCGATCCTGTAGGTTCATGCTCTACAACATTCGCAGAGTACGACCCTGCCTCACACAGGAAGTGGCGCAGGTCCTAGTCCAGGCACTTGTCATCTCCCGTCTGGATTACTGCAACTCGCTGTTGGCTGGGCTCCCTGCCTGTGCCATTAAACCCCTACAACTCATCCAGAACGGCGCAGCCCGTCTGGTGTTCAAGTTCTCTCACGTCACCCCGCTCCTCCGCTCTCTCCACTGGCTTCCAGTTGAAGCTCGCATCCGCTACAAGTCCATGGTGCTTGCCTACGGAGCTGTGAGGGGAACGGCACCTCCGTACCTTCAGGCTCTGATCAGGCCCTACACCCAAACAAGGGCACTGCGTTCATCCACCTCTGGCCTGCTCGCCTCCCTACCTCTCACAGTTCCCGCTCAGCCCAGTCAAAACTGTTCGCTGTTCTGGCACCCCAATGGTGGAACAAGCTCCCTCACGACGCCAGGACAGCGGAGTCAATCACCACCTTCCGGAGACACCTGAAACCCCACCTCTAAGGAATACCTGGGATAGGATAAAGTAATCCTTCTAACCCCCCCCAAAAAAGATTTAGATGCACTATTGTAAAGTGGTTGTTCCACTGGATATCATAAGGTGAATGCACCAATTTGTAAGTCGCTCTGGATAAGAGCGTCTGCTAAATGACTTAAATGTAATGTAAATGTAAATGAAACCAACGACAGGCATCCAATCCCAGTCCTATTAACGGCAGCTTACCCAAAAGTATTGCATGGTCTACATGCATGGTGAAAAGCTTTCGATAAATCTATGAACAAGGTGGCACAGTACTTTTTATTATCTAGGGCATTAGTAATATCATTTACAACACGTACAGTGGCCGTAATAGTACTGTGTTTAGGTCTGAAGCCAGATTGATTACTAGAAAGAGTATTGTTAAAAAAGATTGTAGTTGCCTATTCACCAATGACTCTAGAATTTTAGCCAAACAGGAGAGCTTAGAGATGGGCCGATAATTATCCAATCCACTACCATCACCTCCCTTGAAGAGTGGTAAAACTAAAGCTGTTTTCCAAGATTTAGAAATCTTTCCTATGACAAATGTTTGATTAAAGATATGCGTCACTACACCAGCAATAATAGGTGCCGCACACTTGAGTAAATATGGATCCAGATTGTCAGCGCCTAATGATTTCTTAGAATCTAAAGCAGATAAGACCTCATCTTCTGTGACTTTTTGAAAATTAAAAACCGGCTTACTGTTTTCCACATCAGCTGAAGGCCGAGGGACTGAAACAATAGACCGGTCAGGATCATGTTGGCCATTTTTTCTTTCAAAAAGAAAACCAGCAGAAATAAAATGCTTATTAAAAACATCACAAATTTCAGTTTGGTCACTTATGATCCCAGATTCCGATGTAATTTGCTTCGGCAGGGAAGTCAAGGAGTTTCCTCGTTTAAGTGAGTTTACAGTTTTCCAGAATTTAGCGGGATCACCAGCAGACTCTGTCATAGCATCAAGAAAATACCTAGATTTTGCCTTCTTTATTCCTCCGGTCCATTTATTTCTCAATTGCCTAAAAAGCAGCCAATCAGCTGTTTCACCAGTTTTCCTCGCCCAGACCCATGCTTGATTCTTCTGCAGAAAAAGGATTTTCAAATCACAGGAGAACGAAGGATTCGTTGTTTTTTTTTACCCTAAGTCGCTTTAACGGGGTGTGTTTATCAGCCATGAAGGTAAAAATTGATGAAAAGAGAGAACGCTAAAACTGGGTCCATTATGCAGTTTAAGGACAAAAGCTCGGAATAATAAAGGTCATGGATAAAGGCTTGCTCTGAGAAGTGTTTAGAATTATACGTGGGTCAGGTTTTTTTAGCCTAGTATCTCTGATACATGCAATAGGGCAGTGGTCACTGATGTCATTAGCAAATAACCCACTAGCTGTATATTTGTGAGGTGTATTTATTAAGATCAGGTCTATTAATGTAGATTTTTTGGGGGTCTTTTGGATTAGGACGGGTAGGTATAGTTATTAGTTGAGTAAGATTTAGTTCGTTACAAATGTCTTTTAATTTAAACGATGCCGGCATCAGCCAGTCCAGATTGAGATCTCCGATAATCAATAATTCAGAGTTTGCATAATTAGACATTAACTCAAACAATTTGCATAGAGCAGATACCGGAGCTGAGGGTGGGCGATAAACTCCCGCTAGCGTTAATAGTGCATTATGACCAAGGACCACATTTAGAACTAAGCATTCATACCGTTTCAGAACAGAAGTTGAAATGGACAGTGACATCTAGGTTGCATTTAACATATATGGCAATACCTCCACCTCTACCCACTGTCTGCTCTGTAGACATTATACCCAGCTAACAGAACATCTGAGTCTGGAACAGAGACACAGAGCCAGGATTCAGATATAATCATTATGTCAGCATGTAGCAGTATTTCAATCAAATCTAGCTTTTGGATCAAGCTTATAGCATTCAAATGAATAATTCCTAGGCCACTATTTCGAGAGCTCATATCAGATGGAGCATTCAAGGTAATAGTAGATGAGTGACGCTTCCTTGTGTAACTAATGACAGGCCTGAGTTGGATGGAGATGAGATTACTTCTAACAATACCCCTCTGCCTGTGCGAGGAAGTGGCAACACGGTACCTTGACAATAGTGTAACGATAACATAAAGTCCATTAAAAGTTTCATCCATGTTAGCAGCACCCGTAGAGCTATTTAAAGCTATGGGGGGAGCAGTGAGTATAGTCTGATGAGGAATCAACCAATTCCGAGTACCAACCCCCATGGTTATATATTGTCAATTTTCATATTCCCTGTATGAGGATATAGTGTGAGCCAGGTTTGAGGAGAGAATGCTTGTACCATACCTATTCAGATGTAATCCATCCCGGAGAAATACATTTGGTCGATGTCAAAAACCTGTAAAATTGTCCACATATTTTATCCGTACCCATTGGATGCAGTGATCACAATATAGTGGCTATATCCAGGAAAGCCAAAGTTCCAACAGCTGGGCCTAAAATAGTGTATAAGAGATCATACAAAAGATTTTGCTGTGACTCTTATGTGGATGATGATAAAAATATTTGTTGGTCTGATGTGATTAATGAGGAGCGTCCAGATACTGCACTTGATGAATTTATGAAATTGCTTTTTCCAATTATTGATAAACAGGATCCATGGATTGATGAGGATTTGAAAAACTGTATGCTTGAAAGAGATGGGGCAAAAGCAATGGCTAATAAGTCTGGCTGCACATCTGAATGGCTTACTTACTGCAAATTGAGAAATGATGTGACTAAACTCAACAAAAATAAGAAAAAACTGTATTATGAAGCCAAGATCAATGATATAAAGAATGACGGAAAAAACTTTTGGAGTACTTTAAATTAAATTATGGGCAGAAAGACAAATTCAACTCCATCTTTCATCGAATCAGATGGATTATTCATCACCAAACCATTTGATGTTGCCAATTATTTTTATGATTATTTCATTGGCAAAGTGGGCAAATTTATGCAGTAAATGCCCACGACAAACATTGAGCAATTATATTCATGCATAAAAAAACAAATAATGAAAGGAAAGCAGTGCAAGTTAGAATTTTGTTCCGTTAGTGTGGGAGAGGTGGAAAAATTATTGTTAACGATCAATAATGACAGACCTCCTGGCATTGCAACTTAGATGGAAAGCTAGTGAGGATGGTAGCTGACTCTATAGCCACTCTATCTGACATATTTTTCATCTGAGCCTAGAGGAAAGTCTTTGTCCTCAGGCCTGGAGGGAAACCAAAGTAATTCTGCAACCCAAGAGTGGTAAAGTGGCCTTCACTGGTTCTAACAGAAGACCTACTGTATAAGCTGCTGCCAGCTCTTAACAAACTCTTGGAAAAAATTGTGTTTGACCAAATACAATGCTATTTCTCTGTAAACAAATTAACAACAGACTTTCAGCATGCTTATAGAGAAGGGCACTCAACATGTACTGCACAGACACAAATGACTGATGATTGGTTGAAAGAAATTGATAATAATAAGATTGTGGGAGCTGTACTGTTAGATTTCAATGCAGCCTTTGATATTATTGACCATAACCTGTTGTTGAAGAAACTTAAGTGCTATGGCTTTGCAACCTCTGCCATATCGTGGATTCAGAGCTATCTATCTAATATAACTCAAAGGGTTTTCCTTAATGGAAGCTTCTCTAATGTCAAACATGCAAAGTGTGGTGTACCGCAGGGCAGCTCTCTAGGCCCTCTACTCTTTTCTATTTTTACCAATGACCTGCCACTAGTTTTAAACAAAGCATGTGTCTTCATGTATGCTGATGATTCAACCATATACGCATCAGCAACCACAGCTAATGAAGTCACTGAAACCCTTAACAAAGAGTTGCAGTCTGTTTTGGAATGGGTGGCCAGTAATAAACTGGTCCTGAACATCTCTAAAACTAAGACCATTGTATTTGGTACAAATAATTCCTTAAGTGCTAGACCTCAGCTGAATCTGGTAATGAATGGTGTGGCTGTTGAATAAGTTGAGGAGACTTAATTACTTGGCGTTACCTTAGATTGTAAACTGTCATGGTCTAAACATATAGATTCAATGGTTGCAAAGATGGGGAGAGGTCTAGCCGTAATAAAAATACACTCTTTTTTGACACCACACTCCAAAAAGCAAGTTCTGCAGGCTCTAGTTTTGTCTCACCTTGATTATTGTGCAGTCATGTGGTCCAGTGCTGCAAGGAAAGACCTAGTTAAGCTGCAGCTGGCCCAGAACAGAGCGGCACATTTTGCTAAATGCCCTTATTGCATGGAACTTCTTTCCATCTCATATTGCTCAAATAAACAGCAATCCTGGTTTCAAAAAACAGATAAAGCAACACCTCGCACACAACGCCTCTCCCCTATTTGACCTAGATAGTTTGTGTATGCATTGATATGTAGGCTGTGTGTGCCTTTTTTTTAAATGTATGTAGTTCTGTCCTTGAGCTGTTCTTGTCTAATGATGTTCTGTATTATGTCATTCTGTATTATTTTTCATGTTTTGTGCGGACCCCAGGAAGAGTAGCTGCTGCTTTTGCAATAGCTAATGGGGATCCTAATAAAATAACAAAATCTGAACAACCTTCCATGCCATGTACCATCATTTGACTATAAAGACTCAGGTCAGAACATTAGCATAATTAATGACTGGTGAATCGCATTGAGCCTCGGGCTGAAGTTTTCTACACGTTTTTTAGTCATTGCATGTATTTTTTTCCATGAATGTGAAATACAATACCATATTTCTGTTGATTTTGGAGAATATTAATATGGTAAATACCTTTATCAACATAAAAATGTGAAAGCCCTGTTAATGTTTGGTTATTTGATAATTTGCAAAGATAAAATACATTTTGTACAATTTAAATATTATCCTGAACAAACCTATTAATTTGTCTCTTCACAAAACTATATTTATTCATCCCCCTTGGTGTTTTTCCTATTTTGTTGCATTATAACCTGTAATTTAAATGGATTTTAATTTGTATTTCATGTAATGGACATACACAAAATAGTCCAAGTTGGTGAAGTGAAATGAAAAAAAAAAAAAACGGAAAAGTAGTGCGTGCATATGTACTCCTTTTTCAGATGATCCATGTTGTAACGGCTGTCTTCAGAAATGAACCAAGTATGTGAATACTCATATTTAATTCAAAAAAAGAGTAAAGCATCCACAGGAAACAATAACACGACAGCAACAGTTTGCAGGCTAACAAACGCAGTGCAAAACAACCACCCACAACCCCAAAGAAAAACACACACACCTATATAGGACTTCCAATCAAAGGCAACTCAACACACCTGCCTTCAACTGGAAGTCCCAATCAACAATACAAACATTCCCATACACAAAACTGCCATGTCCTGACACCAAAACTAAAACAATAGCTCCATCTGCTGGTCAGGACGTGACAGTACCCCCCCTCAAGGTGCAGACCCCGGAATGCACCTACCAACAGAAAACGCCAACAAAAAACCCATAAACAATAACCCCTAAACAATAAGGGAGGGAAGGGAGGGTGGCTGCCGTCACCGACGGCACTGTGCTACACCCTCCCTCCCCAACCCACCTATCCTGGAGGTGGCTCCGGTGCAGGACGTAGACCTCGCTCCACCTTCGGCGTCGCCCACTTTGGTGGCACCGATAGCTGCGCCGGGCAGACGGGCCACTCGGGCTGACCCTGGCAGACGGACCACTCGGGCTGGGTCGGAAGACATGCGGGCCACTCGGGCTGGGCCGGAGGGCAGGAGGGCCACTCGGGCTGGGCCGGAGGGCAGGAGGGCCACTCGGGCTGGGCCGGAGGGCAGGAGGGCCACTCGGGCTGGGCCGGAGGGCAGGAGGGCCACTCGGGCTGGGCCGGAGGGCAGGAGGGCCACTCTGGCAGATCCTGACAGGCAGGGCACCCTGGCAGATCAGGGCAGTCGGGCCACTCTGGCAGAACCGGGCAGTCTGGCCACTCTGGCAGAACCGGGCAGTCTGGCCACTCTGGCAGAACCGGGCAGTCTGGCCACTCTGGCAGAACCGGGCAGTCTGGCCACTCTGGCAGAACCAGGCAGTCTGGCCACTCTGGCAGAACCGGGCAGTCGGGCCACTCTGGCAGAACCGGGCAGTCGGGCCACTCTGGCAGAACCGGGCAGTCGGGCCACTCTGGCAGAACCGGGCAGTCGGGCCACTCTGGCAGAACCGGGCAGTCGGGCCACTCTGGCAGAACCGGGCAGTCGGGCCACTCTGGCAGTTCCGGGCAGTCGGGCCACTCTGGCAGTTCCGGGCAGTCGAGCCACTCTGGCAGTTCCGGGCAGTCGGGCCACTCTGGCAGTTCCGGGCAGTCGGCTCTGGCGGCTTCTGACTGGCGGGCGGCTCTGGCGACTGTTGACTGGCGGGCAGCTCTGGCGACTGTTGACTGGCGGGCAGCTCTGGCGACTTACGCCTGGCGAGGCTGGGCTGACGCACTAGACTCCTGATGCGTGGTGCTGGTACTGGACATGCCAGCCTGGAGACACGCACCTCCATGCTAGTGCGTCTAGCGGGAAACACCAGACCGAAAGGGCGCACTGGCGGTCTTGAGTGCAGGGTTGGCTTCACCCCTTCCGGCTCGATGCTCACCTTGCCCTGGCACCTGCGGGGCGCTGGTAAAGGGCAGACTGGGCTGTGCGTCCATATAGGCGAGATGGTGCGTACCTCAGCGTAACATGGTGCCCTCCACCTCATACGCACCTCCCTGTAGTCACGGGTAGCTGGCTTACGGCTCTTCCCTGGCCAAGCTACCCGTGTGCCCCCCCCCCCAAAAAATCTTGGGGCTGCCTCTCGGGTTCCCTTAGCTCCCTTAACTTGTCCTCCCAGAATTGTCTTTCGTCCTGCCAGGTCCATTCCTCCATTTTTTTCTCCCGTGGCTTCCTCCTCTTCTGCTGCTTGGTCCTTTGGTGGGTGGTTCTGTAACAGCTGTCTTCAGAAATGAACCAAGGCGCAGCAGGTATGTGAATACTCATATTTAATTCAAAAAAAGAATAAAGCATCCACAGGAAACAATAACACGACAGCAACAGTTTGCAGGCTAACAAATGCAGTGCAAAACAACCACCCACAACCCCAAAGAAAAACACACACACCTATATAGGACTTCCAATCAAAGGCAACTCAACACACCTGCCTTCAATTGGAAGTCCCAATCAACAATACAAATATTCCCATACACAAAACTGCCACGTCCTGACCCCAAAGCTAAAACAATAGCTCCATCTGCTGGTCAGGACGTGACACATGTCATAACAACAAGATGCCCTGCGCTCTAAACAACCTCCTCCACCCTCTCGCTCTCTCCCCACTCACAAAATTTCAGTTTCATCTTGCGCCGTATGTCGAATGCATGTAAATAACTTTCCCGCTAATTTAATGTTGAGCTAAATGTAAAGAAAAATAATTTCAGAGGTTTAAAAAGGAACAGAAAGGAATGATTAAAACCATTACTTTTTGGGGATTTGAACCAGTTCACAACTTTATTTTGCTGGGCAGAAAAGAAAAGAAAAAACAGTACGAAATACAAAGTATATATATCGGCCTTAATGGAGAGCAACTACTCCAATGCGTTCTGCCTTCAACAAAAATAAAATCTCTCGCACAGTTAGTTTTGCATACAAAGTCTTGCATAGTTAGTTTTGTTTTGGTATATTATATTGAAAGAGGCTAACATTGTGTTGATACGAGCACACTTCCCACAGCAGAGCAAAACAGCCGATAGTGTTAACTCAAGGGGAAAACTCTTGAAAGTTGAGTGAAGTTCAATCTCGTGCTTCTCTGCTGGGGCTGATATTTCTTCTGCTTGGAAGTCCGAGGGGAGCTGCACACCCGCACACAAGCGCAGCTCTGCCCAGAGTGGGTGCAAAGGCACTTTGGTAATGACATTTCACTTCCTTATGTTGTAAAATACATTTTATCAAGACAAATATGATTATTCATGTTCTGAATTGTTCGGTGTGGTCGTTCTCTACCATATAATTAACATTTATATCCAAAAAGTTGGCTTTCATAACCTTATACAGCCGATAGTAAGCACCGAGCACTGTCGACATAGCACTGCAGACTTCTCATAAGAACCTTTGAGGATTTTAACTTTTGATCTTCATCTCAAAGTTTTTTCTGTATGCCGCAAAAAGCTAAACTAGCCAGACACGAACTGAGCGTATACTAAATATGAAAACTTGGCTTTTACCACATTTTGTTACGTTACAGCCTTATTCTAAAATGTATTCAATAAAAGTTTTTCCTCATCAATCTACACACAATACCCTAAAATGTCAAAGTGAAAACAGTTGTCATTTTTGCAAATGTATAAAATTTAAAAAAATGAATTACATAAGTATTCAGACACTTTGCTATGAGACTTGAAATTGAGCTCAGGCGCATCCTGTTTCCACTGACCATCCTTGATGTTTCTACAACTTGATTGGAGTTCACCTGTGGTAAAAATCTATTTATTGTACATGATTTGGAAAGGGACACACCTGTCTATATAAGGTCCCACTGTTGACAGTGCATGCCAGAGCAAAAACCAAGCCATGAGGTTGGAGGAATTGTCCATAGAGCTCCAAGACAGGATTGTGTCTGTCGAGGCACATATCTGGGGAAGGGTACCCAAAAAATGTCTGCAGCATTGAAGGGCCATAAAGAACACAATCGGCTCCATCATTCTTAAATGGAAGAAGTTTGGAACCACCAAGACCCTTCCTAGAGCTGGCCGCCTGGCCAAACTGAGCAATCTGGGGAGAAGGAACTTGGTCAGGGAGGTGACCAAGAATCCAATGGTCATTCAGACAGAGCTCCAGAATTCCTCTGTGGAGATGGGAGAACCTTCCAGAAGGACAACCATCTCTGCAGCACTCCACCAAATCAGGCCTTTATGCTAGAGTGCCAGACAGAAGCCACTCCTCAGTAAAAGGCACATGACAGCCCGCGTTGAGGTTTCCAAAAGGCACCTGAAGACTCTCAGACCATGAGAAACAAGATTCTCTGGTCTGATGAAACCAAGATTGAAACCTTCGGACTAATTGCCAAGCATCATGTCTGGAGGAAACCTGGCAAAATCCCTACAGTGAAGCATGGTGGTGGTAGCATCATGCTGTGGGGATGTTTTTTAGTGGCAAGGACTGGAAGACTAGTCAGGATTTAGGGAAAGATGATCGGAGAAAAGTACAGAGAGATCTTTGATGAAAACCTGCTCCAGAGTGCTCAGGACCTCAGACTGGGTAGAAGGTTCCCCTTCCAACAGTACAAGGACTCTAAGCACACAACCAAGGCAATGCAGGAGTGGCTTCGGGGCAAGTCTCTGAATGTCCTTGAGTTGCCCAGCCACAGCCTGGACTTGAACCCAATTGAACATCTCTGGATAGACGTGAAAATAGCTGTGCAGTGACGCTCCCCATCCAAAACTCCCCAAATACAGGTTTGCCAAGCTTGTACCGTGTTTTCCAAGAACATTCAAGGCTGTAATCGCTGCCAAAGGTGCTTCAACAAAATGCTGAGTAAAGGGTCTGAATACTTATGTAAATGTAATTTCCGTTTTTTGTTATAAATACATTTGCAAAAAAAAAGGTTTTTGCTTTGTCATTGTGGGGTATTGTGTATGAGGGGGAAAAAACAATTTAATACATTTTAGAATATGGTTGTAACATAAGAAAATGTTGAAAAGGTGAAGGGGTCTGAATACATTCTGAATGCACTGTATATTCAAATAACTATTGCCATATATTGATCTGTGCCATTCACTTTGAACTGGACTGTGTTTATAGCAATAGCAGTCACGAGTACATGCACTTGTTTTGATATTAAAGTTAGAGCTGCGTGTAGCCACCTGTGCACATTTGTTCATATTCTTTGCTAGTTAGTGAGTTATTAGCCAAGTTATAGCTCATTTCTAGTCAACAATGGGGGAGTGGTTGCTTCCTAAAAGAGTACAAAATGTGTGCCTTTCTCAGTCAGGTAAAGAGCTTTTTTTATCAAATTTTATGTGCCGAATACAACAGGTTTAGACCTTACCGTGAAATGCTTACTTACAAGCCCTTAACCAACAATGCAGTTTTAAGAAAATATTTACTAAATAAGGTTAGTCGAGGTAATACGGCAGAGCTGGAGTGTACGGCGTGTACGGCTGGAGTGTACGGCGCCATTGCTTAAAGAAAAAAATAAGCAAACACGTTTGGTGTTCGCCAAAAGGCATGTGGGAGACTCCCCAAACATATGGAAGAAGGTACTCTGGTCAAATGATACTAAAATGTAGCTTTTTGGCCATCAAGGAAAGCCCTATGTCTAGCACAAATCCAACACCTCTCATCACCCCAAGAAGTACCATCCCCACAGTGAAGCATGGTGGTGGCAGCATCATGCTGTGGGCATGTTTTTCATCGGCAGGGACTGGGAAACTGGTCAGATTTGAAGGAACGATGAATGGCACTAAATACAGGGAAATTCTTGAAGGAAACCTGTTTCAGTCTCCAGAGATTTGAGACTGGGAGGGGGGTTCACCTTCCAGCAGGACAATGACCCCAAGCATTCTGCTAAAGCAACACTCAAGTGGTTTAAGGGGAAACATTTAAATGTCTTATAATGGCCTAGTCAAAGCCCAGACCTCAATCCAATTGAGAATGTGGTATGACTTAAAGATTGCTGTACACCAGCTGAACCCATCCTACTTGAAATGGATGGAGCAGTTTTGCCTTGAAAAATGGGCAAAAGACCCTGTGGCTAGACGTATCAAGCTTATAGAGACATACCCCAAGAGACTTGCAGCTGTAATTCCTGCAAAAGGTGGCTCTACAAAGTATTGACTTTGGGGGGGGTGAATAATTATGCACGCTCAAGTTCTGTTTATTTTGGTCTCATTTCTTTTTTTTCACAAAAAAATATTTTGCATCTCAGTGGTAGGCATGTTGTGTAAATCAAATGATACAACCCCCCCAAAAATCTATTTTAATTCCAGGTTGTAAGGCAACAAAATAGTAAAAATGCCAAGGGGGGGGAATAACTTTGCAAGCCACTGTACATTAGTTTATACTGGATAAAGCGTACATTTTCTGTTAACTGTAATTTCGTTAGCATGTTCTAACATTCCGTCCGTCTAATCAGTTTACAATGGTGTATTTTGTTTCAGTGTGGGGGCCTTTGACAAATGTTTACACAGGTACTTGAGAAGGAACTCCTCTCACTGTGAGGCTGTCAGTGGACTATTGCAGATTATGTGAAAACAACTAATTTTATTCTTACCACGCTCAGAATTGATCTAATGAGTGACTTTGAATTAAGTGCTGAATGGAAAAAAACAACTGTTCAAGTCAAAAGAGCTGAACCGACAATACCTGTCGACCTCTATTAAGAGTTGGAGAACATGAGGCTTGTGACCTGAACCAACTTTCCTAAACACAGGAACACTTTTCTTGTAGGTTAATCTAGTCTGGTGAAGCTAGATTGTAGTAGGGAGCATGAGAAGGAAAGGAGATCAACCTTCATGTTATTATTCAAACCAAAAATCTTCATACGCTATACACTGAGTATACCAAACATTAGGAATACCTCTCGCACTCAGAACAGCCTCAATTCATCGGGGCATGGACTCTACAAGGTGTCCAAAGGGATGCTGGCCCATGTTGACTCCAATGCTTCCCACAGCTGTGTCAAGTTGGCTCAATGTCCATTGTGTGGTGGACCATTCTTGATACACACGGGAAACTGTTGAGCGTGAAAAACCTAGCAGCATTGCAGGTCTTGACACAAAACAGTGCGCCTGGCACCTACTACCATACTTCATTCAAAGGCACTTAAATATTTTATCTTGCCCATTCACCCTCTGAACGGCACACATACAATCCATGTCTCAATTCTCAAGGCTTAAAAATCATTCTACAACCTGTCTCTTCCCCTTCGTCTACATTTACTTGAAGTGGATTTAACAAATGAGATCAATAAGGGATCATAGATTTCACCTGGATTCACCGGGTCACTCTGCCATGGAAAGAGCAGGCGTTAATGTTTTGTATACTCAGTGTATATGGGCTTCATCAGTTTATGCAGCAGTAGAGCCAAGCATTAAAAGGTAGGCCTACATACATAGTTATCAGAAGGTTTACCAAGAAGGTTGGTGGCCTGAAATTCAGATGGAGAATAGTGCAGTTATGCCCTTGAGCACAGCAATTAACCTGGCTTACTCCAGTACAGAACATACTCAGCTAGGAAAAAAATGGGAGAGTTGTGGAAGTCGCTTTGGATAAAATACACTAAGAAAAGAAACCATTAAACTCCCACTTTCACTGGGTCAGTGGTGGAATGGGGCTTTGGGGCCTATGGAGCCTTTAGGGATGGCCTCTAACCTGGATAAGACGGCCTTGCTCCGTCTGCAGAGTGTTGAGCTCTTGTCCCAGGTTCCCCTGGCCTCGCCTCAGAGATTCGTACTCCAATTTCAGCTGGCTGGCGTGGCCCGATAGCTTGGCCACCTCCTCAGCCAGCTTCACCAGCAGGGCTCGGTCCTGGCCCTTCACTGACTTCAGGTCCGTGTCATGGTCGGTCAGCGAGTGGAGCAGCGACGTTTGCACGGCCTCTAGCCGCATGAAGTTGTTGTTGTAGTCGGGGCAGTTGGGGTCGATGAAGATGTTGATGCGCGAACCATCGCCCCGTTCGACCGTCACCAGGGCGTTGCCCTCGTCGTGGTTGGTGGAGATGAGTGGGGGGCCGTCGTTGGTGCCGGGGGGTGGAGCTTGGTAGTGGTTCATGAGTAGGATGGTACCCGTTGCCATGATGGCCAGGAGGACGGCCAAGAAGAACAGAATGGTGCACAGGAAGTAGCTACAGCCCATCCTCTGGGGAGACAGGTGAGAGACACAGAGAGGAGAGAATAGCATGAGATTAGGACCGACTTTACACAAACAATTTATACAAGTTTTATAGAACATTCATAAAGGCTTCATAAGCACTACATAGATGCTTCACAAATCATTTATAAGCAAAGTCATACTACACTGAACAAAAAAGATAAACGCAACATGCAACAATTTCAAAGATTTTACTGAGTTATAGTTCATGTAAGGAATTCAGTCAATTGAAATAAATAAATTTGGCCTTAATCTATGGATTTCACATGACTGGTAATACAGATCTACATCTGTTGGTCACAGATATCTTAAAGAAAAAGGTAAAGGCTTGGACAAGAAAACCAGTCAGTATTTGGTGTGACCACCATTTGCCTCATGCAGCGCAACATCTCCTCCGCATAGAGTTGATCAGGCTGTTGACTATGGCCTGTGGAATGTTGTACCTCTCCTCTTCAA
Organism: Salmo trutta; assembly: GCF_901001165.1. NCBI lineage: Eukaryota > Metazoa > Chordata > Actinopteri > Salmoniformes > Salmonidae > Salmo > Salmo trutta. Next base: position 7,570,110 of record NC_042965.1, on the reverse strand, counting down.
TGGCTGTGCGAAGATGCTGGATATAGGCGGGGACTGGAGAAGCTGTCGCACACGTCAATCCAGAGCATCCCAAACATGCTCAATGGTTGACATACAATGCATTCGGAAAGTATTCAGACCCCTTTATACTTTTTCCACATTTTGTTACGTTACAGGCTTATTCTAAAAATGATAACATTTTCCTCATCAATCTACACACAATGACCAAATGAAAACAGGTTTTAGATTATTTTTTATTTTATTTTTAAAGCAAGGTTTTCAGACCCTTTGCGATGAGACTCGAAATTGAACTCAGGTTTATCCTGTTCCCATTGATCATCCTTGAGATGTTTCTACAATTTGATTGGAGTCCACCCGTGGTAAATTCAAATGATTGGATAGCACACACCTGTCTATATAAGGTCTGTCAGTTGACAGTGCATGTCAGAGCAAAAACCAAGCCATGAGGTCGAAGGAATTGTCCGTAGCGCTCCGAGACAGGATGTGTCGAGGCACAGATCTGGGGAAGGGTACCAAAAAATGTCTGCAGCATTGAAGGTCCCCAAGAACACAGTGGCCTCCATCATTCTTAAGTGGAAGAGGTTTGGAACCACCAAGACTCTTCCTAGAGCTGGCTGCCTGGTCAAAATGAGCAATCGGGGAGAAGGACCTTTGTCAGGGAGGTGACCAAGAACCTGATGGTCACTCTGACAGAGCTCCAGAGTTCCTCTGTGGAGATGAGACAACCAGAAGGACAACCATCTCTGTAGCACTCCACCAATCAGGCCTTTACGGTAGAGTGGCCAGACAGAAGCCACTCCTCAGTAAAAGGCACATAACAGCCCGCTTGGAGTTTGCCAAACGGCAATGAAAGGACTCAGACCATGAGAAACAAGATTCTCTGGTCAGATGAAACCAAGATTGAATGCAAAGCGTCATGTCTGGAGGAAACTTGGCACCATCCCTACGGTGAAACATGGTGGTGGCAGCATCATGCTGTGGGGATGTTTTTCAGTCTCAGGATCGAGGGAGAGATGAAGGGAGCAAATTACAGAGAGATCCTTGATGAAAACCTGCGCCAGAATGCTCAGGCCCTCAGACTGGGGTGAAGGTTCACCTTCCAACAGGACAACGACCCTAAGCACACAGTCAAGACAATGCAGGATTGGCTTCGGGACAAGTCTCTGAATGTCCATGAGTGGGCCAGCTAGAGCCCGGACTTGAACCCGATCGAACATCTCTAGAGAGACCTGAAAATAAATGTGCAGCGACACCTCCCATCCAACCTGACAGAGCTTGAGAGGATCTTCAGAGAAGAGTTGGAGAAACTCCCCAAATACAGGTGTGCCAAGCTTGTAGCAACATACCCATCATACTCAAGGCTGTAATTGCTGCCAAAGGTGTTTAAACAAAATATTGAAATTAAGGTCTAAATACTTATGTCATATTTCCATTTTTTATCTTTAATAAATCTGCACAAATTTCTAAAAACCTGTTTTTGCTTTGCCATTATGGGGTATGGTATGTAGATGAATGAGGGGAAAAAACGATTTAATCCATTTTAGAATAAGGCTGTAACGTAACAAAATGTGGAAAAGGTCAAGGGGTCCGAGCCGGTTTCTCACAGTTTGTGCAGAAATTCTTTGGTTGTGCAAACCCACAGTTTCATCAGCTGTCCGGGTAGCTGGTCTCAGATGATCCTGCAGGTGAAGAAGCCAGATGTGGTGGTCCTGGGCTTGCGTGATTACACGTGGTCTGCAGTTGAGGCCTGTTGGACGTACTGCCAAATACTCTAAAACTACATTGGAGGCAGCTTATGGTAATATAGAGAAATAAGCAAATTCTTTGGCAGCAGCTCTGGTGAACATTCCTGCAGTCAGCATGCCAACGCAACATGTAAAGTGCTGCTTCCATGTTTCATGAGCTGAAATAAAAGATCCCAGAAATGTTCCATATGCACAAGAAGCTTATTTCTCTCAGATTTTGTGCACACATGTTTACATCCCTGTTAGTGAGCATTTTTCTTTTGCCGAATACTCCATCCACCTGACAGGTGTGGCATATCAAGAAGCTGATTAAACAGCATGATAATTACACAGGTGCACCTTGTGCTGGGGACAATAAAAGACCATTCTAAAATGTGCACAATGCCACAGATGGGAGGGTGCAATTTGCATGCGGACTACAGAAATATCCACCAGAGCATTTCTCATCAACAATCTGCCTCCTACGTTGTTTTGGAGAATTTGGCAGTACGCTCAACTGGCCTCACAACCGCAGACCACGTGTATGGCGTTGTGTGGGCACAGATATACCATAATGAGATCCTGAGGACCATTGTCGTGCCATTGATCCGCTGCCATCACCTCATTTTTTTCAGAGTGATAATGCACGGCCCCAAGTCGCAAGGATCTCTAGACAATTCCTGGAAGCTGAAAAGGTCTCAGTTCTTCCATGGCCTGCATACTCACCAGACATGTCACCCATTGAGCACGTTTGGGATGCTCTGGTTCGATGTGTACGACAGTGTGTTCCAGTTCCCACCAATATCCAGCAGCTTCACACAGCTATTGAAGATGAGTGGGACAACATTCCACAGGCCACAATCGACAGCCTGATAAACTCTATTTGAAGGACGTGTCGCGTTACAGGAGGCATATGGTGGTCACACCAGATACTGACTGGTTTTCTGATCTACGCCCCTACCTTTTTTTAAGGTATCTGTGACCAACAGCTGCATATCTGTATTCCTAGTCATGTGAAATCCATAGATCAGCGCATAATTAAATTATTTAAATGACTGATTTCCTTATGAACTATAACTCAGTAAAATATTTGAAATTGTTGCATGTTGCGCTTATACTTTTGTTCAGTGTGTACCCTTATAAAGGGTTTAGGACTGCATCCAGAATGGATCACATTAGTGTAGATTTAGTAACTAAAGCAAAATATACTGTTAGGCTGAATCCTAAAATTAGATATTTGTGTAACTCAAACTTGTGCATACATTCCATTTACATCAACATCAAAATAAAAATCGATATCTTGAAATACTGTACATAATTTCCCTTTCAACTTGTGAATAAATCATTGATTGAGATGGGGAAAAAACTATTTAGGATCCAACCTCACCTCAACGAATCAAATTCTTACCACTAGACAAATTATTCAGTCCACTTCAGTCTATCTCACAATCCTTAAACACAGACAATTCTAAAATTGTTAAATATCCAAAACATACTAACGACATCCATTGTCGTAGAATATAACCTAAATGGGAACTACAGTAGGCTTTGCAATATTTCACTTCTGACTGCTTTGGGCTGACAAGGGGTTTGGAAAACCAACTCCTCTCCGAATCTGCATTTTGTGTTTCTCCTCTTTTGCATTATGGTGCTGAGGTAAGCATCCCTGCAGGGGAGGAAAGTAGAGTGGGGCAGGAAATAAACAGGGTCTTGGCTTGCAGCTCAATCGTCTGTGCATTGGCTAGGCGTCTCCACATAACAGCTCTCTCAACTGTGGGAGAACTAGTGTTTGTTTGTTTGAGTGAGTGTGCATTTGTGCGCATGTGTATCTGCATGCATGAACTACTATACCATTGCACTTCAGACAGTTAGCTATAATAACAAATTAAGTGATTGACACAGGAGGGGCAAAGACTAGGCCTCAGGCACCCTGTCACTGCCACATTGAAGGTCTTGCTTTGTAGCATTTTTTTATTATAGGCATTCAGTTATTTTTTGTTATATGTTTTGCTGTTTTTCAAATGCCACTCCAATTTGTTTCTACTTGTGTGATCCCAGAGTAATGTTTTCATGCATTTTCCTTGTCTCCTTTCTTACAAATGGCACATACTGATAGCATGGTCATAATGTCAGCTTCCTCCTGCAGTATATATTGCATCCTGGTACTGTATGTACTCTAAAGTTATCCATTGGACACAATTTGGAATAAGATGGTTATACACAGTTCTTTGTGATTGCAGAGAAGCCAAATTACAACCAGGTAAAGATGCTAGTCATGACGAAATTAAGACGGTCTGGGAAAGAGAACCAGATTGCAACAAGTTAAGGATGTGTTTTTCTGGTCTGTAAGAATATGTTTAAAAAAGTCATTTTATCAGTATACAACCTGACCATGAGATAACAAAATACATCAGTAATACATAATTGCAATAGTTTATTATATATTTTTAGTTTTTTATATTTGCGGGGGCACAGTGTCATAGAGGATATGAGAAGGATACAGCCAGTCATTGATTTAGTGCCACAACTGCAGTGGAGCATTCAGCCTGTTAAAACTAGGCCCAGCCTAGCCCATCCACAGTCTGGAGCTACTCCCTATCCTATCCCCCACAGCATTCTCTGCAGGCATTGTCATATTTATTTTAAAGATAATTAATGTGCACAAAGGATTCCAGCCTACTGCGCCATGCTGCACAAGATAAATATGTTACACCAAAGCAACAATGTCGCTTGTCTGCAAGAATTATTAGCCTTTATTGTAGAGATGAGAACCCTCTGAACACATCTAGCTGAGGAAGAGCAGAGAATACTGGGGCTCCACACTTTTCTTGTGAGCCGCAAACATTCTGCTGCTTACCCTTTGTAACGCAATACCAAAGCAGCCACATAGAGCTGCGTGTGTGCCTGTGTGTATCACTATTTGAAAGCCAGGCAAGTAGTCACCGCTCATATCCCATTCTACCGTTGTGCCCTTGAATCTGACATAAGACAACTCAAAAGCAGACATTCATATCTTGGCATCTATGCCACCTCTGGCCCTGTTAGCCACTTGGGTTGGGATTGGATAAGCACACTCTGCTGAGCAAAGACAATATTTGAGAACTTTTATCCGTCCATGCAGCAGAGAGAGAGAAAAGCTCACTGGGAGTACATGCCTGGGCTGCACCAGCAGGGAGCTGTCGAACAGAATGAGAAAACCTTGTTCCTCTCCTCTCCTCCACTGTCCGCCACTTTTCCTTTCCTTTACCTCTCCCCATCTCTCCTTCCCCTCTCGTTTCCTCCTCTCCTCTAACTCCTGTTTCACCTGGTGCTGTCAGACAAGGCCAAGACAGGCAGTGACATTGAACACCTCAGGACTAGGGGAGTTCACTGCTGGTGAGTCAAACAGGAGAAAAGGGGTGACAGAACTACTGACTGCTTCTTTTGACTGTGAAAGTTGAAGTGTCAAGTAATCACAATGGAATTGAGCTTAACCTAAAGGGAAGGGACATTTTGAGGTGGACTTGTTTTTACATTAAACAAATGTACGCCTCGGATGAGTCTTAGAAATAAGGGCAGATGAGCATACAGCGACTAATGGAAATATCACAACTGTCATAAGATTGTCACATATGTTCATTACCAGTAAAACGTTTGGACACACCTACTCATTCAAGGGTTTTTCTTTATTTTTACTATTTTTTCTACATAGAATAATAGTGAAGACATCAAAACTATGAAATAACACATATGGAATCATGTAGTAATCAAAAGTGTTTAACAAATCAAAATAGATTTTGGATTTTAGATTCTTCAAAGTAACCACACTTTGCCATGATGACAGCTTTGCACACTCTTGGCATTCTCTCAACCACCTTCATGAGGAATGCTTTTCCAACAGTCTTGAAGGAGTTCCCACATATGCTGAGCACTTGTGGCTGCTTTTCCTTCACTCTGCGGTCCAACTCATCCCAAACTATCTCAATTGGGTTGAGGTTGGGTGATTGTGGAGGCCAGGTCATCTGATGCAGAACTCCATCACTTTACTTCGTCAAATAGCACTTACACAGCCTGGAGGTGTGTTTTGGGTCATTGTCCTGTTGAAAAACAAATGATAGTCCCACTTGTAGGGCTCCAGAGTGGTGCAGCGGTATAATGCACTGCATTGTAGTGCTAGAGGCGTCCCTACAGACCCTGGTTGGTTCCCAGGCTGTGTCACAACCGGCCGTGATCGGGAGTCCCATAGGCGGTGCACAATTGGCCCAGCGTCGTCCAGGTTAGGGGAGGGTTTGGCTGGGTGGGTAGGCCGTCAATGTAAATAAGAATTTGCCTAGTTAAAGGTAAAAAATAAAATAAAAATGTAAACCAGATGGGATGGTGTATCGCTGCAGAATGCTGTGATAGCCATACTGGTTAAGTGTGCTTTGAATTCTAAATAAATCACTGACAATATCACCAGAAAAGCACCCCCACATCATCACACCTCCTTATCCTGTTGAGGCCACGGGTTAGCAATGAACCCTGAGACGGGATTGCTAGCAAGGCTGGAAATTCAAAACATCAAAAATCTAATAATTTCAATTTCTCAAACAATCAACTATTTTACACCATTTAAAAGATAAACATCTCCTTAATCTAACCACATTGTCCAATTTTCAAAGAGGCTTTACGGCAAAAGCATAAAGTTAGATTATGTTAGGACAGTACATAGCCACAAAAGTACAAACATCCATTTTCAATTCAAGGTCAGGCGTCACCAAAAGCAGAAACCAGCTAAAATTATGCACCAACCTTTGACAATCTCCATCAGATGACACTCCTAGGACATTATGTTATACAATACATGCATTTTTTGTTCCATCAAGTTCATATTTATATCCAAAAACCGCATTTTACAGTAGCTGTGAAATTCTGATTTTTTTCTTCTCTGAAATGCTTCCGGTGAACAACGTTACAATTTTCAAAATTACTATTCGAAAACATTGGTAAATTATAATATTGTCATTCAAATAATTATAGTTTAACATTTCGTAAATGATACTGTCTTGCCAGATTTCAAAATAACTTTACTGGGAAATCACAAGTTGCAATAAACCAGGTGCTGTGCTAAGAACAATAAGCTAGCCTAATTAGCTTAGCATCATCTTGTAACCATGTAATATCAATAATACTATTGTCAATAATCCATTACCTTTGATTATCTTCATCCATTGGCAGTTCCAGGAATTCCAGGTACACAACAAATGTGGTTTCTTTTGACAAAGTTCATAATTGATGTCCAAAGAACTCCAAGTTGTTCCATGTTGTTAGCGCTTCGGTGGCTACTAAAAAGTAGCGCGGGGGGGTGTGTGAAGTCACGGCAAAAAGTTACAAAAGTTACAAAAATAATCTATTTATGTTTGTTCAAACATGTAAAACGTTGTTTAGCATCAATCTTTAGAGCCATTTTTAACGTGAAACATCAGTAATGTTTCAACCCGACCTCACCTGTGTCTAGAAAAACGTTTTTGAAAAATGTCCCGTGTCTCATGATTGCGCAGGTGCAGGCCATAATGGAAGTGACGACATCCCACGGACGTCAACTTCAATGCATTCTTATTTGCTCCCTGTTAATCATGGAAGCTTCAAACAACTTTATAAAGATCGCTGACATCTAGTGGAATCCGTAGGAGTTGCGAACTGAATCCTTTCTCACTATGGTATCTAATAAACAATGACACTAAATAGTACAGCCACAAAATTCTCATTTTTTTTAAATCTATTTTTCTCCGGTTTTTGCCTGCAATATGAGTTTTGTTATACTTACAGACACCATTCAAACTGTTTTAGAAAATTCAGAGTGTTTTCTATCCGAATGTGTTAATAATATGCATATCCTAGCTTCTGAGTTGGTGTAGGAGGCAGTTAAAAATGGGCACGTATTTTTTTCAAAATGCTCAATACTGCCACCGTGGCCCGTAGAGGTTATCCATGCTTCACGGTGCGAACCACACATGTGGAGATCATCCGTTCACCTACTCTGCGTGTCACAAAGACATGGCGGTTTGAACCAAAAATATCAAATTTGGACTCATCAGTCCAAAGGACAGATTTCCACTGGTCTAATGTCCATTGCTCATGTTTCTTGGCCCAAGCAAGTCTCTCCTTCTTTTTGGTGTCCTTTAGTAGTGGTTTCTTTGCAGCAATTTGACTATGAAGGCCTGATGCACGCAGTCTCCTCTGAACAGTTGATGTTGAGATGTGACTATTACTTGAACTCTGTGAAGCATTTATTTGAACTGCAATCTGAGGTGCAGTTAACTCTAATGAACTTATCCTCTGCAGCAGAGGTAACTCTGGGTCTTCCTTTCCTGTGGTGGCACTCATGAGAGCACGTTTCATCATAGTGATTAATGGTTTTTGCGACTGAACTTAAAGAAACTTTGAAAGTTCTTAAAATTTTCCGGATTGACCAACCATCATGTCTTTGCTTATTTGAGCTGTTCTTGCCATAATATGGACTTGGTATTTTGCCAAATAGGGCTATCTTCTGTATACCATCCCTACCTTGTCACAACAAAACTGATTGGCTCAAATGCATTAAGAAGGAAAGAAATTCCCCAAATTAACAAGGCACACCTGTTAATTGAAATGCATTCCAGTTGACTACCTAATGAAGCTGGTTGAGAGAATGCCAAGACTGTGCATAGCTTTATCATAGCTTTATCAAGGGTGGCTACTTTGAAGAATCTCAAATATAAAATATTTAGATTTGTTTAACACTTTTTTGGTTACTACATGATTCCATATGTGTTATTTCATAGTTTTGATGTCTTCACTATTATTCTACAATGTAGAAAATAGCAAAAATAAAGAAAAACCCTTGAATGAGTAGGTGGGTCCAAACTTTTAACTGGTACTGTATATGATCATTAGTATGGGAGCTTTCCCAAGTGAAAGAGGTCCATTCCAGGCATGATTATTAAGAATTAAGTCAGATGCTTTTAGGAGCTTTTGCCTGTAACAGAGCTACAGTGTATTCTCCTGTACAAGGCCAGTATATGCTTGTACTACATAACGCTAATCGGTGCTATTTGGGAGGCTATCAGGCTATTAATTGTCAGGCGGTGGTTGAATAGCTCCCTGATCACAGCTTACCCTGAAACACTATACACACAATAATCCACTTGAGCAGAAAACCTTGGATCTGAGCTGTTCTAAGATGTGGCCCTTACTCAAACAGAGGACGCTTGTCCTCGAATTGACTATAACTGCGCGACAGTTTTCTATGTGGAGGGAGGCAGAAGGGAAGCTAGGGTGCGTTTAAAATGGTCAAAGCTAGTATACAATATAGTAAATAGAGTGCCACTTGAAACACATACCCTATGAGGAAGAAGGCAGAGGGGAAGCTAGCTCAGATCTCTGTACCATTAAAAAGTAGAGGGATAAGTCATGAAGTTCTCTCATCTGACCCTCTGGTATGACTTGAGCAGGGGTGTTGGCCTAAACGGTGTACCTGTGCTATGGATACAGGGAGTGCATGCAGGCTCCAGGATACGTGTCTCATGCTAAAAGCCTGTCACCTAATTAAAAACCTTGACCCTCCTGCTGGCTGGGAATAATGAGGCTGACGCTGCAGCGATTTCATTTAATTACAGTACATGACAAAAAGGCCTGGTTCGTGCATTACACACACACACACACACACACACACACACACACACACACACACACACCAGAGGAGCAGTATTTTTATCACTGCAGTCGGTATCTACTTAGCTCATCCTTAATGTATTTTTTTAATGGGGAACATTTACCAAGTGGATTTATATAAAAAAATCATGCAGGAAATGTAACTGCTCCTCCTCAGTGCCAACCCCTAACTGGCCTGCTGTCCTGAGGCTTTACTGGGGATGGAAGACAATGAGAACTCTCCGTGTTCTAGAAGGTCAGTGCAGATGTCAAGACTGTTTGGTCTTCCACTTGGGGATGGGAAAAGACCATGGGTCCTAGTTCAGTCTTTGGTCAGACAGCCAGTCACATAATGTATACCCCTACCTGTGTTGTTTTTGCCTCATATTTGAATATCCTGTGTGATGTTAAAGCAAACTTCCTGACATTCAAAGTGACCCCTTCTAATGTTGTTACCACACATACAGTGGATTCAATCTGACAGGCATCTGCAAACAGCAACTGGCACAAGGTGCCAGAAATAAGAAGGGTGAAATAGCTCACCTTCAAGACAAACACGGAATGCTTTCTAGCATACTCAAGAGGGAGTTGGTGCCGTTTCGCCACTGGCATGCTATGATTGTCATCCATGCATAAAGTGTCAATGGTAAATATTGCCTCCGGATGGATCTATTCAAATCAAATGTTATTGGTCACATGCCTCGTAAACAGGTGGAATGTTAAATGTGAAAGTGAAATGCTTTCTTATGGGTCCTTTTTCCAACAATGCAGAGTTAAAATAGAGTTAAATATATACATAGTGGGAAGAGGAATAAATACACAGTGATTGCTTTGTTTAGCAGAGTACACTGCTGAGAGCCCATTTAGCACATGGTCATCCAAACCCATAAGCCAGACTTACGAAGTAAATGGCAAGCTTTTGGGGTAGGGGAGGGCTGCATGGGAAAAAAATAAGAATCTTTTGACTTCTGGACACCACAGCCATGGGAGAATAATCCCTGAAAGCCATAAGAGTTGGCCCAAATCAAGAGGAGGATGTCTCATAGTGTACTCTAACATAATTCTTTGGGACAGCACCAATCCATACAAATAGGTTTGTAATAAGGAAACCAGATACTGCGGCTTACCCTTGAGCTTTAAAATGGCTTGAGGCATATTTCCTACTGGGTTCCTACTTCGATGTGGCAAAGCTGCACATCTATAGTGCAAAACTGGGCTATACCGTATATTGATAGCTGGCTACAAAGAACTTTGTTGATTGCTTTCACTGAAAAAAAACTCCCTAACCTAATTATGTTATCGTACAGAAATGCCCAATGTGTCTTGGTGACACGGACTCCTTTGTCTTTTTAAACAGTCCAGCATATCTAATGAAATGGCCAGAGGGGACTCTTTGTGCTCCGGAATCAGCAGTCAACTTACTCCTCCGCAGCTGGGTGATTAAGACTCTGTCTTGTGTGTTTGTTCATCTGATCCTTTAGCCAAGAGGGGATAACACACAGGCCACCCTGCTGCTCTGTGTCAACATTCATTGAATATCCTCACTGATATCTGCACCTTTTCCTCACACCACAGTGAGAGCGTATTTAGGACAATAATGAGCGATTAGATCCATTCAGTGGTAGGGAGGCTGTGTCTAATTGAGAAACGGATGGTGAGTGCAACGGTCATGGCTGTATATCAGCAAAAATTAGGGAGAAAGCTCAAATCTAATTGTCGTTAAGCTGAACTGTACCGATCTTGTACAATGTTAAGATAATGGTTGGCCGGATGCGTATTCATCAGGTGAGCAGAGGAACGATGGGGTAATGTACAGTAAGCAGTAGCTATGATGCAAAGCCATTCAAATGAAAAAATGAACAGAGGGAAGCCCCTTTTTTACCTCATCAGGAAGAAGTTATGAGCTTCTATGTTGGGAAGAACTTATTTTATTACGAAAGCGCAATTCCACTGGTCTGCAACCACTGTTCTGTTTGTCAATTCAGCAGAGCATTCTGGTAGAAACTAAGGATGACGGCTCTTTTTGGACAGACTGCAAGTGATTTTTGTTGTTGTTGTGATAGTTTAAAGGTACAATACAATACATACCCCCTTAACTGATGCAGAAAAACAGACACGTCTCATTTTAACCAGAGACCACAACTGCTGACCACACTACATGTATGGTTGGAACCATTTCGTTGTGCAAATTTTTTTTACCTTGTATTAACTGTACATGCATAAATGATAAGCAAGCTTAATAATCATGGTTTGTTTTCTTTGTGATTAATTTAAACAAGCACCCCTATCCTTTGGGATGAGGAAGTTAGTTCAAATAAGTGCCAGATTGAATCCATTAATATCATAAAGTGTCATAATTAATACCAGGTAAACGCCTGCAGAAATAGGACTGTATCGGTACTTTGTATACATTTGGGTGTGGTGTGTGTGTGTGTGTGTGTGTGTGTGTGTGTGTGCAATGTGCCTAAACGTAGGTGTGCTTACTCTGCCTGAAAGTCGGTATGTTTTGCCTCTGTTCCTTTGTCCTCCTCCGCCTGAAGTCTACAGCCAGTTCCTGTGCAGACTGACCTGGTCTCCAGCTGCAGTGACAATAGCATCCATTGTGTAGGCAGGTCGCTCTTTCAGAGGACTACAATGACAGGCAGCCATGTGTGGACAGCGATTTGTCTTGCAGGCTGGAGCCGGGCTCCGGAGACCTTTTCCACAGGCCTGATAGGGCACAATATATCCTCCATCTGCTTTAGAGCTCTTATAGAGGAGGGTTTGCTGCTCAACCCGGCCTTGTACTACCACACTCCAACGCATCAGAGGTACAAGTCTGACATCAAACAGACTTCCAATCCTTATAATGGCCTACATCCACCCTAGCTGATACAGTGGCTTGCGAAAGAATTCACCCCATTGGCATTTTTCCTATTTAGTTGCCTTACAACCTGGAATTAAAATAGATTTTTATGTGGGGTTGTATCATTTGATTTACACAACTTGCCTACCACTTTGAAGATGCAAAATATTTCTTCTTGTTAACCTCTACGGGCCACGGGGGCAGTATTGAGAATTTTGAAAGAAATATGTGCCCATTTTTAACTGCCTCCTACACCAACTCAGAAGCTAGGATATGCATATTATTAACACATTCGGATAGAAAACACTCTGAATTTTCTAAAACAGTTTGAATGGTGTCTAAGTATAACAAAACTCATATTGCAGGCAAAAACCTGTGAAAAATAGATTAAAAAAAATGAGAATTTTGTGACTGTACTATTTAGTGTCATTGTTTTAAAGATACCACAGTGAGAAAGGATTCAGTTCGCAACTCCTACTGCTTCCACTAGATGTCAACGATCTTTAGAAAGTTGTTGGAAGCATCTGTCATGAATACAGACCGAATTAGAAAGCTTACAAGTTGACACGTCATCACTTCATTTTTTGCGCCTGCGCATGAATCTGAGAAGAGTGCCTTTGTCATTATCGTTTATTCTAGACACTTGATAGGTTGTGTGAAAATATTACTGATGTTTACTGATGTTTCACGTTAAAAATGGAACAAAAGATTAGTGCTAAACAACGTTTGACATGTTTAAACAAACGTAAATAGATTATTTACTAGGTTTTCTTTAGCTTTTCGACGTGACTTTACACTGCCCACCTCATTTTGTGGGAGCCTACTGAACGCTAACTATTTGGACATAAATTATGAACTTTGTCAAAAGAAACCACATTTGTTCTGGACCTGGGATCTCTGGCAGCGCCTTCTGATGGAGATAATCAAAGGTAAGGGGATATTTAGAATGTTATTATCGATATTAGATGATGCTAATGCTAACGGTATAGCTTAGCTTAGCTTAGCATATAGCTTATTGTTGTTAGCATAGTACCCAGTTTATGCAAAATGTGATTTCCCAGTAAAGTTATTTTGAGATCTGGCCATTCGGTAGCAATTACGAGATGATAATATATTATTCTTTGAATGACAATATTATAATTTACCAATGTTTTCGAATAGTAATTCCGTGATTTGTAATGCTGGATTCACTGGGTGCATTCGAGCCGAAAAAAATTCTGAATTTCACCGCGACTGTAAATGCTGTTTTTGGATATAAATATGAACTTGATGGAACTAAAAATGCATGTATTGTATAACATAATGTCCTATGAGTGTCATCTGATGCAGATTGTCAAAGGTAAGTGCATAATTCTAGCTAGTTTTCTGTCTGTTGATGCCCTTCTTTGAATTGGCTAAACATTACACGCAGCTATTGTCAATGTACTCTCCTCACATAACCTAACTTTATGCATTCTCCGTAATGCCTCTGAAAATCGGACAGCGTGGTTAGATTTAGGAGATATATCTTTCAAATGGAGGAAAATAGTTGATTATTTGATTTTTTGAAATGATTACTCTTGCAGTTTTGAATTCCCCGCCATGGTCACATGACAATGAATCCCAATACCGGGATAAGATCGGGATAAGATCCTCAACAGGTTAAACAAGAATGAGTCATCACCCCCCGGAAGTCAATACTTTGTAGAGCCACCTTTTGCAGGAATTACAACTGCAAGTCTCTCGGGGTATGTCTCTATAAACTTGGCACATCTTTCCACAAGGATTTTTGCCCATTCTTCAAGGCAAAACTGCTCCAGCTCCTTCAAGTTGGATGGGTTCCGCTGGTGTACAGCAATCTTTAAGTCATACCACAGATTCTCAGTCGGATTGAGGTCTGGGCTTTGACTAGGCCATTCCAAGACATTTAAATGTTTCCCCTTAAACCACTTGAGCGTTGCTTTAGCAGTATGCTTAGGGCCATTGTCCTGCTGGAAGGTGAACCTCTGTCCCAGTCTCAAATCTCTGGAAGACTAAAACAGATTCCCCTCAAGAATGTCCCTGCACATTTACATTTACGTCATTTAGCAGACGCTCTTATCCAGAGCGACTTACAAATTGGTGCATTCACCTTATGATATCCAGTGGAACAACCACTTTACAATAGTACATCTATATCTTTTTTTGGGGGGGGGGGTGAGGGGGGGTTAGAAGGATTACTTTATCATATCCCAGGTATTCCTTAAAGAGGTGGGGTTTCAGGTGTCTCCGGAAGGTGGTGATTGACTCCGCTGTCCTGGCGTCGTGAGGGAGCTTGTTCCACCATTGGGGTGCCAGAGCAGCGAACAGTTTTGACTGGGCTGAGCAGGAACTGTGCTTCCGCAGAGGTAGGGAGGCAAGCAGGCCAGAGGTGGATGAACGCAGTGCCCTTCTTTGGGTGTAGGGACTGATCAGAGCCTGAAGGTACGGAGGTGCCGTTCCCCTCACAGCTCCGTAGGCAAGCACCATGGTCTTGTAGCGGATGCGAGCTTCAACTGGAAGCCAGTGGAGTGTGCGGAGGAGCGGGGTGACGTGAGAGAACTTGGGAAGGTTGAACACCAGACGGGCTGAGGTGTTCTGGATGAGTTGTAGGGATTTAATGGCACAGGCAGGGAGCCCCGCCAGCAGCGAGTTGCAGTAATCCAGACGGGAGATGACAAGTGCCTGGATTAGGACCTGCGCCGCTTCCTGTGTAAGGCAAGGTCGTACTCTGCGAATGTTGTAGAGCATGAACATACAGGATCGGGTCACCGCCTTGATGTTAGCGGAGAACGACAGGGTGTTGTCCAGGGTCACGCCAAGGCTCTTAGCACTCTGGGAGGAGGACACAATGGAGTTGTCAACCGTGATGGCGAGATCATGAGCCTTGGCAGTCCTTCCCCGGGAGGAAGAGCAGCTCCGTCTTGCCGAGGTTCAGCTTGAGGTGGTGATCCGTCATCCACACTGATATGTCTGCCAGACATGCAGAGATGCGATTCGCCACCTGGTTATCAGAAGGGGGAAAGGAGAAGATGAATTGTGTGTCATCTGCGTAGCAATGATAGGAGAGACCATGTGAGGATATGACAGAGCCAAGTGACTTGGTGTATAGCGAGAATAGGAGAGGGCCTAGAACTGAGCCCTGGGGGGACACCAGTGGTGAGAGCACGTGGTGCGGAGACGGATTCTCGCCACACCACCTGGTAGGAGCGACCTGTCAGGTAGGACGCAATCCAAGAGTGAGCCGCGCCGGAGATGCCCAACTCGGAGAGGGTGGAGAGGAGGATCTCATGGCTCACAGTATCAAACGCAGCAGATAGGTCTAGAAGGATGAGAGCAGAGGAGAGAGAGTTAGCTTTAGCAGTGCGGAGAGCCTCCGTGACACAGAGAAGAGCAGTCTCAGTTGAATGACCAGTCTTGAAACCTGACTGATTTGGATCAAGAAGGTCATTCTGAGAGAGATAGCAAGAGAGCTGGCCAAGGATGGCACGCTCAAGAGTTTTGGAGAGAAAAGAAAGTAGTTGTTGACATCAGAGGGATCGAGTGTAGGTTTTTTGAGAAGGGGTGTAACTCTTGCTCTCTTGAAGATGGAAGGGACGTAGCCAGTGGTCAAGGATGAGTTGATGAGCGAGGTGAGGTAGGGGAGAATGTCTCCGGAAATGGTCTGGAGAAGAGAGGAGGGGATAGGTTCAAGCGGGCAGGTTGTTGGGCGGCCGGCCGTCACAAGTCGCAAGATTTCATCTGGAGAGAGGGGAGAAAGAGGTCAAAGCATAGGGTAGGGCAACGTGAGCAGGACCAGCGGTGTCGTTTGACTTAACAAACAAGGATCGAATGTCGTCAACCAAAATGGTTGACAAAGTCATCCGCAGAGAGGGAGGAGGGTGGGGGAGGGGGAGGAGGATTCAGAAGGTGGCAGAGCTTCCTAGGGTTAGAGGCAGATGCTTGGATTTTAGAGTGGTAGAAATTGGCTTAAGCAGCAGAAACAGAGGAATAAAATGTAGAGAGGAGGGAGTGAAAAGATGCCAGGTCCGCAGGGAGGCTAGTTTTCCTCCATTTCCGCTCGGCTGCCCGGAGCCCTGTTCTGTGAGCTCGCAGTGAGTCGTCAAGCCACGGAGCAGGAGGGGAGTTACGAGCCAGCTGGGAGGATAGAGGACACAGAGAGTCAAAGGATGCAGAAAGAGAGGAGAGGAGGGTTGAGGAGGCAGAATCAGGAGATTGGTTGGAGAAGGATTGAGCAGAGGGAAGAGATGATAGGATGGAAGAGGAGAGAGTAGCAGGAGAGAGAGAGCGAAGGTTGTGACGACGCAATACCATCTGAGTAGGGGCAGAGTGAGTAGTGTTGGAGGAGAGCGAGAGGGAAAAGGATACAAGGTAGTGATCGGAGACTTGGAGGGGAGTTGCAGTGAGATTAGTAGAAGAACAGCATCTAGTGAAGATGAGGTCAAGCGTATTGCCTGCCTTGTGAGTAGGGGGGGACGGTGAGAGGGTGAGGTCAAAAGAGGAGAGGAGTGGAAAGGAGGCAGAGAGAAATGAGTCAAAGGTAGACGTAGGGAGGTTAAAGTCACCCAGAACTGTGAGGGGTGAGCCATCCTCAGGAAAGGAACTTATCAAGGCGTCAAGCTCATTGATGAACTCTCCAAGGGAACCTGGAGGGCGATAAATGATAAGGATGTTAAGCTTGAATGGGCTAGTGACTGTGACAGCATGGAATTGAAATGAGGAGATAGACAGATGGGTCAGGGGAGAAAGAGAGAATGTCCACTTGGGAGAGATGAGGATTCCAGTGCCACCACCCTGCTGACCAGATGCTCTCGGGGTATGAGAGAACACGTGGTCAGACGAGAAGAGAGCAGTAGGAGTAGCAGTGTTTTCTGTGGTAATCCATAATGTTTCCGTCAGCGCCAAGAAGTCGAGGGACTGGAGGGTAGCATAGGCTGAGATGAACTCTGCCTTGTTGGCCGCAGACCGGCAGTTCCAGAGGCTGCCGGAGACCTGGAACTCTACGTGGGTCGTGCGCGCTGGGACCACCACGTTAGAGTGGCATCGGCCATGCGGTGTGAGGCGTTTGTGTGGCCTGTGCAGAGAGGAGAGAACAGGGATAGACAGACACATAGTTGACAGGCTACAGGAGAGGCTACGCTAATGCAAAGGAGATTGGAATGAAAATTAACTAAACAACTGGGGAAGCGAGAGCGCAGGGCCTCCCTCACTAACCATTCACTGAAACACTCATAACTTTTCCAACTTCCACTTTAGAAATATAATTGATGTAAACTACAGTGGTTCAATGTTTCCAGAAATAGGCTCAAACTTAGTTTATTCAGCTAGATAACTTGGTACAGTATTCTTCCGTGAAACCCACCCAGTGCACCGTGTCCTATGATGCCGTAGCTAACTAGCATGCTAGCATCCAATAACACACGGTTAGCACCAATACTTGGTTACAACAAACTACCAATGGATCATACGTGTCCGTGTCTAGTTCCTTTCATAACGCAGAAGTGATTAAACGTTGACTAGCTAACACAAAGTCAGTCCTGCTAGCTACACAAGTGGACTACACGTCTCTAAAGTTCAGAAAGTTAAGCTTACGTTGCAAAAATCTTATTGACTAAAAATGATACAGTGCTGCTAGAGTTGGTTAGCTAACAATGGCTGCGTTTACCTTTATCTTACCTTTATCTTTGATACAAAGACAACTATGTAGCTAGCTAACATTACACTAATCAAAACGTTCCGTTGTAATGTATTTAGTTTCTACAGTACTGCTAGCTGTATTTAGCGCCATCCATCATTCCTTAAATTGTGACCAGTTTCCCAGTCCCTGCCGATGAAAAACATCCCCACAGCATGATGCTGTCACCACCATGCTTCACTGTGAAGATGGTGTTCTCGGGGGGATGAGAGTTGTTGGGTTTGCGCCAGACATAGCGTTTTCCTTGATGGCCAAAAAGCTCAATTTTAGTCTCATCTGACCAGAGTACCTTCTTCTATATGTTTGGGGAGTCTCCCACATGCCTTTTGGCGAACACCAAACGTGTTTCCTTATTTTTCTCTTTAAGCAATAGCTATTTTCTGGCCACTCTTCCGTAAAGCCCAGCTCTGTGGAGTGTACGGCTTAAAGTGGTCCTATGGACAGATACACCAATCTCCGCTGTGGAGCTTTGCAGCTCTTTCAGGGTTATCTCTAATTAATGCCCTCCTTGCCTGGTCCGTGAGTTTTGGTGGGCGGCCCTCTCTTGGCAGGTTTGTTGTGGTGCCATATTCTTTCCATTTTTTAATAATGGATATAATGGTGCTCCGTTGGATGCTCAAAGTTTCAGATATTTTTTTATAACCCAACCCTGATCTGTACATCTCCACAACTTTGTCCCTGACCTGTTTGGAGAGCTCCTTGGTCTTCATGGTGCCCCTTGCTTAGTGGTGTTGCAGACTCTGGGACCTTTCAGAACAGGTGTATATAAACTGAGATCATCTGACAGATCATGTAACACTTTTTAACAAATTCTATGACTTCTGAAGGTAATTGGTTGCACCATTTCTTATTTAGGGGCTTCATAGCAAAGGGGGTGAATACATATGCACGCACCACTTTTCTTTTTTTTCTTTTTTTGAATTTCTTTAAACAATTTTTTTTCATTTCACTTCACCAATTTGGACTATTTTGTGTATGTCCATTACATGAAATCCAAATGAAAATCAATTTAATTTACAGGTTGTAATGCAACAAAATTGGTAAAACACCAAGGGGAATGAATACTTTTGTCAAGGCACTGTACTAAGGTGTGTTGGGCACCAGGTATACACACACAGCCTCTCCTGTGCTGAAGATAAAAAGATGTACAGAGCTGTACACTAACATGCATAAGGGAGTGAAAAAACAAATAACTGCCACTGAGGGGTGGTGCTTGTGCTGTTTTCAAAGTTATTACATTAAACAGAAAAAAGTTGCTATCAGTCGGTTGCATATAGACTTAAAAATCAATGTTAAAATATAATATGAATTACTGAATCACGAGGTGGTAATGGGGTTCGTAATAGTTAAATTCTAGTTAAATTGTAGTTCAAAGGTCACATTGAAATCAGTGGTGGAGAGCAGATACATCTCAGGGGAGAATTATCAATTTGGGGCCATGTTGCCATAAGATCAAATGAAAACCAACCACTAGGTAGAAAATATACATTAAAAGCGTGTTATAAATTCAATGTGTTGTTATTATTTATCTCCTTATCCCTCGCCTTGACCCAGCCCTGCCTGCAACTACAACGATAAATTAACAGTAAACTCTCATTTAAGTGGAAAGCAAATGGAAAAGTTTTATCATTGGAGGGAAGGAAAGGAAAAGTTTCAGCCACTGGTGGTAATCACAGTAATTCAGTCTGTTCAGTTAGGGGCTCACAGCAACTCTATAGGTCAGAATGAATCAGAACAGAATGCATTAGCTGGGCAACACAGACAATGCATAGCAATGTGTTGTTTAGAAACGTAGATGTTGGCAGAAGGTCGACATCAGCCATACCAAATGCAAAGGAGTGAAGTCTAGAATACAGAGACCCCACGAAACAAATCTTTGGAGTTTTAAGAAACACATGATCTACTACTGTCTGTTGGAATGATCTCATCGAAAGGCTAATTGGACATTTCCGGCATTATCCTAATGTGTTTGCAGCTTTCCCCATGACACTTTTATTTATGATCAATACATACAGACTTCAGTGCAATAACAGTCAACTACAGTTTTATGGTATGAGAATGGGTGGCAGGTAGCCTAACGGTTAAGAGTGTTGGGCCAGTCACTGAAAGGTCGCTGGTTTGAATCCCCGAGCTGACGAGGTGAAAAATCGGTCCTTGAGCGGGTCAATGAACCCTATAATTGAAAAAGTGTCTGCTAAATTACTAAAATGTAAATTTCGTTGTTCCATATCGCTAGTTTCAAGGTATCAGCAATACCATGTACTCTCATTTCATGGCGCCGGAGGGGATGGCTGCCCACGACATGAATAACATACAGCTGGCGGGTTTTATGCTATTTCGGCAGGATAGAACAGTGGCCTCTGGTAGACAAGGGGTGGCGGTCTATGTATATTTGTAAACAACAGCTGGTGCACGAAATCTAAGGAAGTCTCAAGGTTTTGCCCGCCTGAGGTAGAGTATTTCATGATAAGCTGAAGACCACAATATTTACCAAGAGAGTTTATCTGTATTTTTTGTGTCTGTCTATATACCACCACAAACCGATGCTGGCACTAAGACCGTACTCAATGAACTGTACACGGCCATAAGCAAACAGGAAAACGCTCATCCAGAGGTGGCGCTCTGTGGCGGATGAATCAGAATTAGTTGGGTAACAGATAATTAAGATGTCTTATCTGCATAATATACATGTGATATACATGTTATTAGAATGTATGACTTTGGTGTTGGCAGTTGTCCTCCTTCCCTCAGCTGGGGCTCAGTCACTTGGGGCCCAGAGAGGGGAGAGGTCAGGCTTGTCTTTTACATGTCTCTGGTGCTATGCAGAATATCAGAAAGGGAAGAGAACAGGATGGAACATCGTCTTCATATGTGAATGTGTCTTTACCTATTCTTAAACCATGGCATGATTAATGGGGAACCAATTAACCAAAGTCACTCCCTCCTTTGGCATTGGGGGGAGGTGTATGGCAGTGTATGGAACCATTGTATGTCCTCTCTGATGTTGCACTTATCCTGGGATTGTGTATGACCTAGAGACTCACTCCCCTCAGTGAGCTTGTCCAGGACAGGGGTCAATAAGGGGTTTTACTTGAGATGGGAGTATCTAGAGTTGGCAATTGAGTTATGCCATTGGATGAGTTGGTGGTTTTGTGCTATGAAGTACCAGGAACGAGATTAGAACCTCGTCTTAGGGACCAAACTGAACGATAATTTATAGCGAATGCTATCTGGCTACGGGATACTCCTTTATCATTATAAAGTCTTCCTTTGTGAACTGTTCCTAATATCTGTGGTTTGTTATGTCAACTAGGGGGGTGGATCTTTGCTATAAAAGATCTTTGTACTTTTGTGTTGTCACTCAACGGTTCATTAGAAATAGGGAATCGTTGAAAGTCAGTGCTATTGCAAAGCTCTTATTATTAAAGATGTAGTTTAAGTATAACTCTGACTGGTGTGTGAAGTTTGTCTCTCTCCTCATTTGGTAATACAGAAATTAACCACCACAGCTCCTAGTGGCCGGGGACTTTAATGAGGGAAACTTACATTTGTTTGACCTATTTTCTACCTGCATGTTAAGTGTGCAACCAGAGGAAAAAATAACTCTAGAACACCTTTACTCCACACGCAGACAAGGCTCTCCCTCCATTTGGAAAATTTGACAATAATTCTATCCTCCTGATTCCTGCTTACAAGCAAAACCTAAAACAGGAAGTACCAATGACTCGCTCAATACAGAAGTGGTCAGATGATGCAGATGCTATGCTACAGGACTGTTTTGCTGGCACAGAATGGAATATGTTCTGGGATTCATCCAATGGCATTGAGGAGTAGACCATCTCAGTCACCGGCTTCATCAATGACGTCGTCCTCACAGTAACCGTACGTACACATCCCAACCAGAAGCCATGGATTACAGGCAACATCCGCAAAGAGACAAAAGCTAGAGCTGAAGGTTTCAAGGAGAGGGACACTAATCAGGACGCTTATGAGAAATCCTGGTATGCCCTCAGACGAACCATCAAAAAGGCAAAGCGTCATTACAGGACTTGGATTGAATCCTACTACACTTGCTCTGACACTCGTCGGATGTGGCAGGGCTTACAAACTATTACGGACAACAAAGGGAAACCCAGCCGCGAGCTGTCCAGTGTCGTGAGCCTACCAGACGAGCTAAATTCCTTTTTTGCTCGCTTCAAGGCAAGCAACACTGAAGCATGCATGAGAGCACCAGCTGCTCTGGACGACTGTGTAGCCGATGTAAGCAAGACCTTTAACAGGACAACAGTCACAAGGCCACGGGGACAGACGTATTACCAGGACGTGTACTCCGAGCCCGCGCGGACCAACTGACAAGTGTCTTCACTGATATTTTCAACCTTTCCCAGATCGAGTCAGTAATACCTACATGTGTCAAGTGAAGGTAACCTACCAAAATGACTACCGCCCCGTAGCATTCACATCGGTAGCCATGAAGTGCTGTGAGAGGGTGGTCATGACTCATATCAACACCATCATCCTGGAAGCCCTAGACCCACTGCAATTTGTATACAGCCCCAACAAATCCACAGATGACTCAATCTCAATCTAACTCAACACTGCCCTTTCCCACCTGGACAAAAGTAACACCTATGTCCCATGTGGCTCAGTTGGTAGAGCATGGTGTTTGCAACGCCAGGGTTGTGGGTTCGATTCCCACGGGGGACCAGTACGGGAAATATGAAATGTATGCATTCACTACTGTAAGTCGCTCTGGATAAGAGCGTCTGCTAAATGACTAAAATGTAAAATGTAATGTATGTGAAAATGCTGTTCATTGACTAGAGCTCAGCGTTCAACACCCTCAAAGCTAAGGACCCTGAGACTAAACACCTCCCTCTGCAACTGGATCCTGGACTTCATGATGGGCTGCCCCCCAGGTGGTAAGGGTAGGCAAGAACACATCTGCCACTCTGATCCTCAACACTGGGGCCCCTCAGGGGTGTGTGCATAGTCCCCTCCTTTACTCCCTGCTCACCCATGACTTGATGGCCAAGCATGACTCTAACAAAATCATTAAGTTTGCTGAAGACACAACAGTGGTAGGCCTGATCACTGACAACGATGAGGCAGCCTATAGGGAGGAGGTCAGAGACCTGGCAGTGTGGTGCCAGGACAACAACCTCTCCCTCAATGTGAGCAAGACAAAGGAGCTGATTGTGGACTAGAGGAAAAGGAGGTCCGAACAGGCATCAACAGGGCTGTAGTGGAGCGGGTCGAGAGTTTCAAGTTCCTTGGTGTCCACATCACCAACAAACTATCATGGTCCAAACACATCAAGACAGTCGTGAAGAGGGTGCGACAACACCTTTTCCTCCTCAGGAGAGTGAAAAGATTTGGCCAGATCCTCAAAAAGTTCTACAGCTGCACAGAGCATCCTGACCGGTTGCATCACCTCCTGGTATAGCAATTGCTCGGCATCTGACTGTAAGGTGCTACAGAGGGTAATGCGTATGGCCCAGTACATCACTGGGGCTAAGCATTCTGCCATCCAGGATCTATAGGCGGTGGCAGAGGAAAATTGTCAAAGACTATAGACTGTTCTCTCCGCTACCGCATGGCAAGCGGTACCGGAGTGCCAAGTCTAGGTCCAAAAGGCTCCTTAACAGCTTCTACCCCCAAGCCATAAGATTGCTGAACAATTAATCAAAATGGCCACCCGGACTATTAACATTGACACCCCCACACCCCCTTTGTTTTTACCCCGAACTACATTAACAAATTACCTCAACTAACCTGTACCCCAGCACATTGACTCAGTACCGGTACCCCATGTATATAGCCTCATTATTGTTACTTTATTGTGTTCCTTCTTATTTATTTTTTACTTTAATTTATTTAGTAAAATATTTTCTTAACTATTTCTTGAATTGGATTATTGGTTAAGGGCTTGTAAGTAAGCATTTCACGGTAAGGTCTACACCTATTGTATTCGGCACATGTGACAAATACATTTCAAACTCTGGTGTTTTGGCAAAAACAATGCAGGTGATTTCTGTATCATATTCATTATTTCTAATCAACATGCATCCCACAGGGCACAGATGTCAATTCCATGTTGGTTCAACATAATTTCATTGACATGCCTTGGAAACAAAGCTGATTCAACCAGTGTGTGCCCAGTGGGATGGAAGCCAAATGGCTACACTGCTCTGCTTGGGAGGCACATTGGAACTGGGATGACTTGAGGCTGGTCTGACAGATTGACATGGCTGGTTAGAGTTCTAAGATGTACTGTAAAGCCTGATTAGATTGTCCATAATGGATTATGGGGCTTGACAGTCTTTCAGTCTATGATCTGATGTGACAGATGCCAAGTCCACTCAAAAGTCATCAACAGCATTGTCTCTCTACTACACTGTAATTTCCTCTCATTTTAACGGCTTGTGTGTGTGTGCATGAGCGTGCGTGCGTGTGCATGTTGCTACTGCATCTCTCTGGGAAGATGCACTCGCTCCTTTCGTTGTTCGCTAGTCGGCTACTGGAGGAGGTCAAAGTCATGTGCAACTCCTCTGGGTGGCTTACACCAGGGTGATCCCTGGCGTCTGGAGTGTCAGTGATAACAGGACTTTAAAAGCCCTCAGGGTTCGCTCAGAGTAATGGCCAGATTTTGTATATACTGCTTTGTAAACAAAGGTAAAAATGTAATGTGAAAAAAATGGGAGGGGGAGAAGAGAAAGAAGGAAAAAAGCATACGACTGAATTTGCATCCTATAGCACAAACTCAAAAAAGTTCTGGGACACTGTAAAGTCCATGGAGAATAAGAGCACCTCCTCCCAGCTGCCCACTGCACTGAGGCTAGGAAACACTGTCACCACTGAAAAATCCACTATAATTGAGAATATCAATAAGAGGGGTGTTTGTTTAGAGTGTTTCGGGGTTTGTTGGGCTATGTTCTATGTTAGTTCTAGTATGTCTATTTCTATGTGGTGCTTATTGGGTTGACCTTCAATTGGAAGCAGCTGCTCCTCGTTGCTTCTAATTGAAGGTCCTATTTAGAGGGGTGTTTTTTCTATGGGATTTGTGGGTAGTTGTTTCCTGTTTTGTGTTTGTGCACCTGACGGGACTGTTTAGTGTCATTTGTTTTTGTATACGTGTTTCTTTTGTTTTCCTTCTTGAATAAAATAAGAAGATGAGTTTACACGTTCCCGCTGCGTTTTGGTCCAATCCCTACGACACCCGTGACAATAGCTGATGTTCTTAAAGAACTGTAAAACCTCGACCCCTACAACTCAGCCGAGCCGGCAATCTGGACCCTCTCTTTTTAAAATTATCTGCTGAAATTGTTGCAACCCCTATTACTAGCCTGTTCAACCTCTATTTCGTATCGTCTGAGATTCCCAAAGATTGGATAGCTACCGCGGTCATCCCCCTCTTCAAAAGGGGAGACACTCTAGACCCAAATTGCTACAGACCTATATCTATCCTACCCTGCCTTTCTAAGGTCTTCGAAGCCAAGTCAACAAACAAATTACCGACCATTTTGAATTCCACCGTACCTTCTACGCTATGCAATCTGGTTTCAGAGCTGGTCATGGGTGCACCTCAGCCACGCTCAAGGTCCTAAATGATATCATAACCGCAATCGATAAGAGACATTACTGTGCAGCCGTATTCATCGACCTGGCCAAGGCTTTCGACTCTGTCAATCAACACATTCTTATTGGCAGACTCAACAGCCTTGGTTTCTCAAATGTTTGCCTTGCCTGGTTCACCAACTACTTTTCTGATAGAGTTCAGTGTGTCAAATCGGAGGGCCTGTTGTCCGGACCTCTGTCAGTCTCGATGGGGGTGCCACAAGGTTCAATTCTTGGGCCGACTCTCTGTATACATCAATGATGTCGCTCTCGCTGCTGGTGATTCTCTGATCCACCTCTACGCAGACGACACCATTCTGTATACTTCTGGTCCTTCTTTGGACACTGTGTTAACTAACCTCCAGATGAGCTTCAATGCCATACAACTCTCCTTCCGTGGCCTCCAACTGCTCTTAAATCCAAGTAAAACTAAGTGCATGCTCTTCAACCGATCACTGCCCTCACCTGCCCGCCCGTCCAGCATCACTAATCTGGACGGTTCTGACTTAGAATATGTGGACAACTACAAATACCTAGGTGTCTGGCTAGACTGTAAACTCTCCTTCCAGACTCACATTAAGCATCTCCAATCCAAAATTGAATCTAGAATCGGCTTCCTATTTCGCAACAAAGCATCCTTCACTCATGCTGCCAAACATACCCTCGTAAAACTGACCATCCTACCAATCCTCGACTTCGGCGATGTCATCTGTAAAATAGCCTCCAACACTCTACTCAACAAATTGGATGCAGTCTATCACAGTGCCATCCGTTTTGTCACCAAAGCCCCATATATTATCCACCACTGCAACCTGTACGCTCTCGTTAGCTGGCCATCGCTTCATACTCGTCGCCAAACGCACTGGCTCCAGGTCATCTACAAGTCTCTGCTAGGTAAAGCCCCGCCTTATCTCAGCTCACTGGTCACCATAGCAGCACCCACCCGTAGCACGCGCTCCAGCAGGTATATCTCACTGGTCACCCCCAAAGCCAATTCCTCATTTGGCCGCCTTTCCTTCCAGTTCTCTGCTGGCAATGACTGGAATGAACTGCAAAAATCAATGAAGCTGGAGTCCCATATCTCCCTCACTGGCTTTAAGCACCAGCTGTCAGAGCAGCTCACAGATCCCTGCACCTCATCCCCATACTGTATTTATTTATTTATTTTTCTTGCTCCTTTGCACCCCAGTATCTCTACTTGCACATTAATCTTTTGCACATCTACCATTCCAGTGTATTATTGTATTATTGACTGTATGTTTGTTTATTCCATGTGTAACTCTGTTGTATGTGTCAAACTGCTGTGCTTTATCTTGGCCAGGTCGCAGTTGTAAATGAGAACTTGTTCTCAACTAGCCTACCTGGTTAAATAAAGGTTCAATATTTTTTTTAAGTAAAAATAGATACAATTTGAAAAGTTCACATTGGCAGTAAAGGTAGCAAAAACTTGAGGTAGCAAAACATTTTCTGTTGCCATGCTCGCTGGCAACAGAACATATACAACGAACAACTGGTTTGCGTCCATAAATATCGAACAAACGACTGGGTCGCGTCTCTAGCAACCAAAAGATGAATGATATTTTAAAAATGGAAATATCAAGAAATATTTATTTCTACCGGTAAATGTGTGCTTTACTATTGTTTTATTTTGCAACTGTGGTATTAGCTGGATAAACGCCTCCGTTCTGTACATTACCCTCGTCCCGCTGCATTGTCCATTATTTTACCTTACTTAAATACTTATTATTATTATTAATCAGCTTGCACTCGTAGTTGCAGCTTGCAGGCAGCCTCCATTCGGCACACCACACACACACCCATGGGCCAATGAATGAACAATGAAGTTGAGCAAGCAAGACTTATGTGTGAATAATGTGTGAATAATGTGACAAAGGTGATTTTACAGCCCAGAAAATAATGACAAAAACAATATGCCTGTTTTAAAATCAGTGGGGCTAAAAATAATTTGTCTGTCTGACCACCAGCTCCCGGCCGCTGCATGAAAGATGCCCACTATTATGATGAACCCCTGATAACTGGGACTTAAAAAAACACAAGGCAGAGGCAATTTTTGTAGAAATATGTTTTGATTTATTCACACTTTCAGACATTGACACATTCAATTGTTCAACAAGGTATGTGAACGTGTCAACGCCTAAGAAAAAAAATAATTATAACTGTTTTTCAATATTGAAAATATTATGCTGCTCACTGACGTTTTGCTGTGTTCAATCATGTCATTGAAAACCACAGGCTAAATGTCTTATCCTATATTCCAAGAAAGAAGATCATATACTGTAGAAGCGATGATGATCAACAAATTTACAACAGATGTAAAAATGGCTGCTGCCATCAAACAGTTCATGTGCTAGTCGGAACTAGGACTCCTAGTTCCAACTTGCTTACTGGTTGAACGCAGCAGGTGTATAACTACACCCACTTGACATTTCAAAGTATCCTATCTCTGATTAGCACGTGAAGTAGGGCTGGGCGATATGGCCAAAATATCATATCACAATATTTTTTGACGGTATTTGACCTTTTTAAATAATAAAAGTTCTAAATGCGTTTTATGAGTGGTGCATGACCTTAAGTTGGCAATACACAGGATAGTGGGAATCATGGAAATATAATGAATATTCTAATTCTATAGTTAGAATAAAATAGTGGGCACTTTGAATACAGTGTTGGTTGACATGACAACGAACGAAAAAGCCTGGGAGGAGTTATTGTGACAGGGTAGGAACAAAAGTGTTGGTAAGTGTTTGTTAGGGGACCCTATAATCTTTCGCTACATTAAATGTTTTCTCTTACACCAAATGACGAAAAGTATGTGGACATCTGCTCGTCGAACTTCTCATTCCAAAATCATGGGCATTAAGGAGTTGGTCCCCCCACTGTTATAACAGTGTCCATTCTTCTGGAAAGGCTTTCCACTGGATGTTGGAACATTGCTGTGGGGACTTGCTTCCATTCCAGTCGGGGTTCCAATTCACCCCAAAGGTGTTCTATGGGGTTGAGGTCAGGGCTCTGTGCAGGCCTGTCAAGTTCTTCCACACCAATCTCGACAAACTATTTCTGTATGGACCACGCTTTGTGCACGGGGGAATTGTCATGCTGAAACAGGAAAGGGCCTTCCTCTCACTGTTGAATAACAGCATTTACACTTGACCAGGGCAGCTCTAGCAGGGAATACATTTGACGAACTGGAAAGGTGGCATCCTATGACGGCGCCACGTCGAAAGTCACTGAGCTCTTCAGTAAGGCCATTCTACTGCTAATGTTTGTCTATGGAGATTGCATGGTTGTGTCAGCAACCATGCAAATCCACTAATTTGAAGGCGTGGCCACATACTTTTGTACATATAGTGTAGCTACTTCATGTAGTTAACATTCATACGTCGCCTATTCGTCTTTCATTTAGAAGATACTGTCGCACAAACAACATGCTGATTTAGGCTTACACCACTGGTATCAGGCTATATAGCTAGCTAAGTTCTCTGACTCAGTACATTTATTAGCGAGCTAACTAGCCATTAGTATTAGCGGCTAACACGATTTAGCCACAACTTGCTAAAACAAAATATCTGTTTGCAGATGTAAGTAACAAACTAATAGTGTAATAGAACACTTGTGGATTTATATTAAGAAGCAAAGTGGAAACAGCATCATTGTCATCAACATTGTTGCATGTGCTGCATTGACCATGCAGACTGAATTCAAGTGTCTCATGGTCGAGCAACAACAAATGCGCTCCTTCAGTGACGGGGGCAGGGCTAGGTCTGTGTGGAAAGCGGCATGGAGAGAGAGAGAGAGGGAGCAAAGACGGATGACTAAAATAGTATAAGAGTAAACTATAAAAATGGACGTTACACACAGTGTATCACATTTAACATTGAAATACCGTTATAGAAGGTAGAGTAAAAACCACAACTGGTTTGTGCATCAATACTGGTATATAGTACGTGGTACTATTATTAAAAGGTAGCAATATGCCATCATAAACATGCTGTTTACAGCTGTTAGACCAACAACATAAACAGCAGAAAAGGAGACAATTGATAGCATCACGCTAAAGGAGGGAAACACAGTTATCAGGCGTGTGTGTTTGTTAGTGCTGAGCAATTAACCGATTGACTAATTGGTTCAATTATTTGAATTCCATTAGGTTTATTCCTGTGAGCTCAATGCAAATTTTTTCTCTTCTAGAGATAAATCAGGTCAAGCCCGAACTGTGCGATGTAGTAGGGAGTTGTAGTTTCCAAAATGCCAATATTCTATATAGTTTAGCGCAGAAAACGGTAATTAATGGTAATTAACTACAATGAACATAATTCATTTTGCTCCTACTTTACCGGGGACAGAGAGAAGAGAGAAGAATGCCCTATCGAGAGGGATGGAGCAGTTGCTTCGCAAGGTATCTCTATCTGAAAGTACATTATCTAAGTGAATGATAGTTGATATTCAGCAGTCATTTTTATTTTTCACCTTTATTTAACTAGGTAAGTCAGTTAATAAGAACAAATTCTTATTCAAAATGACGGCCTACTCCGGCCAAACCCTCCCCTAACCCGAACGACACTGGGCCAATTGTGAGCCGCCCTATGGGACTCCCGATCACGACCGGCTTTGATAGAGCCCAGGATCGAACACGGGTCTGTAATGACACCTTTAGCACTGCGATGCAGTGCCTTAGACTGCTGCACCACTCTGGAGCACAAAAGTACATGTCATTTACTTTGATTAACTACTAAAATATTGATTTTGGAATTAAAGAATTTAAAGTAATCAAATAAAACAAAAGGTAATATACACAACTTAGATATTTTATTCAAGTAAGGTGAATAAATGATGGTTAAAAAGTGATGTTACAGCACTCAACTCACATAGTGCATTTAATGCAAACCAAAATTGAAAACCGTGATTATTCTGTAATAATCAAACCGAAACTGAACCGACCTCAAAAAGCACTAATCGCTCAGCACTAGTGTGTGTGTGTGTGTGTGCGCATGTGAGTGCGTTCTCCCTGGTCTGCGGTCAATGTGTTACTGTACCATCAAGGCCACGTCTTAATTTTACATACAGGGTTTGGCTGGGATTAGGGTGAGGTATCAGAAACCAGCTCAGTCAGGTGCCAACACTCCAAGCCCAGAAGAGAGACAAGCAAGACATAATAAATAAGGGCATTGTATATATCTGCATTGGTAAATCTGTTCAGCATTGCCACTGCTTATTTTACAGTAAAATGTATGGGAATATGAACCCAGTAGAAAACAAACCAATTATCAATAACAATATTACCAATTAACAATACGGTGCAGAGCATTCGATTTGGTTGCCGGGGGGCAAGGAGACCCCAGTTCCACTAAAACCATTGACAAGTATGTGCTGTTTTCAAGGGATTGTTAAATAAATGTTTGTTTTTTAACTATTTGGTTTTAATATTCTCACCTATTGAAGAGCATAGTCAGAATTATACACATCAGATTATTCCACATTTAGCTCTATCATCAGTTATTAAACAGCAAGTAACTGTATGCTTTTCGCAATCAGTAAACGTCAATTGATCAAGTATTTTTAGATACTTAAGGGTAGCCTATATTTGGCATGTAGAAGCAAACAATATGTACTTTTGCTTGCTTTAACGGAGATTAACTAGCCATATTGGCGTGATCTGTATTAGCTAGCTAGCCAATTTTCCGTGGTCCACAAATCAATGTAGCCTATCATGTCTGTCAGCAGCAATCGTGATTAAACACTCTTAAAAACAACGTTTAAAAGGGGATAATGTTAGATAACTTTGCTAGGTAGGCCTATGTTGGTAGGAGAAAAAAGTTAACATGCTATGTTTAGCCAACAGTAAAGTTTTTACTGGTAGCTTGCAAAGTAAACATCAGCTAACATCAGAAAATACGGCTTTCTGTTGCTTGACAGGCAGAGGCCACAAAGGATGGGAAATTAACCTAAACTACTCATACTTCAGGTCAGGTTTAGTTCACTTTCACTTTATAGCACTCAAATATCCAATTAATGGTGGCCAATATTGAGAGCTATAGCCTCACGTATCTGAAATTACATGATAAATTGATGTTTACTGATAATAAAAAAGCATGCAGTTAGGCTTACTTGCTGTATACTGTATCTCTGGTGATAGAGCTAAATGTGTGCAATTGTTTTGCATGGAATGATCTGACATTTTTAGTTCTGACTATGCTCTTCAAGAGGTGATGATATTACAACCAAAAAGTTAACATTTATTTAACAATCCCTTGAAAGCCGCACGCAGTTGTCAATGGTCTCCTTGCCTGCCAGCAATCAAATCAAACGCTCTGCACCTTATTGTGACATTTTATTGATAACGACCTATATGTACATTCTTAGAAAAAAAGGGTTCCAAAAGGGTTCTTTGGCTGTCCCCATAGCAGAACCCTTTTTGGTTCCAGGTTCTATGTGGAACCAAAAAAAGGTTATTCAAAGGGTTATCATATGGGGACAGCTAAAGAACCCTTTTATGTTCTAGATAGTACCTTTTTTCTAAGGGTGTGTAGTAGGGTGGATTGACATCTTCTGCTATTTCCAAAGATTGGTGTTGAGTTATTCACAGTCCAGAACATCACTACACCAACAAACAAAATGCACTGCATGTAAATGTCTGCAGTATTTCTAACAACCATTTGGTTTAGTTTTTAGAGTCAACTTATGGAGTAAAATTCTGTCTTGGCCTCGTGAGGCTGATATCTTCCATTCAAGAATCTATCTGCTTTTGATTTTAGTCCAACATACGGAGTGCAGGTGGAACTATCCACAAGTCCAAAAGCTTCACTAACCTTGACCATACACACTAAATGCATGGTCAATAACTTTTCAGATTAATTTTCTGATTCACGTATATTATATAAAGGTGTTGAAGAAGATCTGTCCACAAGATATAACTAATTTGATGGCTAACAATATGTGAAACCTACTGAAGCATTCCAAAAGTTCTCATACTGTACCCTTACAAAAATGAATGTGTTGCTGCAAACTAAATATTGTGCCACAAAATGTTGCCAGAGTTTGCAAACATTTACCACTAGTGGTGAATCTACGGCAAACAGTTCACCAGAAGCCGTTTCTGGTGAACACGAGATCCAAGACCAGTAACCTGTGGATGACCAATCAAGGGGATTAAAAACATCTGTTGTAAAATGTAAACCAAGCTATCTAGCTAGTTACAATACCTACCAAAGTTGTCTGGTGAGTATCTGACGTATTAATTAAACTTCCTCATAAACAAAAACCATTTTATTAGGTAAACGATGCCTAGTTAGCAATGTCATGTTTTATGGGATAGAGTGAAACACATTTTGTTGATCCCAGTTTAAATCTGTCAGCGCCACTGACTGGCTAGCATTTAGCTAGCTAACGTTAGCTATACTATTTTTGCACAATTCACGTGATAGGTATATCTATCTGACTAATGGTTTGCCTAAACACATTTTTATGTGAATACGTTGCTGTCTTATATGCATTTTGGGCTCCCGAGTGGCACAGCATCTCAGTGCTAGAGGTGTCACTACAGACCCTTGCTCGATTACAGGCTGTATCACAACGCCCTATGGGATTGGGAGTCCTATAGGGCGGCACACAATTGGATCAGCGTCGTCCGGGTTTGGCCGGGGTAGGCCGTCATTGTATATACAATTTTTTTTCTTAACTGACTAGCCAGGTTAAATAAATAAAATAAATATGTTAGCATGATAGCTAGCACAACAACTAAGGTAGCTAGCTAACTAGCAAGCAACAATAGGAGTTGATTTGACATCATTTTGCATCAAACTTAATTTTGCAGATGGGTAACCTTCCCCTACCCGTGGTGTTGTAAGAGGCTGCATTGGGAGAAGGATGCATCAACACCCTGGAATTGACCCAGCCAGTGGGTTAATTCGCCCGCCACAAGTGCGTGAAGTCCACCAGAATACTAGCAATTATTATAGTTCTAGTATGACTGACCAATGAGTGAAAAATGGCTTAAGTTATTTTGACAGACTAAGGGTGTTTTGGTTGACTGAAAACCGTGAAAACGGTAAGTAACATATGAATTTTATGGTAATTCCGGTTAAATAGGTTGTCCTATCATAATTAGGTAGCTAGCGACGTTAGCTAGCTAGCCAATTTCTCTGCCAATATCTCTGGCTGTGGTAACATTAGCTAGCTAGCTAATGTTAGACTCGCAACGATGATCACGATGCTAGCTTACTGAAATGTTGTTGCGGAATATAAATAAACGTACATTTTTATTCTTATTCTCCATCTGGTTTAATTTAACCAAGCTATTTGGCAGGCTTATCTCATGCTTGCATGGTAATTGATTGAGTTAGCTAGAGTCACTGTACTGGTTTTCAATGGTTTCTGTAGCTGTAGTTGGACTTGTGAAGTTGAGGAGGATTGATGAAAATTCTGTTAGCTAGCTAACGTTAGAGTTTACCTTAACTTTTAGCTAGCTAGTTATGTTTCTAACATTTTCTTATATCTATACTTGAATGAGTAAATCCTGGCCTCTTTGAATGAGTGGAACCTGACCTCTTTGATTCCAAAGTTTGAGGGTAAGTAAAACTGAGAAATTCCTTTTTGAGAGTGGGGACAGAGCTTTGGGGGGAAAAACATTGATTGTCATTGACCCTGTGTAAAACAGCATCTACGTCTTCGACATTGTCATCGATAACCAATAATTCAACCTTAATGGAAACCTGAAAGACTTAACTTCACCAGAGTCAGAGTCTCAGATTTAGAACCATGCAGCCACTTTGGGACTAGATACATTAGATGCAAAGCTACCATAGATAGTCTGGCCTTTATTTTACCATACTTGCTTTATTGGTCATTTACACAGATATTCTGTCACAGTGACCAACCTGACCCACAACACACACATCACAGTCTGGGAGCAGCTCATGGGCACATAGTAATAAAGTGACTTGTTCAAGGGCACAAAAGCAGTAGGTAGTATACAGAGATATTGCAGCTAGTAACCCTCTGGCTGACTGTTCACTCCCTGTAGGCAGCTTGGTGTTTGGAAAATTGGTCTAACTTTCTGACCTCGAATCTACTGCCGACCCTATTAATTTTGCTCTTTCTTCACTCCCTTGCCATTGTTCAACCATTTGACCTGACTTATCAACTCTTCCCTCAAAGTACAGTATTTAATTTAGAACTGTGGGTGGAACGATCCCTTAAAATCTCCTCAGCGGTTAAGCCTAGTGGTTAAAAAGTGTTAGGCCAGTAACTTATAGGTCACTGGTCCAAATCCCTGAGCCAGCAAGGTGGAAAAATCTGCCGTTCTGCCCTTGAGCAAAGCAGTTAACCCCCAACAACATCTGCTTCCTGGGCACCGAAGACGTCGATGTCAATTAAGGCTTCCCCCCGCACCTCTCTGATTCAGAGAGGTTGAATTAAATGCGAAAGACGCATTTCTGTTTAATGCATTCAGTTGTGCAACTGATTAGCTACCCCCTTTCCCTTTTACCCTCTCTTTTTCTGCGGAAGAGATGAACCAGGAAATGCTCTTGCTTTTGGACAACTTGATTATAGCTTGAAGTTAAAGAACATAAAAGCCTTACACGCAGATAGTATTCTGTAAACACTACCTTTTTTATGCACAAGGGGAGGTCGTGTATTTTGAATTATAGGACCCCTTTAGGTACAAAAATAATATTAAAAGATTATTCGATAAAATATTTAATTTGGCCTTTACTACCGTAGGCCAGAGAAATGCAATGCATAGAACATTCATAATTGGCAAAAAAGACAAGTAAAACAAATACATCATAAGAAACAAGGTTTTGAAGTGTCTGTTCTATATGTGGGAGATATAAGAAAGCTCAGGAAATATATATCTATTTTTTTACACATATTTAATCCCTTTTTTTGGCTAGGCACAAAACTACCTTCAAACTTAGAATAGTTTTCAAACTGGTACTGGTTACCTTCAGACAAGCCCCGTGATACTTGTAAGGGGTCATAGAGCAAAACAGACTACCTCGTGAAAGTCTTCCCTTTCCATATAGTGGTCAAAAATAGTTTCTAGGTCAAACCGTTTGGCAGCTACAGTCTCATGGTCTGACAAAGACCGCTTTAGCACAGCCACCATTCACCGCAGATGCAGAAGTGCAACATCGGTGAATAGGGTGGATTGAGACGCATCCAATGCACAAAATGTTGATTATTTCACCCACCGGTGCATGAGAATATAAGGGGTTAATGCGATATTCGGTAATAAATTGCAATGTTGGTGTGTGTGTACAATTGAAGTCGGAAGATTACATACATTTAGGTTGGAGACATTAAAACTCGTTTTGCAACCACTCCACAAATTTCTTGCTAACAAACTATAGTTTTGCCAAGTCGGTTAGGACATCTACTTTGTGCATGACACAAGTCATTTTTCCAACAATTGTTTACAGACAGATTATTTCACTGTATCACAATACAGTGGGTCAGAGGTTTACATACACTAAGTTGACTGTGCATTTAAACAGTTTGGAAAATTCCAGAAAATTGTGTCATGGCTAATTGACATAATTTGAGTCAATAGGGTGTACCTGTGGATGTATTTCAAGGCCTACCTTCAAACTCAGTGCCTCTTTGCTTGACATCATGGGAAAATCAAAAGAAATCAGCCAAGACCTCAGAAAAAAATGTAGACCTCCACAAGTCTGCTTCATCCTTGGGAGCAATTTCCAAATGCCTGAAGGTACCATGTTCATCTGTACAAACAATAGATGCAAGTATAAACACCATGGGACCACGCAGCCGTCAAACTGCTCAGTAAGGAGACGCGTTCTGTCTCCTAGAGATGAATGTACTTTGGTGCGAAAAGTGCAAATCAATCCCAGAACAACAGCAAAGGACCTTGTGAAGATGCTGGAGAAAACAGGTGCAAAATTATCTACATCCACAGTAAAACGAGTCCTATATCGACATAACCTGAATGGCTGCTCAGCAAGGAAGAAGCCACTGCTCCAAAACCACCATCAAAAAGCCAGACTACGGTTTGCAACTGCACATGGGGACAAAGATGGTACTTTTTGGAGAAATGTCCTCTGGTCTGATGAAACAAAATTAAAACTGTTTGGCCATAATGACCATCGTTATGTTTGGAGGAAAAGGGGGAGGCTTGCAAGCCGAAGAACACCATCCCATTCGTGAAGCGTGGGGGTGCTTTGCTGCAGGAGGGACTGGTGTACTTCACAAAATAGATGGAAAATGATGTGGTTTATTGAAGCAACATCTCAAGACATCAGTCAGGAAGTGAAAGCTTGGTCGCAAATGGGTCTTCCAAATGGACATTGACTCCAAGCATACTTCCAAAGTTGTGTCAAAATGGCTTAAGAACAACAAAGTCAAGGTATTGGAGTGGCCATCACGAAGCCCTGACCTCAATCATAGGATTAAATGTCAGGAATTGTGAAAAACTGAGTTTAAATGTATTTGGCTAAGGTGAATGTAAACTTCCGACTTCAACTGTGTATATATATATATACACACACACACACACACACACACACACACACACACACACACACACACACATCAAAATATATTTAATATTTTCTATTCTTCAAAGTA
This sequence comes from Salmo trutta, assembly GCF_901001165.1. Taxonomy (NCBI): domain Eukaryota; kingdom Metazoa; phylum Chordata; class Actinopteri; order Salmoniformes; family Salmonidae; genus Salmo; species Salmo trutta. The sequence goes on along the minus strand of NC_042965.1, from coordinate 7,532,975 downwards.
GCCACCCTTTGCTTTGATGACAGCTTTGCACACTCTTGGCCTTCTCTCAACCAGCTTCATGAGGAATGCTTTTCCAACAGTCTTGAAGGAGTTCCCACATATGCTGAGCACTTGTTGGCTGCTTTCATTGACTTTGCAGACAAACCCATCCCAAATGGGTTGAGGTCGGGTGATTGTGGAGACCAGGTAATCTGATACAGCCCTCCATCACTCTCCTTATTGGTCAAATAGCCCTTACACAGCCTGGAGGTGTGTTGGGTCATTGTCCTGTTGAAAAACAAATGATAGTCCCACTAAGAGCAAACCAGATGGGGAGGTGTATCGCTGCAGAATGGTGTGGTATCCATGCTGTTTAAGTATGCCTTGAATTGTAAATAAATCACAGACAGCGTCACCAGCAAAGCACCCCAACACCATCACACCTCCCCCTCCATGCTTCACGGTGGGACCACACGTGAATATCATCCGTTCACCTACTCTGCGTCTCACAAAGACACAGAGATTGGAACCAAAAAATTCTAATTTGGACTCATCAGACCAAAAGACAGATTTCCACCTGTCTAATGCCCATTGCTCGTGTTTTGACCCAACCAAGTCACTTCTTCTTATTGGTGTCCTAAAGCAGTGGTTTCTTTGCAGTAATTCGACCATGAAGGCCTGATTCCCCTAGTCTCCTCTGAACAGTTGATGTTGAGATGTGTCTGTTACTTGAACTCTGGAGGTGCAATCTGACGTTCAGTCAATTGCCGATTTCTGAGGCTAGTAACTCTAATGAACATATCTTCTGCAGCAGTTAACTCTGGGTCTTCCTTTCCTGTGGGGGTCCTCATGCTAGCCAGTTTCATCATAGCGCTTGATGGTTTTTGCGACTGCACTTGAAGAAACTAACATTTCTTGAAATTGACTGACCTTAAAGTAATGATGGACCATCGTCATCTTTGCTTATTTGAGCTGTTTTTGCCATAATATGGACTTGGCCTTTTAACAAATAGGGCTATCTTCTGGATAGGACCCGTACCTTGTCACAAGACAACTGATTGGCTCAAACGCATTAATAAATAAATCAATTCCACAAAAACATTTTTAACAACCTGTTAATTGAATGCATTCCAGGTGACTATCTCATGAAGCTGGTTGAGAGAATGCCAAGCGTGTGCAAAGCTTTCATCAAGGCAAAGGGTGGCTACTTTGAAGAATCTCAAATATATTTAGATTTGTTTTTGGTTACTCCATGATTCCATTTGTGTTATTTTATAGTTTTGATGTCTACAATGTAGAAAATAGTACAAATAAAGAAAAACCCTGGAATGAGTAGGTGTATCCAAACTTGAGTGGTACTGTGTATATCAACTCTGCAAAAAAAGAAACATCCCTTTTTCAGGACCCTGTCTTTCAAAGATAATACCTAAACATCCAAATAACTTCACAGATCTTCATTGTAAAGGGTTAAAACACTGTTTCCCCATGCTTGTTCAATGAACCATAAACAATTAATGAACATGCACCTGTGGAACGGTCGTTAAGACACTAACAGCTTACAGACGGTAGGCAATTAAGTTCACAGTTATGGAACTTAGGACACTAAAGAGGCCTTTCTACTGACTCTGAAAAACACAAAAAGAAAGATACCCAGGGTCCCTGCTCATCTGCATGAACGTGCCTTAGGCATGCTGGAAGGAGGCATGAGGAGACTGCAGATGTGGCCAGGGCAATAAATTGCAATGTCTGTACTGTGAGACGCCTAAGACAGCTCTACAGGGAGACAGGTTGGACAGCTGATCATCCTCGCAATGGCAGACCACGTGTAACAACACCTGCACAGGATCGGTACATCTGAACATCACACCTGCGGGACAGGTACAGGAGGGCAACAACAACTACCTGAGTTACACCAGGAACGCACAATCCCTCCATCAGTACTCAGACTGTCTGCAATAGGCTGAGAGAGGCTGGACTGAGGGCATGTAGGCCTGTTGTAAGGCAGGTCCTCAACAGACATCACCGGCAACAACTTCACCTATGGGCACAAACCCACCGTCAATGGACCAGACAGGACTGGCAAAAAGTGTTCTTCACTGACGAGTCGCGGTTTTGTCTCACCGGGGGTGATGGTCGGTATCGCGTTTATCGTTGAAGGAATGATCGTTACACCGAGGCCTGTACTCTGGAGCGGGATTGATTTGGAGGTGGAGGGTCCATCATGGTCTGGGGTGGTGTCACAGCATCATTGGACTGAGCTTGTTGTCATTGCAGGAAATCTCAATGATGTGTGTTACAGGGAAGACATCCTCCTCCCTCATGTGGTACCCTTCTTGCAGGCTCATCCTGACATGACCCTCCAGCATGACAATGCCAACAGCCATACTGTTCATTCTGTGCGTGATTTCCTGCAAGACAGGAATGTCAGTGTTCTGCCATAGCCAGCGAAGAGGCCGGATCTCAATCCCATTGAGCACGTCTGGGACCTGTTGGATCGGAGGGTAAGGGCTAAGGCCATTCCCCCCAGAAATGTCCAGGAACTTGCAGGTGCCTTGGTGGAAGAGTGGGGTAACATCTCACATCAAGAATCTGGTGCAGTCCATGAGGAGGAGATTTAATGCAGCTGATGGCCACACCAGATACTGATTGTTACTTTTGACCCCTCCTTTGTTCAGTGACACATTATTCCATTTCTGTTAGTCACATGTCTGTGGAACTTGTTTAGTTTATGTCTCAGTTGTTGAATCTTATGTTCATACAAATATTTACACCTTAAGTTTGCTGGAAATAAACGCAGTTGACATTGAGGACGTTTCTTTTTTTGATGAGTTTTTAAATACACTATGATAATCAAGCCTATCTTATGAAATCATATCTTGTGAAATAATACATATTTAGACAATAGGACTTTGTTTCAATGTGCTATTAAAATGTTTGGTATATTCCTGTACACTCTCTGATGTGATGTAGGTTCTGAAATGCAGGCAATATAAATTAATTCAACATTGTATCTCGATTGTGTGTGTGTAGGAAAGGGAGGGGTGGGATGGTAGAGAAGGCAAAAATAGGCAAGCAAAATTTTAAATTAGGATGATACTGAAAATAACCTGAGGATTACATAAATTACCCAGTTTCTGGGTTAATCACCCAACCCAATGTGCTGGGTTTATGTCACAACCCAACATACTGGGTTGTTTAAACCCAGCAATAAAGTCTAATTTACTCAGCAGTTGGATCAAGTGCTCAACCCAAGGCGCTGGGTTAGAAGCTCAACCCAAATCCCCTGGTTTGAATTAACCCAATGCTGTGTTTGGCCAATATTGACCAAGCAGTGGTTTGTTGAAATTACCCAAATGGTGTCATTTTTAACACAGCATTTTTTTAGTAATAATAATTCATATTGGAGAAATCATTTGAATTGCTATATTAGACATTCAATTACTCCCTTTTAAGATGCTAAAATATAAATAGTTTTCAGTAAATGTTTACCAAAAGTTTCCCAGAATTGTTTGCCAGAAGTTCACAAGTTGCCGCAAATTTACAGCAACAGTTTGCCACAAAACTAATTTGCATGTCAATATATTATCTTGCAGCAAATTAGCCAATGGTTTGCCAAAATTGTTTGCCAGAAGCCTGCTTTTTTTACATAAGGGTAGATAGGCCTTCAATACTTGATCACAGCAAACAGTGACGAATTGAGGCAGACACTATAAAACAGAACGGTAATCTCATCTCCATCTCAACCAAAGCTTCCAGTCAGTTGTTTACAAACATTCTTTACAAGTATTTGAGTTTTACATAAAGCCTTGAAGCAATCAACCACACACTGATGATGAACATAGTTATGGGTTATAGTTGTGGAGCTGTTGATAGCAAATGTGTAACCAAGTCACAGGAGCAAGGCGATCAGGCGATCCTGTTTTACTTCGAGAGATTTAAAACATTCAATGGTATTGAATGTGGTGGTCTGTTCATCTTAACAGTATTTCAAGTATTATATGTTTCTAACAAGAAGACATATTGTATGGGCAATACAGAGGTGGTAGCACAGATGGATGAGAATGCCCTACCGCTCCCTGGCTGCACATTGTGGTTTGTCAGGAAGAGGTTCTTCCCCGCCTAACCAGTCCAAAGTCCCCCTGGACTACACCAAGCCTTATTCCAACCTCTTTCACAGGTACACTACCTATTGGGCCAGGGCCATCTGTTTCTCCAAGTTACACTCAGCAGAAAAAGCATGTGCCACCAAGAGCAAGGGATCACCAAACACATCCATCATTATGTGCATTTCCCAGCGTGTGTGTTAGTGTTCTACCTCCGTATACTTCTCCTTCTTTCCACTAGATGAGTGCTGGTAGTTGTGTTGGTGCCACAGGGACTTCAGTCTCTCCTGTACGGGAGGATGTTTTATTGCTAATAATTTCTTGTGGACAGATTCTGCGTCCTAGCCAAATAATCTGTCTGGACTGAATGGAATGAGTAGGATAACACACAGCAGTAGTTTCGGTTATTTGGACAAATCACAGTTTCGCAGACGTTCGTATCTTTTGAATTTCGGAAGGGGGGGGACATTCAGCCCATAGACTTTCCCATACCTTGCAAAGAGAGAGGGTGAAGCTCCTCGTTCCGGTTTCACTCCTCATTCTAGCATCTCTTAAAACTCCAATGCAGCCATTTTTATCTCAGTGTCAAATCATTTCTGGGTAACAATGAAGTACGTTACTGTGATTGTTAGTTCCCCTTTCTGGTTGAGCGACAAAGAGTCACTGACAAATGTTCATTCTTTAAGGATAAAATAATTGTTAAAAGCCTGGGCAAAAGACTCGCTGGCATGAATGATCAGTTCCCGAAAGAAATTGCAGAACGGCACAAAGTTCTGCGCCCACTCTTCAAAGTGAATAGACCCAAAGGGAAACTCGTGGCTCTCGTAGTCGATAAACTGTACATTAATAACCAACTGTTCCGAGACACCAAGACTAATCCATGGCTATTATAAATAATACAATGTTCCCATAGAGGAGTCGAATAATGGAACACCCAATACTATCCATTGTAGGGATTGTAATAAGAAAACTGGAAAACAACAAAATACAAAAATTGATAAAGAAATAAACTACATACACTATACCATTCAAGATAGGGAATGTTGTAAACAAATTAGTATTCAACTTTCTATTTATAAATAGATAAGACAGCATTAGAAGAAAGGATAATTGTTGAAATAATACATCTTCAAATATAAGGAACTGGAAAGGCAAAGTACTCAAAAGCCCGAAATTAGGTAGGAATCAACATGGTAGAGAGAAAAACACAGCAAACAGAGGACATAGAAGGCACAGTATGTGGGTATGTGCAGGTGTATATGTGATTGTGATGGAAGATAGGGTGTGTGGTGAATTAACCTGTTAGGGCTAGGGGGCAGTATTTACACAGTCGGATAAAAAACGTACCCGATTTAATCTGGTTACTACTCCTGCCCAGTAACTAGAATATGCATATAATTATTGGCTTTGGATAGAAAACACCCTAAAGTTTCAAACTGTTTGAATGGTGTCTGTGAGTATAACAGAACTCATATGGCAGGCAAAAACCTGAGAAGATTCCATGCAGGAAGTGGCCTGTCTGACAAGATGTTGTTCTTCTTGCCTCTGTTTATTGAAGACTGAGGATCTTTGCTGTAACGTGACACTTCCTACGGCTCCCATAGGCTCTCAGAGCCCGGGAAAAAGCTGAACGATATCGAGGCAGCCCCAGGCTGAAACACATTATTGCTTTTGACAAGTGGCCGATCAGAGGACAATGGGCTTAGGCGCGTGCCCGAGTCGACCCCGTGCTTTATTTTCTTTCGTCTGTTTACCTAATTGCAGATTCCCGGTCGGAATATTAGCGCTTTTTTACGAGAAAAATGCTTCGAAGTACGGTAATGGAATATTTAGAATTTTTTTGTCACGAAATGCGCCGTGCTCGTAACCCTTATTTACCATTCGGATAGTGTCTTGAACGCACGAACAAAACGCCGCTGTTTGAACATAACTATGGATTATTTGGGACCAAACCAACATTTGTTATTGAAGTAGAAGTCCTGGGAGTGCATTCTGACGAAGAACACCAAAGGTAATCAAACTTTTCTAATAGTAAATCGGAGTTTGGTGAAGGCTAAACTTGCTGGGTGTCTAAATAGCTAGCCCTGTGATGCCGGGCTATCTACTTAGAATATTGCAAAATGTGCTTTCACCAAAAAGCTATTTTAAAATCGGACATATCGAGTGCATAGAGGAGTTCTGTATCTATAATTCTTAAAATAATTGTTATGCTTTTTGTGAACGTTTATCGTGAGTAATTTAGTAAATTGTTAGTAAATTCGCCAGAAGTTTGCGGGGGGTATGCTAGTTCTGAACGTCACATGCTAATGTAAAAAGCTGGTTTTTGATATAAATATGAACTTGATTGAACAAAACATGCATGTATTGTATAACATAATGTCCTAGGGTTGTCATCTGATGAAGATCATCAAAGGTTAGTGCTGCATTTAGCTGTCTTCTGGGTTTATGTGACATTATATGCTAGCTTGAAAAATGGGTGTCTGATTATTTCTGGCTGGGTACTCTGCTGACATAATCTAATGTTTTGCTTTCGTTGTAAAGCCTTTTTGAAATCGCACAGTGTGGTTAGATTAACTAGAGTCTTGTCTTTAAAATGCTGTAAAATAGTTATATGTTTGATAAATTGAAGTAATAGCATTTCTAAGGTATTTGAATAACGCGCCACAGGATTCCACTGGCTGTTACGTAGGTGGGACGATTTGGTGCCACCTACCCTAGAGAGGTTAAGTGAGTGAAAAAGGAAAATTGTTGCAAATGCCAGAGCCCATGTGTGTCTGTGAGCAGGAGTTGTGACAGTTTTCAATTTTGTGCAGATATGCGATATACATTTTTAAATAAACTACAAATAGTCTATTTATTGTCCTATCATGATGGAACGGTTCCCAACCCTATACCATAGACACCCACCTGAGTGACCCACACACTAAGGAAAAGTCCTTATCTGTTTTATAGGCCTACTGCAAGTAGCCTGTACACAGCCAAGACAGAAAAATAAATGCGGTCAGAGACCCACTAAAGCAGCAGCACCCCCTCAAGAGTCTGAGCCTGCCTGGCAGGGTTGGTCCAACAAAGCCAAAGCCTGGTGGGTGAGCATAATATACAAGGAATTTCTCAAAGCTGCTAATGAGAACCTTGACGACTTTGTACCTACTGTAGCTGGTGGGAATTCCACCCAGGTAGTGGCAGTGCTGGCAACACTAGCTGCAGTAACCCATGGGGAGGGGGTCACACTCAGACATTCAGAGAAGGGGCAAATTATTGTGGCTCTGGCGGTACAAAATAATCACAAGGTCTGACTGCTCAGCGATGCTTGGGAAAATGGTCCCAAAGGGGGACCAGAGTGGCTGTGTTTCAGGGGAAAGGGGTGTATCTGAGCTCCATCAGGTAGGACTTGACATTTATTAAGCAAATCTCCCCATTCTTGCTCAATTTTGCATGCCTACTCAAACAGCTACAACTGTATTTGCATTCGCAAGTCTTCTCTTGAGTTGGGCTTGGGGATGGAACAACTGTTGAACATCTGAGCTTCTGGTTGTTTGTGGGGAAAGGGAGAGTGTGGGTATGTACCCCACATCTGTTGCTAAGGGGTAATGATGTTAAGGACAGTACAGGATGACTAACAATAATTGTTCCCCAAAATAATAATTGCTTGCCAAAATGTTAACAGTTTTGAATGCCAGTCCTGGTTATAGGTATCCATCCTTCATGTGAAATGCTTACATTATTATGGATTTTATTGGTTAATTGTGGACATAAATTAAGATGTGCAAAATAATTTTATATACAGTACCAGTCATAAGTTTAGACACACCTACCAATTCAAGGGTTTTTCTTTATTTTGACTATGTTCTACATTGTAGAATAGTAGTGAAGACATTAAAACTATTAAATAACACATATGGAGTCATGTAGTAACCAACAAAGTGTTAAACAAATCAAAATATGTTTTGTAGCTACCCTTTGCCTTTATGACAGCTTTGCACACTCTTGGCATTCTCTCAACCATTACACAGGTGCACCTTGTGATGGGGACAATAAAAGGCCACTAAAATGTGCAGTTTTGTCAAATGGCACAATGCCACAGATGTCTCAAGTTTTGTGGAAGTGTGTAATTGGCAAGCTGACTTCAGGAATGTCCATCAGAGCTGTTGACGGAGCATGTAATGTTAATTTCTGTACCATAACCCTCCTCCAACATCATTTTAGAGAATTTGGCAATACGTCCAACCGGCCTCACAACCGCAGATCACGTGTAACCATGGCAGCCCAGGACCTCCACATCTGGCTTCTTCACCTGTGGGATCGTCTGAGACCAGCCACCCGGACAGTATATCTGTCTGTAATAAAGCCCTTTTATGGGGAGAAACTCATTCTGACTGGCAATGGCCCACTCACTGAGGAACCAGGGCCACCCATGGCTACACCCCTGCCCATTCATGTGAAATCCATAGATTAAGGCCTAATTTATTTAAATTGACACATTTTGTTTTATGAACTGTAACTCAGGAAAATCATAGTAATTGTTGCATGTTGTATTAATAATTTTGTTCAGCATTTTATTGTCCCCTGCAGAAGGTACACAGACATGTCAATGTATAGTAATGTTCTTACAATTGTATAACTGCCTTAATTTTGCCAGACACCAGGAAGAGTAGCTACTACCTTGGAGGCAGCTAATGGGGATCCATAATAAATAAAAATACCTGTGTAATGATCATGCTGTTCAGTCAGCTTATTTTGACAATGGAGAAATGCTCACTAACAGGGATGTAAACATAAATAAGCTTTTTGTGAGTATGGGACATTTCTATGATCTTTTATTTTAGCTCATGAAACATGGGACCAACACTTTAAATGTTTATATTTTTTTGTCCAGTATAAATGCCTCGAATATTTACATTTTGGAGAATCTCTTATACAATGGGTTAAAGTTATGTATAGTAACCATAGATGTAAAATTGTAAATAATGGCTACTTCTCAGAAAGTATCAAACTGTTAAGAGGAGTAAAACAAGGTTGTCAATTATCAGCATATTTATTTATTATGGCCATCGAAATGTTAGCTATTAAAATCAGATCCAACAATAATATCAAGGGGATAGAAATCCAGGGCTTAAAAACAAAGGTGTCATTGTATGCTGATGACTCATGTTTTCTTTTAAATCCACAATTTGGATCCCTCCGTAGCCTCAAAGGATCTAGATACTTTTTCTACCTCTGGATTACAACCAAATTATGACTATATTATGTATTGGATCACAAAAAAATACAACTTTTATAATACTGTGTAGTTTACCAATAAAATGGTCTGAAGGTGAAGTGGACATAGTCAGTATTCATAACCTATATTCATATCCTGAAATTTGGCCAAAAGATTAATGAAATGAATTACATAAAAATTGTTCAGCTTATTTCTATTGTAGGTAAAGAATCCAAGCAGTACATCTCTCCACAATAGTGTAAAATCTTCATAAATGTGTTCAATTATGTCTTGCCACAGTTTCCCTACATGAATACAATGCCAAAAAAGATGTAACACTGTTTCTGGATGGTAATTACAGAAGGTACAATTAGAGTTTGTTTTTCTTCAACTTCTTCATATAGTGGTTGGCAGGATAATATTTATGAATACTTTTAAAGGAAACATCCTTTATTTTGTTAACAAGTAGGTATGTGTGTGGCAACATCCATACTTTTTTCAAACAGATATTATCATTAAAACCGTTCCAATAAGGCATGACAAAGTATAGATACAACATCCTGCTGAAACAAGGTTCGTATCGCTCTGTTGTTGAATGGACCAAAAGAGAAACAAATCTTTCCTACTGATGAGTCAACAGGGTTAATGGAAGGTAGGCTCTGAGGGTCAGGTCTTGACATGTTCCTGAATAATAAAGCAACACCTGAGGGAATGGCATCTAAAACAATTGCCAAATATTTAGGTGTTACAGGGATCTTGTAAAGTGATAAGAATTCATTATAACTAAGTAAAAAACCCTCTGCATTTACAAGTTGGCTCACCAATAGGATATTATTTTCGGAACCAACATTCTAAAAACAAAGAGGTATTTTTATACAATATATCCCGACTATTCCATATATAATATCTGTGTGGAGAAAATAATGCTTATAAATTAAGGACCATGACAAGAAAACCTGCCGATGAAAATTAGAGTTTCACTGGAACTTTGTCAATATTATAATTGCAAACCAACATGAAGTTAAGGCCACCAAAAGTAGAGAAGACATGATGAGGAATAAAATTCCACATAAAAGTGGGTCTTCTTAGGAATTGTTTTATCCAATTGATCTTAAAAGTATTATTTAAGGTAGTAAGTCCAGAAAATTCAGACCACCATACTCATAAGTGTTCATTACAACAGTTTTCCTAATGTAATGGGAACGGTTTCTACACAGAAAGTTGAAAAGCATCTGGTCTATCTCCTTCCTTATTTTACCGTCAAGATATAAAGATGGAGTGCCATATGTTAGCCTAGAGATACCTTCAGCCTTAGTTATTAGGACTCTTCCTTTTAAAGATAAGTCACTCTGTAGCCATTGATTTAGATGTTTAATAAGAGGGTTAAAATGTAGTAAGCCTAGACTTCTGATCCTTAGTAATGGTTATGCCTAAATATGTACGTGTTTCTTTCACTGGAATACCATAATATGAAGGTGTCACACAATCTTTGACAGCCATGTTTCACATTTATTAATGTTAAGATATAGACCAGATGTTTTGGAAAAGGATTGTATTATATTGATCGATATGGGAATTTGGTTAGCGTCTTTCAGAAAAAGTGTTGAGATAGGACAACCTTGCCTAATTCCTCTCTTAATTCCTCTCTTAAACTCAAATCTAGGTGAGGTGCCATGTTTCAGTTTGATACAGCTGTTACCATTTGTATAGAGAGTCTTACAGAAAACAATCCCAAAAGCCAAATTTCTCAAGGGAGTGGAAGAGGAACTGATGCTCTACTGTGTCAAATGCTTTATAAAAATCAAAAGATAATATGAAGCTATCCTCGGTTATTAGGTCTGAGTAGTCAAGTATGTCTAATACTAGTCTGATATTGTTAGAAATGTCTGTTCCTCATAAAGCCAGACTGTGTTTCAACAATGATTGCATCCAGGACTTCTTTAATTATTTTTGCAAGTAGTAAGGCTAATATCTTATAGTCATTATTAATAACTTCTTTGGGCTAGGGGGCAGTATTTTCACGTCAGGACAAAGTAAACTGCCTGTTTCTCAGGCCCAGAAGCTAGGATATGCATATAATTGGTAGATTTAGACAGAAAACTCTAAAGTTTCTAAAACTGTTAAAATCATGTCCGTGAGTATAACAGAACTTATTTGGCAGGCGTAACCCCGAGGACAAATCATCCAGGAATAATTTTTTGGGAGATCACTGTTTTCAATTGGTTTTCTATGGGGAACTAGATTCATGAGGCACCTGGTTGCAGTTCCTATGGCTTCCACTAGATGTCAACAGTCTTTAGAAATTGGTTGATGTCTTTCCTTTGAGAAATTTAGAAGTAGCCCTTTCCTTTCTGAGTGTCAAGCTAAGTGTACTATTTTGTTTGGTGCGTGCGACCTGGAACTCGCTCCACTTTCATTTTATCCGCTATTGAACACAGTATATTCTGACTTAAATTGTATCAATTATTTACATTTTAAAATACCTAAAGTTGGATTAGGAAATTGTTTGAAATGTTTGGATCAAGTTTACAGGTAACTTATTAGATACATTGTAGTCATGTTGGGCGAGTTGGAACCAGTGTATTTTCTGAATCAAATGCGCCAAATAAATTGACATTTTGGGGATATAACAAAGGAATTTATCGAACAAAATGACCATTTGTGATGTTTCTGGGACATATTAGAGTGCCAACAGAAGAATATCTTCAAAGGTAAGGCATGAATTATATTGTTATTTATGACTTTCGTGTCGCACCTCCCTGGTTGAAAAATGTTTGTCATGCGTGGTACTGTTCTCAGATAATCGCATGGTTTGCTTTCGCTGTAAAGCCTTTTTGAAATCTGACACTGCGGCTGGATGTCACGTCCTGACCAGTAGAGGTGGTAGTTGGGTCAGGACGTGGCAGAGGGGAGTGTGTGTTTTTTATTGTTTCATTGATTTTGGCCGTGTGACTTCCAATCAAGCACAGCTGTAGAGGGTTGTGGTTGATTGGGAGTCACACATAAGGTGCCTACTTTGCCTTGTGGGGTTGTGGGTGGTTGTTTTTTACACTGCTTGTATAGCCTGTAGAACTGTCACTGTTGTCACCCTTTTTTGTTGTTAAGTGAATGCTCTACTCCTTTTTTGGCAATAAATGACCATGAGTATTCACATACCTGCTGCGCCTTGGTTCATTTCAGAAGACAGCCGTTACAGAACCACCCACCAAACCAGGACCAAGCAGCAGAAGAGGAGGAAGCCACAGGAGAAAAAAAGGAGGAATGGACATGGGAGGACGTCCTGGATGGCAAGGGAGCCTACACCTGGGAAGAGATCCTGGCCGGAAGGGATCGCCTCCCATGGGAACAGGTGGAGGCACTCAGGAGAGTGGAGGCAGCTGGACAGAGGAACCAACGGGAATGTTTTGCTGGAACACGGTTGGGTAGGAAACCCGAGAGGCAGCCCCAAGATTTTTTTGGGGGGGGCACACGGGTAGTTTGGCCAGGCCAGGGAAGAGCCGTAAGCCAGCTACCCGTGACTAGTGGTGCGTATGAGGTGGGTGCGTATGAGGTGGAGGGCGCCATGTTACGCTGTGGTACGCACCATCTCGCCTATACGGACGCACAGCCCAGTTCGCCCAGTACCAGCGCCCCGCAGGTGCCAGGGCAAGGGGAGCATCGAGCCGGAAGGAGTGATGCCAACCCTGCACTCAAGACCGCCAGTGCGCCCTTTCGGTCCGGTGTTTCCCGCTAGACGCACTAGCATGGAGGTGCGTGTCTCCAGGCTGGCAAGTCCAATACCAGCCCCACGCATCAGGAGTCTAGTGCGTCAGCCCAGCCTCGCCAGTCAACAGTCACCAGAGCTGCCCGCCAGTCAACAGTCACCAGAGCTGCCCGCCAGTCAACCGTCACCAGAGCTGCCCGCCAGTCAACAGTCGTCCGAGCTGCCCGCCAGTCAACAGTCGTCAGAGCTGCCCGCCAGTCAACAGTCGCCAGAGAGGTCAGACTGCGCTGAACTGCCGGAGTGGCCAGACTGCGCTGAACTGCCGGAGTGGCCAGACTGCGCTGAACTGCCGGAGTGGCCAGACTGCGCTGAACTGCCGGAGTGGCCAGACTGCCCTGAACTGCCGGAGTGGCCAGACTGCCCTGAACTGCCGGAGTGGCCAGACTGCCCTGTTCTGCCGGAGTGGCCAGACTGCCCTGTTCTGCCAGAGTGGCCAGACTGCCCTGTTCTGCCAGGGTGCCCGGCCTGTCAGGATCTGCCAGAGTGGCCAGACTGCCCTGTTCTGCCAGAGTGGCCAGACTGCCCTGTTCTGCCAGAGTGGCCAGACTGCCCTGTTCTGCCAGAGTGGCCAGACTGCCCTGTTCTGCCAGAGTGGCCAGACTGCCCTGTTCTGCCAGAGTGGCCAGACTGCCCTGTTCTGCCAGAGTGGCCAGACTGCCCTGTTCTGCCAGAGTGGCCAGACTGCCCGGTTCTGCCAGAGTGGTCCTCCTGCCCTCCGGCCCAGCCCGAGTGGCCCTCCTGTCCTCCGGCCCAGCCCGAGTGGTTCTCCTGCCCTCCGGCCCAGCCCGAGTGGCCCTCCTGCCCTCCGGCCCAGCCCGAGTGGCCCTCCTGCCCTCCGGCCCAGCCCGAGTGGCCCTCCTGCCTTCCGGCCCAGCCCGAGTGGCCCTCCTGCCTTCCGGCCCAGCCCGAGTGGCCCTCCTGCCTTCCGGCCCAGCCCGAGTGGCCCGCATGCCTTCCGGCCCAGGCCGAGTGGCCCGCATGCCTTCCGGCCCAGGCCGAGTGGCCCGCATGTCTTCCGACCCAGCCAGAGTGGTCCGTCTGCCAGGGTCAGCCCGAGTGGCCCGTCTGCCCGGCGCAGCTATCGGCGCCAACAAAGTGGGCGACGCCGAAGGTGGAGCGAGGTCCACGTCCTGCACCTGAACCACCTCCAGGATAGGTGGGTTGGGGAGGGAGGGTGTAGCACAGTGCCGTCAGTGACGGCAGCCACCTTCCCTTCCCTCCCTTATTGTTTAGGTGTTAAATTTTGTTGGGGATTTTCTTGTTTTCCTTTTTTTTAGGTGCATCCCGGCGTCTGCACCTTGGGGGGGGGGTACTGTCACGTCCTGACCAGTAGAGGGGGTAGTTGGGTCAGGACGTGGCAGAGGGGAGTGTGTGTTTTTTATTGTTTCATTGATTTTGGCCGTGTGACTTCCAATCAAGCACAGCTGTAGAGGGTTGTGGTTGATTGGGAGTCACACAAGGTGCCTACTTTGCCTTGTGGGGTTGTGGGTGGTTGTTTTTTACACTGCTTGTATAGCCTGTAGAACTGTCACTGTTGTCACCCTTTTTTGTTGTTAAGTGAATGCTCTACTCCTTTTTTGGCAATAAATGACCATGAGTATTCACATACCTGCTGCGCCTTGGTTCATTTCAGAAGACAGCCGTTACACTGGATTAACAAGAAGTTAATCTTTAAACCGATGTATAACACTTGTATGATTTATGAATTCTTATTATGAGTATTTCTGTTTTTGAATTTGGCGCACTGCAATTTCACTGGGTGTTGTCAAATCAATCCCGCTATCGGGATTGGCGCGCGAAGAGATCCATAAGAAGTTTTAAGAAGACAAATTTTACAAATTATTTGTAAAATTCTGACATAATTCCATCAACACTTGGGGATTTATTGTTCTTTAGATGTTTGATAGACTATAATCTCTTCAACTTTGATGGGTTCATCTCACTGTTTAGATTCTGTATCAATGATAGTGAACATTATCAAAAAACATATCTGTGGATTCCTGCGAGTACGTAGAGCTATATAATTTCCTGTAAAAATTGCTACAGTATTTAGCGATTCATTTTGGTCATCTGTAATAACACCATCAATGTTTAAGTTATGGATAGTGTTATTTGTAGAGCAACATTTTTTCCTAGATCTAATAAAGGCTCATTCTGCTTTTAATCTATATACTGTATATTATCCAGATTATTTTGTAACTCAATCAGTTCCATCTACTCCTCCCCAGAGAGACCAGTTGGGGACCTCTGAGAAAGGGAAGTTATCTTAATTCCTCCTCAGCAAGATAACTACCCTACTTTATAAGGTATTTGGACACGTCAAATTTAAAGAGCTCCCAGTTCTTGCAATAAGATTTTTCTTCACAAGCCCTTTCCCAAAAGTGTGAGAGCAGATCTTTAATCTCAAACTTAACTATATTATTATTTAATAACGAGCTATTTAGCTTCCAGTAGGATGCTCTACCAAGGCTAAATTGGCATCAGCAGAAATTGAGTGCTAATCGTGAAAAATCTGTTTGAAATTGTTTAGCAAATAAAAATAAGGCCTTGCACTTCACATTGTTTCGTAACCTCCTAGCATTAAGAGGAACTATAGACAAATACAAAACAACAAAGATAATATAAAAGTATAAACTGTAAAAAGAGACAAAAACATTGCAGCAGTGAATGTAATTCAATTGTGTCCCCTCACTTGCATTGACACATTGAGCGAATTCAGATGATAAAAAATATCTGCCAGGTAGGCAACCTGCGCAAGCTATTCCTCACAATCCAGATGTTCGGCCAGAAGTGACTTGTTTTATGAAAGAAACGCAGCAATCTACGCTCGAAGTTCATAAAAGTGATCTAACACTTTACCCCTGCATGATAAAGCACCTGCTGGTGCTCGCTACCCATATCCCTGCAGAAGGCCTGGAAACACCTGCTTTTCGTGGAACTCTTTTTGATATAGTTAACACACTTGATCACATCCTGGAGAGTGGTGTGGAGTTCAGGCACCATGTCCTTTCGCTGCCAATGCCTCCCTGTGTAGGAAGCAGTGATTCCACGTCTCACTCGGGATCATGGCAGCTGCCTCATCAGTGGTCACACCGATGTACCCATCCCATGCCAGTCCCACGGAGCCCAGGTACATATCCATTGTGTTAAAGACAGTCTCTGCAGTGGTGGTGGTGGGCAAATCAGCACTAACTGCTACAACGCTAACATGTTGATGTTTTAGGGTGGCAGGTAGCCTAGTGGTTAGAGCGTCAGACCATTAACTGAAAGGTTGCTAGATCGAATCCCTGAGCTGACAAGGTAAAAATCTGTCATTCTTCCCATGAACAAGGCAGTTAACCTGCTGTTCCTATGCCATCATTGTAAATAAGAATTTGTTCTAAAATGACTTAGTTAAATAAATACAAATAAAAAAAGTGTTATTATCCCAGACGTGTCTGACATAGACCATTAGAATTGCATGGCTAGCCACATCTGTGGATTCATCAAGCTGCAGTGTGTAATGGTCATTTGTACTGATGCGCTCTGATGTCTGGTGCATTATGTCCTCAGACATGTCCTGGATTATTATCCTCATGGATTGGATATGGGTATGGTTTTAAGTTTGTTGGCGTGTGACTCTACCAAGATTTCAGTGCACATATCAATTGCAGCAGGGAGTATGAGATCCTCTGCGCTGGTGTGGGATTTTTAGCATTTAGCAATGTGCTGGGCGACAAGGTATGATGCACAAAGTGCCTTTTCTTGTACCGTGCATTCACGTTTTTCAATGAATCTTGTGAGGCCTTTAGATATTGACATTTTTTTTTTAAAGTCAGCTGTCTTATCTTTGTGGCTTGGATCCTTGGTGTCCAGATGCCTTTTCATTTTGGAGGGTTTCATGCACTCATTAGGTAACAGCTCATTGCATAGGATGCAATGCATTCCACACTCACCCTGCTTGTCTTATGTAAAACCATATTTGATGCAGTCGTGGTAGTATTTTCTCTTCTTGACAAGGACCGGGTTGTCTGCCTTGTTGTTGACATTGGAAGCAGCAGTAGATGAAGAGGGAACTGCACTTTTTTAAAACTTGTTGCAGATTTTACTCTGACAGCTTGCCTACATGAGTTAAACGACAGCTAACTACCCACATGTGCAATGCCTGCAGAACACATCTGCATAGTTAGCTGTCAATCAAGCTAGCTGTCAGAAGAAGATCTGTATTATCTGATTGGATGTGTCACATTTAAAACAAAACAATGCTGCAGAATGACATTTTTATTCGATCAGTGTGTGTGCGTGTGTGTGTGTAATTTCATTGGATCAGTGTGTTTGTGTTGGGCGAGAATTATATTGTATTGGTCAGCGACTTGCTGACCAGACCAGACACGTTGCGTGCGCAAGAGTTGCAAAATAAATTTACACATACAATTACTGTTATTCAATCATTGCACCCACACTGCTCGTGCACCTCAGCGAGCATCCGGGTGGCCAGGCACTAAAAAAGAAATTGGTTCCATTTGTGACGCTCAACGTGCTGCAAGTCCGACCTCTCCCATCTCATTGGTTTTTAGAAACATATACCCATGTGCCATCTCCACAAAGGTTTTTAGGAGCATATAGCCACGTGGGTGATTGAAAGATGAAGGTCCACACTCCGGTAGGTTGTAGTAATGCTGCAAAGTTGGTTGGCAACCACCATATAAAGTCCAAAATAAAAAGAAGAAGCCTGAAGGAAGGAGGAGAGATGACGAGAAACAAAAATCGTTTTATCTGTGGATTAATTGTCGGAGTTGAGGACCTATTGCATTTCAGGAAAATTCCAACCCAATGTTTATATCCCAGGACAAATGAGCTAGCAACAGCAAGCTAGCTAGCTAAATTGCCATACATGTTTAATGCTTTTCGACCTGTCCCCAAATTTAATATAATTGGTTCAGAGTTTGTTTTGATATTTCAACCTGCGTGTCCTGATTGTGTCTGGTGTGGGGATACAAAATCAAAACGTGTGCGAGTGGTTTGAAAGCATGTAAGCAGTGCAGCGCATGCATGCATGTGTGTAAAGGTCAAGTTATGTAACGTCAGCAACAACAAGCGGTGCAGCGCATGCTACAGGTAACGTTATGTAAAGTCAGCAACAATAAGCGGTGCAGTGCATACAAGCCTGTGTGTGTAGCGGTAACATTATGTAAAGTCGGCAACAATAAGCTGTGCGGTGTTTGACTTTCAAAATAATGTTATATACACTCCTCAAAAAATAAAGGGAACACTAAAATAACACATCCTAGATCTGAATGAATGAAATAATCTTATTAAAAACTTTTCTTTACATAGTTGAATGTGCTGACAACAAAATCACACACAAATAATCAATGGAAATCCAATTTATCAACCCACGGAGCTCTGGATTTGGAGTCACACTCAAAATTAAAGTGGAAAACCACACTACAGGGTGATCCAACTTTGATGTAATGTCCTTAAAACAAGTCAAAATGAGGCTCAGTAGTGTGTGTGGCCTCCACGTGCCTGTATGACCTCCCTACAACGCCTGGGCATGCTCCTGATGAGGTGGCGGATGGTCTCCTGAGGGATCTTCTCCCAGACCTGGACTAAAGCATCCGCCAACTGCTGGACAGTCTGTGGTGCAACGTGGCGTTGGTGGATGGAGCGAGACATGATGTCCCAGATGTGCTCAATTGGATTCAGGTCTGGGGAACGGGCGGGCCAGTCCATAGCATCAATGCCTTCCTCTTGCAGGAACTGCTGACACACTCCTGCCACATGAGGTCTAGCATTGTCTTGCATTAGGAGGAACCCAGGGCCAACCGCACCAGCATATGGTCTCACAAGAGGTCTGAGGATCTCATCTCGGTACCTAATGGCAGTCAGGCTACCTCTGGCGAGCACATGGAGGGCTGTGCGGCCCCCCAAAGAAATGCTACCCCACACCATGACTGACCCACCGCCAAACCGGTCATGCTGCAGGCAGCAGAACGTTCTCCACGGCGTCTCCAGACTCTGTCACGTCTGTCACGTGCTCAGTGTGAACCTGCTTTCATCTGTGAAGAGCACAGGACGCCAGTGGCGAATTTGCCAATCTTGGTGTTCTCTGGCAAATGCCAAACGTCCTGCACGGTGTTGGGCTGTAAGCACAACCCCCACCTGTGGACGTCGGGCCCTCATACCACCCTCATGGAGTCTGTTTCTGACAGTTTGAGCAGACACATGCACATTTGTGGCCTGCTGGAGGTCATTTTGCAGGGCTCTGGCAGTGCTCCTCCTGCTCCTCCTTGCACAAAGGCGGAGGTAGCGGTCCTGCAGCTGGGTTGTTGCCCTCCTACGGCCTCCTCCACGTCTCCTGATGTACTGGCCTGTCTCCTGGTAGCGCCTCCATGCTCTGGACACTACGCTGACAAACACAGCAAACCTTCTTGCCACAGCTCGCATTGATGTGCCATCCTGGATGAGCTGCACTACCTGAGCCACTTGTGTGGGTTGTAGACTCCGTCTCATGCTACCACTAGAGTGAAAGCATCGCCAGGATTCAAAAGTGACCAAAACATCAGCCAGGAAGCATAGGAACTGAGAAGTGGTCTGTGGTCACCACCTGCAGAACCACTCCTTTATTGGGGGTGTCTTGCTAATTGCCTATAATTTCCACCTGTTGTCTTTTCCATTTGCATAACAGCATGTGAAATTTATTGTCAATCAGTGTTGCTTCCTAAGTGGACAGTTTGATTTCACAGAAGTGTGATTGACCTGGAGTTACATTGTGTTGTTTAAGTGTTCCCTTTATTTTTTTGAGCAGTGTATGTATATATATATTTATTTATTTGCACAAGTCACGCGACCTGTTAAAATCCTACCACGACCCCCATGGGGGGAATCACTGCTCTAGGGTTCTTTCTGATAACCCATCAGGTTCCTCTACTCTGGGTTCCTTACAAACGACAGGATTTGGCACGACCTTCCCTCCAGTCAAATTGTTTCCAAAAATGAATGAGACCCCCTTCACTGGTAGGCTAGGCCTCACTCCGACGACAATGGAACCAAAAATAAGATCAGACTAGCGCTCCACATTATTCAAAGGAACTTCCATGCAACCCATCTACATGCCTTGTACTAACACACTGTAACCAGTTGCTGAAGTGTCAGACATAGGCATTGTTGTTAGGATTTTAGTTGTCCTTTGTTTTGTTTGTTAGTTTTCTTGTATTGTTGTTTGCTGTTTTCTTCTGTCTTTTTATTTTTTCTCTTTAGTTTATTCTCTTGGTTGTTGGTGCATTGGGGGGGGTTGTCACATCCTGACCATAGAAAGCTTTTATTTTCTATGGTAGAGTAGGTCAGGGCGTGACAGGGGTTTTTGTCTAGTTTGTTTTTCTATGTGGGGTTCTAGTTTCTGTATTTCTATGTTGTTGTTTTTTGGGATGATCTCCAATTAGAGGCAGCTGGTCATCGTTGTCTCTAATTGGGGATCATATTTAAGTTGTTGTTTTTCCCACTAGGTTTTGTGGGAGATTATTTTGAGGTAGTGTATGTTACACCTCTTCGTCACGGTTTGTTATTTTGTTTAGTAGTTTATTTGTATGTCTTGCATAGTTTCACAGTTATAATAAAATGTGGAACGATACACACGCTGCGCCTTGGTCTCCTTCATCATACGACAAACGTGACAGGGTTCTTGGGGTGGGGAATGAAATTAATTGTCTTTTTTTTTCTTGGGGGGACTGTGGGAGTGGTCTCGAATGGTTGAGGGACAGCTATTGGGGAACTGTGGGGGGGATCTTGGAGGGTTCGGGTTCACGTTTTTTGGCCTGGTGGGAGATCTGTCAACGTGCCATTGAGCAGGGAATTGACCCTGGATGCTTCTGTGTGTCGCTCTGAATGGGAGTTTGTTGGATGACTGGTATGGTATAGTTGTTGAGCGGCTTCACTGCAAGTATATTGTATGTTTCGGATATTTAATAAAATAAATAACAAAAATAAAAAGCATCAGACATAGGTAAAACACCCTACAAAATTAAGGAATGGGCTGCCCCAGTGTCACACAGTATTTTCATTGGCTGCTTAACAGCATCGCCATTCAAAAGGTCCATACACATCTGAACCAAAATCTTGATGAACTGGAGTGCTCCAACAAGAAGAAACAACCTTTTCTCCCTCTCATTTTTCTGTTTCAACTTTCTCATGGCAGTAATGACAAACTGGCGGATACAATCTTTATCTTTATCTGTGGGCACAGCTCAAGCTGTAATTTGTTTTTCATGCTCAAAATAGTTTTTGCTCCAACTGTGCCTTTAGTTCTAACTCCCTTAGTTGCACTTTATGGGATGTACTCTACCCGTAGCACCCTTTTCATCAGCCTATCTCTGAGAGGATTTCCTCCTCCACCAAAACAGTACCGATCAACTCTTTGGCTACTGCTTTTGGATTGCCAGATGCCACTGATGTCATAATGATTTGTAATGACTGTCACGACTCCTACCGAAGGTAGCTCCCCTTCCTGCTCCCCTTCCTGCTCGGGTGGTGCTCGGCGGTCGTTGTCACCGGCCTACTAGCTGCCACTGATTCCCTTTTTTCCCCTTTCTGTTTATTGGTTTCACCTGTTTTGTGTTAGGCTGATTAGTAATTATTTTAGCCAGTAGGCCCGCCTGCTCTGTGTGCAGGATTGTTTGTGTGTTGCTACTGTGCACACTTGTGTCTGACGTGTTTTCGGTCGTGGGTTTTCTCCGGACTGTTTCAGTCCCCAGTGTTTGGGGCATTTTGTTTTGTTGTGAGCCCTGTATTTTCATAGGGTGGCTTATGTTCGCCGTGTGTGCAATTAAAGCACTACCCTGTACTCTCTGCGCCGGACTTCGTACCCACTACACCCAGAGCCTTACAATGACAAGCAAATTCACCTTTGTACAATTATCTAGCATCTCCCACATAGGGTTTTCCACAAATGCTTCCAACTCTATGGCTTTAATTTTATAAGCCTGTGCCTTTATGCAAATTTCAAAATTATTCCACCAATCTTATAACCCCTCAAGGTGGATGTCCGTGACAAAAACTACCACAAAAGCTTATTTTGAACATTCAAATATCTGGGCAGAGCAGAGCTTCAGAGTAGGTGACTTGAGCGACTACCATACTCATGGGGAACAATATCCTGGATGCACACCCATTTTGTTACGTTCCCCAGCAAGAAAACCAAACATTGTCACTCAAACAGAGAGGGGAAATAACAGAGTCACTGACAACAACCAAAACAAAACAGGTGGGGTTTTAGGAGGGGTTCTGAAATTCACCTAGGAGGGGTTCTGGGGTGACCACTGAAAGTTGACCAGCAACAACTGGAACCTAAAAAAGACACACAATGAGAACCCACTAAATTTGAGCAAGAAGAGGCAAACAAAAGAAAACTCACAACAAACTTAAAGACAGGAAGCAAACCAAAAAGGTAGAACAAAACGAAATCAGATAAAGGATACTTTGTTGAGATATTTATTTAAATAGGAGCAACAACTAAATTTGTTTACCCTCCATATCTCTCAAGACAATTAGAGCACTGGACCAGACACTCTTAAATAGCACCTGGGCCAACACAGGTGAAACACTAATGAGATGGCAACCAGCACAGTTGTAACACATACTGACTAACGAGACACCAATCGGTGAGCCCTACGCGATAATGTGCTATACGTGCTAAAGTCCAACCTCAAAACATAAATGGAAAAGCCAAAACCTGTAACAGGAGAGTAAAACTGAAGATTTGCTGTTATTGGCAGAGAGGTTTGGAACTCTTTCTTATTGGTCTATTAACTAATTTACTGCATGGTGATGTCACCATGGAAGGCCAAAACTCCATCCCACCAAAACAGGCTGAAATTACAGGCAGTCTTTTCAAACAGCTCTTACACTAAAAGGGAATTATTATAATTTTCACAATTATTCCAACCTCTTAGTGTGGAAATATATATAAAACACAGAACAATCACGTTTCTGACTGCACTGGGCCTGTAATTGCTTCTCTTAAAGGGGAATTGGGCTTTTTTTACAACCAATGTTCAATGTAAATTGCATGCTAAGGAAGGGTGCAGATGCTTTTTTTAAAGAAACTTACCCCAACCATCGATTGTCTTCCTCATCCTGCAGCATGAATAAACATGAACAAATGTTCCAAAAACACACACATGTCCTTTTA
This sequence comes from Salmo trutta, assembly GCF_901001165.1. Classification (NCBI taxonomy): domain Eukaryota; kingdom Metazoa; phylum Chordata; class Actinopteri; order Salmoniformes; family Salmonidae; genus Salmo; species Salmo trutta. The sequence continues at coordinate 7,509,762 of NC_042965.1, read as the reverse complement.
GAAACGTACAAGCTCTCAGTATAGTGATGCACGTCTTTAAATGTTGTGCACATGAAATTGTGTCATTCTGAACTTTATATTCCATTTTGTTGCGATTACCCCTCCGTCCATTCTAACAGCAGGCTGCACGGAGAATGGAACAGCTGGATAGGGGAAACAGTTTGAGTTGCACAAAATTATATATAACGTTGAGGTTAAAGTTCAGAATGACACAATTTTATGTGTACAACATCTAAAGACATACATCACTTTACTGGGAGCATTTCAGTTTCTAAAAGGACATATGTGTGTTTTTGGAGCAATTATTTTTTCAGAGCCCCTGTACTGCAGAATGAGGAAGTGAATTGCTGGTTGGGGAAAATAAAAGTGAAATCGCAAAAAAAGCGTCTGGACCTTTCTATAACATGCCACTTATACAAAAAAATGTTTTTTGTTTAAATGCATGAAATGAAATGTATGCATTCACTACTGTAATTCACTCTGGATAAGAGCGTCTGCTAAATGACTAAAATGTAAATGTATATCAAAAATAGCGATTTGGTTTAAAAAAGGCTAACTTCACCTTTAACATGTATGGACCCATAACTTATTCGGGCAGCAGACCAATTATGCAAGACTTTCGTTCTGGGTTAATTGAGATTATATTGAGAAACACCAGTCAAAGCAGCCAATGAATTCCTAACTGGTTTCAATGAAAGGATGATTCATAAATGAATTTGTATTGTGTTGCATGAGTGAAGGACAAAATCAAGATTTGGGTTTGGTCAGTTGAAATACTTAACGAAGCAGTCATTAAACAGTGTTGATGATGCAACTGTAACAGACATGTCAATGATAGCTGGTCCAAATGGGAGCAATGAAGTGATGTCAGAAACTCATTGGGCTTACGTGCAGACAGCTCCCTCTCTGTCTGTCTCTGTGCGTGTGCATGTGCGTGTGCGTGTGTGTGAAGTCTACATCATACTCATTATGATAATGAGAGAAAAACATGCATGGTGGTTGTCCACCTGTGATAAGCAGCTGCTGATGTTCTGATCCCCTGGTTCACCTGTGGCCAGAAATACAGGCTTTCAACTGAACAAAAAGCAGAAAAACACAGGTTTCCTACAGAAGTATATTAGTAACAAGACCCTTAATGTTGTTCTCTAGTACACAGCCAGAAGAGAGTATCATGCCAAAAAACAGTATAATCTCGGACACCAAGCTACATAAAAAAAATACTATTCGATAAACTTAGCCTAGTATGCATGCCATTTCACAATGCCAAATACTCCACTGAGATGTTTAACTAGCATAGAAGTGCCCTCACTCATTTGCACTGAGTGTTATACAGTTAATATGTGAGATGAGAAATTGTTTCAACATCAGTTTCCTCCACATTACAGTAATGCCCTTTTTTTTTTTTTTTTTTTTTTTTTTTACCTTGATAGACATGTATACAAAAATATAATTAAAAAAAACACATTTGCAGCTGGACAGCTGAAAGGCTAATGTTCCTATAGATGCACAAATTGTAAAGTAAGTGGACCGACAATGAATGAAAAAAGTATATATAAAAAACAGGATTTAGCTCATTTCTGTTTCTACAGGATCATTCGGACATCGGAAATCCTCATCTACTCAAGCGATTCAATAACAATTTATGGATTTACCAGTACATTATATACTATTATAATTAAATGTGTATAATTCACATCATATTGGCATAATTTTTAAGTCAAAACAATGAATAAATAGAGGTACAGGCTTTCCCTAAATAGGCACATTTAGCTCTCACAAAATAAAAATCTATTAGTTTTCTATGTCTAATTACGTGCTATAGTTTTGCATTATTATGAGCCACACTCTATTTTATGAAATACTTTATGGTGCCTGCAGGCTTTACACCTGGGGTTTTTGTTTTTGAGCAAATCAATTAATGAGTCTGTGCAGCATGCAATGCCTACCTGAGATTTATGCTGTTGTCCATCTTCGAGTTCTGACACACTGTTCATGATTGTCCATCGATCATTGACCATTCTCTGAAAATCTTAAAATCCGAGATTTGACATCATTGGTAAAGGAAGAGTGTCATCCACAGACCAGGGTCTATGCGTGTTTGAAATACTCCAACAAGAAAGGAAAAAAGGTTCACACACACAAAACTAGGCGACTTCACTGCACAGATCTCTACAATTCTAACGGAGGTCCAGATCATGGGAATCTAGTACTACAAACATGTTGAAATCATACATACATGTAGGACCCCTTGCAAAGAATAGTTGCTTTGAATTTCCACAATTGTGAAATTGCTACAACGTTCCTTCTTGTTACAGTGTAAAAAAATGCACGTGCACTTTGGCAGTGCGCGTTTGATGCGTTGCAGATTTTCCGTTCCTAAAGAAACAAAAATTCACCCTTCGTTAACCAGAATCTAGAATAAAACCTCTTCTATTTAATTTGTTCTCAGACTCAAAATGTTGCACAGTGTCCTGTCAAGGTTTTACGCGTGGGCTATGTCCTTGTTAAAATGTGAGAGAGCTCGGGTAAAATATTCAACCGCCTCTGGTTTACGTTAATAAGCATGAAGCAACTCTCGGATAGGATTCAAGGCGCAGTCTTTCAGATTAGAAGCATATTGCACTTGGCAAGACGTGAAATCCAAGCCTCAGCGCGAGTGCCTCCGTCAGTGATTCCATTCCCTGTGCAAGTGCGTGCGTGCGCGTGTGTGTGAGAGAGAGAGAAACAGTGTGTGTGCCACTATGTTACATGAATGCCTGTACCTGCATGGGCTTTACGCACCCATTTCAACTCCATCTGAGATGAGGATGCAGGTCATTAATTTAGTCGTTTAACATTTCGACAGGAGGATATCTTGTTGCTTTCTTCTTCATGTGATGGAAGTTACAGACATTCAACATTGCCCTTATATCATTGAACTTCTATCATTTGTCAGCAGCATACCTCCCTGCATCCCACTGCTGGCTTGCCTCTGAAGTTAAACAGGGTTGGTCCTGAATGGGAGACCAGATGCTGCTGGAAGTGGTGTTAGAGGGCAAGTAGGAGGCACTCTTTCCTCTGGTCTGAAAAATGAATAAAAATCGCAATGCCCCAGGGCAATGATTGAAATCAAATTTTATTTGTCACATGCGCCAAATACAATAGGTGAAATGCTTACTTACAAGCCCTTATCCAACAATGCAGTTAAGAAAAACAAGTGTTAAGTAAAAAATAAGTGTTAAGTAAAAAATAAAAGTAACAAATAATTTTACAGCAGCAGCAAAATAACAATAGCAATATGTACATGTAGGTAGAGTTAAAGTGACTGCATTATTTTTAGCTGTTCAGGAGTCTTATGGCTTGGGGGTAGAAAATGTTAAGAAGCCTTTTGGACCTAGACTTGGCGCTCCGGTACCGCTTGCCATGCAGTAGCAGAGAGAACAGCCTATGACTAAGGAGGCTGGAGTCTTTGACCATTTTTAGGGCCTTCCTCTGACACCACCTGGCATAGAGGTCCTGGATGGTAGGAAGCTTGGCTCCAGTGATGTACTGGGCCGTACGCACTACCTTCTGTAGTGCCTTGCGGTCAGAGGCCGAGCAGTTGCCATACCAGGCAGTGATGCAACCAGTTAGGATGCTCTCGATGGTGCAGCTGTAGAACCTTTTGAGGATCTGAGGACCCATGCCAAATTTTTTCAGTCTCCTGAGGGGGAATAGGTTTTGTCGTGCCTGCTTCACGACTGTCTCAGTGTGTTTAGACCATGTTAGTTTGTTGGTGATGTGGGCACCAAGGAACTTGAAGCTCTAAATCTGCTCCACTACAGCCCCATCAATGAGAATGGGGGCGTGCTCGCTCCTCCTTTTCCTGTAGTCCACAATAATATCCTTTGTCTTGATCACATTGCGGGATAGGTTTTTGTCCTGGCACCACATGGCCAGGTCTCTGACCTCCTCCCTATAGGCTGTCTTATCTTTGTCGGTGATAAGTTCTACCACTGTTGTCATCGGCAAACTTGATGATGGTGTTGGAGTCATGCCTGGCCATGCAGTCATGAGTAAACAGGGAGTACAGGAGGGGACTGAGCACTCACCCCTGACGGGCCCCTGTGTTGAGGATCAGCGTGGCAAATGTGTTGTTAGCTACCCTTACCTCTTGGAGGTGGCCCGTCAGGAAGTCCAGGATCCAGTTGCAGAGGGAGGTGTTTAGTACCAGGGTCCTTAGCTTAGTGATGAGCTTTGAGGGCACTATGGTTTTGAACGCTGAGCTGTAGTCAATGAATAGCATTCTCACATAGGTGTTCCTTTTGTCCAGGTGAGAAAGGGCAGTGTTGAGTGCAATAGAGACTGCATCATCTGTGGATCTGTTGGAGAGGTTTGCAAATTGAAGTGGGTCTAGGGTTTCTTTCAAAGCACTTCATGGCTACAGACGTGAGTGCTACGGGTCGGTAGTCATTTAGGCAGGTTACCTTAGTGTTCTTGGGCACAGGGACTATGGTGATCTGCTTGAAACATGTTGGTATTACAGACTCAGTCAGGGACAGGTTGAAAATGTCAGTGAAGACACTTGCCAGTTGGTCAGCGCATGCCTCTGAGTACACGTCCTGGTAATCCGTTTTTGGACGTTGACCTGTTTAAATGTCTTACTCACATCGGCTACGGAGAGTGTGATCACACAGTCGTCTGGAACAGCTAATGCTCTCATGCATGTTTCAGTGTTTTTTGCCTAGAAGCGAGCATAGAAGTAATTTAGATCGTCTGGTAGGCTCGGGTCACTGGGCAGCTCGCGGCTGTGCTTCCCTTTGTAGTCTGTAATCGTCTGCAAATTCTGCCACATCCAACGAGCGTCGGAGCCGGTGTAGTGCGATTCGATCTTAGTCCTGTATTGACGCTTTGCCTGCTTGATGGTTCGTCGGAGGGCATAACAGGATTTGTTATAAGCTTCCGGGTTAGAGTCCCGCTCCATGAAAGCGGCAGCTCTACCCTTTAGCTCAGTGCAGATATTGCCTGTAATCCATGGTTTCTGGTTGGGGTATGTACGTATGGTCACTGTGGGGACGACTTCATCGATGCACCTATTGAGAAAGTCAGTGACTGACGTGGTGTACTCCTCAATGTCATCGGAGGAATCCCGGAACATATTCCAGTCTGTGCGAGCAAAACAGTCCTGTAGCTTAGCATCTGCTACATCTGACCACTTTCTTATTGACCAAGTCACTGGTGCGTCCTGCTTTAGTTTTTGCTTGTAAGCAGGAATCAGGAGGATGGAATTATGGTCAGATTTGCCAAGTGGAGGGCGAGGGAGAGCTTTGTACGTGTCTCTGTGTGTCGAGTAAAGATGGTCTAGAGTTTGTTTCCCTCTGCTTACACATTTAATATGCTGGAAGAAAATAGGTAAAACAAATATAAGTTTCCCTGCATTAAAGTCCCCAGCCACTAGGAGCGCCGCCTCTGGATGAGCGTTTTCTTGTTTGCTTATGGGCGTATACAGCTCATTGAGTGCAGTCTTAGTGCCAGCATCGGTTTGTGATGGTAAATAGATAGCTATGAAGAATATAGATAAACTCTCTTGGTAAATAGTGTGGTCTCCAGCTTATCATGAGATACTCTACCACAGGCGAGCAAAACATTGAGACTTCCTTAGATTTCATGCACCAGCTGTTGTTTACAAATATACATAGACCGTTGTCTTACCAGAGTGTGCTGTTATATCCTGCAGAAAAAGCGTAAAACCTGCCAGCAGTATGTTATTCATGTCGTCGTTCAGCCACGACTCGGTGAAACATAAGATATATTACAGTTTTGAATGTCCCTTTGGTAGGATAATCTTGATTGTAGGCCATCGATTTTATTTTCCAATGATTGCAAGTTGGGCAATAGAACGGATGGCAGTGGGGGTTTACTCGCTCGCCTACGAATTCTCAGAAGGCAGCCCGACCTCCACCCCCTTTTTTTCTGTTCCTGAGAAAGCAGTATATCCTTTGTGTCGGACTCGTTAAAGGAAAAAGCTTGTTTGAGGTGTTTAATTGCTGTTCTGATGTCCAGAAGTTATTTTCGGTCATAAGAGATGGTAGCTCAACATTATGTACAAAATAAGTTAAAATAGAAGTTACAAACAATGCAAAAAAATGACCAAAGTAAAACAGTTGTTTAGGAGCACGTAAAACGTCAGCCATCCTCTCCGGCGCCATCTGCTGATTGGGGACATTGCCCTGTGTATAGTATGCAAAGCTGTCATCAAGGCAAAGGGTGGCTACTTTGAAGAATATAAAATCTGAAATATATTTTTTGGTTACTACCTGATTCCATATGTGTGAATTCATACTTTTGATGTCTTTACTATTATGCTACAATTTCTAAAAAAGAAAAACACTTTAGTAAAGAAAAAGAAAAACTTGAATGAGTAGGTGCGTCCAAACCTTTGACTGGTCTAATACGTCCTCCACCGGCACCCAGCATCTCTCCTCCGGGCCATACTCCTCCCAATCCACGAGCTACTGAAGGCCCCTCACCCGACGCCTTGAGTCCAGTATGGACCGAACTGCATACGCCGGGGCCCCCTCGACGTCCAGAGGGGGTGGAGGGACCTCCCGCACCTCAGCTTCTTGAAACAGCCAAGCCACCACCGGCCTGAGGAGAGACACATGAAACGAGGTATTAATACGGTAATAAGGGGGAGGCTGTAACCTATAACACACCTCGTTTATTCTCCTCAGGACTTTAAATGGCCCCACAAACCGCGGACCCAGCTTCCGGCAGGGCAGGCGGAGGGGCAGGTTTCGGGTCGAGAGCCAGACCTGGTCCCTCGGTGCGAACACGGGGGCCTCACTGCGGTGGCGGTCAGCGCTTGCCTTCTGCCGCCCTTCTGCCCGTTTAACCTCTCTGGGCCAGTGGGACACTTGCGTCCCACCTATTCAACAGCCAGTGTAATCCCGTGGCACGATATTCAAATACCTTAGAAATGCTATTACTTCAATTTCTCAAACATATGACTATTTTACACCATTTTAAAGACAAGACTCTCGTTAATCTAACCACACTGTCCGATTTCAAAAAGGCTTTACAACGAAAGCAAAACATTAGATTATGTCAGCAGAGTACCCAGCCAGAAATAATCAGACACCCATTTTTCAAGCTAGCATATAATGTCACATAAACCCAAACCACAGCTAAATGCAGCACTAACCTTTGATGATCTTCATCAGATGACAATCCTAGGACATTATGTTATACAATATATGCATGTTTTGTTCAATCAAGTTCATATTTATATCAAAAACCAGCTTTTTACATTAGCATGTGACTAGCATGTGACTAGCATTCCCACCGAACACTTCCGGTGAATTTACTAAATTACTCACGATAAATGTTCACAAAAAACATAACAGTTATTTTAAGAATTATAGATACAGAACTCCTTTATGCACTCGCTTTGTCCGATTTTAAAATAGCTTTTCGGTGAAAGCACATTTTGCAATATTCTGAGTAGATAGCCCGGCCATCACAGGCTAGCTATTTTGACACCAACCAAGTGTGGTACTCACCAAACTCCGATTTACTATTAGAAAAGTTTGATTACCTTTGCTGTCTTCGTCAGAATGCACTCCCAGGACTTCTACTTCAATAACAAATGTTGGTTTGGTGCCAAATAATCCATAGTTATATCCAAATAGCGGTGTTTTGTTCGTGCGTTCAAGACACTATCCGATGGGTAAAGAAGGGTGACGCGCCTGACGCGTTTCGTGACCAAAAAATTCTAAATATTCCATTACCGTACTTCGAAGCATGTCAACCACTGTTTTTGCTATTTTTCTCGTAAAAAAGCGATAATATTCCGACCGGGAGTCGTTGTTTTCGTTCAAAGAGAGAGAAAGTAAACATGGTGTCGGCTTGTGCACGCGCCTCAGTCTCATTGTCCTCAGATCGACCACTTACAAAATGCGCTAATGTTTTTCAGCCAGGGCCTGCAAAGCCACCATTCATCGTTCTGGCACCTTCTGAGAGCCTATGGGAGCGTTAGAAAATGTACGTCATGCCAGAGATCCCTGTTTTGGTTAGAGATGATCAAGAAGGCCATGAAATGGTCAGAGAGAGCGCTTCCTGTTTGGAATCTTCTCATGTTTTGGCCTGCCAAATGAGTTCTGTCATACTCAGACACCATTCAAACAATTTTAGAAACTTTAGGGTGTTTTCTATGCAAATCAAACAATTATATGCATATTCTAGTTACTAGGCAGGAGTAGTAACCAGAATAAATCGGGTACGTTTTTTATCCGGCCGTGCAAATACTGCCCCCTATCCCCAACAGGTTAAGGTACCCGTGGGCGGCCTCCCAGGTCTCCCTCGAGCACCTCACCCACTCGTCCACCACCAGAGCCTCGGTCTGACTCTGATGCCACGGGACCAGGACCGGCTGACAACCCAACACGCACTGGAAGGGCGATAGGTTTGTAGAGGAGTGGCGGAGTGAGTTCTGGGCCATGTCTGCCCATGGGATGAACTTCGCCCACTCCTGGCAATACAACCGCAGAAACCTACCCACATCCTGGTTCACTCTCTCCACCTGCCCATTGCTCCCGAGGTAAGGCTGACCGAGAATCCCAGACGTTCCATGAATGCCTTCCAAACCCTGGACGTGAACTGGGGACCCCGATTAGAAACTATGTCCTCAGGCACCCCATTGTGCCGGAAGACATGTGTAAACAGGGCCTCCGCAGTCTGTAGGGCCGTAGGGAGACCGGGCAATGGAAGGAGACGACAGGACATAGAAAACCGATCCACAATGACCAGGATCGTGGTGTTAACCTGTGATGGAGACAGATGGGTCAGGAAGTCCACCGACAGGTGTGACCAAGGCCACTGTGGAATGGGAAGGGTTTGTAACTTCCCTCTGGGCAGGTGCCTAAGAGCCTTGCACTGAGCGCACACCGAGCAGGAGGACACATAAGCCCTCACGTCCTTGGCCAAAGTGCACCACCAGTACATCCCACTAAGACATCGCACCATCCTACCGATGCCCGGATGACCAGAGGAGGGTGACGTGTGAGCCCACCAGATCAACCTGTCGCGAACCTCAAGTGGAACGTACACCCGTCCAGCTGGACACTGTGGTGGAGTAGGCTCTAAACCTGACGCCCGCTCGATGTCCGCGTCCACCTCCCATACCACCGGTGCCACCAGACAAGAGGCCGGAAGTATGGGAGTGGGATCGATGGACCGCTCCTCCGTATCATACAGTCGGGACAGCGCGTCTGCCTTAGTGTTCTGGGAACCCGGTCTATACGATATGGTGAAACTAAATCGAGTGAAAAACATAGCCCACCTTGCCTGGTAAGGGTTCAGTCTCCTCGCCTCCCGGATGTACTCCAGATTACGATGGTCAGTCCAGATGAGGAAAGGGTATTGAGCCCCCTTAAGCCAATGTCTCCACACCTTCAGAGCTGTGACGACAGCCAACAACTCCCGATCCCCCACATCATAGTTTCGCTCCGCCGGGCTGAGCTTCCTCGATAAGAAAGCGCAGGGGCGGAGTTTCGGTGGTGTACCCGAGCGCTGTGAGAGCACGGCTCCAATCCCAGCCTCGGACGCGTCCACCTCCACTATGAATGCCAAAGAGGGATCCAGATGAGCCAGCACGGGAGCCGAGGTAAACCGAGCCTTCAGGCGACCAAAAGCTCTGTCCGCCTCAGCCGACCACCGCAGACGCACCGGTCCCCCCTTCAGCAGTGAAGTAATGGGAGCAGCCACCTGCCCAAAACCCCAGAGAAACCTCCAGTAGTAGTTGGCAAACCCAAGAACCGCTGCACCTCCTTTACCGTGGTTGGAGTTGGCCAATTACGCACAGCTGTAATGCGGTCACACTCCATCACCAACCCTGATGTGGAAATGCGATATCCTAGGAAGGAGACGGCCAGTTTGAAGAACAAGCATTTCTCAGCCTTGACGTACAGGTCATGCTCCAACAGTCGCCCAAGTACCTTGCGCCCCAGAGACACATGCGCGGCGCGTGTAGCGGAATATACCAGAATGTCATCGATATAAATCCCCACTCCCTGCCCGTACAGGTCCCTGAGAATCTCGCCTACAAAGGATTGGAAGACTGCAGGAGCATTCTTCAACCCGTACGGCATGACGAGGTACTCATAATGGCCGGATGTGGTACTAAACGCTGTCTTCCACTCATCTCCCTCCAGGATACGCACCAAGTTATACGTGCTCCTGAGATCCAGTTTTGTGAAGAAGTGTGCCCCGTGAAATGACTCAATCGCTGTGGCGATGAGAGGTCGCGGGTAACTGTACCCCACCGTGATGGAATTTAGACCTCTATAGTCAATGCACGGATGCAGACCTACCTCCTTCTTCTTCACAAAAAAGAAACTCGAGGAGGCAGGTGACGTTTGGGGGCCGAATGTACCCCTGCCCCAGAGATTCAGAGACATATGTCTCCATAGCCACCGTCTCCTCCCGTGACGGGATACACGTGACTCCTGAAGTGCAGCGTCTACCAGGAGATTTATCGCACAATCCGCTCGTCGATGAGGTGGTAATTGGGTCGCCTTCTTTTTACAGAAGGCGATAGCCAAATCAGCGTATTCTGAAAGAATGCGCACGGTGGAGATTTGGTCTGGACTCTCCACCGTCGTTGCACCGATGGAAATTCCTACACACCTGCCTGAGCACTCCTCTGACCACCCCTTTAGAGCCCTCTGTTGCCACGAAATCTTGGGGTTGTGACAGGCCAACCAGGGAATCCCCAGCACCACCGGAAACGCAGGAGAATCAATGAGGAAGAGACTAATTCTCTCCTCATGACCCTCCTGCGTAACCATGCTCAGTGGAGCCGTGGCCTCCCTGACTAGCCCTGACTCTAATGGTTGACTATCTAAAGCGTGCACTGGGAAGGATTTATCAATCCGAATAAGGGGGAACCTTAAACTATGCGCAAAACCGTGGTCAATAAAATTCCCCGCTGTGCCTGAATCTACTAGCGCCTTATGCCGGGAAAACTCAGGAAAGGAAATCAACACATACATGTGACCAACAGGGGACTTAGGGTGCCGACTCACCTGGGGTGTCCGAACAGTGCTCGCCTTGCCGTCTCGACTCCCTGAAGAGCCCCTCCAGCAACGGTCAGCAGTGTGCCCTCTACGACCACAGCTGGTACAGGAAAGGGCTCCTCCTCCGGTCACCCTCGCTGCAGCCACTCCTAGCTCCATGGGCGTTGGAGTGGGGGGGCTGGGGGATGAAACTGACAGGGCCCGATCCGGACGTCCGCGGGTAGCCAGCAAGTTGTTCAGCCGAATGGACATGTCCACCAGCTGGTCCAAGGTGAGGGTGGTGTCTCTACAGGCTAGCTCCCTACGGACTACGTCGCGCAAACTGCACCTATAGTGATCGATCAGGGCCCTGTCGTTCCATCCCGCGCCGGCGGCCAAGGTCCGGAACTCTAGGGCGAAGTCCTGTGCGCTCCTCGTCTCCTGCCTTAGATGGAACAGACGTTCACCCGCTGCTCGGCCCTCAGGTGGGTGGTCGAACACTGCCCGGAAGCGGCGGGTGAACTCTGGGTAGTGGTCCCTCGCCGAGTCAGGCTCGTTCCACACCCCGTCAGCTCACTCCAGGGCTTTGCCTGAGAGGCAGGAGACGAGGGCGTTCACGCTCTCACCTCCTGAAGGAGCTGGGTGAACGGTTGCCAGGTATAGCTCCAGCTGGAGTAAGAACCCCTGGCACCCGGCAGCCGTCCCATCGTACTCCCTCGGGAGTGCGAGCCGAATTCCACTGGAACCAGGCTACGATGGAGATGGTTGTGGGACTGGTTGGAGTGTGGCTGGTTGAGGTGTAATAAAGCCACCTCTCTCCCATCTTTCCATCGTCGCCATCACCTGATCCATCGCGGTCCCCAGACGGTGTAATGCTGCCGTGTGGTGTTGTACGCGCTCCTCCATAGATGTCGGGAGCTCGTCAGCTCCTGCTGAGTCCATCATATTCCGGTGCGGGATTATGTTGCAAGTAGCGTCTTTAATAGGCAAGTCCACAAAAAAAAGGACAGGTACAATACCAAAACCAAAAAACCGCCCACGACACAAGAGAACACAGTACTCAAGGAAGGAGGAAAAACAATGCTCCTAAACTTATAGACACTCAGTATAAACGTGAATAAACCTGAGGCACAACCTCAACGAGCAACATAACATGAATAGTCCCGCACAAACCTAAGCAGGCTGTCACATGCATCGAAAGGGACAGACCAAGGCGCAGCTTGTTGAGTGCTCATCTTCTTTATTTAACGTATAAAGTGAACACTTAAACAAAAATTTACAAAATGACACACGACAGTTCCGTAAGGTAACATTGACTATACAAAAAACAACCACCCACAAACCCAAAGGAAAAAACAGGCTGCCTAAGTATGGCTTCCAATCAGAGACAACGAAAGACACCTGCCTCTGATTGGAAACCATACTGGAGGCCCCGGGCTGAGAGGCGTCGCTGGAGGCCCCGTGCTGAGGGGCGTCGCTGGAGGCCCCGGGCTGAGGGGCGTCGCTGGAGAGCAGGCACGAGGCTCACTGGGCCATGGAGGCGCACCGGAGGTCTGGAGCTCAGGGCTGGCACACTCCGTCCTGGCTGGATGGTCACTGTAGCCCTACACGGGCGGAGCGCTGGCACAGGGCGAACTGGGCTGTGCTGGGGAATATGAGGGCTGACGTGCGTAGAGCAGGCGCAGGATAAACTGGACAGAGGAGACGCACTGGCGACCAGATGCGCTGAGCAGGCACACTCCTTCCTGGCTGAGTGCCGACTCTAGTACAGCAACGCTGCGGAGCCCGTGCCGACCGCACCGGACTGTGTGTGTGGATGGGCGAGAGAGTGCGCATCACCCCGTAATGCTTCGCTCGCCCCTCTGCACGCCTGCTCAGTCGTGCCCTCTCCACCAGTACCTCCTTCCGGAATCTCGCATCAAGCTCCGTGCTTGACTCCATGACTGGCACTGGTTTGCTCCACAGCTCTCTCCTGTACGCCCGGGAAGGGCTCTCCCCTGACCTACCCAAACTACCCGTATGCCCCCCCAAAAATTTTGGGGGGGGCTGCCTCTCAGCCTCCTCCTGACGTTCCAGCCATTCCTCCCAGTAACGCCGTTCCGCCTTCGCTGCCTCTATCTCCTCCGGTGGGCGGCGATACTCTCCAGGTATGAACACAAAGTGAACACTTAAACAAAAATTAACAAAATGACACACGACAGTTCCGTAAGGTAACATTGACTATACGAAAAACAACCACCCACAAACCCAAAGGAAAAAACAGGCTGCCTAAGTATGGCTTCCAATCAGAGACAATGAAAGACACCTGCCTCTGATTGGAAACCATACTCGGCCACACATAGAAAATGAACATAGAAAATGAAAACTAGAACAAATACCCATGAAACCAACCCCAAAACACACAAAAACAACACCCCCTGCCACACCCTGACCATACTACAATGACAAATGACCCCTTTTTCTGGTCAGGACGTGACAAAGGCAACAGGGGTAATTATACACACAGAAATGACAGCAAATGAACCCAGGTGTGAAAGAACCAAAGACAAAACAAATGGAAAAGGAAAAATGGATCGGTGATGGCTAGTAGGCCGGCGACGCCGACCGCCGAGCACCGCCCGAATAGGGAGAGGAACCACCTTCGGTGGAAGTCGTGACAATTTTTCACTCAACTTTGAACCTAAATCCAGTGGCATGGTGAGTTTTTTTTTTCCACCATCTCATTTTTGAAAGGGTCCTATAAACATTACATGTCTACTGTAAATGTAGGAGTTTGTACTATAACCTTGAATATGTTGGTCCTCATGTCTAAGAAAAGGTGTTGAATTTGAGCAAAATCATGTACAACGCAGTGCCTCAAATCCTTCTCAAGAAGCCAATCAATTCATCCTGTTCATTCTATGTCATTCAAAAACCAACCATGAAATGAAGCCTGTCCGATTTCCGAGGTATAGTTGAAAAGTAGCCTACAATGTGGATTCACAAGCAGTGCCATAATGAATATCCTTGTTGAATCTGTGCAGAGGAAGTGTGTGTGTGTGTGAGGATGTGACCTGCTCTGGCCATACCAATCATGTGAAGACCCTTCATGCACGGAGGGGTGGAAGCCTGTAATCATCTGGCAGAGTGAGCAGGACTGTCAGAGGCAGCCGTCTAACTTGTAAAGTGGCCCTTAAAATGGAGGAGAAATACTATCTTAAGTTAAAGCACCAATAAATAACTGCATGAAGAATAGGAGTATATGACACACATCGAAAAGAGAAAATGTAGATAAATTGGAAAGGAAACTTTCTGTTGTTGGGACTGGAGGCTGACGTGAATAGTTTTCAGATGGAAAGTAAGTAGTTGTTGGCCCAATCCATTATTTTCTGAATGGAGTTTTAAAGTCTGAAAATTTGAAAGACAACTCTGAGTCATTGAGTCAGTCAGCCAATCAACTAATATATACTGAACAAAAATACGAACGCAACATACAACAATTTCAAAAAAATTCCTGAGTTATAGTTCATATAAGGGATTAAATTGGCCCTAATCTATGACTTTCATATTAGTAGGAATACAGATATGCATCTGTTGGTCACAGATAACTTTTTTTTTTAAAGGTAGGGGTGTGGATCAGAAAACCAGTCAGCATCTGATGTGACCACCATTTGCCTCATGCAGCGTGACACATCTCCTTCGCATAGAGTTGATCAGACTGTTCATTGTGGCCTATGGAATGTTGTCCCACTCCTCTTAAATGGCTGTGCGAAGTTGCTGGATATTGGCGAGAACTGGAACACGCTGTCGTACACGTCGATCTAGAGCATCCCAAACTTGCTCAGTGGCTGGAAAGTCTGAGTATGCAGGGCATGGAAGAATTGGGACATTTTCAGCTTCCAGGAATTGTGTACAGATCCTTGCAACATGGGGCCGTGCATTGTCATGCTGAAACATGAGGTGATGGCGGCTGATAAATGGCACGACAATGGGCCTCAGGATCTCATCACGGTGTCGTTGTGCATTCAAGTTGCTATCGATAAAATGCAATTGTGTTCATTGTCTGTAGCTTATGCCTGCCCATACCATAACCCCACAGCCACCATGGGGCATGGTGTTCACAACGTTGACATCAGCAAACTGCTCACCCATACAACACCATACACGTGGTCTGCGGTTGTGAGACAGGTTGGGCGTACTGCTAAATTCTCTAAAACGACGTTGGAGAGGCGGCTTATGGTAGAGAAATTAACATTAAATGATATGGCAACAGCTCTGGTGGACATTTCTGCAGTCAGTGTGTCAATTGCACGCTCCCTTAAAACTTGAGACATCTGTGCATTGTGTTGTGTGATAAAACTGCACATTTTAGTGGCTTTTTGTCCCCAGCACAAGGTGCACCTCTGTAATAATCATGCTGTTTAGTCAGCTTATCTTGACAAAGGAGAAATGCTAATTTACAGGGATGTAAACAAATTTGTGCAAAACATTTTAGGAAAATGGTTAGAAACACAGTCCATTAACCAGAGGGTTGCTGGTATCAGAATCTCTGGTGCCACCTACTGCCGTTGTGCCCTTGAGCCAGGCACTTTAACCCCTCAAATTTCAGTTACAATGGACAATAAAGTTGTATTTTAGATAAAGTATTATAAATAATCTCAGGATATCCTTATAACATTGTCATAGCATTATAAAGTAGCTTCACTTTGACCAAACCCTCTTGAAGTGTGGTACTGATATCTATTGGCAAGCAATATTCTTATTTTGTGAAATGGAAGGCCTTTGCTGATCCAACTTAGAGCATATTCAGAAACCCCACAGTGATAACACTGAAACACCAAAGCACTGTAACCTGACTTTACCAAATTGGCATGTCCACGTCAGAAAAGACTCAACAGTGAAGATGAGAGAGACGGACGCTTTCAACATGAAATGCACTGATCGATTGCCAAGTGTACTGATGTCACAGGAAATAAGACATCCTGGCTACATGAAGGTAAGATCATCATGGTCCTCTTAGGGTTCTCTCACATAGCAACTGGTAGATTAAATGGTGTATCAGCAATCGTTAGCGGTCCATCATCGAGTCAGCAGACAAGACAAGATATTCTCTTTGGACTCTATTCTCTTTGATCAGATTGATGCTATCAATCTGCAGTATAGTGCTGATAAGGGAACACAATTAACAGATGAAAGAGCAGAAATGAAAATAGGGCAAGCCTTTGTTTCACACAATGTATAATGAGAACCCACAGGAGTTCCTTGATATGAATGACCAGACAAAAGAGGAAGCAGTCAATTTGGTTGAATCGGTAGTGAAAGATAAGTTCTGATAGTTTTCTAAAATAAACAAATGGATAGAATTATACGAGCTATGAAAATAGCCACGTGTTGACTTGTGACACCCCAAAAACACACATAAATACATTTCACATTGAATGAGTGCCCTTCAAGAGGGAAACATTCATTTTATTCTCTCATTAATAATACAATTTTGAATTTACTCAGTCTCTCAGTACCTTTTCAAGTCAAATGAACAAATATTACACAAGCATAATACTACACAGCATAATATTACACAAGCATTTGCAGAGGGGGTTGAGAAAGGGGGTCTAAAGTGTAGGTGACAAGTGAGTAGAGAGACAGAACTCTAGTGAGGGCAGGTAGGTGAGGGAAACACTGTGAAGCATTCCTCGGACCTGACCGCAGACCTGATCGCAGACCTGACCACACTGACGTACAGTAGCCTCCTTGGGCATCTATTTTTGCTGCAACACCTCAGTGGCTCCATAAATAGGCAATTATTTCAAGAGGCAGATACTGCCAAGGATTTGCATTGACAGCTGCATTGTGTTTAGCCAATATTAATAATAAAATAGCGTCTGTCTCCACAATCAGTGGGATGGATGGGATGGCGCTGAAGAACATGGTTGACGTTTTACATTCTCCAAACCAATTGTGCAATTTTGTTATTTTTTGGCGTTTTGTGTAACTTATTTTTTAACTTATTGTGTACATAATGTTGCTGCTACCGTCTCTTATGACCGAAAAGTACTTCTGGACATCAGAAAAGCGATTACCGTAATTTCCGGACTATTGAGCGCACCTGAATATAAGCCGCACCCACTGAATTTAAAAAAAATATTATTTTGAACATAAATAAGCCGCACATGTCTATAAGCCGCAGGTGCCTACCGGTACATTGAAACAAATGAACTTTACACAGGCTTTAACGAAACAAGGCTTGTAACAAAAATAAATAGGCTTTAACGAAACACGGCTTGTAACAAAAATAAATACCGGTAGGCTTTAACGAAACACGGCTTGTAACAACAAAAAAAAATTAGCAGTAAACAGTAGCCTACCAAGAAAGTCATTGCTCCAGACCAAGCTCCCGTGCAGCAGCTCTATTTCCTTTTCCAACAGCCAGATCAATCGCCTTCAACTTGAAAGATGCATCATATGCATTTCTCCGTGTCTTTGCCATGATGAGGGTGACAAAATGACTACCGTATTCAGAATGATGGGAAGTTTGAGCGCGCTCGATTTAATCTAAACAGTAAACAAAAAAGTTGTTTGACCTTAACCCGTTCGGCAATTTCATTGGTCTAATGAAAGCTTCATGCCGCCAAAAAACTGAGCACGTCACAGAATGTGTTTTTTTAATAAATGTTTTATTTGAAAGCTGGAAAAATCCATATATTAGCCGCGTCATTGTTTAAGCCGCGAGATTCAAAGCATGGGGAAAAAGTAGTGGCTTATTGTCCAGGAATTTAAAGTACTCACCACGGACTGGAAGAAACTTTTTCCTTTAACGAGTCCGACGAGAAGGATATCCTGATTTCACTGGAACAGGCCCAGATCCACGCCTTTTGCGTGAAAAGACGCCGGAAAAAGGGGAGCAGATCAGGGATCCTACTGAGAAGCCGGAGGCGAGCGAGTAATTCCCAATGCTTTCCATTCTCTTTGCTAACGTGCAATCGTTAGAAAATAAAATTGATGACCTACTATTAAGATTATCCTACCAACAGGACATTAAAAACTGTGACATTTTATGTTTCACCGAGACATGGCTGAACGAAGAAACAAACAATATAGAGCTGGCAGGATTTTCTATGCAACGACAGAACAGAGACGCTACCTCTGATAAGACAAGGGGTGGGGGTGTGTGTCTTTTTGTCAAAAATAGCTGGTCCGTGATGTCTAATATTAAAGAAGTCTCGAGGTATTGCTCGCCTGAGGTAGTGTACCTTATGATAAGTTGTCGGCCACACTATCTACCAAGAGGGTTCTCATCTGTATTATTCGTAGCCATCTATTTACCACCACAAAGCGAAGCTAGCACTAAGACCGCTCTCAACCAACTCTATAAGACCATAAGTAAAGAAGAAAATACTTACCCAGAAGCGGTGCTCCTAGTGGCCGGGGACTTTAATGCAGGCAAACTTAAATCAGTTTTACCAAACTTTTACCAGCATGTTACATGTGCAACCAGAGAAAAACAATCCTAGACCACCTTTACTCCACACACAGAGATGCATACAAAGCTCTCCCCCGCCCTCCATTTGGCAAATCTGACCACAACTCTATCCTCCTGATTCCTGCTTACAAGCAAAAAACAAAAGCAGGAAGTACCAGTGATTCGCTCAATATGGAAGTAGTCAGATGACGCGGATGCTACACTACAGGACTGTTTTGCTAGCACAGACTGGAATATGTTCCAGGATTCATCCAATGGCATTAACTTCTTTGGGATAGGTGGCAGTATTTTCACAGCCGGATAAAAAACGTACCCGATTTAATCTGGTTACTACTCCTGCCCAGAAACTAGAATATGCATATAATTAGTAGATATGGATAGAAAAAACTGTTTGAATGGTGTCTGTGAGTATAACAGAACTCATATGGCAGGCCAAAACATGAGAAGATTCCATACAGGAAGGCCCTGTCTGACAATTTGTTGTTCTTCTGTTGCTCTTATCTCTATCGAAAATACAGCATCTGTGCTGTAACGTGACATTTTCTAAGGCTTCCATTGGCTCTCTAAAGCCGCCAAAAAGTAGAATGGGGTGTCTGCTGTCTCTGGGCGAAGAACAGCAGCAGAATTTGTAAGTGGTCAGCCTGGAGACAGTGACACTGGAGATGCGCGTTCACGAGACTACTCCATTTTTTTCTTTCAGCCTTTGAATGAATACAACGTTGCCCGGTTGGAATATTATCGCTATTTTACGAGAAAAATAGCATACAAATTCATTTTAAACAGCGTTTGACATGCTTCGAAGTACGGTAATGGAATATTTTGAAATTATTTGTCACGAAATGCGCTCGCGCGTGACCCTTCGGATAGTGACCTGAACGCACGAACAAAACGGAGCTATTTGAATATAACTATGGATTATTTGGAACCAAAACAACATTTGTTGTAGAAGTCCTGGGAGTGCATTCTGACAAAGAACAGCAAAGGTAATCCAATTGTTCTAATAGTAATTCTGAGTTTAGTGAGCCCCAAACTTGGTGGGTGTCAAAATAGCTAGCCGTGATGGCCGAGCTATGTACTCAGAATATTGCAAAATGTGCTTTCGCCGAAAAGCTGTTTTAAAATCTGACACCGCGATTGCATAAAGGAGGTCTGTATCTATAATTCTTAAAATAATTGTTATGTATTTTGTGAACGTTTATCATGAGTAATTTAGTAAATTCACTGGAAGTTTTCGGTGGGTATGGTAGTTCTGAACATCACATGCTAATGTAAAAAGCTGATATAAATATGAACTTGATTGAACAAAACATGCATGTATTGTATAACATAATGTCCTAGGAGTGTCATCTGATGAAGATCATCAAAGGTTAGTGTTGCATTTAGCTGTGGTTTGGGTTTATGTGGCATATATGCTTGCTTGGAAAATGGCTGTGTGATTATTTGTGTCTATGTACTCTCCTAACATAATCTAATGTTTTGCTTTCGCTGTAAAGCCTTTTTGAAATCGGACAATGTGGTTAGATTAACGAGAGTCTTATCTTTAAAATGGTGTAAAATAGTTGATTGTTTGAGAAAATTTAATTGTGGTATTTTAGTTGGTTTTGTATTTTGCGCCGTGCGATGCCATTGGCTGTTGGCTAGGGGTTCCGCAGGCGGAACAGGGTTCCGCAGGCGGAAACAGGGGGCCGCTAGCAGAACGTCTGTCCTCAACAGGTTAAGGAATACAGTCATTGGCTTCATCAATGACGTCGTCCCCACATATCCCAACCAGAAGCCATGGATTACAGGCAACATCCGCATCGAGCTAAAGGCTAGAGCTGCCGCTTCAAGGAGCGGGAGACTAATCCAGACACTTATAAGAAATCCCGCTATGCCCTCAGACGAACCATCAAACAAGCAAAGCGTCAATACAGGATTAAGATTGAATCCTACTACACCGGCACTGATTCTCATCGGATGTGTCAGGGCTTGAAAACTATAATGGACTACAAAGGGAAACCCAGACGCGAGCTGCCCAGTGACGCGAGCCTACCAGATGAGCTAAATGCCTTTTATGCTCGCTTTGAGGCAAGCGACACTGAAGCATGCACGAGAGCACCAGCTTTTCTGGATGACTGTGTGATAATACTCTCGGTAGCCGATGTGAACAAAACCTTTAAACAGGTCAACATTCACAAAGCCGCTGGGCCAGACGGATTACCAGGACGTGTACTCAAAGCATATGCGGACCAACTGTCAAGTGTCTTCACTGACATTTTCAACCTCTCCCTGACCGAGTCTATAAGACCTATGTTTCAAGCAGACCACCTGTGCCCAAGGAAGCGAAGGTAACCTGCCTAAATGATTACCACCCAGTGGCACTCACGTTGGTAGCCATGAAGTGCTTTGAAAGGCTGGTCATGGCTCACAACAACAGCATCCACCTGTACACCCTAGACCCACTCCAATTCACATACCGCCCCAACAGACGCAATCTCAATCGTACTCCACACCACCCTTTCTCACCTGGACAAAAGGAACACCTATAAGAGAATGCTGTTCATCGACTACAGCTCAGCGTTCAACACCACAGTGCCCACAAAGCTCATCACTAAGCTAAGGACCCTGGGACTGAACAGCTCCCTCTGCATCTGGATCCTGGACTTCCTGACGGGCCGCCTCCAGGTGGTAAGAGTAGGCAGCAACACTCCTTAACACTGGGGCCCCTCAGGGGTGTGTACTTAGTCCCCTCCTGTATTCCCTGTTCAACCACGACTGTGTGGCCAAACACAACTCCAACACCATCACAAAGTTTGCTGACGACACAACAGTGGTTGGCCTGATCACCGACAACGATGAGATGGCCTATAGGCAGGAGGTCAGACTCGTTAGTGTTACAAGGTCTCAGGTGTCAATGGGGAGCAGGTGTGTTAAATTTGGTGTCATCGCTCTCACACTCCCTCATACTGACTGGTCACTGGAAGTTCAACACGGCACCTCATGGCAAAGTCTCTCTAAGGATCTGAAAAAAAATATTGTTGCTCTACATAAAGATGGCCTGGGCTATAAGAAGATTGCCAAGACCCTGAAACTGAGCTGCAGCACGGTGGCCAAGACCATACAGCGGTTTAACAGGACAGGTTCCACTCAGAACAGGCCTCGCCATGGTCGACCAAAGAAGTTGAGTGCACGTGCTCAACGTCATATCCAGAGGTTGTCTTTGGGAAATAGACGTATGAGTGCTGCCAGCATTGCTGCAGAGGTTGAAGGGGTGGGGGGTCAGCCTGTCAGTGCTCAGACCATATGCCGCACACTGCATCAAATTGGTCTGCATGGCTGCCGTCCCAGAAGGAAGCCTCTTCTAAAGATGATGCACAAGAAAGCCCGGTGGAGGAGTGCAAGGTCTCTAACATCCCTCCTGTCTCAGCCTCCAGTATTTATGCTGCAGTAGTTTATGTGCTGGGGGGCTAGGGTCAGTCTGTTTCATCTGGAGTATTCTCTTGTCTTATCCGGTGTCCTGTGTGAATTTAAATATGCTCTCTCTAATTCTCTCTTTCTCTCTTTCTCTCGGAGGACCTGAGCCCTAGGACCATGCCTCGGGACTACCTGGCATGATGACTCCTTGCTGTCCCCAGTCCACCTGGCCATGCTGCTGTTTCCAGTTTCAACTGTTCTGCCTGTGGCCACGGAACCCTGACCTGTTCACCGGACGTGCTTGTTGCACCCTCGACAACTACAATGATTATTATTATTATTTGACCATGCTGGTCATTTATGAACATTTTAACATCTTGACCATGTTCTGTTATAATATCCACCCGGCACAGCCAGAAGAGGACTGGCCACCCCTCATAGCCTGGTTCCTCTCTAGGTTTCTTCCTAGGTTTTTGGCCTTTCTAGGGAGTTTTTCCTAGGGAGTTTTTCCTAGCCACCGTGCCTCTTTCACATGCATTGCTTGCTGTTTGGGGTTTTAGGCTGGGTTTCTGTACAGCACTTTGAGATTTCAGCTGATATACGAAGGGCTATATAAATAAATTTGATTTGATTTGATTAACATCCACCAGCTCCATGATGTCGTCATGGAGGAGTGGAAGAGGACTCCAGTGGGAACCTGTGAAGCTCTGGTGAACTCCATGCCCAAGAGGGTTAAGGCAGTGCTGGAAAATGATGGTGGCCACACAAAATATTGACACTTTGGGCCCAATTTGGACATTTTCACTTAGGGGTGTACTCACTTTTGTTGCCAGCGTTTTAGACATTAATGGCTGTGTGTTGTGTTATTTTGAGGGGACAGCAAATTTACAATGTTATACAAGCTGTACACTCACTACTTTACATTGTAGCAAAGTGTCATTTCTTCAGTGTTGTCACATGAAAAGGTATACTCAAATATTTACAAAAATGTGAGGGGTGTACTCACTTTTGTGAGATACTGTATATGCAAGTTACATAATAACTGCAATGTGATCAATATACTTGGACTGGAATAAATTGGTTTGTACCACCCACATCTTTCATCATAAAAGACAGAGCAAACAGTATCACCAAACATGATCAAGGAGATGCATTTGCTAAAAGGCTTCTTGATGTTTAGTTTTATTTGTGATACAAATGTTCTATTTCTATCTGCAGTAAGTGGCCACAGATGTCTCAGCTTTTTTTGGTTTCCAATTCTGAACTTGCAACCGACTCATTATATGCTGCCTAATAAATCAGACTGTGATACCAATTATTGGTATACAGTCTGAAACAAAGCACTGCAAAACTAGGAAAGTTACAAGCTAGAACGTTGAATAAAACTACAAGGGAATTTACTCTACTGGTTGTCTGTGCAGTTGGTCCTTCAGTGGGTTTAAATTTGAGAAAAACTACAGGAAAGTATTATTTATCTGACGTTTTAGAGTTCCTATTTATCTGACGTTCCTGCCGTTTAAATTTATATCACCTGCCACATGTGCAAAACCATGTAAACACCTGCAAGACTTCAGTTAGTATGCCTGCACGTGCCTTAGGTTACAAGCAAACAAATCTTGATTGCCACACATAGAGACCCGTGCTTTGAAATCGGGTTTAATAATACTTTCATGTGGAAAAACCCCAGGGACAATCCAAAGAGTAGGGTCAAATAGAATTTTATTCAACATTCATGATAGACAAGGGATGTTTATTTTTTTAAACGTAATTGCATGTGGCTATTCTGTAACATTACACATCATAGTCACAGCTAGATTACATTACAGTTTACCTAAACCCTTCAATGGATTTTTCAAGGTTAATTCTGAAATCCATCTACACTGCTCAAAAAAATAAAGGGAACACTAAAATAACACATCCTAGATCTGAATGAATGAAATAATCTTATTAAATACTTTTTTCTTTACATAGTTGAATGTGCTGACAACAAAATCACACAAAAATAATCAATGGAAATCCAATTTATCAACCCATGGAGGTCTGGATTTGGAGTCACACTCAAAATTAAAGTGGAAAACCACAGTACAGGCTGATCCAACTTTGATGTAATGTCCTTAAAACAAGTCAAAATGAGGCTCAGTAGTGTGTGTGGCCTCCATCTGCCTGTATGACCTCCCTACAACGCCTGGGCATGCTCCTGATGAGGTGGCGGATGGTCTCCTGAGGGATCTCCTCCCAGATCTGGACTAAAGCATCCGCCAACTCCTGGACAGTCTGTGGTGCAACGTGGTGTTGGTGGATGGAGCGAGACATGATGTCCCAGATGTGCTCAATTGGATTCAGGTCTGGGGAACGGGCAGGCCAGTCCATAGCATCAATGCCTTCCTCTTGCAGGAACTGCTGACACACTCCAGCCACGTGAGGTCTAGCATTGTCTTGCATTAGGAGGAACCCAGGGCCAACCGCACCAGCATATGGTCTCACAAGGGGTCTGATGATCTCATCTCGGTACCTAATGGCAGTCAAGCTACCTCTGGCAAGCACATGGAGGGCTGTGCGGCCCCCCCAAAGAAATGCCACCCCACACCATGACTGATCCACCGCCAAACCGGTCATGCTGTGAAGAGCACAGGTCGCCAGTGGCGAATTTGCCAATCTTGGTGTTCTCTGGCAAATGCCAAATGTCCTTCATGATGTTGGGCTGTAAGCACAACCCCCAACTGTGGACGTCGGGCCCTCATACCACCCTCATGGAGTCTGTTTCTGACCGTTTGAGCAGACACATGCACATTTGTGGCCTGCTGGAGGTCATTTTGCAGGGCTCTGGCAGTGCTCCTCCTGCTCTTCCTTGCACAAAGGCGGAGGTAGCGGTCCTGCTGCTGGGTTGTTGCCCTCCTACGGCCTCCTCCACGTCTCCTGATGTACTGGCCCGTCTCCTTGTGGGCGCCTCCATGCTCTGGACACTACGCTGACAGACACAGCAAACCTTCTTGCCACAGCTCACATTGATGTGCCATCCTGGATGAGCTGCACTACCTGAGCCACTTGTGTGGGTTGTAGACTCAGTCTCATGCTACCACTAGAGGGAAAGCATCGCCAGCATTCAAAGTGACCAAAACATCAGCCAGGAAGCATAGGAACTGAGAAGTGGTCTGTGGTCACCACTTGCAGAACCACTCCTTTATTGGGGGTGTCTTGCTAATTGCCTATAATTTCCACCTGTTGTCTTTTCCATTTGCACAACAGCATGTGAAATTTATTGTCAATCAGTGTTGCTTCCTAAGTGGACAGTTTGATTTCACAGAAGTGTGATTGACTTGGAGTTACATTGTGTTGTTTAACTGTTCCCTTTTGTTTTTTGAGCAGTGTATATAACACAAGACACTGTGATAACCTTCACCCTCTCCACTGCCGCACCTCACATAGTAAATTCTCTATTAGATGTAGAGGTACTATACTCTGGAATTCTTAACTTCAAATTGCCAAAACAACATCATCCCTGAATAACTTTAAGCTAGGACTGGGGGTCAGCCTGATGAACCAAACTACTCAGTAATCTCATCCATATAGTCTCACACACTCACTTGCAGACACGTCATTTAAACAAAACAAATATATATATTTTTTGTGATTACTGATCAGTCCATTTATACATTTATAATTAGTAGGATTTGTTATCTGTTTTAACAAAACTTTTTTATTTTTGTACTTACAATTGAAGTCGGGAGTTTACATACACTTAGGTTGGAGTCATTAAAACAATTTTTTCAACCACACCACACATTTCTTGTTAAAAAATTCCAGTGGGTCAATTCCAGTGGGTCAGAAGTTTACATACACTCAGTTGACTGTGTCTTAAAACAGCTTGGAAAATTCCAGAAAATTATGTCATGGCTTTAGAAGCTTCTGCTAATTGACATCATTTGAGTCAATTGGAGGTGTACCTGTGGATGCATTTCAAGGCCTATCTTCACACTCAGTGCCTCTTTTCTTGACATCATGGAAAAATCAAAAGAAATCAGCCAAGACCTCAGAAAAGAATTGTAGACCTCCACAAGTCTGGTTCATCCTTGGGATAAATTTCCAAACACCTGAAGGTACCACGTTCATCTATACAAACAATAGTATGCAAGTATAAACACCATGGGACCACAGAGCCGTCATACCGCTCAGGAAGGAGACGTGTTCTGTCTCCTAGAGATGAATGTACTTTGGTGTGAAAAGTGTGAATCAATCCCAAAACAACAGCAAAGGACCTTGTGAAGATGCTGGAGGAAACGGGTACAAAAGTGTCTATAGTCACAGTAAAAATGAGTCCTATATTGACATAACCTGAAAGGCCGCTCAGCAAGGAAGAAGCGACTGCTCCAAAACCACCATCAAAAAGCCAGACTACGGTTTGCAACTGCACATGGGGACAAAAGATTGTACTTTTTTGGAGAAATGTCCTCTGGTCTAATGAAACAGAATTAGAACTGTTTGGCCATAATGACCATTGTTATGTTTGGAGGAAAAAGGGGGAGGCTTGCAAGCCGGAGAACACCATCCCAACCGTGAAGCACAGGGGTGGCAGCATCATGTTGTGGGGGTGCTTTGCTGCAGGAGGGACTAGTGTGGATATATTGAAACAACATCTCAAGACATCAATCAGGAAGTTAAAGCTTGGTCGCAAATGGGTCTTCCAAAAAGACAATGACCCCAAGCAAACTTCCAAAGTTGTTTCAAAATGGCTTAAGGACAACAAAGTCAAGGTATTGGAGTGGCCATCACAAAGCCCTGACCTCAATCCTATAGAACATTTGTGGGCAGAACTGAAAAGGCTTGTGCGAGCAAGGAGGCCTACAAACCTGACTCAGTTACACCAGCTCTGTCAGGAAGAATGGGCCAAAATTCACCCAACTTATTGTGGGAAGCTTGTGGAAGGCTACCCATGTAAGGGGTGCGTACTGGCGGCAGATGCAGGAGAGCAAAAACTCTGTTTCCAACGGCACAGTTTAATAATAAAAACCCACCGGAAAACAGAACAATCAATAAATGGGTATTAAACCCGATGCACACCAGACGTAACGTGCACAAGCACTTACAATAAACAATACCGGACAAGGACATGGGGGGAAAAGAGGGGTAAATACACATGTAATTGATGGAATTGGAACCAGGTGTGTGGGAAGACAAGACAAAACAAATGGAAAATTAAAGGTGGATCGGCGATGGCTAGAAGACCGTTGACGTTGACCGCCGAACGTCGCCCGAACAAGGAAAGGGACCGACTTCGGAGGAAGTTGTGACAGTACCCCCCTTTGATGCGCGGCTCCAGCAGCGCATCGACACCGGCCTCGGGGATGACCCGGAGGGCGAGGCGCAGGGCGATCAGGACAAAGGCGGTGGATCTCCCTCAGCATTAAAGGGTCCAACAAGTCCTCGACCGGAACCCAGCACCTTCCCTCCGGACCGTACCACTCCCACTCCACGAGATGCTGAAGGCCCCTCGCCCGACGCCTCGAATCCAGTACGGAGCAAACGGAGTACGCCGGGGCCCCCTCGATGTCCAGAGGGGGCGGAGGAACCACCCGCACCTCAGACTCCTGGAGCGGGCCAGCCACCACCGGCCTGAGGAGAGACACATGGAATGAGCGGTTAATACGGTAATCGGGGGTTAATACGGTAATCGGGGGGACAAACCTCGTTCACACTCCTCAGGACTTTAACTTCTTACATCTACACGTTCCGCTAGCGGAACGTCTGCTCCAATATCCAATGATGGGCGGGGCGCGAAATTCAAACTCCTCTAAATCCGAAAACTTACACTTTTCAAACATATGACTATGTTACAGCTATTTAAAGACAAGACTCTCCTTTATCTAACCAAACTGTCCGATTTCAAAAAGGCTTTACAGCGAAAGCAAAACATTAGATTATGTCAGCAGAGTACCCAGCCAGGAATAATCACACAGCCATTTTTCAAGCTAGCATATCATGTCACATAAACCCAAACCATATCTAAATGCAGCACTAACCTTTGATGATCTTCATCAGATGACACACCTAGGACATTGTGTTATACAATACATGCATGTCTGTTCAATCAAGTTCATATTTATATCAAAAACCAGCTTTTTACATTAGCATGTGACGTTCAGAACTAGCATTCCCACCGAACACTTCCGGTGATTTTACTAAATTACTCACGATAAACGTTCACAAAAAGCATAACAATTATTTTAAGAATTATAGATACAGAACTCCTCTATGCACTCGATATGTCCGATTTTAAAATAGCTTTTCGGATGAAGCACATTTTGCAATAATGTAAGTACATAGCCCGGCGTTACAGGGCTAGCTATTTAGACACCCACCCAGTGTAGCCTTCACCAAAATCACATTTCCTATAAGAAAAATGTTCTTACCTTGCTTGTTCTTCATCAGAATACACTGCCAGGACTTCTACTTCAATAACAAATGTAGGTTTGGTCCCAAATAATCCATCGTTATATCCAAACAGCGACGTTTTGTTCGTGCGTTCTAGACACTATCCCAACGCTAAATCTCGGCCACGAGCATGACGCAAAATATGACAAAAAATTTCGAAATATTCCATTACCGTACTTCGAAGCATGTCAACCGCTGTTTAAAACCAATATTTATGCAATTTATCTCGTAGAGAAGCGATAATATTCCGACCGGGAATCTGCCTGTCTGTAAACTGAGGAAAAAACCAAAAGCCGGGGGCGGGGCGTGTCACGCGCCTAAGGCTTAGTCCATTGACTGACCACTCAGCATTTGCTCTCGTGTGCTTCAGCCAGGGCTTTGAATGACATCATTCCTGTTTTTCCCGGGCTGTGAGACTCCATTGTTGACGTGAGAAGTGTCACGTAAGAGCAGAGATCCTTTGTAAACGACAGAGATAATAAAGAAGGGCAAGAAATGTTCAGACAGGGTACTTCCTGAACAGAAGCATCTCAGGTTTTTGCCTGCCATAGGAGTTCTGTTATACTCACAGACACCATTCAAACAGTTTCAGAAACTTTGGAGTGTTTTCTCTCCAAAGCTAATAATTATATGCATATTCCAGTTTCTGGGCAGGACTAATAATCAGATTAAATCGGGTACGTTTTTTATCCAGCCGTGAAATTACTGCCCCCTAGATGTAACAGGTTAAATGGCCCCACAAACCGTGGACCCAGCTTCCAGCAGGGCAGGCGGAGGGGCAGGTTTCGGGTCGAGAGCGAACACCGGGGCCTCACTGCGGTGGCGGTCTGCGTTCTCCTATTGGCGCAGCACAGCCCGCTGAAGGTGAACACGGACAGCTTCCATGTCTCCTCCACGCGCCTGAACCAGTCGTCCACCGCAGGAGCCTCGGTCTGACTCTGATGACAAGGTGCCAGAACCGGCTGGTACCCCAGTACGCACTGGAAGGGAGAGAGGTTAGTGGAGGAGTGGCGAAACGAGTTCTGTGCGATCTCGGCCCAGGGCATGAACGCCGCCCACTCTCCCGGCCGATCCTGGCAATAGGACTGCAGAAACCTGCCCACATCCTGGTTTACTCTCTCCACCTGCCCATTACTCCGGGGTGAAACCCTGAAGTAAGGCTGTTCGAGACCCCCAGGCGTTCCATGAACGTCTTCAGACCCTAGACGTGAATTGGGGACCTCTATCAGACACTATATCCTCAGGCACCCCGTAGTGCCGGAAGACGTGCGTAAACAAGGCCTCCGCATTCTGTAGGGCCGTAGGGAGACTGGGCAGAGGGAGGAGACGACAGGACTTCGAGAACCGATCCACAACGACCAGGAACGCGGTGTTAGCCTGTGAGGGGGGAGATCGGTTAGAAAATCCACCGACAGGTGCGACCAAGGCCGTTGTGGAACGGGTAAGGGGTGTAGCTTCCCTCTGGGCAGGTCCCTAGGAGCCTTACACTGGGCGCACACTGAGCAGGAGGAAACATAAACCCTCACATCTTTAGCCAAGGTAGGCCCCCAGTACCTCCCGCTCAAACCCCCTCTGGTCTCCCTGCGCACCGCCCCTCCCAGCTCCATGGGTATCGGAGAGGGGGTGCGGGGGGATGGAACCAACAGACCCCGATCTGAATGTCCGCGGGCAGCCAGCAAGTTATCCAGCCAGATGGACAGGTCCACATGCTGGTCAAACGTGAGGGTGGTGTGTCTGCAGGCCAACTCCCGACGGACATCCTCGTGCAGACTGCAGCTATAATGGTCGATCAGGGCCCTGTTGTTCCATCCCGCACCGGCAGCCAGGGTCCGAAACTCCAGGGCAAACTCCTGGTTGCTCCTCGTCACCTGCCTCAGATGGAATAGGCGTTCACCCGAGACTCTACCCTCGGGAGGGTGGTCGAAGACTGCCCGGAATCGGCAGGTGAACTCCTCAAACTGGTCCAACGCCACATCTCCCTCTCTCCACACGGCGTTGGCCCACTCCAGGGCTTTCCCGGTGAGGCACGAGACGAGGGCGGACACACTCTCACGGCCCGAAGGAGCCGGGTGGATGGCTGCCAGGTAAGTCCAGCTGCAAGAGGGATCCGTGGCAGTTCACAGCTGTCCCATTGTATTCCTGGGGAAGGGAGAGACGAATCCCACTGGGACCAGGAGAAGGAGGGGCGCATAGTGGAGACCCCGGCTGTGCTGGTGGAGGTGCTGGGAGAACTCCCTGTCTCTCCCAGCGGTCCATTGTCTGGACAACGCGGTCCATGGCGGTGCCAAGAGGGTGGAGCATTGCTGCGTGCTCCCGGACGCGCTCCTCCACCCCTATACCCGGGGTACCTGCTCCTGCTGACTCCATAAGTTTGGGTCCGGTATTCTGTAAGGGGTGCGTACTGGCAACAGAGAAGTCAGACGCAGTAGAGCAAAAACTATGTTTCCAACGGCGCAGTTTAATAATAAAAACCCACCGGAAAACAGAACAATCAATAAATGGGTACAAAACCCGACGCACACCAGACATAACATGCACAAGCACTTACAATAAACAATACCGGACAAAGACATGGGGGGGAACAGAGGGTTAAATACACAACATGTAATTGATGGAATTGGAACCAGGTGTGTGGGAAGACAAGACAAAACAAATGGAAAATTAAAGGTGGATCGGCGATGGCTAGAAGACCGGTGACGTCTACCGCCGAACATCGTCCGAACAAGGAGAGGGACCGACTTCGGAGGAAGTCGTGACAACCCAAAACGTTTGACCCAAGTTAAACAATTTAAAAGCAATGCTACCAAATACTAATTGAGTGTATGTAAACTTCTGACCCACTGGGAATGTGATGAAAGAAATAAAAGCTGAAATAAATCATTCTCTCTACTATTATTCTGGCATTTCACATTCTTAAAATAAAGTGGTGATCCAAACTGGCCTAAGACAGGGAATTTTTATTAGGATTAAATGTCAGGAATTGTGAAAAACTGAGTTTAAATGTATTTGGCTAAGGTTTACGTAAACTTCCAGTTTTTCACAATTCATATAAGGAATTTTACCTTAACCAGTGTCAACATACAGTTCCTAGACTGTATGTTTAGCATTGGTATTGCTATCATTTTATTATATGGATTTAAATTGAAAATAAGTGATACAAAATTGTATCACATTACATTTATTGTCATCTTTGAATATGTTTTAGTTTGATTTCCAACCACACGTGCACACCATTTTTTTAAATAAATATATATTATTACAATTTTTTTCTCTCTAATATTGTCTGTCACTTGTTTTCTTTTGTGCAAAAAACAATAATTGATGTATATATATCAAATCAAATTGTATTTGTCACATGCGCCAACAGGTGTAGACCTTACCGTGAAATGCTTACTTACAAGCCCTTAACCAACGATGCAGTTCAAGAAATAGAGTTTAGATATATATTTATATGTATGGGGAAGCAGGCCTTTCATGTCCGTTCCAGTGTAATTTATTCAAACAGTGACATTTTACTACTCCATGTGGGTACAGAACAATGGAGGCTGGTGGGAGGAGATATAGGAGGACGGGCTCATTGTAATGGCTGGAATGGAGTTAATGGAAAGGAATAAAACATGTGGTTTCCATATGTTTGATACCATTCCATTGATTCTACTACAGCCATTACAGTAAGCTCGTCTTCCTACAGCTCCTCCCATCTTCTCATCTGGTTCAAGAACAACTTCATCTCACTGCCAAATGCTCACAAATGCTCATGTATGATTTGCAACAGCCTGAGAAACACTCATTTTCCAAATGACAAAACTACAGACATTTGTCATACATGCAAGCATGACAGGTTAGGTTCAGGCATGCTAATGAGTGGTTCGGTTTAACTAAAATCTAGAGTATCTACAGTGATTGGGCAATAGATATATACTAAAAGGAAGATGAGTGTCTTTTTTCCATAATTATTTACACACAGAAGGGGTTAGAACATGATTTGTCTCCCGTAGATGGAGATGAAAAGGTCTTGGAAGCAAAAGACTGTGACAATTAGATATAAAAAGTAGGGAGAAGGGAACAAGTGAAAGGGATGCTTTGGAGGCATAGAAAGTTGACATAGGATTAGTAGTAGAAAGAAATGTTGTGATTTTGATTTGATTGCTTTGGTGCCTTGATATTGTTTACATTTCTTTACGGGGCCCCATAAATGCCAGCATGTATCAAGACAGTGGGTCTTCACTCAAGTAGATTACTGCTGAATGTTTCCTTGAAGCCTCATTATGCAATATGTAATTTATTAACAGCATTGATTATGATTGGCAACGGTGAATGAAACCACTCTTAAAACCTGTTGAGGATCTTATCCCGGTATTGGGATTCATTGTCATGTGACCATGGCGGGGAATTCAAAACTGCAAGAGTAATCATTTCAAAAAATCAAATAATCAACTATTTTCCTCCATTTGAAAGATATATCTCCTAAATCTAACCACGCTGTCCGATTTTCAGAGGCATTACGGAGAATGCATAAAGTTAGGTTATGTGAGGAGAGTACATTGACAATAGCTGCGTGTAATGTTTAGCCAATTCAAAGAAGGGCATCAACAGACAGAAAACTAGCTAGAATTATGCACTTACCTTTGACAATCTGCATCAGATGACACTCATAGGACATTATGTTATACAATACATGCATTTTTAGTTCCATCAAGTTCATATTTATATCCAAAAACAGCATTTACAGTCGCGGTGAAATTCAGAATTTTTTTCGGCTCGAATGCACCCAGTGAATCCAGCATTACAAATCACGGAATTACTATTCGAAAACATTGGTAAATTATAATATTGTCATTCAAAGAATAATATATTATCATCTCGTAATTGCTACCGAATGGCCAGATCTCAAAATAACTTTACTGGGAAATCACATTTTGCATAAACTGGGTACTATGCTAACAACAATAAGCTATATGCTAAGCTAAGCTATACCGTTAGCATTAGCATCATCTAATATCGATAATAACATTCTAAATATCCCCTTACCTTTGATTATCTCCATCAGAAGGCGCTGCCAGAGATCCCAGGTCCAGAACAAATGTGGTTTCTTTTGACAAAGTTCATAATTTATGTCCAAATAGTTAGCGTTCAGTAGGCTCCCACAAAATGAGGTGGGCAGTGTAAAGTCACGTCGAAAAGCTAAAGAAAACCTAGTAAATAATCTATTTACGTTTGTTTAAACATGTCAAACGTTGTTTAGCACTAATCTTTTGTTCCATTTTTAACGTGAAACATCAGTAAACATCAGTAATATTTTCACACAACCTATCAAGTGTCTAGAATAAACGATAATGACAAAGGCACTCTTCTCAGATTCATGCGCAGGCGCAAAAAATGAAGTGATGACGTGTCAACTTGTAAGCTTTCTAATTCGGTCTGTATTCATGACAGATGCTTCCAACAACTTTCTAAAGATCGTTGACATCTAGTGGAAGCAGTAGGAGTTGCGAACTGAATCCTTTCTCACTGTGGTATCTTTAAAACAATGACACTAAATAGTACAGTCACAAAATTCTCATTTTTTTAAATCTATTTTTCACAGGTTTTTGCCTGCAATATGAGTTTTGTTATACTTACAGACACCATTCAAACTGTTTTAGAAAATTCAGAGTGTTTTCTATCCGAATGTGTTAATAATATGCATATCCTAGCTTCTGAGTTGGTGTAGGAGGCAGTTAAAAATGGGCACATATTTCTTTCAAAATTCTCAATACTGCCCCCGTGGCCCGTAGAGGATAACCTCTTCAACTTTGACCCGAGAAAGGCACACATATTTATTCAAAATAAATGAGTAAGCAAGGGCTTGGCAGATCCAGTGGATCTGTTTGGAGTATGTGTCCTTCAATCCGCTGCACATTGACAAAATACAATTAATGTTGGCTAGGTGGCTCAGGAGACTGCTGCCAATGAGAGAGTGGGAGTGTTCCAAAAGCACAAATACTACTCCGGCAAAGGATTACCACATTTTTTGTTACATTGTGTCATCAAAGAGCAATCTTGGAAAGGAAAAGATAAAAAAAATAAAATGCTAATCTTATCTTTCCCAAATATACATTTGTTAATCAAAATAACCAATTCAAAAACCGATGGGGATGAATTTTCCATTGGATGGACCTAGCTGGAGCCCAAAGGTAGTGGTCTAGGGGAGTGGACTGAGCCACTGAGAAACAGATGGAGGCACCAGATGGAATCGGTGTATTGACTGGACATTCAATGGGAGGGTCAGCTATTGGTGATACTGCTGTACCTAACGGCGATCACTTGCAGAGAAAGAGAGAGAATCAGGGAGTATTACAACAGTGGAAGCAGCATCTCGCAATAATGTGAAAGGTTTTGTCATCTCAAAATAACCTACAGACACGACCTTAATGGTTCCCCAGGCTGTCTATACCTCTCCAATGGCTCTGGGGTACAGACAAAAGAGTCATGTTTTCTGGAGCTGGATCAGAAGAATAGACACAAAATAATCCAATAGACCATAGTTTTATTAAGTGCCACCAGCAGCAAGCTGCAATGCCTCTTTGCTAATTCAGGTCCACATTTGTTCCCTCACCTCTCATATACAGTAGTGGGAATTCAACCATCCCTATCAGTTATGAAGACATGCTATAGAATCCCCCTGAATAAAAGGCAATCATTCAATAAACTCGAAATAGGAAGCGAGAGCACGGACATCAAAATGCAAAATGCAGATTTGGTTGAGATGGGAATACTTGAGAGTAAATAAGCAGCTAAATTGAGTGGGAGTTGATTTATCCACAAGTGATGACATGCCACTCAATCACACAGGCTCACTCTGCTGCTGCGGCTGCTCTTCTTCGTGGAGCAAGTCAATTCCCATTGTGACATTTCACTGGGCACAGAGCCCTGTGTAATGGCATGTTTATGATGAAAGCTGGGGGGGTGACATGTTTGGTCCCACCATTTATGTACAAGATATGAAGCAATTAATTCCTCCCTCAAAATAACAACTGGTGTCATGAAACAGCCTCCTAATCAAGGCATAAAGATAGGTTCCAAACGGAGGAAAGCTTCCTTACCGTAGGTCAGAATGCTAATACAACACAGGAGTGATGGGCAGATTCTGAAGCCACAGCTCTGAGCATATTGTAAACATAGTACACGCAGGCTTTCTCTGTTCAGTTTGATTAAAGCATGGTCATGAAGGGAACACCACCAGTCATGCATTTTGTTGC
The DNA here is from genome assembly GCF_901001165.1 of Salmo trutta. Lineage (NCBI taxonomy): Eukaryota > Metazoa > Chordata > Actinopteri > Salmoniformes > Salmonidae > Salmo > Salmo trutta. The sequence continues at coordinate 7,474,228 of NC_042965.1, read as the reverse complement.
ATTATGCATTATGTTCTTCATAGCACATTTCAGGATTGTACAGTATCCCTATGCATAACTGTTCTACAGTATTATAAAAACACAATTCAACTGTGCATAAAGATGTGATGGTTTAAAGGTCTCTCTCACAGTCTCCATATGCTCAGCTTTATTTGCAGACCACTTGGTTCTGCGTTGGAAATCAGAAACACTCTGGTCTGGAGCATAAAGTTTGGGGTAAAAATGTGTAGAGAAGTGAGTCAGAGGACATGCAGTGAGGTTATTTTACCATTCGTTTTCAGTTCATTACTGAAAGTCAATGCATATTCAACACATCCTGCACATTCAACCAGAGCTGAACCCTGCTGAGCTGTACTGTGTCGGCTTGGTTATCTACCATAGTTGCTGGAACTGTGCATGTGAAAAGAAAATACTGAGTAATCACAGTACAGTTCCGGTCAGCACGACAGTCTGAAAGTTGTTTAATGGTAATCTCAATTACAAAGGTATACTGTAGCAGGTGTCACGTGTGATACACACATGTTCCAAAAACCTCAATGCAATACAGTAAGTATAGTTGAGTAGGAGTATGAATAGGAGATGGTGGGTACCCTACTTGATTAAGCTCATTTCAGAAGCAAGCCTGCTTATAAAACCGTCTTGTTCAGAAGACTGAAATCTGTTCATGTATTTCTGCCAGTCATGCAGAGAGCAGTGGAAGGTTGCTAGGATCTGTGGGCCTCTTCTATTGCTGCCATTGAGAAGTGAAACAATGCAACTGCAAATGGAATTTCTAGAGCCTATCTCAGAATATTCAGGCCCGATTGGAGACGCTTCAAGACTCCCGCTGTAGGCTGATGAGACAGTACTGAATGTGGCGACATCAGACAATCAACCGCATGGAGTCCCCTGCGGTCAGTCAGCCAAGAGTGTGTGTGTGTGTGTGTGTGTGTGTGTGTGTGTGTGTGTGTGTGTGTGTGTGTGTGTGTGTGTGTGTGTGTGTGTGTGTGAGAGGTAGGGAGGGGCGGGGCGGGGGGGGGGGGGCTTAGCTCGGAAAACACAAATTCATGACAGGCAGTCTCATACAGTCTCCCTGCACCTTTCCTTGTGGTACATCGAAACTGGTCCATTAGCGCCAACATAGCCCTCAGGGCCGTTTGACCAAAAGGGTACCTTGTGAAACTCCCTGTCTCAGAATGATCATAAAAGTGCATTATGAGGTGAAGTTTAGTTTCCCATGGGGTTTGAAAGGAAAAGGCATAATCAATATTTTCATTATTGTGACAACTTTCTCATTAGGGATATATACATGACTACACAAATTGGAGAACTGAGTAGAATACAAGTTTTAGTATTTCTCATTCCACTTTTTGACCCCCGCTGAATTAAAGCCGCAAAGACACTTTGGAGACAATAACCTTTCAGGTTTAGTTCTGTCAAGCACTTCTAACCACCACCTAGGCTTAAGCTCAGCAGACTAACAGGCTTGTAATGCGAAGAAGACGTGGGTTTGAACCCTGCTCAGTCACATGGGCCTTCACATCTTCTCCACTCTGACTCTCAACTGTGGATTGCACGAATGAAAGTAGAGAGTATGGTGAAAGTATACAGACGATACAACATCTGACACAGAACAAACATTAAGAAATGTCTTCATCTTTGCACTCAGGATATACTGTTTCTTTCTGGTCAAAGTGGAATTCCTGAAATAAAAATTCTAACACACCATAGTGGTTTTGTCTAGACATATCAATACTTAATAACAGAAAATGCAATCTGTCTTTTAGTGAATTTTTCTTTTCATTTTATTTATTTGCTCACTAGAGTGCTGACCAGACAACCGCTAGGTTTGTTCTAGAAGCCACTTTACCTTCTGTTTGTATCTTTGCGGAGGGGAGCAGCAGTGGTCTCTCTCATAGCCCTGACGGGTACAGCGATGTGCTAAGAGTGTTGTTGGAAATTGGGAAGTAGCAGCTCCAATGGGCTGGGAGATGGATGAAGTATGGATGAATGTACCTTTTATTGGTAGTCATTCATCAAAAGCTACATACAAAGCTCTACCATGTCTCCTAAATTACAAATGTATCAAATAATTTTATACTGCATGTTCTCATTTTAATTGATCCTTTTACTCCTTTTATTCAGAATAATCAGAATTATGGCAATTATGTGGCAAATCTACTATTAATACAGCGATTTAAAGAACAGCTGCTTATTAAGAACTGTAATGGCAATGGATTTCCTGATGGAAGTTGACTAATACGTTCTTATTACTTGTTTAAAAATACTTCCTGTTCCATTGTGTAATGATAGAAAACATTAATACAATGTGTAAACAATTCTAACCTAATCCAGATTTCCTTCTATTCTTAAAGCAGACACAGGTTTTGGGTCAGGATATTACAGGGGGCTGTCATCCTGTCACCATGCTATTAACTATGAGAGGTAATGTTATCCATAACAAACAGTACATGACCATGCCGGCCATAGGTGAAGGATGGGGCTATAGGCTCAGATACAAACGCTTCAGAGTTGTTTTCCCCCATTGATCTATTAATCACACAATTATAAGTGACATGCATGCTGTTAATAATTAACCTTGGCTGTCATAACGGCCCCCAGATAATCAGGAACACCAACACTCTACTGTACATGAAGTTGAACAATTATTCAGGAGAGGAAAATGAAAGTCGAAAATATTGTTTTGATGATCAAACACGTTTGAAAAACAACTTGTAGGACTATACGGAACAAACATCTATAATAAACCATCACAAAAAAAGTACAACTTGTTACCACATATTTTCTTCATAAATACCACGAGACAGATCTACAAAGAAATGCATTCTGGCAACAACCATATTAATCCTGCTCTTTTTTCACTGGCACCTACACTTATCTTACATTGAAATCCTGGGCATTAAGTGAGTGAGATCATACAGGGCAGAGAGAAAAAGAGAGAGGGGGAGAGAGAGAGAGAGAGATGGAGAGAGAGAAACAGTACCACAGTAAAGTGAAAGGGGGAAACATAATGGATTCAGGTAGAGCGTTCTTTGGAGAGGAATGGCTGAACAAAACCTGGGGTGACAAAGGCCAAATTAATGGAGGGAAGATTGGTGGCAAAAGGAAAAGACAAGAGGGTACAGGTAATTAAAGTCCCAGGCAGCCACGGTGGACACCTGCTGTTCCTTCCCAGAGGCCCCTTTTGTTACACGGTTTCCACTTTGATCCCACTGCAGCTCCAGTAAACATGACTGCCAGATGACACATATTACAGGCGGCAGGAGCGCATCTGAATGAGACAGCCCAGGGGAGAGGACAAGTGAGGAGCTCGTTCCAGGAACAGGGTTGCTATCCTTCCCAAGCTGATGTGAAATGAAGCTTTGCCATGGGGCTAAGATAGAGCTGCCTCCAAGCAGCAGTTTATTACAGTTTGCAAACAGTCATAAGCTGTACTCATTTCACTGCCTTCTGTGTACTGTAGCTGCATCATACGGGTAATCGATTTGAGTTCTGACGCGATGCAATCTGGTTCTCAATCCCAACATTGTGTTTAAGGGATAATCTTGCAGTGATTTGTGTGGGAGAAGAAACTCAGGAGCTGGTGACAATCAAATGTGAAACATACATGTAGTTCTATGGAGGTATGGAGGAAGTGGCATAGACAGGGGTTAAGTGACCTTTCTGAATTTGTGATTGGAAAGGCCTGTCTGTTCAGCATTAATCATGGAGATGGCTGCAGATTAATTAATTTGGAGACATGGGGTTGTATTAGGAAGAGGAAAATCCCGGCATAAACCCACAACTTTGATCACATCTCCTCAACCTAAAACTCGAACTGACAGTCCTGATCTGATCCTATCCTTGCTGGCCCAGTTCAGCTAACTCCTCGAAATGGAAGAGTCTGTTGACTCTGTCCCTGTGCTTCCAGACCTGTTTTATATGTGAAGGTGTTGGACCTGGGGCTCTGGCCAGGCCAGCTGGACAGGTCAGCCTGGACAGGACTAGTTGTTAGATTTTTTTATGACTTGGACTGCGTGTTGGAGGTGGCCGTGTGTCTGGGGCCGTGTTGTGCTGTGCAGCTGGCATGGTAATTCTCTGGAGCTGGGAAGCTAGCCTGGCAACCGAGAAGAACCTTTAACCTTGCTGGCGCTTCTTAGAAAGGCCTACCGATTATGACTTGGTAATCTGTAGTGAGGAATAACCAGTGACAGAGGCCTTTCCAGGCTAAAACCCAGCAGAGTGTGAGGATAGGTGGGATACTCCGCCAATGGCCACAAAGCACCCCGAGATATGAAAGTGACCTGGAAGGCTGAAATAGAGGATATAATGTATACTATTCCTGTTTCCCCTTTATCTATGTTCAGTCTGAAAGCCCTGCCAAGATACTACAGAGTACTAGTGCTACGTCAAATACTTATTTCAGGTTACACACACACAACAGACAAGTTATTATTCCATGCCGAAGACAAGCTCAACATGTGTGTCAAACATTTACAGTACACGCTAAGATCTAACAAAATGAAATAGGAGCCTAACTCGTGTTAGATAATTCACTACATGACAATACCCGAGAAGCTGGTATTTGGAGAATATATTGGCACGGGTGTTCTTAGGCCCAAGATGAAGTCGAGAGCCAGCAAACCGTGCCAATATATCCACCAAACACCGGCTTCGAGGGCATTATCACTTTGATACAGCAGGTTACCAACATATTCAAATAATGATTGACATTTTCAATAAAAACGTTATTTTGATGAATTTATTCATACTATTTCATCCTTCCACAAGATATAGTCCCTACAAAAATCTAGGGTTGCTACTCAAGCCGGCTGGTTGTTCATTCTATCGGATTGGTTCGGTTCAGTTGCTAGAGACACGACCCAGTTGTTCAGTCTTTTTGTTCTGTATCTATGTATGCGACCCAGTTGTTCGTTTCAAATGTTCCATTGCCATACTGTCTGGCAACGTTCCTATCCCTTACTTGCTAGCTAGCCAACTACAGCTAATTTACAGTCAAGTCAAAAAGTGCAGCAAGTGCAGCAAATTAGCTGCATTTGCATTTGTTTAAGCAGTTTTCTAATTACATCTGTGTTGGTGGGTGTCAAAATAGCTAGCCATGATGGCCGGGCTATCTACTCAGAATATTGCAAAATGTGCTTTCACCGAAAAGCTATTTTAAAATCGGACACCGCGATTGCATAAAGGAGTTCTGTATCTATAATTCTTAAAATAATTGTTATGTTTTTTGTGAACGTTTATCGTGAGTAATTTAGTAAATTCACCGGAAGTTTTCGGTGGGTATGCTAGTTCTGAACGTCACATGCTAATGTAAAAGCTGGTTTTTGATATAAATATGAACTTGATTGAACAAAACATGCATGTATTGTATAACATAATGTCCTAGGAGTGTCATCTGATGAAGATCATCAAAGGTTAGTGCTGCATTTAGCTGTGGTTTTGGTTTTTGTGACATTATATGCTAGCTTGAAAAATGGGTGTGTGATTATTTCTGGCTGGGTACTCTCCTGACATAATCTAATGTTTTGCTTTCATTGTAAAGCCTTTTTGACATCGGACAGTGTGGTTAGATAAAGGAGAGTCTTGTCTTTAAAATGGTGTAAAATAGTCATATGTTTGAAAAATTTACGTTTTTGGATTTTTGAGGAGTTTGTAATTCACGCCACGCTCTATCATTGGATATTGGCGAGGCGTTCCGCTAGCGGCACATCTAGATGTAAGAGGTTAACTTCCTGACTGATGTCTTGAGATGTTGCTTCAATATATTCACATAATTTCCCTACCTCATGATGCCATCTATTTTGTGAGGTGCACCAGTCCCTCCTGCAGCAAAGCACCCCCACAACATGATGTTGCCACTCCCGTGCTTCTCTATACCCAATTATTTGGGATAATAGGTGACTGTACAGAATGCCACCTTTTATTTGAGGGTGTTCAGACATATGAGAAATATAAGCACTTTAACGAGCTAATCCCCCCCATTTAAACTTGTCATAAGTATTTGGAAAATATTTACTTATAGTGTACCAAAGTCATCAGATGTTTAGTATTTGGTCTCATATTGTTAACACTCAATGACTACATACATCAAGCTTGTGACTCTACCAACTCGTTGGATGCATTTACAGTTTTTTTTGGTTGTGTTTTGGGTCATGTTTTGCCCAAAACAAACTGAATGGTGAATGATGACTGGAGTAATTTCCTTTCTAAGTGAGTAGTTAAGATGTTTCTGAACACTTCTAAATCAATCCTGATATTGCCATTACTAACAAAAATCATGAATGAATCATGAATAATGATGATTGAGAAAGTTAGAGGTTACAACAACATGCTATCCTCTTACTATTAACAATAATGTAGGAGATTAGCGTTTTTGGGGGAGTGTGATCTTTGTCCCTCTAACTTTCTCGCTCATCATCATTCACAATTAATGAATGATTATCCATAATCATGGTAGCATCCACATTGATGCAGAGGTGTTCACAAACATCTGACTTACAAATAAAGTGTCTCCAAAATGATACTATACATTATTCATTATTCACTTTCAATTCGACAAAACATAGTCCGAAACACGACCAAAATACCATCAAATAAATGTGACATTCTGTACTGTCACCTCATATGAAACATTTGATGTCAAATCCAAAATGCTGGAGTAAAGTGCCAAATTCAACATTTTAGCAGCAGTATCCAAATACATATGAAGGGGAGTGTAGATAATAGATTCTGTAGTCCCTTACAGAGTGCCAGTTGATTTCTCATTCATAGATAAATAAATATTGCACTCTTTCATAGTGTTATTAGCCATCTGAATATGAGTACATATTGTAATGGTGTTTTGTTTGAGTGTATGGATGTGTTGTTTTAGCACGTCTAGGCTCCCAGTGTCAGATGGCGGTAAGTCATGTTGCCAGGCAGGGTAAGCAAGCTGAGAGGATTACAGACCTACGTGAAATCAGAGAGCGCATTGACACCAACGACAGGCGGCATCCTCCAACAGCTTTTAACTTGAAGAATTTAAGGTAAGGATAAATTCTCAAAAGTGTTGTGGAAATAATCCTATGTAGAACGTGCATCTGTACAGTGTTTATCTGTATCTAGTTGTGCATTTAATTGATGAATTTAACATGAACTTCAAAAGCATTGACACAACACAAGGTGCCACAGGTAACCGGGTTGAAGTTAGGGTACCATTAAACATGAATTTAAGGTGTCCAAGTCTTTTCGGGATGTTCAGGTGGTAGATTGATTGGGATTGCTTTGTGCTACAGCCGTTCGTTTGATTTGGGTTTGTATTTATTAAGGATCCCCATTAGCTGCCAAGTCAACAGCTACTCTTCCTGGGGTCCAAACAAGATTAAGGCGATTACATTACATTTCTGCAATACAAAATGTATAATACCACAATACAACAATATTACAGAATTAAAATGTACATGTGTGTAGAGCACGTGTGTTAAATAATGACCAGTGTCCATGTTAAATGCGACATCGCGTGCATGTTGATTTTGTCTATCCCCACCAGACGCATTCATGACACGTAAGTTAAAATACCAAAACCAACTGTGAACTAACTATATTAATTTCGGGACAGGTCAAAACATTCATGGACATTTAACTAGCTTGCTGTTGCTAGCTAATTTGTCCTAGGAAAAAAAACATTGGGTTGATATTTCACCTGAAATGCTTATGGTCCTTTTTTTAGCTGGATCTTTATAGAATTTTGACACATGTTGACTCATACAAAAATGTGTGTTCTCTACTCCGACAATTAATCCACAGATCTGAAGGGGAAACCTACTTAGTTTTTAGTTTGTTTTCTTTGATAAATCTTCCCTTGGTCATCTTTCTTCTTCTTCTGTGGATTTTATACGGCGGTTGGTAACCAAATTTAAGGTGCATCACCGCCACCAACTGGACAGGAGTGTGGACCTCATTCATCTTTCAATCACCCACTTGGGTACATGCTCATAAAAACCAATGAGTAGATGGGAGAGGCAGGCGTCAAGCATACAAAATAGAACCAAGTTATCGAATAACATTACCTTTGCAAATTCTTGCGGTGCAATGTGGGCTGTCTGGTCAGCATGTTAGCGTGTGTGTGCGCCTGTGTGTGCCTCTTCACAGTTCGTGTTGGTCCATAAGGTGTTGTTTTCTGTTGTTTTTTTTTATCCGATTTTACTGTTTACTTTAGTTACTTGATGTGGAATACTGTGTGTTTCCCAGAGTTTGTTCTGGACTTGGGGACTGTGAAGAGAGGGGTCTCGTGGGGTATGCGTGGATATCTGAGCTGTGTGCTAGTCATTTGAACAGACAGCTCGATGCTTTCCACATATCAATACCTCTCACAAAGACAAATAGTGATGCAGTCAATCTCTCTTCTACTTTGATCCAGGAGACATTGACATGCATGTTATTGATGTTAGCTCTCTGTGTACATTTAAGAGCCAGCTGTGCAGCTTTGTTCTGGGCCAATTATAATTTGCCTATGTCATTTGCCACTTGACCATATGTCCAGGTGCGATAAAACTAGAGCCTGTAGGACTTGTCTTCTTGAAATCCAAAAAAGCAGAGCAGCACTTTATTACGGACAGACCTCTCCCCATGTTAGCTATCATTGCTAGATTGAATCCCCGAGCTGACAAGGTAAAAATCTGTCGTTCTGCCCCTGAACAAGGCAGCTAACCTACTGTTCCTAGGCCGTCATTGTAAATAAGAAATTGTTCTTAATTAGGGCTAGGCCCCTTTTTTCTCAAATTCCGCCTGAATGACGTGCCCAAAGTAAACTGTCTGTTGCTCAGGCCCTGAAGTCAGGATATGCATATAATTGGTACCATTGGAAATAAAACACTTTGAAGTTTTTAGAAATATTAAGATAATGTAGGAGAATATAACACAATAGATATGGTAGGAGAAAATCCAAAGAAAAACCAACCGGAATCTTTTGTTGTTGTTGAGAGCCCATGCTCTTACAATGGAAAGTATAGGGGCATACTGAATTCTAGCTCCCAGGATGCAATTCCTATGGCTTCCACAGGGTGTCAGCAGTCTATGTTCAAGGTTTCAGGCTTATAACTTCCAAAACGAATAAGAAATATCAGTTTTAGTACAGGGACACAGTCTTGGAAATGTGTGTATGCACGCGTGATGAAGACAGAACGCACCTGCTAAAATCGGTTCCTATCGAACATACTTCTTTCCGTAAGAAATATTATAGTTTGATTACATTTTAGGGTATCTGAGGATTTAACATTTTTAACTGACTTGCCTAGTTAAATAAATTAAGTAAAACATCAGTGGTGTAAAGTACAAATACTTGAAAGTACTACTTATGTAGTTTTTGTGGTATCTGCACTTCACTTTACTATTTATATTTTTTGTTTACTTAAACATTTACTTCACTGCATTTCTAAAGAAAATAATGCACTTTTTACTCCATACATTTTCCCTGACACCCAAAAGTACTTGTTCTATTTTGAATGATTAGCAGGACAGGAAAATGGTCCAATTCACTCACTTATCAAGAGAACATCCCTGGCCATCCCTACTGCCTCTGATTTGGAGGACTCACTAAACACAAATGCTTCATTTGTAAATTATGTCTAAGTGTTGGCGTGTGCCCTTCGGTATCCGTAAATTGACTTGATCGTGCCGTCTGGTTTGCTTAATATAAGGATTTTTAAATGATTTATACTTTTACTTTTGCTTTTGATACTTAAGTATATTTAAAAACAAATACATTTACACTTTTATGTAAGAAGTATTTTACTGAGTGGCTTTCATTTTTACTTGAGTCATTTTCCATTAAAGTATCTTTACTTTTACTCAAGTATGACAGTTGGGTACTTTTTCCACCACTGCAGCACACATGGACATACAGGCTTTGGCCAGTGGCAGGTCATTAGTGAAAATATTAAAAAGTAAGGGGCCTGCCCCGGGGTATATAGTGCATTCAGAAAGTATTCAGACCTGTTGACTTTTTCCACATTTTGTTACGTTACAGCCTTATTCTAAAATTGATTAAATATATTTATCCTTCTTCAATCTACACACAATACCCCATAATGACAAAGCGAAGACCGTTTATTAGAAATAGAGGTTCCCCTTCCAACAGGACAACGACCCTAAGTGTACAGCCAAGACAAAGCATGAGTGGCTTCGGGACAAGACTCTGAATGACCTTGAGTGGCCCAGCCAGAGCCTGGACTTGAACCCAATCTAACATCTCTGGAGAGACCTGAAAATAGCTGTGCAGCGACACTCTCCATCCAACCTGACAGAGCTTAAGAGGATCTGCAAAGGAGAATGGGAGAAACTCCACAAAAACATGTGCCAAGCTTATAGCGTCATACCCAAGAAGAATCAAGGCTGTTATCACTGCCAATGGTGCTTCAACAAAGTACTGAGTGAAGGGTCTGAATATTTATGCAAATAGGTTATATAATTTATTTTGTATTTTTCTTGCAAATTTTTTTTTTTAACTGTTTTTGCTTTGTCATTATGGGGCATTGTGTGTAGATTGATGACAATTTTTTATATAATCCATTTTAGATAAAGGCTGTAAGGTAACAAAATGTGGAAAAAGTCAAGGGTTCTGAATACTTTCCGAATGCACTGTCCCCGATTACCTGGACTATATTGGAGATGCTTCCATAAAAGAACACTCTCTGTGTTCTGTAAACAGGTAACTCTCCATCCACAATATAGCAGAGGATGTAAAGACATAACACAATTTTTGTATGTCAACGTGTGTGTCAACATCTACTTAACTATTATAATACCTTGTCTGAAGGTATTTGTAATACTTGTGCCATCACTTGGTGTACAATCATACTGTAAGAACCCTTGAATGCATGGACTTCATGTGACTACAGTAGCTTTACTGAATAATCTACACAACTCTACAAATGACTACAAGTATAGCATGCCAGAACACTGAAAGGACTGGGCAGAATTTAAATATAGCAACCTAAACAACATAGCATGTATCCCCTCTAGAGAGTTTTGCATTGGACTTTCTCATATGTCCTCCGGGCCAATTTCATCATCTTAAATTTGACAATAACTTTATCAGTGACTGTATTGGAGGGGGAGTGTTTTCTCCTTTACTATGCAATCAGCAATTAGTTCCGTGAGGTGTGCTCTTCACCTTTGCAAGGCAATTAGTATTAGTACTTCAGTCTCCCTTCTTTCTCAGCATCAGCTGCAAGTGGCGGTTGTGTCAGCGGCAGTCTCATCGCAAAACTAAGACCGTCGCCAAAACAAAGACAGTTCTGCCGAGTTGTTGTGTTGAGTTATTTGAAGGAAAGAGAGGAAGGCTCCACACCACTCTCTCACTTGAGTATCTTACCTAGTTATTTTCAGATGATCTAATTTTGCTCTTTTGTAGCTTTGGCAATTGTGTGTGTTTTCTATACTTGATTGACCCTCTCCCTGTAGGTTTTACAAACGCTCCCCACACCTTGGCTGCAGCCCTTCTAATTTAGTGTACTCTGAGCGCACATCACATGTGGAATTCCTGGTCTCTGACAGCATTTGGAATTGCCGATCTATGGTCAAGAATGCTAAGTTCATCTCAGCCTATGCTGCCCTTCAAGTCCCTTGACTTTTGAGCCCTGACGGATCACCTTAGAGACCACTGCTACTCCAGCTGCCCTCTCTTCATCTGACTAAGTTTTCTCTATATATCTTCCAGCCCCTCCCTCTCTGCGGGCAACTTTGTCAACCACTTTAAAAAGGTTTTTACGACATCCAATCCTCATTCACTCAGCCTATTGAGTCCACTTGTCCCACTCACACATAACTACCCTACGCCTTGACTTCTTTCTTCCCTCTCTCTCCAGATTAAATCCTGCGACTAGTGAGGTCCGGCTGCCCGACAACTTGCCCGCTCGACCCCATCCCCTCATCCCTTCTCAAGATCATCTCTGGAGGCCTTCTCCCATTCATCACGCCCCTCCTCAAGAAACCAAACACTCGACTCCTCCTCAACTACAGGCCAGTATCCATTCTATTTTTTCTTTCAAAAACATGCGGTCTCTGACCAACTCTCTCGCTATGTCTCTCAGAATGATCTTCTTGACCATAACCAGTCAGGCTTCAAGACGGGTCACTCAACCAAGACCGCTCTTCTCAATGTCACAGAGGCTCTCTACACTCAAAGCTGCCACTCTCTCCTCTGTTCTCATCCTCCTAGATCTATTCGCTGCCTTTGACACTGTGAACCATCAGATCTTCCTCTCCACCCTCTCAGGGCTGGGTGTCTCAGGCTCTGCACACTCTTGGATTGCATCCTATCTGGCAGGCCGCTGCTACCAGGTGACGTGGAGAGGATCTGTGTTTGTACCACATACTCTCACTACTGATGTCCCCCAGGGCTCAGTTCTAGGCCCTCTTCTCTCTATTCATCAAGTCACTCGGCTCCGTTATATCGTCACAAGGCCTCTCCTATTATTGCTATGCGGATGACACTACTTTTCTCTTTACCCCTTCTGACACCCAGGTGGCGACACGCGTCTCTGCGTGCCTGGCAGATATTTCAGGTTGGATGTCCACCCACAACCTTAAGCTCAACCTCGACAAGACAGAGCTGCTCTTCCTCCAGGGGAAGGCCTGCCTGCTCAAAGACTTTTCCATCATGATTGACAACTCCATGGTGTCTCCCTCCCAGAGTGCAAAGAACCTTGGCATGACCCTGGACAACACCCTGTCATTCTCTGCAAACATCAAAGCAGTGACTCAACATTTGTTTGGTAAAAACAGTTGGATAAATACACATGTAGGTGGAGTCCATTCTCCCTTTTTCTTTTAAGAGCTTTGTCACAATGGACCAGTCAGTCAGTACCCCCTCAGGGGTTATGGAGTATGCAGTGTTACTTAAAAATAACATTAGAATAGAACATGGCGGCTAGTATCTATTGTACCTCACACAGGATGCCACAGAGGTCCTAATCCAGGCACTTGTCATGTCCCGTCTAGACTACTGCAACTCGCTGATGGCTAGGCTCCCCGCTTGTGCCATCAAACCCCTGCAACTTATCCAGAATGCTACAGCCCACCTGGTGTTTAACCTCCTCAAGTTCTTCCATGTCACCCTGCTCCTCCGCACACTCCACTGGCTTCCAGTCGAAGCTCACATCCACTACAAGACCATGATATCGCCTACGGAGCAGCAAAAGGAATTACCCCTACCTACCTTCAGGCTATGCTCAAACCCTACACCCCAACCCGAGCCCTCCGTTCTGCCATCGCTGGTCTCTTGGTCTTCTCGTTCTCTTGGTCCCGTTCAGCCCTTTCCAAGCTCTTCTCTGTCCTGGCATCCCAATGGCGGAAACAGCTTCCCCCTAGGAAGCGAGGACAGCAGAGTCCCATTCCATATTCCGAAAACATCTGAAACCCCCACAGCACCCACCTCGTACCCCCCTTTCCCCCCAAATAAATATATATTTTGTGAACTAACACCCACACTAGACTTCCCCTCCCCCTTACAAGCTCTGAATTTGCTGATAGCTACTTTATTGAGGGGAAAAAATCACTTACTGTGATATGTGCTTGTTCCATCTAGCTATCTTCAGATGAATGTACTAACTGTATGTCGCTCTGGATAAGAGCGTCTGCTAAATTACTAAAATGTAAATGTACATCTGTGTTTTAGTAGTTTTAAACCACTAAAATACATTGAACATAAGTACAAAACAAAAATTGATTCTGAAATCAGTTCATGGACTTTAAGATATTATGTCGTACCACACACAAAAGCCTGGAGGGTCTGGAGGTCAAACCCAGGTCACATACTGTAACAGTTTGGAAAACATTTTGAAAAAAAGGCAAAAGACTGAAAATAATGGGTCGAGGGCTTTTCAGGAAACATAATTGAATCTGTCACCTTTGGCTTCAAACGTCCTTCAACATTTCTTTATTAACCCCAGCTGCCCCTGGCTCATCCCAACACAGCAGGGAGTTCTGTTTCTCCAAAATTGACACCAGCACTTTCCTCCTCACTGTCCCGTGGACTAAGAACTACTGTATATCTCTCAGTTTCACCCGAGTGCTTGTGAGGGAGGATGTGACAGAACTCTAATCTCAATCTCTCACTTTCCCCAGCACAATAATAGATTGTGAATAGGCCCCCCAGATCGCTGTCAGATGATCCCCCTCTAAGCGTGCCTGCTGACAAGCTCTTGATAACCAACAACTGCATTGGAGTCGAAGTCCATTTCTTTTACAGGTCACAAGGCCAATTGCAGTGGGGATATAAAAACAAAAGCAGACATCGTTATCTCCCAACCTCCAAAATGTATGTAATTTGATCTCCTGTTGCAGGAGAACTTTCTGCAATACAGAAAATGTAAAACTTGTAGTGTATTTTGAGGTTTAAAAAGGCTTCTGAAGTTTAATTTCCATTTTGAAATGTCCATGAATTATAATCCACATTTCCTTTTGCTGCAGGATTATTTTCCTGCTGCAGCCAACTGGCTCAAATTAAGATCCTACACCTGTAGACCTACTGAGCATGTGCTGTCACATTTTAACAGCATTAGAAGGCATTTGACACCATTAAAAGGCACTGGTGCACTAGCCTATCATACCCATCATGGGCACTTTCAGAGATGTGGTTTCCTACTTCACACATGCTAAGTACAGCCTAACAGTGGTCTCTTCAAGAAATGTGAATGAGACAGAACATGAGGTGAGCAGCCACAACCATTTTCAGCTGGAATAAGCTATACATTTTGAGTTGCAATTGGCTGACACAGATGACAAGCTTGTGCAGTTCTCATCACACAAACACTAAATTAACAGAGGACAGGTCCAGTAGGTAAATCAATTTTAATTGCTACATGAGACCCGTGGCAAAATTTAGGATCCACTTGGGTTCCGGGTTGGAGCTCAGAATTTCAGCTCTGTTGAAACCGCGAAGACCTCTACACTGAACGCAGGCAAAAAAAAGGTAAACGCTTGGAATTCTCGTTTAAACGACTTAGCATCTCATTTGAACAATTTAATTATTTTGTCTAATTAGGCCTAATTTGTTATGCAGCTTGTCAGACTGTGCAATGGTTGCTGTAGCCATTTCTTCGCTGATTCCATCCGTTGATATGGTTACTCATTGACAGTTAGCCTAAAGCAGGGCTGCTTTTGAATGCCAGAGCATGTAAATGGCTGAGTGTGGAGCGAGGAGCAGAACGTCATTCGAGCAGATTTAAAAAATGGTGTCGGCCTTTTCTCCCGCTCCAATTTCGCTCTGGTACTGCTCAGCAAAAAGCTCTAGGCATTCTCTACCTATAATTGTTTTCTTTTCTTTATTACTTTTTATTAGGCTCATATGGTTGTAATTATTTAGCCTAGCCCATCCACAGTAGCATATTTATATATACAGTGGCTTTGGAAAGTATTCAGACCCCTTGACTTTTTCAATATTTTGTTACGTTACAGCCTTATTCTAAAATGGATTAAATTATCCCCCCCAATCTACACACAATACACCATAATGAGAAAGCAAAAGCAGGATTTTAGAAATGTATGCTAATTTATTCAATATAAAAAAACGGATTACATTTACATAACTATTCAGACCATTTACTCAGTACCTTGTTGAAGCACCTTTGGCAGCGATTACAGCATCAAGTCTTCTTGGGTATGACACTGCGAGTTTCTCCCATTATCTGCAGATCCTCTCAAGCTCTGTCAGGGTGGATGGGTGGCGTTGCTGCACAGCTATTTTCAGGTCCCTCCAGAGATGTTCAATTAGGTTCGATTGGCTGGGCCACTCATGGACATTCAGAGTCTTGTCCCGAAGCCAATCCTGCGTGGTCTTGGCTGTGTGCTTAGGGTCGTTGTTCGGTTGGAAGGTGAACCTTCGCCCCACGTTAGCTAGATCAACTTCTTAAGCAATAGAGTGGATAGTTAATTAATACGGTTGCCATTTGTGTCTCGTTTCAGGAAAGTAGGTGTATGTCGTGCGTCACCTCTTCACAGGAGCGCCATTTGAACGTAAACTGTTTTTTAATTAAAATGCGTTTTTGGGCAGAAATGCCTTCAGGAACATGTGAACTTTCATGTGCCTTAATAACAAACTTTTATGCCATCTGTAAATAAAATTATTCAACTATGAGCCTAGTTTATTTAGCCATGGAAAAAAACAGCAACCTCCCGCTAGCCATGATTGGCTGAGATAATGAGTGGGCTGGACATGCTCAGAGAGGAGTTCAGATTGATCTGCCATGTTGCACATTTCTGTCTATAACATGAGCTGGTCAGTATGTCTAGGTAATCCTTTCTAACAAAGTTTTTTTTTTAAAGATATCACATAGTAGAAATTCATAAGTGTTTCTCTCCAATTTCTGGAGGACCGAGTTTTGAAATCAATTAGAGTATAATAGCTAAGGAGATGGAGACAATTCTGCCGTTTGATCGCAAATATGTAGACAGAGTCAAAAAGAGAACACAGAAGGCTCTGGATTACATTTTCAAACTAAGGGCAACCATGGCATCTGTGACAGAGCGGGAGAAGCATCCATCCATGTATACGGGTAAGAGAGTCCACCCCTAAAAAAAAGTCTAGCTAGCTACATTTTCAGATATTACACGTTTCTAATTTGATTAGAAAGTCATTTTCATTTCAAGTTAAAGTGTACTGTTAGCTAGCTAACATTAGCTGGCTGGCTAGCTAGCTAAAATGATGTGCATGATCTGTGTAGTAATATTATTTGTATCTCAGAGCTATTTGCATTGCTAGTTGTAGCCTAATGTTTGCTAGCTAATATTAAACCTAGTTGGTTAGCTACCTGCAGATTCATGCTGGATAGTAACGTCATGAGTTGGGATTATGGTTCATTGTTTAGCTAGCTAGCTAGCTACATGTCAGAACAAATTACTCCACTATGCAAGTAACCATTTCAATAAAATGTCACTGTGACAACTGTTGATAGACGTAGCTGGTAAATTCACTCTGGCTATCTACTCTGATTTCAGAGCACTCTCGTCTTTAGTGTGCCAGAGCCCAGAATAACTGACAAATTTACAAACACTCTACACCTATTGAATATGGCCGGTGTCTAAACATTGGCAAAAAAAGTGAAATGTTATCCAACACTCCGGATAACATAAAAACAGCCTTACCAGCTCTTCTAGGGCAAGTAAAATGGTCAGAGTGAGCTGTTCTCTCATTTGTGTCTAGAAGTAGCCAGCAAGCTAGCCAACATTAGCCAGTTAGATTGGGTGCTTGACTGATTTTGTTAGGTCAGAACGCTCAGATCAACCCTACTTTTCGGCCAGAGCATCCAGTGTGCAGTCTGAGAGCGAAACGCTCAGAATTTCAGAACAGACAATCTGAAAATGCTCTGAGTTTACGAACACCCAGAGCACACTCTGACACTCAAGATTAAATTTATGAACACAACCGTAGTATAAATCAGCCTTTAGTCTTGAAATCTTTGGTTGTTTAGTACATACCCTCACATGTGAATCCTTGAAGAGATGGGTGGGGCTAAAGCTTAAAAGGGTGTGAATGATGCTGAATGGGTGTAGAAAAAAAAAGAGCTCTCCAGTAGGTACCAAAACATTCATTGGCCTCTCAAAAGTGAGGTTACACGTTTATCAACTTTCAAAGCAGAATTACTTTCCAATTGTTCCTCAACTGTAGTGTATGATATACCATTTTCTAGCTCTGAGTCTGTACTTGTATCAAAATTTGCTGTTTGCCTTAGCATTTGAAGTGAGATGAGGTAACATAATATAAATAATATCTTACCTAGCTATAAATGCACATCTATGCTAAGCAATTTCTCATAGCTGTTATCACAAAATGCCATCGTTGTCAGGGATTTCCTCGTCGCTCGACGATATAGCGAAATCATCATCAGAAAATGAGGACCAATATGCAGCGGAGTTGAGATGGTTCATTTTGAACTTTTAATCAATTCCCAAAATGAACATACAAAATAACAAAAAAACGAACGCACGCTACACTGACAGTCCTGTTATGTTTACACACACTAAACACGGAACAATCACCCACACCTAACAAACACAAACACACCCTAATATATGGGACTCTCAATCAAAGGCAGATAGACAACACCTGCCTTCAACTGAGAGTCCCAACCCCAATTAACCAAACATAGAACACACTCACCAGACTACACATAGAAATACATAAACATAGACCATCAACCAAAAACCCGGAAATACTAAATCAAACACCCTTTAACCAAACACACCACCCTGAACCACATAAAACAAATACCCTCTGCCACGTCCTGACCAAACTACAATACTAATTAACCCTTATACTGGCCAGGACGTGACAGTACCCCCCTTTAAAGGTGCTAACCCCGGAAGCACCTTTAAAACAAAAAACAAAACAAAAACAACAACCCCAAACAACAAAACAAAAATTCCCCTCTACTAAAGGGAGGGAAGGGAGGGTGGCTGCCGTCAACGACGGCACTGTGCTACACCCCCCCCTCCCCAACCCACCTATATCAGGAGGTGGCTCCGGTTCTGGCCTTTCCCGGCAGTCGGGCCACTCTGGCAGTTCGGGGCAGTCTGGCCAGTCTGGCAGCTCGGGGCAGTCTGGCAACTCGGGACAGTCTGGCCACTCGGGACAGTCTGGGCAGTCTGGCCACTCGGGACAGTCTGGGCAGTCTGGCCACTCGGGACAGTCTGGGCAGTCTGGCCACTCGGGACAGTCTGGGCAGTCTGGCCACTCGGGACAGTCTGGGTAGTTTGGCCACTCGGGACAGTCTGGGCAGTCTGGCCACTCGGGACAGTCTGGCCAGTCTGGCCACTCGGGACAGTCTGGGCAGTCTGGCCACTCGGGACAGTCTGGGCAGTCTGGCCACTCGGGACAGTCTGGGCAGTCTGGCCACTCGGGACAGTCTGGGCAGTCTGGCCACTCGGGACAGTCTGGGCAGTCTGGCCACTCGGGACAGTCTGGGCAGTCTGGCCACTCGGGACAGTCTGGGCAGTCTGGCCACTCGGGACAGTCTGGGCAGTCTGGCCACTCGGGGCAGTTCAGGGCAGTCTGGCCACTCGGGGCAGTTCAGGGCAGTCTGGCCACTCGGGGCAGTTCAGGGCAGTCTGGCCACTCCGGCAGTTCAGGGCAGTCTGGCCACTCCGGCAGTTCAGGGCAGTCTGGCCACTCCGGCAGTTCAGGGCAGTCTGGCCACTCCGGCAGTTCAGGGCAGTCTGGCCACTCCGGCAGTTCAGGGCAGTCTGGCCAGTCTGGCCACTCCGGCAGTTCAGCGCAGTCTGGCCACTCCGGCAGTTCAGCGCAGTCTGGCCACTCCGGCGACTGTAGACTGGCGGGCAGCTCCGACGACTGTTGACTGGCGGGCAGCTCCGACGACTGTTGACTGGCGGGCAGCTCCGACGGCTGTTGACTGGCGGGCAGCTCCGACGACTGTTGACTGGCGGGCAGCTCCGACGACTATTGACTGGCGAGGCTGGGTTTACGCACTTGCAGGCTAGTGCGGGGAGCGGGAACAGGACGAGTCGGACTGGGTTGACGCACTTCCGGGTCCGCACGAGAGACAGGAGCTGGAAACCCAGGGCTATGGAGGCGCACAGCCGGTCTAGATCTTACCTCCTGCACAACCCGCCTTGGCTGGATGGAACTAGTAGCCCTGTACGAGCGGGGTGCTCGTACAGGGCAGACTGGGCTGTGCAGGGGCCTGATGGTAGCCGTGCGTAGAGCGGGAGTTGGGTAGCCTGGTCCACGGAGGCGTACCGGCAACCAGATGCGCTGCGCAGGCATCCTCCTACCAGGCTGGATGCCCGCTCTAGCACGGCACCTGCGAGGGGCTGGAATAACTCGCACCGGACTGTGCGTGCGTATGGGTGAGAGTGCGCTCCTCAGCGAAACATGGCGCTCCCCACCTCATACGCTCCTCCATATAACCACGGGTAGCTGGCCTCCGGCTCTTACTAGGCCTAGCCAAACTACCCGTGTGCCCCCCCAAAAAAAATTATTGGGGGTGCCTCTCGTGCTTCAACGCCAGTCTTGTCCCTCGGAAACGTTCCCGGTCCATACCAGCCTTACTCCTTTCCTCTCTCTCGCGTACCACCTGTTTCCAAGGAAGGCGATCTTTTCCTGCTTGGATCTCCTCCCAAGTGTAGGAGCCTTCTCCCTCCAAGATCTCCTCCCAAGTCCATCTCTCTCGTTTGTCCACTTCGAATTTCCTCCGCTCCTTCCTCTGCTGCTTGGTCCTGGTTAGGTGGGTGATAACAGGACTTTCAGTGTAGCGTGCGTTCGTTTTTTCTCGTGTTTTTGTTCCTTTTGTATTCATTTTTTGAAAATAAATAATATTCAAGATGAGCATACGTTTTGGTCCTCCTTCACCGACGTCAACCGTGACAATCGTACTTTTAAATCAGATATTGTTGTAATTTACAGACATGAATGTGAAGTAGGCAAACTGATACATGAATCCTAAATACAGGTACCATTTTATTTTGTTAATCTTTGCAGGTTTGTCATTTGATTTCCTGGAGCCTGGTGGAGATGGATGCAACCACACAAGGTAGGACATTTCTCTGCATCCAGGTTGAGGCTTGCTACCAGCAGGAACATGGAGCACAGTCATATTGTTTTCCTTTGCATTGCATGATACTGGGGAGGAGGCCCTGGGCCAGTGGGAGTTCAGGGGTGAGGGCTCTCCCTTTCTAGCACAAACTACCTCTATCAGTCTCTTTCCAGGTGCTGTAGAGCCTTCTGTCCAACTACCTGCGATCTCTCCAGAGCACAGAGAAGTAAGCTCCGCTCAAAAGTATACTTCATACACTAGAAAACCTACTTCACTATGGCAGTCTGCCTGGGTGACAATATAGAATATTATCCAGTGCCAATCCTGGTTGGATTGGATTTAGTATACTCACGCC
This sequence comes from Salmo trutta, assembly GCF_901001165.1. Classification (NCBI taxonomy): domain Eukaryota; kingdom Metazoa; phylum Chordata; class Actinopteri; order Salmoniformes; family Salmonidae; genus Salmo; species Salmo trutta. The sequence continues at coordinate 7,453,342 of NC_042965.1, read as the reverse complement.
AAAACGTATGCTCTCGCCTCCCTGTAAAAGTCTCCCAGACTTTTATCAAAACTAACGTGTCCATCCCCAGGTGAGTCTACTGGGCTATGGAATTTTAGAGGAGCATATAAAAAAACTGCTACACTTTTGTCTGCTATCTGCAGACAGTTCCCTGTGGAAGGATGCTGCTTTCAAAGGCCACAATGCAATAAAGTTTTTTATAAACAAATTTAATTTTGTTAGATTACAAAACAACTTTTCCATAGCATCTTTGCCACGTTGGTCTTCTCTAACTTCTGTGGTAACTTAAACACAAAGTGAACACATGGCGCTTATGATTCTAAAGGTCCAAAGTAAATGTATATCAGATACATCACACAGGTGTGTCAACTAAAATATATATCCCAGACAAGACTGAAGAATGGGACAAGCAGACAAAATGAATTTAAGTCTGTGATTGCGTCCGTAGTAGTTTGTATGAATTTGGTTACATACAATACATGTTGACAAAATGGCTGCGAGACAGACAGACTTGTTGTACTCCCAGGTAAGGTCCTTGCTTCCAGTACCACTGAAGGCCACAGTCTTCAGTCAGGCAGCTTGAAGATGCGTCACCAACCAGGCCTATGTCACAGCATGCAGTGGCCTGATCGGGAGATGACAATAAATGCATTATGTACATTTAATAACCAAAGCCATGGTAGCATTTACTGCACATGTTGCTGAACAATTCAACCCTGTTAGTCAGTGATATGGAAATTCACATAACTCTAGGGCAGGGGTAGGCAACCCTGGTCCTTGAGTGTCACAGGCAATTCATGTTTTTAGGCAATCACTGAACTGATCAAATAGTTCAGTTGTTCACAGCTGTGTTCAGTGCATAAAAACTTAATAGAACGAAAACGTTGCTGTACTGAACGACCAGTTGAAAAATGGGGAGGAATTGGGTTGTGGGTTCAAAATGCACCGCTGCCCTTCAATTATGTCACTCATTGCTTCAAACCAGCGTCTCTGGATAGTGATATAAGATAATCTCCCCCTTGTCAATGTAATTGTACTCTGTGTGAGGGCAAAACTGATCCTAAAATCAGTACTCCTGCTCAGACTGAGAATATGGGCCCTGGCCTGTCTGCATGCTGGCCTTAAACGCAACAAAAAACATTAATAAGAATTTGCTTAGTCAGTAATTTAGCTAACTAGCTAATGAAACACTCATGTAAATGTGCACAAGCCCCCCAATCAGCCAAATTATATGAAAACACAGCCTATATTAAAATGAGGAGTGCCATTTTTCTTGCCAACATTGTCACAAATACATCAATAAACAGGCAGAGGAACAAAGTAGTTTTGACAAACTGTTCAGATACCCAGTTACTAGCTAGTACGAATTGCCTCGCTAGTTTTTCCCTTTTCTAGAAACCGAGCTAGAGTCCACTTAACTAGCTAGCTAAGGTGACATTTTTGGTGGGAGTAAGTTATCTTTCTCCCAGCAGTTTCAAGATAGCTGGCTAGTTAATGGCATTTATCAACTTTATCAATCAGATGAATATCTAGCAAATTTAATCTTTGTGGTTCACCTCCAAAATAAAAGGTCCCTCATTGAAACGTATGCAAATAGTGGAATCATGACACATTTATGAATGTTGTTCATAAACAAAATACAATAATTAGTTAATTTGACAAAAAGGACAAAGTTGAAATCGCACTGTGGATGTATTAGACTGCATAATTGCATTGGAGGCATACTTATATTTCACTGTACAGCCTTACCTATGGATTGTGGACCAAGGAAATGGGTATCAGACTATTCAGTCATAACCACAGAACACAACTGTGAAGTGTTTACACAAATATTAGAGTCGTAGCTCTAATTGCAGGACTTTGTGTTAAATCACCTCATTATTCAGCCTATTGTGCATATTGAACATTCATATTGCAATGTACATCCTTACATATGGGCCCATGATATTGGGTAGCAGGCTACTCAGCGATACCCAGAGAACACACCTGTGAAGAGTTTAGATACATAGTGTTGTAGCTCTTTTCGTGCATATTCGACATTTTATATTGCAATGTACAGGCTTACCTATGGATCTTGGGTCTATGAAATGGGGTGACACTCAGAACACATCTGTGAAGAGTGTACACAAATAATAGCATTGTAGCTCTTATTGCAGGATTTTGACACAACTGTGAAATTAGCCACATTAGCTCACTAGTCAACCTACAATGTGTATTGAACATTCATATTGCAATATACAGTCTTACCCCATCTTATGGACCCAAGATCCCATCTATCAGCCCACTCAGTGACACCCACAGAACACAACTGAAGAGCGTACACAAATATTAGCATCGTAGCTCTTACTGCAGGAATTTGACTGTGGGAATTCACCTCACTATTCAGCCTATTGACTGGTGAGCTAATGTGGCTCATTTTACAGTAGTGTCAGTGTTGAAGTGTTTGAAATGGGCTAACCAGTCTGCGCAGAATAGTAAGGGAATAATAGTTTATTATTATTACTGCATCAGGCTATAAAACTGCTACAGCATGTTGATCCCTGCAATGCCAGGATTAATGCAATTCATCCATTACGCACAGTTCCCTCTCAAGCGCTCTTTATCAAGGATGCTTTCAAATCAATATTTTTTGCTTTGCCTTATCAAATTATTTAGGTTGTACGGAAGTCCAGAGAGGACATATGAATAAAACAAATAATGTGTATGTTATGTCGATCACAACTGATTGTTTATGCTGCGAACAACATGCTTTTATTAGCCTACCAGATTCAACTACAAAAAGAGTTGTGGCAGGTAGGCTAGTGGTTAGAGTGTTGGGCAAGTAACCAAAAAGTTGACAGATCAAATCCCTTAGCTGACAAGGTAAAAATGCATAATTCTACCCCTGAACAAGGCAGCTAACCCACTGTTCCTTGGCTGACATTGTAAATAAGAATTTGTTCTTAACTGACTTGCCTAGTTAAAAGAATAGTGTTCTGGCATTCAAAAGCAGTCCTGCTTTAGGCTATCAAAGAATTGTCAATTAATAATCAAAGAAATGGAATCAGTGAATTAATGGCTGCAGCAACCATTACATGGTCTAACAAGCAGCATAACAAATTAGAGCTTTCTTTTTACTAAGTGGTTCAAATGAGATACTAAGGGGTTCCAATGAGATAGTATCTCGCTTGAGCGACTAAGTAAGTTGTTCAAACAAGAATTAAGGCTTCTGTAATGAAGTCATTAAGACCAGGGACAAACCTGTTTTATTTTTATTTTTTATAATTTAGCGGATGCTCTTATGCAGAGCGACTTACTCTTTGAAAAGGTAGAGTTGCATATATTTTTGGAAGATGGGCAGGGACTCTGCTGTCCTAGATTAAGGGGAAACTGGATCCGCCATTGGTGTGCCAAGACAGAGAAGGGCCTTGATTGGACTGAGCGAGAGCTGCCCTCCCGTAAGGGTGGGAGGACCAAGAGACCAGAGACACATACTCGGGTCTGGGTGTAGGATTTGAGCATGGATTGAAGGTAGGCAGGTGCAGGTCCTCTTGGATGCAAGCTTCAACTAGTGGATGTGAGCTTCGACTGAAAGCTAGTGGAGTGTGCGGGGAGATGGGTGAACTTGAGAAGGTTGAACATGTTCTGGATAGGTTGCAGGGGTTTGATGGCACAAACGGGGAGCCCGGCCAACAGCGAGTTGATGTAGTCCAGACGGGAGATGACCAGTGCCTGGATTAGGACCTGCACCACTTTGTGTGATCTAGGGTTGTACTGTACGACTGCTGTAGAGCATGAACCTGCAGGAGTGAATCACTGTTTTGATGCAGAGAATGACAGGGTGTTGTCCAGGGTCACACCAAGGTTCTTTGCTCTCTGGGAGGGGGGGACACCGTGCAGTTGTCAACTGTGATGGAGAGGTCTTGGCGCGAGCAGGCCTTCCCGTGGAGGAAGGTTGAGCTTGAGGTGGTCGGCCAAAATCCCAACGGGAGGTTGAAGTCAACCAGTACAAATCATCAGGAAATGAACTTATCAAGGTGTCAAGCTCATTGGGGATGTAAGTGCACCTGGTGGGCGACAGTTGACAATGTTAAGCATGTGTGGATAAGTGACAGTGACAGCATATAATTCAAGTGAGGAGATGGACAGGTGAGTGAGGGAGAAAAGAGAAAATCTCCACTTAGGAGAAATGAAATGAGTAGAAATGAGTAGCCCACCGCCATGATGACCAGATGCTCTCAGACAATGAGAATACAGAGTCAGATGAAGAGAGAGTAGCAGTGCTCTCTGGGGTGATCCATATCTCTGTCAGGGCCAAAAAGTCTAGGCACTGAAGGGCATGATAAACTTAGATGAACTCTGCATTCTTGACCGCAGATCGGCAGTTCCAAACACTGCCGGAGACCAGGAATTCCACATGGGTTATGCATGCAGGGTTCACTAAATTAGAAGGGTTGCAGCCAAGGGGTGGGGAGAGTCTGTAAAGTCTACGGGGAGAGGAGTGAACAGGTATAGAAAACACATACATGACAAAGCTACAAAAGAGCAAAATTAGATAATCTGAAAATAACTAGGTAAGACACTCAAGTGAGTGGTGTGGAGCCTTCTCTTTCCTTCCTCGAATAACTCTGCAGAACAACTAGGTAGAACCGTCTTTGTTTCGCAGATGAAACCACCGCTGACACTACCACAACTTACACGGCTGGCGCTGAGTGTCATGCTTACTCCTGCTCCCACCCTCTGGCGCTCGTCGTCGCTGATCTACTGACCACCGGTCCTGTCAACCCACATTGCGCACATCTGGCAACCATTATTGCACACACCTGCTCCCCATCATTACGCACACCTGGACTTCATCACCACCCTGATTACTCTCCCTTCATATAGCCCTCTGTGGCCTCAGTCATCAGGCAGTATTGGTTTTGGTTACATTCAGTACATTTCTCCTGTTTTGTATTTTCTTCATGTTTATTATTTAACTCACCTTGTGGACCTGCTTCATGACTTACTGCATATACGTTAGACTGAGAAAACAGAGGAGACTGAAGTACTAACACTAATTGCCTAGCAGAGGGGAAGAGCACACCTCCCGGTATTAATTGCCTAGGAGAGGAGAAACCACTCCCCCTGCAATTCAGCCACTGATTACGAAAACAACATCAGTCACAAATTGCCCTGCCCCTTACTCCTGGTTGATGTGTTAACAATCAACTGCAAGTTATGATCACTCAGCAGTTCACACACCAGGCAGACTACTGGGAAGACAGAGCACTTAAAGTAGATGACCGTAGCTAACAAAAGGACAGCACTAGATAATGACAGTTCAAGTCAAAAATGTGAGATATCAGGAGTCCTCTGGCTATAGATAAATAAATTGGTCAAAGGCTACCCTTCTCTCACCATGTGTTCTTACAGACACACCCATTGTGTTGCCTCCCACCCATCCCTTAACAGTTTCTTGAGTTATTTTTCATTGTGTCGAAACCTCGGATGGTAATGCAATGGGGGAAGGGTAGCTGGCCAACAGGCTTCTCAAACGGACTACCATACGGCCTACCAAGAAACCACCCCGGCCTTCCAAAACGGCCATCCAGGCTAACCAAGCGGCACCCAGGCCAGAGTATGTGAGCAGAGTTTCTAACTGCTCTGCTAAAAAACGCTCCTCGCTCAACAAAAAAAAAACTTAGCTCCAAATGATCTCTGTTCATTAAAATCATTTAACCAACACCCATCTATTTTTGTGACTACCTGGATATACCATTTGGTTTTGAAGCATTGAAACCAAACCATATGATTTGAATGAAAATGATTTAAATAAACAACAGGAAGATGTGACTGTAAGAAGTGCTCATTATTTCAAATAGGCTACATGTCATATTAAACATCAAATAAACACTCAATACTGTAGGTCAGGAGCCAGACAGGGAGCCTAATTATTAAATTATTTAGGCTATATTATTTCAATTATTGCAAGGCTATACTCACAAAGAAATAAATTGTGAAGCTTTTGTGAGCGTGACACACTAGGCTGACATTAAATCATTATAGTCTATAAATTGCACATATAGGATGTAAGTTACTTAGAATTAAATACAAATTGCCTCATTAGGCTCCATCTACAGTGCCTTTGAATTTATTTTAATAAACATGAGTTTGGCCAGAGTCTCTGGCTTCATGCTCTTCATGCTCTCTCTCTCGATGGTGCCTGGAGAGCAGGCCAGCAGTGGAGAATACCCTCTCAGCACTTGCAGAGCCACTGGGAATGCTAAATACCATTCGGTTCACTCTTGACAGGTTGGGCAGGGATGCATTTTTTTCTTCTGTAGGTAGGCTTGAAGTATTTTAGGTAAAATTAACCTATCGAAATGGAAATATCCCTGAAAGAGGTAATATGCCAGGCCTATTGGGCCAAAATCAATGATGGCCTATTGTATATATAATAGAACGAAAATGAACAAAACCTTTAAGAGACCTGATTTTTGTTAGAAATACTTTCCTACAATGACACACTTAGCTAGCTACCCACCTAGTTCCTTTCTGTAAGCATGTGCATGTAGTAAGTAAACCATCATGCTTTCGGGATATGTGTCTTTTCAGATTCCACAATGATTCTTTAGTTGTGGACACTACATCACCGCACTCCCTCTCTTGCTCTTGGTCATCCCCATCTTTGTAAGTCACCTTGGTTTTTCACCTGTGTGTTTTATCAGTTTCTTTATGAAAATATTTACAGTAGCATACCACATGACAATAGCTAAAGCAAGGGGCTACAACAGCACACAAGTATACTACAAATGCATGCTGGCCTGGCATGCCCTGAACTCGCAAATTGAGCACTACTGGAGCAAAATTGAAGACACTCCAGCTTTTGGGAAACTCGCTCCATGCTCCAGTCAAATTGGGCACGCTACACTCCTTGCTCCGCTCCAGCTTCGCTCACATACTATGACCCAGGCCAACTAAGCGGCCATCCAGGCCTCAACCCAGGCCACACAGGCCTCAATCCATGCCTCAACCCGAACTCAGGCCATCCAGGCCTCAATGCAGGCTATCCAGGCCCTAACCCAGGCCATCCATGCCTCAACCCGAACTCAGGCCATCCAGGCCTCAATGCAGGCTATCCAGGCCCTAACCCAGGCCATCCAGGCCTCAACCAAAGCCATGCAGGGCCCAACCAAGGCCAACAAAGCGGTCAATCCAGCCCCTTCCAGAGCGGCTAACCCTACCCACAGGCCCCCTACGCTCTGCAGGCTGGCAGTTACCGTCATCAGGCTCCATCCCACCAACAGGCCAAGCCCTACCAGGCCCCCACTCAGTATCTGGCCCAGCCTACCAGTATCCGGCTCAGCCCAACCAATCCCCAGCTCAGCACTACCAGGCCCCGGCTCAGCTTCCAGTCCAGCGTTGCCAGGCCCATATCACCTACCAGTTCAGCCTTATCAGGCCCCAGCTCAGCCCTACCAGCCTCTGGCTCAGCCATACTAGCCTCCAGCCCAGTCCCTGGCTCAGCCCTACTAGTTCTTGGCTCAGCCTTACCAGTCCCCAGCCCAGTCCTACCATTCACCGGTCCAACCCTACCAAGCCCCTGCTCAGAAATCGGCCCAGCCCTACCAAGTTACCAGCTACCTCTAGCCTGCTAGCTACCCTCAGCCCCAACCTGCCAGCTACTCTCAGCAGAGGCCACCAAGCCTCAAGTCATGTGAGACCCATCCTGCATGTCATGCCCCCCTTACACTCCCCTTCCAGGTTAAAACTCAATATAACAAGTATCAAATATAAGGAACATTTCTATAGATTTCAGCTGTTTCAAAAACATTGTTCTGCTATTATTTTTACTGTAGGTGTGTTGGACTCAACGAGACAATTCTGTTTACACTGCCCCGCTTGGAGGGGGGGAAATTTCAGGCGAATGTCATGCACTACCTCCGGAGGTAGTGTTCGAGACCTGAGAAATTCACAGCTTTACGTTACAGTAATAAGACTATTCTCTGGGGGTTTTTCGATACCTTGTGAGTTTCTCAATTCGTCAAAGTGAAAAGGGCCGTAGCCTTAACCGGTCAGAGTACACTGCCTGGAGATGCACATGAATACACTCAGTAGGTTGCTGCTGGGTCAGGACAAGGCGAGGCTGAGTTTGGCGAATACATCAAAACGACTGTCTCTCTCTATCGCTCTCTCTATCAAAGAGATGCCAATGTTAGTTAAGGAGCAGTTTTGTACAGACTGGAAACAGTCACTTGTGATAAAAGGCTATGCACTCCAACACGTTCTCCATAGTTCTCCCCCAATAAGAGCATTGTTGACATTGAGCTGTCATATCTATGCAAGGCAGAAACTACCCACATGCAAGTTGGTTGATCCCACAGTACCTCCCTTTAAAAATATCATGGTAAAAGAAGTGATGAGGACTCTGCATCGTCCACTGTATTTCTGTCACCACAATGTCGGCCGATCACAAAGAATGAGTGTCTATTTTTAAGAGACAAAGGGAAACCCTAAAACATAAGATTTTATGCCCCTGGGCTACAATTACACTCAGATGTAGTCCTACTTAGCAGCCCTCGAGGGGGGGAGAATTTAGATGTACCAACACATATTCTTTACATCAACAACATAGGAATCACTACAAAACTTATTGTATGAACTCTCCTTCACTATATTAGGCCCAGCCTTTGGAACTTTGGTTTTCCTAGTTATGGCTACTATATTGTGATCACTACATCAGATGGATCTAGATACTGCTTTCAAGCACATTTCTGCAGCATTAGTAAAGATGTGATCAATACATGTTGATAATTTCATTCATGTGCTGTATGTAACTACCCTGGTAGGTTGACTGATAACCTGAACCAGGTTGCAGGCACTGGTTACAGTTTGAAGATTTTTGTTGAGTGGGCAGCTTGATGAGAGCCAGTCAATATGTAAATCACCCAGAAAATATACCTCTCATACATTATCAAGCATTTCACCCGTGTTATCCAGATACTGTTAGCACTTGGTGGTCTATAGCAGCTTCCTCTAAGAATGTGCTTTAGGTGAGGCAGATGAACCTGTAGCCATATTACCTCCACAGTATTTAACATGAGATCCTCTCTAATCTTTACAAGAATGTGGTTCTGAATATAAACAGCAACACCTCCACCACTGGCATTTATGTATTTTCTGTAAATGTTATAAACTTGTTTTGCTACCACTGTCTCATCAAAGGTATTATCTAAGTGAGCTTCAGAGAGAGTCAGACTATGAATGTCATATGTTACTAGCAAATTATTGATTTCATTAACATTGTTTCAGAATTGGTGGGTCCCCTTGCGGGACGTTTGAGCTAATGTAGCCTAATGCGATTAACATATGGTTGTAAGTAACAAGAACGTTTCCCAGGACATAGACATATCTTATATTGGCAGAAAGCTTAAATTCTTGTTAATCTAACTGCACTGTCCAATTTACAATAGCTATTACAGAGAAAGAATACCATGCTATTGTTTGAGGAGAGTGCACAGTTTTGAACATGAAAAGTTATTAATAAACAAATTAGGCACATTTGGGCAGTCCTGATACAACATTTTGAAAAGAAATGCAATGGTTCATTGGCTTACACTAAAACTTTGCACATACACATATATACACTGTTCGAAAAAATAAAGGGAACACTTAAACAACACAATGTAACTCCAAGTCAATCACAATTCTGTGAAATCAAACTGTCCACTTAGGAAGCAACACTGATTGACAATAAATTTCACATGCTGTTGTGCAAATGGAATAGACAACAGGTGGAAATTATAGGCAATTAGCAAGACAACCCCAATAAAGGAATGGTTCTGCAGGTGGTGATCACAGACCACTTCTCAGTTCCTATGCTTCCTGGCTGATGTTTTGGTCACTTTTGAATGCTGGCGGTGCTTTCACTCTAGTGGTAGCATGAGACGGAGTCTACAACCCACGCAAGTGGCTCAGGTAGTGCAGCTCATCCAGGATGGCACATCAATGCGAGCTGTGACAAGAAGGTTTGCTGTGTCTGTCAGCGTAGTGTCCAGAGCATGGAGGCGCTACCAGGAAACAGGCCAGTACATCAGGAGACATGGAGGAGGCCGTAGGAGGGCAACAACCCAGCAGCAGGACCGCTACCTCCGCCTTTGTGCAAGGAGGAGCAGGAGGAGCACTGCCAGAGCCCTGCAAAAATGACCTCCAGCAGGCCACAAATGTGCATGTGTCTGCTCAAACTGTCAGAAACAGACTCCATGAGGGTGGTATGAGGGCCTGACGTCCACAGGTGGTGGTTCTGCTCACAGCCCAACACCGTGCAGGACGTTTGGCATTTGCCAGAGAACACCAAGATTGGCAAATTCGCCACTGGTGTCCTGTGCTCTTCACAGATGAAAGCAGGTTCACACTGAGCACATGTGACAGACATGACAGAGTCTGGAGACGCCGTGGAGAACGTTCTGCTGCCTGCAACATCCTCCAGCATGACCGGTTTGGCGGTGGGTCAGTCATGGTGTGGGGTGGCATTTCTTTGGGGGGCCGCACAGCCCTCCATGTGCTCGCCAGAGGTAGCCTGACTGCCATTAGGTACCGAGATGAGATCATCAGACCCCTTGTGAGACCATATGCTGGTGCGGTTGGCCCTGGGTTCCTCCTAATGCAAGACAATGCTAGACCTCATGTGGCTGGAGTGTGTCAGCAGTTCCTGCAAGAGGAAGACATTGATGCTATGGACTGGCCCGCCCGTTCCCCAGACCTGAATCCAATTGAGCACATCTGGGACATCATGTCTCGCTCCATCCACCAACGCCACGTTGCACCACAGACTGTCCAGGAGTTGGCGGATGCTTTAGTCCAGGTCTGGGAGGAGATCCCTCAGGAGACCATCTGCCACCTCATCAGGAGCATGCCCAGGCGTTGTAGGGAGGTCATACAGGCACGTGGAGGCCACACACACTACTGAGCCTCATTTTGACTTGTTTTAAGGACATTACATCAAAGTTGGATTAGCCTGTAGTGTGGTTTTCCATTTTAATTTTGAGTGTGACTCCAAATCCAGACCTCCATGGGTTGATAAATTAGATTTCCATTGATTAGTTTTGTGTGATTTTGTTGTCAGCACATTCAACGATGTAAAGAAAAAAGTATTTAATAAGATTATTTCATTAATTCAGATCTAGGATGTGTTATTTTAGTGTTCCCTTTATTTTTTTGAGCAGTGTATTATGGTCCTCGCTTCATACTCGTCGCCAAACCCACTGGCTCCAGGTCATCTACAAGACCCTGCTAGGTAAAGTCCCGCCTTATCTCAGCTCACTGGTCACCATAGCTGCACCCACCCGTAGCACGCGTTCCAGCAGGTATATCTCACTTGTCACCACACAAGCCAATTCCTCCTTTGGCCGCCTCTCCTTCCAGTTCTCTGCTGCCAATGACTGGAACGAACTACGAAAATCTCTGAAACTGGAAACACTTATCTCCTTCACTAGCTTTAAGCACCAGCTGATCACTGCACCCGTGCATAGCCCATCTATAAATAGCCCAAACAACTACCTCTTCCCCAACTATATTTATTTATTTTACTCCTTTGCGCCCCATTATTTCTACTTTGCACACTCATCTACTGTCAAATCTACCATTCCAGTGTTTTAATTGCTATATTGTATTTACTTTGCCACCATGGCCTATTTATTGCCTTTACCTCCCTTATCTCACCTCATTTGCTCACATTGTATATGTATTGCTCACATTGTATATGACTTATTTTCTACTGTATTATTGACTGTATGTTTGTTTTACTCCATGTGTAACTCTGTGTTGTTATATGTGTCGAACTGCTTTGCTTTATCTTGGCCAGGTCGCAGTTGTAAATGACAACTTGTTCTCAACTTGCCTACCTGGTTAAATAAAGGTCAAATAAATACACTGACACCATCTAGTGGCCAATATCTAAATTGCACTTGGGCTGGAATAATACATTATGGCCGTTCTCTTGCATTTCATAGATGGTAAAAAATTAAATGTTTTTTACTTTGTATTATCTTTTACCAGATCTAATGTGTTATATTATCCTACATTCCTTTCACATTTCCACAAATTTCAAAGTGTTAAACTTTCAAATGGTACCAAGAAAATGCAGATCCTTGCTTCAGGGCCTGAGCTACAGGCAGTTCGATTTAGGAATGTCATTTTAGGCGATAATTGAAAAAAAAGGCAGATCCTTTTTTTAAGATATGTTATCGGGCTATTTTGAGCATTTTTCTGGGATGCTTGCTTGTTTTCATTGCTTTACTGGGAAGTTTAGCAGAAGTATATGTTCTCATGTTATTTATGATTCAGGGTTAGCTGCACAATGTGGACATCGTGGCCATATCTTTTTGTTTATGCATGTCAAAATATCACCCTTTGTGTTTAAATAAGAAATAAAGCCTTGACAAAATGCAGACAGTGAAGACAGCCCTCAAGCTGTGATGAAGAGGATCTCATTTCCCTGCGACATACAGAAATGGCTAAGCAGCGTATCTCAAGTACTCTTTTAGTGCTTTAGTGCTTCTTATCTACTGGCAGATGTCATTGAACCAGCCTCATGTTCTGAACATTATAAGTAAATAGTACACAACGGGGCAGGGACAGACAGAGAAAGATGGGGAGTAGGGTTAGGGGAGATAGTGAGGGAGAGAGAGATGGTGGGAGAGAGAAAGAAAGTAAGTGTTAAGCGGCGCGACACCAGGGAACCCAAGAGCAGACTCAGATGAGGAAACAGGGATGAATTAACCAAAATATGTGTTACACAGAGGGACATGAAGTGCAGGTCTGGGGAAGCTCGGATGAGTTGCAGAAAAAAACAGATGTGGAGACTGAGGTTGGAGTTGGCTGAGTAGAACAGGGTAAACAGATCCTGAGGGGAATCTAAGGTAGTGATGGTGATTAAAATACAGAGCAAGGTAGTTGGGTGGTGAGATGTGGAACAGAGACAGAGCGGTAACTGCAATGAGAGTATAAATGGTGTCCGGCGGGGAAACAGGCACAACAGAGTAACATGATCTTGCGTAATCATAAATGGTTAGAATAATAACTGACTGAGCAGAGACTACGGTCTGGCAGAGTGGAAGTGGCAGGACTGAGTATTTGTAGAGGTCTTGATTATGGAACGAGTTGCAGCTGGAAGGGATTTGCTCTGACTCCAGCACACCTGTCTCCAACCACACAATCACACAGAGAGGGAGAGAGAGTGGCCTAGCCAGTCTGCAGACCTTAATCCCATAGAAAATCTGTGGAGGGAGATTAAGGTTCGAGTTGCCAAACGTCAGCCTCAAAACCTTAATGACTTGGAGAAGATCTGCAAAGAGGAGTGGGACAAAATCCCTCCTGAGATGTGTGCAAACCTGGTGGCCAACTACAAGAAACGTCTGACCTCTGTGATTGCCAACAAGGGTTTTGCCACCAAGTACTAAGTCATGTTTTGCAGAGGGGTCAAATACTTATTTCCCACATTAAAATGCAAATCAATTTATAACATTTTTGACATGCGGTTTTCTGGATTTTTATGTTGTTATTCTGTCTCGCACTGTTCAAATAAACCGACCATTAAAATTATAGACTGATCATTTCCTTGTCAGTGGGCAAACGTACAAAATCAGCAGGGGATCAAATACTTTTTTCCCTCAATGTAGCTTCAGGCTATTCGGTGTGCAAGAGTGGAAAATTGTGGGGACCTGGCAGGGAAAACATCTAATCACAGGTAAGACATTTAACTCGTTTAGTATAGTCCGTTTGTTACTCCATTCACTACTTGTAGCTTTATAGTCCATTTGTTTGTGTTGTTGGTCTTCACTAGCTTATTGTTATGGTTGGTACATGTAGAACTCACATGACTAACGTTAGCACTGTCATGAAAAGGGGCATGAGGGAAGCCCTACAATATTACGTTTTTCTAAGTAGTGAGAATGCTTGGGAGCAGGCAATGTTGAAAAGTAATCTTTAGAACTTTTACTTTTGTTAAATGTACACTGAACAAAAATATTAACTAAACATGCAACAATTTCAAAGATTTTACTGAGTTACAGTTCAAATAAGGAAATCAGTAAATTTAAATAAATAAATTAGGCACTAATCTATGGATTTCACATGACTGGTAATAAAGATATTCATCTGTTGGTCACAGATACCTTAAAAAAAGGGGTTGGGTGCGTGGATCAGAAAAGTAGTCAGTATCTGATGTGACCACCATTTGCTTCATGCAGCGTAAAATGTCTCCTTCTCATAGAGATGATCAGGCTGTTGATTGTGGCCTGTGGAATATTGTCCCACTCCAATTCAATGGATGTACAAAGTTGCTGGACATTGGCAAGACCTGGAACACGCTGTCATACATGTTAATCCAGAGCATCCCAAACATGCTCAATGGTTGACATATCTGGTGAGTATGCAGGCCATGGAAGAACTGAGACATGTTCAGCTTCCAGGAATTGTGTACAGATCCATACAAGATTGGCATTATCATGCTGAAACATGATGTGATGGCAGCGGATGAACGGCACGACAATGGGCCACAGTATCTCTGTGCATTCAAATTGCCATCAATAAAATTAAGTTGTGTTCATTGTCCGTAGCTTATGCCTGCCCATACCATAACCCCACCGCCACCATGGGGCACTCTGTTCACAACTTTAATCTCCACAAACCGCTCGCCCACATGACGTCATACAGGCTGTCTGCTATCTGCCCGGGACAGTTGAAAAGTAATCCGTAAAGAGCACACTCATCCATCGTGCCAGTAGCCATCGAAGGTGAGCATTTGGCCACTGAAGTCGGTTACAACGCAGAACTGCAGTCAGGTCAAGACCATGGTGAGGACGATGAGCACGCAGATGATCTTCCCTGAGTCGGTTTCTTCTTCAGTTGTCCAACCCCACAGTTTCATTTGCTGTCCGGATGGCTGGATTTGGAGGTCCTGGGCTGTCTTGGATACACGTGGTCTGCGTTTGTAAGGCCGGTTGGATGTCCTGCCAAATTCTCTAAAATGACATTGCAGGCAGCTAATGGTAGAGAAATTAACATTCAATTCTCTGACAACAGCTCTGGTGGACATCCCTGCAGTCAGCATGCTAAATGCACGCTTCCTCAAAACTTGAGACATCTGTGGCATTGTGTTGTGTGACAAAACTGCACATTTTAGAGTGGCCTTTTATTGTCCCCAGCACATGGTGCACCTGTGTAATGATCATGCTGTTTAATCATCTTCTTGATATGCCACACCTGTCAGGTGGATGGAATATCTTGGGACAGGAGAAATGCTCATTAACAGGGATGTAAACTTAATTACGCACAATATTTGAGAGAAATAAGCTTTTTGTGTGTATGGAACATTTCTGATATACTTTATTTCAGCTCATAAAACATGGGACCAACATTTTACATGTTGTGTTCATATTTTTGCTCAAAATTGTATTTGAAAAAGGTGACGTTTTTTGCTGTGAGCCAATTGGGTAACCAAGTTAACCATGGGTTATTTTCGGCACAGGCAGGTGGTGCTGCATAGTTCTATTTAATTGCGATTGGGACTATTGTACATTTTTGGGGGCAATATTACAGAGCAACGGAGTAGGGTCTACAATATCTGCAGACCGCGTGTAATACATGCCACGCCCACTACATGCTACGCATCACTTACTATATGCCGTGCCCACTGCCTTTGAGGCTGCTAGCTAGCTAGAACACCAGCACACAGTGTCCTTCTCCCCGTCTGCCAAGCACTGCTTTTCCGCAGTTATTTTAACGTTACGGCGAGGATAAAAACTACCCGATAGTGCCATGCGAGTTCAGTTGGCTACACTTGCTAGCTACTTCCCTTGTCATAACGTTAACAGAACTGTGGGAACGTAGTGTTTGGCAGCCAGGGGCAAAGGTGTCCCCTAGCTAGCTGTCGGCCTACTTCTTCTTCTTTGGGGTTTTTCGGCGGTTGGCATCCAATATTGGTGCATTACCGCCACCTACTGTGCTGGAGTGTGGGCCAGAGACAGCGCTAGCAGCTTCAATGCCATTGGGTGTGGCATGTAGTCAGTAACGCATAGTGGGCGCTGCATGTAGTAAGGGAAGACCCCCATGAAATGGACAAAAATGAATGGGAACATATTGGCACCGTACGAAACATATACACAATGTATAATACCACTAATTTGGATGCCGTATCATTCAAAATATATTGCAAATGTCATATGGAAAATGCCAAGTGTCACACTGCAAAAATCCAATAGATGGCGAGCGTGCTCAACCATGAATTTTCTTATTGCAAATGTAACACAAGTCAAGACCCAAGAGTAAAATTATGAAAAAATGAAAAACGTATCACCCCCTTAAAAAAGTGCTTTCTGGAACGTTTTTTGAAATTCTTTCGATTTTTTTTTTGTGAATTACACATGTATAAGAACTGTATGAAGATACCTTTGTCATATTTTATTGACATCATTATTTTTTTTTGCTTGTCCATACGACATATGTTTTGTCCGTTTGCAATATGATTTCATAGGAAGTCAAAAGTCGAAGTCAAATGTCACTTTTTTTGTCTTTTTTTTGCCAAATGTCATAAGAAATGTACAATTATTTTTTGGTCAATTATACATGTATGAAAGTGCCAAATCACAGCAAAAATCCAATAGATGGCGAGCGCGCTCCACCGTGAATTTTCTTATTGCAAATGTAACACAAGTCAAGAGTAAAATTTCAAAAATATGAAAAAAAAATCTAAAACTTATCACCCCCTTAAAAAAGTGCTTTCTGGACTCTTTTTTGAATTTTTTTGTCAATTTCTTTTGTCAATTGAATCCTACAGACGAAGAACCATATATGTGACATTAAAGAAAAACAGATATACATGAAAAATCATTATAGGACACCCTTTTTCTATAGTGAACCGGTTTCACAAGCTTTCCATGCGCTAATTAACAATCATTTTAAATTTAAAGATAGGCTCTCGTGGAATAACCGTTTATGTGCACCACTCAGAATGAACGGACAAGCGCACAACTTTTCTGTTGCTGATGAAAATTGCCGAAATGTGGGAAAGAAACGTAAAACAAAACTTAAAGAATGGAAAGACAGGCAAAGGAAGATCTTACGGGATGCGGGAAAACCCTATACAAATCATAAGGGTCAAGAAAAAACTGGGAAAAGCTGTCCAAGAGGTATGTGGAAGAACCATATATCAAACAATCAAGCTAGCTAGCTATAGAGTACAGTAACTAACATGTATGTTCTGGGTTGTCTAATTTGTAACTATAGAGAAAACATATTAGCTAAAGTTCGTTGGCTACTAACTTATGCATTATCGTTACAAATGTTATTGCTAGATTATAGAAGAAACATAGCTAGCTACTTTTTCTCCATCCACCGGATGATTTAACATGGCTACAGTAGCTAGCTAGTTATATGTAACGTTACACTGTATCCTGCAGGGAAGAGTGTGTTCCACGGCATGCAGAAAGGATTGTGGAAAGTTGACTGATGAGCGCAAGCTGCATCTGTTCAACAGTTTCTACACTGTCCCATACGAGAAACAACAAGCGTTGACTCTCTCCGGCCTAGAACAGGTTAGAAATAAGACAAAACGCCTATTATTATAATAGCTATATTGAACACTTGCATAATTTAACTTTGACAGTAATGATACGTACATTAACGTTAACTCAATACAAACTCATTCTGTGTATAGGTTGGGAGTGCGTGAAAGATGGAGGTCCTGATCAAGCAATACCCTGAATGTGCTACAGTATATTGAATTCTGAATTTATGATTGTCAATTTTTATTGCAGCATGAGGTGAAACGGAGACGTAAACCTGAGGATACAAAGGAGAACAAACGACTGAAACAAACCTTCAAATACCATGTACAGCAAGCAGGCCAGAGATTGAATGTGTGCAAGGTCACTTTCATGTCTGTGTTCCAGCTAACCAACAGCCGTCTTCAGGCAAGTGAAAATATGAATTAATGTCTATCTGAATATCAATTACAAACATATTGTATTCTTTGTACTAGTTTTTAAAACATCATATCAGGTGTTAAAAAAGGACATCTTACAAGTGTCATGCAAAATGTCACATATACTGTTCTTCCACAAACTGAAATCATCACTGGAGATATACTGTTCTTCCACATTCAAAAAATTAAAACGGCAATAAAAAAAGTATTTTTTGAAATAACCAAAAAATATCAATTGTTGTTGGAAGATATGAGTATGGTGAATTATTTGTCAACCATAAAACACCTAATGTGGTACACACAATTAATAATATAAAAATAACTGATTATCTTAAAATGGAAAAATTGTCACATATATGGTTCTTCGTCTGTAGGATTCAATTGATTTCATAGGAAGTCAAAAGTCAAAAGTCACTTTTTTTCTAAATGCCATAAGAAATGTCCAAATGCAATATGAAAGTATTGAATGTGCCAAATCAGTATGTTTGTCCATTTGCCATGTCTGATCATAGGAAGTCGGTTTCCAAACCCAAAAGTCAGTGAACCATGTCCAAATGGCATTTATACTGCCCAAATGATATATAGCCCTATGTTAAGCCATGAATCAACCTAGATGGTCTATTTGTCATGTATAATGAGGGAGAAGTGGGACTCTGTTGTTTTTAACAATTTTTTGAAAAACATCCAAAATGACCAGGGCCGCCCCCTATTGGATGGGCATGGGTTGGGGGGTGCTCCCTACCCAACCGTAGACCCCTTGCTCCCCCCTAAAGACATTAAAAACAATTTTTAAAATGTGCTTCTGATAACCCATTCCAATCACCAGGTGCACGGCTGTCCATTTGCAATATGTTTCAATGGGCATTTACCATCACGAATTTGACATGCTCAAAAAAACTGCAGGAATGCGAAATTGACTGGCCCGATGAACTCGGGATGGCCGGGCAGTGACTGTGGTTCCTCTCCATTGCTCGTTGGTGTTGATTTCAGAATGTCATTTTGGCGATGGTCTATCACTGTTTAAACATATTGCAAATGTACAAAAGTCACCCAGCAAGTCAGCGTCCATCAGTCAATTAGATATCATTCTGACACCAAACCCACTTTTTCCAACTTGTTTAGAAGCCAACTATCACATATTTCAGAGCAGGCCCATAATTCACAGCGCCTTCTGTTTAACCTCTACGGGCTAGGGGGCAGCATTGAGAATTTTGGAAAAAATATGTGCCCATTTTTAACTGCCTCCTACACCAACTCAGAAGCTAGAATATGCATATTATTGTTCAGGTTTGGATAGAAAACACCCTAAAGTTTCTAAAACTGTTTGAATGGTGTCTGTGAGTATAACAGAACTCATTTGGCAGGCAAAACCCTGAGACAGATTCTGACAGGAAGTGGATACCTGATGTGTTGAATTGACTTTAAGCCTATGCCATTGAAAAACAAAGGGGCTGAAGAATATTTTGGCACTTCCTATTGCTTCCACAAGATGTCACCAGCCTTTACAAAGTGTTTTGAGTCTTCTACAGTGAGATCTGACCGAATAAGAGCCATGGAACGGTGATGGCCCATTAGACACCTGGCGTGCGAGTTCATGTTGGGTAATCTCATTCCGAAACATTTTAAAAGAGAACCCAATCGTCGGCCTTGAATTTTATTCATGTTCTGTTTAAAAAAGGCCCTAATGATTTATGCGATAGAACGTTTGACATGTTTGAACGAACGTAAATATATTTTTTCCGTTCGTGAAGTGAAGTGAAGTCCGGCTGGCTTAGATCATGTGCTAACAACACGGAGCTTTTTGGACATAAATGATGAGCTTTTTTGAACAAAACTACATTCGTTATGGACCTGGGATTCCTGGAAGTGACATCTGATGAAGAGAATCAAAAGGTAATGGATTATTTACATAGTATTTTCAATTTTAGATCTCTCCAAGATGGCGGTTAGTCTGTATTGCAAAGCGTATTTTTCTGGGCGCAGTGCTCAGATTATTGCAAAGTTTGATTTACCAGTAAGGTTATTTTTAAATCTGGCAAGTCGATTGCGTTCAAGAGATGTAAATCTATAATTCTTTGAATGACAATATAATATTTTACCAATGTTTTCTAATATTAATTAATTATTTTGTTGTGATGACTTGACTGCCGGTATTGGAGGGAAACGATTTCCTGAACATCAACGCCATAGTAAAACGCTGTTTTTAGATATAAATATGAACTTGATAGAACTAAAAATGCATGCATTGTCTAACATAATGTCCTAGGAGTGTCATCTGATGGAGATTGTAAAAGGTTAGTGCATAATTTTAGCTGATTTTATGGTTTTGGTGACGCCTGTCTTTGAATTGACAATACAATACACACAGCTATTGTCAATGTACTCTCCTAACATAACCTAACTTTATGCTTTCGCCGTAAAACCTTTTTGAAATCGGAAAACGTGGTTAGATTAAAGAGATGTTTATCTTTCAAAGGGTGTCAGATAGTTGTATGTTTGAAAAACTTGAATTTTGACATTTATTTGGTTTCAAATTTGCCGCTCTTGAAATGCACCTGCTGTTGATAGGGTGCGCCACGGGTGGCACGCTAACGTCCCACATAGCCCAAAGAAGTTAAAGCATAATAAAAACATAAAACACGTAGTTACAGTCTAGGTGTGGGTCCAGTTCTGACATTATGTGTAGGCCTAGCTGAGGCAACCCCGAATCCCAAGTTTTGGCTCGATAGGTCATTCGGTGCTCGAGCAACGACCTTAATTGGTGCTGAAAATCCACTTTTTCCGGATGTTGCTACGGGGTCCTTGAATAAGCTATCGGACAGAAACGTTGGAGTCGATCTCTATGGGCCGAGGCAGTTTCAATGCACCTAGTATTGCAACTCTGGGACTTTTCTAAATGTCATCATTTTCGTAATGGTCAAAATGAAATGACGTCATTGCAAATGTACAAGGCTGTTTCTCGGTCCGAGAACCTTCTAGAGCCACATGACTTGAGCTCTAGAGCAGGTTTCTAAAGTTTCAGAGCTCTAGGTCTGACGGTTCTTTGATAGTTTGAACGAAGGTAACTATTGCAGGCTCTGTATGTCTCTAAGCCCCACACTGTGTCACTCCGTCCTAGCTGTGTGTGTGTGTGAGTTTCTCTTGGAAATCTGATGGGATAAATGACTGATTTACAGTTCATGAGGGTTACCTAGTCACACATACTAAGTTGTGGAAAGATCTGACCTTTTTAACCCTTCGAAACAGCCTCTATGACACCATTTTACGGCACTTCTGGTTGACACAGGAAGCTTAAAGGGAACACATATCCTCCTTGGGTTAGGCTCTTTTAGAATATTGAGTTTTAAGTCTTTACATGAAGAACTGACTTATTTACAGAGGGTTGAATGAGTGTGTGTTATTTCAGAAAATCACACAAAATCCCAGAGCTCCGAAACCCGCCTTAACGGATTCATCTGAACACGCTGCAACTGGATCTGTAACTTTTTTGAAAAATAACCTCATTTTTTTGAACATCACCAATTATACATTGTACGATTTCTCTGAAATTACGATAGATAAATGTCTGGTTCTTTTTTTCCTGACACCGTAGGTTCATGTACTTTGATCAAATTAGAATTCTATTTTCGTTTTTGACCTTTAATCCCAGAAAAATGGCCTTAACCTCTTATGGCTAGGGGGCAGTATTTTCACGGCTGGATAAAAAACGTACCCGATTTAATCTGATTATTAGTCCTGCCCAGAAACTAGAATATGCATATAATTATTAGCTTTGGAGAGAAAACACTCCAAAGTTTCTGAAACTGTTTGAATGGTGTCTGTGAGTATAACAGAACTCCTATGGCAGGCAAAAACCTGAGATGCTTCTGTTCAGGAAGTACCCTGTCTGAACATTTCTTGCCCTTCTTTATTATCTCTATCGTTTACAAAGGATCTCTGCTCTTACGTGACACTTCGCACGTCTCCAATGAGGTCTCATAGCCCGGGAAAAACAGGAATGACGTAATTCAAAGCCCTGGCTGAAACAAAGGAGAGCAAAAGCTAAGTGGTCACTCAGTGGACTAAGCCTTACGCTCGCGACCCGCCCCGCCCCCGGCTTTCGGTTTTTCCCTCAGTATACAGACAGGCAGATTCCTGGTCGGAATATTATCGCTTTTCTACGAGATAAATTGCATAAAAATTGGTTTTAAACAGCGGTTGACATGCTTCGAAGTACGGTAATGGAATATTTAGAATTTTTTTGTCAAATTCTGCGTCATGCTCGTGGCCGAGATTTAGCGTTGGGATAGTGTCTAGAACGCACGAACAAAACGTCTTGATGGAACATAACGATGGATTATTTGGGACCAAACCTACATTTGTTATTGAAGTAGAAGTCCTGGCAGTGTATTCTGACGAAGAACAAGCAAGGTAAGAACATTTTTCTTATAGGAAATGTGATTTTGGTGAAGGCTAAACTGGTTGGGTGTCTAAATAGCTAGCCCTGTGATGCCGGGCTATGTACTTAGATTATTGCAAAATGTGCTTCATCCGAAAAGCTATTTTAAAATCGGACATATCGAGTGCATAGAGGAGTTCTGTATCTATAATTCTTAAAATAATTGTTATGCTTTTTGTGAACGTTTATCGTGAGTAATTTAGTAAAATCACCGGAAGTGTTCGGTGGGAATGCTAGTTCTGAACGTCACATGCTAATGTGAAAAGCTGGTTTTTGATATAAATATGAACTTGATTGAACAGACATGCATGTATTGTATAACATAATGTCCTAGGTGTGTCATCAGATGAAGATCATAAAAGGTTAGTGCTGCATTTAGCTATGGTTTGGGTTTATGTGACATGATATGCTAGCTTGAAAAATGGGTGTCTGATTATTTCTGGCTGGGTACTCTGCTGACATAATCTAATGTTTTGCTTTCGCTGTAAAGCCTTTTTGAAATCGGACAGTGTGGTTAGATAAAGGAGAGTCTTGTCTTTAAATAGCTGTAAAATAGTCATATGTTTGAAAAATGGAAGTTTTCGGATTTTAGAGGAGTTTGTATTTCGCGCCCCGCCCATCATTGGATATTGGAGCAGACGTTCCGCTAGCGGACATTATTGGAGCAGTGTTGCCGGCAATGGTTACTGCAACATTTTGCCATTGAAAATGAGCAACCTTTTATTATCTGGGGAGTTTTGATCAGCAGTGCCACCTAGTCGGCAATGTTTTGAAATCCTCCAATCAGAGCACAGATATTTGTCATGTGATCAGTCTGCCATTTTAAAATATTTTGGAAAACATGGGGACCATTTTTGAGCTGAAGTGAGAAAATCAACTCTCATTTAGGAGTGAAATGTTGGTCGTTCACGTCTCAGTGATGTAATCATTGTAAATTAAAAAAGTCTCCAAATGCATTTGTAGATTGCAGCCAAGGAAGAGTGTGAAATTGCAGCTCCAGCTGTCAGTAAAGGATACTGAATAGTGCAGGTAACTGTAGGAGGACATTATGAAAAGATTCTCCAGTTCCAGTCCCTAGAGAGAAAACCTTTGAGGTCAGAGAGATAATTACAAAAAATATTCATTGCTGTCTAATGTTGATATAATGAAGCCTGTTTCTTTGTGATGTTTTCAGTCCTCAGATATGAAATGCTGTGAAACCCTGTGTTTGCAGATGAAGAGAGAGGTCCCAATGAATGTCCAAAGAGACTAATGGCGCATTTCCATACAGGATTTACCCCAGTGTTTTACACAGGAGGTTCAGACCTTTCTGTTTCCATCTATGCGGGCTGGCACGCGTATCTCACTGGGCCATATCTCCGCCGGACCTGCTCTCACTTCGGGCCAAAGCCAGGCCACTGGTACTTTTCAGCTGTCATTTACATAACAATGGCTAACTGTGAAGTTTAACACCTTCTGTCAATTGCAACTTTGTATACCAGCGGTATTTGATAAATTGAATCAGGTGTGTTATTGCTGGGCTGAAAAAGAAACAGAACCCTGCAAACCCAGCAGACCTGCTCCAATTGTAATAGGTTTATAAATTGTGTGTGATGTATGTTTAACTGTTTTTTTGTATACAACATTTGCTAACATAGGTAGGCCTACCTAAATGCCATGGGTTGTATGTGTAGACCTACCTATGTTAGCACATGTATACAAAAAAACTTTAACATCACACACAATGTATGAACCTATTATAATTGGAGCAGGCCAACTCTGCTGGAGGTCTGCTGGGTGTTCTGGGATCTGTTTCAGCCCAGCAATAACACCCCTGATTCAACTTATCAAAGTCTTTAACTTCAGTAATAATAGCCTACTTTTTGCCACACAATTATCTATGGTTGCTAAGACTAAGATGTATAATCTTTACATACCAGTTCTTATTTGTACATTTTCTAGTGATGATTATTTGGAGTGAAGTGTTTAAACTGAAAGTGTCAATGTCGATTAATTACATATCACAATCCTGCAATAAAGAGGGGGAAGGGTTTAGTGTCTCTAATGTGTCTTTGTTGTATTCTCAAATGAACAATTCCTTTGTGTCTGGTTGTAAGATCTCCAATTCGTTTTATTTGATTGTCACCCTGTCTCAGTATATCAGCAGTCTTATTATATCAGCTATCTGAATCCATTTAGCAGCTTATCATATGGCATGCATTGCCAATGCAGCCATATGCCTACAGTATAATGGCATTACCTGCCTCATGGGTATCTGTCACCTGAAGCAGAGAATAGATAAACCCAGACGTTGTTTACATGTTGAGCTATATGTTCTCAATTTAAAATGATACCAGTAGACCATGTATATGAGGCAAACCATATACCAGATGTTGTACATGCCTTTTAAGTGTTGACATATAAAATTGTTTAGTGCTAATCTAACCTCTGTAATTTAGGTACAGTATGAAAATAAGATGACAATTAGGCTACAGGAGATGAGTATTACAGGTAACGTACAGTGAGGTTAACTTTATTGTACTTATTTTAGCAATGTCGCTTGCCAAAAGGTTGCTGTTGTTCTCATAGTAGATAGACCTGGGCTATTCAACTCTTACTCTACAACAGAGGTCACCAACTGGTCAATCTCCAAGAAGGCCAACCCTCGACTGGTCAATCTACCGGCAGGTAGAATGCGCAAAGCTGTCACCAAGGCAAAATGTGGCTACTTTGAAGAATCTCAAAAAGATATATATTTTTAATTTGTTTAACTGTATAGGGCCTGTATAGGGCCATAAGTAAACAATACATTGCACATCCAGAGGAAGCGTTCCTAGTGGCTGGTGATTTTAATGCAGGGAACCTGAAATCTGTTTTACCTCATTTTTACCAGCATGTCACCAGTACAACTAGAGGCGAAACAATTCTAGATCACATTTACTCCACACACAGAAACGCATACAAAGCTCTCCCCCGCCCTCCATTTGGCAAATCTGACTGTAACTCTATCCTCCTTATTCCTGCTTATAAGCAAAAACTCAAACAGGAAGTACCAGTGGTGCGCTCAATGCGGAAGTGGTCCAATGAAGTGGATGCTAACCTACAGGATTGTTTCGCTAGCACAGACTGGAATATTTTCCGGGATTCATCCTATAACATTGAGGAGTTTACAACATCAGTCACCAGATTCATTAATAAGTGCATCGACAGCGTCATCTGCACAGTGACCGTACGTACATATCCCAACCTGAAACCATGGATTACGGACAACGCTGAGCCAATTGTGCGCCGCCCTATGGGACTAGCGTTCATGGCCGGTTGTGATACAGCCCAGGATCGAACCCAGGTCTGTAGTGACGCCTCGGGCACTGCGGTCCAGCTAAAAATCTAAGTAAGACATTTAAACAGACTAACATTTAGACAGATTACCAGGACGAGTTCTCAGAGCATGCGCTGACCAGCTGGCAAGTGTCTTCACTGACATTTTCAACCTATCCCTGACCCAGTCTGTAATACCTACATGTTTTAAGAAGACAACCATAGTCCCAGTGCCCAACAACGCTCAGGTAACGTGTCTAAATAACTAGGACCGGGACGATACCAGTATCGAAATACTCGTTTGTATCGTGGCAAGGAAACAAAAGACAAAACTCATTTAACTTATTTAGGAAAGCAGCCGTAATGTTGGAAACAAACATCATTATTTTGTCATCAAATCAAGTAAAATAAAATTGTATTTGTCACATGCACCGAATACAACAGGTGTAGACTTTTCAGTGGAAAAACTTCCTTAACCAACAATGCAGTTTTAAGAAAAATACGTGTTAAGTAAAACATTTATGAAATTTATGCTAAAGTAACAAATAATTAAAGAGCAACAGTAAAATAACAATAGCGAGGCTATATACTGGGGGTACCCATACAGAGTCAATGTGGGTGGGCACCGGTTAATCGAGGTAATTTAGGTAATATGTACACTACCGGTCAAAAGTTTTAGAACACCTACTCATTCAAGGTTTTTCTTTATTTGTACTATTTTAGACATTGTAGAATAATAGTGAAGACATCAAAACTATGAAATAACACATATGGAATCATGTAGTAACCAAAAAAGTGTTAAACAAATCAAAATATATTTTATATTTGAGATTCTTCAAATAGCCACCCTTTGCACACTCTTGACGGTATACAGAAGATAGCCCTATTTGGTAAAAGACCAAGTCCATATTATGGCAAGAACAGCTCAAATAAGCAAAGAGAAGCGACAGTCCATCATTACTTTAAGACAAGAAGGTCAGTCAATATGGAAAATGTCAAGAACGTTAGAGTTACCAGCCTCAGAAATATCCACCCAAATAAATGCTTCCCAGAGTTCAAGTAACAGATTCATCTCAACATCAACTGTTCAGAGGAGACTGTGTGAATCAGGCCTTCATGGTCGAATTGCTGCAAAGAAACTTTGACCAAAGGACACGAACAAGAAGAAGAGACTTCCTTAGGCCAAGAAATACGAGCAATGGACATTAGACCAGTGTAAATGTGTCCTTTTGTCTGCAGTCCAAATTGGAGATTTTTGGTTCCAACCGCAATGTCTTTGTGAAATGTGGTGTGGGTGAACGGATGATCTCTGCATATGTATTTCCCACCGTAAAGCACAGAGGAGGAGGTGTTATGGTGTGGGGGTGCTTTGCTGGTGACATTGTCTGTGATTTATTTAGAATTCAAGGCACACTTAACCAGCATTGCTACCACAGCATTCTGCAGCGACATGCCATCCCATCTGGTTTCGGCTTAGTGGGACTATCATTTGTTTTTCAACAGCAAATTAACTCAACGCACCTCCAGCCTGTGTAAGGGCTATTTTACCAAGAAGGAGAGTGATGGAGTGCTGCATCAGATTATCTGGCCTCCACAATCACCCGACCTCAAACAAATTGAGATGGTTTGGGATGAGTCGGACCACAGAGTGAAGGAAAATCAGCCAACAAGTGCTCAGCATAAGTGGGAACTCCTTCAAGACTGTTGGAAAATAATTACAGGTGAAGCTGGTTGAGAGAATGCCAAGAGTGTGCAAAGCTGTCATCAAGGCAAAGGGTGACTATCTAAAGAATCTCAAATATAAAATATATTTTCATTTGCTTAATACTTTTTTGGTTACTACCTAATTCCATAGTTTTGATGTCTTCACTATTACTCTACCATGTAGAAAATAGTAAAAATAAAGAAAAATCCCTTGAATGAGTAGGTGTTCTAAAACTTTTGACTGGTAGTATACATGTAGGTAGAGTTATTAAAGTGACAATGTATTGATAATAAACAGTGTTGCAGTAGCGTAAAAGGGGGGGGGGGGGTAGCCATTTTATTAGATGTTCAGGAGTCTTATGGCTTGGGGGTAGAAGCTGTTTAGACGTCTCTTGGACAAAGACTTGGCACTCCGGTACAGCTTGCCGTGCGGTAGCAGAGAGAAGACTCTATTGCTAGGATGGCTGGTGCCTTTGACAATTTTTAGGGCCTTCCTCCGACACTGCCTGATATAGAGGTCCTGGATGGCAGGAAGCTTGGCCTCAGTGATGTACTGGGCCGTACGCACAACCCTGTGTAGTGCCTTGCGGATGGAGGCCGAGCAGTTGCCATACCAGGCAGTGATGCAACCAGTTAGGATGCTCTCGATGGTGCAGCTGTGGAACCTTTTGAGGATCTGAGGACCCCTGCCAAACCTTTTCAGTCTGCTGAGGGGGAATAGGTTTTGTCGTGCTCTCTTCATGATTGTCTTGGTTGGTTTGTTGGTGATATGGATACCAAGGAACTTGAAGCTCTCAACCTGATCAACTACAGCCCAGTTAATGATAATGGGGGCGTGCTCAGTCTTCTTTTTCCTGTAGTCCACAATCACCTTTGTCTTGATCACCTTGAGGGAGAGGTTGTTGTCCTAGCACCACGCGGCCAGGTCTCTGACCTCCTCCCTATAGGCTATCTTGTCGTTGTCGATGATCAGGCCTACCACTGTTGTGTCATCTGCAAACTTAATGATGGTGTTGGAATCGTGCCTGGCCATGCAGTCATGAGTGAACAGGGAGAACAGGAGGGGACTGACTACGCACCCCTGAGGGGCCCCGTGTTCAGATCAGCGTGGCGAATGTGTTGTTACCAATCCTTACCACCCGTCAGGAAGTCCAGGATCTAGTTGCAGAGAGAGGTGTTTAGTCCCAGGGTCCTAGGACTTAGTGATGAGCTTTGAGGGCACTATGGTGTTGAACACTGAGCTGTAGTCAATGAATAGCATTCTCACATAGGTGTTCCTTTTGTCCAGGTGGGAAAGGGCAGTGTGGAGTGCAATAGAGATTGCATCATCTGTGGATCTGTTGGGCCAGTATGCAAATTGGAGTGGGTCTAGGGTTTCTGGGATAATGGTGTTGATGTGAGCCATGACCAGCCTTGCAAAGCACTTCATGGCTACAGACATGAGTGCTACGGGTCGGTAGTCATTTAGGCAGGTTACCTTAGTATTCTTGGACACAGAGACGATGGTGGTCTGCTTGAAACATATTGGTATTACAGACTCAGACAGGGAGAGGTTGAAAATGTCAGTGAAGACACTTGCCAGTTGGTCAGCACATGATCGGAGTACACGTCCTGGTAATCGGTCTGGCCCTGTGGCCTTGTGAATGTTGACCTGTTTAAAGGTCTTACTCACATCGGCTACAGAGAGTGTGATCACACAGTCATCCATAACAGCTGATGCTCTCATGCATGTTTCAGTGTTACCTGCCTCAAAGTTCGTCTGGTAGGCTTGTGTCACTGGGTAGCTCACATCTGTGCTTGCCTTTGTAGTCTGTAATAGTTTGCAAGCCCTGCCACATCCGACGAGTGTCGGAGTCGGTGTAGTAAGATTCGATCTTAGTCCTGTATTGACGCTTTGCCTGTTTGATGGTTCGTCGGAGGGCGTAGTGGGATTTCTTATAAGCTTCCAGGTTAGAGTTCCGCTATTTGAAAGTGGCAGCTCTACCCTGTCACTCGGGCTTTAGTTGTTCCCCTACCAACACATCCTTCATATAGCCTACAACACATGGACCTCTCCTCTCAGTCTGAAATGGATTTAACTGCAGTATAACAGGTCAATAATAGACAATAATCTATTATGTTAAATGGTGCATTGATGTCCTAATGATGAATTGATAACACTATTTCCGATGTTGGAGTGAAACATCTGCAGCCAGTAACACATATTCCACAAAGCACAACAGAAAGCCACAATATCTTGTAGAATGGTGCCGGAGGGGATGGCTGACATTTTACGTGCGCCTAACCAACTGTGCTATTTTGGTAGTTTTTTTGCGTTGTTTGTAACTTATTTTTTAACTTATTTTGTACATAATGTTTGTCAGGGAAATTTTAATCGGAAGAAAGAGATTGTAGATTCTTCCAACAACACTAACATTTTGCTCAGTGAGGATGTTGCTTGTAATCCATGGCTTCTGGTTGAGGTATGTATGTACAGTCATTGTGGGGATAATGTCATCAATGCACTTATTGATGAAACCAGTGACTGATGTGGTTTACGCCTCAATTCCATCAGAAGAATCCCGGAACATATTCCAGTCTGTGCTAGCAAAACAGTCCTGTAGCTTAGCATCTGCTTCATCTGACCACTTTTTATTGAGTCACTGGTGCGTCATGCTTTAGTTTTTGCTTGTAAGCCAGAATAGGGAGGATAAATGATGGTCAGACGGAGGGCGAGGGAGATCTTCGTACGTGTCTCGGTGTGTGGAGTAAAGGTGGTCTAGAGTTTTTCCCCCTCTGGTTACACATTTAACATGCTGGTAGAAATTAGTTCAAACGGATTTAAGTTTTCCTGCATTAAAGTCTCCATCCACTAGGAGCGCCGCCTCTGGATGAGCGTTTTCCTGTTTGCTTATGGCCGTATACAGCTCATTGAGTGCGGTCTTAGTGCCAGCATCGGTTTGTGGTGGTAAATAGACAGCTACGAGTATTATAGATAACTCTCTTGGTAGATAGTGTTGGTCTACAGTTTATCATAAGATACTCAACCCCAGGTGAGCAAAACCTCAAGACTTCCGTATATATCGTGCACCAGCTGTTGTTTACAAATATATTTACACCGCCACCCCTTTTCTTAGCAGATGCTGCTGTTCTATCCTGCCTATACAGAGTCACATGTATTTATTTTTCAAGCTATAGCCCACAATATTTTACATACAGCAGGTTTTTGAAGGACCAAATAATTTGGTCTGCTTTGTGTTTTTATTTTTGCCATGGAAAGTATATTGCAATACCGGTATCATCACAGCACTATAAATAGCATTCGCCCCATAGGACACATCTGTAGCCATGAAATGCTTTGAAATGCTGGTCATATGGCTCACATTAACCCACTCCAACAAATCCAAAGTTGACGCATTCTCTATCAGATCCTCAAAAAGTTCTACAGCTGCTCCATTGAGAGCATCTTGACTGGGTACCGATGCACCAAGTCTGGAACCAACAGAACCCTGAACAGTTTCTTCCCCAAAGCCATACGACTGCGACATAGTTAGTCCAGGTAGCTATTAGTTAACTATTTAACTATCTGCATTGACCCTTTTTGCACTAACAAGGTTTTATGAAGCATGTGACGAGTAAAATGTTATTTGATTTGAAGCATAATGAAGAGTCGTGACTGCATAGCTTTAAGCTGCAAGTGGTCAGCTTATTACAATTTTACGAAATGTTCTACAAGAGGGAGTCAAATTTGGAGGTCGTTTAGACATAATAGATTTACCTCATCTTATGGATACCCAAAAGTAGTCTATGGATCCAGAGTCAATCCAAGATTTTAGGATATCTTTAATTTTGTTGTGGCATTGTTGAGTGCAAAACAATGGGGAAGTAGGACCCCTGTGTAGCATGATCCAAATAACACGCATACATTAGAAAACCACAGATTCTGTCTCCCTCAAAAGTGAAGAATGGCCCAGTTAAATAGGCAAAGGGGGAGTAGATTTGAGCATTCTGGCAGTTTTATTTTTGTTACTGCAGGCATACTGTTGTTGTGGTTTTAGCCAAGCCCAGAGAGAATACATAGATCCCCCTACATACAGTACATCCCCTAGTGAAAGTGACAGGGAGGGCAGGGGAAGAGAATGTGAGTAAATTACTTCCATAATAGCCATAAGAAAGCTCCATTAGAGGGTATCTGAGGATGCTAGGGGGACTAATAAATGGTGTTGATCTCCATTGTCTATGACCATAATGAGCCCTGAATATTGGCTCAGTGAGAGCGCCGCCAGCCTTTTCTCTCCATAGACTTTCTAATGCAGACAAAGCTTTCTGACAGGGGACAGACGCCCACGCTGTTTTTATATCGGGCCAGAACACTGTCACTTGGGCTTTAGTTGTTCCCCTACCAACACATCCTTCATATAGCTTACAACACATGGACCTCTCCTCTCAGTCTGAAATGGATTTAACTGCAGTATAACAGGTCAATAATAGACAATAATCTATTATGTTAAATGGTGCATTGATGTCCTAATGATGAATTGATAACACTAATTCCAATGTTGGAGTGAAACATCTGCAGCCAGTATCACATATTCCACAAAGCACAACAGAAAGCCACAATATCTTGTAGAATGGTGCCGGAGGGGATGGCTGACATTTTACGTGCGCCTAACCAACTGTGCTATTTTGGTAGTTTTTTTGCGTTGTTTGTAACTTATTTTTTAACTTATTTTGTACATAATATTTGTCAGGGAAATTTTAATCGGAAGAAAGAGATTGTAGATTCTTCCAACAACAGATGTATTATAAGATTTGCAAAAATGAAGCCATCCAGGACCTCTATACCAGACAGTGTCAGAGGAAGGCCCTAAAAATTACCAAAGACTCCAGCCATCCTAGTCATAGACTGTTCTCTCTGCTACCACACGGTAATCGGTACCGGATCACCAAGTCTAGGTCCAAAAGACTTCTTAACAGCTTCTACCCCCAAGCCATAAGACTCCTGAACAGCTAATCAAATGGCTACCCAGACTATTTGCATTGCCTCCCCACCCTCTTTTACGCTGCTGCTACTCTCTGTTTATTATCTATGCATACATGTACATATTACCTCAATTACCTTGACTAACCGGTGCACCCGCACATTGACTGTCACGTGTGCTCCCTCTCCGGCCTCTAGGTCACCAGGATGCTCGTTATGGTGCACACCTGTCACCATCGTTACGCGCATCTGCGCATAATGACACTCACCTGGACTCCATCACCTCCTTGATTACCTGCCCTCCATATGTCACTCCCTTTGGTTTCTTCCCCAGTCGTCATTGTTTCTGTTTCATGTCAGTGCGCTGTTTGTGTTTCTTGTTTTGTTCATTTATTTATTAAACGTATTCACTCCCTGAACTTGCTTCCCGACTGTGAGCGTACATCGTTACAGAATGACAACTCAACAAAGGGAAGCATCAGGGAGTGTTTATTTTAGTTTGTTTTGGTGTTGGAGGTGATGTCGGGTCTGGCTTTTGGAGCCGGAGCTACCTGGGAGGTCCCCTGCCTCAGCTGGCTCGACGTGTTTCCAAGCCTCAGCGGGTTCGATAGGCTCCCATGCCTCGACTGAGGCAACCGGGAGGTCTCAGCCTGCAAATCAGGCTCTCACACCACAGCCGGTTCTTCAGATTTCTGCGCCTCAGAGGCGGTGACCAGTCCGCTCCGGATCCCCGGGATCGTCCCTGTGGTTGGTGTCCTGCGGCTGGAGCCGAACGTGCCGGGGAGGGGCTACTGTCAAGTATACTCTCTCTCTGGTGCTCTAGGTAGCTATGCTCCCGCGCCTCATCTGGATTGACAGGTTCCCGCGCCTTAGCAGAGGTGACTGGTCTGCACCTGATCCCCGGGATCGTCATCTTGGTCAGCGTCCTGCGGCTGGAGCCGCGCGTCAGGGAGGGGGTACTGTTACATGTGCTCCCTCTCCGGCCTCTAGGTCACCAGGCTGCTCGTTATGGAGTACACCTGTCACCATCGTTACGCGCATCTGCGCATAATGACACTGACCTGGACTCCATCACCTCCTTGATTACCTGCCCTCCATAGGTCACTCCCTTTGGTTTCTTCCCTAGTCGTCATTGCTTCTGTTCCATGTCGGTGCGCTGTTTGTTTCTTGTTTTGTTCATTTATTTATTAAATGTATTCACTCCCTGAACTTGCTTCCCGACTGTCAGCGTACATCGTTACATTGACTCTGTACTGGTACCCCCTGTATATAGCCTCACTATTGATATTTTACTACTGCCCTTTAATTATGTGTTACTTTTATTTTATTTTAATTTTATTTACTTTTCTATTCTTAAAACGGCATTGTTGGTTAAGGGCTTGTATGTAAGCATTTCACTGTTGTATTCGGCGCATGTGACAAATACAATTTGATTTGAAATTCCACCAATTAACTTTTAACAAGGTAAACCTGTTAATTTTAAATCATTCCAGGTGACTACCTCATGAAGCTGGTTGAGAGAATGCCAAGAGTGTGCAAAGCTGTCATCAAGGCAAAGGGTGGCTACTTCGAAGAAGCTCAAATATAAAATATATTTTGATTTGTTTAACACTTTTTTGGTTACTACACAATTCCATATGTGTTATTTCATAGTTTGGTGTCTTCACTATTATTCTACAACGTATAAAATAGTACAAATTAAGAAAAATCCTGGAATGCGTAGGTAGGTGTGTCTTTCGTTTTGACTGGTACAGTATATATTTTTTTTAAAGAATGAAGCTGCCATTTTGTTTTACTGTCATCCAGAGAACAAGCAGCATTCTATGTCTTGAGTGTCTGTGAGAAGTATAGCTCGCAAGTCAATAAGAGCTAATGTGGTTTATGCGTTGAGAATGTCCACTGGAGTGCTATCACACTTTCTCATTCACAATCACATGACATAGACTTTGGCAGCAATGTATCCCCAGGAATCGAACACCTGACAGAGTTGATATCACAGGAGGCTGCTGAAGGGAGGACGGCTCATAATAATGTCTGGAATGGAGTGAATGGAATGGTATTAAACAAATGGAAAACATGTATTTGATGTGTTCGATTTCGTTCCAGCCATTACTATGAGCCCGTCCTCCTCAATTAAGGTGCCACCGGCCACCTGTGGTTGATATATGCGTTTAAACATAGGTTGTCCTATGTTTTTGCACACCAATCTTTTCCTGGTGTGAAATTAGACACACTGTGCTCATAGCACACAGATCTGCAAGGGGGCAATCAGTTGCTTCAAACTGCACTCCAGTGACTTAATGTTTCACTGTGTGTGTCTTCTTCCGAATGGCATCTGTTCACTCTTTCACTCATTTATTTATAAGCAACAATTCACAAATCACAACCCAAAAAGCATTTGCCAACTGTGACGTCTTTTGGACATCTTTAAAAAGCAGTTCACTACGTAGGGAATAGGGTGCCATTTTAGATGTACCCATTGCCCTAGGGTTGTCTTCTCTTTTGTAGACCCCTTGCCTGCGTAATTTGTGTGCTCATTAGCGACAGGAGCACAGTAAATCATTTTCGATACATCTTTCAGAGCCCAGTCACCTTTTCTTTGGGTGACTAGAAAGGACGTGGCCATCCGAGACTAGTGGACATGATGAGCATTGGACATCTGTTGTCAGGACCCTTGGGGCCTCATATTCAACTCGCAGTTATAAAGATTCAAATAACCTCTGTTTCATGATTTTGTGATTATTATAAGCATGGTCATCGTCAAGTTCAAGGTATTAGTATTGACTACCAGTTGGTGAGGGTGTGTTGTAGAAAGACGGGGCTTTTAGCTCACAACAAAAATGGCCTATCATGTGATTATACCTTTTACTGTCATTGCACCAGCACCTAAATAGATATGTGTTGTAATATATCATTTGGACTATTCATAACAGCAAACATATCTATAAGAATGATGGGCTAATAGAATAACCAGTATTCCTTTCATTCAAATCCAGGCAGAGGTACTCCATTGCTAAGTGCATAACACCATCTAGTGGTTACAAAGAGTTCAAGCCTTGGACCAGCATCAATAAAAATGGCGCATTAGACTATCACACTGTTTCTGAGCAATGATATTGTGCATTTCATTGTAATGGATATTGTTTGATGTTGACCATGAGGTACAGGGAATTATCAGAGGTCTATGATCTTTAGATACTACCAATCAGGAGAGGAAACTTGACTCAACATGACTCCTTCCCCTTGGAACAGAACTAGGATCAGCTTCCCCTCCTAACCTTAACCATACGTGGGGGAAAATCTAAACACACCCAAGGTCAGCATCTAGGGGCAACTTCACCTTACTTCAAAAGTTACTAAAGCAGGGGTTGGCAACTTTTTTCTGGAGTGCAGCAGGCAGGCTACTGCAGGATTTTGTTCCAACTAAATCAAATCAAATCAAATTTACATAGCCCTTTGTACATCAGCTGAAATCTCAAAGTGCTGTACAGAAACCCAGCCTAAAACCCCAAACAGCAAGCAATGCATGTGAAAGAAGCACGGTGGCTTGGAAAAACTCCCTAGGAAAAACTCCCTAGAAAGGCCAAAAACCTAGAGAGGAACCAGGCTATAAGGGGTGGCCAGTCCTCTTCTGGCTGTGCCGGGTGGATATTATAACAGAACATGGTCAAGATGTTAAAATGTTCATAAATGACCAGCATGGTCAAATAATAATAATCATAGTAGTTGTCGAGGGTGCAACAAGCACGTCCGGTGAACAGGTCAGGGTTCCGTAGGCACAGGCAGAACAGTTGAAACTGGAGCAGCAGCATGGCCAGGTGGACTGGGGACAGCAAGGAGTCATCATGCCAGGTAGTCCTGAGGCATGGTCCTATGGCTCAGGTCCTCCGAGAGAAAGAAAGAAAGAGAGAAAGAGAGAATTAGAGAGAGCATATTTAAATTCACACAGGACACCGGATAAGACAAGAGAAATACTCCAGATGTAACAGACTGACCCTAGCCCCCCCGACACATAAACTACTGCAGCATAAATACTGGAGGCTGAGACAGGAGGGATCTGAAGACACTGTGGCCCCATCCGATGATACCCCCGGACAGGGCCAAACAGGCAGGATATAACCCCACCCACTTTGCCAAAGCACAGCCCCCACACCACTAGAGGGATGTCTACAACCACCAACTTACCGTCCTAAGACAAGGCCGAGTATAGCCCACAAAGATCTCCGCCATGGCACAACCCAAGGGGGGGCGCCAACCCAGACAGGAAGACCACGTCAGTGACTCAACCCACTCAAGTGACGCACCCCTCCCATGGACGGCATGGAAGAACACCAGTAAGCCAGTGACTCAGCCCCTGTAATAGGGTTAGAGGCAGAGAATCCCAGTGGAAAGAGGGGAACCGGCAAGGCAGAGACAGCAAGGGCGGTTCGTTGCTCCAGCCTTTCCGTTCACCTTCACACTCCTGGGCCAGACTATACTTAATCATAGGACCTACTGAAGAGATAAGTCTTCAGTAAAGACTTAAAGGTTGAGACTGAGTCTGCGTCTCTCACATGGGTAGGCAGACCATTCCATAAAAATTGAGCTCTATAGGAGAAAGCCCTACCTCCAGTCGTTTGCTTAGAAATTCTAGGGACAATTAGGAGGCCTGCGTCTTGTGACCGTAGCGTACGTGTAGGTATGTACTGTAGGACCAAATCGGAAAGATAGGTAGGAGCAAGCCCATGTAATGCTTTGTAGGTTAGCAGTAAAACCTTGAAATCAGCCCTTGCCTTAACAGGAAGCCAGTGTAGGGAGGCTAGCACTGGAGTAATATGATCAAATTTAAGATGATCAAACTAGGCCCTGCACCTGACCAACTGAGCTAATTCCTCTTTTTCTTTGGCATATGGCGATCGCACAATGTAATGTGCATCCCGCCACCTACTGTGCAGGATGTAAACAGGATTCACAAAAATGGAACAAATTACCCAACCAAAAAAACGACCAAACTACCAAAAGTAAATCAATGAACTAAACGATGATCAAAAATCATGTTTCTGTAAAAGAAACGTCATTGATCTGATCCGTACACAGGCTCAAGGGGAACCTGGGAGTGCGAACCTGTAAGTCTTCAGATGTAAAATCCTTAAGTCCGAAAAAATGTTCTGCCGCAGTCTGAATAATGTCCAGTTTCTTACACTTCTTTAAGACTTGTGACGTACAGTTTATCACGGTGGCAATGAACGCCAACAAATCCACCTTTTTAACACACGGTATGTTTTGATTCTCAGCTAACATTTACTACAGGTGGTAGTATCTTCGCAAAGGAGATTTCATTGACCGCTCTAACTTTTGCTACCTAAATCTCCTTCACCCTTACAGTGCACTCCAAGAACTCGGGATCATGATCCTCAGCACAATTGCAACACTATCGTCCTTCTACATCCCGTTCTTCAATATACTCTGTCCAACTGCACACAATTGAAACATGGCCAAATCCTTTACAATTCCTGACTCCCCCACTGCAATGGTTTGGGGATGAAAGCTCTTACAACGTATCTTACATAACCAAGCTTCACATTTATAGGTATTTGCTCTTTATCAAAAAACAACAGGACTGACAGACTTTCTTATTTTTCTCCATTCACACAGCGGGTCAGATGCCAAGCACCAACCACACCAGGAATTTTCTAAGGTTCTATTCTGAGGCTCACTACAATCTTCCTCTGTTCTTCCGAAATACAATTAATCAAAATAAGACAACTCCTGGTCACTCTGACAGTCTTTTTCAATTCCCAGGCATATCACCATTTGACACCTCAAACGGGTTTCTAACATATGCATTCTTACTCAACAAAAGCATTCCAACAAAAGTGATTCATTATCATTCATACATGTATCCTCCACTCCAATTTTAGACAATTTCCATTTTGTTCCAGTTTTCGCTACTACTGTTGTCCATTCAGAACATTCGTCTTCACCAACTTTGCCCAACGCGCTGCTTGATTCTACCTCAGTATCCACTTCCACCATCTTTCCCCGAACAACTGAGCTAATTGATAAGTTCAGTGATGACTTAAATTCAACACATCTGGGGCTTAATTTATCAAAGGTCTGTGCACACAAAAAAAGTACCTTGTGGGCGCCAGTTTTCCTGCAAAGGTTGGTATTTATACATTTTGAACAATACTGCAAGCAAATATTGTCCTTATGTGGGAAATTGAGGCGTTTGATGCAGGGGAATTATAATAATAGTAGGCTAATAAAATCATTAAAACGTGGGCCTAATGATAAAACCGATGCATTTGCAGTTGGTATGGAGATCACATAGAAGCATGTAGCCTAATGTGTTCCTTTTACTTACTGTATATATTGCAGGACATGTCTCTCCGTTTCTGACATGGCTGGTTTATTCCTGTTGCACAACAAATATTAGGCTACCATTTATCCATCGCTCATTCAATAGCCAAGCATGCTTCAAATTAAATAGACCTGTAGGCCTATGTAGTTTTATGACAGTGTGGGTAGGCTACAGCATTGCTGTGAGGTAGGAGCACGACATCATAGCCTATTTAATGTCAGAGGGGGTATCCTACTAAGCAAGCTAGATCTACTCAGGGTTTTCTAAAGTTAACCACCTTCAGATAGCTTCACATTCCAGCTCCGGCTTCCTCCATACTGTGGATATTGCTTGTACGCCTGCCGCTAACTCTAGCAGGCATGATCATGTCAACATCGTACTTTCAAAATCTTTGCTAGCAAGGTAGACAAGCAGTCATCATCATGAATCAAGTCGACAATAATTGGCAAATAATTTTAAAACGATTTTCATATGAAGAGAAATTATAGATAAAACGTATCAGTGCTCATTGGATATTAACATTACAAAACAAGTTGGAAATCGCAAATTCAACAATGAGTGGTTTGGAAGGAATCAGTGGCTAACTGCAAGCGTTGCAAAGAAATCACTAGCCTGCTATTCAGTGGAGTGGGTGTGTGGTCCTAGTCTGCGTTTAAGGTTCTCTTTTCCAAGCTTAAAAGGATAAACATTCACATGCAACACCATGGTCCAGAAAAGGTTGAATACATTGGCCATGCTGTCAATCCAGCATTATTTATGCCGCATTCAAAAAAAACTGGAAACTTGGAACTGGGAAATCTTAGACTTCAGTGAATTCAAGACAACTTGGATCTTGGAAAAAAAACTTGCTCCGACTGGGAAAATACGTTTTGAATGGTCATCCAACTCGGAATTCCAAGTTGGGAACTCCATCCTCTTTCTAGAGTTCCAACCTGAAGATCACTGACATCATAATTCAACCGGAGTTTCCTGTTGTCTTGAAAGTACCATAAATCCAGAGAATGCCAGACATTGATGATAAAGTGTGATGACAAAATGTTTCCACCTTCCTGTTCAAGTGAGCAAAGCACAATGAGTCCACAACGAGTCCAAAAATGTATTGTATGCTGCTGCATAAATGATGTAATATGCCAGGGAGATATGTATACTGTAGCTAAGAAAGTAATACTAAGTGTATGTTGTGTAGTAAGCTGTTAGTAGCCCATGTG
Source organism: Salmo trutta (assembly GCF_901001165.1). Classification (NCBI taxonomy): domain Eukaryota; kingdom Metazoa; phylum Chordata; class Actinopteri; order Salmoniformes; family Salmonidae; genus Salmo; species Salmo trutta. Next base: position 7,413,448 of record NC_042965.1, on the reverse strand, counting down.
CCTCACCCTAGTAATTTGGTCCCTTTCCCACTCATAACTTAGCCTACTGTTCTGACATGGTGGTGCACATAGCCTATAGCCTGTTTTAGAGCAATGTCATCATCGAATATTGTAAGAGCTTTCATTGTCTGCTTATATGCCCCCTTTATTAATCCTACGGTTCTGACTTGGTGTAAAGGGAGAATACTTTAAGAACATCCCATGTTCTGAATTCTGTCGCTGTACATTTCAAAAGTGCTGAACAAATAGTTATATTGACCATGTCTGTCTTAGCTCGCTCATTAATGTCTTAATCAAAATTACCGATTGCCTTTTCCGCTCATCAATAAAAATGTTCTTAACTGACTTGCCTAGTTAAATAAAGGTTAAATAAAAATATATTTTTAAATCATTTCCTTATGCCATAGTTTGTACATCTCAATTGTCAGTAGAAATCACATTTGTTTAAGCAAGTCAGCCATATGCTACAATACCAGTCAAAAGCTTTAGAACACCTACTCATGCAAGGGTCTTTCTTTATTTTTACTATGTTCTACATTGTATAATAATAGTGAATACATCAAAACTATGAAATAACATATGAAATCATGTAGTTAACAAAAGTGTTAAACGAATCAAAATATACGTATTTTATATTTGAGATTCTTGAAATAGCCATGCTTTACCTTGATGACAGCTTTGCACACTCTTGGCATTCTCTCAACAAGCTTCACCTGGAATGCTTTTCCAACAGTCTTGAAGGAGTTCCTGTATATGCTGAGCACTTGTTGGCTGCTTTTCCTTCACTCTGCGTCCGACACATCCCAAACCATCTCAATTTGGTTTAGGTCGGGGGATTGTGTTAGCCAGGTCATCTGATGCAGCACACTATCACTCTCCTTCTTGGTAAAATAGCCCTTACACAAGCTGGAGGTGCGTTGGGTCATTGTCCTGTTGAAAAACAGATGATAGTCCCACTAAGCCCAAACCAGATGGGATGGCATGTCGCTGCAGAATGCTGTGGTAGCCATACTGGTTAAGCGTGCCTTGAATTCGAAATAAATTACAGACAGTGTCACCAGAAAAGTACCCCCACACCATAACACCTCCTCCTCCATGCTTTACTTTGGGAAATACACATGCGGAGTGTAACGGCCGTCTTTGAAGAGAGTAGACCAAGGCGCAGCGTGGTTAGTGCTCATCATGAATTTATTAAAGATAGAACACTTTAAACAAAAAAACAAGAAACCGACAGCCAAACAGTTCTGTCAGGTGCAAAACACTAAACAGAAATTAACTACCCACAAACCCCAAAGGAAAACAGGCTGCCTAAGTATGACTCCCAATCAGCGACAACAATATACAGCTGTCCCTGATTGAGAGCCATACCAGGCCAAAACAAAGAAATACAAAGCATAGAAAAAAGGACATAGAATGCCCACCCAAATCACACCCTGACCAAACCTAAATAGAGACATAAAAAAGGCTCTCTCAGGTCAGGGCGTGACACGGAGATCATCCGTTCACCCACATCGCGGTTTACAAAGACATGACGGTTGGAACCAAAAATCTCCAATTTGGACTCCTGACCAAAGGGCAAATTTCCACTGGTTGTGTGTCTTGGCCCAAGCAAGTTTCTTCTTCTTATTGGTGTCCTTTAGTATTGGTTTCGTTGTAGCAATTCGACCACAAAGGCCTGATTCACACAGTCTCCTCTGAACAGTTGATGTTGAGATGTGTCTGTTACTTGAACTCTGGGAAGCATTTAATTGGGCTGCAATTTCTGAGGCTGGTAACTCTAATGAACTTCTCCTCTGCAGCAGCGGTAACTCTAGGTCTTCCATTCCTGTGGCGGTTCTCATGAGAGCCAGTTTCATCATAGCGCTTGATGGTTTTTGCGACTGCACTTGAATAAACTTAAAAAGTTCTTGAAATGTTCCATATTGACTGACCTTCATGTCTTAAAGTAATGATGGACTGTAGTTTCTCTTTGCTTATTTGAGCTGTTCTTGTCATAATATGGACTTGGTGTTTTACCAAATAGGGCTATCTTCTGTATACCACCCCTACCTTGTCACAACACAACTGATTGGCTCCAACGCAATAAGAAGGAAAGAAATTCCACAAATTAACTTTTATCAAGGCACACCTGTTAATTGAAATGCATTCCAGGTGACTACCTCATGAAGCTGGTTGAGAGAATGCCAAGAGTGTGCAAAGCTGTCATCAGGGCAAAGGGTGGCTATTTGAATAATCTCAAATATAAAATATATTTTGATTTGTTTAACACTTTTTTGGATAATACATGATTCCATATGTGTTATTTCATAGTTGTAATGTCTTCACTGTTATTCTGCAAAGTAGAAAATAGTAGAAATAAACAAAAACCCTTGAATAAATAGGTGTTCTAAAACTTTTGACCGGTAGTGTCTGTTTTTTTAAAAGGCAGTAAATGAGGCTGAATGAACTGTTTCGCTGCCAGATAAGGCTCCGCTGATAGCCATTAGTAGTGGTGGTAAGGATTCACTCCATGGTGCTGAAACGAAAGCTCTGCTGTTGCGACAACTTTATGTAGGCCCTAACATTTTGTGGGCACCGTTTGTCACTGATATAGAGCAACTAATGTATTGTTTAGTGCTGTGTTGTGTTGTGTAGTGGCTTTACTGGAAAACATCTCAACACATTTTTTTGAGTTTGCCCAGCCAAGATTGACATGCTAAAATCGCCACTGGTTTCATTACAAAAACAGAGAGCAACATCTGTCCGTTGAAGTCCACAAAACATTTTGCATGTAACAAACAGTTACATGACCTACAGCATGGCCATATCATACTGCGCTATGATTGGTTAGACCACCCAGGTCGTGAGGTTATTTCAGTTGATCATGGCCGGAGACACATGAACATGCCAATTATAGCTAGCTAATAAAGAGCTATGTTTTATAAAGATCCTGTCATACTGCATTTTATTATTTTGTACAAAACGTGCAAAACAAGACATGGTGTCAGAGTAAAAGGACAAAAATATGGATTTTGCTGGAGTTCCTTCAACTTGAATGGACAGGAAGTCTACAAACATACCCGATGCATGGTGTAAGTTCAAACAGCATGTGGCACTAATGTTCACGGGTCCTCTGAAGGAAAGAGGAGAAGAGGAAAAGTGCACCTACCTGCTCCTGTGGATAGTCTGTGACTGAGCTGTATCTGCTTGAGAAAGACTGATTATGCAAACAAGGATCAGATGGTTAGGGACCGTATTGTATTTGGAATATACTCACCGCATGTGAGAGAGAAACGTTTGAATGTTGGGTCTGAGCTAATGTTGGACAAAGCTATCGAAATAGCCAGATCTCACGAGCTAGTACAGGCTCAGATGAAAAAATAATTTTGTGCGACAGCACGAGCATATCATGTGAACAAGCAGTGCACACAGTCAGGCAAACATCTAAGCACACCTCCGGTGCCCAGACAGTGTGCTTCAGAACGGAGAGACAGAACTCCAAAACTGAGGGACAAAGACTCAAAACGTCCCATTACATGTGGATATTGTGATTACAAAGTGCATGGCAAGACCACCCAGATCTTGCCAAAATTGCCCAGCTAAAGGCAAACAGTGTACTAAATGTGGAAAATGGAATCACTTTGCAAAAGTGTGCAGAGCTTACCATGAGAAAAGAGTAGATGAAATCTCAATCAAAAAGTCAAATGCTGATGAACTGTTTACTGATTTATTGACACAGAAAAGTCAGATATCAGAGACAGAGCAAGCCTATGGTGACATTGAGATAGGAACACAAGGCACAGAGCTAAAGTTCAAACTAGACACTGGTGCACAAGTAAACATTATTCCTACGAATAAGTACCGCAGCATGATATCTGAGTTTAAGCTACAACCCACCACGCACAGACTGACTGGTTATGGTGTTGAACAGCTCCCAGTAAAAGGCGGATGCACTTTCAAATGCAAATACAAGAAAACTGAAATGATGATGGACTTTTACATCGCCAACACTTGAGCAGCTAGCCTCATTGTCACGTAGAGTAGGCCAGAAGGCTAAACTGGAAAACCTAACCTCTATAAAAAGAAAAAGATGGCGGAGCCGCAAAAGTTCTTCTGTGCAAAGGTGTTTATTTACATAGTGATTCCGGAACAAAAACAACAGTACTGCCATCAAACCTTATGGGTCAGCTAAAAACAATGCTGCCCCACCTACAGCTCAATCCAAAATGCCCCTCCCTGAACTGAAAGAGAGGCTCCTTTTGTAGGGGTAGCCCCTCCCCTCAGAACAATTAACACTAATTAATTAAGCAATTACCTATTCAACCTACAGTTTCCATTTATCTAAACATACCAAAATATATACATTGCAACACGTTTATGAAACATCACAATATAACATTTACAAAAGTACATCACTACTGACAGTGTCAACCAACATGCCCATTTACATTAATGAGCCATTCTGGACAGGCACTACAAAGTAAGCCCAATTCCCTTAGCTCGGGTCCTTATCCAGCATAGCCGGAAGCTACAGAGATGGAGAGAGAGAGGAACAGAACAAACAACTGCTCATCCATAACATCTAAGTATAATAAATATTGCTTATATTAAATATGAACACCTGTCTGTTTATTTCTTTATACCATAACCGGTTACTGAAGTAAGTGTGAAATGTTTGTACTAAGATAGAGAAAAGTTAACTTGTGTGTCGACCCACATTGTTAACTTATCTGATAACGGAGCAGGGAGGAGTGATGAATGTGTGAGTGCTTTAAAGTACCAAATGCTGCCCGCGGCCAGTGACGGACTTCTACGTCACATTACCTTCCTCCTCTCCTGAAGCGACCAGGTTCAGGAGCCTGGATAGGTAGTCTGCCGTGACATTTTCTTTTCCTGCCTTATGACGGACACAGAACCTGAAGGGCTGGAGCTCCAGATACCACCTGGTCACATGAGAATTCCGGTCCTTCATGGTCTGGATCCAGGTCAGTGCTCTGTGGTCTGTGTGCAGGTCAAATTCCCTCCCAAGAAGGTAGTAACGGAGGCTATCTAGGGCCCACTTTATAGCCAGGCACTCCTTCTCGATTGTCGAATACCTGGTTTCCCTCGGCAACAGCTTCCGACTCAGGTACAGTACAGGAAGCTCTTCTCCTGGCTCCCCTTGGGCCAGTACAGCTCCAATTCCCACAGCCGAAGCGTCCACCTGCACGAGAAACCTCTTCTGAAAATCAGGGGTCTGGAGAACAGGGAATGAGCACAGTCGTTTTTTCAGTATCCTGAAGGCTTCCTCACACTCATCAGTCCACTTCACAGGGTTGCTGGCCACCTTTGAAGTGAGATTGGTCAGAGGGACAGCGATGGTCGAAAACTGCGGAATGAATCTCCGGTACCATCCTGCCAGACCTAGGAAGGACTTCACCTGTGTCTTGGTTCTGGGTTGAGGGCTGTTCCTGATGGACTCCACTTTGTCCACCTGAGGTCGAACTTCACCCTTACCCAGCTGGTAACCCAGGTACTTTGTCTCCTGTTTTGCCCACTCACACTTCCGGAGGTTAAGCGTGAGGCCTGCATCATGGATCTTCCCCAGGACTCTGCTAAGATGCTGTATGTGCTCCTCCCAGGAGTGGCTGTAGATCACCACGTCATCCAAGTAAGCAGCACAGTAATCATCACAGTCCTGGAGGACCTTGTCCATCAGCCTCTGGAAAGTCGCAGGGGCCCCATGAAGGCCAAACGGCATGACCTTGAACTGGAACAGGCCCATCGGTGTTCGGAACGCAGTGTAGGCCTTGGATTGTTCGTCCAGGGGCACCTGCCAGTACCCTTTGCAGAGATCCAATGTGGTGATGTAATGAGCTCTACCGATTCTCTCCAGTAAGTCGTCAATGCGGGGCATGGGGTAGGCATCAAACTGGGAGATGGCATTCACCTTACGGAAGTCCATGCAGACACGCAAAGAGCCATCCTTCTTTGGAACAATGACAATAGGGCTGCTCCATTCACTTGACGATGGCTCGACAACATCCATCTCTATCATGGTGTGGACCTCTTCTTTGAGGGCTACCACCAGCCTCTCAGGCACACGGTAAGGATGCTGGCGGACAGGGTTCTGGCCAGGCTTCAAACGAATGACGTGTTCCAGGACTTTGGTTCTTCCTGGCCTCTGACTGAAGAGGGCCGGATACTTGCCAAACAGCTGCTTCAGCTCATCTTGCTTGTCTTCTTCTAGGTGAGCCAGTATGACCTCTGCTCGTCCTTTCCATGCCTCTGTGACCCCATCTGACTCATCCTCTTCTTCGACTCCGCGGACCAGAAAGGATTTTACCTTGGAGAGTTCCTCTTTCTCCTCCCAGGCCTTGAGGAGGTTCACATGATAGGTTTGCTTCTCCTTACCCTTGTCCGGGTGCAGCACCTCGTAGGTCACCGGACCCATCTTCCTCCCGATTAGGTACGGCCCTTGCCACTGCGCAAGGAGCTTGCTGGTAGACGAGGGAAGGAGGAGCAGGACTTTCTGTCCTGGCTTAAACTCTCTGTGGCGAGCGTGCTGGTCATAACCTCGCTTCTGGGCCTTCTGGGCTTGCTGAAGGTTTTCCCTAGCTTCCTCTCGGTACCGCTCCAGCCTGTCTCGCATCTGGAGAACGTACTGGACAATCCCCTGTCCTGAGGTAGCTACTGGGGAACCTTCCCAGCACTTCTTCAGCAGGTCCAGTGGTCCCTGCACTGGCCATCCATAGAGGAGTTCGAATGGCGAGAAACCTGTCGATGCCTGAGGCACCTCCCTGTAAGCAAAAAGCAGAAAGGGTAACCACTTATCCCAGTCTTTACCAGTGTCAGCCACAAACTTCCTCAGCATGTTCTTGAGCGTTTGATTGAATCTCTCTACGAGCCCATCCGTTTGGGGATGGTAGGGAGTGGTCCTCAAGCCCTTAATGCCCAGCTGTCGGTGGAGTTGAACCATCAGTCGTGAAGTGAAGTTTGTGCCTTGGTCCGTCAGGATTTCATCTGGGATTCCTACACGAGAAAAGAGCTGAACAAGAGCACTGATTATTTTTGGAGTGGTTATGGAACGGAGTGGGAAGGCTTCTGGGAACCGGGTGGCATAGTCACAGATCACCAATATATACTGGTAACCTGCACTACTCTTCTCCAAGGGTCCAACAATGTCCATTGCAATTCTCTTGAATGGGGTAGAGATAACTGGCAGTGAACATAGAGGAGCCCGGTCAGACCTACGGACAGCACTGGTTTTCTGGCACGTGGGGCATGTTTTGCAGTATGTTTGTACATCAGTATACATGGAGGGCCAAAAGAAACGGGAGCCTAGCCTAAGATAGGTCTTATGTTGCCCTAGATGGCCTGCCCATGGAACTGTATGTGCAAGGTTGAGAACAAGTGGTCTACATGTAGATGGCACCACTAACTTCCTGCTATCTGCTTCTGACCCAAGGTAGAGTATGTGGTTGTCTACTGTGTATATTCCCCCACATGAAGATTGGCTGTCCCCAGCTAAGGCCTTATCAAATAAACCTTTCAAGGTTGCATCAGACTTCTGCAGTGTAGCAAAATTTTGTGGAACTTCCCATTGCACTTCTAACCCAGACACATCAGCAACAGGTACAGGGGTTCCCACATACTTCTCAAGACGCCGCTAGCGGCGTGACTTTCTGGGCCCTTTGGTTCCCCCCTCACACAGACTATCACATAAGTCAGGCAGAGGTTGTAAACCAGCTTTGGCCTGGGCACGAGTGACAACTGAACATGACACCTGAACATCAGACTGGCAAACTGACTGCTCATATAGCTGACCCCCCACACTTCCCAACAGATCAGAGAGTACAGGCACATCCCTCCCCAAAATCATCTCAAAAGGTAGCTTCTCCATTACCCCAACTTTGAGGAGGTATTTCTGACCCTGAATCTCCACTGTGAGTTCAGCTGTGGGCTGCTGTGACTGGTCACCATGGACACATTGGATCAGTGTCTGGTGACCGTAATCAATGTCATTAACAGGTACATTACATTTTCTGATCAACGACAGGGAACTGCCGGTGTCAATCATTGCAGTAAGACTTTTACCATTCACTTTTACAGGTACCAAGACTGACCCTTCCCCAGTCTGTCTATTCTGAACACCATCCCCCTCTCTGGGCACATAACAGTAACCTGAGAGCTTGGATTTACGTAGCGGACACATTGAAGCCTTGTGCCCCTGCTGTCGGCAGTATAAACAGGTCAGATCCCTCCCATCAGAGCGAACTGCATGATCCCTTACCTCCCTCCTCCCAGACACATAACCCCCAGAGTTACCTCCATCTCGGGTGTCCCTTGTATCTCTGAGACTCCTTGGAGCGGGTGCTGCAGGTCGTGGTGGGCCCCCTTTACGTGCATTAAGGTACTGCAGCGCAAGCTTGGCCGCCATAAGCCCATTCTTGGGCTCATGCTCTCGAACCCAGGTTCGAATGTCGTGTGGTAGAACTTGTAGAAGTTGCTCGAGGATGATGGCCTCACCGATCTCGTCCTGTGTCTTCTCCTCCGGTCGAACCCATCGTCGGTAGAGACCCTTGAGGCGGTGGTACGTCTCTGTCGGCGACTCACCCGATGGCGTCGATGCAGCTCTAAAGCGTTGACGGTAGGTCTCCGGGGAGATGTCAAACTTCACCAGCAGCGCTTCCTTCAAGCCCTTGTAGACGTTGGACAGCCCCTCATCCATTGCCGTGTAAGCCTCTAAGGCCTTGCCCGTGAGCAATGGGACAAGCCTGCAAGCCCACTCTGCCTCCGGCCACTGCCACGTCTTGGCCATTCGCTCAAACCTCAGCAAGTAGTTTTCAATGTCCTCCCCCTGCTGGTATGAGGGCATCTTTGGCTCCTTCCTCAGGAATGCTGGAAGATGAACGTTAACACTGCTGGACTGGTCTCCTGGTGCTGGGGCTGGCCTCATTACTGCTTGGGGATCCTGCTGTGGAGTTGAAGTCCCTGCTGCGTCAAGCCTTTGTCGTCCTGGTGTTGGCAGACCCAATCTTGGGCTCTCACTGACGAGTTCCGCTTGGTGAGGAGCTGTGAGGATAGATTGGCGTAGGCCCCGAAACTCCTGCTTGAGGTCTTCGTCCCTCTTCTCAAGGCAGGTGAAAAGTTGCTGGAAAAGGGCTACCATGGTTGGGTGTGGTTCTGGTCCCCCAACTGCTCCTCCAGTCAGCTGGTCTCTTATGGCTGTATCTGCTGGTTCAACCAGTAGCTCAAACAGTTCTGGTTGTGTTTGGCCCCTTGGTCGGGCTCCTACTTTCTCATAATTAACCTCTTCACCAGAAGATTCCATGGTATTCCACCCCGTTTCAACTTCAATTACCTTTTATGACAGTTGATGCTGCTGCTGAGAACGCAATCCTGTACGCATTCCTTTACCTCTCTTGTTGGAATTCACTGATTTGCGGTGCGCCATCCCACCGCTGTCACCATATGTCACGTAGAGTAGGCCAGAAGGCTAAACTGGAAAACCTAACCTCTATAAAAAGAAAAAGATGGCGGAGCCGCAAAAGTTCTTCTGTGCAAAGGTGTTTATTTACATAGTGATTCCGGAACAAAAACAACAGTACTGCCATCAAACCTTATGGGTCAGCTAAAAACAATGCTGCCCCACCTACAGCTCAATCCAAAATGCCCCTCCCTGAACTGAAAGAGAGGCTCCTTTTGTAGGGGTAGCCCCTCCCCTCAGAACAATTAACACTAATTAATTAAGCAATTACCTATTCAACCTACAGTTTCCATTTATCTAAACATACCAAAATATATACATTGCAACACGTTTATGAAACATCACAATATAACATTTACAAAAGTACATCACTACTGACAGTGTCAACCAACATGCCCATTTACATTAATGAGCCATTCTGGACAGGCACTACAAAGTAAGCCCAATTCCCTTAGCTCGGGTCCTTATCCAGCATAGCCGGAAGCTACAGAGATGGAGAGAGAGAGGAACAGAACAAACAACTGCTCATCCATAACATCTAAGTATAATAAATATTGCTTATATTAAATATGAACACCTGTCTGTTTATTTCTTTATACCATAACCGGTTACTGAAGTAAGTGTGAAATGTTTGTACTAAGATAGAGAAAAGTTAACTTGTGTGTCGACCCACATTGTTAACTTATCTGATAACGGAGCAGGGAGGAGTGATGAATGTGTGAGTGCTTTAAAGTACCAAATGCTGCCCGCGGCCAGTGACGGACTTCTACGTCACACTCATGAAACTAGTTTTATCAGTGACAGCACCAGTAGAGACAGAGAACGTCTGTTTTTACAGGAATAGGACTATTCCCAGGAGAATGTGCCATTCACCTTGACCCAGATGCAACCCCTGTGGTCTACCCACCGAGAACAATTCCCCTTGCTCTCCACTCCCGTCTGAAGAAAGAGTTGGAGAGCATGGAGCAATATGACATCGTCACCAAGGTTACAGAACTTGCACAAGCAAGCTCAAAGTATGTCTCAACCCAAGAGACTTGAACAAGGTTATCAAACGCCCCCATTATCCCTTACCGACTCTAGATAATATCACAAACAAACTAGCGGGAGCACACTACTTTGGTGTCATGGACGCCAGATCAGGCTACTGGGCTATCAAGATCACAGTGGTGTCAACTAAGCTCACAACGTTAAACACACCGTTTGGACGCTACAGGTTTTGTCGCCTGCCTTTTGGGATTATCTCAGTTCAAGTCGAGTTTCAGCGAAGGCCTCGACGGAGTTGTGACAATTGTGGACAACATCCTTGTCTATTGTTGAACCAAAGAGGAAAACGAAACCTCTGTGCGATGCTGCAAAGGTCCCGCGAGAGAGGAGTATGGCTAAACCCCGAGAAGAGGGCAGCTATCTGGCGTCCATGACACTGAAGTAGTGTGCTCCCGCTAGTTTGTTAGGTCAGCTACTTCGGACATCTTCTCAGAGCAAATGGAATCAAGCCAGATCCACAGCAGATCTTAGACATAAGGATATGGAGCCACCAAAGAATCGCGCAGAGCTGGTAATAGTGCTTGGCATGGTCAATTACTTAGCCAAATTTGCACCCAGCCTCTCCAATGCTAACGCACCCCTGCATCAGCTTCTAAAGCAGTCCAGTGAATTCCTCTGGGACAAGCAACACGACATTGCTTTCTAGAAAGTGAAAGACTTGGTCACGAGGGAACCAGGACCAATCCTTGCCTACTACGACCCCAACAAAGAGCTCAGACTCCAAGAGGACGCGTTGAAGTATGGACTAGGTGCAGTGCTACTGCAAGAAGGAAAGCCCATCGGCTACACTTCTAAATCTCTCACAGACTGTGAAATCAACTACGCTCAAATTGAAAAGTAGCTGTACGCCATTCTGTTCAGAGGTAAGTGCTTCCATCAGTACGTCTATGGACGACAAGTCATTGTGGAATCTCACCACAAGCCCATCTGTCACACCCTGATCTGTTTCAACTGTCTTTGTGATTGTCTCCACCCCCTCCAGGTGTCGCTCATCTTCCCCATTATCCCCTGTGTATTTATAACTGTGTTCTCTGTTTGTCTGTTCGTCTTGTTTGTTCAAGTCAACCAGCGTTTTGTGTCTCAGCTCCTGATTTTTCCAGTGTCTCTTTTCTTGCCCTCCTGGTTATGACCCTTGCCTGTCCTGACTCCGAGCCCGCCTGCCTGACCACTCTGCCTGCCCCTGACCCTGCCTGCCGACCTGTACCTTTGCCCCCCACTGGATTACCGACCTCTGTCTTACCCTGACTCTGAGCCTGTCTGCCGCCTGGTACCATTACCCCACCTCTGGTTTACTGACCCCTGCCTGACTTGACCTGTCTATTGCCTGCCCCTTTTGGAATATTAAACTATTATTTATTCGACGTGGTCTGCATCTGGCTCTTACCTTCATACCTGATACCATCGAGTCAATTGTGAAGAAAGCGCTAACCGCAGCACTGCCACGGATACATAGAATGATCCTTCAACTACAAAGATATAACTTCACAATCACTCACCGCCAGGCAAAGACAGCATTGTCGCAGACACACTCTCCAGGAAGTTTCCTACCTACAAGGACAGCAGCCTCAGTGAAGGCATGGACATGCAGGTGCACACTGTGTACAGCAACTCACCAGTTAGTGACACAAAACTAAAAGAGATCCAAGCAGAAACAGAAAAGGATCCACAACTCACACAGCTGAGGAAAGTCATACAGGATGGATGGCCTGAGGAGAGGAGAAAATGCCCACCTCTCTTGAACGACATCCCTCAAACACCAAAGAGCCAAAACCGCTTTTCGTTTTCTACTGCTAGGCTACCTGGCTAAAATACTTGCTCGCTAGCCTAACTACCTTTCATGGGCAATTATACACCAGGCCAGCTAGTTAACATTAGCATACTATATCTAGCTACATGTTGAACTTCCATCCTCTCAGACCAGGGTCACAATGTATGAATTAATGGTTGCATCAGAATCACCGTTATAATCGTTGGCCAGTATGGAGAATTGAGTAAAACCACAAGTCCAAACCCCTATCACTATCCATGGCTAATTTAGCAAAGGGCAAATTTTAGCTAGCTTGCCAGCCACTGGAGGACAAAAACACAATGAGATGCAACAACTTGTTTTTTTCTGTCAATAATGACGTTTGGCTTGTGATATGATTGGTCTGAAGCCAAATCCAAACTGGCTTCCCTTGACACTTTTTTTTTTGGTGCACCAGGACCATTCACACAGTTTAGCTCAATGCTGATTGGCTATTATTTTATTTATTTTTTATCAAGGGAGGCCAAATGCTCACTGGCTTACCTTGCATTCAATGCTACAGGCGGCAACAATATCCTACTCTTTCTGACCAGACAGTATCAGATAGATACGCTACACATACTGAGAAAGGGTGGCTGTTTCATTCGCTCAGACTTATTCTCCGGTGAGATACATTCAGCCTCCTGCGAATTGAATGACATTTATGAAACACAGTGAGATGAAAGATAAATTATATTGTTTCTTTTTTACTTGGTACATTCTTTGGGAAAGCCTGGCTTCCCTTGGCATCCATGAATAGGTACTACTGCTCATTATGGTGCCATTTGTTTGTGTAGTTGCTCTTGGCTGACATGCCCAAAGTAAACTGCCTGTTGCTCAGGCCCTGAAGCCAGGATATGCATATAATTGGTACCATTGGAAAGAAAACACTGTGAAGTTTGTAGAAATGTTAAAATAATGTAGGAGACTATAACACAATAGATATGGTAGCAGAAAATCCAAAGAAAAACCAACCAGATTTTGTTTTTTTTGAGAGACCATGCTCTTACAATTGAAGCATAGGGGCATACTGAATTCTAACTCCCAGGATGCAATTCCTATGGCTTCCACAGGGTGTCAGAAGTCTATGTTCAAGGTTTTAGGCTTGTAACTTCGAAAACGAATAAGAAATATCCGTTTTTGTTCAGGGACACAGTCTTGGAAATTCGTGTTTGACAAGACGCACCTGCTAAAATCGGTTTCTTATTGAACATACTTCTTTTCATAAGAAATATTATAGTTTGATTACATTTTAGGGTATCTGAGGAGTAAATAGAAACTTATTTTGACTTGTTGAAACAAAGTTTATGGGTAGATTTTCGGATTCGTTTCTCTGCATGTTGAACGAGTGGATTACTCAAATCGATGGCACCAACTAAACAGACTTTTTGGGATATAAAGAAGGATTTTATCTAACAAAATGACAATACATGTTATAGCTGGGACCCTTTGGATGACAAATCAGAGGAAGATTTTCAAAAAGTAAGTGAATGTTTAATCGCTATTTGAGAATTTATGAAACCTGTGCCGGTGGAAAAATATTTTGACGTGGGGCGCCATCCTCAAACAATCGCATGGCATGCTTTCGCTGTAATGGTTACTGTAAATTGGACAGTACAGTTAGGTAAACAAGAATTTAAGCTTTCAACCGATATAAGACACTTATATGTACCTAAATGTTTGATAGCCATAATTTGTATAATTATTTATTTGAATTGTGCACCCTCCAGTTTTACCGGAAGTTGTCCCACTAGCGGGACGCCTAGCCCTAAGAAGTTCTAAGCACTCACTGACTTGTCTGCTAGCACCATCATGAAAACTGTCATGAGGGAAGCCCTACAATATAACAATTTTTCTAAGTAGTGAGAATAATCAGGAGCAGGCAATGTTGAAAAGTAATGTTTAGACATGTACTTTTATTAAATGTAGTTTTGTAATGAACTAAAACAAGCAGACATCAAACTAATTGCATTTGAAAGAGGTTGAGATTTTGCTGTGAGCCAATGAGGTAACCTAGGTAACCACAGGTTGTTTTCCCCACAGGCGGGCAGTGCCGTGACGTTCTATCTAATCCAGCTGGTACTATCCTTACGAAACTCATTGGTGGGGGCTATGTGGATGCGTGGGGGATGAGGGGTTCCCTCTACCAGGGGACACTCCGCCTATTTCTTGGAGACCAATCACTTTTGAGAACTCGAGTGTACAGTAGGCTACTTGCTACTTGACTATTTGCATATAAGTAATGACTTCTGTGTAACCCAATGAACGAACCTGAAGATTACCTCTTTTGAACTAAATAATGTCTGCTAAACTTGCTATTATTTATAAAGAAGAGAGATAAGATATTTTTTATGTTTCAAACATGTTAGCCATAGGCTTTATTGATGAATAATTACAGAACAATTTGGAAAATCCCCGCAAATTCAGGACTATTTCATTTTGATGACCAGCAATTATTTATCCATCAGTAATACCACTAAATTAAAATGCAGTACATAAAACATTAGGAACACCTGCTCTTTCCATGACATAGACTGACCAGGTGAATCCAGGTGAAAGCTTTGATCCCTTATTGATGCCACTTTCAAATCCACTTCAATCAGTGTAGATGAAGGGAAGGAGACGGGTTAAAGAAGGATTTTTAAGCCTTGAGACAATTGAGACATAGATTGTTTATGTGTGCCATTCACAGGGTAAATGGGCAAGACAAAATATTTAAGTGCCTTTGAATGGGGTATGGTAGTAAGTGCCAGGCGCACTGGTTTGAGTATGTCAAGAATTGCAGCGCTGCTAAGGTTTTTTCACGGTCAACAGTTTCCTGTGTGTATCAAGAATGGTCCACCACCCAAAGGACATCCAGCCAACTTGACACAACTGTGGGAGGCATTGGAGTCAACATGGGCCTTTGCCCTTCCAGTCTCCAAAGTGCCCTTTTGGGTGGTGGTATAATTTCCCCCAAAATATATTTTTGGTCATTGTTCGGAATCCACTGTCCCCCATATGGACCCCACTCATGACCGCTTATGCCTTTTTCCCCAGTCTGCCCTGTACGGGGATTGCATGGCTTGAGAGATGAGGTCACCGGTCGAGTGTGTGTAGCTAGCTACTTATCAACAGTACGTGTAGCTAGTTTACATATCAACAGTACTTATTGCCATAACAGCATAACTTGACGTTCCCCTAGGATAGGGGGCGCCACAGCGCATTTTGGAAAAAAATCGTTCCCATTTTCAACGGCCTACTAATCAAAGTCAGAAGCTAAGACATGCATATACTTATTTTATATGGATAGAAAACACCCTAAATTTTCTAAAACTGTTTGAATGGTGTCTGTGAGTATAACAGAACTCGTATGGCAGTCAAAACCCCGAGAACGATTGAACCAGGAAGTGGAAATCTGAATTGTGGACTCGACTTCACAGCCTTACCTATAAATCACAACGTAAAAAAATGATAATTGAGCACTTTCCAGTGCTTCCACTAGATGTCCCCAGTCTTTACAAAGTGTTTTGAGGGTTCTACGGTAGAAACTCAGTGAAAGAGACGATGTGGCAATTGGTCACAGTCGGAGGGCCATGAGCATTGTGACGTTGGCGGCCGTGTCTGCCCCCACCTTTGGAAGTTTTTTGAAACACAATGAAATCGTCCCACTTGAATCTGATTGGCTTTCTTGTTGAAATAGGCCCTGACGATTACTTGATACAACGTTTGACATGTTTGAACGACCCTAACTTACCGTAAACAGTCATTTTGCGTTAGACAGCTGCCGCCCACGGATCGACATTTGATTACAGCCTTAGGACGCGCTAACAAGAGGAAGCTAATGGAACATAAAGCATGGACTTTTTCGACCGAAAATACATTTGTCATGGACCTGGGACATCGGGAAGTGATTTCTGATGAAGACAACTAAAGGTGAGGGATTATTGGCGATATTATACAATATCAGATGTTACGTGCTCAAATGTTCAAAGATGGCGCCGAGCTAGGTTTTCGAGCTCAATTTCTGGGTATCGCATCCCATTTGATCTCAAAGTGTGATTACCCTGTAAAGTTAATTTAAAATCTGTTTTGACTGGTGTTTTCAAGAGATATTCATCTATAAATCTTAGATTGACAATATATATTAAAAAAATCGTTTTCGAATAGTAATTTATAAAATTGTAGCACTGTTTCCCGGGACGCATTATATGGGAAAATAGTTAGTCAACCTCAGGTGCCGATGTAAAATGCTGTTTTTATATAGAAATATGACCTTTATTGAACAAAAGATTGCATGCTGTGTGTAACATGATGTCCTAGGTGTGTCATCTGATGAAGTTTGTAAAAGGTTAGTGCTGCATTTAGCTGTTTTTTGGTTATATGTGATGCGTGTGCTTGGTTGGAAAATTCATATGATGCGATTTTTACAAAGTACTCCTCTAACATAATCTAATATTGTGCTTTTCCTGTAAAACCTTTTTGAAATCGGACAACGAGGGTCGATTCAAGAGAGGTGTATCTATAAAACGATATGAGATAGCCCTATATTTGAAAAAAAAAAAATATTGAATTTCGTTATGCTAATGTCGCTAGGAGTTTTCGCTGGAAAATGATCCCGCTAACGGGATGAGACATTCAAGAGGATAACATTAATTAACACTTGATAACACCTGATTTAGCCTACATCATCAATATTTGGTCTGGTTGGCTGATACACACAACAGAGAGCGGCAGAAAGGCATAGAGAGGTAATTCACAACCAGTAAAATAAATTGAATAAGCGAACTAGCAGGTTTACATCAATCATCAACATCAATGATCAGCTGATAGCCCACCCTCTTTTTTTCCGATGTCAATCATGACTTTAGGAGGCATTCCAACTAGTTTACTAACAATTTGTCATGATCAAATCCAATTTTATTTGTCACATGCTTCGTAAACAACAGGTGTAGACCAGTGGAGGCGGCTGAGGGGAGGATTGCTCATAATAATGTCTGGAACAGAGATTACATAATGGCATCAAACATGTGGAAACCATGTCTTTGATGTATTTGATACCATTCCATGTACTCCGTTCCAGACATTAGCACGAGCTCGTTGTCCACAATTAAGGTGCCACCAACCTCCTGTGGTGTAGACTAACAGTGAAGTGCTTACTTTTCCAACAATGCCGAATTGAAATAAAACATTTAAATAGTGACACGAGGAATAAATACACAGTGAATAACAATGACAAGTAAAAAGTTAATTGAGGTACATTAACTATGTGCATAGTTAATTTTCCCCTAACATCGGACACCGCCTAACTTCGGACACTCTCTAGCGGTTGGAGGATTAAATCATCTCAAGGTCAACATTTAAATGGACAGGAAAATAACGGTACGTTTTGAAACTTAAGACACCCTTTTAGCTAGCTGACCGCCGATTTTCATTGCAGTTTATGTTAGTTAAGTTAGGGTTTGAGAGTTTTCAAAAAAGTAATATATATACACATTTTGTGGGACACGCTGTATATTGTAAAATTAGACTGTGCGACAGACCACTGTCACGTCCTGACCATAGAAAGATGTTATTTTCTATGGTAGAGTAGGTCAGGGCGTGACGGTTTTTTCTATGTTTTCTATTTCTATGTTGTCAGGTTCTAGTTTTGTATTTCTATGTTGGGGTTTTGTTTGGGATGATCTCCAATTAGAGGCAGCTGGTCCTCGTTGTCTCTAATTGGAGATCATACTTAAGTAGACAGCCGTGACAACCACACATCATTTAATATCCAACTTTTTACCTAAATTATTCATACTCATTTATATGTTAGTTTTAAACTGTTATCTACTTTCTCAAAATATAAGATTAATCTGTAAAACAAATAATGAGACATTATTTGGTTACAACACTGAAGATGTTGGTGAAGAACCAATTTTAAGATTCTATAGGAGGGCGCACCGAGCTACACAATGAAAAGTTGACAGGCAAGTTTTTTTTTTAACCAGAAGGCTAGCCAACTAGTCAACTAGTAAACACATCAGATACAAGGTTGGTGTCTCTTTTTTTAACAAAATTAAATGGATATATCTTGTAATTCAACAAAATAATAAGGTGGCCAATAACTGGTAATACGATAGTACGGGTGTCACGCCCTGACCTTGGAGATCCTTTATTCTCTATTTTGGTTAGGTCGGGGTGTGACGAGGGTGGGCATTCTAGTTTCTTTATTTCTAGGTTGGCTTGGTATGGTTCCCAATCAGAGGCAGCTGTCTATCGTTGTCTCTGATTGGGGATCATATTTGGGCAGCTTTTTACCACCTTTTGGGTGTGGGATCTTGTTTGTGTATAGTTGCCTTGAGCACTGCATAGCTTCACGTTCGTTTTGTTCTTTGTTGTTTTTTTGCCGGTTCACGTAATAAAGATGATGAACCCAAACCACGCTGCATTTTGGTCCAATTCTTACAACAATGGCCGTGACAACGGGAATCTTTTTGCTAAACCGCTTATCAAAAAGCTGATAGTAGTAGTATTTCCACTGAAATGTCAACCATGCTAACTGCTATCCCATTAGCAAACATTTTTACAACGACAATAATCACAAAACATTGATGGCTTGATCACAAGATAACACTGTTGAAGGTAATATATTTCTTAAACTGTTGAATATGCCAATAATACGGGGTGCTACGCTATAGATAGGGGTAAAGTGACTAGGCAACAGAATAGATAATAGACTGTAGAAGCAGTGTATGTGGTGAGTGTGAAAGTGTGTGTGAGGCATCAGTATGCATGTGTGCGCATGTTATGTGTGTGTGTGCGCGTATGTATGTGTGAGTGTGTGGGTAGAGTCCATTATGTGTGTATAGAGTCAGTGCAAGAGAGTTAGTGCAAAAAAGGGTCAATGCAGTTAGTCCGGGTAGCCATTTGATTAGCTATTTAGCAATCTTATGGTTTGGGGGTAGAAGCTGTTGAGGGTCATGTTGGTTCCAGACATGGTGCACTCGTACCGCTTGCCACGCAGTAGCAGACAGAACAGTCCATGGCTTGGGTGGATGGTATCTTTGACAATATTTTGGGGCCTTCCTCCTGACACTGCCTGGTATAGAGGTCATGGATGGCAGGGAGATAGGCCCCAGAGATGAGTGGGTGTGTTGTTGCAAAAATAGTTAACACTTTACTTGACACCCATTGTCATAACGGTCATAACCATGTTATAATATGTAATGAAAATATATATTTAGACTTGTTGTGACATATATTGTGTTATTTTATGGCTGGTTATAACACCTCAGATTAGATGGGGAGCGTCGCTGCACAGCTATTTTCAGGTCACTCCAGAGATGTTTGATCGAGTCCGGGCTCTGGCTGGGCCACTCAAGGACATTCAGAGAATTGTCCAGAAGCCACACCTGTGTGCTTAGGGTCATTGAGCTTTTGGATGGTGAACCTTCGCCTTAGTGTGAGGTCCTCTGGAACCGGTTTTCATCAAGGATCTCTATGTACTTTGCTCCGTTCATCTTTCCCTTGATCCTTCTAGTTTCCCATTCCCTGCCGCTGAAAAACATCCCCACAGCATGATGCTGCCACAACCATGCTGCCACAAACATGCCACCACCATCGTAATTCCATTTAAGAGTGATGGAGGTCACTGTGTTCTTGGGAACCTTCAATGCTGCAGACATTTTTTGGTACCCTTCCCCAGATCTGTGCCTCGACACAATCCTATCTCAGAGCTCTATGCAGAATTCCTTCGACCTCATGGCTTGACTGTGTCATCAGGTGCATTTTCTCAGTCCAAGTCAAGTGACACAGGATGCTCATAATGCTTTATGACAGTGGGAAAATGCTTTATGATAGTCAATGGGAAAATGGCACTCTTTGTGATCAATATTAGTGAAAATAAAAATGTTTTTCTTTAATACAATCACGGTACCAATAATTGCTTCTATTACATCAGATGTATGTACTTGAACTGATTATTTAAAACAAAAAATGCATACAGGAGAAGTTATGGGAAAATGTATTTCCTAGAGTACCTGCAGTCTGCAGTACACCGGTCAACTTTCAACTTGATATACTCAATGAAAGGGGGCAGAAGTTCTCCACTGGTCGCAGCCTGTAACATCACTTCCTGGAGTAGCTAAAACTGTGCATGCTATGTCTTGAGAATCCTCTCGTCATCTTTGCCAGCTAAAACTGACTTACTGAGCTTTAAATGCACCATTGAATCTGCCCTCAAAGCCGGTGTTTGGAGAAAATATTGGCACGGTTTGCCGACCCTCAACTTCATCTCAGGCCTAACAATACCCATGCCAATATATCCTCCAAACACCGGCTTCTCAGGCATTATCACTTAATTGAACTCTGGGTTGAATTGAAACAATAGCTGTTGACTACCTCACAAATCCTATAAAGGCCTTTTATACTACACACTTTCAATCTGTACTGTCAAACCCTTGGATGTTTCTATAGAAGTTTCCTCAGGGGGGCGCCAGAGCACTTTCTCTCACGGTCCTCTACGAAATAAACAAGGACATCAATGAGAACCATTGACAGTCTGATGAAGTCTAGGTTTGTGTATGATCATCATGCGTTGTAGATTATTACTCAGCACTAATATCCATCTCCAATACAGTGTTGGTTATTTTGCAATCGCATTTTTTTGTCGCTCTCAGGTTTTGTTCCCACCAGACAACCTCTACCATGGCTGGCTGATGGAAACAAGCCTGAAAAGGCAGAAATGTCAGAAGTGGAAAAGGAACATAATGCCAAACAGCTAAGAAGCAAAACAAGGTTTCTATTGAAATGCCAAACCAATATTGTATTGTGTGTCAATGTGTAATGATGCATGAACATTTTGCCCTCTTTTTTTGTGTGAAAGAAAACGTCTCACTGCTGTTTGTGGAAGAAGGCAAAAGAGGAGGGTGAGCTTGAATACCTAAAGGGAATTGAGCTGTCTAATTCTGAAACTGGTTTATGGCTAATTTGTCTGTGTGTTACTTTGATAGTCTGACCTCCATTCCCAATGCTCAAATCTATAACCTTTTGTTACAGGTACAGTACATGAAGTTGACGGGCATTGTGTTTCTATATGTGTATTTATGTAATTTTACATAAATGTATTCAATTTTCATAAAAATATTACACTTTATATATATCACAGAAGACTGAAATATAACAAAACTGTTTGACATAGAAAGACCAGAATTTCGTTGTTTTTTAAATGATTTATTAGAGGGCGCTTTTGGTCATTGACTGCAGAAAAGGGCTACGATCCCAGCAACAGGGTCTTTTTCCTTTAACAAACATTTAAATGCTGAAATTCAACACCTGAAAAAAAACGATTTGTACAAAAGGCTGCATCACGTTGAGGAAGTCTACTCCCAGTGCTCCAGTAAGCAACATGTATTATGCTTCAATGGTGGTGAAGCTCCATCCAGTCCGGAAATAGTTCTCAATATACTCCAGCAATCTGTTCCTGGTCTCAGGGACCAACACTGCAGTGAAAATTATGTTCTCCACACACACACCACTGAGAAGAACTGGAATGGCACAAACAGTCCATAGATCTCCTGTAGAAAACATGGTCAACATCTCATTACAAGAGCTTAATTTTTTATTTAACTAAACACAACCACTTGGCATTAGTCATTGAATGTGGCGTTGTGATTTAGGAATCTCGTTAGGGGAGAGTAATACTGTATAAGGGTCAAGGACAAAAACTGAAAAATAACTGACAAATTCAGTTCAAAAGATGGGTAGGGCTATTACAGTCTTTGAATGTGATAGTAAGAGTTTAATATGTTCAATGTATGTTATATATTGGGTCACTAAATGTGCCCACACATAGGTTAAGTATTCAGAGAAATGAGGCAATGAACTCACCACCACATGCATGAAGACATAAGTCAGGAGAAAGGCAGTCAGCCAGCTGACCCTCACACACAGGCCCAAGGCGACTCCCCGCTCACCCAGAGGTAAGATATTGGACATCAGAAGCCAAGTGATTGGGCCCCATCCCATAGCATAATCTTGATGAGAACTGAGCAGCACGTGCAAAAGGGATTATAGTAGGCTTATATTGAGACCACCTGAGTGTGTTGAGTGGGTATTGGAAATTAACATCTTAAACAGGTATTTTCTCAATCAAGATTGAGATTCATACCAAATATAAATACCATGTTGCTTATTAAGGGGATGAGGGTGATGGTGTTGAAGTTATCTTCACCTCTGCTGTGCTATGAGGTCTGCGTGGAGCTCAGTGCCAGTAAGGTTACTGGCTTGGCAGGGACTGGTGTGGGAGTACATTTTCATTTTAAAGCTGGAGAAAAACATCAGAAACTCGACAGAGGAAGAGCAAGTGAACAGAAATGCGGTCAATTAAAAACAGTATTTTGTTTTTTTTCTCTTGTACAATATCACATTGTTACACTTATGGTATACTATTTAAATCTGTGGGTCATTTATGAAGGGCCTGTTTTCTGAGCTGAATGCAGATTTTATGATTTTACAGATTTGGGAATCATGACATGCGAAAGCAACCACCTGAGGTATAGAGGAGAGCCTTCCTTCCATTCTTGCCCATCAAACTGGCAGAAATCGCCACAGACCGCAGTTGAATAGCTCCCACCAGTGCAGCATCATATTTAGGTTCGTAGACAGAAGTGGATGCATTTTCTTTCAATTGTTAAAGATTACACAGTGGCTTGTAAAAGTATTCACCCCTTTGGCATTTTTCCTATTTTGTTGCTTTACAACCTGGAATGAAAATTGATTTTTTGGGGGGGACTGTATCATTTGATTTACACAACATGCCTACCACTTTGAAGATGCAAAAATGTTTTTCTTGTGAAACAAACAAGAAATAAGACAAAAAAAACTGAAAACTTGAGTGTGCATAACTATTCACCCCCCCAAAGTAAATTCTTTGTAGAGCCACCATTAGCAGCAATTACAACTGCAAGTCTCTTGGGGTATGTCTCTATAAGCTTGGCACATCTAGCCACTGGGATTTTTGCCCATTCTTCAAAACCGCTCCAGCTCCTTCAAGTTGGATGGATTCCGCTGGTGTTGCGCAATCTTTAAGTCATACCACAGATTCTCAATTGGATTGAGGTCTGGGATTTGACTAGGCCATTCCAAGACATTTAAATGTTCCCCTTAAACCACTTGAGTGTTGCTTTAGCAGTATGCTTAGGGTCATTGTCCTGCTGGAAGGTGAACCTCTGTCCCAGTCTCAAATCTCTGGAAGACTGAAACAGGTTTCCCTCAAGAATTTCCCTTATTTTGTGCCATCCATCATTCCTTCCATTCTGACCAGTTTCCCAGTCCCTGACGATGAAAAACATTCCCACAGCATGATGCTGCCTCCACCATGCTTCACTGTGAGGATGGGGTTCTCGGGGTTATGAAAGGTGTTGGGTTTGTGCCAGACATAGCATTTTCCTTGATGGCCAAAAAGCTACATTTTAGTCTCATCTGACCAGAGTACCTTCTTCCATATGTTTGGGGAGTCTCCCACATGCCTTTTGGCAAACACCCAACGTGTTTGCTTATTTTTTTCTTGAAGCAATGGCTTTTTTCTGGCCACTCTTCCGTAAAGCCCAGCTCTGTGGAGTGTATGGCTTAAACTGGTCCCATGGACAGATACTCCAATCTCCGCTGTGGAGCTTTGCCCCTCCTTCAGGGTTATCTTTGGTCTCTTTGTTGGCTCTCTGATTAATGCCCTCCTTGCCTGGTCCGTGAGTTTTGGTGGGCGGCCCTTTCAGGTTTGTTGTGGTGCCATATTCTTTCCATTTTTTATAATGGATTTAAATGGTGCTCCGTGGGATATTTTTTTATAACCCAACCCTGATCTGTACTTCACAACTTTATCCCTGACCTGTTTGGAGAGCTCCTTGGTCTTCATGGTGCTGCCTGCTTGGTGGTGCCGCTTGCTTAGTGGTGTTGCAGACTCTGGGGCCTTTCAGAACAGGTGGATATAGTCTGAGATCATGTGACACTTAGATTGCAAACAGGTGGACATTATTTAACTAATTATGTGACTTCTGAATGTAATTGGTTGCACCAGATCTTATTTATGGGGTGGCGGGTAGCCTAGTGGTGAGAGTGTTGGACTAGTAACCGAAAGGTTGCAAGATCAAATCCCCGAGCTGACAAGGTAAAAATCTGTCGTTCTGCTGCTGAAGGAGGCAGTTAACCCACTGTTCCTAGGCTGTCATTGAAAATAATAATTTGTTCTTAACTGGCTTGCCTAGTAAAATATAAATTAGGCGCTTCATAGCAAAGGGGGTGAATACATATGCATGCACCACTTTTCAGTTTTTTATTTTTCTGAAACAAGTTATTTTTTTCATGTCACTTCACCAATTTCAACTATTTTGTGTATGCCATTACTTGAAATCCAAATAAAAATCAATTTAAATTACAGGATGTAATGCAACAAATTAGGAAAAATGCCAAGGGGGATGACTCCTTTTGCAAGGCACTGTATGTCTGACCATTAGACCCAAAAATGGAATCTGAGATGGAACATTAATCAAATAATGTTGCTTTGGTATAATATTAGTTTCAGGGAAAAGCTCTTTCACATGCTCCTCAATAAGACATTTCTAATTTGACAGTGTTTGAAGAGTAATAACTGGTGCAGAGATAATCTGAACTCTCTCTATCAATGTCAAAATAACTTTAATATATTCATTTCCTTCAACAATGTCTAATAAAATGTTTCATATTTTAAGGAGAACAAGCATTTTCCCTGAGGACTGCTTGGTTTTATTATAATTTGATGCCAATTGGACATGGTTTATCTCTTACATCAATGGGCGAGTAGGGAAAACCAAGGATAACAGCATTTAAAGTGTCCAAGTCCAATTGTCCTGAAAGAACTAGGTGTTTCAACACACACTTAATTTATAATGGAGCAATGTCTTGAAGAGTTTCTTAATAAGTCAGTGCTGGCCTTTTCAATTACACAGCATTGCCGAATATGTCCGTTCAATGTCCTTTGCAATAAACATCCTCATTAAACTACAAAAGTACATTCATAATGTCTACATTTGCTAATTGCAAATCCCACCATCTTTAAATCCACACAGCTAATTTTGGACTAAAGTGTCTCCACAGAGAGAAATCAATGCACCATACATACAGTGCATTCAGAAAGTATTCAGACCGCTTGACTTTTTCCACATTTTGTTACTGTACAGCCTTATTCTAAAATGTATTAAATAAAAAATGGTCCTCATCAATGTACACGCAATACCCCATAATGACTAAGCGAAACAGCTTTTTAGATTTTTTTGGCTAATTTATACAAAATAAAGAACAGAAATACCTTATTTACATAAGTATTCAAACCCTTTGCTGTGAGACTTGAAATTGAGCTCAGGTGCATCCTGTTTCCATTGATCATCCTTGAGATGTTTCTACAGCTTGACTCGAATCTACCTGTGATAAATTAAATTGATTGGACATGATTTGGAAAGACACACATCGGTCTAAATAAGGTCCCACAGTTGACGGTGCATGTCAGCACAAAAACCAAACCATGAGGTTGAAGGTACGGTCAGGATTGAGACAGGATTGTGTCGAGGCACAGATTTGGGGAAGGGTACCAAAACATTTCCGCAGCATTGAAAGACCCCAAGAACACAGTGGCCTCCATCATTTTAAAATGGAAGAAGTTTGGAACCACCAAGACTCTTCCTAGAGCTGGCTGCCCAACCAAACTGAACAATCGGGGGAGAAGCACCTTGGTCAGGGAGTTGACCAAGAACCTGATGGTCACTCTGACAGAGCTCCAGAGTTCCTCTGTGGAGATAGGAGAACCTTCCAGAAAGACAACCATCTCTGCAGCACTCCACCAATCAGGCCTTTATGGTAGGGTCGTGACTTCACTTTAACATTAATCTGAAGACTGTTATTTATCTAATTAACTAACTATGTTGAATTGTTCCACGATTCAATTAATAATGTAACAAGTAACTCATTAGGATCTGGGGCACTATGAGAGAGGTTCTTTAAAGAGTTACCATCTCCCGAATTAAACTCTAAAATGTCTTTACCTATCACATCTATAAAAAGTCAACTTATTAATCATATCCTTGTATCGTATCATCATTCTGAACAGTTGTAACCTTCATCTGCAAAAACCCGAGCCTTACTTATCATTCAGTACTACACAAATTGGTTTAATTATTTATTTACTAGCTAATTAAATGGGACACAGGATAAACATACGCACTCTACACCAGTTATTGACTGGATAATTAATATGTTAAAAACAGGTCCCTAGCGGAATGACAACAACATGGCTGCTTGTTACAGAGATGAAGAGGTACACTTAACATTGGTACTTTCAAAAACTACTCTCACTTACAGTAACCATATACTTTGCAGATGAACCGCCACCAGCGTTGAGTAAGAAATCATGAATGTATTTACGTAAAATGCCTGTGTTCACCGAGGATCTCTCGCTGAACAGTGCCGTCTTGGAAAGGGGTTTGTGCCTTTTCACGGCATGCTTGTAAGGCTCTGATTGTCCAAAATGGTTCCAACAAGTGTTATTCTGTTGTGCTTCTTTGTAGTTGTCTGGTATCCAGTGACTTGTCGTGTAGTCCTGAACAGAACTACAGAGTTTATTCTCCTTCCATTCGCTCTTGAAGATGCTTCTTTGAAGATAGGCTAGCCAGCTGTATCGATGGTTCCCAGTGGTGTGATGAGAGTAGCGTAATACGATGGTTTGAGCAGAGTAGCAGAATGGTCCTACCTAAATACGCTTTCAAAGATACTTTACTTAGGACAGCTAGTCAGCCGTTCCAGTGATTGTCCGGGAGGTGAGTTTATCGTCTCTACCTCGTGTTGAGATTCAAAGGTCAAACCACTTTAAAATGTGCAGCTGCAGCTTCACGTCTTTCTGGTCTGGTATGTTAATTTCTTAACCCATCATTTATACAGTTTGTTCGAAAGGGGCGGTTCCATCAGGCTGATACGCTCTCTGACCTCACCCGGGGGCGTGACTCATCACGGTGCAAAGTTATGTAAAACAACTATCTCTTATAGCTTCCCAAATCACATCGTTCTCTTAACAAAAACACTCATAATTTTTCATATTATATGCTCAACACATAGTATGGAAACTTCATACATTTAGTGGGTATACTTTCCAAGACACAGTATTTTCTTTATAACATTTATGACATCACAAAATAAACAAAGTTACATTAGTGTTCTATAGATCACCTCTGACCATTCCCCACGTTGTATGTCAGAAATACTATTCCAGTATTCACTTTTGAACATGTTAGAGTTTCGGTGGGAAAAGTCTATTGAAATAAAGTACATTACATTGGTGAATCTTGGAGAGGGAGACCTGAATCTTCTCCCCTAGATTTACAACAGGACGTCAGTTGTTAATCCCCACTAGTCCCCCCCCCCCCCCCACATCCCCCATCCCCACTCTCTCTGTGGGTGAGAGGGGGTCTGATTGAAGTTATTCATTGCAAACCTGATCTGACCTATTTGGATTCTCGTGGACAGTCAAGACAGTAGAGTGGCCAGAGGGAAGCCACTCCTCAGTAAGGCACATTTTTTGCAAAAAGGCACCTAAAGGACTCAAGGACCATGAGAAACAAGATTGAGCTCTTTGGCCTGAATGCCAAGTGTCATGTCTGGAGGAAGCCTGGCACCATCCCTATGGTGAAGCATGGTGGTGGCAGTATCATGCTGTGGGGATGTTTTTCAGTGGCAGGGACTGAGAAACTAGTCAGGATCGAGGGAAAGATTAATGAAGCAAAGTGTACAGAGAGCTTCTTGATGATAACCTGCTCCAGACTGTCAGGACCTCAGACTGGGGTGAAGGTACACCTTCCAACAGGACAACGACCCTAAGCACACTGCCAAGGCAATGCAGGAGTGGCTTCGGGAGAAGAGTGGCCCAGCCAGAGCCTGGACTTGAACCCGATCGAACATCTCTGGAGAGACCAGAAAATAGCTGTGCAGCAATGCTCCCCATCCAACCTGACAGAGCTTGAGAGGATCTGGAGGGAAGAATGGGAGAAACTCCCCAAACACAGGTGTGCCAAGCTTGCAGCATCATACCCAATAAGACTGGAGGCTGTAATTGCTGCCAAAGGTGCATCAACAAAGTACTGAGTAAAGGGTCTGAATACTTACGTAAATGTGACGTCAGTTTTTTTCTTTTTAAATACATTTGCAAAAATTAAAAAATATATATTTTTGCTTTTGTCATTATGGAGTATTGTATGTAGATTGATGAGAAAAAAGCTAACAATTTAATCAATTTTAGAATAAGGCTGTAACGTAACAAAATGTGTAAAAAGTCAAGGGGTCTGAGTACTTTCCAAAGGCACTGTATATCTCTTTCTCCCCATTGACAGTTAGAATTTGAACACCATTGTGCAATAGAACCAAGTCCTTTTGAATTCTTTGCAATATCGCTTCAACCTCATACTGAGAAAGGTCATGTAATTTTGCAATTGATATTTCCCAACATATAATAAACTATAAGTAACTTCTTCTTTGAGGTATGGGAGCCTAAAGCATTATACAACTCAATTTTGTCTGTATATAAAACAATTGTAAAGCAGTGGGTTTTCACGGAAAACAATGGAGGTGATCGTATAAGGTCCCCATCTACAATGTCATATAAAATCTGGCAAATGAATCTTCAAATGTGTCAAATATTTCCATTGCTTCTTTTTCCAGTTGACTTCCTGAATTCTGAAATTCCATTATGAGCTGATCCCGGAGGTTGTTGATGAGTAATCCCTGGTACTGCCACACCTCTGGCACAATGTCCTTAACGTTGCTCTGAAAAACGTAAGAAAATAGGGAGAATTTAACATTAATCAGACACTGCTGGATCATGCAGATCATCGAAAAACATTAACGGGAGGATGACCTTTGATGTATGGGCATAGCTCTCCTGTAAAATCAAGAGTACAACATTATAGGCTACCCATTGTTGTGTATTGTGTATGTACAGTCAAAATAGCAATAGCCATAAAGTGCAAGCTAGATGGCTTATCCACAAACTCACTTAGCTAATTACTTACCGGTAACGTTACCACCATGGTCTCCGGTTCATGTTCCTCAGAGCTCTGGGTCGGAAGGAGGGGAAGCAGAGCCGCTGGAGGTAGGCCTAGAGGAACGTTGCGACAATTCTGCTAGAACGTTTAGATCCTGTGGTGCTTGGTCCGATGGGTTAGGATTCTCATTTGTGAAGCCAGCATATATTGGCAAACCAGTAGTATCAAAATTCCTCAAATGTTCCGGTGCTCTGGCAACACACATCATTCTCCAAATTCCCAAAATGCTGAAGGGTTCTGGTTGCACGTGGTCGCATGTTGTTCTCAGCTAACGACGATGATACCCCTCAGTCAAGGTGATCCCCAGTTGTGGGTTCGCTTGATATGGTACTAGAAAGAGCGTAGACTCAATGACTATGAGTACGATATATTTGTCTCAACAAAGCTTTAAGTGTCAGAGCCACATATGTATAACATATCACACAGCGCCAAATTATTATTTCTGTAACGCGATACAGCGAGCTAGCTACCCTTATGCCGTTGTAGTACCCCATCAAACGTTAACTAACTCACTTACAGAAGCAGAACACGGGTGAAAAGACAAATGTTTGATGTTACTGTATAGAGCAAGTTTTCAAGGTGTTTGTGGGGGCTGCCAAGTGCAGGTTAAACTGAAATGCGGCGCTATGGATCCGACCGCAGATCTGGGGTCATTTCGGAGAAGCCCCAGAGCCATGCTTTCCTTGGAGGAGTGGATTTTGCTTGATTGGAAAGTTTATTTTGTGAACTTAGTTGTTGCTTCTTGTTGAAAAGGCAGCTGCTAACTTTAGCTTGCTATAGCTAGCTATCCTCTTCCTCCATTTCTGAATGAATTTGTAGCTAGTGTAGCACCCCGTATTATCGGCATATTCAACAGCGTTATCTTGTGATCAAGCTATCAATGTTTTGTGATTATTGGTGTGATTAAAATGTTAGCTAACAGGTTAGCAATTAGCATGGTTGACATTTCAGGGGAAATACTACTACTATCAGCTTTTTTGTTAAGCGGTTTAGCAAAAATAATACGTCCAGTATATCGGCACATGGTCCAGAATTATTGGCCAACTTACTATTTTGTTGAATTACAAGATATATCCATTTAATTTAATTCAAAAAAGAGATACCAACCTCGTATCCGAAGTGTTTACTAGATAGTTGACTAGTTGGCTAGCGTTCCGGTAAAACATTTTTTACTTGCCTGTCACCTTTACATCGCATAGCCCGGTGCGCCCTCCTGTAGACTCTAATGTTTTGCGAAAGTAGATAAAAGTTTAATACTAACATAAATTAGCTACAGGACTGTTTTGCTAGCACAGACTGGAATATGTTCCGGGATTCATCCAACGGCATTGAGAAGTATACCACGTCAGTCATCTGCTTCATCAATAAGTGCATCGACGACGTCGTCCCCACAGTAACTGTGTGTACATATCCCAACCAGAAGCCATGGATTACAGGCAACATCTGCATCTAGCTAAAGGGTAGAGCTGCTGCTTTCAAGGAGCGGGACACTAATCCTGACGCCTATAAGAAATCCCGCTATAACCTCAGACAAACAATCAAACAAGCAAAGCGTCAATACAGGATTAAGATTGAATCCTATTACACCAGCTCTGATGCTCGTTGGATAAGGCAGGGCTTGAAAACTATTACGGTCTACAAAGGGAAACCCAGACGCGAGCTGCCCAGTGACGCGAGCCTACCAGACGAGCTAAATGCCTTTTATGCTCGCTTCGAGGCAAGTAACACTGAAGCATGCACGAGAGCCCCAGCTGTTCTGGATGACTGTGTGATAACGCTCTCAGTAGCCGATGTGAGCAAGACCTTTAAGCAGGTCAACATTCACAAAGCCGCGGGGCCATATGGATTACAGGACGTATACTCAAAGCATGCGCTGACCAACTGGCAAGTGTCTTCACTGACATTTTCAACCTCTCCCTGACTGAGTCTGTAATACCTACATGTTTCAAGCAGACCACCATAGTCCCTGTGCCCAAAGAAGTGAAGGTAACCTGCCTAAATGATTACCGCCCGTAGCACTCACGTCGCTAGCTATGAAGTGCTTTGAAAGACCGCCCCAACAGATCCACAGATGACGCAATCTCAATCGCACTCCACACTGCCCTTTCCCACCTGGACAAAAGGAACACCTATATGAGAATGCTGTTCATTGACTACAGCTCAAGGTTCAACACCATAGTACCCACGAAGCTCATCACTGAGCTAAGGACCCTGGGACTAAACACCTCCCTCTGCAACTGGATCCTGTACTCCCTGCTCACCCACGACTGCGTGGTCAAACACGACTCCAACACCATCATTAAGTTTTCTGACGACACAACAGTGATCAACACAACAGCCTGATCACGGACAACTATGAGACAGCCTATAGGGAGGAGGTCAGAGAACTGGCAGTGTGGTGCCAGGACAACAACCTCTCTCTCAATGTGAGCAAGACAAAGGAGCTGATCGTGGACTACAGGAAATTTCGGGCCGAACAGGCCCCTATTAACATCAACGTGGCTGTAGCGGGTTGAGAGATAAGTTCCTTGGTGTTCACATCACCAACAATCTATCATGGTCCAAACACACCAAAACAGTCATGAATAGGGCACAACAAAACATTTTCCCCCTCAGGAGACTGAAAAGATTTGGCATGGGTCCCCACATCCTCAAAAAGTTATACAGCTGCACCATCCTGACCGGTTGCATTACCGCCTGGTATGGCAACTGCTCGGCATCTAACCATAAGGCGCTGCAGAGGGTAGTGCTTACTGCCCAGTACATCACTGGGGTCAAGCTTCCTGCCATCCAGGATCTATATAATAGGTGGTGTCAGAGGAAAGCCTATAAAATTGTCAGAGACTCCAGTCATCCAAGCGGTACCGGACCGCCTAGTCTAGGACCAAAAGGCTCCTTAACAGCTTCTACCGCCAAGCCATAAGACTGCTGAACAATTAATCAAATGGCCAACGGACTATTACATTGTACAATGCTGCTACTCGCTGTTTATTATCTATGCATAGTCACTTCACCCCCAGCTACATGTACAAATTACCCCTAACCTGTATCCCCGCACACTGACTCGGTACAGGTACCCCCTGTATATAGCCTCGTTTTTTTTTTTTTTACTTTAGTTTATTTGATAAATATTTTCTTTACTCTTCTTGAACTGCATTGTTGGTTAAGGGCTTGTAAGTAAGCATTTTACGGTAAGGTCTACACTTGTTGTATTCAGCACATGTGACAAATAAAGTTTGATTTGATGAATCATTTAGGTAAAAAGTTGGATATTAAATGATGTGTGGGCTGTCGCGCAGTCTAATTTTAAAATATACAGCGTGTCCCACAAAATGTGTATATACAGTGAGGGAAAAAAGTACAATATTTGATCCCCTGCTGATTTTTTACGTTTGCCTACTGACAAAGAAATGATCAGTCTATAATTTTAATGGTAGGTTTATTTGAACAGTGAGAGACAGAATAACAAGAAAGAAATCCAGAAGAACGCATGTCAAAAATGTTAGAAATTTATTTGCATTTTAATGAGGGAAATAGGTAGATATCACTATGGTAGATATCACTATGGTAGATATTTGCCTTAGTTATCTGAATCAAGTTTACAAACTTTCAAGTTTACCTAAGTTTCAAATATTCAACTTCTCAGATGTATTCAGATTGTTTTAAAATGTAGTTCTCCAAATTCAAATGAAATTCTCCAAATTCTAATTCATAACCAGAGACAACATCCTGGTACTATTCAGCCAGGAAAGGCAGAGGAGAACAGATAGAATCAAATGTTCTCTGTGGTAAATAGAAGCTTCTGGCGGTTTCTGAAGCCCATGTGGCATGTTTAATTAATTGTATTCCTATGAGTTTGGATCTAGCGTTTGAACCGTTTGTGCTAAAACCTATATGGATGTTCCTTCTATTCCCCTCCATGATGATCACAGGCCACACAGATGCTTCTGTTTGCCACATAAAGTTGCATTGTTGTGCAGTAGGCCTGATTTTGAACCCAGACAGTTATATTGGTGCCTTGATCTCTGAGTAGGAGGTCAAAGGGGGGTGAAATGTAACCAAAGTGGTTTGATGAATTATGCTCTTTTGATGAGTAACCTTGCTGTAGACTTGAAGACTTGTGTTATCTTCCTGAACACATCCATATGGGCTTTAGCTAAGTGGGCTAACAGTCTTATGACACGCAGGAGAACCAGTTCGAACCCAGACAGTCACAAGAGCAAGATTAAATAGGTAGTGGAAAAGCTATCCTTAGAAATACGATGACAGGGCTATTGAACTGTATTCTTATGCTGGCCAAATTGCGCTTTTGATCACACTCCGTTCTAACGTGACCTGTCCTGTGTAATCATTATAGAGGGGAATAGAAGCAACGTCCATGTTCCAGAGAGTCTTAGCTTTCAGGAATGGGGTCCTAATAGTTTAAAGCCAAACGGTTCGAACACTTGAGCCAATTTCAAAATAAATTCAACATGCCACATTGGCTTCAGAAACCGCCAGAAGCTTTTCTTTTTTTTACCACAGAGTGTTTCCTTCCATCTGTTCTCCTCTACTTTTCCTGGCTGACCAAGTGCCAGGATGTTGCAGAGGCGAAGCCTGGCTCACCCAATCAAGCTGGCTTTAAATATACTGCTCAAAAAAATAAAGGGAACACTTAAACAACACATCCTAGATCTGAATGAAAGAAATAATCTTATTAAATACTTTTTTCTTTACATAGTTGAATGTGCTGACAACAAAATCACACAAAAATAATCAATGGAAATCCAATTTATCAACCCATGGAGGTCTGGATTTGGAGTCACACTCAAAATTAAAAGTGGAAAACCACACTACAGGCTGATCCAACTTTGATGTAATGTCCTTAAAACAAGTCAAAATGAGGCTCAGTAATGTGTGTGGCCTCCACGTGCCTGTATGACCTCCCTACAACGCCTGGGCATGCTCCTGATGAGGTGGTGGATGGTCTCCTGAGGGATCTCCTCCCAGACCTGGTCTTGCATTAGGAGGAACCCAGGGCCAACCGCACCAGCATATGGTCTCACAAGGGGTCTGAGGATCTCATCTCGGTACCTAATGGCAGTCAGGCTACCTCTGGCGAGCACATGGAGGGCTGTGCGGCCCCCCAAAGAAATGCCACCCCACACCATGACTGACCCACTGCCAAACCGGTCATGCTGGAGGATGTTGCAGGCAGCAGAACGTTCTCCACGGCGTCTCCAGACTCTGTCACGTCTGTCACATGTGCTCAGTGTGAACCTGCTTTCATCTGTGAAGAGCACAGGGCGCCAGTGGCGAATTTGCCAATCTTGCTGTTCTCTGGCAAATGCCAAACGTCCTGCACGGTGTTGGGCTGTAAGCACAACCTCCACCTGTGGATGTCGGGCCCTCGTACCACCCTCATGGAGTCTGTTTCTGACCGTTTGAGCAGACACATGCACATTTGTGGCCTGCTGGAGGTCATTTTGCAGGGCTCTGGCAGTGCTTCTCCTGCTCCTCCTTGCACAAAGGCGGAGGTAGCGGTCCTGCTGCTGGGTTGTTGCCCTCCTACGGCCTCCTCCACGTCTCCTGATGTACTGGCCTGTCTCCTGGTAGTGCCTCCATGCTCTGGACACTACGCTGACAGACACAGCAAACCTTCTTGCCACAGCTCGCATTGATGTGCCATCCTGGATGAGTTGCACTACCTGAGCCACTTGTGTGGGTTGTAGACTCTGTCTCAGGCTACCACTAGAGTGAAAGCACCGCCAGCATTCAAAAGTGACCAAAACATCAGCCAGGAATCATAGGAACTGAGAAGTGGTCTGTGGTCCCCACCTGCAGAACCACTTCTTTATTGGGGGTGTCTTGCTAATTGCCTATAATCTCCACCTGTTGTCTATTCCATTTGCACAACAGCATGTGAAATTTATTGTCAATCAGTGTTGCTTCCTAAGTGGACAGTTTGATTTCACAGAAGTGAGATTGACCTGGAGTTACATTGTGTTGTTTAAGTGTTCCCTTTATTTTTTTGAACAGTGTATATTTAGAAACATTTCAAATGAAATAAATTCATTTGATGTGTTTGTATTGTCTCCTGACTAATCAGAAATGTTGAAAAATTCAGTCGGAGGTTCCTGAGATCTAATTGGTTATATCGCAATCATATTGGAACCACTACTAATATGTGAGTTTTCCCCACTACAGCGATCAATGGAAAATTGCAGTGTTTCTCATGGAAGTGGTATGGACAGTATTATTGGCTGGAATACAGTTCGACACTATGGAAGGCTAATTTGTTAGAGACAGATATAAGGATCGGAAGCACCTTCACAAGGCATGCTTCAAGCACCAGGCTAGCAAACCTCATTCTTTTACACTGGATACATTTGAAGGCTACAGAGAAAGCCATAGCAATCAAAGCCAGGGTAATGTTGTAAATCAACTTAACTGCAAGCTCATAGACTATTCATTTATAGAGAGCAATCGTGATCACGTCAAAGTGGTTCTGGAAATGTTTATGCTATGTACTAAACAGGAAATAGCACATTGTGAACATAAGGACAGTGAAGAGGCCCTTAATAAGGGCACCTTTTATTTATTTTTTAATTCATATCCAAATATGATTTTAAAAACTCTAAATAGGCTGACTGAGCTGCAATCCTGGTTCCAGGAGGTTCAGTATGGAATAATGAGAGTAGCAGAGGCCTGTCTGCCAGGTTCTAGGACTTTTTTACAGACTTTTTCACTGGTGGCCCCATGTGATCCCTATCATATCTTTGAGGATTCTGAATTAAAACCTGTTAGGGCTAGGGGGCAGTATTTGCACGGCTGGATAAAAAAACGTACCCGATTTAATCTGGTTACTACTCCTGCCCAGTAACTAGAATATGCATATAATTATTGGCTTTGGATAGAAACACCCTAAAGTTTCTAAAACTGTTTGAATGGTGTCTGTGAGTATAACAGAACTCATATGGCAGTCAAAACCCTGAGACAAATCCTGACAGGAAACTGAAATCTGATGTGTGGATATCACTTCAAACATTTGCCATTGAAACACACAGGGGCTTGCGTCCCCAGTCTTTACAAAGTGTTTTGAGCCTCCTACCATCAAAATTGACTGAAAGAGAGGATGTTTACCTTGGTCACAGGAAATGGGCCATTACCATTGTGACGTCGGCGCCCATGGGTACTCTCCCTTTTCGAAACGTTTTGAAAAACAATGCAACCGTCCCAATGGAATATTATTGAAGCCCTGGTTGAAAAAGCCCCTAAAGATTTATGTTATACAACGTTTGACATGTTTGAACGAACTTAAATATATTTTTTTTGCTCATTCCTGACGACAAGTCAGATGCATACGGTATATTTTCACTAGCCTTCGGAGCGCGCTAACACTATTGGGACATAAATTATTAACTTTTTTGAACAAAACTACATTTGTTATGGACCTGGGATTCCTAGAAGTGCCTTCTGATAAAGATAATCAAAGGTAAGGGATTATTTACAATAGTATTTTTGATGGTTGATCGTTCCAAGATGGCTCAAAACATGTATAGCCTAGACTATTTTTCTGGGCATACCACGTCGTTTATTGCAAAGTGTGATTTCCCAGTAAAGTTATTTTTAAATCTGGCAAAGAGATGGCATTCAAGACATGTTAATCTATAAGTCTTTGAATGACAATATTACATTTTAACAATGTTTTCGAATAGTAATTTTGTAAATTGTAGCGCTAATAAACCGGAAGCATTTGAGGCAAAATATTTTCTGAACGTCATGTGCCGATGTAAAATGCTGTTTTTATATATAAATATGAACTTTATCGAACAAAAAATGCATGTGTTGTGTAACATGATGTCCTAGGAGTGTCATCTGATGAAGGTTGTCAAAGGTTAGTGCTGCATTTAGCTGTGTTTTGGGTATTTGTGATGCATGCTAGTTGCTTTGAAAATGGCTGTGTGATTATTTCTGGCTGGGTACTCTGCTAACATAATCTAATGTTTTGCTTTTGCTGTAAAGCCTTTTTGAAATCGGACAACGTGGTTCGATTCAGGAGAGGTGTATCTATAAAACGGTGTAAAATAGTCATATGTTTGAGAAATTGAAGTTATAGCATTTATGAGGTTTTGCATTTAGCGCGACGTGATTCCACTGGCTGTTGATTAGGGTGGGACGCAAGCCTTCCACTGGC
Source organism: Salmo trutta (assembly GCF_901001165.1). NCBI lineage: Eukaryota > Metazoa > Chordata > Actinopteri > Salmoniformes > Salmonidae > Salmo > Salmo trutta. Next base: position 7,375,916 of record NC_042965.1, on the reverse strand, counting down.
CCAGAGAGGTTAACCATGTTTATTCAGCAACTGACAGGCTATGTACTGTATGATGATTTCATGTTTTTATGCCTGCCTTGGTAGGCCAGGTTAAAGTTTGCTGATTCAAGTGAGCTAGTGTATTCATACCCTCCGTGGTATTATTTATAACGATTTCATGTTTTCATGCCTGAATGCCTATACAGGAGTGTTTGCTTATTCAAAGTGAGCCATTCATTTCATACTGTACCTGCCATACAGTTCAAGATATAGGCCAAAGGTTTTTGTGCTGTATTGTGTGTGGCTATTTTCATATGGCAGAAAGTGTGCAATTTTGAGCTTAATGAAAACACTTTCAGGGCTTTCTATTCTTCCTTGTGCAATAAGCTGTTTGCACATAATCCAATCCAGTACCTAGCCGGTGTCCGGCCGATGCGCTTACCCACAGTTGCCAGCTTAATAATGTAATTTTGCTTTACAGCAGATGCTGTAATATATTTTACAATATTATTTTCCTCGCTGTAGAACATGTCACAGCATCCCTGCTGTACATTTACAGGGATGGTGTAATATTTAACAGTAAGAAAAATTGTAACGTGAAATACTCTATTACAGCATCTCTGCAGTCAAGCAAAATTACAGTATTAAGCTTGCAACTCTGGTGCCAGGATAATGCTGTAAATGTACAGGGAAATTCTCCCCGAAATCTAAATGTAAGAAAAACAATACATTTGTACTTAATACATTTATTCAAATTAGTAACAACAAATTAACAACAGAATTGACAATAGAAGTAATAAGAAGTTAAGACATGTAACCAAATAAGAGCATCATTTCAACACTAATTTAAAAACTATTGTGTGCCTGTGTGTGTGTCTGGTGTAGAGGAGAGAGAGACAAAGAGAGAGAGAGAGATGGAGTTAAAATTGGGATTGGGAAGGGGTTTTGGTGGTGGTAATGATTTGTCAGCTCTTCAAATCTATAGGGCAAGCATAGAAAAAGAAAGAATAGAATAAGAGACAGAGAGCAGCAGGCCTGTTACTCTGTGGGTAAAACGAAAGGTGACAAGGTACATATGATTTCGTATGTGTGTCCTTACCTCACTGCAGGTCTTCATTCAAACTTAGTGAGCTCTTGGAAGAATGGTGCACCCCTCTGAATGGCATGTATACAGTGCATTCGGAAAGTATTCAGACCCCTTGACTTTTCCCAGATTTTTTTACGTTACAGCCTTACTCTAAAAGTTATTAAAATGTAAAAAAGAAAAGATCCCCACAGAATGATGCCGCCACCACCATGCTTCACCATTGGGATGGTGCCAGGTTTCCTCCAGATGTGACGCTTGGCATTCAGGCTATTCAGGTCATTCAGACGCTTGGCATTCAGGACAATCTTTGTTTCATTAGACCAGAGAATCTTGTTTCCTTTAGGTGCCTTTTGGCAAACTCCAAGCGAGCTGTCTTGTGCCTTTAACTGAAGAGTGGCTTCCATCTGACCACTCCACCATAAAGGCCTGATTGCTGGAGTGCTGCAGAGATGGTTGTCTTTCTGGAAGGTTCTCCCATCTCCACAGATGAACTCTGGAGCTCTGTCAGAGTGACCATTGGGTTCTTGGTCACCTCCCTGACCAAGGCCCTTCTCCACAAAATTGTTCAGTTTGGCCAGACGGCCAGATGTAGGAAGAATGTTGGTGTTTCCAAACTTCTTCCATTTAATAATAAAGGAGGCCACTGTGTTCTTGGGGACCTTCAATGCTGCAGACATTTTTTGGTACCTTTCCCCAGATCTGTGCCTCAACACAAACCTGTCGCGGCACTCTACGGACAATTCCTTCAACCTCATGGCTTGGTTTTTGCTCTGACATGCACTGTCAACTGTGGAACCTTATATAGACAGGTGGGTGCCTTTCCAAATCCTGTCCAATCAATTGAATTTACCACAGGTGGACTCCAATGAAGTTGTAGAAACATATCAAGGATGACCAATAGAAACAGGATGCACCTGAGCTCAATTTCGGAATCTCCTAGCAAGGGTCTGTATAATTATGTAATTAAGCTATTTCCGTTCTTCATTTTTAATAAATGTTTTCACTTTGTCGTTATGGGGTATTGTGTGTAGATTGATGAGGAAAAATAAATAATTTCATCAATTTTAGAATAAGGCTGTAACGTAACATAATGTGGAAAAAGTCAAAGGTTCTGAATAATTTCTGAATGGACTGTACACAATCCATGTCTCAAGGCTTAAAAATTATTTAACCGGTCTCCTCCCTTTCATCTACACTGATTGAAGTGGATTTAACAAGTGACATCAATAAAGGATCATAGCTTTTACCTGGATTCACCTGGTCAGTCTATTTCATGGAAAGACCAGGTATCCATAATGTTTTGTACACTCAGTGTATATCCAATATATACTGAAAACAATCTAAATGCAACATGAAACAATTTCAAAGATTTTACTGAGTTACAATTCATATAGGAAATCAGTCAATTTCAATAAATTCATTCGGCCCTAATCTATGGATTTTACATGACTGAAAATACAGATGTGCATCTGTTGGTCACAGATACCTTAAAAAAAGTAGGGGCGTGGATCAGAAAACCAGTCAGTATCTGGTGTGACCACCATTTGCCTCATGCAGCGCGACACATCTCCTTAGCATAGAGCTGATCATGCTTTTGACTGTGGCTTGTGGAATGTTTTCCCACTCCTCTTCAATGGCTGTGCGAAGTTTCTGGATATTGGCAGGAACTGGAACACGCTGTCGTACACGTCAATCCAGTTGCATCCCAAACATGCTCAATGGGTGACATGCAGGCCATGGAAGAACTGGGACATTTTCAGCTTCCAGAAATTGTGTACAGATCTGTGCATTATCATGCTGAAAAATGAGGTCATGGAGGTGGATGAATGGCACAGCAATGGGTCTCAGGATCTCGTCACGGTCTCTCTGTGCATTCAAATTTCCATCGACAAAATGCAATTGTGGTTGTTGTCCGTAGCTTATGCCTGCCAATACCATAACCGTACAGCCACCATGAGCCACTCTGTTGTGGTAGAAATTATATAGGAAAGAGAGACTACAGATTCTTTCAAACAACACTTTATTATAAGGTTTGCAAAAATGGAGAATCAACTATCCACTCAACAGTGCATAGTTGAAAAGCTCAACGAACAGTGTAGGTTTTCAGCTTTTATAGAGAAGCACATCATTTTTGTATACGTGGCAATCAGCAGATAGTGTGTAAAATGCCATTAGTTGTCTGTGCAGATTTAACATAGTACGAGCTTGATAGCCCGAGGGCAATAGCCAGAGGGCTCAACCATCTAACTGCATTCACAACAACAAATAACTTAATGTGCTCCTTTCTGCAAGTTTCCATACATGTGACTTTCTGTAGATAGCATACCCACGGGATGTCACATGCTGCTGTTGCACCCAAACGGACCTTAGCTATATGCACAGTCTTATGACTAAGTCCCACAAAGTCAAGTTTGTATCAGGTTAGAAAAAAACACTAGCATATAACAAGAGACAGTTCTTTAAACAGTAAAAATGTATGGGGTCTTTTATTTCAGCTCATGAAACATTGGACCAACACTTTACATGTTGCGTTTATATTTTTATTCAGTGTAATTTATTAAATATATTGAGGAACAAATTCAAATAATAGAGCTAGATACACCTACTTCAAACCCTAGCGAACTAATAAAACATTGCTATAGCCTACAAAATACCACAGATTATTTTACCAGACTCACAACATTTTCCTTTATTTCTGTACCACCAGGTTTGCATACTACTGGTAAAGTGAACAGGTTTAGAGAATACTGTAACAAGGTTGTTTAAATTAACAAATGGTTAGCGGCTATACAGACACTCCTGGCCTGCAAAACTATGATTTATGCAGCTGAGAGCCGAGTGAACCAAATCACACAGTGTTGTGACAGCTAAGGAGGTGTTGTTGCCATTCATGCTCTCTCCATTGAGTAGACTATATCACAGTGACATCTAGATGGCTTCCAAATATGAGTTATTTATTGTGTAGGCTGCTATCCTACTTGAAATATAATCCTGGGGTAAAATAATTGACAGTACAGCTGGCGACACTGTGAGTGTGATAGGCTACAGCTGCCCAGTGCCTACTGCACCTTAGGTCGGCAGGCACCTCGATACATCACCATGCACTGGTCATTCATATCAGCTTTAGTGGCTCGCGAGTACGGCCTATGATGTGATTTGTCTGAAATACGTCCCGGTGTCAATCTGCAAAACAAATTTGTGCCGGTAACTGCTGGAAACAAGCCATTTTCTCTCTAGTAATGGTGAAAACATAACGTCACAAATCTGCGCTCAGTGTTTTGTCTACGGCACTGCAGGCTGCAATACAGCATATCATCACAATAATTATTATCTGGGTGATTTTTTTTCTTGGTCGCACAGCAAGACATTTACGAGCAATTTATAGCAAACCGAAATGGCTTGTGTCAACTTGTGCTAGCTAGCTAGCAAGGCTAGCTGCATAAACATGCAGTAATTCAATGTCGCTAGCTTTTGGCCCCCCCAAAAAATGAAAAGCCAATAAATAAAATTGTTGCAAGCCAAATTGACCAGGAGAAAAAACATTGGTAGCCAGGCTTTCAGCGCATTACCAACCACTTTAAAATATGAGCTGGAGGCAGTATGCATTTTGAAAAAATACTTAATTGTTTGAACCCTGAATGTTTTTATTCATATTATGAGGCATGTCTTACCTTGCTTGAAAATCTGACCATAAAAATGCAGAGGCAATTATTTTATCAAGTTTAGGGAAGCATACAATTTATCCTACCATTTCTACCGATCTGTGTGGCAGTTATGATTTTCATGGAACAGTTTCATTTAAATAACATTTTCGTTTCTCAAAGTCATTGTCACGTGGTTAATTGTGAAAATCTTAATTGATATGATAAAAGTATAAAAGTTAAAATTCAATTCATAGGTGAGCACCAGCCTCTGGCACATGGACACATTGGTAGGCCTACACCTGATCATTGTGGCTAAATAGCCTAAATGAGCAGATGGAACTCAGCGATGGCTAACGCAGCCTTTGGCATATAACTTCCATTGCCAACAGTAAAAATACATTAAGCAGACATATAAAAACAGTAGACAATATAGTGATAGAAATTCCAGTTCTTTCAATCACATTCATCTCTCTATTCAGCCTGTCTGCCTCCCTTTCTATATGTCTTGGCTAGTGAAAAGTAACATTGTATCAAATCAATCAACTGGATCCATCCATTGCATCAACTAGCCTATTCCGGGCCTCACAGTTTCCCACCCCAGTGAGCTCCGTTTACACAACTGTTTTTTTTGTGCAAGGGAAAGGTATTTTATAACTTTTCCACTGGATATTGAATCATCAGATCGTAATATTTTGCTCTTTGACACCGAGGCTTGGTGATTATCAAGGGGGAGATTGTTGGAAAGATTTTTAAAATAGGCCTACTGCGAGGGACTGTTAGACTATCATTTGCAATGCATGTAAAGAAAAAAACTATGACTTTGTTGACTTACTGTGTGAAGTGAAGAAAAAAATTACTGAGAAGCTCTGCTTATCGATAGTCTAAAAGTTTAACCACGTGGTATGGTTAAAGTTCAGTAGAGGAATGCATGGTCAAACCTTGGCTCTCTCTCTGAGGTGGTCTAAAGAAAGACATTTTGTGTGGGGGTTTTATACTGAACATAGAAAAGGCTGTCACATGACGCCTTGTCCTGTCTGTGTCCCTGGGGGCGTGCCGATGACTTAGTTAAGCTTTGAACAGAAATACAATTCTCTCACATTAACATCAGTACATAGCATCTCAACATATTCCAAATAGGTTTATCCTTATTCATTACTTGTATACAACCATTTAGATGTAAGTCTCATAGCTGAGGCTATTATATAAACATTATTATGGTATTATGGCATTATTGCATTATGGTATTATTGTCTCTCATGAGTTGTCATAAAATTGTACCAAGCGGACCAGTTCGTAGCTGGATTCTTCACCGATCTTTTATACCTTCTCCAGAACATAAATGTCGTTCGGTTCTCCAATCCTGTGAGGTGGAAGAATCCTTTGTCCTCTATACGAAACCCACTCTGTCTCAAAACTGTGGCCTGTTAGGCAGGACATTCCCTTTGGAATTTACGACCGCCTTCACACAGCCTTGTGTCAGAAGTATAGAGGTCAGGGATGGTGCATAGAAAACCCAGAGGGCAACGTCATGACACATACAATAATTTATCTTTCGTCTCTCTGTGTTTCTTAATTTCCCTTCAATTCGCAAGAGGCTGAATGTATCTCATGGGAGAAAGCATCTGAGCGAGCGAAGCAGCACCTGGTCCAAACGAGTATGACATTGTTGCCACCCGTAGCGTTGAAGGCAAGGGAAGCCAGCGAGCATCTGGCGTGCCTTGACAAAAAAAGTATAAAAAATGTGCCAATCAGCATTGAGCTAACTGTGAAGGTCCTGGCTCACCAAGAAAAAGTGCCAAGGGGAACAAGCTTGGATTTGGCTTCACTCCTAGCAGCTAGCTAAAAGGGGTTCTTCCTATATTAACCATGGATGGAAATAGGGATTTACTTAATTCTCCGTACTGCCCAATAATTATAACGGCGATTCTGATCCAACCATTAATTCATACATTGTTGTGCTCCTAGCCTGAGAGGATGGAAGTTCAATATGTAGCTAGATGTAGAAGGCTAATGTTAACTAGCTAACATTGCCCATGAATGAAAGTTGGGCTAGCGAAGAAGCAATTAGCCAGGTAGCCTAGGACAACAAAAAATAAAAGCGTGTACTGGATGACAGACTGATTCATTTCATCAATATGAAAGAGAGGAGGGTGGCTTTGGTATGCCCACACACACACACACACACACACACACACATATAATCAGAACCATGGACAGCGTGCTACCCTACAGAGTGCTGCTGAGGCTACTGTAGACCATCGTTGCGAAACAGTGTGTTTTAATAAATTATTTGGTGACGTGAAAATATTTAGTATAGTTTTATATAAAAGGATCACTTTTTTAAATGTTTCACCATTTTTGTTTTTATGAAACTCACTGGGGAGGATGGTCCTCCCCTTCCACCTCTTTTTTGCACTGTTGGAGCTAGCATTTCGCTACACCCACAATGCCATCTGCTAAATAGCTGTCTGCGATTAATCAAATTTGATTTGATGGGGAATTGATAAAAAAGAAATGTCCATGGTTCTGATTTATATGTGCGTGTGTGTGTGGGCGTACTTGTAGAAAAACGCCAATGCCACCCTCCTCTCTTTCATATTGATGAAACAAATCAGTTTGTCATACAGTACACGCCATGTACACGTAGTGTTTGCATAGTGTTCAAGTCATGGTAATGTTTCACGTTACGTGTCAGTTTGCTTGTAAGTTTATTATGAACGATTTTACCATGAACGCCTTAAAAACGTCTACATGTGTTACGCGTCGTGTTAGTTTAAGTGACTGTTTAGTTTATTATTTCATCTGTACAGGATCGGTGTCCCCCCGCGGGCTGGTTGAGCTAACGTAGGCTAATGTGATTAGCATGAGGTTGTAAGTAACAAGAACATTTCCCAGGCCATAGACATATCTGATAAGGGCAGAAAGCTTAAATTCTTGTTAATCTAACTACACTGTCCAATTTACAGTAGCTATAATAGTGAAAGAATACCATGCTATTGTTTGAGGAGAGTGCACAGTTATGAACTTGAAAATGTATTAATAAACCATTTAGGCACATTTGGGCAGTCTTGATACAACATTTTGAACCGAAATGCAATGATAAACGTTCCTTTCAAATGGTATCAAGAACATGCACATCCTTGCTTCAGATTTGGGTATGTCATTTTAGGCGAATTAAAACATTTTTTTTAAAAGGGTCTTAACATGAACGCCTTACAAATGTGTACATGACTTAGTAAAAAATATTTTTCATTGCCAGGGCAATCTAATCAATTTAATTTGTCGATTTAGATAACATAGTCATACAAAAAATGATTAGGCTAGTTGATATCGCAGCCAGCCACCATTACTGTGTAGATATGCCTATTTCTCACATCAATACAGACACAAGGGCTTCTTTGTTGAAGGTACCCTCTATTCAGAAATAAGAGGTAGCCTAGGTCTCTAGTGGCACATTCAAAACAACTCAGAAGTCGGCAATCTCTGACTTCTGACTTCAAGACAATTGGGAACCTGGAAAAAGACTGGGATTTTTTTTTTTTGGTCATCCAACTCGGAATTCCAATTCAGAAACTCTGCCATCTTTCTCTGACCTGAAAATCACTGATGTCATGATTTGACCTCCTTTTTTCCCCACTTCCCAGATTACCGGATTAACAGACACAATCACTGTCACCATGCAATCCTTAGGCTATACATTTCTGTGGCGATGTCTTATGGTTAAAAGCAGGGTTCGAATTGTGGGGTTATGTGAGGATATAGGCCTAACCCTTGTTATAGAGACAGGCAAAAAGCACATGCTACCCCTTGTTTGTTTAGCCTTAGGAAAAACAACGGTCCAGGTTATATAAAGCGATCTAGGATTATTTCCGCATAGTCTACTAGCCTATCGAAGGTCTTGCTCAGTCTCAACATCACAGGAAAATATGGTTGGTTTATTAAATGCTCCACAATTAGAATATTATTGGTAGGCTATGCCTGCCGCAAAATACCAAAAAGTTAGAATCGGTATGGGTCTATGCATAAACCAAACAATTGAACAGATAAAAACATGTATTATTCAGGAGAATCCCATTGAATCAGCCTATTCATTTCAGTGCAGTTGCATTCTTTCACATAACCTTAGTTTAAGCGGTACCAAAAACACAATAGCCTGTTTTGATCACAGATCATGATGAAGCATGAACATTTCAGCTGTTTGTCATTGATTTAGCCCACAATCACCTACAGATTTGATACATAAAAGACCTATATTTAAAGACCTATATTTAATCTTGATTTGACACACAAAAGCCTGACTAGGATCCACCACGTTATATTTGTTACCAATTAGGCTAAATGTATTCCAATTAGTAAGCTTTTGTTTTCCTATAATTTGCATAGGCTAGCCATTGCGATTAATGTCATTTACCATCTTCTGCTTTATCTATAAACAGGCACGGGGTAAAAAAGTATAATTTCGATGCACCCCTACACATTAATGTTACTTATCTTACAGGTCACAAAGCCAGGTAATTTCCACTCCATTCATATGCAAATACCTTTGATTCATACACTGGCTTGTCTGGCTGGAATGTTTTCATTTTAAACAGGTCTTCCCTTATCTAAACTGAAATAATATTATTTCAGTAGTCCTCTATTATGATTTTTTTTAAATCATGGCTCATAATATACCCTTGTGGTTGAAAATATATTTATTGTATGTCCAATGATACAATAATTAATGTTAAACTAACAAATACCATCAAGGGATACAATACAATTTACAATAATTAACACCTTATGAAACAGCTGTGAAAACCAATCTGGCAATATTTTAGATTTAAATATACACTGCTCAAAAAAATAAAGGGAACACTTAAACAACACAATGTAACTCCAAGTCAATCACACTTCTGTGAAATCAAACTGTCCACTTAGGAAGCAACACTGATTGACAACACATTTCAGATGCTGTTGTGCAAATGGAATAGACAACAGGTGGAAATTATAGGCAATTAGCAAGACACCCCCAATAAAGGAGTGGTTCTGCAGGTGGTAACCACAGACCACTTCTCAGTTCCTATGCTTCCTGGCTGATGTTTGGTCACTTTTGAATGCTGGCGGTGCTTTCACTCTAGTGGTAGCATGAGACGGAGTCTACAACCCACACAAGTGGCTCAGGTAGTGCAGCTCATCCAGGATGGCACATCAATGCGAGCTGTGGCAAGAAGGTTTGCTGTGTCTGTCAGCGTAGTGTCCAGAGCACGGAGGCGGTACCAGGAGACAGGCCCGTAAATCAGGAGACGTGGAGGAGGCCGTAGGAGGGCAACAACCCAGCAGCAGGACCGTTACCTCCGCCTTTGTGCAAGGAGGAGCAGGAGGAGCACTGCCAGCGCCCTGCAAAATGACCTCCAGCAGGCCACAAATGTGCATGTGTCTGCTCAAACGGTCAGAAACAGACTCCATGAGGGTGGTATGAGGGCCCGACGTCCACAGGTGGGGGTTGTGCTTACAGCCCAACACCGTGCAGGACGTTTGGCATTTGCCAGAGAACAGCAAGATTGGCAAATTCGCCACTGGCGCCCTGTGCTCTTCACAGATGAAAGCAGGTTCACACTGAGCACGTGACAGACGTGACAGAGTCTGGAGACGCCGTGGAGAACGTTCTGCTGCCTGCAACATCCTCCAGCATGACCGGTTTGGCGGTGGGTCAGTCATGGTGTGGGGTGGCATTTTTTGGGGGGGCCGCACAGCCCTCCATGTGCTCGCCAGAGGTAGCCTGACTGCCATTAGGTACCGAGATGAGATCCTCAGACCCCTTGTGAGACCATATGCTGGTGCGGTTGGCCCTGGGTTCCTCCTAATGCAAGACAATGCTAGACCTCATGTGGCTGGAGTGTGTCAGTAGTTCCTGCAAGAGGAAGGCATTGATGCTATGGACTGGCCTGCCCGTTCCCCAGACCTGAATCCAATTGAGCACATCTGGGACATCATGTCTCGCTCCATCCACCAACGCCATGTTGCACCACAGACTGTCCAGGAGTTGGCGGATGCTTTAGTCCAGGTCTGGGAGGAGATCCCTCAGGAGACCATCCACCACCTCATCAGGAGCATGCCCAGGCATTGTAGGGAGGTCATACAGGCACGTGGAGGCCACACACACTGCTGAGCCTCATTTTGACTTGTTTTAAGGACATTACATCAAAGTTGGATCAGCCTGTAGTGTGGTTTTCCACTTTAATTTTGAGTGTGACTCCAAATCCAGACCTCCATGGGTTGATAAATTGGATTTCCATTGATTATTTTTGTATGATTTTGTTGTCAGCACATTCAACTATGTAAAGAAAAAAGTATTTAATAAGATTATTTCTTTCATTCAGATCTAGGATGTGTTGTTTAAGTGTTCCCTTTATTTTTTTGAGCAGTATATAAACGTTGATATTTTTTTGGTACGTATGTCAATTTACTTTCAGACTTTTTTGTGCATTCACATGGCAATCACAGACTGAAATACAGAGTTCTGGTGTGTGGAATAGATAGGAGGTGGGTGCTGTGTGGGTGGGAGGTTCCGTCTGTCACTTGTTTTCAACAGGCAGTCAGTCTCAGAAGGGGGACTTGTAGAGGGAGACTGCAAAGTACAGGCGCTGCTGCTCGCTTTGTTCTGAGTGTTTGCAATGCTAGTGTTTTTAGCTAATCTGTGTATCTCACATTATGTGCCCAGTATGATAGTTTTCTTGCTGTTTCTTAGCAGATAATGACAACATGACAATAACAGTAGCAGTTGTAATGAAAAGTTGGAGGGTGGTTGGTAATGGGGGACATCAGGTGGATCTTTGTCTGGGTGTTAGGCAGAACCACTAGGTCCTGGAGAACAGGAGCAGAGTAAAGGGAACAGGGTAGGAGACGTAAACAAGCAAACACACTGGTTACACGATTATCAGGTATGTAAAAATGTTGTTATTGAATGATTTAATTTAAATGTTTGATTAGACATGCAATAATGTTAATGGCAGACAGAAAAGAAAGGATACCTGTCTGTAATTATTTATGCCAGTGGGGTTGATGAGGGAGGTAAGGGATGGTCCCTGGAAAAGATAGAGAAATTAGTTGTGAGAGAAACTCCAGGGTGCTGTCATGACCACTGGAGTCATACAGTACCTACCTGGAAGCAGCGGTTACTTAATGTGACCCAGTGGTTTCGCTTGAGATTGACTATTTGGAGAAACCCCTGGGCCAGTGTTGGTACCGCTGACAGCATGGCGATACCGCCCACCACGAGGAGGCAAATGCAAATAGTTATAATCTGAGATTTTTATATTCACCTTAACTTCTATGGGCTACGTGGGACGCTAGCGTCCCACCTGCGGGACACAGCCAGTGAAATATCAGGGCGGCAAATTCAAAACAAAATGTCATAATTCAACTTTCTCAAACATACAACTATTTTAAAGCTACACTTCTCCTTGATGTAACCACATTGTCCGATTTCAAAAAGGCTTTACAGCGAAAGCAAAACATTAGATTATGTTAGGAGAGTACATAGACAAAAATAATCACACAGACATTTTCCAAGCAAGGACATGTGTCAATAAAACCCAAAACACAGCTAAATGAAGCACTAACCTTTGACGATCTTCATCAGATGACACTCCTAGGACATTATGTTACACAATACATGTATGTTTTGTTCAATAATGTTCATATTTATATCCAAAAACAACATTGGCGCATGATGTTCAGAAAATGTATTCCCACCAAACCTCCGGTGAATGTGCACATCAATTTACAAAAATACTCATCATAAACATTGACAAAATATATAACAATTATTTTAAGAATTATAGATAGACTACTCCTGGATGCAACCGCTGTGTCAGATTTTAAAATAGCTTTACGGAGAAAGCACATGTTTCAATATTCTGAGTACATAGCTCGCCATCACAGCAAGCTATACAGACACCCGCCAAGTTCGGGGTCACCTAAACTCAGAAATAGTATTATAAATATTCTCTTACCTTTGCTGATCTTCGTCAGAATGCACTCCCAGGACTGCTACTTCCACAAGAAATGTTGTTTTTGTTCGAAATAATCCATATTTATGTCCAAATACCTCCGTTTTGTTCGTGCGTTCAGAGCACTATCCAAAGGCATAACGCGCGAGTGCGGTACCAGAGACGAAAAGTCAAAATGTTCCACTACCATACTGAGAAGCATGTCAAATGATGTTTACAATCAATCTTTATGGTATTTTTAACGTAAAATTGCGATAATATTCCAACCGGACAATAGCATATTCATTCAAGAAGAAAAATAAGGAACGGCGTGCTCGCAGGATCACGCATATCCAATCCCTTTGTCCACAGGCAGTCCACTGATTGACTGAGCTCCTATTATCTGCCCAGTGACAGGAAAATGCTGAAAGAACTTTCCAAAGGCTGTTGACAGCTCCTGTGGCTCAGTTGGTAGAGCATTTTTATATATATTGAGTTTAGTTGCAACGCCAGGGTTGTGGGTTCGATTCCCATGGGGGGCCAGTACAATATATATATATAAAAAATATATATACAAATGTATGAAATGTATGCATTCATTACTGTAAGTCCCTCTGGATAAGAGTGTCTGCTAAATGACTAAAATGTAAAATGTTGACAGCCAATGGAAGCCAAAGGAAGTGCAACGTGACCCCACAGAAACTGTAGTTTTGATAGAGAATCAAAAGAAGAACTACAATTCTGACTTTCCACTTCCTGGTTGGACGTTTTCTCAGGTTTTTGCCTGCCATATGAGTTCTGTTATACTCACAGACACCATTGAAACAGTTTTAGAAACTACAGAGTGTTTTCTATCCAAATCTAATAATATGCATATTCTAGTTTCTGGTCCAGAGTAGTAACCAGTTTAAATTGGGTACGTTTTTCATCCGGCCGTGAAAATACTGCCCCCTACACCTCAACAGGTTAAACAGACGGTGACCCCAGCTAGGAGCGAAAGAGCACCAAGGTTTCCCAGGTCTCGCCCAGATGTCAAAGAACTTGGTCCCCTTGATTCTCCTCCGGTGGATCTCCTTCTGTTCCTCCTGTGCCCTGTCCATGTTAAGTCTCACCTTGATTAATAATAGAAATAAATACAATTATATTTCATATTATCACAAATACATCTCTTATATATCTCTTGGAAGGCCAGAAAATAAATTATCACAGGACAATAATTTTTACCTGGTCAAAAAACTCCACATCCTTCTCAGTCCGTGCCTGAAGGTGGTCCTTGAAGGTGTTCAGATCTGATTTGACAACTTCCACCACATCAGGTGGAGTATCAGTGATCTAAAAGTATGTTATACAAAAATAGCAATAGCAAAGCACTAAGTCAATCACAAATGTTTTATACTACAGTATATGCAATAATTTTATATCAAATTGCATTGTTTACCTCAGTAAACAGCTGCGGCTCCCATCCGTACAGCTGACTGGACTGGACGCTGCTGTTGTGTGCAAAGATAATTACCTTCAGATTGTTCTCCCACCAAGTCCCGTTGGTCCGTTCATCCAACCTAGAGTCAACGTACATCTACACATTCACATTATATATAACTCACTGTACTATCAGTGTCCATTCAGGAAAACAATTACTTGAGGCCTATGCAAAACAATGCTACAACCATTACATTATTAACCACCAACATGTAAGCTGACATTGACTAAATCCAACTAGCCTAGAGCTAACTAGCGCTTAGCCAAGCTAAATTTGGTTAGCATTAAGCTAGCAAACTATTAAACACTATTTTCGTACAAATATTAACACTAACACATTTTGTTGTAATATCACAGATTTACATTACCTAAAGTAAACTGATCATTTGTTCTTAGAAAATAAAACAAATTGGATCTAAAACTGGGGAAATACCAACCAGTTTTTCACTCTATTAAAACTCCCTTCAATTGCCTTCAAACACCACCAAACTCGTGGACTATGTAACTAACCATGTTACCTCAATATTTTGAGTCATATTGCACTTTTGCACATTACATACCTGAATTAATAGGGTAAAATGATGAGACGGAGAAACGTTTGTTTTCAGAAGCGGTCATTCTCCAATATAGAAGAACTCTCCAAGCTCTCCATTGACGTCACAGCTCCCCTTAGCGGCAGTAAACATATACTGTACATACATTAAATGTAAATCCCTGGGAGGCCTAGAAAATGGCTCCATAAAATAATAAACAAATTAAAATAAAAAATATGACCATATGGCATATGCTTGGATACCACCTTGACATCTCTGATCTGCTTGCCTCAATAAATAAATGCTAGAACATTGGTAGCAAGGATTAGCTATTTGTATCTAGTCTCCTAATAATTGCATAACGGAGCAAGTTAGACACGTTATCTTTTGTTTGCATGCTAGCATGCCTTTTTTTGTCGGTCCTGTCAATGTTGAGTGATCACACATGCCTCACATAGAAGGTTACTTTGCCTGCTAGCAAATGTGTGCTAAAAGTGGGGATGTTTCATAGTATTTCTGATTTTCTTAATTCCCCACCACCACTGCAATATAGGCCTACACTAAGATAAAAAGGTGCTATCTACAAACTAAAAGGATTCTTCCGCTGTCCCCATAGGAGAACCCTTTTTGTTTCCAGGTAGAACCGCTTCTGTGTCTAGGTAGAACTCTTTTGGGCTCCATTCCACAGAGGGTTCTACATGGAACCAAAAAAGGGTTCTCCTTTGGTGACAGCCAGCGAACCATGTTGGAACCCCTATCTTAAAGAGTGTACTCAACCGTTTAGCTTGTTACGTTTACACCACTTCATTCTGTACCAAAACATCTGCCTGGTATCCAAGATAACACGCAACATAGCACAACCACCTTTGAAGGTTTTCGTCAACATCTGCTCAGACTTAAATAGCAGTGTTCCAAGAACCTCCACCAGGGGGGACTGTAGTATCCTCAAATGGACAAAAAGGAGACAAGAGCGTACCCCACACTCATTTTAGATCCCAAGGGGTCTTTATTTCAATACTGTATGCTCTCACTTTCATCACTATCTCCTTTGCCATCTTCTCATGTCTTTTCTTGGAAATCCATCCATCCATCCACACACACACTGCTGTAGCATCTTGTTTACATTTCTCACATTTTAGGCGTCCAGCTTTGGCCTCGGATGGATCATGTTGCAATGAGATGGGCACAGAGGTATGTATGTATGTACAGTCCTTTTCAGCGTGGTGGCAAATTAATTGAACAGGAATAAAGGATGTGGTTGATGGTGGAGGGAGAGCATTGTGGGTAAAGGGGTAGAACAGCTACAGTGTCGCTGATTGGTTGCTCTGGCTCATCACTTCTTGACTGAAAAAAAGATAGATTTAGAAATTAGTTTGACCAGCTGAAAAGCCTTCATTAACATACTCCCAGAGATAGCAAGGTACCCTGAACCCTAAACCCTAAACTATAACCCTTAACTTACACTTAACCATGTTACATTTATACTTGATTGAGGAAGGGACATCCCAAGGATCCCGAGTAGCACGGACCCTCTGGGAAAGCCTATGAACTCCTCTATTCAACCGAAAGCCATGGACACAACTCGTATTGGTTGTCTGATGTAGACTACTGGGAACTGGTAACAACATGATTGGCTAACAATATTTAGATCTGTGTACAGCGAGATAAGATAACATACCATGCCATGAGGTGTTGAGGGAAAGACTGATTACCTATAGATTGGACATAATATTCTCTAGGCAATTAGCGATAACAGGAAATACACAAGCCTTAGGTTACACTATAGCGCAAGGGGGCTACCTCGGAATGTCGGCTTGCACAGGAAAAACTGTACATTTCTAACATTTATGGTTGAGATTTAATTAATATAAATATAAACTATGCACCTTATAACTTTCCTTAACACGCAGGCGTCACACAGACGTTAGTAAGGCGTTGGTATGTCATGTCAGTCAGACGTTCAATGGTAGGCGACAGCCACACGGTGGTACGGTTGCCCAGGCTTAATTATAATCTGCTCCCCGTCTGCCCTTTCTCCCCCTGTCTGGTACAGGTACTCCAGCCACACTCCCCCCTCTCTCTAGTGCTTTCGCTAACCTCCAGCACACACGCATATACACACACACACCACAGACTTTGGACAGGTCTGAATGTTTTGTAGGCTAATTACCTTTTACATTCATTCTGTGAGCTTTACTCAGAATTAACTAGCATAGGCCTACTATTTATTTATTTTATCTCAGACTTTTATAGACTACTGGACTTTTATAGCCTACTGGAGAGCTACTGTTTCAAGTAATTTTGTTGTGTTGAATGACTCTTAAACTTACAATGGCTGTATTATTGTTTTCTTGTGCTTTATATGCTATTTGCTCCATGACCTCTGCGCGCGTTGAACTTGAACTTGCTCGTTTACCCGACAGTGATACAGATGATGTTTGTTCCCACACTTGCGATTCTGACTCTGTTGCTTACACAGAATCTTGGCTCCCATCCTATTCTAATCTAACCACCTCTCGCCAGCTTTTGTATTCATGTTAACCTGATGACATTTCTGTACAATATGATCTTGTTGACTGATGCACACTCAAATGTAATAAAAGATCAACACTGCAGAGCTCTCCCTGTTCTCTGATTGTATTACTCCTGATGATATCTGGAAACATGCATGTACACCCTTGCCCATCTACTGTTGCTAGCCCCAATTTTGACTTGTGCTCTGATTTCTGCTTCACAGATTTCTCTTCTTGTGAAAGCCAGGTTTTTCTGCACGTTAACACTAGAAGCTTATTACCTAAAATGTATCAATTGAAAAAGTGGGATCACAGCTCCAATCCATGGGTTGGTCATTACTGAGATGTGGTTAAGAACATGTTCTGAACACTGATGTTAACCTTTCTGATCTTCCAAAGGTGATGGAGTGGAAATCTTTATCAAGGAACACATTCAGTGCTCAGTTGTCTCCACCAAGTCTTTCCCCAAACAATTTGATTTGCTGGTTTTAAGCATTCTGCTTTCAGATAGCTCTTTGTTTACTGTTGCTGGGTGTTATCATCCACCATCAGCACCGGCCTGTACCCTACCTGGCCTAAACTCTCTCTTGGCCCCTTAGACTAAGTCTGAATGTGTCCTGCTAAGTGACCTAAACTGGGACATGCTTAAACCACCCGACCAAGTCTTAAAACAATGGGACTCCTTAAATCTCTCTTAGATTATTAACAATCCCACAAGGTATGAATCCAAACACACAGAAAAGGCTATTCTTCTTGATGTTATCCTCACAAACAATCCTGATAGGTATCAGTCTGGGGTTTTCTGTAATTACCTTAGTTATCACTGTTTTACAGCCTGTGTTTGTAATGGCTGCTCAGTTAAACGACCTGTCCTGATTTGTCATAGACGCTTGCTAAAAAACAATGAGCAAGCCTTCCTTCGTGACCTGGCCTCTTTAAATTGGTATAGAGTCAGCTTGATTCTCTCTTTCGAAGATGCTTGGACCTTCTTTTTTACATTTTCAGTGGTATTGTTAACAAGCATACCCCCATAAAGAAAATTAGAATTAAATAACAGGTTCAGCCCCTGGTTCGACCGTGATCTGGCAGAGTTACTCCACCTCAAGAACATCATTTGATGAAATGCTCAGCACACAAATACTTGTTGTTCATGCAAATGAGAAATATTGCACTCAGGCTATCCGGAAGGTCAAAGTTAGTTACTTTAAGGAGCAGTTCTCTCTCTGTGGGTCTAACCCCAAGAAGTTCTGGAAAACGGTGAAAGACCTGGAGAATAAACCCTCCTCACAGCTGCCCATGTCCCTGATGATGATGTGGTTGTTACTGACAAGGAGCGTATGGCTGAGCTCCTTAATCACCACTTCATTAAGTCAGGATTCTTATTTGACTCAGCCATTTGACTCAAATCATGAAATACAAGTTTAATTCATGAATTCAATTATTACATTTGTGCATTTCAAAGACAAAAATATTCCATTCAAAATGATGGAATTCAAATACAATTTATGTTGGCACTGAAGTCACTTACCTTGAATGTATTTCTATAATTTGCCCTTCAGAAAACAACTCTGGCACTGTACAGTATATGCAGTGGTCGTGTATTCATGGATGCCAAAGGAAGCCAGGCTTCCCCAAATATTTGACCAATAAAAATGATTAAATAATACATTTTTCATCTTACTTTCATGTAGCTGAATCTCACTGGGGAAATCATTTGAGCGAGGGAAACAGCACCCCTCTGTCTCACTATGTGCAGCCCATGTATCTGATGCTGTCTGGACCAAAAGGGTATAACATGTTGCCTTGCGCCATAGCAGTTGTTTGATTGATGCCAGCAAGCATTTGGCCTCCCTTGATAAAAAAAATGAGAAAAGAATGAGCCAATCAGCATTGCACTGAGCTCAACTGTGGGTTGTCCTGGTGCAGAAAAACGCCCTCCAAGGGAGGCCAGTTTGAATTTGTCTTCACACCAATCCAGTCACTTCCTAAGCAAAACATGATTTTCAGAAAACGTGTCTGCTTCAGGTTTGCTTGTGTTGATGTCCTGCAGTAGCTAGATTGCTAAATTGGCCATTTCCTAAGCCATGGATGGAGATGGGGATTTAGACTTGTGGTTTTGACTTAACTCTCTATAAAGGGCATTGATTATGATGGCGATTCTGATCTAACCATAAATGAATGTTGTGCCACTGGCCTGAGATGATTGAAGTTCAATATATAGCCTAGATGTAACCTTGTAGGCTCACGTTAAAGAGCAAACAACTCAATTATCACAACATTTTTTTGTGATTTTATTTACACACCGCTACTGTGTGTGTGACTGTTTTCCCAGGTGATGTCATACCTGAGTAAGTTTCTGAGAAGATACCAGATGTCTTGAAGCAGATTGAGAGGCCCTTTGAATTAAATAAGAAGTCATTGATTGTGCCTAAAATGAAATTAATGTAGGCTAAGACTGATTTGCAGGTAAATACAAAACAAAAGTTCATTTTTGGGGGGTTCAGATGTAGGCCTACTACACATGTCTGATTATTATTATTGCTTTATTGTATAGTTAAACTCTTTCAAGGTAATTGATCAGCTCAACCTCTGAATGACCTCTCTCTGATCCCACAGGAGATAGTTCAACTGGCCAAACATGCACTCCACAGGGCAACAAGCCTTGAAGAGTCAACATAACAAGCTCAACAGAATTCAAAGTGCATGAACTAACAGTGCATGAACTAACATAGTGACAGTAAAAATGTTTTTTTTTCAGTTGTTTTATTATCTGTAGTACTGTATAGTAAGCTATTATCAACCAAATTCAGATACAATTATTACCTTATCCATTCAACAGTTTTATTACATTATCCAAGTGATTCATCACATTATCCAGTTTTATTACATTACCCTATCAAATAAAACCATCACAGTAAGTTATTACAGTATCCATTGTTATTACGTTGTTATAGTCTACCAGTTGAAGGGCTACAGCATAGATATGTTGGCGTTATCATATGTTTGTTATTTATAACTACGTTCTACTGTATTTCATTATGTCGTCAAAAATGTACAAAGCTGCAACTTTTGGAGTGTCTTACTGGAATTGAACCCGTAATAGTTTCACGTGTAAATGCACTGTTCAAAAACATATCCACCGTTTTGAGTATCACAAAGCCTATCATTTCATTGTCCATCACAGTAAGCGCTCCAGACTCTACCCGGAGCAGGGGCTCTAGCAGAGATTTCTCTGTGAAGCATGCTGTCATCGGGCTAGGCGAGTGGATGCCCCACATGTAGGAGCAGCAATCAACCCAATATCTGAGGGCAAAACACCGTTTCTTATGACTGAATGCGTCGGTGAAAAGCTACACAAACATTGTGGGATCTTATGACATACGTTGGTACTCAGATATAGGCCTGAATAATAGCATTGGACGCATGCATAGAAATCGTGGATCATTTGGAAGAAATTGCACTGAAACGATGAGTTGCAGATGGGGGACAGAGCTGTGGGTAAGTAGAACCGCGAAAGAACGACCGAGTGATATCGGCGCAAATATATTTGTTAATGAAACCTGTTTTAACTATTGCTTTAATTTGATGGACAACCTTTGATCTGTTCCGATACAAACGACATGTGGATGGCATTGTCTTGCAACAAGGTAGCGATCTTAAAGCTCCTGCTGCCATGATGCTTCTCTGCGCGTGCATGCTGCCTTTATTATCGGAGGCATAGTGGCCGATTCTATACTGGATCGACTGTTAGACTACATTGATTTTACAGTCACGAATTAATATAGCCTACTTTTGTTTTTAACCTCAAGATCTATCCCGCCATAAAGCCTACGTTAGAAGCAATAGGCTAGTTGTTTTCAATATCCTACCCTATTAGCCTATTACAATCACTAAGCCATTGCAAATGGGGTCCATACTGTGCACGTACAGCTACATAGCGACTCTAGTAACGTTTAATTTGAAACATTGCCCCGAGAGCGGTGTTGTAGGCTACGCATTTGGGAATGGGTTTTCTCCGTTGTCTGCCTTAATTCACATTATAGCTGAAATAGCTATTCAAGCTAGAACAATGAATAACAGGGCCAGCAGGTTGAACGGATCCTCATACACTACGTTGTCTCCGCTCACAGAAGGGCCTATTGCAAATATCAGAGAGGGTGACGTCTAAAATAATGCATTAAATATGTGTAGCGTTATGGAATTCGTTTTTGTTTGGAAATGGAAACGAGGCCTATAGTTGAAGAGGATTGTTTTTTATGTTATGCCTACAGGTGTGCACAAATAGGCGATGCATTGCAGAGATGCAAACGTAACCCGCCACGACATATGTTAGAGTTCACAACATATACTATTACACCTCACCAACTGAATGTCAATATTTTTATTATATTCCCAATTTGCCTCCTGTAGTTTGTTGTAGGCCTACATACAATGTGCAGAAAGAAGTGTTAGCCCGCTGTTGCAACAAACACACTGTTTCAACAAAGACTGTTGTAGACTCTAACCCTCTCTAATTTAACCATAATAACTCATTTCTATACATTTTTCATAAACATTGCCTATTGCCTGCAAAATAAATTAGGAAGAAAATACACATCAGAGGTGGTGAAACCTGGTCTAGTTACTGGATGTGAGTTTAGGAATTAAATTGAGGATATGGCTTTGTTTTGATCATGTATTCTAATTTTATTCTTAATCTCTTTTCTTATAGGACCAGTTTGACAACTTGGAAAAGCACACCCACTGGGGCATTGAGTTTGTGGAGAGGTATACAAAGTTTGTTAAAGAGAGATCTGAAATTGAAATCAGCTATGCAAAGCAAATCAGGTAAGTCTGGGAAAACATTATCCTCTTCACTTCCCACGTTGATATTGTCATGTCTCTCATGGCTGAGGCGTTGCAGTATGAGGAGCCTACAGTACCACTAAAACATAGGTTTCGGTATGTTTTGTTGATTTCAGTAACTTTGATAAAGGACTACAGAGCCTACATCACCAATGTCATCCAAGTCATGCCACACTCAAGTGCAATGCATGTCATACGGTGATGCTCACAAGTGACAAAATGATCTCTTGTATCCACATTTTCATATACATTTCAGACATGCATACACCAGGGCAAGAGGGTCCAGTGGTACGTGTCAGTTGTCTCTCTAGTGTATCACTGTCTTGTTCAGGTGGTTGTTGTAATTAAAGAGAATGCCTTCTCAATAAGCCCGGGTTAAACAAAGGTAAAAATGAAATGTATGAATTTCAGCCCACTTCAAAGCAATCTTCTACATTCGGAGGTGAATGTAGCCAGGCCTACCCAAAGGTGGTAGTTTATGTAGCAAGTAGCAACAAAGTGAAGTAGAATAATACAGACACATACAGGCCTCTAACTACGTGCAACCGGAAGTGTAAGCCGGGTAGGCAACGCATTACCATGGTTACTAGGTTATCCACAGCAATGACCCACATTCGTTTTCTTCCAATGGTCTTGGGAGCTTCCCACTGTATAATATGGGGGTATTGCCAGACAGTGACAGTCTCTGACAGAGCAGTCCCCGGGGACAGTGGATGAGTTGGATCACTGTCTGCCGTGCACTCACCAAGGAATACACAGCAGCAAATTCCTGCATGCATAATCATCGACCTTGTTTCTGGAGATCATATCAAGAGGTTTTCTGCCTCAGCAATAGTGCTGCGATCAGCTCTGAACTGGATTATTCATTGGGTGTGTTTTGTTCTCCAGCCAGAATCATTGATAATTGTACCATTTTAAGTTGCATATGAAGTGTTTTGCTAAATTGTGGTTTTTCATCACCAACCATAATAGATTTGATTTCTCTACATATGTTAGTTGATAGTACAGTTGATGTAGTATATTGATTAAGGCAACCTTAGACTAAACAAACCAGACTATGGAAAGCACGGATTGGACACTGAATGGAGGAATTAAGCCTTCAAAATTATGCAAAAAGCCCCAAAAGACAAGCAGGTGCTTAAAAAGACTAGAGAAAACAGACAGCTAGGGGCTTGTTAGTCATTTTATTTTCAAAGTGTTAACATGAATTTGGGCGTATGGGATTTGTGCCATGTGCTGTGGTGTCAGGATCCAGATTTGTCATGTGGCTGCAAGCAGACAAAAAGAGGCGGCTGGCGCGGCTGGCAATCTGCCTAGCAACACATCAGAATAGATGGTGTGGATCAGAGCACAGGGAGTGGAGGCTACCAGTGGAGGCTACCAGTCAGAGGGGGAGATTATTTTACCGCTGTGTCATTATTCTAGCCTCAGTTTCTGCTTACGATAGTCCACTCAGAGGATGTATAATTACAAATGTAATATTTATCTTTTTTCTTTCATAAGTGTCATTGTACAGATAGTATGATGGTATTTCAAGGTGAATCTTGCCGTTATGCTTTCATAGTAAGTGTAGGCTCCATCTCCAGTTCATCCTGAGATTTACATTACAGCTAAGGGATGACTTCCTGATACTGTCCCTCTAATGCTGCTCTTTCTTGTCAAATCGCTCTGTTGTTTTTAGGGATGTGTACATATGAGGCCCAGATACAGAGGTACACAGAGGATTATCCGTCAATCAGCTTGTACTTTTGATATCCTGTCGCTGGGCATCCCTTTCCCATGAGTACACAAACATACAATATTTGTGTTTACACATCTCCCTCTGTATTTCTCCACAGTCCCTGATTTACAGTGTACTGTACGTTTTCTACGCCTGTACTGAAATTTGTTCCCATTCCCTAACAGAAACCTCTCTAAAAAATATCAGCCCAAGAAAAACTCAAGAGAGGAAGACGAATACAAGTGAGTGAAATGCATCAAGGATTAATGTTCACAATATCAGGTTGACCGTGTACATTAATGTGGCTATTTTTGTGATGATTGTACAGTCATGTAATTCATTAGCAGATTTACCATCTCCGCTCATTACCGGCTGTTAGTGGGTAAAAATAGCTGTTTTAGATTAACAAGGCTGCATTTTCATGGCTTGCAGCGAAACACTCCATTTCTGCCTGGAGAAAGCTGTGTAGCTAAAGCCAAGTTTTTCCACAAGGATTGTCTTTTCATCAAGACGTTATCCTTCATCATATGTGCAAAGCAGTTGTACAGATCCAAGACATGAACAGAGTGACCTTTTGAAAGAAAATGTGAGACTTTTCTTAAGGCAAGGGAGGAAGCCTTTGAAGGAAGTAGTGCTGGATGAGGGCTTTATCCGTGTCTTATTTCCCCTCTTAGTCACGAAATCACAAAAATCTAATTCTATGTATGTCCTATCGTTTAAAGACACTGTCGAAGTGGTCAGTAAATTATATAATTTAAATATTCACGGGAATATTCTCTCTTGATAAAGAAAGAGAACATAACAGTACCTATTAATTATGATAATAAATATAATGCAAACATTCCTTACGATCATCAGTAACAGATGATTTCTCAGGATGCATAGTAATAAAGCTGTTGTTTTTGTTAAAAAATGTTTTTATTTTTATTTGACTAGGCAAGTCAGTTAAGAACAAATTCTTATTTACAATGACAACCTACTGGGGAAGAGTGGGTTAGCTGCCTTGTTCAGGGGCAGAACGACAGCTTTTTACTTTGACAGCTCGGGGATTCGATCCAGCAACCTTTCGGTTACTGGCCCAACACTCTAACCACTAGGATACCTGCCATTGTGATTAGAGTAATTAAATGTGAAATAAGTGAGTGTGTTTAAACACGTTTTGTGGTCACCTCTCATCTTGCTACCAGGTATACGTCCTGTCGGGCCTTCCTGATGACCCTGAATGAGCTGAACGACTATGCGGGACAACACGAGGTCATCGCTGAGAATCTCACCACTCATATCATCTGTGAGCTGACACGCTACATCCAGGAGCTGAAAGCAGAGAGGAAATCGGTAAAAAAAAATCCTTTCCTGCGCATCGCTCACTTAGACATGAATTGTACTCTCCCAGATCATGCTCATTGGCGGCTCAAAACTATTTTTTGGCTAGACTACGCAGAGATTATTGATATCACATGATCTGAGCCAAACCAGCCAATCCCTGGTCAACCAGTGGCGGCTCGATGCTTCCCAAAAAAAATGTGTACATTTTTTTTATCCCCACTCCCAAAAATCAAATCAGCAAATGCAATTGCTGGAACAGATGCAAATATGTCATTGGTGATTGTCATTGCTCTGTACCACACAGCCAGGGATCAAGCTGAGAATCTGTTATGATGTTGCTCACAATTGTATGCCGCCACATCCAATACATCCCAGGGATGGAACTGGGTCAAGTATCCAGGTCAATGGATTGGGAACATGTTGACCCTACTCCCCCCACCAATCCATAGTAGCCTCAACTATGGTGCTACTCATAAGTGGACCAGGTCTCTGTCTGGAGCTGGTGGCTGGAACTAATATGATGGGGGGGTGGAATGTACAACCCCCCCACACATAGTTTTGTAAGGCGTTGGTTGTGGCCTTTTGTCTGACAGCATGTCTTTGACGATGGCTCAGCGCGAAAAGAGTTAATACTTCTTTTATAAAAAAAAGAAATTCTGGACTGCCGTTCATGTTGGATTGTTTTTATTTTCCAAAGTGTAGTAAAGGTAGCTTTCATTGATAGCTCACTCCTAGGTATGCTTTTTCATTCATTCAATTCCCAACCAGAACATGGTGTAAGTTAAATGAGGTCATGCAACCAGGCATTGAACATAAGCTTTGTACATCACATTAACACATTAATATTTACTGCTCCTATAATTTTAATTAAACTTAAAACAAAAGCAGAAGTGCCTGTAACGATTGTCTGAAAGAGGGGACCAAGATGCAGCGTGGTAAGTGGTCATAATTTATTATAAATGACGAAACACTTAAACAAAGAAACAAAAACGAAAGCCAACAGTTCTGTCAGGTGAAAAACACAAGACAGAAAACAACTGCCCACAAAACCCCAAAGGAAAACAGGCTGCCTAAGTATGGCTCCCAATCAGCGACAACGATGTACAGCTGTCCCTGATTGAGAGCCATACCAGGCCAAAACAAAGAAATACAAAGCATAGAAAAAAGGACATAGAATGCCCACCCAAATCACACCCTGACCAAACCTAAATAGACATATAAAAAGGCTCTCTCAGGTCAGGGCATGACAGTGCCTTTGAGTCTTCATCAGTGAATTCCCTTAAGTCGTTTTATACACTGTGAGCAGCATTGAATCAGTCAAGATTATGCACATCGGCAAGTCACAAGTTAGTTTAGTTTTGGCTCAGTAGTTTACCTTCAATGCAAAGGCTGAGTAGCAGATTTGATGCCTTTTTGTTGTGGATATTGTGTGTTTTGTCTAGCTTTTTCATTCATCATAAGGAGTATTGTAAGAGCTGCCGTAAGAGATTTAGAAGTCTCTTGACTGTCTAGTTATAGATACTAAATTGCTCAGAGTTCAAACCAGAAATGATTCTACTACTGTTTTAAGTGTTTTAACTTGTTTTATTATGTGTTTTTTTTTACTCAGCATTTCCATGATGGCCGCAGAGCTCAGCAACACATTGAGAATTCTTGGAAACAACTGGAATCCGTAAGTGTCCTCCCGATGAGTAGGTTTGAGTAATTGAAGAGATGAACGATATGCGACTGAACCATTCCAACTTGACATGTGAATTGCCTCTCCTCAGAGTAAACGGAGATTTGAGAGAGACTGCAAGGAGGCGGATCGAGCCCAGCAGTACTTTGACAAGATTGATGCTGACATCAATGTGACCAAAGCAGACGTCGAAAAAGTAAGTTATTGACTGACAATGGGTAGCAGTGTGTGTGGGTGCGTGTACGTGGGTGACTGTGTGTGTGTGTGTGTGTGTGTGTGTGTGTGTGTGTGTGTGTGTGTGTGTGTGTGTGTGTGTGTGTGTGTGTGTGTGTGTGTGTGTGTGTAAAAGTGCAGCTACTCTTAGTCACCACTCACCCACTCATTAAGCCATAAGCATGGTTTGCGTGGCAACAGCTTCACTGACAAGAGAGTGCTGTGGCCCTGTTGGAAGTTGGGTTAGAGCCAAATATGAATCACTGCTGGTAGACAGTGGTACAGTGCTTCATGGAGCTCCAGCTATGGGCTTTTCTCATTGTTTCCTCTAAATGTAATGCCTCAGATGGTAACCAAGCTGTGTTACTGTACCAGTGTACTGCTGATTCCAAAAACGGTACTATTATTTCAGTATTGATTGCAAAAAACTGTGATATTACTTTGACATGTTTATCAGGTATCCAATCTGTCCAATGGTCTGTAGAAACAAAGATAACTCAATGTACAGTAGTGTCAACATGCAACATCCCTGAGCTCAGGAAGATTGATATCAACATTGCTCTAGCTTTCTGCCAGTTGTGAAAGAACTTCCCTAGAATGTTGTTACTTAGATAAGTTTGGTGTTTTAGACCTTAGAGTTTGATGATTCCTTACCCTGACAGTAGTTTAGAGACTGTAATCCACTGTTTAGAGTTTATTAAACAACCACTACTAACCCAGGTAATTTAAGACACCACTAACCAAAACTCTATGGGACAGATGGGGGGGCAAATGTGCAATGTTACAAATATTTGGCCAAATCACATTTAAGTAACTTCAAACCAGGACATTGAGTTGATTTTAGTTCATTTGGCTATGATATTTTGACATTGCACTGTTGCCTGTATCTGTACTGAACTAAAATAAACAAAATCAAATAACCAAACTCTGGTTGTTTTGGACCCCCCCCCCCCCCCCCCCCAACAAAAAAATGTGTCAGAAATTAGAAAGTGGCATATCATTTGAAAGCTACAGCCCTTGTCTGTTTGTAAATCAAACTCAAATCTTACTGCCCCCCACCACCCCTCCAGAAAGGGCATAAATCATGCGGTATGGTCATATTCATAGAGTTTGCAATGTGGGTCAAGTCACCAAAAATGCAAACATGTAATATGCATGGAAAGAATACACCCTGATGGTCATTTTACAGCAGTGAATTTCCTTCTCGATCCACATTACCTTGTACGCTTCCTCCACATGGTCGATGGATCTACTCGTTTACAGTAGGAAAAGTGAATGGGAAAAGAAGTTAGACATTTCCTCAACTGTCTGTGTCTTATTTAAAATCTCGATAACTTGAAGCCATGATTGCGAGGGTAATTCTAAGATGTCAGGCTTGAAAAGCCGTTCAGTGATTCTACCCAAACCAGACCAAGAGACGCCTTGTGATCTCCTAATGTTATCTAGTAGATGAACTGGCAATCAGAAAGGGGATTTACACCAGTGGATAGGTAGAGACTTCAGCTTTCTCCTCATACAATGCATTAGAAAAGTATTCAGATCCCTTGACGTTTTCCACATTTTGTCACCGTAGAGTCTTATTCTAAAATGGATTCAATTGTTTTTTCCCCCTCATCAATCTTCACACAATACCCCATGAAAAAAGTACATTTATAAAAAACAAAAAAAATATCACATTTACATAAGTATTCAGACCCTCAACTCAGTACTTTGTTTAAGCACCTTGGGCAGCGATTACAACCTTGAGTGTTCTTGGGTATGACGCTACAAGCCTGGCACACCTGTATTTGAGGAGTTTCTCCCATTCTTCTCTGCAGATCCTCTCAAGCTCTGTCAGGTTGGATGGGGAGCTTCGCTGCACAGCTATTTTCAGGTCTCTCCAGAGATGTTCGATGGGTTTCAAGTCCGGGCTCTGGCTGGGCCACTCAAGGACATTCAGAGACTTGTCCCAAAGCCACTCCTGCGTTGTCTTGGCTGTGTGCTTAGGGTTGGTGTCCTGTTGGAAGGTGAACTTTTGCCCCAGTCTGAGGTCCTGAGCGCTCCGGAGCAGGTTTTCATCAAGAATCTCTCTGTACTTTGCTCTGTTCATCTTTACCTTGATCCTGACTAGTCTCCCAGTCCCTACCGCTGAAAACCATCCCCACAGCATAATGCTGCCACCACCATGCTTCACTGTAGCGTAGGTGTGTTGCCAGGTTTCCTCCAGACATGACACTTAGCAGTCAGGCCAAAGAGTTCAATCTTGTTTTCATCAGAACAGATAATTTTATTTCTCATGGTCTGAGAGTCCTTTAGGTTCCTTTTGGCAAACTCCAAGGGGGCTGTCATGTGCCTTTTACTGAGGAGTGGCTTCTGTCTGGCCACTCTACCATAAAGGCATGATTGGTGGAGTGCTGCAGTGATGGTTGTCCTTCTGGAAGGTTCACCAATCTCCATAGAGGAACTCTGTCAGAGTGACCATCGGGTTCTTGGTCACCTCCCTGACCAAGGCCCTTTTCCCCCGATTGCTCAGTTTGGCCGAGCGGCCAGCTCTAGGAAGAGTCTTGGCCGTTATAGACTTCTTCCATTTAAGGATGATAGATGCCACTGTGTTCTTAGGGACATTCAATGCTGCAGACATTTTTTGTTACCCTTCCCCAGATCTGTGCCTCGACACAATCCTGTCTCAGAATTCTAAGGACAATTCCTTCGACCTCATGTCTTGTTTTTTTGCTCTGTGCCTTTCCAAATCAATTGAATATACCACAGGTGGAGTCCAATCAATATTTTATTTTTTCTTTGTTTGACCAGGTAGGCAAGTTGAGAACAACTTCTCATTTACAACTGCGACCTGGCCAAGATAAAGCAAAGCAGTTCGACACATACAACAACACAGAGTTACCCATGGAGTAAAACAAACATACAGTCAATAATACAGTACAAAAACAAGTCTATATACAATGTGAGCAAATGAGGTGAGATAAGGGAGGTAAAGGCAGTAAAAAGGCCACGGTGGCGAAGTAAATACAATATTGCAATTAAAAACACTGGAATTGTAGATTTGCAGTAGGTGAATGTGCAAAGTAGAAAGTAGAAATACTGGGGTGCAAGGGAGCAAAATAAATAAATACAGTAAGGGATGAGGTAATTGTTTGGGCTATTTATAGATGAGCTATGTACAGGTGCAGTGATCTGTGAGCTGCTCTGACAGCTGGTGCTTAAAGCTGGTGAGGGAGAAAAGTGTTTCCAGTTTCAGAGATTTTTGTAGTTCGTTCCAGTCATTGGCAGCAGAGAACTGGAAGGAGAGGCGGCCAAAGGAGGAATTGGCCCTGGGGGTGACCAGTGAAATACACCTGCTGGAGCGCGTGCTACGGATGGGTGCTGCTATGGTGACCAGCGAACTGAGATAAGGCGGGACTTTACCTAGCAGGGTCTTGTAGATGACCTGGAACCAGTGGGTTTGGCGACGAGTATGAAGCGAGGTCCAGCCAACGAGAGAGTACAGGTCGCAGTGGTGGGTAGTATATGGGGCTTTGGTAACAAAACAGATGGCACTGTGATAGACTGCATCCAATTTGTTGAGTAGGGTGTTGGAGGCTATTTTGTAAATGACATCACCGAAGTCGAGGATCGGTAGGATGGTCAGTTTTACGAGGGTATGTTTGGCAGCATGAGTGAAGGATGCTTTGTTGCGAAATAGGAAGCCAATTCTGGAATTAACTTTGGATTGGAGATGTTTGATGTGAGTCTGGAAGGAGAGTTTACAGTCTAACCAGACACCTAGGTATTTGTAGTTGTCCACATACAGTATTCTAAGTCAGAACCGTCCAGAGTAGTGATGAACACATTGAACTCTATCAGAGAAGTAGTTGGTGAACCAGGCGAGGCAATCATTTGAGAAACCGAGGCTGTTGAGTCTGCTGATGAGGATGCAGTGATTGACAGACTCGAAAGCCTTGGCCAGGTCACTGAATACGGCTGCACAGTATTGTTTCTTATCGATGGCGGTTAAGATATCGTTTGGGACCTTGAGCGTGGCTGAGGTGCACCCATGACCAGCTCTGAAACCAGATTGCATAGTGCAGAAGGTACGGTGGGATTCGAAATGGTCGGTAATCTATTTGTTAACTTGGCTTTCGAAGACCTTAGAAAGGCAGGGTAGGATAGATATAGGTCTGTAGCAGTTTGGGTCAAGAGTGTCCCCCCCTTTGAAGAGGGGGATGACCGCAGCTGCTTTCCAATCCTTGGGAATCTCAGACAACACGAAAGAGAGTTTGAACAGGCTAGTAATGGGGTTGCAACAATTTCAGCAGATCATTTTAGAAAGAAAGGGTCCAGATTGTGTAGCCCGGCTGATTTGTAGGGGTCCAGATTTTGCAGCTCTGTCAGAACATCAGCTGACTGGATTTGGGAGAAGGAGAAATGGGGAAGGCTTGGGCGAGTTGCTGTGGGGGGTGCAGTGCTGTTGACCGGGGTATTGGTAGCCAGGTGGAAAGCATGGCCAGCCGTAGAAAAATGCTTATTGAAATGATCAATTATAGTAGATTTATCGGTGGTGCTCTTATTCTCCATGGACTTTACAGTGTCCCAGAACTTTTTTGAGTTTGTGTTGCAGGAAGCAAATTTCTGCTTGAAAAAGCTAGCCTTGGCTTTTCTAACTGCCTGTGTATATTGGTTTCTAAATTCCCTGAAAGGTTGCATATCATGGGGGCTGTTCGATGCTAATGCAGAACGCCACAGGATGTTTTTGTGCTGGTTAAGGGCAGTCAGGTCTGGAGAGAACCAAGGGCTATATCTGTTCCTGGTTTTACATTTTTTGAATGGGGCATGCTTATTTAAGATGGTGAGGAAGGCATTTTTAAAGAATAACCAGGCATCCTCTACTGACGGGATGAGGTCAATATCCTTCCAGGATACCTGGGCCAGGTCAATTAGAAAGACCTGCTGACTGAAGTGTTTCAGGGAGAGTTTGACAGTGATGAGTGGAGGTCGTTTGACCGCTGACCCATTACGGATACAGGCAATGAGGCAGTGATCGCTGAGATCTTGGTTGAAAACAGCAGAGGTGTATTTAGAGGGCAAGTTGGTTAGGATGATATCTATGAGGGTGCCCGTGTTTACGGCTTTGGGGTTGTACCTGGTAGGTTCATTGATAATTTGTGTGAGATTGAGGGCAACAAGCTTAGATTGTAGGATGGCCGTGGTGTTAAGCATGTCCCAGTTTAGGTCACTTAGCAGCACGATCTCTGAAGATAGATGGGGGGCAATCAGTTCACATATGGTGTCCAGAGCACAGCTGGGGGCAGAGGGTGGTCTATAGCAGGCGGCAACGGTGAGAGACTTGTTTTTAGAGAGGATTTTTAAAAGTAGAAGTTCAAATTGTTTGGGTACAGACCTGGATAGTAGGACAGAATTCTGCAGGTTCTCTCTGCAGTAGATTGCAACACCGCCCCCTTTGGCCGTTCTATCTTGTCTGAAAATGTTGTAGTTAGGGATGGGGATTTCAGAGTTTTTGGTGGTCTTCCTAAGCCAGGATTCAGACACGGCTAGGACATGGTAGGATGTGAATACAGTGGAGGTAAACCTAGGCATTGACTGATGAGAGAGATATTGTCTCTAGAAACATCATTGAAACCAGGTGATGTCATCGCATATGTGGGTGGTGGAACTGAAGGGTTGGATAAGGTATATTGAGCAGGGCTAGAGGCTCTACAGTGAAATAAGCCAATAAACACTAACCAGAACAACAATGGACAAGGCATATTGACATTAACCTCTATCGGCTAGGTGGGACGTTAGCGTCCCACTCTATTCAACAGCCAGTGGAATCGCGTGGCGCGAAATACAAATATGCAATAATTTCAATATTTCAAACATACGACTATTTTACACCATTTGAAAGATAAGACTCTCGTTAATCTAACCACATTGTCCGATTTCAAAAAGGCTTTACAGCGAAGTAAAACATTAGGTTATGTTAGGAGAGTACATAGCCACAAATAACCACACAGCCATTTTTCAAGCAAGCATATATGTCACAAATACCCAAAACACAGCTAAATGCAGCACTAACCTTTGATGATCTTCATCAGATGACACTCCTAGGACATTATGTTATACAATACATGCATGTTTTGTTCAATCAAGTTCATATTTATATCAAAAAACAGCTTTTTACATTAGCATGTGATGTTCAGAACTAGCATTCCCACCCAAAACGTCCGGTGAATTTACTAAATTACTCATGATAAACGTTCACAAAATACATAAATTATTTTAAGAATTATAGATACAGAACTCCTTTATACAATCGTTATGTCAGATTTTAAAATAGCTTTTCGGCGAAAGCACATTTTGCAATATTCTGAGTACATAGCTCGGCCATCACGGCAGCTAATTTGACACCTGCCAAGTTTGGGGCAACCTAAACTCAGAATTACTATTAGAAAAATTGGACTACCTTTGCTGTTCTTCGTCAGAATGCTACTTCCACAACAAATGTTGTTTTTGTTCCAAAGAATCCATAGTTATGTGCAAATATCCCTGTTTTGTTTGTGCGTTCAGGTCACTATCCAAAGGGTAACGCGCGAGCGCATTTCGAGACAAAACATTTCTAAATGTTCCTTTACCGTACTTAGAAGTATGTCAAACGCTGTTTAAAATAAATGTTTATGGTATTTATCTCGTAAAATAGTGATAATATTCCAACCGGACAATGCTGTATTCATTCAAAAAGGAAGAGAAAAAATGGCGAGGTCTCGTGAACGCGCATTTCCCATCTCTTAGCCTCCAGGCATTCCACTGACAAACTGTGCTCCTGTTATCTGCCCGGAGACAGGAAACGCGTCAATCTGCTTTCTGAACGCTTTAGAGAGCCAATGGAAGCCTTAGAAAGTGCTACATAACCCCACGGGCACTGTAGTTTCGATAGAGAAGGAAAGGGAGAACTACAAAATCGCAGACAGGCCACTTCCTGCTTGTAATTTTCTCAGGTTTTTGCCTGCCATATGAGTTCTGTTATACTCACAGACACCATTCAAACAGTTTTAGAAACTTTAGAGTGTTTTCTATCCAAATTTGCATATTCTCATTTCTGGGAAAGAGTAGTAACCAGTTTAAATCGGGTACGTTGTTTATCAGGCCGTGAAAATACTGCCCCTTAGCCCAGACAGGTTAAGGAGAGGCATGCTTAGCCGAGTGATCATAAGGGTCCAGTGAGTAGTGAGGTTGGTTGGGGTCACGGCTATTCAGACAGCTAGCCGGGCCATGGGTAACAAGCTAGCAGAAGATGGAGGACTGTTTTTAGCCACGTCGTGCATTTCCGTTGGTAGATTAATGGGGTTCTGTGTGGTAAAGGGGACCAATCCAATTGGCAAAATAGTTATAGTTATAGTGGCCCAGAAAAATTGTCCGATAGACCTATTCAGCTAGCAGCCAATATGCTCAAGACAGCTAACGAATAATGGGCCGCAGTTAGCAGATGGGCGTTCAGGTTACGTCACGACGGAGGGGCCATTTGAATAACTCCCTCGGGCAGATAACGTTGGCAGTCCAGTCGTTAAGGCCTGGTGGGGCCTTATCGAAACATCAAGGATAATCAATGGAAACAGGATGCACCTGAGCTCAATTTCGAGTCTCATAGCAAAGGGTCTGAATACTTATGTAAAAGGGATATTTCAGTTTTACATTTTTAATACATTTACACAAATTTCTAAACCTGTTTTCACTTTGTCATTATGGGGTATTATGTGTAGATTAATGAGGTAACATTTTTAGAATAAGGCTGAAACGTAACAAAATGTGTGAAAATGTGTAAATTCTTTCCGAATGCACTGTAACAATGTTCCTTACAGTTCAAGCGTTTTTGCAGTCCAGTAATTCATTCAGTACATAAAAAAAAAAATACTTAAAAAAAATACTTTCACATAATTAGAACGTCTAAAACCTGTATGTAGTGCTCTGAAACTAACTCAGTGTTTTTGTTTTCTAACATGTCTTAAAGCGGTGCTCTCTCAAGGTAGGTTTACGAGGTCTGTGAGGATCTGTCTCTGTGTTCAATGTATACCCATAGACATAGCATTGTCTGTTTCACTCGGAGCATCATTTCAAATTAAGATCTCCAAAGATCTTCTAAGGCTTGAAAGGGACACAGTTATTTACATTTACGTCTTACAAATTGGTGCATTCACCTTATGATATCCAGTGGTCAACCACTTTACAATAGTACATCTATTTTTTATTGGGGGGGGGGTGAAGACACAAACATATTCATATACAGTACCAGTCAAAAGTTTGGACACAGGTTTTTCTTTATTTTTATAAATGTCTACATTGTGTAATAATAGTGAAGACATAAAATATATAATAACACATATGGAATCATGTAGTAACCAAAAAAATTGTGAAAAGAATCGAAATATATATTTTATTTGAGATTCTGCAAAGTAGCCACCCTTAGCCTTGATGACAGCTTTGCACACTGGCATTTTCTCAGCCAACTTCATGAGGTAGTCACCTGGAATGCATTTTTATTAACAGGTGTACCTTGTTAAAAGTTAATTTGAGGAATTTCTTTCCTTCGTAATGAGCCAATCAGTTGGGTTGTGACAAGGTAGCGGTGGTATACAGACGATAGCCCTATTTGGTAAAAGACCAAGTCCATATTATGGCAAGAACAGCTCAAATAAGCAAAGAGAAATGACAATCCATCATTACTTTAAGACATGAAGGTCAGTCAATCTGAAAAATGAAAGTTTCTTCAAGTGCACTCGCAAAAACCATCAAGCGCTATGATGAAACTGGCTCTCATGAGGACAGCCACAGGAAAGGAAGACCCAGAGTTCAAGTAACAGACACATCTCAACATCAACTCTTCAGAGGAGACTACGTGAATCAGGCCTTTATGGTTGTTTCACCAGTAAGAAGAAGATAATTGCTTTGGCCAAGAAACACGAGCAATGGACATTAGACCGGTGGAAATCTTTCCTTTGGTCTGATGAGTCCAAATTAGAGAGTTTTGGTTCCAACCGCCGTGTCTTTGTGAGACAGAGTAGGTTAATGGATGATCTCCGGACGTGTGGTTCCGACTGTGAAGCATGGAGGAGGAGGTGTGATGGTGTGTGGATGTTTTGCTGGTGACACTGTCGGTGATTTATTTAGAATTCAAGGCACATTTAACCAGCATGGCTACAACAGCATTCTGCAGCAATACGCCATCCCATCTGGTTTGTGCTTAGTGGGACTATCATTTGTTTTTCAACAGGACAATGACACAGCACACCTCCATGCTGTTGAAGGGCTATTTGAACAAAGGGGAGAGTGATGGAGTGCTGCATTAGATGACTTGGCCTCCACAATCAATCAACGTCAACCCAATTGAGATGGTTTGGGATGAGTCGGACCGCAGAGTGATGGAAAAGCAGCCAACAAGTGCTCAGCATATGTGGTAACTCCTTCAAGACTGTTGGAAAAGCATTCCAGGTGAACCTGGTTGAGAGAATGCCAAGAGTGTGCAAAACTGTCAAGGCTGTCACGATTTCCGCCGAAGTCGGCTCCTCTCCTTGTTCGGGCGGTCGATGTCACCGGCTTTCTAGCCATCCCCGCTCCATTTTTTATATATCCATTTGTTTTGTCTTGTTCCCTGCACACCAGGTTTTCATTTCCCAATCAATCTACGTGTATTTATTCCTCTCTTCCCCATCATGTCTTTGTGAAAGATTGTTTGTATTACGTGTTTATTGTTGACGCACTAGACTGGTTTGTTTTTTCTGTGGTGTTTCACGAAGATGTTTATTGTTAAACATAATTCTTGTGACTGTTTTGAGGCACTTTTGCCTCAGTGTGTGCCTGTTCACAAATCTCTCAAATATTTTCAGCAAAGCTCTCCTGCAGCTGACTTCGCTACCAGTACGCACACACATGACAAAGGCAAAGGGGGCTACTTTGAAGAAATAAACATTTATTTATTTGTTTAACACTAACACTTAAACCAAACTCATACCAACAGTCAAACATAGTGGTGGTAGTATGATGCTTTGGGGATGCTTTCCTGCCTCAGGACCAGGATGACTTGCCATCATTGAAGGAACCATGAATTCTGATCCGTATCAGAGAATTCTAAAGGAGAACGTCAGGCCATCCGTCTGTGAGCTGAAGCACAGCTGGGTCATGCAGCAAGACAATGATCCAAAACACACAAGGACGTCTACATCAGAATGGCTTAAAAGCAACACATTTAAATTTTTAGAATGGCATTATAGCAGGACCTCAAACAAGCAGTTCATGCTTGAAAACCTTCAAATGTCACTGAGTTAAAGCAGTTCTGCATGGAGGAATGGGCCAAAATTCCTCCAAAGTGACGTAAGAGACTGATCATGAACTGCATGAAGCATTTGGTTGCAGTCGTTGCAGGTAAAGGTGGTTATTGAGTGTAAGGGGGCAAAAATAGAGAAAATCAGAAAGGGGGCAAATACTTTTTCATGGCACTGTAGACAAATAACAAATATAGATACAAATAAAATGCATAATTGCTGAGATTATAATCTCTCGCGGACAGATATACGTAAATATAACTGATACCCTAGAATCTGTCTGGAAGGAGTGGGATAACGAGCAGCAGTAGTTCCAGTGTTTGTGTTTTTCATCACAGGTTATTTGCACACATCACGATTTCACAGGTGTTATCATCTTTGGAATTTCGGAAGAGGAGGGCACATTCGGCCCGTATCTTGCAAAGAGAGCGAGTGGAGCTCTTCATTCCGGTTCCCTTCCTCATTCTAGCATCTCTTCATCTCTTCTCTTAACATGTATGGACCCAGAATTTAGTCGAGCAGCTGACCAATTACATGAGATTTTAGTTCAGGGTTAACCGAGATTATTAAGATTGCAACGAATACTGTTAGGCATACAAAATGTTATCCTTCAGTTTTGTTTGTTTACTTTGAGTCTTGTGGTGTTACGAAGACAGTCTTCAACTGTCTGCTGAAACAGCATCTAGATCTTGTCCTGTCAGTGTACAGTGTGTCTCAGTGCTCATACTGTTTGTTTGTGGGTTATGTGCATGCAAAATGAGCCCTTGTGTTTTTCTTTTGTTCTTGTTGTTTGTTATGATCGATGTTTCCATCATTTTGTCATTGTAAATATTCAATGTGGATTGAGGTGTCGCATTACTTGACACTAACCAATACTTTTGACTTCCCCCACCCCCAAATTTTTTTTGTTTGTTATAGTTTTGTGAGGAATCATCCGGATGTTGTTATGCGTGTTAATACGAAATGTGCTTTGTTAGAGTTCTGTTGATCTTCGCAGGGTTTACAGTCCCACTTGTTGGTGTGTGAATCGGTAATCCATCTCTGAACCTCCTCTCTGTATACAGGCCAGACAGCAGGCCCAGTTGAAACACCAAGTGGCAGAGGACAGCAAGAATGAATACCTCACCTACCTGCAGAAGTTTAACAAGGAGCAGAATGAACATTATTATAGCCTTATACCTCACATCTTTCAGGTATTTAACCTCACTCACAGTACTAATTGATTGGTTTTATATACAGTGCCTTCAAAAAGTATTCACACCCCTTTACTTTTTCCACATTTTGTTGTGTTACAGCCTGAATTTAAAATTGATACAATTTCAATTTTGTGTCACTGATCTACACACAATACCCCATAATGTCAAAGTAGAATTTTTGAAATTCATAAGGAAATTAAAAGCTGAAATGTCTTTAGTCAATAAGTACTCAACCGCTTTGTTATGGCAAGCCTAAATAAGTTCAGGAGTAAAGATTAGCTTAACAAATAACATCATAAGTTGCATGGACTCATTCTGTTTTCAAAAATAGTGGTTAACATGATTTTTGAATGACTACCCCATCTCTGTACCCCACATGTCCAATTATCTGTAAGGTCCCTGAATCGAGTAGTGAAGTTCAAGCACAGATTCAACCACAAAGACCAGGAGGTCTTTTAATGTATCGCAAAAAAGGGTAGCGATTGGTAGATCAGTTGTCAGAGAAGAAGGAAACCGCTCATGGATTTCACCATGAGGACAATTGTGGTTTTAAAACAGTTACAGAGTTTAATGGTTGTGATATGAGAACTGAGGATAAAACAGTGTAGTTACGCTGCAATACTAACTTACATGACAGAGTGAAAAGAAGGAAACCTGTACAGAATAAAAGTATTCCTAAACGTGCATCCTGTTTGCAACAATGCACTTATGTATACAACAAAAAAATGTGCTGAATACAAAGTGTTATGTTTGGGCAAATCCGACACAACATTGCCTACCAGTCTTCATATTTTCAAGCATGGTGGGGCTGCATCATGTTATTGGTATGCTTGTCATCAGAAAGGACTAGAGAGATTTTTAGGATAGAAATAAACTGAATACAGCTATAAGCACAGGCAAAATCCTTGTGGAAAACCTGGTCAAGTCTGTTTTCCAACAGACACTGGGAGACAAATTAACTTTTGAGCAGGACAATAATCTAATACACAAGGCCAAATCTATACTGAAGTTGCATACCAAAACAACATTTAATCTTCCTGAGTGGCCTAGTTACAGTTTCAACATAAATTGACTTGAACATTTATGGCAAGACTTGAAGATGGCTGTCTAGCAATGATAGACAACCAACTTCACAAGCTTGAAGACATTTTAAAAGAATATTGGCAAATCTACACTGAACAAAAATATAAAACGTAACATGTAAAGCAGGGATGCACGATGCATCAGTAAGCATATCGGAATCGGACGATATTAGCTAAAAATGCCAACATTGGCATCGGCCCATGTCTAGTTTAACGCCGATGTGCAAAACGGATGTCAAAGCTGAGGTGCATATCTATTAATGACGAAAAATATATCCCTACACAGAACAAAAGCAGAATAATACTAAGCATGCCAACAAATGAACAAGTTCAAGTCGAGCAGTCATTTGAAAGAAATTTTCAGCGAGACAACTCAAAGGCGAAATCTATTAACGCCAAGATAATGGAATTCAATCAACCATTCTCTGTCGTGGATGATGTTGGCTTTTGCTAACTGGTCGAGCACCTCGAACCCCGGTACACACTACCAAGTAGGCGCTATTTTTCAGATGTTGCTCTACTGGAGTTACACAGCATTGTTGAAATGCACGAATGACTTGCTATTAGCTTCACAAATGCGATGTCAGCCACAGTGGGTCGACAAGGATTTCGTACTGAGGAAAGCCGTATTGCATGCTCAAGAATGTGCTGGTTCTCATAGCACAGCTGCCATTTCAATGGCATTTGAGAACATGTTTCAAACTTGGAAACATGAACACACTCCTAGCTCCATTCGAACAACTAAGTCGAAAAATACGCTAATCAACTGCGTCTGCAACAGACGTGATACCCTCTGTCATGGCATTGAAACGCCTGCTCAACCAATCTGCCGACACAGACTGTGGGGTTAAAACTTTCAAAAGTACTCAAGGCTGTGAAGAAGCGATTCGTTGCCATTCTCTGAGCCTCTTCACTGTGTCGCCACCATGCTCGATGCTAGGTACAAGGACCGCTACTTCGATGCAAACAAGAAACAGGGTTTACGTGAAATGTTACAGACACAGCTGGACAAGATTGAAGCGGACACAGGGACAGTGTGCACCGAGGAAGAGAGGCCACGGACAGACAGAGCTGAAACTTTACTGCTTGACATGTATGATTAAATCCTGGTTGAGACTGAACAACTGAGCAACGAAACAGCACAGCAAGTAAGTGAAAAAAATAGGTTTTGATTATGTTTTACTGGTAATGGGGACATACGTAAATGCCAACAAAATACCTTTTTGGTCAGTGTGTGTGTGTGTGTGTGTGTGTGTGTGTGTGTGTGTGTGTGTGTGTGTGTGTGTGTGTGTGTTACAACTATTTAACTTTACTAGAATGCTTAAAAAGGCCGCTAAATATTACAAATATTGGTATTGTTTTTTTGGGGGGGGGGGCAAGGAAAATATCAGATATCGGTATCGGCCAAAAATGTAATATTGGTGCATCCCTAATGTAAAGTGTTGGTCCCATGTTCCATGAGCTGAAATAAAAGATCCCAGAAATGTTCCATATGCACAAAAAGTGTATTTCTCAAAAATGTTGTGCACAAATTTGTTTACATCCCTGTTAGTGAGCATTTCTTCTTTGCCAAGATAATTCCTCCACCTGACAGGTGTGGCATATCAAGAAGCTGATTAAACAGCAGGATCATTACACAGGTGCACCTTGTGCTGGGGACAATAAAAGGCCACTCTAAAATGTGCAGTTTTGTCATACAACGCAATTCCACAGATGCCTCAAGTTTTGAAGGAGCATGCAATTGGCATGCTGACTGCAGGAATGTCCACCAGAGCTGTTGCCAGCGAATTGAATGTTAATTTCTCTACCATAAGCCACCTCCAACATTGTTTTAGAGAATTTGGCAGTACGTCCAACTGGCCTCACAACCGCAGACCACGTGTATGGCGTTGTGTGGGCGAGTGGGTTGCTGATGTCAACGCAAGTGCCCCATGGTGGCGGTGGGGTTATGGTATGGGCAGGCAGACATAAACTACGGACAATATTGCATTTTATCGATGGCAATTTGAATGCACAGAGATACCGTGATGAGATCCTGTGAGGCCCATTTTATAGTATCTGTGACCAATAGATGCATATCTGTATTCCCAATCATGTGGAATCCATAGATTAGGGCCTAATGAATTTATTTCAATTGACTGATTTCCTTAAATGAACTGTAACTCAGTAAAATCTTTGAAATTGTTGCATGTTGCATTTATATTTTTGTTCAGTATAGTACAATCCAGAAAGACTCACAGCTGTAATCGCAGTCAAAGGTGTTTCTATCATGTAATGACTCAGGGGTGTGAATATCTAAATTACATATTTCTGTATTTAATTTTAAATACATTTTAAATAAAGTTCTAAAAACATGTTTGCACTTTGTCATTATGGGGTATTGTGTGTAGATTAGTGAGAAAAATCTATTTAATCAATTTTGAATTCAGGCATTAACACAACAAAATGTGGTATAGGTCCATGGGTATGAATACTTTCTGAAGGTACTGTAGTTATACAGTAGCACTTGCAGGCTCTCAAAGTGCTTCAGGGAGAAAACATTATTCACCAGTACTCACATCTACCCTATTTACAATATAACTGATGTGTATGTGATTAGCAACTCATAATTCTATTCGAAGGTACAGTAATCAAACAATGTTTTCTTTTGTTGCAGAAAATACAGGAGATGGAGGAGAAAAGGATCGAGAAAGTGGGAGAGTCTATGAAGACTTACGCAGAGGTCAATCGGAAAGTGTTACCTATTGTTAGCAAATGTTTAGATGGCATGACCAATGCAGCAGCATCCATCGAGCCAACAATGGTGAGTAGCCTAGTGCGTGTGCATAACATGGTTCTTGTTATGTACAGTCATTTTACATAGTGACAAATCTGTTATACATTTTTATGACATTATTTGACTGGATTTCTATACCAAAGTGTGGAGAGAATGTGATTGCAGTCATCCATTGTTCTATTCGCTGAAGCAGTAAAGGGTTAACAACCCATAGGAGGACATAAATTATTCACACCTTCAAAACGCTTACTTTGGCAGTTTTATTAATGATCTCCCACTTTCACATTAATGAGAATTGTTGCTATACAAAGTCGCATACAGGTGTCGTTGGGTGTTTTCACCGATAGTGACAGCGGACTCACCGATAATGACAGTTTTATCCTATATCTCCTAAGGAATCAAGATGTTGGGCATTCATTGACATATGCTTTACTGGTGTTAAAAATAAATGCTTTAGCATGGACTGTATAAAGTGTCTCAGACTAAGAGTGTTGATCTACAATCAGGTCCCCCTGTCTATTGATTATAACTAAGGTAATGCTGATCCTAGATCAGCACTCCTACTCTGAGACGCTTTCTGTGGTGGGTTTCAAGAGCCATGCCTTTGCTATAATTGTGTCTTCCTGCGCTTGAAAGTGAGTTTAGGTCGATTCCACTTCAGCGGGAGCCGAAAAGATTTTTGGTATCTAAGATTGTTCTGGCAATTCTCACAAGAAGGATGTTTCACATGCTTTTTACGTATGTATCACAAACCATATATTTTTTTTTTAAATCATGATGAGTGGCAGTTTTAGGCCTTTTTTTTAGACCTAAACACAACTTGATACATGCTCTAACATATGGAGAGGGCATGTATGTCTAGATTCTGAAAATACACATTTTAACATTCATTTATTAAACCTAAAAATATTAATAGGAATATCTCAAAACTACCATTATAGATTTTTCTTATTTTTACACATTGTTTGCAACAATATACTCTTCAAAACAGATCATAGCCCTCATTTAGGATTGGACATTGAGCAAATCACCAGCAGAAGGAGTTCCTGTTGAATAAATTAATGTGAACATTTGTATTTCAGAACCTAGACATACTACTTTAAGAGCACACTAAAAGGAGCATAATGACACCAAGGTGCTGCCTTTATCATGTACACTTCACAGTCTTACAGGAGGCATGTTTAGGTCTAAAAAGGGCCTAAAATTGCCACTTTCTTCATAATGTTGGTTTGTGATGCAAATGTAAAAAGTATTTCAAGTCCCATGAAGTTTCTATGTGAGAATTGCCAGAACAATCTGAGATACCAAAGATATTTCCTGCTCCCGCTGGCGTGGAATCGCCCTTTTACATGTTGTAGTTTTGACGTTGGCTTTCGAGAGGAATACTTCCACTTTAAAGTGCAAATTATTTTTCTTCTATTTGGTTCAGTTTGGTGCCTTCAAGCTGAAATACATTTGGTGAATATTCATAATATTCCATCTATTATACATGAATGAAATCACTTCCCCCAACAGGATACCAAGCAGGTGGTGGAATCTTTCAAGTCTGGCTTCGAGCCACCTGGCGACGTAGAAGTTGAGGACTATAGTCTGTCTATGA
Source organism: Salmo trutta (assembly GCF_901001165.1). Lineage (NCBI taxonomy): Eukaryota > Metazoa > Chordata > Actinopteri > Salmoniformes > Salmonidae > Salmo > Salmo trutta. Next base: position 7,331,983 of record NC_042965.1, on the reverse strand, counting down.
GGCGGACCGTGTCAGAGTCCAGCTATCTGAACTCGCGGGGGGAGGGCAAGCCCAGCCGCAGCAACAGCAGGGGCAAACTATGGCCTTTCAAGAGAAACAAGGTAAGAACAACACCTTCAGTCCACAATACTGCCCTCTACCTACTGTACTGTAATAGCCAGGGCCAAGTTCGGCAGGGCACCGCGTTGTGGAAGGTTCAGACAGAAATACACGTTGTAGATAGAGCACACGTCTCTCTGACATGAAGAATAAGGAATCCTGTCCACTCTCTTCATGACATTTCTATCTGAAATGTTCCACAATGTGAACTGAACGGGGCACAGGTGTCTGCCTAAACTGGAGAGTGTACATCTTTGTAATATGAAATAAATGCTTGTTTGGAAGCACAATTTATCTAAACGTTCAACTCGTGCTGGACACAGTGTTCACTCGTCGTCATACAATAACATGCTCATACTCTGTACATGCTCTTTTAAATCGCTGCTGTCTTAAGTGTTAGTAACCAGATTCTTTCTGTTGTCCTTCGTTTCATTATTATTCTTATTTTAAATAATTTGTGTGTGTTCATTTTCCTAATTTCTTTATTGTTTTGTTCCATACCGCTCCATGACCCTTACCCATAGCTCATGTCTTTGTTAGCTTCCCCACGCCAACCACCTCCTCCTCCCCCTACCTCCCCATCACCCGGTGCCATGCCCAACGGCCCCCAGTCTCCCCAGCAGCCCAAGGAGCCCCTCTCCCACCGCCTCAATGAGTTCATGACCTCCAAACATAAAATGCAATGTTTAAGGAGTCTGACACGTGGGGTAAGTTGATTTTGTACGGGCAGATTGACTCTTAAGACAATGATGTGGTGACTATGGGCTACTGATAGTGGCTCCTACTTTGGTCATTCCCTTTGAATGGGATCCGTCCGAGCCTACTACCTACAGACAATAATTTGAGAATTGTGTGTATTCTGGCACTGTGTTCTTTTCCAATCTACGATTGGTGTGTATTCATTGTGTTCATTGTTTAACTTTTGTTCATACTGTAGGTGGATAAAATATAATGCTGCCAATGGTGAATTAACTGTTCAGACTGAAATGGCATCTATCTTAATATCCACAACCCTTCATTGCTGCTTGTGCTTGTACAGTTTCATACTTCCGTCTCAAAGTTTCAAACATATGTTGACATTGTGTATTTCTCGTCCCATTGTCTCCCCTCACTTGGAAAGCTTTCTCTCAAGCTGGTAAGCATGACTGTTTTCCTAACTCTTCAGATGGTTGATGACTATATGGTTTTGTAGTGCACACATTACAGGTACAGTCTTGATCACTATAGAGGAAAATTGCGGAAGTGTGTACTTTCAACTGAATACGCTCAGATCTCATTGTTGATGGTAACAATACGAAGTCAATATAAAGACATTCAAAAACATGTATAAAACAATATAAAGTCACTTCTCCATGGTGTTAGGCTTCTTTAATAGGATTATGTATGTCTGGGTGTTGATTTGTTTGTTTGGTGGTTTGTTTGTTTTCCCATAGGGTTCTGGCCCTGAAGATTGTAGTCACCTGCCTCCTGAACAGAGGAGGAAGAAGCTCCAGGCCAAAATCAATGACATTAACAAGGAGCTACAAAAAGAGGTGGATCAGAGGTAGAGTAAATGTGTGAAAGTCAAATTGTGTTTCTATATGAGAAGTTTTAAACTAACTCTGGTCTATTTAAAAATGGAACAACTCTTCAGTATGAATGCCTGTTCATTCTGAATGTGACAAGCTGTCCATTTTATATTGTAGGGATGCTCTGACTAAAATGAAGGATGTGTACGTAAAGAACCCACACATGGGGGACCCCAACAGTGTGGACCCACGATTAGAGGAGATCGGACAAAATATTGACAAGTTAGAACTGGATTCAAGGAAATATGAAGTAAGTTGAACTGTTACACCAGATTTATGTCAATGCTGGTTAGATATTTAATGTTTGCCAGAGTATGGTCTAGTGGTAATGCTGCCAACTGCAGGCTCCAGACTAAAATCTGGGTTTGAATCCCTTGTCTGACACTTTCACCGCTGTCTTTCCCATGATCTGTCTCTCGTTCTGATTCCCGATCTCTATCAAAAATATTTCACATCTAGCTAGTTTATGTACAAATCAAGTATTGTTGAGTCGAAACCTTCTGTCCACAGGCCTGGCTGCTGGAGGTGGAGACCAGGTTAGCAGAAAAGAGTGACCCACACAGACGACAAAGTGGATTGTACGACTCCAATGCTACTACACCTGTCAACAACAACTGTGCACCTGTCAACCGAGAGAGGTAGAACAAATGTGCACATTACTATAGCTCAGAATCAGTGGACCAGCAAACTGAAAAACCACAACCAAACCTCGCACTAGCCAGCTAACAATGTGTGTCACAACAGAGAACTATATGATTTGACTGAAACTTCTTTGGGGGCTTGTTGCACATGATTCATTATGCTCTAAATAAAACTAACGAGGACTGTCTATTGACTCAATGTATGCTTTTCAACACAGCTTTAAATGTATGGGTTTATGGATTTGACACACGTCTCACCAGGGCCATATAGGCAACCTTTTACAATATGATATTTGGGTTTGCACATACAATATCCATGTAGTTGGTCTATAACTGTTTGTCGTCTTTATGCGGTTAGCCCGGACGGCAGCTACACAGAGGATCATAGCACAGAGCATCACCTCAAATCTCGGAGCACCGACTTTGATGATGACTTTGATGACGAGGACCCACTCCCCACTATCGGAACCTGTAAATCGCTCTACCCTTTCGAAGGTACGCCAATGCCCCCTCTGAAAATAAGTGTTGTTGTTAGATTGGGGTTTGTTGTACTGTTCAGAACATATGTCTCACCTGGTTCAAATAACAGGGAAGGGGCTTCTTCCGTCATGTACAGTTCATGTACAGTTGGGATAAAACATTTCCCTGCAGGTAAAAAATAAAATGCTGTAAAGAGGATATGACTCATTGAGGCATATTCTGAAATTTCACCTATGTATGCCATTTACATACAGTTGAAGTCGGAAGTTTACATACACTTAGGTTGGAGTCATTAAAACTAGTTTTTCAACCACTCCACAAATTTCTTGTTAATAAACTATAATTTTGGCAAGTCGGTTAGGACATCTACTTTGTGCATGACACAAGTAATTTTTCCAACAATTGTTTACAGACTGATTATTTCACTTAGAATTCACTGTATCACAATTCCAGTGGGTCAGAAGTTCACATACATTAAGTTGACTGTGCCTTTAAACAACTTGGAAAATTCCAGAAAATGATGTCATGGCTTTAGAAGCTTCTGATAGGCTAATTGACATCATTTGAGTCAATTGGAGGTGTACCTGTGGATGTATTTCAAGGCCTACCTTCAAACTCAGTGCCTCTTTGCTTGACATCATGGGAAAATCAAAAGAAATCAGCCAAGACCTCAGAAAAAAAAATGTAGGCCTTCACAAGTCTGGTTCATCCTTGGGAGCAATTTCAAAATGCCTGAAGGTACCATGTTCATCTGTACAAACAATAGTACGCAAGTATAAACACCATGGGACCACACAGCTGTCATACCAGTCAGGAAGGAGACATGTTCTGTCTCCTAGAGATGAACGTACTTTGGTGTGAAAAGTGCAACTCAATCCCAGAACAACAGCAAAGGGCCTTGTGAAGATGCTGGAGAAAACAGGTACAAAAGTATCTATATCCACAGTAAAACGAGTCCTATATTGACATAACCTGAAAGTCACTGCTCCAAAATCGCCATGAAAAAGCCAGACTACGGTTTGCAACTGCACATGGGGACAAAGATTGTACTTTTTGGAGAAATGTCCTCTGGTCTGATGAAACAAAAATAGAACTGTTTGGCCATAAAGACCATCGTTATGTTTGGAGGAAAAAAGGGGAGGCTTGCAAGCCAAAGAATACCATCCCAACCGTGAAGCATGGGGGTGGCAGCATCATGTTGTGGGGGTGCTTTGCTGCAGGAGGGACTGGTGCACTTCACAAAATAGATGGCATCATGAGGAATGGAAAATTATGTGGATATATTGAAGCAACATCTCAAGACATCAGTCAGGAAGTTAAATCTTGGTCGCAAATGGGTCTTCCAAATGGACAATGACCCCAAGCATACTTCCAAAGTTGTGGCAAAATGGCTTAAGGGCAACAAAGTTAAGGTATTGGAGTGGCCATCACAAAGCCCTGACCTCAAACCTATATACATTTTGTGGGCAGAACTGAAAAAGTGTGTGCGAGCAAGAAGGCCTACAAACCTGACTCAGTTACACCAGCTCTGTCAGGAGGAATGGGCCAAAATTCACCCAACTTATTGTGGGAAGCTTGTGGAAGGCTACCTGAAACGTTTGACCCAAGTTAAACAATTTAAAGGCAATGCTACCAAATACTAATTGTGTGTATGTAAACTTCTGACCCACTGGGAATGTGATGAAAGAAATAAAAGCTGAAATAAATAATTCTCTCTACTATTATTCTTACATTTCACATTCTTAAAATAAAGTAGTGATCCGAACTGACCTAAGACAGGGAATTGTTAGTAGGATTAAATGTCATGAATTGTGAAAAACTGAGTTTAAATGTATTTGGCTAAGGTATATGTAAACTTCCGACTTCAACTGTAGGTTATTGTTAATGATTACAAACAAACTTGGTGCAGCATAGGCTTTTTTTGTGAACGTAACATTTTAACACACTCAACTGTAAAATAACAATGACTTGGCGTTTTACTTTCCTGTCTCTCCTTCTCAGGTCAGAACGAAGGCACCATCTCCATGGCCGAGGGGGAGCTGCTGTATGTCATCGAGGAGGATAAGGGTGACGGGTGGACGCGAGTGCGTAGGAACGAGGACGAAGAAGGATACGTACCCACATCTTACATCAAGGTCTTTTTCGACACAAATGCCAAAGGTGCTATGACGTACATATAATTGTCATTTTATGAGATGGGCAATGGGTGGACAAGCATAAAAAAAATCTCTTGACATTTCAACCCCCCTGAAGTTTCCGAAATATCCAAGAATCATTTTTGAGACGGAACTCACAGAACAACGGACTGTATTTACATTTGTACTTGTGCTTTTTACCTTCTATCATCTGGCACCCGTTCAACTAATTTTGGGAAGTCTTTGTTTGTGTGTATGAACAGGTGTGGATGTGTTAAGTTGTCAGAAACCAACTTGACACCACTGTCGATATCAGCTACACCTTGCTTCTAGCTCTAATAGTAATAACCAATGTCAATTTCTTGATTTATTTGACCAACAAGTATAGATATGTACAGTACGGTTTCTCATATTAGAAAGCATTGCATCTAAACATATCAATTCCTATTTGGAATAGCTATTATTGCATGCCTAAAGACAGACTCATGTTATGCTCTTCCAGCCTCCACTGCGTTGCATGCACAGTACATAGTATATCTGCGCTTGAGCAGCAACCATCATTGCTGTAAGCTTGCGAAGCAGAGAGGCAAACTAAATCAGTTGTTGCATGTGGACATGTTTCAAAGTATCAAAGAGAGGACATGCCTTTTTACACAGTAAAGCAAAAAAGCAATGTGATAGTTGGAAAAGGACACTGCTTGCATGTTGTCTTGATTAGCAATAGTACAACAGACTGCTAGTGTATTCTCTTCTACAAGCTGTTGACCCTCCTCCAAAATCTGACAAAGGGGTTTCATTGAAGCGCCTTAACTACTGAATGTCGTGCTAAGTTTACAGTGGTGTTCTCGACAGATAAACAACTCATTTCATTCTGAGACGCTGGTGATGCACCCACCATTCCATCATTGGCATGATATTAATTTATTGTTTTATAATGATCCATCTATCCCTGCTTTATTTGATACTGAGTTGTTCTGCATGCGTGAACCAATTGATAAGACAAATTAAGTCAAATCAGATGAACATAGTATTGTAACCAGGTGATATTTCTGTTTTGAAAATTATTAACACATGTAACCTCGAGTTTTCTGTCTTTAATTTGCCATTGGCGTTCAGAATCATGCTCTCAAGCAGCATAGACTCGACTGTATGCAAACGTAATCTGCCAGGATGATTGTCAGAATGTGAAGGAATGTCATGGAATTACTTTCGCTTGTCTTAATGCATCACCACTAACATGTCTTGTGTGATTTTTGTTTGTTTGTTTGCTTTTTTGTTTGCTTTTTTCTTATTGCAGATTCCTAAAAGTCTTTGGCTCGCACAGGGATGGCAGGGCACAGGTCCTTGCGAAAAGCGCCCTCCTCTTAAAACTGTAGTCAGAGAGACGACAGACTAAAGGAACAAGTTGCAAGGCAGTCCAATTTGCGACCCAGTACAGAAATCCATTGTGGGTTTCTATTGAATGGATCAAAAACAACACACATTGCGGGGCAACCACCATTTCTAGTCATTTTCCTCTTGATTGTTTCTGCAAGCTTGCTTCTTGTTTTTCTAACTGGAGATAAGTATCATGTTGTGGCTGCTTGCTGTTCTGCTGTACCTTGCCCCCAGGGGCGGTACTTGTTTCAGGGGAGAGGAGTCTGAGACAGCCTTGTTACACATTGGTGACTATTCTAAACCTGCATTCAATCTATCATCACAACAAACATTACACCGTAGGAAAATACTTATGGAAAATACCGCTACACTTTGGCTTAAATTCCATTGGTTAATTCCCTTGGGTAAAAAAAAAAAAACCATTGTGTCTGCGTCTCAAAAAAGAATGTTCACAGTAATGTCAATCAGACAAAACAGAAGAAAACAAAGCTCATTATAATGATATGTCTTTCTTGGCACTGGAGCAATGTTGCTGCTTCTCCAGTTGGCTTCAACACAGTAAACGCCTCACAATTACTGTACCCACCCATGTATGTATTTTGGGGTATATAGATTATATACTGATCACACATAAATTACACTGATTGTTGGCTTGAAACACATCTGCACAAATTTGTTGAGCCCCAATTTTACTTTGGACTTTTAGTTGAAGTGCATTGTGTAATCGTCTGACTGGAGCACTCAGTGCAGGTTTACAGGTTGGCATACAATCTGATCGAAGATCTCACTCCTTTGCTCTCTCCCATTGTCTCGCAATACGCACATGAGTGACAGCTCCTCTCTCTGGCTACACCCCCACACAGGCAGTAGCCATGGTGATTGTCGCAACTCTTTCTCCGTCTCTCACCCTTCTCTCCGTTTTCTTTTTCTCTTTTTTCTGGCTACTTGTGGTGGAGGTAGCTACTCTTCGGTTGGCGCTGTGTTTCTCTACGCATGCATGCTTGCCCTGTCTTCTTGCCTGTGCCAGTCCTACGGGGGGGGGGGGGTGGGGTGTATATGTTGTCTCGATCTCTATTACATTAACTCATCATTTGTGGTGTGTTATCTTCTTTCCTTCTGACCCTGTGTTTGTGCCTGTGGTTTTGTGATTTTATATTTTTTGGGGGGGTATTATTCTTTTGTCAATGCATGACCACTGCTTTCCCCTTGAATTCTTCATATGTCCATGCCGTTTCTCTTCCGGAGAGACACTGACAGTTTCATATCTCTCTTCTGTTTTTTTTTACGTTTTAAAGCTTCTTTTAACTGAGGTTAATCTGGGAGCGGCTTCTTTACCAACTCAAACTGACAAATTTAAGTATTTGTATGTCCATTGATAAAGAGATGCAGTACATATTAGCGAACTGAAGTCTCAGTGTATTCTGTAAGTATTTTGTGCTTTGAATTCACTGTGTACTGTTCCTTTGAAAACGTACCTGTATACTGTACATAACTGGCGTGAAAGCAAAGTTTGTTTCTTGACCGTTGACAGTAATGATGTAATTATACTCTGGTGTGTGTGATATGTGATAACTATACGCTAAAGCTTGGAATCATGTCTTCATTTTTCATTTATTTTATAGTAAAATAATGCCTGTTTATTTCTTTTGAGAAGAACAATACCTCTTTGTTATTGTTGGGCTTTGTTTCTCCTGGAAATGTTATCTGAAGTCTAATATACCATGTTGGAGTTTGGAAATAAATTGAAATATGAAGTGGGGAAAAAGGGACGTGTTACTGTAGAAAAGCATACAACAGCTGCAGCAGTGATTTTTTTTTGCTGACATACAGTACACCGAGGTTCTGCAGACTAAATTATGAATTTTACAGATACATACACTACCATCACGTCCTTCATTACAACTTGTTCTAACACTTCAGCCCACCAGATGGCATATGTCACAGCAAATTCACACACTCTCTCAAGGAAAGCACCAGAGTTGCTGGTGCTTTCCTTGAGAGAGAGTGTGTGTGCTCAATTGCGTGCTTACGTTCTTGCTTAATTATTTCACCACAAAAATCGAATTTGCTCAACATGCACATCACATACTGTACAGTTAGTACAGTATCTTATGACTGATACACGGATAGTTCTCATGTGTCAATTTTCTTGTTGGATACCCTTTTCACACTATTATGGCTGAACAATACTGTGCTGGCTTGGACATTTGTATTTCTTTTATTATTATGGGTCCCCATTAACTGCTGCCAAGGCAGCAGCTACTCTTCCTTGGGTCCAGCAAAATTAAGGCAGTTATACAGTATACAATTAAAAACATGACATTACATTTCACAACAGATTTCACAACACATTAAGTGTGTGCCCTCAGGCCACTACTCTACTACCACATATCTACAACACAAAATCCATGTGTACGTGTGTGTATGTATGTTATCACATTGGTCAGTAATTAGTTCAGCAGGTGACAACTGCTAGGCCACGATAAAGTTAGAAACTTCTTACATCACTTCCTTCATTTGTTCTCGATTAGATTTTAATGTGTTGGAATGCAATGGGCCTCAGGAATGGGAGCAGAGTAATTCTAAACAATTTTAGTAACTCTCCTGCTTTAGACAGCAGCCCTGGCGTTCTGTTTGTGTGTGAGAATTAGGTTGTTTCTGCACCCCACCCCTTATACATCCTGTGCTACTCCTGCCCCTCCATCTTGTCCATTAACTTTTTTTGTATATTTTGGTCTTAAATGACATGGATCATTAATACACTAGACAGCAGACCCTTCTAGAATGCCTGCCTGTTCTACTAATGTACGATCATAAAGACTCAAAGCATGAATGAGCCATTATAACACAAGCTGTGCTATTTGAGCTGTATTTCTCAAGCAGATTCAGCCCTAGGGCAAGAATCCCCCTCCTGAACTGTGTGTGTGTGTGTGTGGACAGTAATTTAGGCATCATAATGTTTGATGAGCTGGGAAATGTGCAGCCAACCCCCATAAATGGTCGTTTCTAGTTCTCCGAAGAGTAACAGGAGCCTTGCCCTTGGGAGCCAGGAATTCCTGTTTGGCTCCCAGTGCTGGAAATCATGTCACTGCTCTGGATTGAGACCCCCATCCCTCTTTATTTGAAAGGGACCATTTACACACCCTCATACACATCTTTAACAGTGTCTAGAATGAAAAACATCTGAAAATAAAAGTCATGCAAGACAATGTGTTAAAACATTCAGTAGTTCTTGATCCTTAAAATATGTGGGAACCATTTATGTTGGACTTTGGTCATTGATGGACTTCAGTTATAGCCTTAACACTGCAGACTTATTTAGCCTCCAATGGATTTATGCATTGGAGATGTGTCTCTGTGCACTTAGTAAAAATGACCAAGACCACTCCCACAGACTAGTTGTCATGTTACTAAGGTTACAGACTGAAAAGACCTTGCAAAAACAATGTATCGAACAAATTTGCACAGACTATAAAACCTCTTAGCTCATTATTCAGTCAAATATCCTATTTACTTTTTGGATATCATATGAATCATTTTGTTTTCGTCAAGAAATGATATGAACAGCCTAGTTTAAACCATATAGGACCAATGAGACATTTTTAAATGTGATGACGTTGAATCAAAGTGATTGGATTTGCACAAAGTCATCAACGTAAAGGAATTTTGTCTTATTATCCAACGTTTAACCTAAATCCAATGACATGCTAGCTTTTTATGCTGATTTCACATTGAATTCACGTTTGTTGACAACTCAAACACACTCAACAAAAATATAAAGACGACATGTAAAGTGTTGGTCCCATGTTTCATGACCTGAAATAAAAGATCCCCTACATGTTCTATACTGTACGCACAAAAACCTTATTTCTCTCAAATGTTGTGATTTTTTTTACATGAGCATTTCTCCTTTGTTAATCCATCCACCTGACAGGTGTGGCATCTCAAGAAGCTGATTCAACAGCATGATCATTACACAGGTACACCTTGTTCTGGGGACAATAAAAGGCCAGTCTAAAATGTGAATTCTTGTCACTCAACACAATGCCACAGATGTCTCAAATTTTGAGTGAGCATGCAATTGGTATGCTGACTTCAGAAATGTCTATCAGAGCTGTTGGCAGAGAATTGACTGTTAATTTCTCTACCATAAGCTGCCTCCAACGTTGTTTTAGAGAATTTGGCAGTGCGTCCAACTGGCCTCACAACCGCAGACCACGTGTATGACGTTGTGTGGAAGAGCAGTTTGCTGATGTCAACGTTGTGAACAGAGTGCCCCATGGTGGCGTCGGGGTTATGGAATGGGTATAAGCTACAGACAACGAACACAATTGCATTTTAGCAACGGCAATTTGAATGCACAGAGATACCGTGACGAGATCCTGAGGTCCATTGTCGTGCCATTCATCTGCCCCCATCCCCTCATGTTTCAGCATGATAATGCACGGCCCCATGTCGCAAAGATCTGTACACAATTTCTGGAAGCTGAAAATGTCCCAGTTCTTCCATAGCCTGCATACTCACCAGACATGTCACCCATTGAGCATGTGTGGGATGTTCTGGATTGACGTGTACGACAGCGTGTTCCGGTTCCCGCCAATATCCAGCATCTTCGCACAGCCATTGAAGAGGAGTGGGACAACATTCCACAGGCCACAACCAACACAAGCCAGATTAACTCTATGTGAAGGATATGTGTCGCACTGCATGAGGCAAATGATGGTCACATCAGATACTGACTGGTTTTCTGATCCACGCCACTACCTTTTTTTTTGGGGGGGGGGGGGGGGGGGGGGGGGGGGGGTCTGTGACCAACATATGCATATCTGTATTCCCAGTCATGTGAAATCCATATATCAGGGCCTAATTTATTTATTTTAATTGACAGATTTCCTTTTTGAACTGTAACTCCGTAAAATGGTTGAAATTGTGGCATGTTGCGTTTATATTTTTGTTCAGTATATATGTAAATCAAAACTATGTTGAAATGATGTCTGTGCTAAGTGGGATGTTTCCACTTTTAATTTGGTGTTTGCGCCACTTTTTTCAGCAAGGGATAAACTATTCCCCTGGTGCAACGCTTAGTAAATCTGTTCCAGGTGTACAGCTGTAGGATCTTAATTTGACCAGTATTGTAGCAGCAAAATAATCCTGCAGCAAAAGGATTTGAATGTTTAGTCCATTCACACTTTTCCGCCAATGTAATGCTGCTTATTCAGTGGTTAGGCTATGAGCTAGCCATAATTAGGCTACGTGAAAAGTGCAATATAGTGAATTTATGTAAATCCTGCGGTGCGGGAAGATTCTTAACAACAACAGAGTGGTCAAATTATGATCCTACACCTGTATCAACAGACCAATGCCACTGGGCGTTGTTGGAATAGACGTTGAATTGATGTCTGTGCCCAGTGAAATGCTTACAATGTGAAACTCATCTAACGGTCAATAGGTTCCAATAAGTCCTCTCTTCAAAATACAAAATTGTGCAACTAGCATATTTGAATTTAAATCTGTAATATTGGTGGAAAATAGCAGGGCAGCATTTCCTGTTTGAGAGGAAGCGGGAAGTGACTGGAGGATTGTGATACTGCACTCTGGGCCCTCAGAACAATACAAAGTCTCCCTCACACAGGAAACGGATCTGCGTCAAAGTGGACCTGACAGAGTTTTATAAAGGCCAACGGCAAAGACCCTAAAGAGGCAGGATAAATCACTGTTTTCAATCCACACACTGACTTATACCCCAGTCTTGAATTAAAAATATCCCTTCGAAACAATGACTGTAACCAGCTAACTATATACTCCCTTCCATATGTATTTGGACAGTAAAGTAAAAATATATATATTTGTCTCTATACTCCAGGATTTTGGATTTGAGATCAAATGTTTGATATGATGTGACAGTACAGAATGTCACCTTTTTTTTAGGGTATTTTTTATACATATCTATTTTACCATTTAGAAATGGAAGCACTTTATGTATCTAGTTAAAAGGGCTTCTGGCGTTTGTAATTTCCACTTAGAAATGTTCAACTTGATTTTCCCTTATGAAGAATGTATCAACCCCTACAAAAATGTCCATTAATTGTAATCCACATTATAATTCACATTTCCTGTCGCTGAAGGATTATTTTCCTGCTGTAGCAAACTGGCTCAAATTAAGATCCTACATATGTATAGTATAATGGTCTAATTTATTTGTTTTTATAAACACAATTGTTTTTACAAATCAAGCTGCTTTATACATGGACGCTAGACAGCACGTAGTTCTTTGAAGATGTAATTCATGGAGCATTTTCAGCAGGATGGAGTGTGTTAGCACTTCACAACTATTGTATCAGTTGGAAACACACACAGGAATTCCGGCTTGGGAATGACCAAGTTCCTGGCCACTACAGGAAGGTGTGCATAAAAAGCACTTCCAAAGCGGGCAGCCTGTACCATTCCTCTCCATTCAGCGAGGGAACACAAGGGAAGTACACATTTGTATATATTGATGAAACCAAAATTGGGAGATTGCCTAGATGATAGGCCTAAAGTCAGTCAATTGAGTAGAGGTGATGTGGCAGCTGCAACCACGGAGTCTCAAGACGCTTGGCATTGTGTTCTCTATTCTATGGTAAGTTGGGAGGACAACTTATTATTTAGAAAATATTATTTTTTTCTCCAGGAGAAACTTCAGTATGCAGTTGTTTGATAATATGCAAATCATGAAGAAGTCGTATGACACGCGAAAGTAACAAAGGATAAAACGGTCATAATCAAACTTAGTTCTCGGTAGTTTAATTTATCAGATGCTATTTATTATTTGTCAATTGATTAGTTGAAACACCTAAATGTTTCCCCATGAAGCCTAATGATTGCGATTTTTATTGCTCCAATAATTCAAACTTTTTTTTTTCATGCCGGTGTGTTGATTTAGCCACCTGATCCTTTGAGGTTAAATGAATAGTTCACTTTAAACTCGCAGGAATAGGCGGCTGGCAAGGCTAGTGTTGACGCACCCAGGATGAGAAGTCGTCTTCAAATTGTTTAATTGACAGCACTAGTTTCAATTATTCAATTCAAAACAGGCCAAATTATGTTCATTGTAATATTCTGACGATAGCCTATGAAACCTGAATTCGTTTTTAAATTTGACTAAAGAAATGTTCAATTAGGCATGTCATGTTGCTGATCAATGATCTAACAAATGCCTTGGTTTATTAGTTTACGCATTGCAAGCTGCCCTCTAGGCCTATGTATTGTTCTGCTATTCAAAATGAGCCCTTGACATCATGTAGCCTACCTTTGACATCAAGTTGTGTAGACTAATATCGTATTGTTTCACATAGATGGAAGCTACCCTTACCTCAAACTGGAGTCCTGCAGTATTTCAAAGTGGGATGGGATTGTTGACTCCTCTAAAGCAGACCAAACCTTGGATTTCGTCCCAAAGAAGATAAAGAGTATCTGCCTGCTTTACGGTTCATTATTACTTTTGGTACGCGCTAGGCCAGTCTCAAACTCGTACCGTGAGTAATAATGCACTGTGGCTGTCATTGCCAACGAGGGACAGACTACACCACCATGTCTTACTTTCACTGTTCTCCATATTCCTATGCATCTCATTGTGTGATGCATTCATGAAAACAGTGTTTGAAACTCTAAGGCCTTGTGTTGGGAAAGACAGCATTTTAATATAATCCTTTGTCTATTTTCATAAAGAAAGACTATTCATTTTACTTAAATATTATTGTTGAGTTGTTTACATGAAATGTTGACTTTTCTGTACCTTGTAATAGTGATTGTAAGCAATTGAATAATAAAAATACTTCAATATAGATTAGCCAATTGCATTGTAGGCCTTGTGCATCAAGGCTTCAGTTGAAATACCCCAACATTGAGCTTTGTTTGATCTGAGCACCACAATAATTGCTTTGCCTTTACACCCACCAAGGCCTACAATGCTGGTACATTACTTACTGTGATATGTGGTTGTCTCAATATCTTGAAGTAACTGGCCTGTGAAAATGTCACTTTAAAAAGTACATATTCTGGTAACTCATATCCAAATAATGTTGTTGATTCATCCTATACTCGTATTTTTGGCCAAAGCATAAATTGGAGTACTAGCACTTCAAAAACCCCACCTCAATCTTGTAGCAAAGGGACTGTTTCAAAAATGCTTGTTATTTCCTCATAGAGGAGGATGAGCTGGCCAGTCAATGGTCTACTTGAATTCATATTTTGAATGACCAGTATACACCCACACCCTTCTGTTGTTGGGGTATGCCAACACCGTTCCAATGCAGAAAAGCTGCTTTTTAACCTTCTTAATAAAAACAATTTTGAAGGAAAAATATTTTACTCATATCTTAAGTAATTATAGGTCATTTTCCATAGAAATCTGAAAACATTTGTCAGTTGCTTTAAGATGACTGCATTATTAAGTCACTCTGGAGGATCAGAGCATCTGCTAAATGACTAAAATGTTATACAGAGCTGCAGAATAAATTCCCTGAGACTTGTGACTGTTATATTTATTTTGATTGCGTATGTCTATTGTTTTTAATAAACTTTTTCATTTAGTGAAAATAGCCTATAATTGAATAATGTTCAGAAATATTATAGCCACTTCTCCTACTCAGATGTCTATCTATAATAATCATGACAAGTTGACCCCCCCCCCCCACCCCCAATACACCTTTTTATCACTTACATGTGTTAGTTGCAACTAGCTAAAACAGTACTCCTTGTGTGCATCGGGACGGGAATCCTTCGTCTCATAATCATGGATTCTGCAAATAATGAGGAAACTCATCCACTAGACTTTTTACCCCTTTTTCGTGATAGTTAGTCTTGGCCCATCGCTGCAACTTCCCTACGGATGCGGGAGAGACGAAGGTCGGGAGCCATGCATCCTCCGAAACACGACCCTGCCAAATCACACTGCTTCTTGACATACTGCTCGCTTAACCCGGAAACCAGCCACAACAATGTGTCGGAGGAAACACTGTCCAGCTGGCGACCAAAGTCAGTTTGCAGGCGCCCGGCCCGCCACAATGATTTGCTAGAGCGCGATGAGACAAGGACATTTCGGCCGGCCAAACCCTCCCCTAACCCGGACGACGCTGGGCCTATTGTGCACTGCCTCATGGGTCTCCTGGTCACGGCCGACTGTGACACAGCCTGGGATCAAACCCGGGTCTGTAGTGATCATTATGCCTAATTCTATAACACTTATCAATACAGTCACGTATCATGGCATCAGAACTAATACAGAATTATAATGATATCCATAAGGTGCCAGATTACATTTAAACTAAGTATTTTTCTGCATATCTAGAGCTGTCTATCCTGACCAGTGGTTCTGAATATGCTTCTCTGCATCTCTAACATATCTGTAAAAGATTGAAAGGAATCTGTTATTCTGTACATTTAGTAATTACTTGCTTTTCTAAAGTCTATCCACCTTGCCAGTAGGCATGCCAGCTAAGCGAGTTAGACAAGCTACTCTAACTTGATTGATAGCCTGAAATGGCTTGGTAGTAGCTAGTTATGGGGTTGGGAGATTGGCAACCTATCTAGCTGGCTAGCTAAAGCCAACTTCATAAAATTGCTAGGTGGCTACTATTACAGAGAAACAACAAAACATTTATTTATCAATGAGGAATCTTGAAGACCGTTCATGAAATAAAGGTGCCATAAACAGCATGACAATCTAAAAACACACAATGTTTATTTTTCTAGGCGAGTCAGTTAAGAACAAATTCTTATTTTCAATGACAGCCTAGGAACACTGCCTGTTCAGGGGCAGAGCTGCCTGTTCAGGGGCAGAGCTGCCTGTTCAGGGGCAGAGCTGCCTGTTCAGGGGCAGAGCTGCCTGTTCAGGGGCAGAGCTGCCTGTTCAGGGGCAGAGCTGCCTGTTCAGGGGCAGAGCTGCCTGTTCAGGGGCAGAGCTGCCTGTTCAGGGGCAGAACAACAGATTTGTACCTTGTTAGCTCAGGGATTTGAACTTGCAACCTTTTGGTTACTAGTCCAACGCTCTAACCACTAGGCTACCCTGCCACCCCAACAATGTGGAAAACAACATGATTATATAGACTGATCTGTCTGAACCTGATTCTGTTCAATTTTCCCTATCCCATTAGGCAACATTTAATGGCAGTTATCAGATGTTTTCAGAACCCAATCTGAAAAGTGGGATGTTCAGAGATAAGTTTCAACACATCCATTGAGAAGAGCAAAATCACAAGACCTGAAACCATCCCCATGTTTCAAGGCAGGATCAACTTTCATTATGCAAACGGAAGTGGGAATGGTCAGAATAATTGAAACCATTACTCAACCTAGCCTAATTGTTCTTCATTGTTACATTTGTATGCCATCCATTATCTTTGCCTGTTACACAGTAGGTCCAATTCCTTTCATTAGTATTAAAACATCATACAGGACATTGACCTTGATTTATTAGACCCTACCATGGATGATTGGTTCAATAAAAGCCTTGCCTCAAGATCAATCTTGACCACAAGGTGGTGATCTAACAACAAATTGCTGCGCATGTTGCTGCACACTATATATACAAAAGTATGTGAACACACCTTCAAATTAGTGGAATCGGCTATTTTAGCCACACCCGTTGCTGACAGGTGTATAAAATCAAGCGCACAGCCATGCAATCTCCATAGACAAACATTGGCATTAGAATGACTTTACTGAAGAGAACAGTGACTTTCAACGTGATGCCACCTTTCCAACAAGTCAGTTTGTTAAATGTCTGCCCTGCTAAGCTGCCCCGGTCAACTGTAAGGGCTGTTATTGTGAAGTGGAAACGTCTAGGAGCAACAACGTCTCAGCCGCGAAGTGGTAGACCACACAAGCTCACAGAATGGGACCACCTAGTGCTAAAGTGTGTAGCAAGTAAAAATCATCTGTCCTCGGTTGCAACACTCACTACTAAGTTCTAAACTGCCTCTGGAAGCAACATCAGCACAAGAACTGTTAGTTGGGAGCTTAATGAAATGGGTTCCCATGGCCAAGCAGCCGCAAACAAGCCTAAGATCACCATGCGCAATGTCAAGCGTTGGCTGGAGTGTTGTAAAGCTTGCCTTCATTGGACTCTGGAGCAGGGGAAATGCGTTCTCTGGAGTAATGAATCACGCTTCACAATCTGGCAGTCCGACGGACAAATCTGGGTTTGGCGAATGCCAGGAGAACACTACCTGCTCGAATGCATAGTTCCAACTGTAAAGTTTGGTGGAGGAGGAATAATGGTCTGGGGCTGTTTTTCGTGGTTCGGGCTATGCCCCTTAGTTCCAGTGAAGGGAAATACTAACGCTACAGCAAACAATGACATTTTAGACGATTCCGTGTTTCCAATTTTGTGGCAACAGTTTGGGGAAGGGCCTTTCCTGTTTCAGTATGAAAATGCCCCCTTCACAAAGTGAGGTCCATACAGAAATGGTTTGTCGATTGGTGTGGAAGAACTTGACTGGCCTGTACAGAGCCCTGACCTCAACCCCATCGAACACCTTTGGGATGAACTGGAACGCCTACTACGAGCCAGGCCTAATCGGCCAACATCAGTGCTCGACCTCACTAATGCTCTTGTGGCTGAATGGAAGCAAGTCCCCGCAGCAATTTTCCAACATCTAGTGGAAAGCCTTCCCAGAAGAGTGGAGGCTGTTATAGCAGCAAAGGGAGGACCAACTCCATATTAATGCCCATAATTTTGGAATGAGATGTTCGACGAGCAGCTGTCCACATACTTTTGGCCATATAGTTCATGCTTTATTGCACTTAGATTTTGAAAAGGATAAACATTTATCCAACTCCCAGTACCTTTTAAACAGAAGATTTATATGAGTTTGAGATATTCCATTTAATTTTAAATTGATCCTGCAAATTATATTTAACCGCCTTGGATTGCTCCAGAAAAATGGGTCATGGTAACGCAACTATTAAAATATTGTCTTATGGTGGTTGCTAGGAAACTAGTGAATCCAAGACAAGTATTAGAAGAAGAAAAATCTGTGGCGATTCATCGATGTCGATATTTAGATATTTTCTTTGATGGACATGACTTAACTAATGTAGATGGTGTAAGTGTTACAATAAGAGAATAATAGTGATATGCCCTCCTTACAGGGCTATGTTGAGTGATGTGTACAGCAGAATACAGTAGGTATATCTGTGCGTTAGCTCCTTTGAGTAATGCTTGGACACCCTATACTTTGAATCAATACAGACAGCCTCTATGTGTGAAGCCATAGCACTCTATTTTCTTGCATTACTTAAAGGTGGGGTTCTCAACCCTTTTCCTTCTGAGGACCACTGAAAGAATCTGGGGACCCCCTACATCACATATTTAAGAGGAAAAAGTGTGCTCAATATTTATTGTCTACACAATATGTCAGTACACTATACAATACAGCATATCACCAGTGTTGGGGAGGGGTGTAGTTCAACTAGTAATTGAACTACATTTTGCAGTAGCTTGGTGGTAGTTAAACTAAATTCAAATATTGGTAGTGTTTTAAGCAGTTAAATAGTTTGGTTAGCGCTGTAGCTAACGACTTAAACTACACACTACTTTGTTTTGCAAAAATAAAATATGGGTGAGGTAGACAATCATTTCTTTTTTGGAACTCGACCTTCCTAATTTCACATTCTCTTAACATCTGACTCCAGAGAGATCTGTTGTTGCAATTTGTAATATATGACATTTCAGATTGAGATATGATAATTTATCATGAGGTAGTTTGGATGTAGTGAACTACTTTTTCAAAGTAACTTTATTGAAGGTAACTATAGTTTTCTTAAATGTAGCTTAAGTGTAGCTGAACTACTTCTAGTGTGAAGTAATTGGTAGCTTGGTAAACTATATTTTCAGAGTAGCTTCCCCAACACTGTATATCACATTGCGTAACCAGAGTGCATGTTTTCATATCTGCAATAGCCATTACCCTTACAGTGTAAGATCAAGTTTCCAATTGTCATTCCTCCTTAAACCTCACACAACCTCCTGTTCTCCAATACACAGAAACAGTCAGAGGTAAAACAACTGCATGTGTATCCATCAAACGCTTATTTCTGGGCATATTTGACCATCTCAAATCAAACACTTCCCCTGTCTGCTACGGATTATAAGTAGGTGTCCAAAAAGCCCTAGCACAGTCACAGACACGTTTCCCTCTGTTTTAGAGTATCGCGCTCTCACACTCTCCAGGGAGACTAGACCCATTTTCAACTCAGTAATGACTCTCAGGAATCTGACAGGCTGGGGTTGGCAATGGGGCTGATATTCTGCGATACCCTGGCACTGAATGGAATCCACATTACATCTGGCTGGCTCTGTTAGAGCTATCAGATGTGAATTACACGGCCGTGTGCGGTCTGTTCTTTCTCTCCTTTGTTCTGTCTTTGTAACTTTTGTAGGGACAAAAGGTGATGCTAGGAATTGTGGTTAACAGATGCTTTGGATTGCTTTAGAGCTGATTGTCAGGCAAGCATTTGGATTTGATTGTATTTAAAGTCAGTTACTCTATGTACGGTGCAATTGGAAAGTATTCAGACTCCTTGACTTTATCCACATTTTGTTACGTTACAGCCTTATTCTAAAATTGATTAAATAAAAACAATTCCTCAATCTACACACAATACCCTATGACAAAATGAAAAAAGGTTTTGAAATTTTTGCAAATGTATTAAAAATAAAAAACAGAAATACCTTATTTACATAAATATAGTCAGACCGTTTGCTATTAGACTTGAAATTCATCTCAGATGCATCCTGGTTCCATTGATCATCCTTGAGATGTTTCTACAATTGGATTGGAGTCCACCTGTGGTAAATGCAATTTATTGGACATGATTAGGAAAGGCACACAACTGTCTATATAATGTCCCACAGTTGACAGTGAATGTAAGAGCAAAAACCAAGCCATGAGGTCAAAGGAATTGTCTTCAGAGCTCTGAGACAGGATTGTGTCGAGGCACAGATCTGGGGAAGGGTGCCAAAACATTTCTGCAGCATTGAAGGTCCCAAAGAACACAGTGGCCTCCATTTTTAAATTAAAGAAGTTTGGAACCACCAAGACTCTTCCTAGAGCTGGCCACCCGGCCAAACAGCAATCAAAGGAGAATGGCTTTGGTCAGGGGGGTGACCAAGAACCCTATGGTCACTCTGACAGAGCTCCAGAGTTCAGCTATGTCTGAAGCACTCCAACAAATCAGGCCTTTATGGTAGAGTGGCCAGACGGAAGCCACTCCTCAGTAAAAGAAATGTGACAGCCGAGTTTACCAAAAGGCACTCTCAAACCATGAGAAACAAGATTCTCTGTTCTGATGAAACCAAGATTGAACTCTTCGGCCTGAATGCCAAGCGTCATGTCTGGAGGAAACCAGGTACCATTCCTACAGTGAAGCATGGTGGTGGCAGCATCATGCTGTGGGGATGTTTTTCAGCAGCATAGACTGGGAGACAGTCAGGATCAAGGGAAAGATGAACAGAGCAGAGTACAGAGAGATCCTTGATGAAAACCTACTCCACAGCGCTCAGGACTGGAGCAAAGGTTCACCTTCCAACAGGAAGCACACAGCCAAGACAACGCAGGAGTGGCTTCGGGACAAGTCTCTGAATGTCCTTGAATGGCCCAGCCAGAAACCCATTCTAACATCTCTGGAGAGACCTGAAAATAGCTGTGCAGCGATGCTCCCCATCCAACCTGACAGACCTTGAGAGGATCTGCAGAGAAAAATGGGAGAAACTCCCCGAATACCGGTGCGCCAAGCTTGTAGCGTCATACCCAAGAAGACCCAAGGCTGTAATCACTGCCAAAGGTTCTTCAACGAAGTACTGAGTAAAGGGTCTGAATACTTATGTAAATGTGATATTCTTTCAGTTTTTGTGAAAATGTATTGCTTTGTTATCATGGGGTATTGTGTGTAGATTGATTAGGAGGGGGAAAATTACATTGATTTTAGAATAAGGTTTTAAGGTAAAAAAAAAGAGAATTCAAGGGGTCTGAATACTTTCCGAATGCACTGTGCATGTACTCCTCTTCCTGGGTGAAGAAGTGTTTCCAAAATCTTCTACTACATGATCATATCGAGCTATGTATTATCGAAACATTTTGAAACATCTTGGTATGTGTGATCCCTATGTGAACACAGTAGGTAAGTGTTCACCACCGGATCATGTTTGTTGACGCCTTATCTGAGGACCTATCTGTATTGGTGATGTATTGAGAGGCATGCATGAGAGCTCTGACAGGTTCCCTAGATTGTCAGTGTCACGACTTCCGCCGAAGTTGGTGCCTCTCCTTGTTCGGGCGACGTTCGGCGGTCGACGTCACCAGCTTTCTAGCTGCCACCGATCTACTTTTCTTTGTCCATGTGTTTTGTCTTGATTGTACACACCTGGTTTCCATGACGTTATAATTTATTCCCTATTTAACCCACTGGTTCCCACAAGGTTTTGTGCGTGTTTGTTCTTTGTTAAGTGTTCGCTCGTTTGTGTAGAGCTGTATTGTATTCCCTGAATGGAATTAGTTTGTCTATTTTCAAGTAAAGTACGTTTTTACCCAGTTCTGTGTCCTGCGCCTGACTCCGTCCTACCCGCTGCACACAGACACTTGACAGCCAGACCGGTCTTCTCTAATACTGCTTTAATTTGTCTCTTTGTATTGGGGCTTGTGTAAGTGCATGACAGGTTTTCAGAGCTTGTCTGGATTTCATTGGCCTTACAAAGCGTGTTTTGGTGCTCACAGAGTATAGACTAGAGCTTTAAAGGTCAACATTGAAACACAATAGTATTATATATTTTACATTATAAACTGGGTGGTTCGTTCCCTGAATGCTGATAGGCTGAAAGCCGTGGTCCACGGGTATGACAAAACATTTATTTTTACTGTTCTAATTACTTTGGTAAACAGTTTATAATAGCAATAAGGCATCTTGAGGGTTTGTGGTATATGGCCAATATAGTACGGCCAAGGGCTGTATCCAGGCAATCCGCTAAGAACAGCCCTTAGCCGTGGTACATTGGCCATATACCACATCCCCTCGTGCCTTATTTGTTAATTATAAAGGGGAAAACATGCGTGTTCCCATTTTTCACCCCCAAAAATCACCATGAATAACTTAACTGCTTGGCCTATATTCCCATAGAGTGCATTAGGTTTACCGTGTTTTTGCCGACTGTTGTGAAGTAATTGTACTCCATTACATAGTATGGCTCCAAAATGAACTATCACTCAGAAAGAGTGATTATTTACATATAATCTAATGAGTTGTGAGGCTCTTGTGGAGAGTTGGTCAATTGATGTCTGGGCAGCCAAAATAGCCCGAGTTACATTCAGCTGCCAAGACACAGTCACAACAAGGCAAAGCAATGTAAGACAATCCTTGGTTAACACATCTGCTGTAACTTCCATTGTAGAAGCCGCAGGTACAATGATAACATCTAACTAGTTTACAGGAATCTCTTGTCGTGCCCTAAAACCAGGTGCACATGTATCCAGCACCATGGACAGTGCCATATCAGTGTTAACTTTAAGTCAAAAATAGAAAAAGTAGATATGGAAGTGGAGGCAGAAATAGATGTCACCTTTCCAGCATATACTGCTCTTAGATTCTTTGGTATCCCGCTACAACATCAATGGACAGTGGTTGCTGACTATAACCCATTACGGTTCAAGGAGTTTGATTATACTACAGATAAGATGTACCATTTGGACTACAGATTATGCCATTTTATAAACACATCAGTGAAAGTAATGATGCAAGGTTAATTTCCCAAAGAAGCAGCAGGTGAGTTAAATACTGTAGCACGAAAGCATCTAGGAATCTACTCACCTCAGGTTTGATCATAATTTGACATCTTGTTAGCCTTTGTGGCTGACCTGTGAAATCTGTCTGTGTACCCACCACTCACTGAGCTATACGCTCAGCATGGCTTTACCAGAGACTCCTCTGACATCCTTCAACTGTTCCCACCAAGATGGACCGAGTAAAGCACCACACTTTCACAAGTCAGTAAACATTCTACAGCCTAGGTATATTTGATATTTTCAGTGCATTTATTTGTTTTGTTCTATGGTAGACAAACTTATTTTGTCAGTCAATCTTGTGTAGGCCTACTTTGTGTTTGTGTGTGCGCGTGTGTGTGCATGGGCATGTGTGTTTTCCAATAAAGAAGCAGATGGAGCTGTCAGCTTCTCCTCCATGCACAGTTAATCTCCTGAAAATCTAATCTTGACATTCCACTATAGCTGCTCACTACACCAGTGCTTACCATAGTTTTCATAGATTTAGTTAGGGTTTGGATCTCATCTAGCAGATTCTGTGAAAATGAGGATACAGTATGGCTAACCATTTGGCTTTTCAATTGAGAACTAAAAAGTCCTGAGAGTTAAGATCAGTTGAGCACTGTCCTTACCTGCAAAAGGAGCAGTTGCTTTAATTAATATATTGCCAAGACTAAATCACTCTGAGAGAACTTTAGTGCTCCTTTAAAGAAAGGAAAACTATACAAGCAATAGGTTAATATTTCAGTGCACTAATATATATATAAATAATAGGCTCATATTCATTCTTGTTATTTTTAGATAAAGGTCTAACTTATTGACCTCTGACCCTTTGATATGGATTTAACACATAGAAGATGCAGAATCCAAAATCTGCGCTGGGATGAAACGAAAAAATTGGAGTGACTGAAAAAGCCATTACGATATGACATTTATCATTTAGATACAGAAATGCGAAGAGCTGAACTGCGAGCTGCATTGTGCTGAGAAATGTGAGTCAGCCAGACATTCTGTGAGTATGGGAGCTGCAAATGGGATTGGAGTCAGATCGATTCATTTGTATTAATATTTAAATTATTTAAAGAGCAAGGGTTTCTTCAAAGCAGATTTTTCTGTCCTTTGATCAGATTTTTTTGGCAGAACCTATAGAATGGATTACATGTAACCTGTAAAAATAAACTTACAATTGCCTTTGTGGAGACACGAGTTATATATTGACAACATGATTGTAGTGGTACTGGTTCTGGATCAGTATTTATACAATGTTGGACAGCATAACATGAATGCAACAGAGTAGACTAACAAGGGAAATACATGCCTTGTTCTCATGCCAAACCCTAAGGCTACATAGCTTTGAATAAAACCCATCAAAGCCGTAGTACAGAATGTCTCTATCAGCAAATTGCCCCCACTGAGAACCTTATTGCTCATCTTTGTGCTGCGCTTGTCTACTACGTTGTTTGAGGGGAACTCGGTAAGTCTCTTGACGCCCGAGTGTAGAGGCTGGGGATACACATAGCGTACATGCCAGGGTAGTCTCTATGTGCCTGAAGTGTTCTTAGCACTGATTTTCTTGGCCTCAGCAAAAGAAAAATAAGAGTGCACTCCGTGGTATTTGTCTCCTTTCTCTTGAAAGCCTTAAAATACTAATGACTGTGTTTCCTACCTCAAGGCATTGTTTGCCATCTCTCTGTTAATGTACAGGGCTGTGAAAAAGTATTTGCCACCTTTCTAATTCTCTACTTTTGCATATTTTTTTATACAGAATTTTATCAGATCAACCAAAACCTAATATTAGATAAAGGAAATCTGAGTGAACAAATAACACAACTATTACATACTTATTTCATTTATTTCTTAAACAAAGTTATGCAATGCCCCTGTGTGAAAAAGTAATTGCCCACTTCCACTCAGTAGCTGGTTGTGCCACCATTAGTTGCAATGACTCCAACCAAATGCTCCAGTAGTTGTTGATGAGTCTCTCACGTCGCTGTGGATGAATTTTGGCCCACTCTTCCATGCAGAACTGTCTTATTATCTCAGCAACATTTGTAGGTTTTCAAGCATGAACTGCTCATTTTAAGTCCTGCTACAACATCTCAATCTCCCACAAACCCAGGTGGAAAAAACCCCCCAAAAAAACAACTTAAGTATGATCTCCAATTAGAGACAACGAGGACCAGCTGCCTCTAATTGGAGATCATCCCAAACAAACCCATCATAGAAATACAAAACTAGAACCTGAACATAAAAATACAAAACATAGAAAAACACCCCCTGTCATGCCCTGACCTACTCTACCATAGAAAATAAAATCTTACTATGGTCAGGACGTGACAGCACCACTTTTCCGTTCTAAATTTTTGGTAATTTTTTGAAACAAGTATTTTTTTTCATTTCAATTCACCAATTTGGACTATTTTGTGTATGTCCATTACATGAAATCCAAATAAAAATCAATTTAAATTACAGGTTGTAATGCAACAAAATAGGAAAAATGCCAACGGGGGTGAAAACTTTTGCAAGGCACTGCATGTCGTGTAGGGAAACTTTACCCAATATATCCAACTTAT
Source organism: Salmo trutta (assembly GCF_901001165.1). Classification (NCBI taxonomy): domain Eukaryota; kingdom Metazoa; phylum Chordata; class Actinopteri; order Salmoniformes; family Salmonidae; genus Salmo; species Salmo trutta. The sequence goes on along the minus strand of NC_042965.1, from coordinate 7,306,317 downwards.
CACCTCTAAAATATAAATAAAACACTATGAAGAGTTTATATAGTGTCTCATGACATACCTATTTGAAGGTTTGTGTTGAATTTAAATTGGGTTTTTAGGGTGGCGCTAAATTTATCTTCACAATTAAACTGTGGCTGTCAGGGTTTTCGAGAGCCATGATGGCTCGCAGTGATTACGCAATTTTATAAAAGACCTGGCAACGCTCCATTACCTTCTTAAATCATGTAGAGACAGGCAGTATGACGGTCTCGTAATTGATTTTTCTGGAAAGTGGAGAAATTGTGCTTTACAATGGTATTCATATTACAGTTGACCTGGAAGTATTACGTTTTTGGGGCATTGAAATAAGGTCAAATGTACGTAACAGCGCACTATACTAAAGTGCATTAGCTATCGTTATTTGCCCCTTTTTCACTGCACTGTATTCTGAGTGAACATTGTGGCAAAAGACGTAAGATTTTACGATTATATTGTAGTACCTAACCCTTTTCATTGTTTGAAACTTGGAAACTTTGTTGCTATTTTTCTGGCACGTTAGCTCAATGGAAATCTTGGTGGAATGGCCTACCTTATAAAAAGGTGTAAAAACACACTTGAATGGAATAGTGTGAAAATAATCTCAACTGGCAGTTTTTCTAACAATGTTTGATATTACTTAACCCCATATTAGCAGCATAGATAGGTGGCAGAACATTCGGTAAAACACTTTATTTGGATACTCCACAGACTATCAGTAACATATTAACTATCTACTAACCATAACCCCAGCCTTAACCTTACCTCTTATCCTAACCCTTATTCTAAACCTAATTCTAACTATAGCCTTAGCAAGCAGTTGCTCATCAACAGATAATGTGTTAATAGTATGACCATCTGTAGATTTCTTTCTTCCTTTTGTACATGCTTCCTTTTTCATCCTATTACTCACCAATGATACAGAGTGCCAACCAGCACATACCACAGGACTTGAGTCTCTGACATATGGCATTTGAAGCACAGGGACCATCTGGGCCTTAGCCTTTGTATGGCACACTGCCCTGCTCCTCGCCTAAGCGAGGCAAATACTGGATCTCATCCAGAATGTCATCCAAAAGCCCCACCAAATGAGAAAGCATGAGCAGACTTTGGCCAAAACAGAAATACTGCTTGCATCGCCTGTTTGTAATACTCAGTATTCATCATATTTGTATATTTTGGAGGGGATCACATTTTGCATCTGGTCCAACTTGCTACGTCCTGACCCTTGTAAGAGGTCATTACTACTCCATAGTAGAGTGGTCAGGGCGTGACAGGGGGGTGTTTTGGGTGTGTTTTTTGGTTTCGGTTTCATTGTGGGGTTTCTAGATTTCTATTTCTATGTTTTCCTTTTCTATGCGTTGGCCAGGTATGGTTTCCAATCAGAGGCAGCTGTCTATCGTTGTTTCTGATTGGAAGCCATACTTAGGTAGCCTGTTTTCCATGTGTGAGTGTGGGTTGTTAATTTATGAGTAGTGTTTGCCTGCTCTGCGGTACGGCTTTGTTGTTTTGTTATTTAAAGTGGTTGGTGTATTGCATTTAGTTTCACGATTAATAAAAAGATGTGGAACTACGAAAACGCTGCGTTTTGGTCCGATCCTTCAGAAAGCCGTTACACAACTGGGTCCATTTGGTCAGTCCAAGCTGTAATTGTGTATTATGAGATGAGTTGAGCTCCTGAGTCAAACAGCTCAATTGTAGAGTCCTTAATTCCATCCTCTTCGGTCTAACCATTCTCGCATTATCTACATACCACATTACCACTTTGATGTTGTTTGTGATGCATTCAACCCCCCCCCACACACACATTAGAGAAAGATAAGCTTATCAAACACCACTTTCACTGAAAACTCTTTATTCTCCTTCATTTGTCTTACAGTGTAAATATTTGCAAGGTGCAGCACAATTATTGTCCTTGAGCTATTGTAACATCATTACTAAGCTGGCTATTTACCTGATTAGAATATCCCTATATGCATTTTAATATAGTATTTCCCCAAACTGCTGATAAAGATACAGGACAAATGTTTATCCAATGTTTCAGTGTTTAATTAATGTTTGTTTAATTAGTTCATTTCCATTCATGTTATGATATATTTTGTTCTCTGTCGCTCTTGGGGGATTTCTAAATGGCATAGTCAATGGAGAGGCAATGGGGAGGTCTAATGAGTTACTGCTGTCTTGTTTCCTGTCGCTGTGCAGACGTGGCCTGCCAAGGTGTTGCATAGTCAGAAACACTGCACGACTCCCTGTTGATATGGTCTATAATGTTGAAGTTCAAACAGGACTTACACCTAAGGTATAAAACGTCAGCTGTCACTTTTATTGAGCTTCCTAATGCCACTGTAAAGGCCACTGTCATAAAGATTTTACTTTTATCATGCTTTTGTTGTTTACCTGCGTGACCAAACGCCGGCTGAATTGATAAATGGCAGTGAATGAGGCAATCGTGGCATAGTTTTGCTCTTAGTGTGGACTTGAGGAATGAGAGAAAAGATTGCATACTGTAGGCAACAAACATAAAATATGCATTGGGTTGTCTTATTTTAGAAAATGAATGATTTGTATGTGTGACTGCTAATTAAAGATGCATGCCAACATTTAGTGCAGAAAAATACCAACATTTGCAATTCATAAGGATTTGTTACTTCAGTGTCTGAAGTCCCATGTCACTTATTGTATAATGTTTACACATACAAAGAACAAAGAGTTTAAAAGAGAAACGTTCTTTAGATGCCAACTCCATGTTTAGAATCACAAGAGATGTGGTGGCCTACAGAGGTATATGTTCTCTATTGTCACGCATGACATTTGTTACATGTTGCTGCAGGAGCTTTCACAGCTATTAAGAAGATTAAGCGCAGGCTTCAGCAGCTCATACAATACTTCTTCTATGAGAATCCTTAGCATCCTGCCTGCGTCGGCATGTCTTTGTAGTCTTAGTGCTTTGACTCACAAGACATCAACAGCGCAGCTCTTTACTGTACTGTACATCATCATCGGAACTTTCTTGAGATTTTCACTCAAACCATTATAAATATCATACGAGCACAGACATTTGCACATGTACAGTAAAAGCCTGAACAGAAGATTGCCTAGGCGTTTCATTCCTCACACTGTGTTGGAAATATAACATCAATGTGACACCAAAGAATTCTGCATAAGACACAATCCCCCCTGTTTTGCATCACACACACCCTCCAAGCAGTTATAATAATATGTTATGGTCTTTCAGGGAAGCCATGTCATTGACTGTGAATTCCGGGGGAATTTGCATGGAGCTCCTTTGTTAGTGGCTAGAGGACTTACTTCTTGTTTTGTTCTTGTCTCTTGGAGCAGGTTTAGCCTCTCCGCATGTCTAGAAGGCTTTGTGCTCCCCCCCCCCCCCCCCCCCCCAAAGCCAGCACAGGGGGATTTGTGGACGAGGTAAAAATAGACAGAGCAGATGCTCTTTTTTTCTGGAAGCCATTATCAGTAGTATCTGAGGTGTGGCTCTGGAGACTGGCACAGAGATATGCTTTAACACTTTACCACATTGACGAAGAGCAAGGTGATAGCTGAAGGATGACTGAAGTGTTGGAGAAAGTACACACGAGGCAGAATATAGTTGAGAAATAAAAGCAGGAGAACATTTCAACTGAACTAGTGTGCATAACTTAAAATGGAATATTTCAGATTACACATACGGTATATATCCATTTATAAGTTATACGTAAATTGTTAGGAATTTAACATTTCGGATATTATACTTTGAAATTCTGGGTAGATATTCACTCTGTATTACAGACTTATGGTTTGTGCTGACCTCCTTCTCTGGGTAACTCTTTCAAATACACCATAATGTAGAATAGAATATGATATGTCATCTCCAAACAACAGTAACACTTTACTTGAAGGGGATATACTGTACATCAGGCATTGATAACATCTTTGTATTGTATGTCATCTCTATTCATACATACGTAGTGTTGCAGGAGAACTTTCTTGCAATGTAGGACATTTAAAACTTGTGGTGTATTTTAAGTTAAAAAGGCTTCTGAAGTTTGTAATTTCCACTTTGAAATTTCAGACTTCATTTTCCCTTACGAGAAATGTATCAGCCCCTACAAAAATGTCCATTAATTGTAATCCACATAATAATTAACATTTCCTGTTGCTGTAGGATTATTTTCCTGCTGTAGCAAACCGGCTCAAATTAAGATCCTACATCTGTAACATCTTTACTGATTATATGAACGCCTAATGTATGTGTTTATTTACACTGTGGGCAACCTGACAATCTGATACGTCGATAGCAGAATCTATTTCAAATTGAATTCTAGAAATTCACAGATGCAAGACTTAATCCTGGTGACAAATATTTTACATTGGATTGGGATTGATTTGAAGCCTAGAGAAGGATGAATGGTTTTCATTTGTATAATCACAAGTGACTAGACTACAGAATACAACGTTGAACGTTTCTGTCTCTGAAGGGAAATACCTTTGTAGGCCTGCTGTGGTTATTGTGAATGCACCATCTGTGCTGATGTAATTACTCAGAACTAAATGACTAGAACACTGTCAATAGGACACTCACAAGGTGTAAGGATATCCCTTTAAAATCCATGTGTAACAGGGGGACCAAATGTTGGGTAGAGGGTACCATACTACTAAGAACATTTCAAAGGAAACATTGGTTGATGATTTGTTTCCATCTTAAATATTGGCTCATTGCATTAAACTGTGCATACAACAGATTTACAGGCATAAAAGGGATGTGAGAGATATCTGAGAAAGCAATCAGTCAAAAATCAACTGAGAATCGGATTGATTCTCTCTGTGGGGAAGCGTCAAATTCAAGTGCATCCCACACCACACTGCACTAGGTTATTAAAACATAACTGCTACCACAGGATAGGATATGTAGTGGACACAAGCCAGAATATTAGGATGTGGTATAGCACAGTACTGTACAGCACAGCTAATTAAGAATAGCCTGTTGGAGTTCAATCAGCATGCAGTAGCAGTACAATGGTTATATTCAGAAGGATTATAGCATCACAGTATTCCTCCTCGAGAAAGAGATGATTGCACTGAATTCATGGAGCATCAGGAATAATACTGTACTAACCAAAGTGGGCTACCTCCGTCAAGATAAACATCCTACATCAGATTCTTCATTCCCATATGGTGTGCAACAACTTGGAGCTAGAGATTCTGGTATGTGATGTCTTCTTTTATAGGCCTTGTTGCTTCTGCATTGTTCATCATCATTATTGTCGGAGCGAAACCAATCATTTTCTCAGCATTGGGAGAAGTGTAGAGAGCTAATTAAGTGTGTTGTGTTTTGTGGCTGAAGCTCAGTCAGCAATGTACGGCGCTGTATCCAGACCAGCTGTTCCGTGCTGCCAGAGGGAAGAGGTTATTACAGTGTACCTCTGTTGCCATGGAGAGGGAATGGTGGATCCAGATGAGCAACAATAGCGAAATGACTTTGATGTGCTTTCTTTCCTCTCCTTTCATGTTCTGGGTTGTACTGCGATTTTGTGTCCTATGCTCCATTGACCAAACAGTTGCATACGTCGTTTGGATAATGCAATGAGATTTGAAGCACTTATTTCAAAATCTGTGAGACAAAAGAAATCTGCATTTTACAGATGCATTGCAGAAATGGGTTTGATTGAGGAAAGTCATCTTATTCAGAAGTTTATTTTCTAGGACAAAGAGTCAATTGTAGAACAAAGCTCATGTTTATTAATATGAATGTTATTGCAGATACATATTCAAGCTCAACAGAATAAGATGTCACAATTTATCACTTTAAGAAACAGACAGTAGATTTGTGATGTCAAATAAAAAAGAATAGCCAATGGATACTTCACTGGCTCATAGATACATTGTTTGCACATTCTCGTGATCGTTACAGTGTCATTTTTTTTGCCTGACAGAAATATACGAGCTCGTCAAATTCTTTCAATACAATCTACAAAGACAGGCTATCACAGTAAATATCAATACCAACAATAATAACATACTGTATATCAACCCCAATGACAATAAGAAAGTAAAAAGCCTGCCTCCTAGCAATGCTAAACTAGTCCCCTGTACAACAGCGTCATAATATTGCAAAATACATCCAGAGAAGAGAACCATTTTGGTTGGTAAAAATGCCCATGCAAAAAGAAGATAGAAAAGAGAAAATACACATCACAAAGAAACATTAATGAAACAGGGTGCTTCCAACAGTCTTTGCCTTAACTGTCTGTAGTCTGTGTTCCCAGATATACGGTATTGTCATTGACTTGTGGTTTGACTAGATTCTTTACACTGTGCTCCATTGGGCCTCATTTATCAATCATACTCAGATCCTACAATGTACCTACAGGTGATCCCATGCAAATGAGTGGTTGTGTTGTATTGGTTCCTGAGAGGACGTATTGCGCAGGAAAGACAGAATACTTTGAGGTGTGTTATGAGGTGTCATTACACCTGTTCCAAATAGATATTTTGCTACCAACACATGGGGATACCATTATGGGTTAATATTAATATAAATAAGAAACATGGCTCTGCGTTGCGATGATCACTACAGTAGTCGCCACCTTTAAAAATGCAGGAATCGAGTTACATGGTAAATGGCTGCTTTGACAATCTTTACTATCTGATCCAGTAATTATAATTACTGAATTAATTCACTCTAATACATAAATGTATTGTTATATAGAGCTTTTCCAGATGTTTAGCGCACTTTAGAATGTCAAGGGGAAACGTGACCTCAGCCACCACCAATGAGTAGCACCCCCCTGGGAAAGATGGTCATGATTGTGTGTTGTGTCCCACTGTTTGGTTTAATATAGGTTGATAAACAAGGCCCAGGATTTCATATCCCTTCAGCTTCTAGAGTAATTCAATTCTACACTACGATACAGTAGGCTGCACTATTCCTCTGTGATGAAAGAAGTCAAGAGTGGGTAATTCCATAAAAACACAATCATTATAAGACTTTTGAAGTCATCTAAATCAAGAAAGGCATTACCTTTTCGGTACCTGTTCTTACATTCTGTTTCTATACCTTCTACACATTATATATCATGATGTACTTTATTTCTTGTTACTGAGTAACATACAGGATACGTCTCTACTTCCACAGTACTTTACCCTGCACCTTAGAGATTACAGCCCCTATGTACATACAGTCATTGAATACTGGTCACTTTAATAATGTTTACATACGGTTTTACCCACTTCATATGTATATACTGTATTCTAGTCATGGCTCATCCTATATAACTACTGCTGTACACACTTTTTCAGATCATATACTGCCCATACTGTCTTTAGACACCATTATATGTATATATATTTATATTCCGGTCTCTGACATTGCTCATTCTCATGTTTCTTAATTTCTTAATGTATTTAAATGTTTCTGGATTATGTGTGTATTTATTTTTTTATTGCTAAGTATTACTACACTGTTGGCGTTACACAGCATTTCCCAAACTCAAGTGCTCTGGACCCCAAGAGGTGCACGTTTTGTTTTTTGCCCTAACACTACACAGCTGATTCAAATGATCAAATCTGATGATTATTTGATTATTTGAATCAGCTTTGTAGTGCTAGGGCAAAAACCAAAATGTGTACCCCTTGGGGTCCCGAGGACCTAGTTTGGGAAACCCTGAGCTAGAAGCACTTAGTATTTCGTTGCGCCTGCGATTACGTCTGCACATCTGCGTACATTTCCAATAAACTTTGATTTGAGTTACATATCTCCCCTACTTTGTAAAATCTGTGGACCAGACCTGTGTTCAAATTCAGTTGATCTAGCCACGGTTGATTGAGCTTGCCTGGTGCAATGGAACCAATATAACTGTTTCAAAACTACAAACCCCGTCCATCTTGCACTCCAAGCAGGCTAAAGCAAATGCTAAAAATATTTGAACGTTATCAAATAGTATTTGAACCCAGGTCTGCCGTAGAATGAGAAGGTCACAGCATGGCTAGCTATCTACTGCTCCTGCTCTGAGCGAATGACGTGGAACAAGGTGACATTGTACAGCACCTGGTGACCATTATTCCACGCGTACAGCGCTCTGTCTTTAGGGTTATAGTCCAGCATGGAGATGTGAGAGTACTTATTCTGGAACGGTATGTCAATGTACTCGTAGGTGGACGAGTTGGTGCTGAAGGCATAGTACACCTTGGTCCCACCGGAGTAGCCATTGGTGACATATAGCGTACCACAGATCATGAAGGCCTCTCCTGCGCTCCTCTTGGGGTGATTGGTGGTCCAGCTCTTGACGATCTGCAGAGTGTTGGGGTTCAGTTTGCTGATGACAATGTTCCCCGCGTTCTGATTGGTGGCATAGACGGCCCAGAGCCCGCCTTCGTCCACCATGAGGTCGATGTCCGAGTGGCCTCCCCAGGAGTAGTGGTACATGTTGTTGTAGCCGGCGTAGTCCAGCTGGCGTGACTTGCTGATGACGGAGGTCTTGAAGTCAAACTTGATGATTGTGTGGCTCTGGAACTTGTTGAAGTAGATGGAGCCGTTGTAGACCACCTGACCCGTGCCCGACCACGGGTGGGGGAGGCGGTGAGACGTGAAGTTGTCGGAATTCATAAAGTCGTAGATGGACATGTACTCCCGCACAAATCGGTTGTTGTGGTAGCCATCCATGTACCACACCTGGATAGGAATACAAGAGCATTAAAGATTTGTCAATCTCAGGTACAGTGTGTTATTGTCAAATGCTCTTCTAAAACCATCCTGTAATATCAAATCATGGAGCGCTTGTGGTCTTTCTGCTGTAACCCTGAGATTAAATTACGGATATCAAAGGTTTCCCAGACAGACTTTCTCTACAAAGCCAGGGCTTCGACCCTCATCAATCATTGAGAGCCAGTGCGGATGACTCAATTTATCTCTGATCTCTCAGATTTGCAGTGTTGCAGTTCTTGACACAAACCGGTGCGCCTGGCTCCTACTACCATACCCCATTCAAAGGCACTTAAACCTTTTGTCTTGCCCATTCACACTCTGAATTGCACACAATCCATGTCTCAATTGTCTCAAGGCTTAAGAAAATCCTCCATTAACCTGTCTCCTCCCCTGCACCTACACTGATTGAAATGGCTTTAACAAGTGACATCAATAAGGGATCATAGCTTTCACCTGGATTCATGGAAAGAATGAATGTCAGTGGTATTCCTTAACGAACACAAGAATAAAAGTTCTGCATGATAACGAGTGATATTTTAGTATGTGTAACACATTCAAAAATAAAACAAAACATTCATCCAATCCTGGGATTAATCTCTTATCAGACATAAGGTATACATAATATCAGACACCAGTTATCCCTAGAATGACTTATCTTACTGCAATGACAACCCAGAGATGTAAATACCTCCCATTGTTGTGGTGCCGGTGAGCTAATCCCAGACAGTGAGGCATGAAAACACATTACTGAAGTTCTAACGGGATCCATTTTGGTGATTTATGCTACATTGCTAGCTAACATCTTACATCTGATATTTTATCTTTCCTGAGGTTCCTCACAATTGAATAATTAACAAAACATGTTTTCGCTGACTTTGTTTTATGTTTATTCTGTATAATAAATATGATAGGTATTGCAGAAGCAGACCTACCCTAGTGTCATCCTCAGGTGCCAGGGGGTCAGTCATCCAGGAGCCAAACCTTGATCCAGACGTCTTAATTGTGATTGGATCGCTGATTCCTGTCAGCTTCCCACATGCTGCAAGAGCCAAAGACACAATGCAAGATACTGCATTTATCTCTGTACTATCAATGCTGTCTATAGGTTGGAAAACAGTGCGTGTGCGTGTGTGTGCGTGTGTGTGTGTGTGTGTGTGTGTGTGTGTGTGTGTGTATAGGTCAGTGACCTTGATGTACCAACTATACTTGATATATAATTATGTTGAAAATTACATTTTCAATATGACTTGTTTATGATGACAAATCCAGCTTTAGTATTGCATTCTAGTGATATCTTCAGGTTTTGACATTAGTGTTTTAGCTGAAGGGCTCTCTAGCAAGAACTGTGTAGATACTGTATACATGTGTATGCCAGAATCTGGTCCTCATGCAATCTATTTCTGTGCCTCAGAATCAACGTTGGCTCACTAACTTTGGGCTTGTTATCTCTGTACAACAGTATCATTTCAATAGCATAGATAAATGATGACTATGAATAATGGAAACATACTTTTAGGTTTTTACATAAATCACACACTCAATTACTCTCCTCTACAAATGCTATATTAAAAACAGGGACAGTAAGTGCAATATTACACTTTGAATCAATTCACACTCACACCTCCCCCTCACTTCACATCCAGAAAAAAGTAGCAGCCCCCATTCTTCTTAGATAGTGTTCCGTACTATGTAACTCTTGCTATCTCCCATTGCTATAGTACTTGGAAAGTTAAAGCTGAGCACTTGAAACAAAAATGGATAATCCTCTCATATTGGACTGAGACATTCTTACATTTCTAGGAATTTGCCAGTACATTAGCTATTCTCCCTCCCTACAGGGTCTATGTTTTCCTATTGGTACATTCCGCATCCTAACAGTCAATGCTACCAACAGCGCATGTAGCTGGCTTGATAATGGAATCATATAGTTGCGCGAAGGAAACTGACTTCAATGCATGTTGTCTTCCCTCGGTCTCATCCCTTATCAGTGTATTTCTTCTACATTTTACCTCCTAATGTTTTTTTAAACATGCATTTTGTACCATTCATTGATTTGCTCAGCCTTCCATCTACAGATGTGGGATCTTAATTTGATCACCCTGTCTCAGAATAACTTTCCTGCAAAAACATTGTTGTGTATTTGATGTTTAAAAAGGCTTCTGAAGTTTGTAATTTCCAGTTTGTAGTAACCAAATTTCCACTTTGAAGTTTCAGACTTGATATTCCCTTACCAAAAATGTATCAACCCCAACAAAAATGTAAATGAATTGTAATCCATATAATAATTAAAATGTCTTGTTGCTGCAGGATTATTTTACCGCTGTAGCAAACTGTCTCAAATTAAGATCCTACATCTGTACTTTCAGCCTTTCACTTATTTCTGACATCAATCAAAGAAATATGGTGACAGGTATGCTTTGTATCTATATTCCTTCCTGTGAACAACCCATGCAACAAGGAGATTACTGAAATAAGTAATCTGTCAGTTGTTATATCCTGTCACTATTTTTAGATGACTGCCGCTACAATGGTATGTAGCTTTTAGTCAAGAAGTGGACATAATCTCATTAGCTCATTCCTGGCACGCATAACATGATGTGCTAGTGATGTAATTCTGACTAAATTAGATTACTCAAATCACCCGTTAACAACTCTAAATCCTAACGTGTTTAAATAGTGTCTAACTTGACATACTGTATGAGGACAATCTCTTTTTTCATCAACAATATTGTTAAGCATTGATGCATTGATTTGTGTGTATGAGGTAGTCGTTGTGAATTTGTTTGATTACTTGTTAGATATTACTGAACCGTCGGAACTAGAAGCACAAGCATTTCACTACACTCGCATTAACATCTGCTAACCATGTGTATGTGACCAATAACATTTGATTTGCAGTAGGCATGTAAGTACATGTAGGAGTGTGAATAGGAATAGGTGTAGTCAAGGCATCTTTGATTCCCTAACATGAGAGAATAACTGAGTATGTTAAAGCTGATATACTGTAGGGGTAGAACATGTAGGTGTGGTGGATAGATGGAGATCTGCTGGTGTGAGAATAACTACTATAGCTCTGACTGGCACTTTGCACAAGGAAGCAAACGGGGTGTTTCGGTGTTATCTGAGCCTACCTAATTTTTGCATGCACGCACGAAGCCTCTCTTCAAGATTTGACACTCTGTTTTGTAGCTCCTCGTAGTCATAGGTTCCAATCTCCTCCTGGAGTTCATTTAGCACAGACGTCAGATTCTGGATTTCCTCTTTAAACTGCAATACCAATTTTGCATCAGCTTTGTACTCCTCCAACACTGGTATCAATGGTCTAAGTTCCTCCATTTTCGCTTTTATTGCCTGAAAGGTTAAAATAGGCTTGGTTCAGTGTTATGCGAGCAAATGGGTGTGCCACACCTGTCTTGCCCTACTCTGGCTGTCTCCCTATGGTGAGTGCAGAGTGGACCTAACACATTCAACAGTATCATGAGCGGATGTGACATCATCCCAAACATAAGCAGCATGAAACAAGTTCTCGGCACACCAAAAACAATTGGGAAAATATTTTATTTTCACCTTTTAAAATGCAACATCTTAGGGTTACATGCTTTCATGTCACATACAACGTTTTCTCTGTAGTAACCAAGTATGTATATACTAAATTAAATGAGATATGGAATTAAATAAAAATGTCATGAAAATAATAAAAAAACTGAACAAAATCTATTAATGGAATGCATCTACAGTAACATGCAGAAATGCAAAGAGCAGTGAAGGTTGGAGGTGCTATATTTCAAATAGAATGCATGGTGCAAATAGTCATTGGTCAAGTTCAGGGATAGAACACTGGGATTGAACTGCCTCTTCAGTCTCAGCAGCTTTATAATTTCCTAAAGTTAGCCCTGCAAGCAAAAAAATTAGATACTGTTGAGTGTTGAATAATCTAACTCGCTAGCCTATCTAATATACACACACAAAACGTGCAAGGGTCATCACTCCCAGGGATGTTCATGACAGAACATAGCATAAACATGTGAGGATAGATGGGGAACACGCACACACAAACGCACACACACAAACAAACATAAACGTCATCAGAATAGTTCATGACGTTTATTTTTATTTCCAGGGACAAGCATTTAGGTGACAAGCATTTACACCAGAGGCTGTATGTATCACGCTTCCCAGAGTAGTAGTGCTGATCTAGGATCAGTTTTGACATTTAGGCCTTTATGAATAACATTATATAGACAGGAAGGACCTGGTCCTACATCAGCACTTCTACTCCAAGACGCTTGATAAATATGGACCCATAACTCCACTTAGAGGACATCTCTTTGTACAATGTTGTCTATGTAAGAGCAATGTTGACATACCTTATATTGCCTGGCAATGTTCTGCTTGTGGTTCTCCTCCACCTGTTTAAACTTGGTCTCCAGACCTTTCAGCTGGACCTCCATTCTCTCCACGTATTGCAGGTCTCTCTGGGTCCGCTGGTCCAGCACCTGGATAGACTGGGTCATGTTCTGGACCTAACACATAAGAAACAATAAAAATAATAAAGACAAAGACCTAAATACAGCCCAAAATATACTAGCAATTCTTGTTTTACCTGGGTTTGCATTTAGTGTTTTAGGGTCTTCCCAACAAAAAATGTTGGTGCATTGCACAATTAATTGTAGATATGCTATGGATGATTGACTGCAAAAGGTGTCACTGTAATCTCTAATGTGCCTAGCCAGACATTACAGTGATTCAAGTGCTCAAGAGCAACATACTGTTATGTGGACTTGAAGAGCAAGCGAATCAGAAAGATCTACATCCGGGATAGGGATTGAGAGTTTGCTAACATGGACTACCAGTTATTCCCCATCAAGGTGCCACATTTGTGCAACACCTGGCCTCCAAACAAATCTACTGTATAAGACAATGTCAGATCATACACTACTGTTCAAAAGTTTGGGGTCACTTGGAAATGTCCTTGTTTTTGAAAGAAAAGCACATTTTTTTGTCCATTAAAATAACATCAAAATGATCAGAAATACTGTGTAGACATTGTTAATGTTGTAAATGACTAGGCCAGCATCCCGGAGTCGCCTCTTCACTGTTGACGTTGAGACTGATGTTTTGCGGGTACTATTGAATGAAGCTGCCAGTTGAGGACTTGTGAGGCGTCCGTTTCTCAAACTAGACACTCTAATGTACTTGTCCTCTTGCTCAGTTGTGCACCGGGGCCTCCACTCTTTTTTCTATTCTGGTTAGAGAAATTTTGTGCTGTTCTGTGAAGGAAGTAGTACACAGCGTTGTACGAGATCTTCAGTTTCTTGGCAATTTCTCACATGGAATAGCCTTCATTTCTCAGAACAAGAATAGACTGATGATTTTCAGAAGAAAGTCTTTGTTTCTGGCCATTTTGAGCCTGTAATCGAACCCACAAATGCTGATGCTCCAGATACTCAACTAGTGTAAAGAAGGCCAGTTTTCAGCTGTGCTAACATAATTGCATAAGGGTTTTCTAATGATCAATTAGCCTTTTAAAATGATAAACTTGGATTAGCTAACACAACGTGCCATTGGAACACAGGAGCGATGGTTGCTGATAATGGGCCTCGGTACACCTATGTAGGTATTCTATTAAAAATCTTCCATTTCCAGCTTCATTAGTCATTTACAACATTAACACTGTATTTCTGATCAATTTTATGTTATTTAAATGGACAAAAAATTGGCTTTTCTTTCAAAAACAAGGACATTTTTAAGTGACCCCAAACTTTTGAACGGTAGTGTATAAAATGATAATGATGGGAAATGAATATCGGGAAAATCCTGCAGGGTGAACTGAATTGCTATTCTCAAGGAACCATACAAGTGAGTGACTCCTATCCTCTGTCCATAGGCTGTTACTGCTGAAAAGAAGATGTCATGGTATTGGTGGTGCAACTGGTGAATGGTGTTTGTTCTAGTGGAACTCTGATAACAGGAGGTAATGGGTACAGTAGTACGTCATGCTACATGGGTGGTTACTTTTTCTAGCAGCTGCCGGAGCTGTTTGGTCCTGGCGTCCCGCGAGCACATGGTCTGTTGAGGCGCCACCACGGTGCAGACACAGCGGCCCTCTGTGTCCTGGGCTGAGCTGTACACCTGCCATGACTCCTCAGGGTTGGCTGGCAGCACCTACGAGAGAGACACACAGACAGGGAGAGAGATGATAAGACAGACAGACAAGGATGGGGCCAGACAGGGAGAGAGACAGAGATGAATGGAGAAGGGTTATTCGTGTAATGATGGGATGTGACAGTATTTCCATTTCCATACCATACTGTACTGGCTCTGACATGTTTTTTTTTTTGTCTTCACATTGTCCTTTCCAGCACCGTTGCACCGTTTCAGCAACTGTGGAGAATCGTTTACCAGGCCAGTACAGTCCAGCTCGGTTTGCCTTGGCTTGGCAAGGCTCACCTAATCTCAGTAGTTTAAGATACACCACATCACTAGTAGCACCACATCACTACTCATTTCTAAAACACATTCGCTTACCAAACAATATAATTACATTTTGGGAGGTTTGGACAAAAATCATGATCTCTGCAGAGAATTTGTGCTAGTTTGAAGCGGAATCATTTCACCACAGGGATTTACATAACCTTGTTCCAAGATGATGGAGTATGATTACGCAAAATGGCATCTGTAGTTTTGAACCTTGCAGTATGCTCCACCCTATTCTTTAACAATCAAATAGATTGTCCACATTCTGAAGACAAAGGGGCTGGCAAAAGGATATAACATCAAATTGAGGGAAACATCTTTGTAAATCTACTCAAATAGCTTTTGCTAGATTGTGATAATATTAAGTCATAATCCAGTACTTGTAATGTTTTAACATGATTTAATCTGTGCCGTTACATTTTCAACCCTCCAATAAAGTCATGAGGTAGAGTCATTCAATTAAACAGTCATTGCCTACTTAGCAACACGCCTTCGGAGTAATAATTAGATACAGAGGCTGGTTGAAATGTGGATTGGTTTAAGTTTTACCACTACATGAAGCCAGAGCAATATAGATATGAATAGAAATATGGCTCTAGATGTAGCCTGGCAATTAGTGACATGCAGCGTATTATGCTAAGATCCATTATGTATATAATATGCCACATTAGCTGTTAGTATATATAATGGTTATATAATGTTGCTCTTTATATTAAAAT
Source organism: Salmo trutta (assembly GCF_901001165.1). Classification (NCBI taxonomy): domain Eukaryota; kingdom Metazoa; phylum Chordata; class Actinopteri; order Salmoniformes; family Salmonidae; genus Salmo; species Salmo trutta. The sequence continues at coordinate 7,290,405 of NC_042965.1, read as the reverse complement.
ACATTAGTCACAGTTTTAGAATTGTTATTATTGTCCATCATTGGACCGCATTACCACACTTATTTACAGTATATCAAGTTCATCCATTTAGCAAAGAATATGTGAAAGTTATTGTATGGCCTACACTAAGGTTAACAAGAATAGTAACAGAATTATTAGCAGTTTATTATATGTTCATGGATAGGCCTACTCGCTTGGCAATAGTCACTACACTCAATTTTCCTCTCTTTTGATGCACAACCAAGAGCAGCTTTTTTCTTTAAATTAACAACCAACATGATCAATTATAGGCATACTAATACATTTTTTTTACTCTTTTTATTCGTGCTATTGGCACAAATGTATACTCGCAATTTGTCCTGAGTTGGGTATATGATTCTAATGGTTCCTGAATCAGCTGTCACTCACGCCTGTACTCCGGTCTGCTTTCCCTCCTGACTCTACCAAGAGCTTGTTGGTGTTGAGTCCCACCAAGGTCGGCAGTGTCTGCGACATCCAGTTAGTGATCATAGCCATCGTGCTAAGCACCACTCCAATCTTGAGTAAAGGCACCGACATATCTGCACTTTCTTCGTATTACCAAAATCTTCATTGTACACATTCCAGTGGAGAACTAACTAGGCAAATAACATTGCCAGTCATTTGATGCAACGGCATGGCTGCAACAGCGGACAGTCTGGGTTTGAACATGTTTGGATGACAGGTGGAGGTTCTGCTCTCTTCAAAGGCGACTGTGATGATGCGGTTGTTTTAAAATGTGAAGCCGTTCTCCTGCAATCACTCTCGAGTTTATAAAATGACGGAATTCAGTCGCCTCTCCCATTCGCTGGATACCCCCGCCCACCCAGCACGGATCGATAAACCGTCAGCTAAAGTCCGCGGTGCCACGCTTTCGAGCTTGCCACAACGAGGCAGCATTATGCACCTTTCCACCTTCTATACCAAATACAAAATAGTATCTTCATGTACAGGGGAATACTACATGTAAATAACATGACTTCAGACTTTGAAGTCTATGTGTGATATAATCAAGTTAAGCATGAAACCCCACAAAAGCAATTGAGACAAAACGAGCCCAAACGAACCTAAACTAAACGGCATTGTCAGACTGAATGCCTTAATTGTGTAGGTTACTTAATAACAGTGGCTGGATGACTCTCTATGGGGAGAAGAACTGGATGAGTCCAACCCCATTGAAACCCATCAGCATCAACTATCCACAAGCGCTATAGAAAGAGTTACCAACCATGTGCAGGGATATCTAGGGACATTCCGCCACCTTGCCGTTGCAAATGATATTGCACGCGCATTTGTAAGATACTGTGTAGCCTAGTAGTGACATAGCCGCCATACCAGCTTCAGGAATGTAAATAAGAATGTCAATTTGTCATGACTATTTGAAAGCACCAAATGCCTGATTCAACTAATCCAGAGTTTGATGATCAGTGGATTAGTGTGTGATCAATAGAACAAAAGCTTGAACACCCTGTTAGTAGGTGGCATTGTGGCAGCCAAGGGGAGGCGCTGTGTCACCGTGGAGTGCAAAGCATCTCTGAACCGAGAAACAATTATTTGAAAAGAAAATTGAGATATTAAGAAGAGCATGTTCATGCAGACCAGCATTACAAATGAATACCAGTTATTAATCATAACAAAAATTCTCCGTTTTAAAAAAAATTGTTTCCCATTTTAAATAGCAGTTTATTATTGCTGTGTTGGATGATTTTTGTTTGCAGCTTTCTGCCTGTAGGATCAATGTAAAGAGATTAGGCTATTCATGTTACAATTTGGGGTATAATCTGGTTTATGCAATACTTGTTAAGCTTTCTTATTTAGCCTTTCCACTGACATACTAAACCAATAGGCTACAATTCTGACTAAATGAAACTGCAGTCACATGTTATCAGCGTGTTTAATAGATATTCTCAAAACAGCATTACTCAACTATGTATGTAAAAGTGCCCTACTTCTGTCATTGTGAAATTAATAGTTGACTAATTTGATGATTTTTTGCTCGCTGTCTATAGAATCACTTCTCACTTCTCCAAAATAAGTCTTCAGACATGCGGATATGCATAGTCACACCAATAACCCCCTGAGTGGGATATGGACTCCGCAATGGGCTGAAAGTTGAACAAGATTTACCCAAAGTCTCAGTTCAAAGTAGGCTCTCACTGCTAATGCCATGTTATTAACTTTCATTCAGTCGTTTTGCGCGCTGATTTCGACTTCGATTATCTCACACATAATTGGAATGAATATATAATTAGTTAGATGAATTGCATGTGAAACAACAATTTAAATATTTCAATCTAGCCTAGACTATTTAATTGATTGTCTAATTGTTGGTCTAGACAATCAGGAAGAGATAGCATACAGTTTGGCTATAGAAATGCCTCGGTGGGTGCGCATAAGCGCTTATCAATTTTTTCGGGGCATGAAATCCCTTTATCGTCTCTATATCATAATATATTTAAATCTCTAAGCCTACATCGTCTTTTAATAGATAATCTGTAGGATAATTCGCAAATCATGGTTTAAGTATCTTAAATGGGGAGTAAAATGGCGTTTATAAACCTACTTGGGTGAGTTCAGTGCCCATCAAGACGAGGAGGGTGAGACTCAGAAGCTTGCTTGTAGGCTGCATCTCTTGCCTCCGATAGCACCAGATCCAGTACTTTCACATGCAGATTGTCTTTTCCACTAAGGTCTTCTTCCTCTTATACGTGTCGTCTTGCAATCTTCGTTGCAGAGCTGAGCACTAAAATAAAGGTAAATAATAAATCTGGTGAGGTGCCGTCACTGCATGATGTTCAATGCATCTCACTCAGTGCGTTGTGCTGAAGATCCTCTTCCCTATGTCCTCCTTCTGTCAGCCACCTCGCATGCGAAACATGGAAAGAAAAAACATAAAGCTTTCTCAAATCACAACTCCAACAGCCTTTAGTCAAAAGTTGGCTCCGCAAAACAAGCAGAGGGGTCGAGCTAAATCACGACAATGCGGGAAGGAGCTAGCCGTGGTGCTGAAACCGGATGTGACTGGAACTGGAGTGGGAAATTCAATAATTATTTGGTGGGTTTGGCCATTAAAGGGAGATGGGGGCCGGGGCTCATAGAAGAGAGAAGAGAATGGCGCTCATGGTTCGTAACCTGTAGAACTAGCCGACATGACAAAAAATGATATAGAACAAATGAAAGTATTATTATCATGTAGTAGCAACATAATGATGGGTTCTGGGATCTGCTGAGATATATATAGTAGTAGTTGTAGGCCATAGCAGCATTCCAGTATTGGTGTTTGCTACAGAATACTTCTGAAAATAATTTAGCATGAAGTCATGGCATCCATCTAAAGCATAGGCTACCCCCTTTATTTTGCTTACTATGCTAAAGCTGTGAATACTCACCAAAAGTGGTGTCTTACATGCCTACCTCATATGAACTCTTTGTCGTGTGATCATAGATTCCTAGATTTATGTCTCTAGATTCCTTTTTTCCCCCTGTCCAGGTTTTTAGTTGACATTTCCTCAACTCCCACCTTCCTTGATCTTTTCAGTAATGTCAGAGGGAAACAAGAAAAGAGGGAATGTATGGAAAGCGAGCTGCAGAAAAAATGGTGGTATAGCCAGAAATGTCATGAAGAAGAGGCAAGTCAAGGAAAGCAGTGTATGGATTTTTGCACCCACCAATTGAAAGTAGGCCTACTGTAATGATATTGCATATTTATTTGAACTGTTAGCCCTTGTGGCTGGGACCGTGGATTGTCCCGGGCTTGTAGCTGTCTTAATCCCTGCTGTTTGTTGCTTTTATTTAACTGTAAGCTGCCAAGAGCATGGGAACCAGTGGCGGTCGGTGCCGTTTAAGATTAGGGAAGACAATTTTCTTTTTGTGACCATGGCCATATTTCTATTACAGCATATTGGATGACTGTTATTCATATTACATCCACCCAGTTCAATGTAACATCAATAGGTTTAGGCTACTAAATCATACTCAAATTTTCCCTATACCCATCATGAGGTTGCTACAATCTAGCCTACGAATTAAAGTTTACAACATAGGTGCACAGCTTGAGAGAAATATTTGAGTAATCAAGGTAACAGACACATTCAATAGCGCCTTGCACACTCTTGCCTGCATCTACCTGATCTAGGGTGTAATCATTAGCCAAACAGTTGAAAAACTAAAGTTCCTATTGGACAAATTAAGGTATGTTTATCCTCGTTGCATTCCATTTGCTTTCCATTTAATAAATGTTTTTCAACAGAATTGGTGGAATGAGTACACCCCTGATCACCCGCAAACACAGTTCCCTTTCATAGCAGCCACATATAAACAGCATAATCAATTTACTCGTTGTATAATTCCTTCCCGCATCTCCTCTCACCTTTTCCCTTCACTTTTGGGCTTCAGTGCACAACACAACAGTTGTCTGTGACCAGGTGAAAAAATCTTTCCTAGCCAAACCTTCATACCATAACTGCTAACTGCTACACACAGCCTACATCGTTGTCACCATATTAACTTACATCATAGTCAACATTGCTTCTAGATCTAACACATTAGTAAACCCGCTACAATCATGCAGTACATTGTACAGCAAGTAGTTTAGCAGTTACACCGGCGGGCCCTGTTGGCAATAAAACCAAAAGATTACCTTGACTTCGAAGAGTTTCAGTGTTGGATAGCCATCTAGCTAACATAGCACCCCTCTCTGTTTGAGCCAGGTGATTGAGTAGGCTAAACGAGTCACCTGCATTAGCTAGCTAAGTAAGTGAAATGAAAGTGAAAAAAATACAAAATATAGCTAGCTGTCTCTATCACTCCTCCTTAATTTTTGAAGACATTCATTTGTTCAAAACTGTTAAACTATTGTCTTTCTCTCTCTTTGAGTCAACTACTCACCACATTTTATGCACTGCATTGCTATCTAGATATCTCATATGCTTTCAGTACTACATTAATTCTGTGATCTTTTGATTGGGTTGACAACATGTCAGTTCATGCTCCAAGAGCTCTGATAGGTTGGAGGATATCCTCCAGAAGTTGTCACTGTGTAAGTCTATGGAAGGGGGTGAGAACCATTTGCCTCTTATGGATAAAGCAGTAAATAAACTTCACTTAGTGCTAAACACGGCTGCTAGAATCTTGACTAGAACAAAAAAAAATGTCATATTAGTGCTAGCCTCTCTACACATGCATCCTGTTAAGGCTAGGGCTGATTTCAAGGTTTTACTTCTAATCTACACTGCGTGCACAATTATTAGGCAAGTGAGTATTCTGATCTTATCATTATTTCTATTCACATTTTTGAACTCCAAACCATATAAACTTGAATGCTCATTGGATTTAATCATTTTCAGGTGATATGTATTTCTGTAATGAGGGAGGGTGTGGCGAAGGTGAATAACACCTTTTATCACAGTGTGCATAATTATTAGGCAGCCTCATTACCTCAGGTAAAATGGGCCAAAAAAGAGATTTAACTGACACTGAAAAGCCCAAAATGTAAAATGCCTTTCAGATGGATGCGACACTCTTTAAATAGCTAAACTATTGAGGCGTGACCACCGGACAATCAAACGTTTTGTTGAGAATAGTCAACTGGGGCGCAAAAAACACATTGGGAAGAAAAGGCGCAAATTAACTGCAAAAGACTTGAGAAGAATTAAACATCAAACTACCAGGAACCCATTATCCTCCAGTGCCACCGTATTCCAGAACGGCAACCTACCTGGAGTGTTCAAAAGTACAAGGTGTCAAGTGCTCAGAGACATGGCCAAGGTCAAGAAGACTGAAAAAAGACCACCACTGAATAAGATTCACAAGTTGAAGCGTCAAGATTGGGCAAAGAAATACCTGAAGACAGATTTTTCAAAGGTTTGATGAAAGTGACTCTTGATGGACCAAATGGATGGGCCCGTGGCTGGATCAGTAATGGACACAGGGCACCACTTTGAGTCAGGTGCCAGCAAGGTGAAGGAGGGGTACTGGTATGGGCTGCTATCATTGAGGATGAGGTAGTTGGACCCTTTCAGGTTGAAGATGGACTGAAACTCAACTCCCAAACCTACTGCCAGTTTCTGGAAGATTCTTTCGTCAAACAGTGGTACAGGAAGAAGTCCTCAGCATTCTAGAAGGCCATGATCTTTATGTAGCACAATGCTCCATCACATGCATCCAAGTACTCCACTGCTTGGCTAGCCAGCAAGGCCTCAAAGATGCCTGAATAACGACCTGGCCCCCTTCCTCACCTGACTTAAATCGTATTGAGAACTTGTGGGCCCTTCTCAAACGTGAGATTTACAGTGAGGGAAGACAACACACCTCTTTGAACAGCATTTGGGAGGCTGTGGTTGCTGCTTCAGCGAAAATTGATCGTGAACAGATCAAGAAACTGACAGACTCCATGGATAGAAGGCTCATGGCAGTTATTGAAAGTAAGGGTGGCTATATTGGTCACTGAATATTTTTGAAATGCCAAAAATGTTATATAATTGTCATTTTGTGTTACTTATCTGTTACACTTACTTTAAAAATTGAGAATCAACAAGTGAGTTGAGAGAAATTATTTTTGTAATTTAGTTGCCTAATAATTCTGCACACTAATAGTTGCCTAATAATTGTGCACACTTATATATTGCCCTGAGAAAGACAAAACTCACTTTTCCTTTGTTAAACATTCAGGTTTGAGGTTCAATAACATTTTGGATTGACTGAGAGCATTGTGTTTGTTCAACAATAAAATGAATCCTGAGGAATACAATTTGCCTAACAATTGTACACGCAGTGTACGGTACAAAATACTTTTTGGAGGACCGCGTTTTGAAATCAGTGGAATTAAAGTATGATAGCTAAGGAGATGGAGAAAACACCTGTCTCCGGATTACATCTTAAAACTAAGGGCAACCATGGCATCCATGAGAGGGTGAAGCATCCATCCATGAGGTACATGGGTAAGATAGTCTAGCTATCCACATTTTACATGCTTCTAATTTTGACAGAAAGTCATTTTCCTTTCAAGTTTTCACTGCGACAACTGTTGATAGATGTAGCTGGTAAATTCACTCTGGATATCTACTCCAATTTCAGAGCACTCTCGTTTGAGTGTTCAAGACAGCAGAATAACTGACAAATTTACCAACGCTCAACACCCGTTGAATATGGCCGGTGTCAGTAAACATTGGCAGAAAAGCGTAAACTGTTGCCAGCAGAAAAGTTGCAGTCACTAATGCTCTGGATAACATAAAAACAGCCTAACTAGCTCTGCTAGGGTGAGTAAAATGGTCAGTGAACTGTTCTCTCATCTGTGTCTGTAAAAAGCTAGCAAGCTAGCCAATTTTAGCCAGTTAGCTTGGGTGCTTGATTGCTGTTGTTAGGACAGAATGCTCGGATCAACCCTTAAAGAGATGGGTGGGGCTAAAGATAAGAAAGTGTGAATGATGTTGATTGGGTGTAGACAAAGAAGAGCTCTCCAGTAGGTACCAAAACATTCAAAGGCCATTTTCTCAAAGGTGAGGTTACAAGTTTTATCAACTTTCAAAGCAGAATTGTTTTCCCATTGTTCCTCGAATGCAGTATTTGATATACAATTTTGTAGCTCTTTATCTAATGTAAAAAACACAATTTCCAAATTTGCCAAATAAGACCGAATCAAGGCAGTCGGTCAAATTTGGTCCTGCCGTACATACCTACATATACGCTACGGTCACAAGACGCAGGCCTCCTTATTGTCCCTAGAATTTCTAAGCAAACGGCTGAAGGCAGGGCTTTTTTATCCTATAGAGCTCCATTGTTATGGAATTTGCATATTCGGTCTCGACCTTTAAGTCTTTACTGAAGACTCATCTCTTCAGTAGGTCCTATGATTGAGTATAGTCTGGCCCAGGGGTGCGAAGGTGAACGGCTCCCCTCTTTCCACTCAGGGCTGAGTCACTGGCTTACTAGCGCTCCTCCATGACGTCCCTAGGAAGGGTACGTCACTTGAGTGGGTTGAGTTACTGACGTGATCTTCCTGTCCGGTTTTGCACTCCTTTGGGCTTGTGAGGTGGAGGAGATCTTTCTGGGCTATACTCAGCCTTGTCTCAGGGTAGTAAGTTGGTGGTCTGTTGAAATCCCTCTAGTGGTGTGAGGGCTGTGCTCCGGCAAAGTGGGTGGGGTTGTATCCTGCCTGTGTCCGGGTGTATCGTCGAACAGGGCCACAGTGTCCCCCCCCCCCCCCGTCTCAGCCTCCAATATCTATGCTGCAATAGTCTATGTGCCGGGGGGCTGGGTCAGTCTGTTATATCTGGTGTAATTCTCCTGTCTTATCTGGTGTCCTGTGTGAATTTAAATATGCTCCCTTTAATTCTCTCTCCCTCTCTCCCTGAGCCCTAGGACCATGCCTCAGGAATATTTGGCCTGATGACTCCTGGCTGTCCCCAGTCCACCTGGTCGTGCTGCTGCTCTAAGGTAGAGCTCAGAACCCTGGCCTGTTCACTGGACGTGCTACCTTGTCCCAAACCTGCTGTTTTCGACTCTCTCTCTCTTTCTCTCTCTCTCTCACACCTGCTGTCTCGACTTCTGAATGCTCGGCTATAAAAAGCCAATTGACATTTACTCCTGAGGTACTGACCTGTTGCTTCCTCTGCAACCACTGTGATTATTACCCTGCTGGTCATCTATGAACTTTTTAACATCTTGAAGAACAATCTGGCCTGGCCATGTACTCTTATAATCTCCACCCGGCACAGCCAGAAGATAACTGGCCACCCCTCAGAACCTGGTTCCTCTATAGGTTTCTTCTTATGTTCCTGCCTTTCTAGGGCTTTGTGATATCTGCTGATGTAAATTGTATTGATTGATGTTATGTATTGAAGTCAATGTACCCAGTGGAGAATGGAAACTATCTGTCCTCTGTCTACACCTTGGTGCTACCACAGAAAGTGCTGTTGGGGCTACTGTAGACCTTCATTGCAAAACAGTGTGAAATGCACTGAGGTGGATGGTCCCCCCCTACCTCCTCTGAGGAATCTCCACTGATGGGAACATTTCTTACATCCGCTACAACAGGCTCATTGTTCAAAATTGAAAGAGCATCAGTAGCTTCAGCCCAAGATCACACATTTACATTTTAGTCATTTAGCAGACACTCTTATCCAGAGCGACTTACAGTAGTGAATACATACATTTCATTTCATGCATTTTTTTGGTTGTTGTACTGGCCGCCCGTGGGAATCGAACCCACAGCCCTGCCGTTGCACACACCATGCTGGCGTTGCAAACAGCATGCTCTACCAACTGAGCCACAGGGAAGACACATTTTGTTTTCCTATTATGTCCATCTCCGATAAGTTACCAAGGAAAGGCTAAGAATAATGCATATTAATATTTGTAGCCTTAAAAATAAGGTTAAACTGACAGAGTTAGATGTGGATTTTTTAAATGATGTTACTTATATTGACTCACAAGGTGAACCAATAGACTCTAGGGTGGTTAATGTAGCCTTATAAATAAGTTTAATGAAATCAATAACTTGCTAACATCAGATAATGTTCATATACTGACCATCTCTGAAATTCACTTAGATAATTCCTTTGATGATACAGCAGTAGCAATACTGGGGTATAACATCTACAGAAAAGACAGGAATGGGGTTGCTGTATATGTTCAAAGCTTGTAAGGCTTAGAGAGGATCTCATGTCAAATGTTGTTGAAATGTTGTGGTTGCAAGTTCACCTGACTCATCTAAAGTCTCTTTTTTTAGGGTGTTGCTATAGGCCACCAAGTGCTAACAGTCAGTATTTGGATAATATGTGTGCAATGCTTGATAATGTGTGTGATGTTAAGAGAGAGGTCTATTTTCTGGGTGACCTGAACATTAGCAACTAGGTGTCCTCTCGAGAGGAAGCTTCTGTGACTAATGCCATATTATTTTAAACTCACTTGCTATAGCTTTACATCACCTGCCATCACGTGGTTGTAGAGTTATTTATTCAATAGAACCCAGACAGTGTTCTTCAATGGAAACGTTTCTAACATCAGATATGTACGGTGCGGTGTCCCTCAAGGCAGTTGCCTTGGGCCGTTACTCTTCTCTATTTTTTTATAAATGATTTGCCGCTGGCCTTACACAAAACTAGAATGACTATGTATGAGGATGATTCCACACTCTACATGTCAGCACCCAAAGCCAGTGAGATCACTGAAATTCAAAATAAGGAGTTACAGTCAGTATCATAATGGGTGATTAATAATAAACTGGTCTTAAATAAATCTAAAACTAATAGCATTGTATTTGGTTCAAAAAATTCTCTAAGACTTAAATCTCAACTGGAGTAGTGCATAAAGGATGTGACCAGTGAGCAAGTTGAGGAAGCTAAACTCCTAGGTTTAATTGGATGGTCAATTGTCACGGGCAAGACATATTGACAATGTTGTTGTGAAGCTGGGGAAGGGTATGTCTGTTATTAAAAGGTGTTCTGCATTTTTGACACAATAATAAACTTTACTAGTTCTTCAGGCTCTGGTCTTGTCCACACTTGATTACTGTCCTGTAATATGGTCAGATGCAGCAAACAAAGACCTAGCTAAGCTACACCTGAATCAAAACCGAGCAGCACGCCATGCTCTTAATAACTGCACATACAGAACTAACATCAAAAACATGCATGCCAGTCTTCCTGGTTGAGGCTTGATGAAAGATTAACTGCTTCTCATCTAGTTTTTATGAGAAATATTACTGTGATGAAAATTCCAGATTGTCTGCATAATTAAATAATGTTCAGCTCAAACACCCATACCTGCCTCACAAGACATGTCACCAGGGGTCTCTTCACAGTCCCCAAGTCCAAAACAAATTTAGTGCAATGCATAGTTTTATACAGAGCCATGATCACATTAAAACTTCCTTCCATCTCCAATTACTGAAGCAAACAGCAAAATTACTTTTAAAAAATGTATACAAACAACTCATGGAATGGCGGGGACTGTGAGGGGACACACACAAACACAAACACACAGACACACTTTAACACATGTACTTTTTTAGTTGTATTGTTTGTATATTGTTTCATTTTACATTTGTGTGACTTTCCTTGTCTATTAGTATATTAGTGTTTTGTTGCCTGTTATGTTTTGTGGACCCCAGGAAGAGTAGCTGCTGCTTCTGCAAAAGCTAATGGGGATCCAAATAAACAAATAAAAATGGTTCCTGCTGTGCAGGAAATTCATGCAACAACAGCATGATCAAATTAAGATACGGCATCTGTAATGATATTACTCCATAGTTGTAATATATAATATAGTGTATTTGCCATTTAGCAGAAACGTTTATCGAAAGCGACTTACATTCATGCGTGTATACATTTTTACATTTTATGCGTGTATACATACATCTTGCATTGCAAGTGCCATGCTCTACCAACTTAGCCATACAGGACCATAGATGTGAAAAAGAGACAATGTTTGTTATAGTGAATCCATTCAAAAAACACACTGATATCAACAAGAGTCTTTGAACACTGCCTTGAGTTTGTGCTGATTTGATGACTTAAACCCCAGTGCCATTAAATATACCTTCTATGTGTTAAATGGGGTTTGAATGGATGATATGTACGAAACAAGCAATGGCAAGACAGCTTGTAGAAGATTAAAGACTCTTGCCTCCGTGCACAATTACATGTCTGCTATGACTTCTTTAATGAAAAAAAAAGACCAAGGATCTTTCAAATGCAAATGCCTCTCATAGCAAGACAAAGAAAATGATGAGGGTTTGTTCAGTAAAGGTGATATTTCTTTCTTCCTCTCCCGGCAATTTCCCATTTATGAATACCTTGTTAGGCTCCTATTAGAGTGCATAGTGTGGTTCAGATCTCACACTGGGACCGCTGCCATGTGTTCTCATCTCTCTGTCTGTCTGCCTGCCTGCCCAGACCCGTTTTAATTTAAATTGTATGGAACAAGCTGTGCCTTTTCCCAAAGCCTAGACGGAACCTCAAAGACAAAAGAGAATGTGGTTGATGTGGCCCACTTTTTGACACTTTTTCGCCTTTTTGTTCTCTCAGTAATGCTAGAAGTATAGGGACACTACTGATTGTGCTCATATAGTGTTTCACTAACCCACGCTACTAGGGACCCTTGAGGCATTGATCATATTTGATCATTTGAAAACCTCGGGAGATGGTCACAGAGTGACCTAGGCTCTCTGATCATTTATTAATGATCTCTGAGTGATACGTACAGTGGCAATGTAGTGGTTCAGAGGAACCGATATTGATTTATGTTTGCCCTAGAAAAAGAGGGAGTTGTAGGACACTTTAAATTACATACCTTTCAAGGCCACCTGCTGCTTAATATGAATTATATCTACTATCATAGACGTACTAACTTGTTTAATATAGTGTGATCCCTCTCTATCTCTCTCTCGCTCTCTCTCACTCTCTCTTTCCTATATTCCTGCAATGTAATAGTTAGAAATTACTATTGCATAATTTCTCTCACTTACCATACTTTTTCCTTTGCTGTGTGAGTGTCAGAACAACAGAAAGCTGTGGTGTTGTTTACACACCAAGCAGTAATTAACAGAATTGCTAAGTGTTGGTAGCTGGCGCTGAACCATACATTTGTTCTCTGATATGTTTCCGCTGAGTGAATTCAGGACAGCTTGGCCAGAGTCAGAACAGTGAGGTGTCCAGCACTGTCTTTGAAGTATGAGCATGCTCAAAACAGCCTCCCATAGGAACATCCAATACAATACCCCACTGTGCTTGCACCTTGTCACGAGTGTGTGTAGGAACAGACCAAGGCGCAGCGTGAATATCGTTTCACATCTTTTATTTGAATGTGAAACTTAGCCAAACAAACAACAAACCATGACGACAGAAGTGCAACATGCACTAACTCAAAATAATATCCCACAAACACAGGTGGGAAAAATAACTACTTAAATATGATCCCCAATTAGAGACAGCAATGACCAGCTGCCTCTAATTGGGAATCATACAAAACCCCCAACATAGAAAAAATAAATGAGAACACAACATAGAAAAAATAAACATAATCTAGAATGCCCACCCAAATCACACCCTGACCTACTCAAATAGAGAAATAAAAAGGCTCTCTACGGTCAGGCCTTGACAGTACCCCCCCAAAGGTGCGGACTACGTCCGCAAAGCCTGACTCAATAGGGGAGGGTCCGGGTGGGCATCTAGCCCCGGTGGCGGCTCCGGTGCGGGACGTAGACCCCGCTCTGCTCTCGGATCCGCCATCCTCGGTGGCGACTCTCTTTTGGGGGTTGTCGCCGAAAGCTCCGGACCGTGGATCGTCGCCGGAAGCTCTGGACCGTGGATCATCGCCGGAGGCTCTGGACTGCCGACCGTCGCCGGAGACTCTGGACTGCAGACCGTCGCTGGAGACTCTGGACTGCAGACCGTCGCTGGAGACTCTGGACTGCAGACCGTCGCTGGAGACTCTGGACTGCAGACCGTCGCTGGAGACTCTGGACTGCAGACCGTCGCTGGAGGCTCCGGACTGGGGACCCTCGCTGCAGGCTCCGGACTGGGGACCCTCGCTACAGGCTCTAGGCCATGGATCATCACTGGAGGCTTCGTGCCATGGATTATCACTGGAGGCTTCGTGCCATGGATCATCACTACAGGCTCCGAGACATGGATCATCACTGGAGGCTTCGTGCCATGGATCATCACTGGAGGCTTCAGACCATGGATCATCACTGGAGGCGTCGTACGTGGAGCCGGAACTGGTCTCACCGGACTGGGGAGATGCACTGGAGGCCGGGTGCATGGAGCAGGCACAGGCACAGGGCATACCAGGCTGGAGACACGCACTGGAGGTCTGGAGCGTAGGGCTGGCACAACCCGTCCTGGCTGGATGCTCACTTTAGCCCGGCAAGTGCGGGGCGCTGGCACAGGACGAACTGGGCTGTGAAGGCGCACTGGTGACACAGTGCGTAGAGCTGGCGCAGGATATCCTGGGCCATGGAGGCATACTGGAGGTCTGGAGCGTAGGGCTGGCACAACCCGTCCTGGCTGGATGCTCAGTTTAGCCCGGCAAGTGTGGGGCGCTGGCACAGGACAAACTGGGCTGTGAAGGCGCACTGGCGACACAGTGCGTAGAACTGCCGCAGGATATCCTGGGCCGTGGAGGCGTACTGGAGGTCTGGAGCGTAGGGCTGGCACAACCCATCCTGGCTGGATGCTCACTTTAGCCTGGCAAGTGCGGGGCGCTGGCACAGGACGAACTGGGCTGTGAAGGCGCACTGGCGACACAGTGCGTAGAGCTGGCGCAGGATATCCTGGGCCATGGAGGCATACTGGAGGTCTGGAGCGTAGGGCTGGCACAACCCGTCCTGGCTGGATGCTCAGTTTAGCCCGGCAAGTGTGGGGTGCTGGCACAGGACAAACTGGGCTGTGAAGGTGCACTGGCGACACAGTGCGTAGAGCTGGCGCAGGATATCCTGGACCGAGGAGGCGTACTGGAGGTCTGGAGCGCTGAGCCGGCACAATCCGTCCTTTTTTTTGAGCTGCCTCTCGGTTTTCCGTCGTTGCCGTGCTAATTCATCGTATCGTCACCGTTCCTCTCTCGCTGTCTCCACCTGCTTCCATGGCAGTGTCTTGTCCCCTGCCATTACCTCCTCCTAGGTCCAGGATGTCCTCCACTCCCTTTTCTCCCGGGTCCGGGATCCCTGCTCCTCCTGGGCACGCTGCTTGGTCCTTTGGTGGTGGGAGATTCTGTCACGAGTGTGTGTAGGAACGGACCAAGGCGCAGCGTGAATAAGGTTCCACATCTTTTATTTTAATATGAAACTTAGCCAAACAAACAATAAACTATAAACAAACAACAAACCGTGACGACAGAGCACTAACTCAAAATAATCTCCCACAAACACAGGTGGGAAAAACAACTACCTAAATATGATCCCCAATTAGAGACAACGATGACCAGCTGCCTCTAATTGGGAATCATACAAAACCCCCAACATAGAAAAATTAAACTAGATAAACATAATCTAGAATGCCCACCCAAATCACACCCTGATCTACCCAAATAGAGAAATAAAAAGGCTCTTTACGGTCAGGGCGTGACACACCTCCTATTTCACACACCCTTCCCAATTCCCTGCTTTGAACACCATTTTGACGGTTGTGATTTGTGTACATGCCTTTCTGATTCCGATTTGACCCATGAGATTGCCTGTGTGCCAGCGTCATAAGACAACAATACGTATTTACAGTACAGTCTGAACTGTATCTTATTTATATTCTAAGCACGCACAATGTATTTTGGGGCAGATTTTTGTATCTGAAATAGCTCTCCCTCTCATTGGTCAATGTGTGTTGTTGTGAGAAGTTACTTCCAAATAACAGCTCACATTTTGTTTTTCCACAAAGTGTGTAGCATGTGGATAATAGCCTTGCCATCTCAGATGAGAAACATCTATTAAAACCTCAGCTGAGCCATTTTAGAGGTTAATTAATGGGGATTGTGCTGCCTGGAAAGCAAAGTTTAAGGGCTGAAAAACAATTAATTGTAATGATTTGAGGATCCTCATGCCATATTGTTTGACACGTCCTAATATCAGCCAATCAATTCTCATGCATACATTTAATTCAGCCACTGTGTGCAGGTGGAAAAGGCAACTGCGAGGCCAAGAACATCTTAACGGTCCAATGCAATTGTTTTCATCTCAATATCAAATAATTTTTGGTTAACAATTAAGTACCTTACTGTGATTGTTTTAGATTGAAATGGTCAAAAATAAATAAAAATAGCTTCTTTGCCAAGAGCAATTTCTCAAGCAAGAATTTAGCTAGGACTGTCTTGGAGTGGGCTGTGTGGGGAAAACTATAGCTGTTATTGACAGCGAGGTATGGAACTCTCTTTCTTATTGGTTGGTCTAATAACTAATTTACCACCTGGGGATCTCACCAGGCAGGCCAAAACTCCATCCCACCAAAACAGGGTGAAATTGCATGCAGGCTTTTCAAACAGCTCTTGTAGTAAAAAGTTATCATAATTTTCACAATTTGACAGTATTCTTCCAACCTTATAGTGCGAGTGCATTCGGAAAGTATTCAGACCCCTCGACTTTTTCCACATTTTGTTACGTTACATACTTATTCTAAAATTGATTAAGTAAAAATGTTTCCTCATCAATCCTCACACAATACCCCGTAATGACAAAGCGAAAATAGGTTGTAAGAAATGTTAGCAAATGTATTTACATTTTTAAACAGAAATACCTTATTTACATAAGTATTCAGACCCTTTGATATGTGACTCGAAATTGAGCTCAGGTGCATCCTGTTTTCATTGATAATCCTTGAGATGTTTCTACAACTTGATTGGGTCCACCTGTGGTAAAATCAATTGACTGGACATTATTTGGAAAGGCACACACCTGTCTATATAAGGTCCCACAGATGAAAGTGCATGTCAGAGCAAAAACCTGTGCCTTTTCCTAAAGCAACACCTTACGCAACAAAGGCCCTCTCGCGTATTTGACAAAGATAGGTAGTGTATATGTATTGATGTGTAGGCTACGTGTATGTGGTTCTTTCCTTGAGCTGTTCTTGTCTATTAATGTTCTGTATTATGTCATGTTTCATGTATTGTGTAGAACCCAGGAAGAGTAGCTGCTGCTTTTGCAAAAGCTAATGGGGATGCTAATAAAATACGAAATACAAGGTCCCACAGTTGACAGTGCATGTCAGAGCAAAAACCAAGCCATGAGGTCGAAGGAATTCTGTAGAGTCTGTCAAGCTCCGAGACAAGATTGTGTCAAGGCATGGATCTGGGGAAGGGTACCAAAACGTTTCTGCAGCATTAAAGGTCCACAAGAACAGTGTCCTCCATCATTCTTAAATGGAAGAAGTTTGGAACCACCAAGACGCTTCCTAGAGCTAGCTGGCCGGCCAAACTGAGCAATCGGGGGAGAAGGGCCTTGGTCAGGGAGGTGATCAAGAAACCGATGGTCACTCTGACAGAGCTCCAGAGTTCCTCTGTGGAGATGGGAGAGCCTTCCAGAATGACAATCATCTCTGCAGCACTCCACCAATCACGCCTTTATGTTAGAGTGGCCAGACAGAAGCCACTCCTCAGTAAAAGGCACATGACAGCCCGCTTGGAGTTTGCCAAAAAGGCACCTAAAGGACTCTCCGGCCATAAGAAACAAGATTCGCTAGTCTGATGAAACCAAGATTGAACTCTTTGGCCTGAATGCCAAGCGTCACAGTTGTAGGAAACCTGGCACCATCCCTATGGTGAAGCATGGTGGTGGCAACATCATGCTGTGGGGATGTTTTTCAGTGGCAGGGACTGGGGGACTAGTCAGGAGTGGGGGAAAGATTAACTAAGCAAAGTACAGAGAGATCCTTGATGAAAACCTGCTCCAGAGCACTCAGGACCTCAGACTGGGGAGGTTCACCTTCCAACAGGACAACGACTCTAAGCACACAGCCAAGACAATGCAGGAGTGGTTTCAGGACAAGTCTCTGAATGTCCTTGAGTGGCCCAGCCAGAGCCCGGACTTGAACCCCATCGAACATCTCTGGAGAGACCTGAAAATAGCTTTGCAGCAACGCTCCCTATCCAACTTGACAGAGCTTGAGAGGATCCGCAGAGAAGAATGGGAGAAACTCTCCAAATACAGGTGTGCCAAGCTTGTAGCATCATGCTCAAGAGGACTCAAAGGCTGTAATTGCTGCCAAAGGTGCTTCAACAAAGTACTGAGTAAAGGGTTTGAATACTTATGTAAATGTGATATTTCCTTTTTTTATTATTAAAATACATTTGCAAAAATCTGTTAATATGGGGTAATGGGGGAAAAAACGATTTCATCCGTTTTAGAATAAGGCTGTAACGTAACACACTGTGTTAAGTGGTTAAGTTAAGTGGTCTGAATACTTTCCGAATGCACTGTACACTGAACAAAAATGTAACCGCAACATGAAAATTGTTGGTCACATTTTTCATGAACTGAAATAAAAGATACCAGAAAGGTTCCATACTCACAAAAATCTTATTTCTCTAAAATGTTGTGCACAAATGTGTTTACATCCCAGTTAGTGAGGATTTCTCTTTTGCCAAGATCACCCATCCACCTGACAGGTGTGGCATATCAAGAAGGTGCACCTTGTACGGTGGACAATAAATTGCCACTCTAAAATGTGCAGTTTTGTCAGACAACACAAGGCCACAGATGTGTCAAGTTTTGGCATGCTGACTGCAGGAATGTCCACAAGAGCTGTAGAAAGATAATTGCATGTTCATTTCTCGATCATAAGTCACCTCCAACATCGTTTTCAAGAATTTGGCAGTACGTCCAACCAGCCTCACAACCGCAGACCACATGTATGGCGTTGTGTGGGTGAGCGGTTTGCTGACGTCAACATTGTGATCTGAGTGCCCCATGGTGGTGGCGGGGTTATGGTATGGGCAGGCATAAGCTAAGGACAACAAACACAATTGTATTTTATTGATTGCAAATTGAATACACAGGGATACCGTGACGAGATCCTGAGGCCAATTGCCGTGTCATTCATCCGTCTCCATTAAATCATGTATGATAATGCACGGCCCCGTGTCACAAGGATCTGTACACAATTTCTGGAAGCTGAAAATGACCCAGTTCATTCATGGTCTGCATACTAACCAGACATGTCACCTATTGAGCATGTTTGGAATGCTCTGGATCGACGTGTATGACAGCATGTTCTAGTTCCCACCAATAATCAACTTCTCACAGCCATTGAAGAGGAGTGGGACAACATTCCACAGGCCACAATAAACATCCTGATCAACTCTATGCGAAGGAGATGTGTTGTGCTGCGTGACGAAAATGGTGGTCATACCAGATACTGACTGGTTTTCTGATCCACGCCCCTAGCTTTTTTTTAAAGGTATTCCCAGTCATGTGAAATCCATAGATTAGGGCCTAATGAATTTATTTCATTGTCTGATTTCCTTAAAGGAACTGTAACTCAGTAAAATCTTTTAAATTGTTGCATGTTACGTTACATTTTTTTGTTCAATATATATATAAAACACAGAAAAATCACATTTTTGACTGCACTGGGCTTTTAAATTTAATAAATTATATAGCATGTTCGTGTTTCAAAGCTTGGCAGTTTTCACATCTTGGTAATATATCATTCTGCCATGCTGTGGCTTCCCAGCTGTTATAGCCTCGTTTGGCCCACTGCAGATTCTTTCGCTTTTTTCATCCAATCGCTTTCTGATATCTCTAGCTTTAAACTGACTGATTTTGAGGATGTAGTGAGGATGTTTCCAGATGAGCTGAGTATGCTGTGTTCTGACCCATACTGAGTATAACTGGCAGAATCACCCTGGGATACGTTCAGACAGACTCAGTGAACAAGTCCAGCGATTCCTTGGAGTTCTTCTAATCTAGCTCCACATCCTGCCAAACAACAGAGTGAGCAGAGTGAGCACTGATTAGAGTAATGGTTCATTTGAGTTCTGCTACAGTATTGCACTATTTTTTAGCATGATGGTACTACTTTATGAAGTAGAATAAATTGGTTTTGTTCTTTTTCACAAAATCCCCAAAAGGAATGAAATTGAATGATGAACATTGTATAGGTTGTTGAACGAGAACAGAGATCATTTAAACATTTATCAGCCTACAAGGACTTTCCTGGAGTTCATAGGGTTAAATATAAATTGAATTATTCACACTATCGGTCTCAATGACATATGGATTAGGGGAAACGATGGCAATTTAAATCAACGATGCGTCCTCCTGGCTGAGCTCACCACTCCTTTCTAGACGATTTGCAGTTTCACTAACTGTAATGGCCAGTACATTATCCAACCGAGAGACCTGAATCAGGGGATATTTGAATAGTTTCCTGAACTATAGCTGTGTCCGGGGGCGGACTGGGACCAAAAATCATCCCTGACATTTCTAACACACCTGCCCATTTTCTTCCTTGAGGTCCCCACACCAGCCCATTATTTTCCTTGAGGCCACCATTATTAACCAGATAATGATAATTTGGGCAAAAGATCCAAAGTTAGACATGTTCACTAGGCTAATAATTGACCAGCCCATCTGGCATTTGACTAAAATGCCAGATGTTCAGTCTGCCTCTGGCTGTGTCCCCATTTCAAAATAATCTTGTTCTAACCTAGCCCAATAATGGACTAAAGGAGCCTAACGTTAATCCTTACAGTCCAAAGAGCTTACATGTTCTGTTTAAAGGGGAATTTGTTCTATCCATGAATCGATTCTCAATTGCGGTACGGTTCTAGATACATAAATACCTCTACTTTTATATGACATCAAAATAATTTCACAAATGCAAAATACACTTACTGTACACTATTTTAACAGGTTTTAACACAGTTGCAGCCGACAGTATTTTGGTGACAACAATTTGTGGCGTCTGTCTTCCGTTTACACACAGGTGCTTGGAGATGCAGATAGCTAATTAGCACAGACAGTCAACTCTGTTTTCCGTAAATAAGCGCTGTAACATCGAAATATGGCATAATAAAGCTTAACTTCTTGTTAATCCAGCCACTGTGTCAGATTTCAAAAAGGCATCACGGCGAAAGCACACCATGCGATTATCTGAGGACAGTGCATACAAACACATGAAAATAATTTTTCAACCAGGCAGGTGCAACACAAAAGTCGGAAATAACAACATAATAAATGCCTTACCTTTGAAGATCTTCTTCTTTTTGCAATCCCAAATGTCTCAGTGATACACTGAATGGTCGTTTTGTTCGATAAATTCCTTCTTTATATCCCCAAAATGTCCATTTATTTGGCGCGTTTGATTCAGAAATACACCGGTTCCAACTTGCCCAACATGACTACAAAGTATCTAATAGGTTACCTGTAAACTTGGTCCAAACATT
This sequence comes from Salmo trutta, assembly GCF_901001165.1. Classification (NCBI taxonomy): domain Eukaryota; kingdom Metazoa; phylum Chordata; class Actinopteri; order Salmoniformes; family Salmonidae; genus Salmo; species Salmo trutta. The sequence continues at coordinate 7,269,516 of NC_042965.1, read as the reverse complement.
TCAAACAACGCTCCTAATCCAACCTCAGGTATCCTAAAATGTAAATAATTGATACAATTTAAGACAGGATAAACAGTTTCCAATACCGAAGAAAAATAACACGGACCGCACTCCTGTTCACCCACACCAAATTACTGGAGACCTTCTGAGTGACACGTACAAAGAACAGCACTACTTCTTAATTTCTCAAAAGAAAAACATCTAACAATTTCTAAAGACTGATGACATCTAGTAGACGCCATAGGAACTGCAATCTGGGCCCTTATAAATCAGGATTCCCATAGAAATTATTGGAAAACACAATGACCTCAAAAAAAATAATCCCTGGATGGATTGTGCTCGGGGTTTTGCCTGCCAAATCAGTTCTGTTATACTCACAGACATTATTTTAACAGTTCTAGAAACTGTAGAGTGTTTTCTATCCAATACTACCATGCATATGCATATCCTAGCTTCTGGGCCTGAGTAACAGGCAGTTTACTTTGGGCACGCTTTTCATCCGGATGTGAAAATACCCCCTATCCCGAAGAAGATTTATGTTTCCAAAACCGCACCGCAAGTGATGCGTGTTAATTTTTAGAGCAAGCATCAGGGCTCTTATCAAAACTCTCCTGTTCAGAAGATACTATCGTCAATAGGCGCTAAAGCAGTTAGCGTGTATGAATTGGGTAGTTCTAATCATGCAATGGCCACGGTTTTAATGAACACTTGAATAGATGCAGCATTTTCTCATTCTGAAAAGACACCATTTGCTTTTGTTGAGCCTTGTTAATATCTTCACCCAGAAGTGATGAGCTGCACAATGAATCAAGCAACAGCGTCCATTGAAAATGGGAAGTAGAGGGAAACAAGATTCTTTAATCAACACAGCATGACACGCTATTAATTCTAGTCTGGCCTTTGGATTGGCGAGCCTGCTCTTTGAACCTGAGGTGCAAATAAACCCATTTCTTTGGTGGTAGTGCAGCGCTCCACACACATATATAAATCAGGAAAGCTTATCATTTATTCAATGGCTTCTGCTGTCTTTTTCTGAATACATTTTCTCTCCATGATATGTAGACCTAGTGTCTGCTGGCTTGGGGGGGTTGAAGAGTAATATAATAAGGGATCTTAATACCTCAGGACTATTGCTCAGGACTATTGCTCAGGACTCAAACATCTGTATTGAGTTTTGTTTCAACTGCATACATTGGCCAGACAGTAATCTCTCATGGACAGATTCTGTGGAAAGGGTTCTACATGGAACCCAAAAAGGTTCTACCTGGAACCAAAAAAGGTTCCCCTATGGGGACAGCCAAAGAACCCTTTTAAGTTCTAGATAGCACCTTTTTTTCTGAGAGTGCACCATATTGCTTATACCTTACAGATCTGCAAACACTGAAGGTTAAGAGACAAGGGAAAGGGATAGGGTGTGATTTATTACTGGTTGTGATAGAAGTGTGAGTGGAGGAAGAGGTGGGGCTTGTCAGAGGAAGTTGTGGTGTGATGTGCCAACCTTCATGTCCTCCATGTCCACCTATATGGTATTAAGTAAGACCTCACTCAGGAGACCATCTGTCTGACTAACCAGCTATCGGACATTTGGGAACAAGCATACCTGGCACCCACCCGGGTGCCTACCCACACATACACAGCATGTTCAGTCACAGATAGCATCATCTTGGCCAAGTACCTCAAAGAGCAACCTTTTGATGTATTCCCATAAGCACTGTCTCTGGATTACACTGCATTATTTAGCCTCAAGCCTGTGTTGTGGACTATTGTTATTTTACGCACTCTCTGAAACATACCAGAAGCATCTCATTACCATGTAACTCCTCTTGTGTTGTGTAGACTGTAGACTGAGAAAGTCATTGTAGTTGGGTTTCCTCCGAGTACCATCCAGGGTGTGTGATCAAACAGTTCCTCTGCATACAGGTGGTAGTAGTGGATAGATTGGGAGTGTTCCCCATCTGTCATTGGTCAGACTGCCAATGAGGAGTGTATAACCCCAATGACGAGGTGACATAGTCATGTTTGGCTACGGTGGAGGACTATTCGTTGTGTGTGTGTGTGTGTGTGTGTGTGTGTGTGTGTGTGCACGTGATCATGCATGTGCATGCGTGTGTGCCTGTGTAGAGGGAGGAGCAAGATGCTGTTCAGATGAACTCACTGAAAAAGCACAGTGAAGCAGTATTACAGTAACAGTACTAAATCCACAGTGTTTACCTACTCTAACCCCTGTTGACAACATGGCTCCTTAAACAAGGTTCCACACTGTAGGATCTACATTTGATAACAGCCAGAATAGACATGTGCTCAAGGTCGACTGAAAAGTAATTCAGTCTTCCTCAAGTGTGGCTCACAGTGAGATCAAGTCTGATTATTACTGTACAGCTACTCCAGCATGCTCTGCTGTAGATTGAGCTGTCACTGTTCTCTGTGTTAATGCTTCCCACTCATTTATTATAAAATACAGCAGGGTTTCCAGACAAGCCAACTGCCAGGGTTCATTAAAATCTACCTGCAAGACCTCCGACTTAATAAATAAGAAATATGAGTAGGCCATATTACCTCCTGCTAACACTTAGGGGTATTTATAGTGTACCGCCATGGCACGTATGTCAGGGTTATTTTCAAAGATGGGGAAAAAATGTGATTAAATATTAATTTAGATCTAGATGGTTGTCACGTATACTCCCTCTCTGGCCTCTAGGTCATCAGGCTGCTGATTATCCTGCACACCTGTCACCATCGGCAAGCGCACCTGCGCCTCATGACACTCACCTGGACTCCATCACCTCCTTGATTATCTTCCCTATATCTGTCACTCCCCTTGGTTCTTTCCTCAGGTGTTATTGTTTCATTGTTTGTGTTTCGTGTTAAATGTTTTGTTTTATTTATTACAAACACTCACTCCCTGTACTTGCGCCCCGACTCTCAGTGTACTCGTTACACTGGCATGATCATCCCAATGGGGGACTGATTCCATAGGTGAGCAATGAAAGTGTGTGTTTTTGTTTTTTAAGAACTATCCAAGTCCAGTGTCCAGTGTTAGGAGGCTGTAGTGTGTGTGTGTGTGTGTGTGTGTGTGTGTGTGTGTGTCGTGGGGGTGTTGGGTAGTGGGTGTGTTGTTTGTAGGTGGGGGAGGTTGGGTTGTGAAATTGAATCTAATTTACTGTTTCACATTAAAGAACAGAAGTTTGTAAACAATGTATAACCTAAACATGGTTAAAACTAAAATGTGCATATACTCCATAATGTTATGAAGTGATCAGATGAATTGCAATTAATTGCAAAGTCCCTCTTTGCCATGCAAATGAACTGAATCCCCAAAAAACATTTGCACTGCATTTCAGCCCTGCCACAAAAGGACCAGCTGACATCATGTCAGTGATTCTCTCGTTAACACAGGTGTGAGTGTTGACGAGGACAAGGCTGGAGATCACTCTGTCATGCTGATTGAGTTCAAATAACAGACTGGAAGCTTCAAACGGAGGCTGGTGCTTGGAATCATTGTTCTTGCTCTGGCAATAGTGGTTACCTGTAACGAAACACGTGCCGTCATCATTGCTTTGCACAAAAAGGGCTTCACAGGCAAGGATATTGCTGCCAGTAAGATTGCACCTAAATCAACCATTTATCAGATCATCAAGTACTTCAAGGAGAGCGGTTCAATTGTTGTGATGAAGGCTTCAGGGCGCCCAAGAAAGTCCAGCAAGCGCCAGGACCATCTCCTAAAGTTGATTCAGCTGCGGGATCGGGGCACCACCAGTACAGAGCTTGCTCAGGAATGGCAGCAGGGAGGTGAGTGCATCTGCATGCACAGTGAGGCGAAGACTTTTGGAGGATGGCCTGGTGTCAAGAAGGGCAGCAAAGAAGCCACTTCTCTCCAGGAAAACAGGGACAGACTGATATTCTGCAAAAGGTACAGGGATTGGAGTCATTTTCTCTGAATCCCCTTTCCGATTGTTTGGGGCATCCGGAAAAAAGCTTGTCCGGAGAAGACAAGGTGAGCGCTACCATCAGTCCTGTGTCATGCCAACAGTAAAGCATCCTGAGACCATTCATGTGTGGGGTTGCATCTCAGCCAAGGGAGTGGGCTCACTCACAATTTTGCCTAAGAACACAGCCATGAATGAATAAAGAATGGTACCAACACATCCTCCGAGAGCAACTTCTCCCAACCATCCAGGAACAGTTTGGTGATGAACAATGCCTTTTCCATCATGATGGAGCACCTTGCCATAAGGCAAAAGTGATAACTAAGTGGCTCGGGGAACAAAACATCGATATTTTGGGTCCATGGCCAGGAAACTCCCCAGACCTTAATCCCATTGAGAACGTGTGGTCAATCCTCAAGAGGCGGGTGGACAAACAGAAACCCACAAACTCCAAGCATTAATTATGCAAGAATGGGCTACCATCAGTCAGGATGTGGCCCAGAAGTTAATTGACAGCATGCCAGGGCGGATTGCAGAGGTCTTGAAAAAGAAGGGTCAACACTGCAAGTATTGAGTCTGCATCAACTTCATGTAATTGTCAATAAATGCCTTTGACACTTATGAAATGCTTGTAATTATACTTCAGTGTTCCATAGTAACATCTGACAAAAATATCTAAAGACACTGAAGCAGAAAATGTTGTGGAAATTAATATTCGTGTCATTCTCAAAACTTTTGGCCATGACTGTAAATGTAAAATCTAGACCTAAATTGTAATCTACAGTATACTGAGCAAAAATATAAACATGCAACAATTTCAAAGATTATTCTCAACTTTTCGCCACGACTGTACATCCATAGTGTAGTGAATTGATTTGATAGTGGTTGCTTTTCTCCAGCCCCATCCCTCAACTTTTTACAGAAACTGTGGTGTGGAGAACTTTGTTAATGTTTCAATTAAGGATTGCAGCTTTAAACTCCTTTAGAGTAATAGTGATATAAGATGCAATCCACTAGTGAGTGAGTTACTTTTGTGCCATTAAAATCAAGCAAAAACAACATTAGTATAGCACACCAAAATAGGATTATTAAAATCAAAACATAAACCCAAAAGTATTGATAGCAAAACAAAATACTGCAATTATTTTTATGCCAGTTATTTTCTTTTAACGCAATTAAATACGTTACTCTTTCCTGCAATTTTCCCTATCTTTGGTTGTTAACCTGGTCTTTATTTTCAATGCATCTCACTGCTGGTTTTCCTTTGAAGCTGGTCCTGGTTGGGAGACCAAATGTAGCTGGAAGTGGTGAAAAATAAACGTGTGAAAAAATGTCACGAGGGAATTTATTTTTTCACGTTGGAGAAGCATGTGAGAAATTCATGTGAAATTTCATACATGTCTGAACCACATGTCTGACCAAGGTGAAAATGTCACGTAAAAAACCCCCAGCATAAACGTGATTCTTTTCATTTCAAGGGTGCCACTCATCTATTTCATTCCCTCACCTGTTGCAGGTGAAATGCGTATCTACGATTAGAACAGTGCAAGTGCCTAAGCTTTGGAGGTATCATTGAAATATTTTTGCACCCTAGTAAAGTCCTTGTTAATCAGACGCATGAACTATATCACACAATGTGTCTGGTCATCCCAGAAGTCCCCACAAATAAGACTATAAGACCCCCCCCCCCCCCCTTCATTGCTAACTAGGGATTACAGCTGTCTTGTTTCAATTAATGGGCAGAACTCTGTCTTCCCGGGCCCTCGACTTAACAGCTAATTTAATTTCTAACAAGGTCCTAGGGATGGCTGATTGCTAACCCTTTTCACTGAAGAAAATTAGTTTTTTTCTCTCTCTGAAGGATTTGGGCTAGAGAGGGAGACAACTACTCTTCCGTGGTTATTGGGTGTGAAAATACAAAATGTGGATGTTCAACTGTGATCAGCGTAAGGACAGTCTGTTCCTTTCAAACAATTAGAATGTCATCAATAAGGACTGCAAATCCTGTCATTGGGTAAACAAAGCAATCAAAATCGAAATGCCTTCTGATTAGCTGGGTCGTGTTCATTAGTGGACGGGATTGACAATGTTTTGTGACAAAAGGAAAATGAGCATTCATCATTGCAAATTGGTCCAGATAGTCTCTCCCCTTGTCAGTTTGTTTTCTTCCATTTAGTGACTCAAATTCCACCATGACCACTTGGCCAAAACAGATAAAAGAGCACGATACTGGCAGATCATGTTCTGTATACAAATGGACACTGATTCGTTTTTTCTATATATATTCCTCGCCGTTTTTCTTGGAGCTCCACCTGTCAACATGTTAATGGATGGTTTATGTGTCCTTTACCATATTTTGTCTTCTGGCCACTGTAACACCACCTGTTACAGTTCTTTTTTAATTTTCGTACAATTTTCACAAGTATGTGATAATACCCGAGATGCCGGTGTTTGGAGGATATATTGTCACGGGTGTTAGGCCCGAGATGAATTCGAGGGCCAGCAAATCGTGCCAATATATCCTCCAAACACCGGCTTCGAGGGAATTATCACTTTTATACCACGGGTGACCACCATATTCAAATAATGATTGACATGCATTAAAAAAAAAATCATACTATTTCATCCTTCCAAGATATATTCACGACACAATCGAGAGTTGCTACCCCTACCCAAGCCGGCTGGTCGTTCGTTCTGTTGGTTCAGTTGTCAGAGACGCGACCCAGTTGTTCAGTCTTTTTGTACTGTGTCTATGGATGGGTCCCAGTTGTTCGTTGTAAATGTTCCATTACCATAGTGGCTCGCAACGTTCTTGTCCCTTGCTTGCTAGCTAGCCAACAACAGCTAATTTACAGTCACGTCAAACACTGCAGACAGAATAACAGTAGCTGCTGTTTAATCTGTTTCTAGAGACATTTAATTGGATACATCCATAACAATGAGCTAATGACGCGCGATTTCGCCTGGCATGGAAAATGTGCTCACTTGTCAGGACACTGTTGTTCAGAGGAGCTAGCCAACACAATCCCTTCAAGCTGGAAAGACTGCAAAGTAGCAGCACTTTGTTTCGTTTTAACTTTTTTCAATTGACATTTCTTTGACTATATCCATAAAAATGCCAGCTGATTCATGATTTTGACTGGCTGAGAAATGTTGCCTGCCTGTCTGTCTCATCCAGACTCGTTCATTACTATGGGACAGCTGGAGATCGAATTTGAGTATTGAAACCATGTTGCAAATGTCGGCGAGACAGACAGCAAGGTTTATACAAATATCCGCCGTTGAAAACAAAATGTTAGTCTAAAAGAAATGTGAGATGTCTAGATGCTTTTTATAGTGGAGATCAAGTTTATAAATTGCTTGGCTGGGCTGATGAATAAAGTAAATAGGCATTTTAACGTCAGATTTATCCGGTGGTAACTTTTGGAATAGACACTGTCTGGAATGCGGTTATAACCAATCAACATTCAAGGTTAGACCCATCCGTTGTATACATTTTCACAACTCTAAGCACATAAATCAAAACAGATCATCAAAATGGCTTGTATTTCAAAACTCAACACCTGTTCACTGCACCAAATCACTCAATTTGGATAAATATTCAAAGTATCTGCTTTTCAAAATGCAATATTCACCTTTGATATGATTTTCTTGAAATTTGTTAATACAATTAAACTACTCAAAACTGAGAAATACTGAACCAAAATGTAATGCCTAGTTATCGTATATAGTTTGATAACTGCTGAACACTACATTTCTATATGTTTGCCACAATGTATTACTGTAACCAAATCATATGGATGAGGCTTTAAATACTATATCATTCTCCATCAGCCAGTGTGGTTCAATAGGACAAAGTGGAAAGTGTCTCTGTGCTACCATTTGGAATTTTAGTGCAGTGTACAATGCAGTGTGACATAACTGGGTTGTATATACAGTTGAAGTCGGAAGTTTAGATACACTTAGGTTGGAGTCATTAAATATCGTTTTACAACCACTCCACAAATGTCTTGTTAACAAACTATAGTTTTGGCAAGTCAGTTAGGACATCTACTTTGTGCATGACGTAAGTAATTTTTCCAACAATTGTTTACAGACAGATTTCACTTATAATTCACTGTATCACAATTCCAGTGGAGCAGAAGTTTACATACACTAAGTTGACAGTGCCTTGGAAAATTCCAGAAAATGATGTCATGGTTTAGAAGCTTCTGATAGACTAATTGACATAATTGGAGTCAATTGGAGGTGTACCTGTGGATGTATTTCAAGGCTTACCTTCAAAGTCAGTGCCTCTTTGCTTGACATCATGGGAAAATCAAAACAAATCAGCCAAGACTGCCACATGTCTAGTTCATCCGAATGCCTGAAGGTACCACGTTCATCTGTACAAACAATAGTATGCAAGTAAAGACCATGGGACCACGCAGCCGTCATACCACTCAGGAAGGAGATGCGTTCTGTCTCCTAGAGATGAACGTGCTTTAGTGCGAAAAGTGCAAATCAATCCCAGAACAACAGCAAAGGACCTTGTGAAGATGCTGGAGGAAACGGGTACAAAAGTATCTATATCCACAGTAAAACAAGTCCTATATCGACATAACCTGAAAGGCCGCTCAGTAAGGAAGAAGCCACTGCTCCAAAACTGCCATAAAAAAAGCCAGACTACGGTTTGCAACTGCACATGGGGACAAAGATCGTACTTTTTGGAGAAATGTCCTCTGGTCTGATGAAACAAATAGTGAACTGTTTGGCCATAATGACCATCATTATGTTTGAAGGAAAAAGGGGGAGGCTTGCGTGCTGAAGAACACCATCCCAACCATGAAGCACGGGGCTGGCAGCATCATGTTGTGAGGGTGCTTTGCTGCAGGAGGTACTGGTGCACTTCAGAAAATCATCATAAGGAAAATGATGTGGAAATATTGAAGCAACATCAAGACAGTCAGGAAGTTAAAGCTTGGTCGCAAATTGGTCTTCCAAATGGACAGTGACCCTAAGCATACTTCCAAAGTTGTGGCAAAATGGCTTAAGGACAGCAAAGTCAAGGTATTGGAGTGGCCATCACAAAGCCCTGACCTCAAGCCTATATATATTTTGTTGGCAGAACTGAAAAAGCGTGTGCGAGCAAGGAGGCCTACAAACCTGACTCAGTTACACCAGCTCTGTCAGGAGGAATGGGCCAAAATTCACCCAACTTATTGTGGGAAGCATGTGGAAGGCTACCTGAAATATTTGACCCAAGTTAAACAATTTAAAGGCAATGCTACCAAATACTAATTGAGTGTATGTAAACTTCTGACCCACTGGGAATGTGATGAAATAAAAAAAATATGAAATAAATCACTGTACTATTATTCTGACATTTCACATTCTTGAAATAAAGTGGTGATCCTAACTGACCTAAGACAGTGAATTTCTACTAGGATTAAATGGCAGGAATTGTGAAAAACGGAGTTTAAATGTATTTGGCTAAGGTGCATGTAAACTTCCTACTTCAACTGTATGAATATTTCACTCATCTGGATTTCATTGAGACACTAAGTTGATGCATTTAAGCAGAAAGACAGGCTGTAACGTATACGTTGAGAGTCGGAAAACAAGTGCAGGTGGTGAGTTTAATAATAAATGGAACATCGAACAATAATAAATATGGGTAGCTTATAGACATGAAACAATACTGACTGGGGAAATAAACCTAAGGGAGTGCCAGATATAGGGGAAGTAATGGAGTCCAGGTGTGTCCGACGTGCAGGTGCACGTAATGATTGATGGCAGGTATACGAAAGAAACCAGCTGATGTAGGAGAAGTGGACGTGCGGGTGAAACCTTGTTGGAGCACCTCTTGGATTTAATCCTCAATTGCCTGGGTCTCAGCCACAGAATGAGGGTAGATGCGTGGGGGCACAGTCCCAGGGGCGATGAGGAGGAAGACAGGTGGTGCAGGTCTTAGAGAATACCTCCCACAGGTCCTGGTATACCTCCGGGATGTTGGGCTGAAGGGCAGCCATAGGACTCTGAACCGATGTGGAACCACAGGGGATCGGGAAGCATGTCCTCCGGCATTCAGGTGATCAGTCTGATTCTCATCCTCGACCATGAGATGGTGAGTTTATGACGTTGAAGCCAAGAGAGACCGAGGATGATCTTGTGAAATGGTGCACTGGCAATGAAGGGGTTGTTCTCCTGGTGAATGGACTCCATGGTGAGGGTGAGTGGTTGGCTGATGGTTCTGTATCCTTATGGCCGACTAGCGAGGGCTTGAACCGTTAAAGGAGAGAGGGTATGAGATAAGAGAGACAAGGGTCTGGTCAAAGTTCCCCGCGGCACCGGAATCCACTAACGCTATACACACAGTACACAAGGTACAGTCAACTAGTGTTATGGACACCAAAAAGATATTAGCAGAAAGTGATGAAGATGTAATACTCACTCCTGCCCCAGGAGGTGGACGATCACCTGACTGTCCCTCTGCTCTTGTGGATCCCAGATTGGGAAGTGCCCTCCTTGACCACAATACAGACAGAGCCCCAGCTGTCTTCGTCTGCGTCGCTCTGCTGCGGGGAGGCGTGTGACCCCTTCCTCCATGGTTCAGGCTCTGATCGAGTGTTCACTGAGGAAGGGAGAGAAGCGATGAGTGTCGACGCTCCCGAAGTAAGTTATCCATACGGATGGCCATCGCAATGAGTGCGTCCAAGGAGAGGTCGTCATCTCGACAGGCCAGTTCCATCTGGACCTCCTCGCGCAGACCTCTCCTGAATAGTGTTCGAAGCGCCGGCTCATTCCTGAAAGTGAGCACGTACTCGGCAGCCGTCTGGTTCCCCTGCCGTAATTGAAGTAAGCGCTCAACCCCCTCTCTGCCCTCCGAGGGATGATCAAAGATGCACTTGAACAGAGCCATGAACCCCTCATATGAATCTAGGTCCTCTCCCAGACGGCCATGGCCCATTCCAACGCCCACCCAGTCAGCAGAGAAATAACCGGGGCAACCTGGGACCTCTTGGTGGTGGGGGCTCCAATCTGGTGTGTAAAGTAGAGGGAGCACTGAAGTAAGAAGCCACCGTCATATTTATCCAAGAGGGACAAAAGGGCATCGCGGACCTGAGCGGGTTGCTGAATGGGCTGTTGTGCTGGGTCGACTGGTTATAGAGTATCCTCCACTAGTTGATGACAATGCCTCCCGGGCATGTTCGAGATGTCTTCGCACATGGCGAAGAGCCTCCTCCATAGCTGTCCCCAGTTGTGCCAGCTGGTCATGGTGTTGATGTACAAGGTATCCCTGCTCATTGACCGTCTGGGAGATATTCTGTTTTTCCTGTTGCTTCCATTGCTGGAGTCAGTATTTTGTAATGTATACGCTGGGAGTCAGAAAGCAAGTGGTGAGTTTAATGATAAATGTAACATCAAACAATATAACAAAATCAAGTAGCGTATAGACATGAAACAAGCAATACTGACCCGGAGAAAGAACCTAAGGGAGTGCCAGATATAGGGGAGGTAATAAGTGAGGTAATGGAGGTTAGGTGTGTCTGATGATGTGCAGGTGCGTGTAATGATTGATGCCAGGTGTGCGTAACGATGGATCCCAGAACCTGTGGTTAGTATGCCTGCGATGTCGAATGCCGGAGGGGAGGAGCGGGAGAAGAAGTGACACAGGTGATAGAATTCAAATAGAAAAAGGTGATCATGTACAATATTACATGGGCAGAAATGGCATAGAATTATACATTTGCCAACTGCTTTTTAATAACCCTATTTCTGATGATTTGTCCTACGTATGTACTGTATAAGGATAATGAAACTGTAAGAATGACATTTCTCAAAATGCTCACAACCTGCCATTGGATACAAAAACTCAGCAAAAAAATAAACTTCCTCTCATTGTCAACTGCGTTTATTTTCAGCAAACTTAACATGTGTAAATATTTGTATGAACATAACAAGATTCAACAACTGAGACAAACTGAACAAGTTCCACAGACATGTGACTAACAGAAACGGAATGATATGTCACTGAACAAAGGGGGGGTCATAATCAAAAGTAACAGTCAGTATCTGGTGTGGCCACCAGCTGCATTAAGTACTGCAGTGCATCTCCTCCTCATGGACTGCACCAGATGTGCCAGTTCTTGCTGTGAGATGTTACCCCACTCTTCCACCAAGGCACCTGCAAGTTCCCAGACATTTCTGGGGGGAATGACCCTCACCCTCCGATCCAACAGGTCCCAGATGTGCTCAATGGGATTGAGATCCGGGCTCTTCAATGGCCATGCTGGAGGGTCATGTCAGGATAAGCCTGCAGGAAGGGTACCACATGAGGGGGGGGGGATGTTTTCCCTGTAATGCACAGTGTTGAGATTGCCTGCAATGACAACAAGCTCAGTCCGATGATGCTGTGACACACCGCCCCAGACCACGACGGACCCTCCATCTCCAAATCGATCCAGCTTCAGAGTACAGGCCTCGGTGTAACGCTCATTCCTTCGACGATAAACGTGAATCCGACCATCACCCCTGGTGAGACAAAACCGCGGCTCGTCAGTGAAGAGCACTTTTTGAAGTCCTGTCTGGTCCAGCGACGGTGGGTTTGTGCCCATAGGCAACGTTGTTGCCAGTGATGCCTGGTGAGGACCTGCCTTACAACAGGCCTACAAGCCCTCAGTCCAGCCTTCTCAGCATATTTCGGACAGTCTGAGCACTGATGGAGGGATTATGCGTTCCTGGTGTAACTCGGGCAGTTGTTGTTGCCATCCTGTACCTGTCCCGCAGGTGTGATGTTCGGATGTACCGATCCTGTGCAGGTGTTGTTACACGTGGTCTGCCATTGCGAGGACGATCAGCTGTCCGTCCTGTAGCGCTATCTTAGGCGTCTCACAGTACGGACATTGCAATTTATTGCCCTGGCCACATCTGCAGTCCTCATGCCTCCTTGCAGCATGCCTAAGGCACGTTCACGCAGATGAGCAGGGACCATGGGCATCTTTCTTTTGGTGTTTTTCAGAGTAGAAAGGCCTCTTTAGTGTCCTAAGTTTTCATAACTGTTCTTAATTGCCTACCGTCTGTAAGCTGTTAGTGTCTTAATGACAGGTGCATGTTCATTAATTGTTTATGGTTCATTGAACAAGCATGGGAAACAGTGTTAAAACCCTTTACAAGTTATTTGGATTTTTACAAATTATCTTTGAAAGACAGGGTCCTGAAAAAGAGATGTTTCTTTTTTTGCTGAGTTATATATATATATATACACTTTTTTTATTGCATAATATAGTGAAATACTGTATAGAAAATTATATTTACCATGTACTATTCTTTATATTCAGCAGTTCAAAAATAACCGTTTTGAAACGTGTATCTTGTATTTTTTACTATTGGATTATATGTAAGTTAATATTACTAAATGGTGAGCCTATCATTATCTGATGTATTAGTGACGAAACTATGGTATTTCAAGGAAAATTTAGATTTTGCATGAATGACTCAGGGGTGAAAGATGCGTGAAATGCACAGTGAATGCACAATCAAAGGTTCTGAACTTAAGATAGGGGACATTACAAGTGTTTTCAATTTAGATGTTTGTACTTAGCATTTTGAAAATATACCACTTACATCTGAAAAATGGGCCAAAGTGGTTGAAAACAGCAGTAATGAGACAGAAAACATCAGCGCCTCCGTCTTTCCTTCTCTTGAGTAAACCATTGAAGGCCTCTGCTACACTTATTTGATTAATGGTGTGTTGACTGAAATTCATATTGATTAATCAATAGTCCAACTGAGCAGAATAGCCTGTTGAATCACAAATCACATCAGCGTGTGAAATAAATATCTTTATTGCCACTGACCACAACACATTGATTTTAGTCAAGTTTATGAAAATGTAATGCTAGAAAACTTGATTCCTTGGTTGGCTATTGATGTGTGCAGTAGGGTATAACTGTTTACTGCAGGAAAGTAACATGTCTGTTTCACTTGCTTGAGAAACATTGCAGCGCACCTCATGAATTTAAAAAAACTCATTCTGTTGCCCTATCCGAGCTGACACAATCAACAGCTCATTGAGCAGCTGCTCCTCTGTATGCTATAGGCCTACGCTTTGCGATTGACTTTTGTGTGGATCAATATTTCAGAGGAAAAAACAAATGTGGCAGCAAGAGCCATCATATAAATAATAGCCCTCGTGTTACAGATGGTGAACACACACTCCTGGCATCCAACTGGGCTCCATGCCAGAGATAAGGTGCATTAACATGCATGGCTGACTACAACAGAACGACTCCAGGACCGAGGAGGGGAGGACAACAGAGTAGAGGAGTGGGGATCTGTATGAGGAGACAAGAGGAAAGGAAAGGAGAGTCGATGAGATCTGAAGGAGAGGAGGTGAGAGGAGGATGGAGGAGAATGAGGAGTGGAGAAAAGAGGAGAGAGGAGAAAAGAGGAGAGGAAAAAGAGAATAGAGGTGTGGGAGAGCAGAAGGGAGGAGAGGGGTGTAAGAGAGCAGAGAAGAGGAGAGGAGTTCTGTAGGAGAGTAGAGGAGAGAGCTTCAGGAGGAGTGGCTCAGAGTATAAGTGTTGATCTAACATATTTGCAAAAATGTTGATCTAGTTTATTTTCAAAATCCTTAAAATTGTGCATTCCAAAGATTGGTACAATGTACTATGTAACAATGTATACGGTACCTACACTGTAATTCCGTATGCTTCACTTGCCTCCCTACAATATAAATACATAGGTATTAGAATCTCATATTGTGAAGTCGGTCCATTATTTTGAAAACCACCTCTTTCAAGAGTCTAACTAATGAATATCACAATTTGTGTGATGGAATAGGCCTATTGCACCATAGGCTGCAGGCAAATGAATGCACAACAGAGGCAATCTGGAAAATGTGCAGGTTTGTATGCAGATGATTTGACCTTTGAGTCATCACTTTGCCAAACACAGAAGTGATGAAGTGTGGCGGGTTTCAACGTGGTCTCAGAGCATTTCGTATGATTCTGTATGTAAATCTGAGACACTCCATTTAGTACGATGTGTTAAGTTTTGTATGGCATGTATTAATTTGTGGATCTCCATCATCCATTTCGTATGATATGTTACGAATTACAATTCATATGATACAGTATGTTATGAATTGCAATTCGTACAATATCTTAGGAATGATCAAAAAGTACAACATATTATGAATTTGCAAAACGTATGATATATTACGAATTCCAATTTGTTGTTGCTAACGTTAGCTAAGTGGCTAGGTGGCTAACGCCAACATTAGTTAAGGTTAGGAGGCAGGTTAAAGGGTTAGGGAAGGGTTAGCTAAAAGGTTTAAGGTTACGATTAGTGTTAGCTAAAAGGGTTAAGGTTAGGATTGAGAGAAAGGTTAGCTAACATGCTAAGTGTACTGAACAGAAATGTGAATGTTCATTTATCTAACATAAGCCGCCTACAGCATCATTTGGCAGTACATCCAATCGGCCTCACCACCACATCATGTGTAACCACACCAGCCCAGAACCTCCACATCTGGCTTCTTCACATGTGGGATCGTCTGAGACCAGCCACGCGGACAGCTGATGAAACAGGAGTTTTTCTGTCTGTAATAAAACCCTTTTGTGGGGAAAAAACTCATTCTGATTCACTTGCCCTGGCTCTCCAGTGGGTGGGCCTATGCCCTCCTAGGCCCACCCATGGCTGCGCACTGCCCAGTCAAGTGAAATCCATAGTTTAGGCCTAATTTATTTCAATTGACTGAATTCCTTAGATTAACTGTAATTCAGTAAAATCGTTAATTGTTGCATGTTGCGGGCCGACCCCCTTTTGAAGGTCCTCGGATCAATACAAATTGTAATTTGTAACACATCATCCACAAATTCATACATACCTTACGAAAAGTATAATATCATACTAAATGGAGTGTCTCGGATTTACATACAGAATCATACATAATGCTCTGAGACCACGTTGAAACCCGCCACACTTCATCACTTTTGTGTTTGGCAAAGTGATGACTCAAAGGTCAAATCATCTGCGTACAAACCTGTGCATTTTCCAGATTGCCTCTGCATTCATTTGCCTGCAGCCTATGGTGCAATAGGCCTATTCCATCACACAAATTGTGATATTCATTAGTTAGACTCTTGTAAGAGGTGGTTTTCAAAATAATGGACCAACTTCACAATATGAGATTCTAATACCTATGTATTTATATTGTAGGGAGGCAAGTGATGCATACGGAATTACAGTGTAGGTACCGTATACAATGTTACATTGTGCATTCCAAAAATTGGTACAATCTTATTAAGGATTTTGCAAATAAACTAGAGAAAAACTTAAGTAACCTTCTGTCTTATGTAACATATAACTTAACATATCTTACTAATTTGAGTGTTCCAGATTTACGTTTACTATGCTACGTCTTGTCTATGAGACCAATCTGGGGGTATAATAACAGTTTTAATGAAACCAACTAATGAGCAGGTCATTCATAGCTTTCCACCATAAATACAATACACAGATAGGTCAGTGCAGTAAAATCTGGAGACTATTTGTCGTCCACAGTGTGGATTGTATACAATCAATCTTCTCTCATCGATTGCCCGTTGCTAGTCAATGAAAATACTGCAGCCACAAACATGTTGCCGAATAGCCACACTCACTGAATTTTAACATGTCATGCCTGACCTCTTCCGGACAGTTGATGGTACTGCATCCATTTCTTCTGTATCATTTCACCACAGAAAGCCCTGGGAAAGGTATTTGCCTGTATGCGCAAATCGTTGGAATGGTCCTCTTACTGCATATTCATTGAGTGTTTGTTAGTTCCTTTTCTTTCTTTACTACATTATTTGTTTTTACAGCAAGAGAGCGATACAGTGTGGGCTTTTTACACAATGCAACATGTTTTTTTTCTTTTCTGAATAGGCATGGGCAGAATCAGAGTTTGTCTTTGTATTGTGGTTTGTGATGTTTTCCAACGGGATGACTCAGTGATTCTGCTCTCCAATGGATCTGCTTTCCAGAGTTAGAACAAGTCAGGAAAACTAGGCCAACAACTTGTACAGAACCGCTCCCAGCAGGCAGTGTCAGACATTCTCCTTCCTGACAGCACTAGAACAAGGCTCATGACAAAAACCTGACACAGCGTGTCCTAAAGTTTCACGGCTGTTCAACTTAAAAATGTTCACCTGTGTTGGAAAAACACTCAAAAGTATTTTCAACTTATGAGTGAGTAGATTCTTTCACTATGGGTCTCTCCTTCCCTTGTCCCTGCCAGTATCCCTCCCCCTATCCCCATCCCTGTCTCTGTCCTTACCTTGTCCTTGCCACTGTCTCTGTCCTTACCTTGTCCATGTCCCTGTTCCCTATCTTTGTATCTGTCTCTATCCCTGCCTCCTCGATATCACACCAAACTGGCACAACAAGCACCAGTCTCAGTTGGGTGCTGGAACAGCCTGTCCTTTATATCCACACAGATGCACTGTGCTTCTGTTTAGCAGATAGAGCTCAGTCAGAATGACAGAAGACTTGCCATTTTATTGTTTTTGTGGTCATGGCAAAAGAACAGAATGGATCCCTTAAGGATGCTAACGTTATATTGGATTCTTCCACAGCTGTATGTTCGCACCGCAAAGCCAATTATATGTATATGTAAGGTGATTTTAATGGATTTGAAGTCCCTTCTCTGTTTGCAATAATAATGATAATTATAATTAGATTATATTGAGATGCTTTAATATGCTGTGATGATTTGAGATGCTGTCTTGAATCCATCACATTGTAATTGTATAAAAAAATAATAATAATGTACTTTGTATGCCTCACTGGACTACAGTGGTTCCTCCTTTAAAAGTTGCGAGCTTGCACCTCGGGACTTAGAGGTACCCAGCGTCACAGCTTCATTGCTCCAGACCACCACAAAGGGGAGTTAGAGCAGTCATTATGCATTTGGGTCCCAAGGTATTTATTTCACCAATCATATCGAGTGGTTCCAATGGCACTGGAAGAAATGGCAGCAGTTTTACGGGTGCCCAACCAATTGTGCTATTATGTGTTTTTTTTTGCGTTATTTGTAACTTATTTTGTAAATAATGTTTCTGCAACCGTATCTTATGGCAAAAAAAAGAGCTTCTGGATATCAGGACAGCGATCTCTCACCTTGGATTAGACTAAGATTTTTTCTTCAACAAGCAAGACGCACAGTATATTCTCCAAACACAGGGCCAACATCCCCGTTATTTGCAAGAGGAAGCGACGCAGTTAAAGAGGACAAAGAGTTGGATGACTGGTCAGGACCCGGAAAAGGCGAGTGGGAAAGCTGCCGTTACCGTCAATACTACTCACCAACGTGCAATCATTGGACAATAAACTAGACGAGGTACGATCACGAATATCCTACCAACGGGATATCAAAAACTGTAATATCCTATGTTTCACGGAATCGTGGCTGAATGACATGGATATTCAGCTAGCGAGATATACACTGCACCGGCAAGATGGAACACCACACTCCGTTAAGACGAGGGGGGGCAGTCTGTGCATATTTGTAAACAACAGCCGGTGCACAAAAACTAAGGAATTCTCTAGTTTTTGCTCGCCTGAAGTAGAGTATATTGTGATAAATTGCAGGCCACACTACTTGCCTAGAGAGTTTTCAGCTATACCTTTCGTGGCTGTTTATTTACCACCCCAGACAGATGCTGGCACTAAGACCGCACTCAGTCAGCTGTATAAGGAAATAAACAAACAGGAAACCACTCACCCAGAGGCAGTGCTCCTAGTGGCCGGAGACTTTAATGCAGGGAAACTTAAATCAGTTCTACCAAATTTCCATCAACATGTTAAATGTGCAACCAGAGGGAAGAAGATTCTAGGTCACCTGTATTCCACACACAGAGACACATACAAAGCTCTCCCTCGCCCCCCATTTGGTAAATCCGACCACAACTCTATCCTCCTGATTCCTGCTTACAAGCTAAAATTAAAGCTGGAAGCACCAGTGACTCAGTCTATAAAAATGTGGTCAGATGAAGCAGATGCTAAACTACAGGACTGTTTTGCTATCACAGACTGGAACATGCTCCGGGATTGTACATACATACCCCAACCAGAAGCCATGGATTACAGGCAACATTCGCATTGAGCTAAAGGGTAGAGCTTCCGCTTTCAAGGTGCGGGACGACTCTAACCCGGAAGCTTACAAGAAATCCTGCCATGCCCTGCGACGAACCATCAAACAGGTCAAACGTCAATACAGGTGTTACGGATACAGGTATCCTGTGTGTATTTGTTTTCTCTCCTTCTGTCCTAGTCATAGGTGGCAGTAATCAGTCGCCAATCAGTCGCCAATCTGAAGACACACCTGCTCCTTTTCCCTTACCCAATCACATCCCCTTTCCCTTGGTTTAAAAGAAACCCAATCAGTTGTCTCTGGAGTTCTCTCTTTTGTTTTTGCGCCTACATCTCACATTGTCCGTTATCATGTGAGTATGTATTGCTGTGGTGCATGGCTGTTTGTTTGTTGGTGGGAAAAGGGGATACCAAGCCAAGTCGCCCTTGGGCATACATTACCCGTAGGAAAACTTTGTCTAAGTACCCTAGTTAGAACTGGGAGGACGACCCAATGTATTTTATTGGTTAGTTAGCTAGCTTTTCTTGAAGCAGGTAAGACCAGCTTAGGTTTTAAAAAAACAATTTATTAGTTCTTTCCTTGGGTCCAGCTAAGCCCCCCCCCAAGAACACAAAGACAACCTGCCTAAATAACTACAGACCCGTAGCACTCACGTCCGTAGCAATGAAGTGCTTTGAAAGGTTGGTAATGGCCCACATCAACACCATTATCCCAGAAACCCTAGACCCACTCCAATTTGCATACCGCTCAAACAGATCCACAGATGATGCAATCTCTATTGCACTCCACACTGCTCTTTCCCATCTGGACAAAGGAACACTTATGTGAGAATGCTATTCATTGACTACAGCTCAGCATTCAACACCATAGTACCCTCAAAGCTCATTACTAAGCTAAGGATCCTGGGACTAAACACCTCCCTCTGCAACTGGATCCTGGACTTCCTGACGGGCCACCCCCAGGTGGTGAGGGTAGGTAACAACACATCTGCCACGCTGATCCTCAACACTGGAGCTCCCCATGCTCAGTCCTCTCCTGTACTCCCTGTTCACCCACGACTGCACGGCCAGGCACGAATCCCTCACCATCATTAAGTTTGCAGACGACACAACAGTGGTAGGCCTGATCACCGACAACGACGAGACAGCCTATAAGGAGGAGATCAGAGACCTGGCTGGGTGGTGCCAGAATAACAACCTATCCCTCAATGTAACCAAGACAAAGGAGATGATTGTGGACTACAGGAAAGGAGGACCGAGCACGCTCCCATTGTCATCGACGGGGCTGTAGTGGAGCAGGTTGAGAGCTTCAAGTTCCTTGGTGTCCACATCAACAACAAACTAGAATGGTCCAAACACACCAAAAAAGTTTTGAAGAGGGCACGAAAAAGCCTTTTCCCCCTCAGGAAACTAAAAAGATTTGGCATGGGTCCTCAGATCCTCATAAGGTTCTACAGCTGCAACATTGAGAGCATCCTGACTGGTTGCATCACTGCCTGGTACGGCAATTGCTCGGCCTCTGACCGCAAGGCACTACAGAGGGTAGTGCGTACGGCCCAGTACATCACTGGGGCTAAGCTGCCTGCCATCCAGGGCCTCTACACCAGGCGGTGTCAGAGGAAGGCCCTAAAAATTGTCAAAGACCCCAGTCATAGACTGTTCTCTCTACTACCGCATGGCAAGCGGTACCGGAGTGCCAAGTCTAGGACAAAAAGGCTTCTCAACAGTTTTCGCCCCCAAGCCATGAGACTCCTGAACAGGTAATCAAATGGCTACCCAGACTACTTGCATTGTGTGCCCCCCAACCCCTCTTTTTACGCTGCTGCTACTCTCTGCTTATCATATATGCATAGTCACTTTAACTATACATTCATGTACATACTACCTCAATTGGGCCGACCAACCAGTGCTCTCACACATTGGCTAACCGGGCTATCTGCATTGTGTCCCGCCACCTGCCAACCCCTCTTATACTCTACTGCTACTCTGTTCATCATATATGCATAGTCACTTTAACCATATCTACATGTATATACTACCTCAATCAGCCTGACTAAGCTGTGTCTGTATGTAGCCTCGCTACTTATATAGCCTGTCTTTTTACTGTTTTATTTCTTTACCTACCCATTGTTCACCTAATACCTTTTTGCACTATTGGTTAGAGCCTGTAAGTAAGCATTTCACTGTAAGGTTGTATTCGGCTCACGTGACAAATAAACTTTGATTTGAATTTTGACGCGAGCCACCCTTGCCTGGTGGCGTTTCTCAACAAAGATGGCTGACAAAACATTACGGTGGAACCAAATGGTAAGTTATAACATCATAACGAGTCAAGCAAAACATTTACAATTGAGAGGAATATGTTAGTTAATGTAGAGACAAATGTTTGTGCATATTTTTTTGTCATAAAGTCAATTAACTTCCTAAACAGCGATTTTCGTAATCTGACTAGCTAACATTAGCCAGCTAGCTAGTGTTAGGAGAATGAATTTGTAATTTGTGTTTTAGGGACTGAGAAAACCAGGATATCGTCTTGTGAAACAGTGGGTGTAAAGAATCTAGCAAGCTAAAGCATTGACTGCAACTTGAATGTACAATTATGTAAGCTTGCCTTGCAATGCAGCTAAAGTAACATTGCTAGCTAGCTATTTACTTGCTTATTGTATAGTGGAGGATAAAAACAACTGTATGCCTATGGATGTGTAGCCGATCTATGTATTTGTAACAGTGTAGGTTCCATCCCTCTTGTCGCCCCAACCTGGGCTCGAACCAGGGACCCTTGCACACATCAACAACTGACACTCACAAAGCATCGTTACCCATCGTGCCACAAAAGCCGCGGCCCTTGCAACGCAAGGGGAACAACCACTTCAGGTCTCAGAGCGAGTGACGTCACCGATTGAAACACTATTAGCGCGCACCACCGCTAACTAACTAGCCATTTCACATCGGTTACATATGGACCCTAAAACGTTAGATTCGTATGAATATTAGTTCAGAACCTATGAACTTCAGCTATCGTAGTTGTATCAACTTCAAGTCTGAATGGCATTAATGAAGCCTATGGATAGAGTAGAATATAATAACTTTGTGCCAACGATGCAAGTCCTTCAGTATATACACATGTACTGTAGTTATTACCACGCATGAGATTCCCACATTGTAGCCTGTACATTGAATATATTCACTGATCATGTACTCTTTCATGGCAAATAAAGGTGTGGTTCAGGTATTTATCTCTGAGACATTCATTTTCAGTCATATCAAACTCCATTATTTAAATGATGCTATGTCTGCATGTATGTATTACAATTATACACTTCAACAGTGTTTACTGATCCTGGGACATCACTGATTAAACATTGTAACTATGCAATAGACTAGAAACATGATTGCTTTGTAATTCATATAAACAGAAAAATAACTATGCATATCTAACTCCCTTCATCTGAGGACACAGGATAGTATTTCAATGAGATACTTCATTTCAACCAGTGGCGAATGTGAAACTCTTTATTGAAAGAAGTTCATTATCCAGGAGTTACAAATGCATTATAATTGGAATACTATTTTATAAATACAAGTTCAATCTGTACTTCAATGCACATATGGTGTGCATTATAAAATGAGGAAGAAAGACGAGGTGGGGAGACAGGTGTAGGGAAAGAGGTAAGAACAGCGGCAGACAGCATATGATTCATGAATTACAATGCTACCCTAATATTCCCTCAGTTCATCACAATTGCGGTGTCTCCTAGCCAGCCTTGAGCCTCCAGTTGGCCATCTTAAGAGCGGGTGAGGTGGCGATGACGGGACTGGCTTCCTCTCTCACATCAAAACATGCCTGCAGACGAGTGACAGATGGATAGAGAGAGAGCATGATTAAGCCTTGTTTTTTTATTCTAACACTGTCAGTCATCATAATCAGGAGGTGAAATGCAAAACTGACCTTGGATCATTAACTCTGGGACTACTACATCTGTCTGTATTTCAATAAAGCATCTCTTTAATAATACTTCCAGTTGACCTGACCAAGTGACATCTCACCTATGATCATGCTATGCCCTCTGAGTCAGCCAGTTCAGATGTGGGAGGGATTCACCAAAACAGTTGATATAACCTTGAGGATTTAGGGATGAAGTGAAGAAGTCTTCTATTGTCTTCTGTTGAGACCACACATCTCACCTGGTGTCCACACTAAGTGGCTACAGAGTACTTTATGCTGAAAAACAGACACATGAGGACAAACATTAGAAGATAATGTCAATAGAAGATAATGTATGTTACACAGACACCTATCGGAGTGTACCTGAAACATTTAAATATAGAGGGCTATGTGTCTCACCACTTGGTTATTGCAAGGCAAACCCCCAGGGAAATCATGACTTGGCAGCAACAGATAGTCCAGTGAAAATGGCTTTGTTTGTGGTGTAAATCTGAAAATTAGCAGCTGACATCTTAAGGGTTTTTTAATTCATGCATGTGAGACAGGTTCCATGTACAACAAGACAGGCAGAGATGGAGAAAAATAACACAGAACAGTTTAATTACCTCTGGTTATGGATACTTTTGCCAGCAATAAAACTTCCACAGCCTGTTCCTTGGACAGTGAACATCTGGTAATATCTACATTTTCTACCCCTTGATCAGCTCACTCTCTGAAAGTAAAGAAAATAGCTTATTTTTTATATATGAAAATAATAAAACATTTCCTGTGAATAACCACACCCTCATACAAACGTGCTACTGTATACAGAATTATTGATTCACAACAGAAAATGCTGCCATATCCTGCCTGCACGCCCACAAGCGAGCCACTGAGAATGATGACGTGTGGAAGAGGGAAAGGAAAGAAATGGGAACAGCAATTTATTGCAAGTTGGGGAGGAGGGCTAATAGCTGAACAATTGACTATTCAACCTTTACTAAAGAATAGTCTACTAGGTGTGAACCCCCCCGTCCTATCACAGATCAGATTTGCCCTAACGACCAAGGGGTAGCTTGCTACTCAACGTAATAAAGTAATGACATTTCATATAAGTTACCTTACATGTTATCTTGGCTGACAATTTGTTAGCTACGCTGTCCTTACGAACCACAAAGCATATCATTACAGCAGTATGTACCGGTGTGTTAGCTAGCTACATCAAACTTGCCAGTATATTAACTATAGGCTAACTACCCAACATTTATTGACTTGATTATTCTCGTCATTCGTAGCTTATCTAAATGGTATAGTCGTTGTGCTTTCTCAATGGACATTCGGGTGCTTTCAAAAATTCGCTCTGTCTATCTATAGGCTGGACAATAGAACGAGTCAAAATTCACCCAAGGCTGAAAAACGGCTTAAGAACGTTGGCTAAACTGGAACACTAGCGCGAGTCTAGCAAATTAATGGAATCGAAAGTTCGCAGGGCCTGTTTTGACTGGAGTGATGCTTAGAATTCTCTTATTTTACCACTACAATCTGTTCGTCGGATGAAACTGGAAAAAAACAACTTGTGTAGAAAGTTAACATCCGCACCTCGATGGTGGCAACTGTGCTTATGTCTGCGTAATGAAAAAGTAGTGAAAAAATAAAAACGTATATTTCTGGTTAAGCGATCGCTGACAAACAAGCTCGCTGCCCAGACTTACATAATTACAAAGAGGAGATTCTCCTGATTAAAATGGTGACCGTGTTACAGTCCTGCTTCCGTCCCTCTCCTTGCCCCTACCTGGGCTCGAACCAGGGACCCTCTGCACACATTGACAACAGCCACCCTCGAAGCAAAGTCACCCATTGCTCAACAAAAGTCACGGTCCTTTCAGAGCTAGGGGAACTACTTCAAGGTCTCAGAGCGAGTGACGTCACCGATTTGAAACGTTATTAGCGCACACCCCGCCAACTAGTTAGCCATTTCACACCGGTTACACCCGACTTGAAAAAAATCTAAATACACATTGCGAGATATTTGGTGAAATGGACAGACATACCTATATTTCCCTCATAGGAAACAATGGGAAGACCGCAGAGTTTGAAGATAGTTTTATAGTTAAAATGTAAACAAAAAAATATATGTGAGCAGGTCTCATTGCCAACAATAGCGAAGCAGGCGTTGTGACGTTGAACAATAAGCTGGGAATTCAGAAGGATGAGTTGGTGCCACGGTGCTCAATAGAACTAATAGGAGCTGGGTGAAAAATGCACTAAAATAAGGCCTGTTTTTTCGTGATTACTTCAAAATGACGGCAAGCAGCTGGGAAAAAATTGTTATATTATGAAACTGGGCTCCACGGCAGATGCAATGAACTAGTTTTTATCAGTAAAGAACGTTGTTAAAAATGTCATGTGTCCAGCCTACTAAACTCAGCAAAAAAAGGAACGTCCCTTTTTCAAAACCCTGTCTTTCAAAGATAATTCGTAAAAATCCAAAGAACTTCACAGATCTTCATTGTAAAGGGTTTAAACACTCTTTCCATTGCTTGTTTAATTAACCATAAACAATTAATGAACATGCACCCGAGGAATGGTCATTAAGACACTAGCAGCTTACAGACGGTAGGCAATAAAGGTCACAGTTATGAAAACTTAGGACACTAAAGAGGCCATTCTACTGACTCTGAAAAACACCAAAAGAAAGATGAACAGGGTCCCTGCTCATCTGTGTGAACGTGCCCTAGGCATGCTGCAAGGAGGCTTGAGGACTGCAGATGTGGCCAGGGCACAAATTGCGATGTCTGTACTGTGAGACGCCTAAGACAGCGCGACAGGGAGACAGGACAGACAGCTGATCGTCCTCGCCGTTGCAGACCATGTGTAACATCTGCACAGGACCGGTACATCCGAACATCACACCTGCGGGACAGGTACAGGATGGCAAAAACAACTGCCCGAGTTACACGAGGAACGCACAATTCCTCCAGCGCTCAGACTGTCCGCAATATGCTGAGAAGGCTGGGCTGAGGGCTTGTAGGCCTGTTGTAAGGCAGGTCCTCACCAGACATCACCGACAACAACGTCGCCTATGGGCACAAACACACCGTCACTGGATCAGACAGGACAGGCAAAAAGTGCTCTTCACTGAGGAGTCACGGTATTGTCTCACCAGGGGTGATGGTCGGATTCGTGTTTATCGTCGAAGAAATGAGCGTTACACCGAGGCCTGTACTCTGGAGCGGGATCGATTTGGAGGTGGAGGGTCCGTCATGGTCTGGGGCGGTGTGTAACAGCATCATCGCACTGAGCTTGTTGTCATTGTAGGGAATCTCAACACTGTGCGTTACAGGGATAACATCCTCCACCCTCATGTGGTACTCTTCCTGCAGGCTCATCCTTACATGACCCTCCAGCATGATAATGCCACCAGTCATACTGCTCATTCTGTGCGTGATTCCTGCAAGACAGGCATTTCAGTGTTCTGCCATGGCCAGCGAAGAGCTCGGATCTCAATCCCATTTCAGCACATCTGGGACCTTTTGGATCGGAGGGTGAGGGCTAGGGCCATTCCCCCCAGAAATGTCCGGGTTCTTGCAGGTGCCTTGGTGGAAGAGTGGGGTAACATCTCACAGCAAGAACTGGCAAATCTGGTGCAGTCCATGAGGAGATGCACTGCAGTAGTTAATGCAGCTGGTGGCCACACCAGATACTGACTGTTTTTTTTTTATTTTGACCCCCCCTTTGTTCAGGGACACCTTATTCCATTTCTGTTAGTCACATGTCTGTGGAACTTGTTCAGTTTATGTCTCAGTTGTTGAATCTTATGTTCATACAAATATTTACACATGTTAAGTTTGCTGAAAATAAAGGCAGTGAGAGGACGTTTATTTATTTTTTGTTGCTGAGTTTACCTACACGGATTTCAGAGTACTCTTATCCGAGTGTACCACAGCGCAGAATAATTACTTTACGAGCGCTCAGCACCCGTTGAATTTGGCAGGTGTCAGTAAATTTCAGAAAAAAAACGTTATTAAATTGTTGTCAGCAGCAAATTTACAGTCACCAACGCTCTGGTTAAGACAAAAACTGCCTTACCAGCTCTGCTAGGGCGAGTAAAGTGGTCAGAGTGGTCTCATTTGTGTCTGGAAGTAGCTAGCCAACGTTAGATTGGGTGCTTGACTGCCGTTGTAAGGCCAGAACGCTCAAATCAACCCTACTCATCGGCCCGAACGTCCAGTGTGCCCCCCGAGAGCGAAACAGTTTGAATTTACAAACTGACAATTTTCTCTGAATGGAAACACCATAATATTAATCAAATGAATTAAGCCAAATTTCTTAATCAATCCCATATACTATGCAATTACAAAAAAGGTTTTAAATTCTCTGGTAATGCCAATACGGATGCTTCTCAAATATGCCCTCTGGTGGTCAAACTAGCGTACCGCAAGCTTTTTATTTGCAAAGCCGTTTACATTTACATTTTAGTCATTTAGCAGACGCTCTTATCCAGAGCGACTTACAGTAGCGAATTCATACATTTCATACAATTTCATACATATCATACTTTTTTTTTCTGTGCTGGCCCCCCGTGGGAATCGAACCCACAACCCTGGTGTTGCAAACACCATGCTCTACCAACTAAGCTACAGGGAAGGCTACATATAATTCAGCTCTTGACGTGCTTTTTGCAACCCGCTGAAACAACTTTGCAGAAGACCACCATAACATGTAAAATCCTCAAAAGCAGTGGTGTAAAGTACTTATATAAAAATACTTTTAAGTACTGCTTAAGTCGTTTTTTGTGGTATCTGTACTTTACTATTTATATTTTAGACAACTTTTTCTTTTACTCCACAACATTAAAAAAAAAAAAAACTTTTTACTCCATACATTTTCCCTGACAACTAAAAGTACTCATTACATTTAGAATGCTAAAGCAGGACAGAATTATGGAACCTATCAATATAACGCTTTGTCATCCCTAATGCCTCTGATCTGGCGGACTAACAAAACACAAACACTGTGTTTGTAAAGGATGTCTGAGTGTTGGAGTGTGTGTCCATAATTCAAAATAATACGAAAATCGTGCCGTCTGGTTTACTTAATATAAGGAATTTGATGCATAGCGTTTACTTTTACTCAAGTATGACATTTTATTTATTTTTCTACCACTGTACATTTAAAACCAGATACTTTTAGACTTTTACTCAAATAATACTTTACTGGGTAACTTTCACTTTTACTTGAGTAATTTTCTGTTAAGGTATCTTAACTATTACTCAAGTATGACAACTGAGTACTTTTTCCACCACTGCTCAAAAGTCGCAGCAAGATCTTTGTAATGGCGTCGGAGGGGATGGCTGCCGTTTTATATATTATTGCATTGTTTGTAACTTATTTTGTACATAATGTTGCTGCTACCGTCTCTTATGACCGAAAAGAGCTTCTGGACATCAGAACTGTGATTACTCACCTTGAACTGGATGAATATTTTTTTTTAAATAAGTTGGACGACAGGGATTTACTCCAGACACCCAACGAGGCCATCATCCCCGTCATGCACAGGAGAACAGTACGGAGATATCACGGAAGGAGATCGGGGTGCCTTGTCAGGATCCGGCGACGAGTGGCTAATCTGCCTTTATCATTGGTACTATTCGCCAACGTACAATTGCTGGATAATAAAGTGGACGAACTATAAGCACGTATATCCAACCAACGGACATTAAAAACTTTAACATCTTATGTTTCACCGAGTCGTGGATAAACGACGACATGAATAACATACAGCTGGCGTGTTACACCAGCTCAATGAGCTGTATACGCCCATAAGCAAACAGGAAAACAATCATCCAGAGGCGGCGCTCCTAGTGGCTGGGGACTTTAATGCAGGGAAACTTATATCCGTTTTAGTCATTTCTACCAGCATGTTAACCTCTCTGGGCCAGTGGGACGCTTGCGTCCCACCTACTCAACAGCCAGTGTAATCCCGTGGCGCGATATTCAAATACCTTAGAAATGCTATTACTTCAATTTCTCAAACATATGACTATTTTACACCATTTTAAAGACAAGACTCTCGTTAATCTAACCACACTGTCCGATTTCAAAAAGGCTTTACAACGAAAGCAAAACATTAGATTATGTCAGCAGAGTACTGTCGTGACGTTGTATTAGTTAATGTGACGACTGTTGCTCATCGAATGATTAACGGTTTATAATTACGTGATTAAATGAATTAAGCAATGAATCAAGCAATTATTAACTCATTAACCTGGGGCACCATGGGAACATTGTTTTGATTGAGTTTCTATTTCCCAAATTAACTCAAAGGATATCAGAATATCGATTACAACAGTCGCTAAATTAATCAATTTCCTCTACAGTCTCATAATCTGAACGTCGTATAATCCGGGAATCTGCACGGACCCGGGCTTTACCACTGAATTTACCACACCAATCTTAGTTGATTATTTATTTACTAGCAAGCTAAAATGATGATAAAAATGCACATACACAAAACACAGTCTAGCTATTGATTAGGACTTAGTATAACGGGCCAACACACTATGGCGCTTGTTACCCAAAATGGGGATTTTAAAGAGAGAGAAATAAAGGAAGTACACGAGAGAAATATACATTTGGGTTCATTTGTCAGCCATGCTTATTTAAAATTAGCCTTGCCCCGAACTGCCGCTCTTATGGGTCAGAATATAATGATGTAATTACGTGTTGGAGTTCTCAGGTGGGAAGCTCCGCGTGGTCGTTTAGGCTTCTAAATGACGCAGTTCTCCGGCGCAACTCTCTGGTTGTCCTCACGATGTCAGTGTCCTTCTTGGCTAAGTGGTCTGATCCTCACCCTTGATCGGAAAGGGGTCTTCTGAGGACAGACAGCTCTGTAGCTCAGAGCTCACAGCTTCGGCTCGAATGGTGTCGATACCACGATTCAATGGAGAGTGGAGGCTGGGTGGTTCGGCTTGAATTCACCCGCTTAGACACAGCTACTCGTCCGTAGCTCGTGTAGAAAAATATTTCTTTGTCTTCAACCTTGTGTTTCGTTTTGGGGTTCGTTGACTTTGTTAGACCTTAGCTGCAGCTTGGGGTCAATAGTCTTCTATGTTAATTCTTCACTCTCCTGTCTTATACCCTCGGGTCAGAAGTGGGTGTAACCGCCTTTAGGGCAATTCTCTGGGCGGACCAAGTAAAGGGGCAAGGCTTAGATTTGGCTAAAAATCCGATTTTAGACACTAACTTCACATTTCATCTTTACCAAAACATTCTGTTTGATTTGGATATTTTCCAAACAGCGTACAATGTATAAACATCAGGCATATACTGGGAAAACTCTTAAAGGTACAATGTTTTCATAATAACGTCATCTCTTAACCTTTAAAAACAAATACAAAAGTTACATACATTTTAATATTCCACTTTTCGTCATAACCACCATTGTGGCTGACGGAAACCATTGTTCCAAAGTCCCTTTATTGCATGTTTAATGTTCTGAGGCCAGTTCTCCATTGTTAGGACAAAGGAATTTCTCTGTGGCCTAAGTTTTATTATGGGCGTGAGGTGTCATAAAGCCCCCACATCTTCAGACCCCTAGATCTCTCCTCCTCTGTTGGGGGTTTGGGAGATAATCTGTAGGGTGGTGGTCTCCTGTACCCTGACCTGATCAGGACAGTCATGACAGTACCCAGCCAGAAATAATCAGACACCCATTTTTCAAGCTAGCATATAATGTCACATAAACCCAAACCACAGCTAAATGCAGCACTAACCTTTGATGATCTTCATCAGATGACAATCCTAGGACATTATGTTATACAATACATGCATGTTTTGTTCAATCAAGTTCACATTTATATCAAAAACCAGCTTTTTACATTAGCATGTGACTAGCATGTGACTAGCATTCCCACCGAACACTTCAGGTGAATTTACTAAATTACTCAGATAAACGTTCACAAAAAACATACGAATTATTTTAAGAATTATAGATACAGAACTCCTTTATGCACTCGCTATGTCCGATTTTAAAATAGCTTTTCCGTGAAAGCACATTTTGCAATATTCTGAGTAGATAGCCCGGCCATCACAGGCTAGCTATTTTGACACCCACCAAGTGTGGTACTCACCAAACTCCGATTTACGATTAGAAAAGTTTGATTACCTTTGCTGTTCTTCGTCAGAATGCACTCCCAAGACTTCTACTTCAATAACAAATGTTAGTTTGGTTGCAAATAATCCATAGTTATATCCAAATAGCGGCGTTTTGTTCGTGCGTTCAAGACACTATCCGAAGGGTAACGAAGGGTGACGCGCCCGATGCGTTTCGTGACCAACAAAATGCTAAATATTCCATTACCGTACTTCGAAGCATGTCAAACGCTGTTTAAAATAAATTTGTATGCGTTTTTTCTCGTAAAAAAGCGATAATATTCCGACCGGGAGTCGTTGTTTTCGTTCAAAGAGAGAGAAAGTAAACATGGAGTCGACTCTGGCATGCGCCTCCAGTCTCATTGTTCTCAGATCGACCACTTACAAAATGCGCTAATGTTTTTCAGCCTGGGCCTTCAAAGCCACCATTCATCGTTCTGGCGCCTTCTGAGAGCCTATGGGAGCGTTAGAAAATGTCACGTTATGCCAGAGATCCCCTGTTTTGGTTAGAGATGATCAAGAAGGCCATGAAATGGTCAGAGAGAGCGCTTCCTGTTTGGAATCTTCTCAGGTTTTGGCCTGCCAAATGAGTTCTGTTATACTCACAGACGCCATTCAAACAGTTTTAGAAACGTTAGGGTGTTTTCTATCCAAATCAAAATTATATGCATATTCTAGTTACTGGGCAGGAGTAGTAACCAGATTAAATCGGGTACGTTTTTTTTCCGGCCGTGCAAATACTGCCCCCTATCCCCAACAGGTTAAACGTGTAACCAGAGGGAAAAAAACTTTAGACCACCTTTACTCCACACAGAGAGACACGTACAAAGCTCTCCCTCGCCCTCCATTTGGCAAATCTGACCATAATTGTATCCTCCTGATTCCTGCTGTCACAGGCCGGCTCATAGCCTGTGGCAAAAATGAGAGGACATCGACAACCGGTACAGGCCAATTCAAAACGTTCTTTATTATAAAACAAAACTATTAACTATAAACAAAGGAAAAGGAATGAGGTGTGGAAATGTCATAATGTAAGGTGTATTTAAGGTGCATGGATGCGTGAATATGTATGTGTAAACATGACTGAGTGGAAAATAAATACAGCTACAAAGGAACAAACAAAACCGGATCATACCTGGAGGAGCAGGGAGAAAGAGAGCAAGCCCAGCGAGCAAGAAGCTCAGCGAGCAGCCAGACCCGACAGACCAGAGAGGTTAGTGGAGCAGTTGGTTAAATACCCTGAGCCCAGGTGGCTCCAATCACACCAGCTGCAATCACTAACGACCCTCCTCTGCCTGCAGGGGGAACCACCCCTGCACTGCAGAGGAGGAGCCGTGACACTGCTTACAAACAAAAACTAAAGCAGGAAGCACTGACTAAGTCAATAAAAAAGTGGTCAGATGAAGCAGACGCTAAGCTACAGGACTGTTTTGCTAGCACAGACTGGAATATGTTCCGGGATTCTTCTGATGGCATTGAGGAGTAAACCACATCAGTCACTGGCTTCATCAATAAGTGCATCGATGATTTCTTCCCCACAGTGACTGTTTGTACATACCCCAACCAGAAGCCATGGATTACAGGCAACATCAGCGCATTGAGCGAAAGGGTAGAGCTGCCACTTTCAAGGAGCGGGACTCTAACCCGGACGCTTATAAAACATCCCGCTATAACCTCCGACAAACCATCAAACAGGTAAAGGGTCAATACAGGACTAAGATTGAATTGTACTACACCTGCTCCGACGCTCGTCGGATGTGGCAGAGCTTGCAAAATATTACATACTACAAAGGGAAGCACAGCAGCGAGCTGCCCAGTGACACATGCCTACCAGACGAGCTAAATTACTTCAATTCTCACTTCGAGGTTAGTAACACTGAAACATGCATGAGAGCATCAGCTGTTCTGGACGATTGTGTGATCATGCTCTCCGTAGCCGATGTGAGTAAGACCTTTTAACAGGTCAACATTCACAAGGCTGCAGGGCCAGAAGGATTACCAGGACGTGTACTCCGAGCATGCGCTGACCAACTGGCAAGTGTTTTCACTGACATTTTCAACCTCTCCCTGTCTGAGTCTGTAATACCAATGTGCCAAACAGACCACCATAGTCCCTGTGCCCAAGAACACTAAGGTAACCTCCCTAAATGACTACCGACCCGTAGAGGTCACGTCTGTATCCATGAAGTGCTTTGAAAGGCTGGTCATGGCTCACATCAACACCATTATCCCGAAAACACTAGACCCACTCCAATTTGCATACTGCCCAAACAGATCTACAGATGATGTAATCTCTATTGCACTCCACACTGCCCTTTTCCACCTGGAAAAAAGGAACACCTATGTGAGAATGCTATTCATTGACTACAGCTCAGCGTTCAACACCATAGTGCCCTCAAAGCTCATCACTAAGCTAAGGACCCTGGGAGTAAACACCTCCCTCTACAACTGGATCCTAGACTTTCAGACGGGCTGCCCCCAGGTGGTAAGGGTATGTAGCAACACATCCGCCATACTGATCCTCAATACGGGGGACCCTCAGGGGTGTGTACTCAGTCTCCTCCTGTACTCCCTGTTCACTCATGACTGCATGGCCAGGTAGGACTCCAACACCATCATTAAGTTTGCTGATGACACAACAGTGGTATGCCTTATCACCGACAATGACGAGGAAGCCAATAGGGAGGAGGTCAGAGACCTGGCCGTATGGTGCCAGGACAACAACCTCTCCCTCAACTTGATCAAGACAAAGGAGATGATTGTGGACTACAGGAAAGGAGGACCAAGCACGCTCCCATTCTCATCGACGGGGCTGTAGTGGAGCAGGTTGAGAGTTTCAAATTCCTTGGTGTCCACATCACCAACAAACTAACATGTTCCAAGCACACCAAGACAGTCGTGAAGAGGGCACGACAAAACTAAATATACTGCTCAAAAAAATAAAGGCAAGACTTAAACAACACAATGTAACTCCAAGTCAATCACACTTCTGTGATATCAAACTGTCCACTTAGGAAACAACACTGACTGACAATACATTTCACATGCTGTTGTGCAAATGGAATAGACAACAGGTGGAAATTATAGGAAATTAGCAAGACACCCCCAATAAAGGAGTGGTTCTGCAGGTGGTAACCACAGACCACTTCTCAGTTCCTATGCTTCCTGGCTGATGTTTTGGTCACTTTTGAATGCTGGCGGTGCTTTCACTGTAGTGGTAGCATGAGACGGAGTCTACAACCCACACAAGTGGCTCAGGTAGTGCAGCTCATCCAGGAATCCACATCAATGCGAGCTGTGGCAAGAAGGTTTGCTGTGTCTGTCAGCATAGTGGAGGCGCTACCAGGAGACAGGCCAGTACAGCAGGAGACGTGGAGGAGGCCGTAGGAGGGCAACAACCCAGCAGCAGGACCGCTACCTCCGCCTTTGTGCAAGGAGGAGCAGGAGGAGCACTGCCAGAGCCCTGCAAAATGACCTCCAGCAGGCCACAAATGTGCATGTGTCTGCTCAAACGGTCAGAAACAGACTCCATGAAGGTGGTATGAGGGCCCGACATCCACAGGTGGGGTTTGTGCTTACAGCCCAACACCGTGCAGGACGTTTGGCATTTGCCAGAGAACACCAAGATTGGCAAATTTGCCACTGGCGCCCTGTGCTCTTCACAGATGAAAGCAGGTTCACACTGAGCACATGTGACAGACGTTACAGTCTGGAGACGCTGTGGAGAACGTTCTGCTGCCTGCAACATCCTCCAGCATGACCGGTTTGGTGATGGGTCAGTCATGGTGTGGGGTGGCATTTCTTTGGGGGGCCGCACAGCCCTCCATGTGCTCACCAGAGGTAGCCTGACTGCCATTAGGTACCGAGATGAGATCCTCAGACCCCTTGTGAGACCATATGCTGGTGCGGTTGGCCCTGGGTTCCTCCTAATGCAAGACAATGCTAGACCTCATGTGGCTGGAGTGTGTCAGCAGTTCCTGCAAGAGGAAGGCATTGATGCTATGGACTGGCCCGCCCGTTCCCCAGACCTGAATCCAATTGAGCACATCTGGGACATCATGTCTCGCTCCATCCACCAACGCCACGTTGCACCACAGACTGTCCAGGAGTTGGCGGATGCTTTAGTCCAGGTCTGGGAGGAGATCCCTCAGGAGACCATCCGCCACCTCATCAGGATCATGCCCAGGTGTTGTAGGGAGGTCATACAGACACGTGGAGGCCACACACACTACTGAGCCTCATTTTGACTTGTTTTAAGGACATTACATCAAAGTTGGATCAGTGTAGTGTGGTTTTCCACTTTAATTTTGAGTGTGACTCCAAATCCAGACCTCCATGGGTTGATAAATTGGATTTCCATTGATTATTTTTGTGTGATTTTGTTGTCAGCACATTCAACTATATAAAGATAAAAGTATTTAATACGATTATTTCATTCATTCAGATCTAGGATGTGTTATTTTAGTGTTCATTTTATTTTTTTGAGCAGTGTATTTTTTTGTCAGGAGACTGAAAAGATTTGGTAATAGTCCTCATATCCTCAATAGGTTCTACAGCTGCACCACCGAGAGCATCCTGACTGGTTGTATCACTGCCTGGTAAGGCAACTGCTCAGAATCCGACCGTAAGGCACTGGAAAGGGTAGTGCGTACGGCCCAGTACATCACTGGGGCCAAGCTTCCTGCCATCCAGGACCTCTATGCCAGGCGGTGTCAAAGAAATGCCCTAAAAATTGTCAACGACTCCAGCCACCCTAGTCATAGACTGTTCTCCCTGCAACCGCATGGCAAGCGGTACCAGAGCAACAAGCCTAGGTCCAAGAGCCTTCTAAACAGCTTCTACCCCCAATCTATAAGACTCCTGAACATCTAATCAAATGGCTACCCAGACTATTTGCATTGCCCCCTGCCTTCTTTTACGCTGCTGCTACTCTCTGTTTATTATCTATGCATAGTCACTTTAATAACTCTACCTACATGTACATATTACCTGAATTACCTTGACTAACTGGTGACCCCGCACTTGGACTCTGTACCGGTATCCCCTGTATATAGTCTTGCTAATGTTATTTTACTGCTGCTCTTTAATTACTTGTTACTTTTATTTCTAATTATTATTATTTTTACTTAACTTCATTGTTGGCTTGTAAGTAAGCATTTCACTGTAGGGTCTACACCTGTTGTTTTCAGCACATGTAACAAATAAAATTTCATTTGATTTGAGAAGCAGCACCGCTCTGCCAACAGAGCTCGGTGCTTATCCTCATGAGACTCAGCATTTCATTTTTGTCCTCCCTAGTGGACATGAGTTCTTGGTCCGTATCTCTGACGCTATACAAGCCACTGTAGTAAGCACTGTTGTCCCTTTGAGAGGACATTCTGGGCTTTTCAATGATATCACATGTGTGGGGGTGTAAACTTGACAACTTTCAGCTTTCAGCTGTTTTTCAGCTACTGTACCCATTGACGACTGTAATGTAAATGTTTTCATATTTACATCCTAATGACCACTACAGAGGACAATTTTGCACTTACAATAAAAGATAAAGAAAAAATATTACATTTACATAATTTAGCAGACACTCTTATCCAGAGCGACTTACAGTAGTGAATGCATACATTTCATTTCATGCATTTTTTTTTTTGTACTGGCCCCCCGTGGGAATCAAACCCACAACCCTGGCGTTGCACACACCATGCTCTACCAACTGAGCCACAGGGAAGGCATATATCATGTTAATGTTTTTTTTCACCCCCCAAAATATGTGCGTCTCGGGAATGTTTATTGTCGGATGAAAACAACTTTTAGGATATAATATTAATGATATATTAGAGAAAGACCCCACTGAATGATTCAGAACATGAAGAATCATATTTGTCTTTGTAAAATGTATTTCATCACATAATAAATTGAAATATCATCCCCAAAGCACATTTTTACCCACTCTGCGCAGAGGGGGTGGACACCCTACTCTCCACCAGAGTATAACGGGAGAGGAGTGCCTCACTCTCACTCCACACAGCTCACAGTTCTGTCTGACCACTGACAAGACATCACCCATTACTCCACACACTGGGCTAATGCATGGATTTGGACTGTACTGTTTTTTAACTCTCCTATTTTCACATGGTAAGTACACGAGAAAGTGTATAGAGAGAAAGCGAGACAGAGCGTGTCTTTGTGTGTGTGTGTATATGAGAGCGTGAGAGCATGTGTTGCTGTGTGGGCATGTGTATATGAGAGTGTGAGAGGGAAAAGGGATACCTAGTCAGCTGTACAACTGAATGCCATCAACTGAAATGAGTCTTCCGCATTTAACCCAACCTCTCTGAATCAGTGAGGGGCTGCCTTAACTGACATCCACATCTTCAGTGCCAAGGGAACAGTGGATTAACTGCCTTGCTCAGAACAACATATTTTTACCTTGTCAGCTTGGGTATTCGATATAGCAACCTTTCGGTTGCTGGCCAACGCTCTAACCACTAGGCTACCTGCCACCCATGTGTTGCAGGTGTGTCAGTGAGTAACACTGTTGCATTGATCTTAGTATTGATCTTACATGGCAAAGTGTCTATGACTGAACATGGAAAATCATAAATTTTTCAAGAATACTACAGTTGGTGTTTGTGAATACAGTATTTTAAACATATCTACACTACATTGCCAAAAGTATGTGGACACCTGCTCGTCGTACATCTAATTCTAAAATATGGGTATTTATATGGAGTTGGTACCCCCTTTGCTGCTATAACAGCCTCCACTCTTCTGGGAAGGCTTTCCAAAGTTGGGACATTGCTGCGGGGACTTGCTTCCATTCTGCCACAAGAGCATTAGTGAGGTCGGGCACTGATGTTGGGCGATTAGGCCTGGCTCACAGTTGTGGGGTTGAGGTCAGGGCTCTGTTCAGGCCAGTCAAGTTCTTCCACACCGATCTCAACAAACCATTTCTGTATGGACCTCGCTTTGTGTAAAGGGGCATAGTCATGCTGAAACAGAAAAGGGCCTTCCCCAAACTGTTGCCACAAAGTTGGAGACACGTAATCGTCTAGAATGTAATTTATGCTGTAGTGTTAAGATTTCCCTTCACTGGAACTAAGGGGCCTAGCCTGAACCATGAAAAACAGCCACAGACCATTATTCTTCCTCCACCACACTTTACAGTTGGCACTATGGATCCGCCAAACCCAGATTCGTCCGTCGGACTGCCGGATGGTGAAGCATGATTCATCACTCCAGTTTCCACTGCTCCAGAGTCCAATGGCGGCGGGCTTTACACCCCTTCAGCCGACGCTTGGCATTGCGCATGGTGATCTTAGGCTGCTCGGCCATGGAAACCAATTTCATGATGAAGCTCCTGATGAAGAGTTATTGTACTGACATTGCTTCCAGAGGCAGTTTGGAACTCGGTAGTGAGTGTTGCAACGCGCTTCAGCACTAGGCAGTCCCATTCTGTGAGCTTGTGTGGACTATCACTTTGCGCCTGAGCCATTATTGCTCTTAGACGTTTCCACTTCACAATAACAACACTTACGGTTGACCGGGGCAGTTCTAGCAGGGCAGAAATTTGATGAATTGACTTGTTGGAAAGGTGGCATCCTATGATGGTGCCATGTTGAAAGCCACTGAGCGCTTCAGTACGGGCCATTCTGCTGCCAATGATTGTCTATGGAGATTGCATGCCTGATTTTATACACTTGTCAGTAACAGGTGTAGCTGAAATAGCCGAATCCACTAATTTGAAGGGTTTTCCACATACTTTTGGCCCTGTAATATATGTCCTAATTTTATTTTCAGCAATTCTTCCATTTGCCATCCTTTCTCACAGCCATCCTCAGGCTTGCTGAGTTCAAAAACCTTCCACTGAACTTTAAACTGTATGTCATTTGTAACATGACATCACAGCCTTAATGTTAATGATATTCTAGTGTGGTGCTTATGTAAACTGTGCCACTGACTCAACTTTAACCTTTGAAAATGGCACCAGGGCAATGTACAGTGGCAAAGGGTTGTTCTAATGTTGTCCTAATGTTCTCTGTGTGTTGTGGAAGGTGAGGCGCTGCAGTGCTATGGCTGTAACATCCTCCAGGGGCAGATGTACGTGGACGTGGGCTGCTCCAGCCCCAAGGTCATCACGTGCTCCCACTCACACAAAGGCTTCAAGCACCGCTTCTGCATTAAGACAGAGAGCAGTGAGTACAGTCCTCCTCACCCTCTCCTTCACCCTCACCCTTGCATGCTTTACCCCACGGTCACTCCTTATCTAAAGCAACTCGTTACGTGAGTGCCAGACCTGGGTTGAAATAGTAGAATAATGTCTATTTTCTCAGAGGTATTCTCTTACCTAGTGTATGCAAACACATTCTGTAACTGTTCCGTCAATGAATTTAAATTTGAGTCAACGACAGTAATAGAGACAGTGATTGCAGTGACAAAGAAAGACCCCAATCTGATTGAGATTGCTCCAGGAAGATCTGGGGTCATGGATAAGTAAGGGGCTGTGATATGATGAGTCATGTGCTGTGTTAGGCAGGGGGAATTTCTGGAAAGATCAGAGTCCCTGGTCTAATCCTGCACAGTCACTCTCATCCCTGTCAAGGCAGCTTCTCACTCATAACATGCTTACAGCATCCCTCCCATCTATCTCTCCTCCTCAGTCCCCAGTCCTCAGCTCAGTGTGTCCCACGCTTGTCTCAAATACCTGTCTTTTTCAAACGTATCTCTCAGATGTATCTCTCACTGTCTATGCATCTTTATTATCTCTGTGTGTGTGTGTGTGCGTCCAACCCCTACAGGTGCCATGGGAATCATTCTGACCAGCGGTTGTGCCACGTCTCAGCACTGCCAACAGGAGCTACCCGGGGTGTGGATCCACTGCTGTGTTTCAGACCTTTGCAACAGCACCCCCCACTGGCGCAGAACGTCCTTACACTGGTTGTGCTCTTTGGCTACCCTGCTGTTCATACTGTGGCTGCAAGTGTGAGAGAGAATTTTTGAGCAAAGAAACACTGACTAACCCCCACTTCAGCCCTACTGGCCAATCCTGTGGTTGTGTCCTAGACCAAAGCCATTGGAGGAGGATGATCAATAAGAGGAAGGCACCTGCATGGATACGTAGTGCATGAGAATACTATCTTTATGCATTGGCTAGCCTGTGAATATTGTTATTTTCATTTCCCATGTGCATCATATTCTTTAGGAGGCCACAATGAGATTATGAAGGTAGTTGGTCCAAGAAGCGTTTATGATGCTAATATATTGGTGCCAATAACGTTGTGAGTGTTGATACAGTATATTCAGGAGGGTCATATGTTGGGGTTGTGGGGAGAGACAGAGTGGAACAGAGATTGGGTGATGTTTTGGAGGAATAAATGGCTGAAATACAGTACATACTTTCTTAAATGGCATTGTTCATTTTCATTTACCTATTTGGTCAGATTAAATCAAATCAAGCTTTATTTATACAGCACATTTCAGACATGGAATGCAACGCAATGTGCTTTACAGGAAAAATCTAAATAAAAAATGATAATGAAAGCTGAAATATTTACTACACAAACAGAAGTTAAAAAACAAAAGAATGACAAACTGAACTAAAAATCACCCTAAGGAAAATCAAAGCTAAAAATACGTGTTTTAAGATCTTTTATATATGTCCACAGTTTTGCCGCCCCTCAAGTTCTCCGGCAGGCTTTTTCAGAGGCTGGGAGATAGTCAAAAGGCCAGTGCCTACAAAGGGACCTATTGGGTACATAACTTAAAACCATGTCTGACATATACTGGGGTGCACACTCGTGAATTGATTTGAAAACCAATAGAAAACTCACAGGCAGCCAGTGCAGAGACCTTAAAACCGGTGTGATGTGTGCTCTCCATCTGTTCTTGGTCAGTACCCATGCTGCATCATTCTGTGTTCTTCGACAGTGCCTTAATAACAAAAGTGTATTACTAGTACAGGGGCAGGCAAAATGACAGGTCAAGGGCAGGTAGTAATCCAGATAGGTTGCAAAAGGTCCAGAACGGCAGCCAGTCTCAGGGTCAGAGCAGGCAGAGGTCAATACTCCAGTGTGGTGTGGCAAGGTACAGAACAGCATGCAGGCTCAGGGCAGGCAGAATGATCAAAACCGGGAAAAACTAGAAAACAAGAACAAGGGGAAAACCGCTGGTAGGTTTCACAAAACAAAACCAACTGGCAACAGACAAACAGAGAACACAGGTATAAATACACTGAGGATAATGGGGAAGATTAGCCACACCTGGTGAGGGGTGGAGACAAGCACAAAGACAGTTGAAACGATCAGGGTGTGGCACCAATAGCTTTCTTGGGTAGACCAGAAAGGAGTGTGTTACAGTAGTCAAGCCTGCTTGTAAAAAAAGCATGAACGAGTCCCTCTGTATCAGCCTGAGAGAGAAACGTCCGCACCTCGGCAATGTTCCTCAGGTGGTGAAAAGTTATTTTGGTCACATTCCTAATGTGCGATTCGAAATTTAGTTCAGAATCTAAAATAGCACCTAGGTTTTTTTATCTGGTGTTTAATGTTTATTGCCGTAAATTAAAACATGCGGCTAGTTTCTGTCTCTGTGCTTTGTTTCCAACAGTTAGTACCTCGGTCTTGTCTTGATTTAGCTGGAGGAAGTTGTGAGCCATCGAAGGATTTAAATCACTAATACAGTCTAATACTTTATCTGTGGAGCTAAACTCCTCTGGTGACACACAAATCCTCTGGTCAGTCAGCCAGGAATGCCTTTGGGGTCCTATTCTGTATGTCCAGTAGAGGGCAACATCTTCGCCCCCGAGTCGGTTACAGCCGTAGAGTACTCTCTTTACTCCCATGTTAAATTGCCTACTTTACGCATTAACTCAATAATGGCCGCATCCTTTTTTTTTTATTCAATGAACATTTTAGATATGCTTGGTTGGTCATTTTTAACATACTTCTATGTCGTCTTAATCAACAAACTATATTGTACCTAAAAACACTTTCATGCTCGTACATTTTTATGTATGAACAGATAGACTGTTGCATGAAATGTACATAACAATTATCAGCCAAAGAGTCAATTCCAACGGACTTACTTCAATTAGCTAACTACCCTTGCTTTTAAGGTGCCGAAAAACCTTATGCATACCATTTTGTTTGAATAATAGTAGGAGAAAAGATCACCAAATTAAGTTTCATAAACTGCCCAAGGACCAGTTTAGATGAACCTTATGGTTTCAGG
Organism: Salmo trutta; assembly: GCF_901001165.1. Lineage (NCBI taxonomy): Eukaryota > Metazoa > Chordata > Actinopteri > Salmoniformes > Salmonidae > Salmo > Salmo trutta. The sequence continues at coordinate 7,227,174 of NC_042965.1, read as the reverse complement.
CACAGGGGAGGTTGGTGGGACCGTAATTGGGGAGGACGGGCTCGTGGTAATGCCTGGAGCGGAATCATTGGAGTGGTATCAAATACATCAAACATATAGTTTCCATGTGTTCGATGCCATTCCATTTGCTCCGTTTCAGCAATTATTATGAGCCGTCCTCCCCTAAGCAGCCTCCACTGGTTTCCGGCTATTACGCTGCGATGATGATGGAAAGCTGTGGGCTCCACTTACTAGATACATTTATGTGTGTTCAAGCACCTTATCACTGGTAAGTCGCTTTGCATAAATCTTGCTAGTTAGCTTGTAGAAAGGACTAGTAAATTGTATCTGTCCAAATAACAGCTATAATAGAGGGCTTGCAGTTGACGTACGATGCCTCCTGGCGGCCATGTTGGAAAACCACCACATTAATTATTTCGACAACAACAGCCGAGTGACTACCCCAAAATGCATGATAACAGTCCCTAAAACGAATTTATTCATCACCACGGTCATTTTTGGCTGCTCTAACAAGGCAGGAAAGACAACGGGAAAATATGTTTACAGATTCCCCGCAATCGTGAAACACCATTGGTGATACCATTGCGATAAGGCTCAAGAACTATCCGAAAAGCGAAGAAACCTTTTTGCTCTGAACCCAGACTGTTAGTACAGTGTCTGCTATGATCATTTCATCACTGGTAAATCAAGTCTGATCGACTTCGAGTTTAGTTTAACTGTTATGCTAACCAGGTGTCAACAACAACACTACAGTAAGTTATCCAAAATTAGCTAGCTAGATATCTTATAGTCTAGGTATTAGCATGTGTCGCGTGAGTTTCATATTTTGGGGAAGCTATTTTTCACCACAAAAATGCACCTTTATAACAAAGGATTGCATGCCTCTGTCATCGCATTTGCAGACTAATGTAAACCTACTATTCATAATTTGATGAGTCGATTGGATAGTGATAATAAACGCGTACTGTAGTGGCATAGGCTTAAAGGCTATGTCAGAGACGTTTCTTTCCTTTGCACGGGAAAATAATGTGGCCTTTGATAACCATTACTACACTTTATATGACTGGAGTCATTAGCAGAATCCTTTTTAATACGATGGTGGCCTAAGCCTACTCTACTGACACTGACAACAGATCAATAAAAACGACCTTGTCTTGAATGCAACCATGTAATCTAGACAGAAAAGGAGTCCTGGCTAAAAGTGATCCAGCTTTATGAAATTAACATCAAAAGTATTTTATTTTGCATTTGAGCTAACCCTAGCTCTTTCTCTAACCTTAACCTAATTCACCTAACGTACTGCAAACCGTACGTGTACGAAGTCATTTGCCTTATGGCGCCCAGAGTGGCTCACTTGTGGGTGTGCTGGCAGTATATAACAGCACGTTTGACTGTGCATCAAGAATTCAGCATAGCAAGTTTGTATGAAGGTTTGGTTATTAAATGGGTAAATAGTTTAATCCATTCTCCATTTCATGAATTTATTCACAGGTAATAGTAATATGCTCTAAACTGCTCCGGGGACAAAACACTTTGCTGCCCTGTTTCCAATTGTTCGCATGGCTGGGAGAACCTATTCAAGTAAGTAAATACATTTCGAAAATGTTTAAAAAAAGATGCATTATTAGCTAACTAGCTACAGTGCTGTAAGGTTCTGCTTTTTTCTTAGTCAACCTTGTGTTCTTGAACGTAGCCCTGTTTCTTTGTGTTCTGGAACATAGCCCTGTCTTTCATTTTTGTTCATTGATTTCACCTGTGTTCGTTTTGACTCTACTAAGCCTTTATCTAGCCCCTTTGTGAGAACCAGTTAGCCTTCAGTCCTAGTTTTGATTCACCTGTCTGTTTGCTTACCTGTGTATGACCATTGCCTGCCTGTGACCATGATTCCTGCCTTCTGAGAAGGCAAAATTAACACCTGCCACGCTCTGAGTGTGAATCTACACCTTTTTCTCCCTGAGTAATCATTACAAGTACAGGCTAACTCAAATGACCTGCTAATGTAGCTAGCTATCTATCTAGCCAACTGTACATACTGTATAGCTAGCTAGCTAAGTGAATTAAATATGAACAGCTACCTAACTTCATATTAGCTAGCTATCTTGATGTATTTGTCATTGTAAAAAACAAACTCCAAATGTATTTGTAGGTAGCTAACAGCCATGGAGGAGGGTGAAAGGATAGCAGCCCCAACTGTCAAAGTGAGAGAGTAGGCTATTCTGGATAGGGCAGGTACTTTGTGTAGTTCCAGTCCCTAGAAGTGAGGACAGAGATGATAGTAACATAATATTCAGTGCTGTCTAATTTGAGTATAATGATGTCTATATCTTGTGTTATTTTCTGTCCTCAGATACAGAGAGCTGTGAAAGCCTGTCTGCAGATGAAGAGGTCCCAATGAAGAGCAGTGGTTCTCAGTCCTGGTCATGGAGACCAGGATCATAATTTTTGTTTTTGCCTTAGCAATACACAGCTGATTCAAATGATCCTCATCAACCTTCAAGTGGTATTTATGTATTAATTTGTGATGCTATCCTTGATATGAGCCTGCTGTTGTCACATGCTACACATGCACGTGTCTGCACATGCAGCTATTTGTCCAAAGTTAACATCATTTGTTATAAGAGATATTATGTTTTAGTAATCCAGAATGACCTGGTGATGTAAAAGTCTAATAATGACATTATCTTCCTTATTCCTACAAATACAGTGGGGGGAAAAAGTATTTGATCCCTGCTGATTTTGTACATTTGCCCACTGACAAAGAAATGATCAGTCTATAATTTTAATGGTATGTTTATTTGAACAGTGAGAGACAGAATAACAACAAAAATATCCAGAAAAACGCATGTCAAAAATGTTATAAAATGTATAAAATATTTGACCCCTCTCAATCAGAGAGATTTCTGGCTCCCAGGTGTCTTTTATACAGGTAACGAGCTGAGATTAGGAGCACACTCTTAAAGGGAGTGCTCCTAACCGCAGCTTGTTACCTGTAAAAAAGACACCTGTCCACAGAAGCAATCAAACAATCAGATTCCAAACTCTCCACCATGGCAAGACCAAAGAGCTCTCCAAGGATGTCAGGGACAAGATTGTAGACCTACACAAGGCTGGAATGGGCTACAAGACCATCGCCAAGCAGCTTGGTGAGAAGGTGACAACATTTGGTGCGATTATTCGCAAATGGAAGAAACACAAAAGAACTGTCAATATCCCTCGGCCTGGGGCTCCATGCAAGATCTCACCTCGTGGGGTTGCAATGATCATGAGAACGGTGAGGAATCAGCCCAGAACTACATGGGAGGATCTTGTCAATGATCTCAAGGCAGCTGGGACCATAGTCACCAAGAAAACAATTGGTAACACACTACGCTGTGAAGGACTGAAATCCTGCAGCGCCTGCAAGGTCCCCCTGCTCAAGAATACATATACATGCCCGTCTAAAGTTTGCCAATGAACATCTGAATGATTCAGAGGACAACTGGTGAAAGTGTTGTGGTCAGATGAGACCAAAATGGAACTCAACTCGCCGTGTTTGGAGGAGGAGGAATGCTGCCTATGACCCCAAGAACACCATCTCCACCGTCAAACATGGAGTTGGAAACATTATGCATTGGGGGTGTTTTTCTGCTAAGGGGACAGGACAACTTCACTGCATCATTTGACGGGGCCATGTACTGTCAAATCTTGGGTGAGAACCTCCTTCCCTCAGCCAGGGCATTGAAAATGGGTCGTGGATGGGTATTCCAGCATGACAATGACCCAAAACACACGGCCAAGGCAACAAAGGAGTGGCTCAAGAAGAAGCACATTAAGGTCCTGGAGTGGCCTAGCCAGTCTCCAGACCTTAATCCCATAGAAAATCTGTGGAGGGAGCTGAAGGTTTCGAGTTGCCAAACGTCAGCCTCGAAACCTTAATGACTTGGAGAAGATCTGCAAAGAGGAGTGGGACAAAATCCCTCCTGAGATGTGTGCAAACCTGGTGGCCAACTACAAGAAACGTCTGACCTCTGTGATTGCCAACAAGGGTTTTGCCACCAAGTACTAAGTCATGTTTTGCAGAGGGTTCAAATACTTATTTCCCTTATTAAAATGCAAATCGTTTTATAACATTTGTGACATGCGTTCTTCTGGATTTTTTGTTGTTATTCTGTCTCTCACTGTTCAAATAAACCTACCATTAAAATTATAGACTGATAATTTCTTTGTAAGTGGGCAGACGTACAAAATCAGCAGGGGATCAAATACTTTTTTCCCCCACTGTACCTTGCAACTGGAGATTCCTTCAAAACGATTGCTAACAGTTACCGTGTAGAGCACTATACGGTTGGGTGATGAGGGACATCTGGGACTGCCTCGTGGGGGTAATTCAGGCATGTGTGAATGCTACCTGTGTTCCGCACAACTTCATGAGGATGGACATGAGGACCAGGAGGTGACCTGCAGCTTGCTGCCGTGTGCCAGAGGAGAGGTCTGCTGCTCTGCAGGATGTTGCAAGGGTGTGGGGCCAACAACGCAGCATGGGAGGCAATCCGTTTGTGGGAGATCTATACCTCCTACTTCTTTGAAGAGGGTGCTGTTCCCTGGCAACACCATAGACTACACTATGCACAACCAAAGGCTTTTTTAAGAGCTTTCCACATTGAAATAAGAGTATTCTTCCAATAACTTAGCTATGACAACTGCAGTTATTCAATTCCCAGTTTCTACTTCTCAGGTGAGGGTGCTGTGTAGGTAAGGGTGATGTCTGTGCAAAAACAAAACAGGCTCTTTTAATAGTCACCCATATGGAAAAAATATAAAACAATTAGACACCCTATAACCCACACCTACACACTCGTGTATCAATCTGATTGATGGATTGTGCTGTGCAGTAAGCAGGCTCAGGTGTATATCTGTGGCTCCTTCCACATTCAAAGAATAGGCAAGAGGAACAACCATGGAGAATATTAAGACACTTCATTATTTATATGTTATAACTACGCTATATACATAATACAGCTATATACGCTACATACATTTTGTTTAATGAGTCCGACGAAAAGGTAATACTGCTTTCTCGATGACCAGGCCCAAATCCCCATCACTCACGTGAAGAAAAGACAGAGAAAACGTGTGTGGAGGTCCGGGTGCCTTGTGAGAATTCGTAGGTGAGTGTGTAAAGCACAACTACCATCAGTACTATTTGCCAAAGTATAATCATTGGAAAATAAACTGGATTATCTATGATTAAGACTATCCTACTAACGGGACGTTATAAACTGTAATATCTTATGTTTCACTGAGTCGTGGCTGAACGACGACGAGGATAATAAAGAGCTGGCTGGGTTTTCCATGCATCAGCAGGACAGAGCAGCTACTAGAGGCGGTGCTTCTAGTAGCCGGGGATTTTAATACAGAGAAACTTAAATCCATTTGACCAAATTTCTACCAGCATGTCACATGTGCAACCACAGGAAAGAAAACTCTAGACCACCTTTACTCCATACACATTGATGCATACAATGTTCTCCCTCGCACTCCATTTCGCAAATCTGACCATAACTCTATCCTCCTGATTCCTGCTTACAAGCAAACACTAAAGCATGAATTACCAATGACTCGCTCAATACGGAAGTGGTCAGATGATGCGGATGCTACGCTACAGGACTGTTTTGCTATCACAGACTGGAATATGTTCCGGGATTCATCCAATGGCATTGAGGAGTATACCACCTATGTCACTTGCTTTATCAATAAGTGCTTCAACGACGTTGTCCCCACAGTGACTGTACGTACATATCCCAACCAGAAGCCATGGATTACAGGCATTTTCCACACAGAGCTAAAGGCTGGAGCTGCCATTTTCAAGGATCGGGACGCTAATAAGGACATTTATAAGACATCCTGCTATATCCTCAGACGAACCACCAAACAGGCAAAGCATAAATAAAGGACTAAGATTGAATCATACCACACTGGCTCTGACATTCGTCACATATGGCGGGCTTGCAAACTATTATGGGCTACAAAAGGAATCCCAGCCGCGAGCTGCCCAGTGATGCGAGCCTACCAGACGAGATAAATGCCTTTTATGCTAACTTCGAGGCAAGCAGCACTGAAGCATGCATGAGAGCACCAGCTGTCCCAGACGACTGTGTGATCATGTTCTCCATAGCCAATGTGAGCAAGACCTTTAACCTCTCTAGGGGGTGTGGGACGCTACCGTCCCACCTGGCCAACATCCAGTGAAATTGCAGAGTGCCAAATTCAAAAATAGAAATACTCATTATAAAAATTCATAAAACATAGAAGTGTTATACATCAGTTTAAAGATTAACTTCTTGTTAATCCAACCACAGTGTCAGATTTCAAAAAGGCTTTACGGCGAAAGCGTACCATGCGATTATCTGAGAACAGCGCCCAGCAGACAAATCATTACAAACAGTTACCAGCCAAGTAGAGGAGTTACACAAGATTAATCACTTACCTTTGATGATCTTCATATGGTTGCTCTCACAAGACTCCCGTTTACTCAATAAATGTTCGTTTTGTTCGATAAAGTCCCTCTGTATATCCAAAAACCTCCGTTTTGTTCAGTAATCCACAGGCTCAAAGGCAGTCACAACAAACAGATGAAAAATCCAAAAAGTATCAGTAAAGTTTGTAGAAACATGTCAAACGATGTTTATAATCAATCCACAGGTTGTTTTTAGTCATAATAATCAATAACATTTCAACTGGACAAAAGCTTCGTCAATATAAAAGGAAAACAAGAAAGGCGTGCTCTCGGTCGTGCGCATGTTAAACCTCTGGGACACTGAATGGTCCACTCATTCAAAGTGGTCTTACTCCCTAATTTTTCAGAATACAAGCCTGAAACAATTTCTAAAGACTGTTGACATCTAGTGGAAGCCATAGGAAGTGCAATTTGAGTCCTAAGTCAATGGATAATGTAATGGCATTCAATAGAAAACTACAAAAATGAAAGAATCCCACTTCCTGGATGGATTCTTCTCATGTTTTCGCCTGCCATATCAGTTCTGTTATACTCACAGACATTATTTTAACAGTTTTGGAAACCTTAGAGTGTTTTCTATCCAAGTCTACCAATTATATGCATATCCTAGCTTCTGGGCCTGAGTATCAGGTAGTTTACTTTGTCATGCATTTCATCCAGAGGTGAAAATAGTGCCCCCTACCCTAATGAAGTTAACCTCCCTGGGCGAGGTGGGACGCATGGTGCGAAATACAAATACCTCAAAAATGCTATAACTTCAATTTCTCAAACATATGACTATTTTACACCATTTTAACCTGTTAGTGACCCCTTAACACGTGAATCCCGTTAGCGGGATCGATTTGACAACAGCCAGTGAAATAGCACAGCGCCAAATATTTTTTTTTTTAAATCTTGGCGCGTGATGTTCAGAAAATGTTTGCCTCCCAAAACTTCCAGTGAATGTGCACATTAATTTACAGAAATACTCATCATAAACGTTGAAAAAATATATAACAATTATTTAAAGAATTATAGATATACTACTCCTTAACCTGTCTGGGGTATGTGGGACGATTTCGTCCCACCTACGTAACAGCTACTGATATTCCAGTGGCGCGATTTTTGAATCGTTAGAAATACTATTACTTCAATTTCTCAAACATATGACTATTTTACAGCTATTTAAAGACAAGAATCTCGTTAATCTAACCCCACTGTCCGATTTCAAAAAGGCTTTACAACGAAAGCAAAACATTAGATTATGTCAGCAGAGTGCCCAGCCAGAAAAAATCAGACAGCCATTTTTCAAGCTAGCATATCATGTCACATAAACCCAAACCACAGCTAAATGCAGCACTAACCTTTGATGATCTTCATCAGATGACACACCTAGGACATTGTGTTATACAATACATGCATGTCTGTTCAATCAAGTTCATATTTATATCAAAAAACAGCTTTTTGCATTAGCATGTGACGTTCAGAAAACGCATAACCCCCGGCAAACTTCCGTTGAATTTACTAACAGTTTGCTAAATTACTCACGATAAACGTTCACAAAAAGCATAACAATTATTTTAAGAATTATAGATACATTACTCCTCTATGCACTCGATATGTCCGATTTTAAAATAGCTTTTCGGATGAAGCACATTTTGCAATAATCTAAGTACATAGCCCGGCATTACAGGGCTAGCTATTTAGATACCCACCCAGGTCAGCATCCACCAAAATCACATTTCCTATAAGAAAAATGTTCTTACCTTGCTTGTTCTTCATCAGAATACACTGCCAGGACTTCTACTTCAATAACAAATGTTGGTTTGGTCCCAAATAATCCATCGTTATATCCAAACAGCGACGTTTTGTTCGTGAGTTCTAGAATGCTTCTTCCCGGTTTCGCGCATGGCGCATTGGCGTGTCAAAAATGTCTAAATATTCCATTACCGTACTTCGAAGCATGTCAGCCGCTGTTTAAAACCAATTTTTATGCCATTTATGTCGTAGAGAAGTGATAATATTCCGACCGGGAGTATGCATTGAGCCTAAACAGCCGAATAAAATTTCTCCTCAGAAGCGATTCATGCACGCGCATCATTCAAAGGTCCTCGGAGCATCCACTTACAAAAGGCGATAATATGTTTCAACCTGAGGCTCCCTCGTAAACCTTCAGTTATTTCGCGGGCTCTGAGAGCCTATTGGAGCCCTGGGAATTGTCACGTTACAGCTAAGATCCTTACTTTTCAATAAAAAGATGCAAGACGCACGACTCCTTGTCAGACAGGGTACTTCCTGCTTGAAACCTTGTCAGGTTTTTGCCTGCCATAGGAGTTCTGTTATACTCACAGACACCATTCAAACAGTTTTAGAAAATTCAGAGTGTTTTCTATCCAAACCTGAACAATAATATGCATATTCTAGCTTCTGAGTTGGTGTAGGAGGCAGTTAAAAATGGGAACATATTTTTCCAAAATTCTCAATACTGCCCCCTAGCCCAGACAGGTTAATGCAACCGCTGTGTCAGATTTTAAAATAGCTTTTCGGCGAAAGCACATTTTTTTCAATATTCTGAGTACATAGCTCAACCTTCAAAGCAAGCTATACAGCTACCCGGCAAGTCATGGCATCAATAAAACTCTAAATTAGTGTTATACATTTTTCCTTACGTTTGCTGATCTTCGGCGGAATGCACTCGCAGGACTCCCACTTCCACAAGAAATGTTCATTTGTTCGATAAAGTCCATCATTTATGTCCAAATACCTCCATTTTGTTGCCGCGTCCAGAAAATTATAAAGGCACGATGCAGGAGCGCAAATAAATAGACGAAAAGCTCAAAAGTTCCATTACCGTTTGTAGAAACATGTCAAACGATGTTTACAATCAATCCTTAGGGTGTTTTTAACATAAAAAGTCGATAATATTCCAACCGGACAACAGCGTATTCATTCCAGAAGGAAAACGAACGGCGCGCTCGCAGGCTGGCGCATAACCAAGTCCTTTGTCTTCAGACAGGCCACTGATTGCCTGAGCTCCTATTTTCTGCCCAGTAGCAGGAGAAGGATGAAAAAAGTTTCTAAAGGCTGTTGACAGCCAATGGAAGCCTTAGGAAGTGAAACGTGATCCACAGACACTGTAGTTTCGATAGGGATTCAAAAGAAGAACTATAATTCTCAGATTTCCCACTTCCTGGTTGGATTTTTCTCAGATTTTTGCCTGCCATATGAGTTCTGTTATACTCATAGACATCATTCAAACAGTTTTAGAAACTTCAGAGTGTTTTCCATCAAAATCCACTAATAATATGCATATCCTACCTTCTGAGTCTGAGTAGGAGGCAGTTAAAGATGCTGGATGAGGAAGCCATTGGTGCCTCTGACTCAGAATCTGAGGTATCCAATTCAGATGACACAGACTATGTGCCTGTGGATGAAGTTGGCGTTGTGGATGCACCTGGTAGTGCAGCTGTCCTAGATGATTCTACAGATGAAAACCAGTCAAATTGACTGAGTAAAAAGGGATCTTACTGGAGTGATCACCCCCCCCCCCCCCCCCCCCCCCCCCCCACTAAAGGCAGGACCAGAAGCCATAACATCTTGAGGAGCCTGCCCAGTGTCTGTGCCAGGGTCAACAGTTGTGTCACCAAAAGTTGCCTGGGAGCTGTTCATTAGTGACAACATCATTGAGGAGGTCCTAAAGTGTACAAATTTAGAAGGATGGAGAATAGAGACAGCAAAGGGGACAGAGTGGAGAGAGGTCAACAAAGATGAACTAAAGGCCTTTATTGGTTTAGCCCTCCTCGACGGAATGGAGAAAAGGTGGGATGTCTCCACATGGGAGCTATTTTTTGATCCACTGCAGAATCCAATGTTTAAGGCCACCATGCCAAAAGTAAGTGTTTGTTTTGACATAGGTCTACAATTCTACACATGCAAGAACCATAAGGTACCATTATGCAATCATATTGTCTGCCAATCACTGTCATATTGTTGAAATTGATGGCAAGACACGAACCCACAAATAGAGACGAAAAAGGATAAATAAAACAAGGGATTCATTACATACTCAAGTTGTCATTTACCAGATGCTTTTATCAGGAGCAATTACGGTTAAGTGCCTTCCTCAAGGGTACATTGGCAGATTTGTCGCCTAGTCAGTTTAGGGATTGAACCAGCGATCTTTCGGTTACTGGCCCAACGCGCTTAACAGCTTATCTACTTGCCACCGATATATATTGTTTCAAGTAGCTACCGTTTCACATTTCATTAGAAAAACAAATTAACATATTAACCACATTTTCCCACCACTATTTAGTCCAGGCTCAACATCTGCGTTGGAAGATGCAGATTCAAGCAAACTGTAACGGCTGTCTTTAGAGAGAGTGGACCAAAATGCAGCGGAGTTAGTGTTCATGATATATTTAATGAAACGGAACACTATACAATTACAAAAACAATAAACTGACAGCCAACACAGTCCTGTCAGGTGCAAACACTGTATCAAGAACAATTACCCACAACCCCCAAATGAAAAGTAGGCTACTTATGTGTGACTCCCAATCAGCCACAACCCTCTACAGCTGTGCCTGATTGGAAGTCACACGGCCAAAATAAACGAAACAATCAAAACACACACTTCTCCTCTGCCACGTCCTGACCCAACTACACCCTCTACTGGTCAGGACGTGACAGTACCCCCCCCCCCCCTCAAAGGTGCTGGCTGATCCGGGAAGGCGGGCCACTCTGGCTGATCCGGGCAGGCGGGCCACTCTGGCTGATCCGGGCAGGCGGGCCACTCTGGCTGATCCGGGCAGACGGGCCACTCTGGCTGATCCGGGCAGGCGGGCCACTCTGGCAGCTCCTGACTAGCGGGCGGCTCTGGCGGCTCCTGACTGGCGGGCGGCTCTGGCGGCTCCTGACAGGCGGCGGCTCTGGCGGGCGGCTCTGGCGACTCCTGACTGGCGGGCGGCTCTGGCGGCTCCTGACTGGCGGGCGGTTCTGGCGACTCCTGACTGGCGAGACCCACTGGAGGCCTAGTCCTGGGAGGTGGCACAGGACGGACCAGGATGGGGAGACCCACTGGTGGCCTGGTCCTAGGAGGAGGCACAGGACTGACCAGGATGGGGAGACCCACTGGAGGCCTGGTCCGTGGAGCAGGCACAGGACTGACCAGGATGGGGAGACATGCAGGAGGCCTGGTTCTGGGCGCAGGCACAGGATTGACCAGGATGGGGAGACATGCAGGAGGCCTGGTTCTGGGCGCAGACACAGGATAGACCGGGTCCTGAAGACGCACTGGAGGTCTAGAGTGCACGGCCTGCACAACCCGTCCTGGCTCGATGCCCAATCTCCCCCGGCAGATGTTAGGAGCTGGGTTGTAACGCACCGGGCTCTCAACGCGTACTGGGGACACTGTGCGCTTTACTACATAACACGGTGCCTGACCAGTACTACGTTGCCTCCTGTAAGCACGGGGAGCTAGTACAGGTCTCCAACCTGACTCTGCCACACTCCCCGTGTGCCCCCCCAAATTTTTTGGGGGGGGTTGCCTCTCGGGCTTCCTTCCCAACCGTGTTCCCTCAAACCTTTGCCGTTGGTCCTTCTTTCCTGCTGCCTCCACTCTTCTGAGTGCCTCTACCTGTTCCCATGGGAGGCGATCCCTTCCGACCAGGATCTCTTCCCAAGTGTAGGATCCCTTGCCGTCCAGGATGTCCTCCCATGTCCAGTCCTTTCTCTCCCTGGTCCAGGATCCTTGCTCCTCCTGGCGCTGCTCCCTCCTCCGCTGCTTGGTCCTTGTTTGGTGGGTAATTCTGTAACGGCTGTCTTTAGAGAGAGTGGACCAAAATGCAGCAGAGTTAGTGTTCATGATATATTTAATGAAACGGAACACTATACAATTACAAAAACAATAAACTGACACTTCTCTTCTGCCACGTCCTGACCCAACTACACCCTCTACTGGTCAGGACGTGACACAAACAGGTTGAAAACAGAGAATAAGGGATCTTATGATCTTATTGTTCCACTTCTGAAGTCATTCAATAAAATACACATTTCACAACTAAGAATAGATGCTCTTATAGTAAAGAAATCAAATGTTTTGATGGTTTTAAGTAGCCTTTATCTTCTATTATGGTGACATTTTCCTAATCCAAAACAGCACCAACATTTTGCAGAACCATTTCTGTTATAACTTTTCTTTCACAAAGGCAGCGATTATTAAACCCATCCCCATCTGAAAGGACATGGTTACTTTGGGAAACTTAATTATTTTGAGCAGGCTGTGTTACGCAAGAAAAATGTCACTCTTCATACAAGCCGTATCAATTTAAAACAACGACAACAGCATTGTATCAATGTAAAAAAGCACAAATAAATGATTTCCCTCATAGACAAATATACCTGCTCAATAAGCATTCAGAATTTAGTTATTTAAAGCAAAAATAAAAGCTGGATGTTCAGTTATTCATGGTAAATGAATGAAATAATTGAATTAAGATATGAAATACTACATTAGAAAACATGACAAGTTACAGAATATTATATTGGAAAATGATACAGATTTGGTGAAAATAATTTAACTAGGACATATTTTGCAGGACAACTTTATTAAAACAGTCTAAAATTAAATCATAATTGATCTACCTGAAAGATTTGCTCTCCTTATTTTTCAGAAAACCTTAACCTGTATTCAAGTGTCTGCAGTGGGTAAGTCCCAAAGTAAAATGTGATATTCATTTTAATTTTAAGGAGGGAAACACAATACATACCATATACAAATGTGTATGTCTTGCAGTTAATGTAATATCATTATATGACAGTCCATGTTCAGTGATTATGTTGTTAAGAATTGGGAAAATCTAAAAATACGAGTTCAATTGAACGGAAACGGTGATGTACTGAATGACCTGTTGAAAAACGGGAAGGGGTTGGGTAGGGGTTGTGGGCATAATGTAATTGCTTATGGGTTGGGGAATGCTGTCAGCATGGCCATTGACCTTTAAATACATCCCTCATGCATTGCTTCAAGCCACACGTCGCCTTTTGTGACCTGACAAGATTCTGCCGGAGAATACAACAACAACTCTAGCAGAAGTTAGAATAAATCATGTGACCACAAACTTTGCATCAATGACTTGGGTGCATTGTTCAGAAAAAAAGATAGTTTGGGACACACTTACTTAAATAAAGTGAGTAAAGAATGACAACAGAGCCTAGAGACATTTCTATGATGATTCTGATGTGTCCTCTATTGAACCTGAAGATAATTATGTTCCGTTGGTGCAGAGACGAAGATGTGAGGTGAAACACTGTCACTTGGGTTTTGTGGTTTCTAACTGCTCCTTCAATCTGATGTCACTTCCTGTTGTTGTTGACAAGGGCTATGTTCCAATTGTATTATCTACATATCTGTCCTTCCTCCCAAAGTGTGAACTTCCATTCACTGATTTGAAAGAAATATAGTGGCATGTAGCCTAGCGTTTAAGAGCTTACTGGTCCCCACTGGGAATCAAACCCAAAACCAACTGAGCCACACGGGACCATGCGACTGTGCTTTGTAAAGTAGCACCAGAGGTTGAATTGGAGATTGTCAGAGCATGTTTACACAATAATCAATAATTCAAAGGCATTGGGAAAATATAGCCTACCAAGACACTCATGTTGAAGATTAGATTAGGTCGCCCACTTTACTGGAAACTTGTATCTCTCACTGATCAAACAACATAAATGCCACAACCATCGTCACCATTAGCAAGTGTTGATGTGTGAGAAAAACATCCTGCTGCATGTAGTTAACTGTCAATACTGTAGCCAACAAAGTTAATCAGATTGAAATCTGGCCTGGTTGTTTCATATTAAATACCCACTAAAGAGAGCATTCTCTTCTCTTTTTCAATAGAGTAAATTAATAAGGTTCACCAATCAAGGCACCAAGTTCATTTTCACAGTGGAAAGCCTATGTGCATGTTACCACATTTGATCAATAATTACATTGCTTGCTTGTTAATTCAGTGAAGCAATACCGTGCAGGCTATCTAGCTTTTTATGTTTGTCATTAGTTTTACTCGTCTTTGTATTTAGTTTTTGGGATGAAAGTGAAAATTGTATCATTAATTTCTGTTAATTATAGATGTTATTTTTTGTATTTCAATATAATGAAATAAAATGTAAAATTTGAACATATTGTTAAAGGGCCTTCATTGGGAAGTGAAGATAAAAAAAATACAATTAATTAATAAGACGTTTCGGTAGCACTTTACATTACAGCACAAAATAAATAGGTACTAATATGATAATAACCTGGAAACTGACTTTAATTCTACTGTATTTCATAACCATATTAATTTCCTGGTAAAAGTTAGTTGAAGTTAAAAAATAAATTAAACACCCCATCCCTGACTTCATTTAATTTCTGTGTAATTTGAATGTTTCAAGGTAAAAAAGTAGCCTATACATAAACAGAAGTATGAAGAGCTTGTTTTGCAATAGGCCTACAATTCCACAAATGCAAAAACAATAAGCTACCATTATGGAATCAGTGTTATATTCTCAAATTTGATGGCTAGGTCCAAAAGGCTCCTTAAAACCTCTTACATCTAGATGTTCCGCTAGCGGAACGCCTCGCCAATATCCAATGATAGAGCGTGGCGCGAATTACAAACTCCTCAAAAATCCCAAAACTTCAATTTTTCAAACATATGACTATTTTACACCATTTTAAAGACAAGACTCTCCTTTATCTAACCACATTGTCCGATTTCAAAAAGGCTTTACAACGAAAGCAAAACATTAGATTATGTCAGGAGAGTACCCAGCCAGAAATAATCAGACACCCATTTATCAAGCTAGCATATAATGTCACAAAAACCAAAACCACAGCTAAATGCAGCACTAACCTTTGATGATCTTCATCAGATGACACTCCTAGGACATTATGTTATACAATACATGCATGTTTTGTTCAATCAAGTTCATATTTATATCAAAAACCAGCTTTTACATTAGCATGTGACGTTCAGAACTAGCATACCCACCGAAACTTCCGGTGAATTTACTAAATTACTCACGATAAACGTTCACAAAAAACATAACAATTATTTTAAGAATTATAGATACACAACTCCTTTATGCAATCGCGGTGTCCGATTTTAAAATAGCTTTTCGGTGAAAGCACATTTTGCAATATTCTGAGTAGATAGCCCGGCCATCATGGCTAGCTATTTTGACACCCACCAAGTTTGGCACTCACCAAACTCAGATTTACTATAAGAAAAATTGGATTACCCTTGCTGTTCTTCATCAGAATGCACTCCCAGGACTTCTACTTCAACACCCAATGTTGTTTTGGTTCCAAATAATCCATAGTTATATCCAAATAGCGGCGTTTTGTTCTTGCGTTCAAGACACTATCCTAAGGGTGATGCGCCGGCGCGTATTGTGACAAAAAAATTCTAAATATTCCATTACCGTACTTCGAAGCATGTCAAACGCTGTTTAAAATCAATTTTTATGCGATTTTTCTCGTAAAATAGCGATAATATTCCGACCGGGAGACGTTGTTTTTGTTCAAAGACTGAAAGAAGAAAATGGTGTCTTCATGTGCACGCGCGCACCCGTGTCATTGTTCTCAGATCGACCACTTTCCAAATCCCCTACTGTTTTCCGCCCAGGGACTGCAGAGTCATCATTCCCCGTTCTGGCGCCTTCTGAGAGCCTATGGGAGCCTTAGAAAATGTCATGTTACAGCAGAGATCCTCTGTTTTCCATAAAGAGGCTATAGAAGGCCAAGAAATGGTCAGAGAGGGCACTTTCTGTATGGAATCTTCTCAGGTTTTGGCCTGCCATATGAGTTATACTCACAGACACCATTCAAACAGTTTTAGAAACTTTAGGGTGTTTTCTATCCAAATAAAATAATTATATGCATATTCTAGTTTCTGGGCAGGAGTAATAACCAGATTAAATCGGGTACGTTTTTTATCCGTCCGTGAAAATACTGCCCCCTATCCTAAACAGGTTAACAGCTTCTACCCCAAAGCCATGAGACTGCTGAACAGTTAATCAAATGGCTACCTGGACTTTCTGCTTTTCACCCCTGCTTACATGTAGGCCTACAGTGTATTAGTACATCAATCAATCGCCTTATCAAACCTACATGTACATATGACCTCAATCACACCAACTACCTCTTATCCAAGTACACTGACTCTGTACAGTAGGCTACTCCTTGTTTATATATATATATATATAGCCTTTTTATTGTTATTTTGTTGTTTTATTTTATACCATGTCATTGTTGCATACTTGTACCTGATTGGCTTAAAGGGCATTCTAGAGCGTGCATTATTTCCCTTTATAAACTGGGTGGTTCAAGCCCTGAATGCTGATTGGCTGAAAGCCATGGTATATCAGACCATATACCACAGGTATGACAAAACATGTATTTCTACTGCTCTAATTACATTGGTATCCAGTTTATAATAGCAATAAGGCACCTCGGGTGTTTGTGGTATATTGCCAAAATACCATGGCTAAGGGTTGTATCCAGGCACTCTGCGTTGTGTCGTGTCTAAGAACAGCCTGCTATTATTGGCCATATACCATACCCCCTCAGGCCTTATTGCTTAAAAAAAGATGGTATTTCCACATGGTAGAATTAAATGGCTATAATTCTTTCTTGCATATTCTATGTTTGAGCTGCTTTTGAAAGCAAAAGTCGAATTGAAAACATTGTAATTCTTTAATTGGATTTTCATAAAAGTTTGGTTAGCTAAACTAGCAAGTCTGTTTGTTTGGTTACCAAGGTAACTACTGTAGCTATCTATTCAACTTTCTAGCTATTTCAGTGGATTTTAAACACATTTCTACAGACAAATGTGTACATGATAGCCATGATATGAAAAGGATTATGAACTCGGGGCTTTATGCGTTCTCCGTTAGCATGGCGTGAAAGATACCTTTCAGGTTATTCATTATTTACCAGGGAACCTAACTATAGCCCCCTCGTTGATTATCCCTTAGGCCTAAATGCTGCTATTTTCTTTTTATCTGTTTGCTAATTGTCTTACTTTTTAACTGCATTGTTGGGAAAGTACTGTTAAATAAGCATTTCACGCTACGGTAAAGTCTACACTTGTATTCGGCGCATGTGACAAATAACATCTGATTTGATTGAATAAAAGAGTGTTGCGCCAGTAACCGAAATGTCTCTTATGCATGTCCACGAGCCGACTAGGGGTGCGTTTGTAAATTTACTCTGTGTGCGCACTGGGTGTTCGTAAATTCAGAGCGTTGTCAGATTCTCCGGTCCTCTCGGAGCGTTCAGACGCTCGAGGAGTAGAGTTGAACCGAGTGTTCTGACCACACAATGGCAGTCAAGCACCCAAACTAACTGGGTAACGTTGGCTAGCTTGCTAGCTAGCTACTTCCAGACATAAATGAGAGAACACCTCTCTGACCATTGTACTCGACCTAGCAGAGCTGGTTAGGCTGTTTTCATGTTAGCCACTGTAACTATGGTGCTGGCAACAATTTAAATACGTTTTTTTGTCGACCTTTACCGACTCCGGCCATATTCAACAGGTGTTGAGCGTTCGTAAATGCATCATTTTTTAGGCGATCTGGCACACAGACGAGAATGCTCTGAAATCTGAGTAGATAGCCAGAGCGAATTTACGAACACACCCCTAGGTGAAAAATCTATAGATTTGCCCTTGAGCAAGGCACTTAACTCCAATTGCTCCTGTAAGTCGCTCTGGATAAGAGCGTCTGCTAAATGACTCAAATGCAAATGTCAAAATGAACCCACCAAAAAAATGTAACAACTATCATCCTGTGAATAACCAAAACTCATCACACGATCGAGCTGCGGTTATGCAGCTATGTCTTGTTTCCAGTAACTACGTTTCACCTTTCATTAGAAAACCAAAGAAACATATTAACCACATTTTCGCACTGCTATTGGGTGAGTAGGCTCAACACCTGCTTCGAAACACAAATGGAAGCAAACAGCTTAAAACCAGAGAAAGAGGGATCTTATGATAGATAATTTTATAGAAAATAAATACAACGTTGGGGGGGTGGTGGGGGGGGTGTTAAGTAGCCTTTATGTTCTATTATGGTGACAGTTTCCTCAACAACAAAAAAACAGCACGGAACAGTACAACATTTACAATAGGCTACTTTGCAGAACCAAGTTTGCTGTAACATTTCTTTCACGAATGCAGCGATCATTAAACCCTTCCCCATCTGAAAGTATTTGTTTATTTTAAGAAACTTTGCACACTGCATAGGCTGTGTTAAGCAAGGAGAATACATAGGCTGTGTTACGCAAAGAAAAACATTGTATCAATGTAAAAAGCACAAATTAATGATTTCACTCATTGGTCTGCTCAATAAGCACTCAGCATTTAGTTCATTAAAAGAAAAATAACATCTGGATTTTCAATTATTCATGGTAAATTAATAAAATAATTGAATTAAGATATTAAATATTATGTTCGAAAACGAACTCAAATTTCTTGAAATAAATTACACTTCATTACACACATGACAAGTTACTAAATATTATTTTGGATAATGATGCATATTTAGAAATAATGAGACTACATATTTAATAAGTTATAGGTCACATTAATATTTTGGAAATATTTTTGTGTAAATCAAAGACGGATTTAGTGAAAATAATGTACCGCTGTGACAGATAGGCCTATTGCAGTGCAACTTTCATAAAACAGTCTAAATTTAAATCATAAGGAACTACATTCAATATTTGCTCTCCTTATTTTTCAGAAAACCTTAACTTAACCTTCTTTCAAGTGTCTGCAGCAAGTAGCTCCCACAATCAAAAGTCAAATGTGATTGTACATTTTAAAGAGGGAAACACAATATACACAATTAAAAGTTCTGCAATTAATTTCAATGCAGTTAATGGAAGACATGGAAAGATATGGCTCACAATAAAGTAGGACAAAAAAAATGTTGCACATGGACTGGAAGGAATCAGGAAAAAATAAAAGTTTATAGGCTGGGATTTTAGCCAGTCATTTTATTTATTGAATACTTTTCTGCAATTTCAACAGTAAAAAACTGCACAGTATAATACCATACATGTGTTTTACAGAATTAAGGCTGTAGATTGCACTGCATTATGAAAAAATACTGTTATTAACTGTAATTGGAAGCCTCCTGTAAAAATTATTCTAACATGCTGTATTTCTTTACAGTAATGGTTTATGCCTACTCTAGATTACAATGATCAGTTTCAGGCACCAACCTCATGCTGTCGAGTAAGACGCATGAAGTTCAGACTATTTTAGTAGGCTAGAAATGCTAGAAAGGCTAGAAATCTTCTTGAAGCTGCTGTGAAGTAGAATAACTTCACAGCAGGTAGCCTAGTGTTTATATGTATACTATGGGGCGGCAGGTAGCCTAGTGGTTAGAGCGTTGGGACAGTAACCTGAAAGGTAGCTTGAACGAACCCCCGAGCTGACAAGGTAAAAATCTTTCGTTCTGCTCCTGAACAAGGCAGTTAATCCACTGTTCCTAGGCCGTCATTGTAAATAAAGGTTAAAAGTACATACATACATACACACAAAAGTATGTGGACACCCCATCAAATTAGTGGATTTGGCTATTTCAGACACGCCCATTGCTGACAGGTATAAAATCGAGCACACAACAATGCAAAAATACCGACCCTCCTTAGCTGTCATAACCCTGTGTGATATGTTCACTTGGCTGCGTGACATAAATCATAGCTTTGCAGGCCAGGGGTGTCCATATAGTCTCTCCCCGGTTACTGGCCCAACGCTCTAACCACTAGGCTACCTGCCGCCCCGCCCCGCCCCGCCCCACTCCCCCCCCCCCCCCCCCCCCCCCCCCCCCCCCCACCAAGGGTGCCAATCATTTTGGACCACTCTGTACATTTAGTGACACTTGAGGGAGGCATTTAATGCAAGTAATGAGGATGATGAAAAGTTTCAAAACACACAATAGATAGATATACAGTGCCTTTGGGAAGTATTCAGACCCCTTGACTTTTTCCACATTTTGTTGTGTTACAGCCTGAATTTAAAATTGATTATAAATAAATAAGTTCAGGAGTAAAAATGTGCTTAACAAGTCACATAATAAGTTACATGGACTCACTGTGTGCAACAATAGTGTTTAATATGATTCGACCATGAATGCCTGATTCACGCAGTCGCCTCTGAACAGTTGATGTTGAGATATGTCTGTTACTGAAGCATTTATTTAGGCTGCAATCTGAGGTGCAGTTAACGCTAATGAACGGATCCTCTGCAGCAGAGTTAACTCTGTGTCTTCCTTTCCTGTGGCGGTCCTCATGAGAGCCAGTTTCATCATAGCGCTTGATGGTTGTTGCGACTGCACTTGAAGAAACTGTATTGACTGACCTTCAGTTCTTAAAGGTTAGAGTGTTGCGGAAGACACATTTCAGTTGTACAAATGACTAGGTATCCCCCTTTCCCTTAAGTAACGATGGACTGTCATTTCTCTTTGCTTATTGGAGATGTTCTAGCCATAATATGGATTTGTCTTTTACCAAAAAAGGCAATCTCTGTATATCACCCCTACCTTGTCACAAAATAACTGATCGGCTCAAATGCATTAAGGAAAGAAATTCCACAAATTAACTTTTAACATGGCACACCTGTTAACTGTAATGCACTCCAGGTGACTACCTCATGAAGCTGGTTGAGAGAATGCCAAGTGCTGCAATGAATTCATCAATGCAAAGGGTGGCTACTTTGAAGAATCTCAAATATAAAATATATTTAGATTTATTTATCACTTTTTTGGTAACTACATGATTCCATATGTGTTATTTCATAGTTTCGATGTAGAGAAAAGAAAACAATTAATAAGACATTTCGGGAGCACTTTACATTGAAGCACCAAATAAATGGTAATAACATTACAATAACATGGAAAATACTTATCTTGATAAATGTTAATTTCCTTGAAAAATATATGTTAAAAACAAATGAAACACTCCAACCTTGATTTAATTTAATTTGATTGTTTCAAGGTAAAACGTACACATAAACAAAAGTATAAAAAGTTTGTTTTGCCATAGATTTATAATTCTACAAATGCAAGAACCATAAACTACCATTATGGACTCGTCTGCCATCGCTGTCATATTCTTCAATTTGATGGCAGGAGCCAAACCCACAAATAGAGGTAAAAACAGATCAAGGCAAAATGAATCATCCAGCAGCTTTGGATAACCAACTCATCACACACTCGAGCTGTGGTTATGCAGCTAGCTATATCTTGTTTCCAGTAACTACCATTTCACATGTCCTTAGAAAAACCAAAGAAACATTAACCATATTATCCCACCACTATTGAGTCTAGGCTCAACATCTGCGTCGGGAACATGCACATTGAAGCAAACAAGTTGAAAACAGATAATTGGTGAACTTACAATATTGTTCTGCTTCTGATGAGATTCAATTAAATAACATTTTCCTAAATATGAATAGATGATCTTATAGTAAAGAGATGCAATGTTTTGGGGGTTTTACGTAACCTTTATTCATAGAAAACAGCACGGAACTGTAAAAAATGTATTTTACAATCATTTACAGAACCATTGTTGTTGCAACTTTTTGTTCATAAAGGCAGCGATTATTAAATCCATCCTCATCTAAAATAATATGGTTATTTTGATCAACTTGGTTAATTTGAGCAGGCTGTGTTAGGCAAGGAAAATGTCATGCAAGCTGTATCAATGTAAAAAACAACATTGTATCAATGTAAAAAAGCACATAAATGATTTTCCTCATAGAGGTCTTCAGGTGCTGCGTCCTCTTCCTAGAATCCTGTGGTGCAGCAGGAGAGAGAGCCCACAGCAGTACACCATGCTCTTCACTATCATCACTGTGTAAACCACAGAGGCCAGGTTCAGACTGCACGTTGACTGGAAGGAATCTGGGGAAGAGAAAAGAGTAAGGCTGGGATCCAATTTGCATGCAGGTTACAGGGATTGCCGTTTAAAAACACATGTTCCTATTAAGCCGACATATGCTACATTTACCATGGATGGCATCTCGGCAAACACGTGCCTTTAAGGGGCACTTTGCCTATAAACCGTGATCAGATTATCTATCCAATCGCGTTTTGTCGGCTATACTCCACTTAGGAGGTTTTAACAATACGAACATTTTACATGACCTTGGCGAGTGCAACAGGTAAAAAAGTTCCATTCGACTCGCTCTGCCACTGTCACAATTCCTGGTACTCTGGTCTTGGATCTTGGACCCGCTACTCACGCTATCCTCATAAGAAGATATTCGTTTCAGCCCGGGTTAGTTTGTGTTTCACACATGCTTTATAGCGCGGATCAGGGTAGGCTACTAAACGCTCCTGGATCCAGATCATAAGAGGATATGTGAAAGCGCCCTTAATTAAAGGTCATTTTAAATTGAGCAGCCATAAACAGCGTTTATACCGTGAATGCGTTCCTCACAAGGTGGAATGGCGACAAAGCGCAATCGGATGTAATACCTGTCTAAATCTGTTAATTTATCCAACCACTCATATTTAAATTTTTTCCCTTTTTTTATTTTTGTTTTGAATTGACCCCAACCCTGCATGAAATATACATGAATTTTACCTTCGGTAAACTGCAGAGTCAGTGGCTCCTGCGTGTCATTTCTGAACGGGCAGGTTGGTGGAGTATCTTCAGTTGGTTTATTTGAGACTGAGATGGAAAAATATAATATTAAAGAATATGCTTTCAGAATATTATGTAGGCTACTGTCAGGGATAATTGTTACGCAAATTAAGGTGTTTTGTTTTAACTTGCAAAACTAACTACACAACATTCCTATGCAATGGCCAATTGTGTGTCACATTTTTATGTACTTTCTTTTTAATAGGCCTATGTCATTTTTACATGCTTGAATACATGATAACCTAATCATATAAATATAGTACATACATATTAAATTAATAATGATATATGACAAACATAATAGGCCTACATACTAATGTAAAACTATTTCAATTACTGGCTTTACCTTTTGGGATGTCAAATTGTTGAGCGCCCCATTCATGCTCCACAGAACAGACGTATTTGTTCCTGTACGTCTTCTCTTTATCAATGATGATCATACTGGTCGTCTGTCCTTCCTCCCTCTGCTCCAGCTGTTCCGTCTCTGCTTTGGACACCTCCATTCTTCCGCCGTTTGCATCCTCAATCTTCCATGAGATCTTGACCAAGTCTGGAAACATGTCTCTAGCCAGACATAGCAGGGTGGTCTTCCCATTCGACTCAGAGTTGGACGCTGGGTACACCGTCACTTTGGGTTTTCGTTGATTGCTGTCTAATTTTCAAGAGAAATAATACGATTTACAGACTTCTTTAAAGGGACATCACACACAAAATGAATCGTGATGTCCCACATTATTTGTTTTCTATCCAGCTGTACTATCTATATTCAAGTGAACAATTAATTACATTTTTCTCCTTAACAACTATACTTTATGGAATATATTATTTCAATGTAAATCATAACTTTCAATATCATTTAAAACGTAAGACTCTTAATTAAGTAAACGGTTCAACATTTTTGCTCTATGTCAAATTACTTTACATTTATATCATTAATTTAACTGAGGGTGTATATCTCTAAGAGTAGGGACATGCAATATTCTGTAAAATGTTCATATGGCTTCCTTGAAAATCAGAATTATCTATTGTACAGACTATTAACAAACTTTCAAATACTTAATTTTTTTCCCTAACATCGATTAATCATGAATAGTGCATATTTGCAGAGCAATACTGCAGATGTTTTCAAAATGATTTTGGATAGTGATTAGAGCTATAGATTAAATATGAATTATTAAGGACTACTGCTTTGTTTACCTGTTGAAAATCAGAGGAATGGATATCTTACCTGTCACATAAAGTGTCGTGCCAGAGCCAAATTCGAGCCTTCACAGTGAAAATTCCCTTCTCAAAAAGTAGTCTGCACTGTGAGGATAGCCTGGAGGGGTGGATGTGGGGGATGGGGGGTGGTGGGGGGTTGGTGGGGGTTTTCCGAGGTAGCTAGTCCCCCCCATCTTTAAATTTAGCATTTTTAATGGTTAATCCAAAAAATGTAAATGTTTCTCTGCATATCTAAGCATAACTCTTGAGCTTTAATATTTTTTTTTTTACAGAACTATTTATTATTATTATTATTATTATTTATTTCAACTTTATTTAACCAGGTAGACCTGTTGAGAACAAGTTCTCATTTACAGCTGCGACCTGGCCAAGATGAAGCAAAGCAATGTGACAAAAACAACAACACAGAGTTACACATGGGATATACAAACATACAGTCAATAACACAATAGAAAAATCTGTGTACAGTGCGTGCAAATGAAGTAAGAAGGTAAGACAATAAATAGGCCATAGTGGCAAAGTATTTACAATTTCACAATTAACACTGGAGTGATAGATGTGCAGAGGAGGATGTGCAAGTACAAATACTGGTGTGCAAAAGAGCAGAAAAACCAAAACATATATGGGGATGAGGTAGGTAGTTGGTTGGATGGGCTATTTACAGATGGGCTGTGTACAGCTGCAGCGATCGGTAAGCTGCTCTGACAGATGATGCTTAAAGTTAGTGAGGGAGATATCAGTCTCCAACTTCAGTGATTTTAGCAATTCGTTTCAGTCATTGGCAGCAGAGAAATGGAAGGAAAGGTGGCCAAAGGGGGTGTTGGCTTTGGGGATGACCAGCGAAATATACCTGCTGGAGCAATTGCTACAGGTGGGTGTTGCTATGGATATCAGTGAGCTAAAATAAGGCAGAGCTTTACTTAGCAAAGACTTATAGATGACCTGGAGCAAGTGGATTTGGCGACAAATATGTATAGACAACCAGCCAACGAGAGCATACAGGTCACAGTGGTGGGTAGAAAATGGGGCTTTGGTGACAAAACAGATGGCAGGTTGTTTGGAGGTTTGTTAACACAGAGTCGAAAGAAGGGCCAGATGTTTACAGAATGGTGTTGTCTGCGTAGAGGTGGATAAAATAATCACCCGCAGCAAGAGCACCATCATTGATATACACAGAAAAGAGTCGGCCCGAGAATTGAACCCTGTGGCACCCCATAGTGACTGCCAAAGTTCCGGACAACACTCCGATTTGACACACTAAACTGTTTCTGAGGAAAAGTTAGTGAACCAGGCGAGGCAGTCATTAGAGAAACCAAGGTTGTTTAGTCTGCCGATACGAATACGGTGATTGACAGAGTCGAAAGCCTTGGCCAGGTTGATGAAGACGGCTGCACAGTACTGTCTTTTATCGATGGCGGTTATGATATCGTTTAGGACCTTGAGCGTGGCTGAGGTGCAACTGTGACCAGCTCGGAAACCGAATTGCATAGCAGAGAAGGTACGGTGGGATTTGAAATGGTCGGTGATCCGTTTGTTACTTGGCTTTCGAAGACTTTAGAAAGGCAGGGCAGGATGGATATAGGTCTGTAACAGTTTGGGTCTAGAGTGTGTCGTGTCTTTGGCTATGCCAGATTAAGTGATATGACATGCTATTCTATAAAATCATTTCTCTGTAATTAATATTACCTGATTAAGCTAATCAGGTAAATAATTAAGTAGAAAGTCGGGGCACCATGAAATAACGTTTATAGAGCTGTTATCTTCCGAATAAACTCTTAAAGACCTAGTAATCTTTTACATGAATAGCAGTCAATATTTAATCGTCACCTTGTTTAGTCTCATCTGAAAGTTGTAAATTCTTGGTTATATTCATGAACCCTGGCTAACAAGTTGAATCAGCAATACAAAATTTGGTTTAATTATTTATTTACTAAATACCTAACTAATCACACAGAATTACATATACACAGAATGAATCATACTTTGATGGACCCGGTGAATGGAGACGATTTAGCGGCTGGTTACACAAAGGAAGGGGGGGGTATGAGTGAAAGAGTGCGAAGACTAAGGAACAAATGGAGAAGCTATGCTCTCGTAAATGCAGTATCTTATGCATTCTAAATTACCGCCCATTTGAAAAAGGAGAATGCAATAAATATTTACTCTGAGCTGCGCTTCGGTAGATTGGTTGTCGATGGAAGGCCGGTTTGTCCTTTGAAGAATGTCTCTTGGTGAACTGGAGCGTGGTAGAATGGATACTCTGTCCATCCTTTCCTAGCCCACGTTTAGCGGGCGGAGTGGGTAGCACTTCTTTAGTGAATAAGAGTTCAAAAGTTCATACCAAGTTGCCATACTTTAAGCTCATGCTATATTCTGGCTGGCATAGTCGAAATTCATCCTTCCGGCATGTAGGCCTTCACATTGAAATTCGATGCCAATTTCATTAGGTTCTTGCTGAGGTTGGCTTAGTTCTGTAGGTGGTCTTTGTCCTTTCAACGTGGGGATGGTAAGTCCTCACGTCCTTGGAACAGGTTATTATCAAATAAAATACAATTTTATTTGTCACATACCCATGGTTGGCAGATATTAATTTGAGTGTAGCGAAATGCTTGTGCTTCTAGTTCCGACCATGCAGTAATATCTAACAAGTAACCCTACCTAACAATTTCACAACAACTACCTTATACACACACAAGTGTAAAGGAATGAATAAGAATATGTACATAAAAATATATGAATGAGTGATGGCCGAACGGCATAGGCAAGATGCAGTAGATGGTATAAAGTACAGTATATACATATGAGATGAGTAATGTAGGGTATGTAAACATTACATAAAGTGGCATTGTTTAAAGTGGCTAGTGATACATTTATTACATAAATTTTTCCATTATTAAAGTGGCTAGAGTTGAGTCAGTATGTTGGCAGCAGCCCCTCAATGTTAGTGATGGTTGTTTAACAGTCTGATGGCCTTGAGATAAAAGCTGTTTTTCAGTCTCTCGGTCCCCGCTTTGATGCACCAGTACTGACCTCACATTCTGGATGATAGCGGGGTGAACAGGCAGTGGCTCGGGTGGTTGTTGTCCTTGATGATCTTTTTGGCCTTCCTGTGACATCGGGTGGTGTAGGTGTCCTGGAGGGCAGGTAGTTTGTCCCCGGTGATGCGTTGTGCAGACCTCACTAACTCACTACCAAGGATGCTCTCGATTGTGCATCTGTAAAAGTTTGTGAGTGTTTTTGGTGACAAGCCAAATTTCTTCAGCCTCCTGAGGTTGAAGAGGCGCTGCTGCGCCTTCTTCACCACGCTGTCTGTGTGGGTGGACCATTTCAGTTTGTCCGTGATGTGTACGCCGAGGAACTTAAAACTTCCCACCTTCTCCACTACTGTCCCATCGATGTGGATAGGGGGCTGCTCCCTCTGCTGTTTCCTGAAGTCCACGATCATCTCCTTTGTTTTGTTGACATTGAGTGTGAGGTTATTTTCCTGACACTACACTCTGAGGGCCCTCACCTCCTCCCTGTAGGCCGTCTCGTCGTTGTTGGTAATCAAGCCTACCACTGTAGTGTTGTCTGCAAACTTGATGAATAAGTTGGAGGCGTGCATGCCCACGCAGTCATGGGTGAACAGGGAGTACAGGAGAGGGCTGAGAACGCACCCTTGTGGGGCCCCAGTGTTGAGGATCAGCGGGGGTGGAGATGTTGTTACCTACCCTCACCACCTGGAAGTTCGGGACCAAGTTGCACAGGCCGGGGTCGAGACCCAGGGTCTGGAGCTTAATGACGAGTTTGGAGGGTACTATGTTGTTAAATGCTGAGCTGTAGTCTATGAACAGCATTCTTACATAGGTATTCCTCTTGTCCAGATGGGTTAGGGAAGTGTGCAGTGTGATTGCGATTGCGTCGTCTGTGGACCTATTGGGGCGGTAAGTAAATTGGAGTGGGTCTAGGGTGTCAGGTAGGGTGGAGGTGATATGGTCCTTGACTAGTCTCTCAAAGCACTTCATGATGACGGAAGTGAGTGCTACAGGGCGGTGGTCATTTAGCTCAGTTACCTTAGCTTTCTTGGGAACAGGAACAATAGTGGCCCTCTTGAAGCATGTGGGAACAGCAGACTGGGATAGGGATTGATTGAATATGTCCGTAAACACACCAGCCAACTGGTGTGCGCATGCTCTGAGGATGCAGCTGGAGATGCCGTCTGGGCCTGCAGCCTTGCGAGGGTTTACACGTTAAAATGTTTTATTCACGTTGGCTGCAGTGAGCCCTTTTAACATAGGACCGTCGCCCTAACATCCTCGGAACAGAAAGTTACATTTTTGTCAAGGGGCTTATGTAGGATTGGGAGAGAGGGCCGTGTTTCATAGTTTACAACCACGGTCTGTTCACATAGGCAGGGCCACTGAGTTGGCAGAGTTTACTCTATGACAAACCATTCTCTCATTAATAAGAGGCTAATTACGTTTCATCATTTCACAAATAGTTTCATATTTAAACATTTAAATTGCACAATAATTCCATGTGAATTTGATAACTATAATGTGTAGATTTTCCAAGATACAGTTTGTTGTCCTATCATCAGTAATCATGTCTCAGACGCCAACTGAACTGATATCATATTCATTAATTCCCAATGCATATTTTCAACTGGTTGAATTTATGTACAAATACCTAAGTTTTGTTCGTGCATACAGATCACTTATCCAAAGGCATAACGCGCGAGCGCAGAACGAGAGACGAAAAGTCAAAATGTTCCATTACCGTACTTAGAAGCATGTCAAACGCTGTTTAAAATCAATCTTTATGGTATTTTTAATGTAAAATTGCGACGATATTCCAACCGGACAATAGCATATTCATTCAAGAAGAAAAAGAAGGAACGGCGTACTCGTGTGACTGCGCATATCAAATCCCTTTGTTCCCAGGCAGACCACTCAGTAACTGAGCTCCTATTATCTGCCCAGTGACAGGAAAATGCTCAAACCACTTTCTGAAGGCTGTTGACAGCCAATGGAAGCCTTAGGAAGTGCAACGTCACCCCACAGACACTGTAACTTCGATAGAGAATCAAAAGAAGAACTACAATTCTCAGACTTTTCACTTCTTGCTTGGATTTTTCTCAGGTTTTTGCCTGCCATATGAGTTCTGTTATACTCACAGACACCATTCAAACAGTGTTAGAAACTTCAGAGTGTTTTCTATCCAAATCTACTAATAATATGCATATTCTTGTTTCTGGGCCAGAGAAGTAACCTGTTTAAATTGGGTACGTTTTTCATCCGGCCGTGAAAATACTGCCCCCTAGCCCAGACATTTTAATATTGACTTGCCTTGAACAGAAATCACAACACATCTTCCACATTGGTTAATCTGTATTTCACAGTCTTCTTGTTGTCATACCTTAAGAACATAAGTTAAGAAATCCTGGTATCCTCATTGGTCCAGTCTGCAAACTTGCTTTCATCTTTGATGATGAAGATGCAGTCTCCCTTCAGACACACCAAGTCTCCATCCTCCTCGAAGATAGAGTGGTAATGCACAGCTTCCAATCTTGGCCAGATGCTTTTCTCGCTCTTTTTGGCCTGGTTTATGCTCTATATCTGGATTACCCAAAACTCATGTCCAGCTCATTTCTATTGATTCAGCAAGTGTTCCTTAACGTTGATTCCGAAAAGCTCAAATAAAAAGTTTTGGACTTGAAAAATAAACTATAACCTAATTATTAGCTGTTTTCAGGTCAAATGTGCCTGTGGTAAGACAACACTTTTTTTTCTTTTTTTTCTTCAACCTTAGAAAAGAGAACCTGGTGATTGTTGGAACAAAAAAAAATATGAGTGAATGCTTTTGTTGTTATTTCCTCTCATATGGGTTCTCTTGAAATGTAACCAGAGGAACAAAAATTGACTGACATCTGTGAATCTCATGTGTTTGAAATGCTTTTGTTGTATTCTCCAATAATAAATAATAGTAATTTGTACAGTGCAACATGACATTTACATCTGAACCTAAATGATCTACATGGAAGCACTCTGGGAGGGATCGGCTTGTGTGTTTTTGTCTTAGCAAGGAGTTAGGCCTAGTAAACTATGACTGTGCTTTTGAAGACTTTGTAATAAATACATTGAATGTGTACTTTGAAGGGGTTAACCACTTCCCGCCCCTGGTCACAAATATCCCTGGACTTCTTCAATGGTCTACCCCCGTCTGATGGCAACACGGTTATCCTTACTGTGGTGGACCGATTTTCCAAAGCCGCCCACTTCATCCCTCTCCCCAAGCAATCCTCAGCCAAAGAGACAGCCCAGCTCATGGTGCAGCACGTCTTCCGGATCCATGGTCTTCCGGTGGACGTGGTCTCCGACCGGGGTCCTATGTTCAGGAAGGCATTCTGCACGCTCATTGGGTCGTCGGCCAGCCTCTCCTTCGGATCCCACCCCCAGTCTAACGGCCAGTCGTAGCGAGCCAATCAGGACCTGGAGACGACTCTTCGCTACCTGGTTTCCGCCAATCCCACCACCTGGAACCAGCAGCTTGTGTGGGTAGAGTAAGCCTGTAACACTCTCCCTTGCTCAGCCACTGGTCTCTCGCCTTTTGAGTGCTCCCTGGGATATCAGCCCCCGCTCTTCCCGGAGCTAGAGGACGAGGCATACCCTCGGCCTAGATGTCTGTCCGTCGCTGTCGCCATAACTGGAAGAGAGCCCGGTTGGCTCTTCTCAATACTATCTCCAGGTATTGATGACAGGCGGACCGCCACTGGACCCCGGCTCCCCATTACCATCTCGGGCAGAGGGTATGGCTGTCCATTCGGGATCTTCCTTTCCGGGTAGAGTCCCGCAAACTGTCCCCCTGTTTTATCAGCCCATATCCAAGATCCTTAGCCCCTCTGCTGTTCATCTTCTGTTGCCCCGTACCCTCAGTATACATCCCACTTTTCATGTGTCTAGGATTAAACTTATTTCTCACAACCCTTTGTCTCCTATTTCCAGGCCTACCCTTCTCCCCAATCTCATCGACAGGCCAACCGGGATACATTGTGAGGCACCACCTGAAGGTTCAGCCGCGGGGCAGGGTTGACTGGGAGGGTTATGGCCCAGGGGAGAGGTGCTGGGTTCCCCGCTAGGAACATCCTGGACTTAGCCCTCATCGCTGAGCTCCGTTGCTGGCATCCCGATCAACCAGGTATGTGGCGTCCAGGGGGGGGGGGGGTACTGTCACACCCTGATCTGTTTCACCTGTCTCTGTGCTTGTCTCCACCCCATCCAGGTGTCACCCATCTTCCCCATTATCCCATGTGTATTTATACTTGTGTTTTCTGTTGCCAGTTCTTCTTGTCTTGTCAGGTCTTACCAGTGTTCATTCATATATTTTTATGTACATATTCTTCATTCCTTTATGCTTGTGTGATTAAGGTAGTTGTTGTGAAATTGTTAGGTTAGATTACTCGTTGGTTATTACTGCATTGTCGGAACTAGAAGCACAAGCATTTCGCTACACTCGCATTAAGATCTGCTAACCATGTGTATGTGACAAATAAAATTTGATTTGTTCTTTCCCACCTTCCTCTTTCTCTAATTGTTTCCTAGTTTTTTCCCGTTTCTGACCATTCTGCCTGCCCTGACCCCAAGCCTGCTTGCCGTCCTGTACCTGCTTCACGCTGACCTAATTATGAATCTCTGCCTGCCCTGGCCACGAGCCTGCCTGCCATCCTGTACCTGTCTGACTCTGACCACGAACCTCTGCCTGCTCTCAACCTGCCCTTTGCCCGGCCCGTGTTTATAATAAATAATCTGAGAACTGTACTATCTGCCTCCCGTGTCTGCATCTGGTGCATATCCTTAGTTGGGATAACAATGTCTGGTTCCTCTTCGGGATAGGGGGCAGTATTTTCACGGCCGGATGAAAAATGTACCCAAATTAAACTGCTTGCTACTCGGGCCCAGAAGGTAGGATATGCATTTTATTAGTAGATTTGGATAGAACACACTGAAGTTTCTATAACTGTTTGAATGATGTCTGTGAGTATAACAGAACTCATATGGCAGGCAAAAACCTGAGAAAAATCCAACCAGGAAGTGGGAAATCTGAGGCTTGAAGTTTTTGAAATGATTCCCTATTCAATTTGTAGTTTTAACGGGGTCATGTTGCACTTCCTAAGGCTTCCACTAGATGTCAACAGTCTTTAGAACCTTGTTTCATGCTTTTACATTGAAAATGGAGCGAATAAGAGCTGGTGTAAACTGGTGTCCCAGGATAAGGCATGAGTTCAGTCACGCGCGCTGCCTTGGGAGCGAGCCGAGTTCATATTCATTCCTAAAGAGAACAGATTTGTCCGGTTGGAATTTTATTGAAGATTTATGTTAAAAACAACCGAAAGATTGATTCTATACATCGTTTGACATGTTTCTACAAACTGTAGTATAACTTTTTTGACTTTTCGTCTGGACTTAGTAAGCGCGCGTCTTCTGGATTTGTATAGTGAACCTAACGCGAACAAAATGGAGGTATTTGGATGTAAAGATAAACTTTATTGAACATTTATTGTGGAGCTGGGATTCCTGGGAGTGCATTCTGATGAAGATCATCAAAGGTAAGTGAATATTTATAATACTATTTCCTAGTTTTATTGACTCCAAGATGGCGGGTTTCTGTTTGGCTTGTTGTTGTTGTCTGAGCGCAGTACTCAGATTATTACAAAGTGTGCTTTCGCCGTGAAGCTTTTTTGAAATCTGACACAGCAGTTGCATTTTAAGGAGAAGTGTATCTATAATTCTGTGCATAACACGTGTATCTTATCAACGTTTATGATGAGTATTTCTGTAATATGTGTGCTCATTGTGCTCATTCACCGATAGTTTTGGAGGGAAAACATTTCTGAACATTATGCACCAATGTAAAATGGGGTTTTTGGATACGAATATGAACTTTATCGAGCAAAACATACATGTATTGTGTAACATGAAGTCCTATGAGTGCCATCTGATGAAGATCATCAAAGGTTAGTGCTTAATTTTAGCTGTATTTCTAGTTTTTGTGACACCTCTCCTTGCTTGGAAAATGGCTGTGTGGCTTTTCTTGTTTAGGTGCAGTCCTAACATAATCTAATGTTTTGCTTTCGCTGTAAAGCCTTTTTGAAATCGAACACTGTGGTTGGATTAAGGAGAATCTTATCTTTAAAATGGTGTATAATACTTGTATGTGTGAGAAATTTGAATTATGAGATTTTTGTTGTTTTGAATTTGGCGCTCTGATTTTTCACTAGCTGTTGTCAAAATCAATCCCGTTAACGGGATCTGAGCGGGAAGGGGTCTCTGAGAGGTTTTAACATGGTTTTACCTAAATCAGGGGTTCCTAATGTTGAAAGATATTGGGAGCAGTAGCATCATTTTTCAGTTCTTTATGATATCTTTCAAAAAAACTGCAGTAGAAAGGATTATCCACCCATACAGAGCAGCTTATGTTATAGGAGGCTTTACTATTCTTGGGTAGCGGAATTACTTTTATGCCCTCCAGGCTTGAGGTCATACACTTTCTAGTATGATTAGATTTTTTCAAAAAGTTTTTATTTAACCTTTATTTAACGAGGCAAGTCAGTTTGGTATAAAGGGATCTCGAGACAGGTGCAGGAATGCGTAACAGCGGTTTTTATCTACCTAAATTACAGCGTGCCATGTAAAGGAACAGGGACGAAGACCAAACAAACACGTATACAAAACACAGGGTTAAGACCGAAACAAAATAGAGAGCAGTACCTCGAATAAATACACAAGCGCACAATAATACCACACGGGGCGAGACCCGTAATCATCTGTGCAATACATGGCACGAAAGCCAAAACAACACAGTACAGGTACTCACACGACCAACGGACATTGGAACAATAATCGATCCCTCAATGGTGAACAGAGGGCACATTTATACAATACAAAATCAAAGATGAATGGGTACCAGGTGTGCGTAATGAACATAGTTCAGTTTCTAGAGGCTGGTGAAGTAGACCTCCGAAACTGCTGCATGGAATGAGCAACAGTACCGGAGGGATCCGTGACAGATGGCCTACATGTAAGGCACCCCAACCAAACCCTCTCCTAATCCGTACGATGCTGGGCCACAACCAATCATGGCAGGTTGTGTACAGCCCAGGATCGAACCCGGGTCTCTCGTGATTCCCACTAATACTGCAATGCAGTGCCTTATACCGCTGCGCCACTCGGGAGCCCCAAGAATGAAGATATGGCAAATAGGAGTGGCAATATCGTCCTCTATTATCCTAAGTAATTTTTCACCCAAGTTGTCAGACCCTGGTGGCTTGTCATTGTTGATAGACAACTATATTTTTTCACCTCTTCCACACTCACTTTACGGAATTCAAAATTACAATGCTTGTCTTCATAATTTGATCAGTTATACTTGGATGTGTAGTGTCAATGTTTGTTGCTGGCAAGCTTGATGAAGCTAGTCAATATTTAAATCATCCAGAAAATATACTTCTCTGTTGATATCACATACATTATCCAGATACTGACTATTAGCACTTGGTGGTCTATAGCAGCTTCCCACAAGAATGGGCTTTAGGTGAGGCAGATTAATCTGTAGCCATATTACTTCAACAGTATGTAATGTGAGATCCTCTCTAAGCTTTACAGGAATATGGATCTTAATATAAATGGCAACACCTCCACCATTGGCATTTCTGTATTTGCTGTAGATGTTACAACCATGTTTTGCTGCCACTGTATCATCAAATGTATTATCTAAGTGAGCTTCAGAGATTGTCAGGATATGAATGTCATCTGTTACTAGCAAATTATTGATTCACAAACATTGTTTCTTAACCTCTCTTGGGTAGGGGGCAGTATTTTCACGTCCGGATAAAAAACGTACCCGATTTAACCACTCTGGGCTACTCAACAGCCAGTTGAATCCCGTGGCGCGTTATTCAAATACCTTAGAAATGCTATTACTTCAATTTCTCAAACATATGACTATTTTACAGCATTTTAAAGACACGACTCTCATTAATCTAACCACACTGTCCGATTTCAAAAAGGCTTTACAACGAAAGCAAAACATTAGATTATGTCAGCAGAGTACCCAGCCAGAAATAATCAGACACCCATTTTTCAAGCTAGCATATAATGTCACATAAACCCAAACCACAGCTAAATGCAGCACTAACCTTTGATGATCTTCATCAGATGACAATCTTAGGACATTATGTTATACAATACATGCATGTCTGTTCAATCAAGTTCATATTTATATCAAAAACCAGCTTTTTACATTAGCAGGTGACTAGCATGTGACTAGCATTCCCACCGAACACTTCCGGTGAATTTACTAAATTACTCACGATAAACGTTCACAAAAAGCATAACAATTATTTTAAGAATTATAGATACAGAACTCCTCTATGCACTCGATATGTCCGATTTTAAAATAGCTTTTCGGTGAAAACACATTTTGCAATATTCTGAGTAGATAGCCCGGCATCACAGGGCTAGCTATTTAGACACCCAGCAAGTTTAGCATTCACCAAAGTCAGATTTACTATAAGAAAAATGTTATTACCTTTGCTGTCTTCGTCAGAATGCACTCCCAGGACTTCTACTTCAATAACAAATGTTGGTTTGGTCCCAAATAATCCATTGTTATATCCAAATAGCGGCGTTTTGTTCGTGCGTTCAAGACACTATCCGAAAGGGTAAATAAGGGTTACGAGCACGGCGCATTTCGTGACAAAGAAATTCTAAATATTCCATTACCGTACTTCGAAGCATGTCAACCGCTGTTTAAAATCGATTTTTATGCCATTTTTCTCGTAAAAAGCGATAATATTCCGACCGGCAAAGCCTGTTTACATTCAACGAGAGAGAAAGTAAAAGCATGGGATCCCCTCGTGCACGAGCCTTAGTCTAATGGCCCTCTGATCGGCCACTTTCCAAACGCGCTAATGTGTTTCAGCCTGGGGCTGCCTCGATATCATTCAGCTTTTTCCCGGGTTCTGAGAGCCTATGGGAGCCGTAGGAAGTGTCACGTTACAGCAAAGATCCTCAGTCTTCAATAAAAAGAGCCAAGATGAACAAGAACATGTCAGACAAGTCACTTCCTGTATGGAATATTCTCAGGTTTTGCCTGCCATATGAGTTCTGTTATACTCACAGACACCATTCAAACAGTTTTAGAAACTTTAGGGTGTTTTCTATCCAAAGCCAATAATTATATGCATATTCTAGTTACTGGGCAGGAGTAGTAAGCAGATTAAATTGGGTACGTTTTTTATCCGGCCGTGTAAATACTGCCCCTTAGCCCTAACAGGTTAATCTGGTTATTACTCCTGCCCAGAAACTAGAATATGCATATAATTGTTTGATTTGGATGGAAAACACCCTAAAGTTTCTAAAACTGTTTGAATTGTGTCTGAGAAGATTCTATACAGGAAGTGCCCTCTCTGACCATTTCTTGTCCTTCTATAGCCTCTTTATCAAAAACAGAGGATCTCTGCTGTAACGTGACATTTTCTAAGGCTCCCATAGGCTCTTAGAAGGTGCCAGAACGGGGAATGATGACTCTGCAGTCCCTGGCTGAAAAACAGTAGGGGTTTTGGATAGTGGTCGATCTGAGAACAATGACACGGGTGTGCGCGTGCACGTGAAGAGTCCATTTTCTTCTTTCAGTCTTTGAACGAAAACAACGTCTCCCGGTCTGAATATTATCGCTATTTTACGAGAAAAATCGCATAAAAATTGATTTTAGGGCTAGGGGGCAGTATTGAGAATTTTGAAAAAAATATGTGCCCATTTTTAACTGCCTCCTACACCAACTCAGAAGCTAGAATATGCATATTATTGTTCAGGTTTGGACAGAAAACACCCTAAAGTTTCTAAAACTGTTTGAATGGTGTCTGTAAGTATAACAGAACTCATATGGCAGTCAAAACCCTGAGACAAATTCTGACAGGAAGTGGATACCTGATGTGTTGAATTACCTTTAAGCCTATGCCATTGAAACACACAGGGGCTTATTAATCGTTGAGCACTTCCTATGGCTTCCACTAGATGTCACCAGTCTTTACAAAGTGTTTTGAGTCTTATACTGTGAGATCTGACCGAACAAGAGCCTTGGAACGGTGGTGGCCGATTAGACTCTGGCGCGCGAGTTCATGTTGGGTACTCTCGTTCCAATACGTTTTAAAAGAGAATGCAATCGTCCGCCTTGAATATTATTCATGTTCTGGTTAAAAAAGGCACTAATGATTTATGCTATACAACGTTTGACATGTTTGAACGAACGTAAATATTTTTTTCCCCCTCGTTCATGAAGAGAAGTCCGGCGGGCATAGATCATGTGCTAACAACATGGAGCTTTTTGGACATAAATTATGAGCTTTTTCGAACAAAACTACATTTGTTATGGAACTGGGATTCCTGGAAGTGACATCTGATGA
The DNA here is from genome assembly GCF_901001165.1 of Salmo trutta. NCBI lineage: Eukaryota > Metazoa > Chordata > Actinopteri > Salmoniformes > Salmonidae > Salmo > Salmo trutta. Next base: position 7,189,332 of record NC_042965.1, on the reverse strand, counting down.
AGAGAATCAAAGGTAATGGATTATTTACATAGTATTTTTGATTTTAGATCTCTCCAACATGGCGGTTAGTCTGTATCGGAAAGCGTATTTTTCTGGGCGCAGTGCTCAGATTATTGCAAAGTGTGATTTCCCAGTAAGGTTATTTTTAAATTCAAGAGATGTAAATCTATAATTCTTTGAATGACAATATAATATTTTACCAATGTTTTCGAATAGTAATTATTTAATTTGTTGTGCTGATTGACTGGCGGTTATTGGAGGGAAAAGATTTCCTCAACATCAACGCCATAGTAAAACGCTGTTTTTTTGAATATTTGACACTCCTAGGACATTATGTTATACATTACATGCATGTTTTGTTCAATCAAGTTCATATTTATATCAAAAAACAGCTTTTTACATTAGCATGTGACGTTTAGAACTAGCATACCCACCGAAACGTCCGGTGAATTTACTAAATTACTCACGATAAACGTTCACAAAAAACATAAAAATTATTTTAAGAATTATAGATACAGAACTCCTTTACGCAATCGCTATGTCCGATTTTAAAATAGCTATTCGGTGAAAGCACATTTTGCAATATTCTGAGTAGATAGCTCGCCATCACAGGCTAGCTATTTTGACACCCACCAAGTTTGGCCCTCACTAAAGTCAGATTTACTATAAGAAAAATTGCATTACCTTCGCTGTTCTTCGTCAGAATGCACTCCCAGGACTTCTACTTCAATAACAAATGTTGGTTTGGTTCCAAATAATCCAAATAGCGGCGTTTTGTTGTGCGTTCAAGACACTATCCGAAGGGTGACGAAGGGTTACGCGCCCGACACGTTTCATAACAAAGAATTTCAAAATATTCCATTACCGTACTTCGAAGCATGTCAAACGTTGTTTAAAATCAATTTTTATGCGATTTTTCTCGTAAAAATGCGATAATATTCCGACCGGGAAACCCTGTTTCCGTTCAAAGACTGAAAATAAAAACATGGTGTCGGCTCGTGCACGTGTCCCCAGTCTCATTGTTCTCAGATCGACCACTATCCAAATGCGCTACTGTTTTTCAGCCTGGGCCTGCAAAGGCATCATTCAACGTTTTGCCGCCTTCTGAGAGCCTATTGGAGCCGTAGGAAGTGTCACGTTACAGCAGAGATCCTCAGTTTTCAATAAAGAGAGTGTAGAAGGCCAAGAAATGGTCAGAGAGGGCGCTTCCTGTAAGGAATCTTCTCAGGTTTTGGCCTGCCAAATTAGTTCTGTTTTACTCACAGACACCATTCAAACAGTTTTAGAAACTTTAGGGTGTTTTCTATCCAAAGCTAATAATTATATGCATATTCTAGTTTCTGGGCAGGAGTAATAATCAGATAAAATCGGGTACGTTTTTTATCCGGCCGTGAAAATACTGCCCCCTATCCATAACAGGTTAACGAGAGTCTTGTCTTTAAAATGGTGTAAAATAGTCATATGTTTGAGAAATTGAAGTTATAGCATTTTTAAGGTTTTTGAATTTCGCGCCACTCGATTCCACTGGCTGTTGACTAGGTGGGACGATTTCGTCCCACATACCCGAGGCTACTTAAGTTAACACAGGCTATTTTTAGCACTTTTGTGGGAATCTTGATTGTTTTCATTGCTTTACTGGAAAGCTTAGCAGAAGTAGACACGCTCATGTAATTTATTTTAGTGCAGGGTGAGGATTTCCTACTAGGGCACACCGCCTCAGTGCCAACAGTATAACTCTGGTTCATAGGCACATCATTACTCATTTTTCAGTCATTGTCTCAACACAGCCTTATAATGCTGTGAAAGGGTCCAGGAACCCAAATTACTTCAATGGGTCCGGTCCTTACAAAACAAGCTTTGTTTCTAGAAGGTATAAATATGGTCAATAAATTTGACACCCACAGAGCTGCAATCCCCTCTCTCCACTGGGATACTCTGCCTCAAACCCTATTACAGGGGCTAAGTCACTGGCTTACTGGTGCTCTTCCATGCCATCCCTAGGAGGGGTATGTCACTTGAGTGGGTTGAGTCACTGACGTGATCTTCCTGTCCTGGTTGGCGCCCCGCCTTTGGTTGTGCCGTGGGGGAGATCTTTGTGGGCTATACTCGGCCTTGTCTCAGGATGGTAAGTTCGTGGTTGGAGATATCCCTCTAGTGGTGTGTGTGCTTTGGCAAAGTGGGTGGGGTTATATCCTGCCTGTTTGGCCTGTCCGGGGGTATCGTCGGACGGAGCCATAGTGTCTCCCGACCCCTCCTGTCTCAGCCTCCAGTATTTATGCTGCAATAGTTTATGTGTCAGGGGTATTTCTCCTGTCTTATCCGGTGTCCTGTGTGAATTTAAGTATGCTCTCTCTAATTCTCTCTCTTTCTTTCTCTCTCTCAGAGGACCTGAGCCCTAGGACCATGCATCAGGACTACCTGGCCTGATGACTCCTTTCTGTCCCCAGTTCACCTGGTCATGCTGCTGCTCCAGTTTTAACTGTTCTGCCTGCGGCTATGGAACCCTGACCTGTTCACCGGACGTGCTACCTGTCCCAGACCTGGGGTTTTCAACTCTCAGAGACAGCAGGAGCGGTAGTGATACTCTGAATGATCGGCTATGAAAAGCTAACTGACATTTACACCTGAGGTGCTGACCTGTTTCACACTCTACAACCACTGTGATTATTATTATTTGACCCTGCTGGTCATCTATGAACATTTTAACATCTTGGGCTTGTTCTGTTATAATCTCCACCTGGCACAGCCAGAAGAGGACTGGCCACCCCTCATAGCCTGGTTCCTCTAGGTTTCTTCGTAGGTTCTGGCCTTTCTATTGAGTTTTTCCTAGCCACTATGCTTCTACACCTGCATTGCTTGCTGTTTGGGGTTTTAGGCTGGGTTTCTGTACATCACTTTGTGACATCAGCTGATGTAATAAAGGCTTTATAAATACATTTGATTGATTGATTGATTGAAAAGTCACGTAGTGTCACAGTATCCACAGAAGGTGGTGCCCCTCCCCGGTCGGGCGGCGCTCGGTGGTCGTCGTCGCCGGCCTACTAGCTGCCACCGATCTATGTTTCTGTGTTGTTTGGTTTTATCTGTCTAGGTGTGCACCTGTTCCTTGTTTGTAATTAGTGTGGGGGTATTTAGTTTGTCCTTTTTGTTCAGGTATTCGTGCGGGATTGTTTTGTGTCTTTACGAAGGGCTGTTCGTATTTACGCTGCCTGTTAGTTCAGCGTTTTGGTGGAGCTGTCAATTTATTATTGCCGGGTTGCGCCTCGTTCGCTTTATTGTTTTGGAGCTGTGCTCCTGTCGGGTGTTTAGGCGCACCCAGTATTACGACTGCCTATTTCTCCATACGGTGTTAATAAACATCTGTGTTTTTGGACCTCCGTCTCCTGCCCTTGACTCTGACCCTTCCTGCAACACTGATAGCCGGGACACGTAGCCAGAAGACTAAAAGCCTGCCGAAACGTTCAGTGGCAGATTTATTGAGGGCACAGGGCCAGATATTATTGGGAGCTTGTTCTTGTCAAGTAGAGACCCAATCAGTTCTTATGTCATTGAATCCCACATGAACTATGATAGATTCAATTTCCCGATGTAGGTTTAAAATATTTGGCAGCAGCATATTTATGTCCTGTACTCGTGCTCCTGGAGAGCGCAACGTTTTTACTCCAAGGACTAAGGCATTTCTCACCATTGAACTGTCCAATACAAGACCAATTAGTGGAAAAAATATACGAATTTATCTGCTTTTGTAAATGCAGCCATTGTCGCTCAGCATAAGACCATATAGAACAGGGGTCTCCAACCTTGTTCCTGGAGAGCTATCCTCCTGTAGGTTTTCGCTCCAACCCCAGTTTTAACTAACCTGGTTCAGCTTATCAAACAGCTAATTTTTAGAATCAGGTGTGCTAGATTAGGGTTGGACTGAAAACCTACAGGACGGTAGCTCTCCAGGAACAGCATTTGAGTGCCCTGATGTAGAACCACCATAAAATAAATATGGATATTTTCTATCAATCTTCAACATTTGTCTGACCTTATGGATTCACAGAAGACATTGGTATAAGATGTACAGGGCTCTGTAGCATCAAACATATGCTAGACATTCAGATATCCAAAGAATGTTTGTTTGTCAAAATCTAAAATACCGGGGGGTGAACACTATTTAATAAAAAAAAATCTTTTTGGGGGCAGAAATGCCTTCTGGAACATGTGAACTTTCATGTGCCATCTGTAAATATGAATAATATGAATAGTTTGTTTAGCCGAAGAGAAAGCAGGAACCTACCAGCTAGCCATGATTGGCTGAGATAATGGATGGGCTGGAAATGCATAGAGATGAGTTTGGATTGGTCTTGTACCACACTTCTGTCTATAATATGAGCTGCTCAGTATGTTTAGATAATACTTGCTACTGCTGCTTTTTTGAAAGATATCATGTAGAACTGCAAAAGTGTTGCTACTGCTCTCAACAACATTACTGCCCTGAATTTAGTAGGCGCTATCGACAAAGATCAGCAGGAAAAAGTTGTGATGGGCTACTTTCTGGAGGACAATCGTGCCATGCTGAATCTGACTCTGAAAATGAATCAGACGATGAGGAAATCCCTGATTTAGATAAAGACATTTTCATTGAACCAGACATTTTAGAGTCTTCTAATGACAGCGATGGGGAAGAAACGGCGATCAACGGTGTTGTTACGGAAGAAGTTGACCGAGTTTTGAAATCAGTGGAATGCCCGATGGAAGCAGAGACTGATAAGTAAATGGAGAAAATTCTGCCGTTTGATTGCAAATGTAGAGGGAGTCGAAAAGAGAACAAGGAAGGCTGTTGTATAAAACACCAGTCTCTGGATTACATCTTCAAACTAAGGGCAACCATGGCATTCGTGACATAGGGAGAAGCGTATGGTGAAAGTAACATACAGAGTAATAGTATGTGTAGTACAGTTAAGTGTCTACGAGTGTGTCTCAGGTGTAGACACACACAAGTGCAGAGAACTGTAGCTACAGATTGTTACACCAGATAATGTGATTCACCTAAATATTGTTGCCGACATGTCTATTTCAGGTCTTCTCTCATTGATTGAGACAGGTGTTTGTCCACCCCAAAGTGCTGCATGTCATGATGACAGAGACCTGTCTCGATCAATGATTGAGAAGACTTGAAATAGATGCGATGGCAGCGCACATATTGTTGGATTACTTTATGAAGCAAAAAAGTATTTATTTTAATAAAGGAGCATTTTCTAAATTCAAACTGACCTCCTGAAACTGGACACGTACATTTTATGAGACTCCTGTTTTCTGGAATTGAGGACGAGGATGGCATCTCTAAGGTTGGTCTAAAACTCTGAGCTACACCAAACAGTACCTATCCTGTAACCAAAAATCTTTATTTGAATCACATTATATGGTGTGACAATCTGTAATCAGCAGACGATGGGAGAGGTGGTCATGATGAAAGTGCCATTCCAAAGAAACATACAGTAAGTTCAGAGAATAGCAAAGCCGTGGGAAGAGTGTTCTCATAATCAAACTACCATTCATCTCCTCATGAGTCATCTGCTTGAAATCCAGCATAATGTCTAATCCCTTGGGAGGGATACAGTTCACGGACACGGTTCTGCTACAATGACAGAAGCAGGCAAAGGAGTCATGTTTCTGTATCTAGAACAGTGGAGGCTGCTGGTGGGAGGACGGCTCATCATTTTTTGGTGCAAATATATAGATTTTTTTTTAAACAGAAATATCATATATTCATAAGTATTCAGACCCTTTGCTATGAGACTCAAAATTGAGTTCAGATGCATCCTGTTTCCATTGATCATTCTTGAGATCTTTCTACAACTTAATTTGAGTCTACCTGTGGTAAATTCAATTGATTAGACATGATTTGGAATGGCACACACATGTCTATAGAAGGTCCCACAGTTGACAGTGCATGTCAGACCAAAAATCAAGCCATGAGATCGAAAGAATTGTCCGTAGAGCTCAGAGACATACATGATTGTGTCAAGGCACAGATCTGAGGAACGGTACCAAAAAATGTATGCATCATTGGAACCACCAAGACTACAAGACTTCCTAGATCTGTCTGCCTGGCCAAACTGAGCAATCAGGGGACAAGGGCCTTGGTCAGGAAGGTGACCAAGAACCCAATGGTCACTACAACAGAACTTCAGAGTTCCTCTGTGGAGATGGGAGAACCTTCCAGAAGGACAACTATCTCTACAGCACGCCACCATCAGGCCTTTATGGTAGAGTGGCCAGATGGAAGCCACTGCTCAGTTAAATACACATGACAGCCTGCTTGGAATTTGCCAAAAAGGCACCTAAAGGACTCTCAGGCAATGAGAAAGAAGATTCGCTGGCCTGGTGAAACCAAGATTGAACTCTTTGGCCTGAATGCGAAGCTACACGTCTGGAGGAAAAAACTGGCACCATCCCTACGGTGATGCATGTTGTTGGCAGCATCATGCTGTGGGAATCGAGGGAACGATAAACGGAGCGAAGTACAGAGAGATCCTTGATGAAAACCTGCTCTAGAGCGCTCAGATCCTCAGACTGGGGCAAAGGTTCACCTTCCAACAGGACAGAGCTTGAGAGGATCTACAGAGAAGAATGGGAGAAACTCCCCAAATACAGGTGTGGCAAGCTTGTAGCGTCATACCGACAAAAGACTCGAGGCTGTAATCGCAGCCAAATGTGCTTCAAGAAAGTACTGCGTAAAGGGTCTGAATAGATATGTGATATTTCAGAAGTTTTTTTATACATTTGCAAACATTTCCAAAAAACAGTCTTATTTTGTCATTATGGGGTATTGTGTTTAGATTGAGGCAAAAAAACGATTTAACCTTATCACACGTACCAACAAACGGGTGTGATCGTTCTACAGTGTATGATCAAATTGGTTTGATTAGAATGCTTATTTAGAACATCCCGTTTCGATTGATGCAACAGTCAGCATTTGAGCTAGCCACGTTGTTGACTTTCACAGAAACATTTTTCACAAACACAGTCCTTACAAATGTAGGCTACATTAGAGCTAGCGCTAACTGAGGAAAGATTGATGTAACACAAGCGGTAATATTTAGAGAACTCTCGGCTGACAGAAACCACAACATGAATTAGCTAATAGAAATGACTATTTATAATTCATCACATCACGGTTGAGCTCAACATTGATTGAAATAATTTAGTATTTTTTTTTTCTAGAAATCCAAAGTAATCCGACGAAGGGTAGTTTGTGCATGCCGCCATGTTTGTTTTTTTGTGTCAACCAAAGATAAGAGGAGACAAGATGAGTTTGGTCTGTTTGTATTATGTATGTTTAAGGGGGGGTGTTGTCTACTTGTCACTTCCCTTCATTCACCTCCGGAAGTTTACTCAAATAAGTGAACAATTCCTTCACCTCGTTATAACATCTTTGGTCTGACAGACATTTATCTGACACCCAGAATGCATTGTATAATGTCAACAAACATGGCGCCACACATAGCTGGCAAATAGCTTCGCATTAGCTCATTATAATCAGTACAACAAAATACCCCAAAACTATTTTACACACATCATAGGTGTCAATTAAAAGCTATTCAATGATCGGAATGCATTATTTGTGACTAGTACTTGAAAACATGTGAATAAAACTGTAAATACATTATACTCCATCCATCCATCCATCCATCCATCCATCCATCCATACATACATACATACATACATACATACAGTAGAAACGACAACACAATATACAAACACACACATGTCCAAAGTTATTATTTGTAAAGAAAACAACAATGCAATAATGCGAGCGCCAGCCAGAAAATCTGCCAATTCGTGGAAAACTGTGCAAATGTATGCATACTTGATGTGCGAAAATAAGGGAGAAGTGCTCTCCTCAAAGAGAGATGTTTTGTCCGGCTCAGTAAAGCTTCAAACATAAATTGTCCGCAACACTGAAATGGGCTTCTTCTACAGTATGTCAATTAATGAGGACATGGAACACACCTCAATTCAAACTGTTGTTAGGACATACAACTTATTAGAAAATAATTAGAAATTGACAAGTTGAAACATAGCCTATATATAATTATCAGGCTGCGTGTGTTAACTGTCCTATTGCGTAACAATGACATGTTGGAACAGTGAGTGCATTCTGACATCATGTGCATAAAAAACAACTCATGCCGGGGCAACCGTTAGAGATATTTGGAACTCAAGTATGAAAAGTTTAATCAATTTTAGAATAAGGCTGTAATGTAACAAAATATGGAAAAAGTCAACGGGTCGGAATTCACCAAGTATCAATCTATTCAATATGGAACAAGATATACCAGCAGCAGATATTAACTGGAGTACTGGTCCAATACTATATTCTCATCAAGAAACCCAAATCAGCCACAATACTTTTGCCCATATGAGTTATGCGACTCCAAAACTTATTCAGATGAACATAAACTGAACCCATGTCTGTATGCTCTTCCCCAGGATACTTCTGGCACATTCATTCATATGGACTGGGAGTGCCCAGAGGTCTTCTCCTTTTGGAAATCTGTGGCTTCATCATTATCAGGCATTTTGTCTAAACAAATCAAATTTATTTCAAATCAAATGTATTTATATAGCCCTTCTTACATCAGCTGATATCTCAAAGTGCTGTACAGAAACCCAGCCTAAAACCCCAAACAGCAAGCAATGCAGGTGTAGAAGCACGGTGGCTAGGAAAAACTCCCTAGAAAGGCCAAAACCTAGGAAGAAACCTAGAGAGGAACCAGGCTATGAGGGGTGGCCTGTCCTCTTCTGGCTATCCCGGGTGGAGATTATAACAGCACATGGCCAAGATATTCAAATGTTCATAAATGACCAGCATGGTCAAATAATAATAATCATAGTAGTTGTCAAGGGTGTAACAAGTCAGCAACTCAAGAGTAAGTGTCAGTTGGCTTTTTCATAGCCGATCTTTGAGAGTATCTCTACCGCTCCTGCTGTCTCTAGAGAGTTGAAAACAGCAGGTCTGGGACAGGTAGCACGTCCGGGGAACAGGTCAGGGTTCCAGCAGGTCTGGGACAGGTAGCACGTCCGGTGAACAGGTCAGGGTTCCAGCAGGTCTGGGACAGCAGGTCTGGGACAGGTAGCATGTCCGGTGAACAGGTCAGGGTTCCATAGCCGCAGGCAGAACAGTTGAAACTGGAGCAGCAGCACGGCCGGGTGGACTGGGGACAGCAAGGATTCATCATGCCAGGTAGTCCTGAGGCATGGTCCTAGGGCTCAGGTCCTCCGAGAGAGAGAAAGAGAGAAGGAGAGAATTAGAGAGAGCATATTTAAATTCATACAGGACACCGGATAAGACAAGAGAAATACTCCAGATGTAACAGACTGACCCTAGACCCCCGACACATAAACTACTGCAGCATAAATACTGTAGGCTGAGACAGGAGGGGTCTGGAGACACTGTGGCCCCATCCAATGAAACCCCCGGACAGGGCCAAACAGGCAGGATATAACCCTACCCACTTTGCCAAAGCACAGCCCCCACACCACTGGAGGGATACCTCCAACCACCAACCTACCATCCTGAGATGGCCGAGTATAGCCCACAAATATCTCCGCCATGGCACAACCCAAGGGCGGGGCGCCAACCCAGACAGGAAGACCACGTCAGTGACTCAACCCACTCAAGTGACGCACCCCTCCCAGGGACGGCATGGAAGAACACCAGTAAGCCAGTGACTCAGCCCCTGTAATAGGGTTAGAGGCAGAGAATCCCAGTGGAGAAAGGGGAACCGGCCAGGCAGAGACAGCAAGGGTAGTTCGTTGCTCCAGCCTTTCCGTTCACCTTCACACCCCTGGGCCAGACTACACTTAATCGTAGGACCTACTGAATGAAATAATCTTATTAAATACTTTTTTCTTTACATAGTTGAATGTGCTGACAACAAAATCACAAAAATAATCAATGGAAATCCAATGTATCAACCCATGGACGTCTGGATTTGGAGTCACACTCAAAATTAAAGTGGAAAACCACACTACAGGCTGATCCAACTTTGATGTAATGTCCTTAAAACAAGTCAAAATGAGGCTCAGCAGTGTGTGTGGCCTCCACGTGCCTGTCTGACCTCCCTACAACGCCTGGGCATGCTCCTGATGAGGTGGCGGATGGTCTCCTGAGGGATCTCCTCCCAGACCTGGACTAAAGCATCCGCCAACTCCTGGACAGTCTGTGGTGCAACGTGGCGTTGGTGGATGGAGCGAGACATGATGTCCCAGATGTGCTCAATTGGATTCAGGTCTGGGGAACGGGCGGGCCAGTCCATAGCATCAATGCCTTCCTCTTGCAGGAACTGCTGACACACTCCAGCCACATGAGGTCTAGCATTGTCTTGCATTAGGAGGAACCCAGGGCCAACCGCACCAGCATATGGTCTCACAAGGGGTCTGAGGATCTCATCTCGGTACCTAATGGCAGTCAGGCTACCTCTGGCGAGCACATGGAGGGCTGTGCGGCCCCCCAAAGAAATGCCACCCCACACCATGACTGACCCACCGCCAAACCGGTCATGCTGGAGGATGTTGCAGGCAGCAGAACCTTCTCCACGGAGTCTCCAGACTCTGTCACGTCTGTCACATGTGCTCAGTGTGAACCTGCTTTCATCTGTGAAGAGCACAGGGCGCCAGTGGCAAATTTGCCAATCTTGGTGTTCTCTGGCAAATGCCAAAGGTCCAGCAGGGTGTTGGGCTGTAAGCACAACCCCCACCTGTGGACGTCGGGCCCTCATACCACCCTCATGGAGTCTGTTTCTGACCGTTTGACCAGACACATGCACATTTGTGGCCTGCTGGAGGTCATTTTGCAAGGCTTTGGCAATGCTTCTCCTGCTCCTCCTTGCACAAAGGTGGAGGTGCCGATCCTGCTGCTGGGTTGTTGCCCTCCTACGGCCTCCTCCACATCTCCTGATGTACTGGCCTGTCTCCTGGTAGCGCCTCCATGCTCTGGACACTACGCTGAACAAGAACATGTCAGACAAGTCACTTCCTGTATGGAATATTCTCAGGTTTTGCCTGCCATATGAGTTCTGTTATACTCACAGACACCATTCAAACAGTTTTAGAAACTTTAGGGTGTTTTCTATCCAAAGCCAATAATTATATGCATATTCTAGTTACTGGGCAGGAGTAGTAAGCAGATTAAATTGGGTACGTTTTTTATCCGGCCGTGTAAATACTGCCCCTTAGCCCTAACAGGTTAATCTGGTTATTACTCCTGCCCAGAAACTAGAATATGCATATAATTGTTTGATTTGGATGGAAAACACCCTAAAGTTTCTAAAACTGTTTGAATTGTGTCTGAGAAGATTCTATACAGGAAGTGCCCTCTCTGACCATTTCTTGTCCTTCTATAGCCTCTTTATCAAAAACAGAGGATCTCTGCTGTAACGTGACATTTTCTAAGGCTCCCATAGGCTCTTAGAAGGTGCCAGAACGGGGAATGATGACTCTGCAGTCCCTGGCTGAAAAACAGTAGGGGTTTTGGATAGTGGTCGATCTGAGAACAATGACACGGGTGTGCGCGTGCACGTGAAGAGTCCATTTTCTTCTTTCAGTCTTTGAACGAAAACAACGTCTCCCGGTCTGAATATTATCGCTATTTTACGAGAAAAATCGCATAAAAATTGATTTTAGGGCTAGGGGGCAGTATTGAGAATTTTGAAAAAAATATGTGCCCATTTTTAACTGCCTCCTACACCAACTCAGAAGCTAGAATATGCATATTATTGTTCAGGTTTGGACAGAAAACACCCTAAAGTTTCTAAAACTGTTTGAATGGTGTCTGTAAGTATAACAGAACTCATATGGCAGTCAAAACCCTGAGACAAATTCTGACAGGAAGTGGATACCTGATGTGTTGAATTACCTTTAAGCCTATGCCATTGAAACACACAGGGGCTTATTAATCGTTGAGCACTTCCTATGGCTTCCACTAGATGTCACCAGTCTTTACAAAGTGTTTTGAGTCTTATACTGTGAGATCTGACCGAACAAGAGCCTTGGAACGGTGGTGGCCGATTAGACTCTGGCGCGCGAGTTCATGTTGGGTACTCTCGTTCCAATACGTTTTAAAAGAGAATGCAATCGTCCGCCTTGAATATTATTCATGTTCTGGTTAAAAAAGGCACTAATGATTTATGCTATACAACGTTTGACATGTTTGAACGAACGTAAATATTTTTTTCCCCCTCGTTCATGAAGAGAAGTCCGGCGGGCATAGATCATGTGCTAACAACATGGAGCTTTTTGGACATAAATTATGAGCTTTTTCGAACAAAACTACATTTGTTATGGAACTGGGATTCCTGGAAGTGACATCTGATGAAGAGAATCAAAGGTAATGGATTATTTACATAGTATTTTTGATTTTAGATCTCTCCAACATGGCGGTTAGTCTGTATCGGAAAGCGTATTTTTCTGGGCGCAGTGCTCAGATTATTGCAAAGTGTGATTTCCCAGTAAGGTTATTTTTAAATTCAAGAGATGTAAATCTATAATTCTTTGAATGACAATATAATATTTTACCAATGTTTTCGAATAGTAATTATTTAATTTGTTGTGCTGATTGACTGGCGGTTATTGGAGGGAAAAGATTTCCTCAACATCAACGCCATAGTAAAACGCTGTTTTTTTGAATATTTGACACTCCTAGGACATTATGTTATACATTACATGCATGTTTTGTTCAATCAAGTTCATATTTATATCAAAAAACAGCTTTTTACATTAGCATGTGACGTTTAGAACTAGCATACCCACCGAAACGTCCGGTGAATTTACTAAATTACTCACGATAAACGTTCACAAAAAACATAAAAATTATTTTAAGAATTATAGATACAGAACTCCTTTACGCAATCGCTATGTCCGATTTTAAAATAGCTATTCGGTGAAAGCACATTTTGCAATATTCTGAGTAGATAGCTCGCCATCACAGGCTAGCTATTTTGACACCCACCAAGTTTGGCCCTCACTAAAGTCAGATTTACTATAAGAAAAATTGCATTACCTTCGCTGTTCTTCGTCAGAATGCACTCCCAGGACTTCTACTTCAATAACAAATGTTGGTTTGGTTCCAAATAATCCAAATAGCGGCGTTTTGTTGTGCGTTCAAGACACTATCCGAAGGGTGACGAAGGGTTACGCGCCCGACACGTTTCATAACAAAGAATTTCAAAATATTCCATTACCGTACTTCGAAGCATGTCAAACGTTGTTTAAAATCAATTTTTATGCGATTTTTCTCGTAAAAATGCGATAATATTCCGACCGGGAAACCCTGTTTCCGTTCAAAGACTGAAAATAAAAACATGGTGTCGGCTCGTGCACGTGTCCCCAGTCTCATTGTTCTCAGATCGACCACTATCCAAATGCGCTACTGTTTTTCAGCCTGGGCCTGCAAAGGCATCATTCAACGTTTTGCCGCCTTCTGAGAGCCTATTGGAGCCGTAGGAAGTGTCACGTTACAGCAGAGATCCTCAGTTTTCAATAAAGAGAGTGTAGAAGGCCAAGAAATGGTCAGAGAGGGCGCTTCCTGTAAGGAATCTTCTCAGGTTTTGGCCTGCCAAATTAGTTCTGTTTTACTCACAGACACCATTCAAACAGTTTTAGAAACTTTAGGGTGTTTTCTATCCAAAGCTAATAATTATATGCATATTCTAGTTTCTGGGCAGGAGTAATAATCAGATAAAATCGGGTACGTTTTTTATCCGGCCGTGAAAATACTGCCCCCTATCCATAACAGGTTAACGAGAGTCTTGTCTTTAAAATGGTGTAAAATAGTCATATGTTTGAGAAATTGAAGTTATAGCATTTTTAAGGTTTTTGAATTTCGCGCCACTCGATTCCACTGGCTGTTGACTAGGTGGGACGATTTCGTCCCACATACCCGAGGCTACTTAAGTTAACACAGGCTATTTTTAGCACTTTTGTGGGAATCTTGATTGTTTTCATTGCTTTACTGGAAAGCTTAGCAGAAGTAGACACGCTCATGTAATTTATTTTAGTGCAGGGTGAGGATTTCCTACTAGGGCACACCGCCTCAGTGCCAACAGTATAACTCTGGTTCATAGGCACATCATTACTCATTTTTCAGTCATTGTCTCAACACAGCCTTATAATGCTGTGAAAGGGTCCAGGAACCCAAATTACTTCAATGGGTCCGGTCCTTACAAAACAAGCTTTGTTTCTAGAAGGTATAAATATGGTCAATAAATTTGACACCCACAGAGCTGCAATCCCCTCTCTCCACTGGGATACTCTGCCTCAAACCCTATTACAGGGGCTAAGTCACTGGCTTACTGGTGCTCTTCCATGCCATCCCTAGGAGGGGTATGTCACTTGAGTGGGTTGAGTCACTGACGTGATCTTCCTGTCCTGGTTGGCGCCCCGCCTTTGGTTGTGCCGTGGGGGAGATCTTTGTGGGCTATACTCGGCCTTGTCTCAGGATGGTAAGTTCGTGGTTGGAGATATCCCTCTAGTGGTGTGTGTGCTTTGGCAAAGTGGGTGGGGTTATATCCTGCCTGTTTGGCCTGTCCGGGGGTATCGTCGGACGGAGCCATAGTGTCTCCCGACCCCTCCTGTCTCAGCCTCCAGTATTTATGCTGCAATAGTTTATGTGTCAGGGGTATTTCTCCTGTCTTATCCGGTGTCCTGTGTGAATTTAAGTATGCTCTCTCTAATTCTCTCTCTTTCTTTCTCTCTCTCAGAGGACCTGAGCCCTAGGACCATGCATCAGGACTACCTGGCCTGATGACTCCTTTCTGTCCCCAGTTCACCTGGTCATGCTGCTGCTCCAGTTTTAACTGTTCTGCCTGCGGCTATGGAACCCTGACCTGTTCACCGGACGTGCTACCTGTCCCAGACCTGGGGTTTTCAACTCTCAGAGACAGCAGGAGCGGTAGTGATACTCTGAATGATCGGCTATGAAAAGCTAACTGACATTTACACCTGAGGTGCTGACCTGTTTCACACTCTACAACCACTGTGATTATTATTATTTGACCCTGCTGGTCATCTATGAACATTTTAACATCTTGGGCTTGTTCTGTTATAATCTCCACCTGGCACAGCCAGAAGAGGACTGGCCACCCCTCATAGCCTGGTTCCTCTAGGTTTCTTCGTAGGTTCTGGCCTTTCTATTGAGTTTTTCCTAGCCACTATGCTTCTACACCTGCATTGCTTGCTGTTTGGGGTTTTAGGCTGGGTTTCTGTACATCACTTTGTGACATCAGCTGATGTAATAAAGGCTTTATAAATACATTTGATTGATTGATTGATTGAAAAGTCACGTAGTGTCACAGTATCCACAGAAGGTGGTGCCCCTCCCCGGTCGGGCGGCGCTCGGTGGTCGTCGTCGCCGGCCTACTAGCTGCCACCGATCTATGTTTCTGTGTTGTTTGGTTTTATCTGTCTAGGTGTGCACCTGTTCCTTGTTTGTAATTAGTGTGGGGGTATTTAGTTTGTCCTTTTTGTTCAGGTATTCGTGCGGGATTGTTTTGTGTCTTTACGAAGGGCTGTTCGTATTTACGCTGCCTGTTAGTTCAGCGTTTTGGTGGAGCTGTCAATTTATTATTGCCGGGTTGCGCCTCGTTCGCTTTATTGTTTTGGAGCTGTGCTCCTGTCGGGTGTTTAGGCGCACCCAGTATTACGACTGCCTATTTCTCCATACGGTGTTAATAAACATCTGTGTTTTTGGACCTCCGTCTCCTGCCCTTGACTCTGACCCTTCCTGCAACACTGATAGCCGGGACACGTAGCCAGAAGACTAAAAGCCTGCCGAAACGTTCAGTGGCAGATTTATTGAGGGCACAGGGCCAGATATTATTGGGAGCTTGTTCTTGTCAAGTAGAGACCCAATCAGTTCTTATGTCATTGAATCCCACATGAACTATGATAGATTCAATTTCCCGATGTAGGTTTAAAATATTTGGCAGCAGCATATTTATGTCCTGTACTCGTGCTCCTGGAGAGCGCAACGTTTTTACTCCAAGGACTAAGGCATTTCTCACCATTGAACTGTCCAATACAAGACCAATTAGTGGAAAAAATATACGAATTTATCTGCTTTTGTAAATGCAGCCATTGTCGCTCAGCATAAGACCATATAGAACAGGGGTCTCCAACCTTGTTCCTGGAGAGCTATCCTCCTGTAGGTTTTCGCTCCAACCCCAGTTTTAACTAACCTGGTTCAGCTTATCAAACAGCTAATTTTTAGAATCAGGTGTGCTAGATTAGGGTTGGACTGAAAACCTACAGGACGGTAGCTCTCCAGGAACAGCATTTGAGTGCCCTGATGTAGAACCACCATAAAATAAATATGGATATTTTCTATCAATCTTCAACATTTGTCTGACCTTATGGATTCACAGAAGACATTGGTATAAGATGTACAGGGCTCTGTAGCATCAAACATATGCTAGACATTCAGATATCCAAAGAATGTTTGTTTGTCAAAATCTAAAATACCGGGGGGTGAACACTATTTAATAAAAAAAAATCTTTTTGGGGGCAGAAATGCCTTCTGGAACATGTGAACTTTCATGTGCCATCTGTAAATATGAATAATATGAATAGTTTGTTTAGCCGAAGAGAAAGCAGGAACCTACCAGCTAGCCATGATTGGCTGAGATAATGGATGGGCTGGAAATGCATAGAGATGAGTTTGGATTGGTCTTGTACCACACTTCTGTCTATAATATGAGCTGCTCAGTATGTTTAGATAATACTTGCTACTGCTGCTTTTTTGAAAGATATCATGTAGAACTGCAAAAGTGTTGCTACTGCTCTCAACAACATTACTGCCCTGAATTTAGTAGGCGCTATCGACAAAGATCAGCAGGAAAAAGTTGTGATGGGCTACTTTCTGGAGGACAATCGTGCCATGCTGAATCTGACTCTGAAAATGAATCAGACGATGAGGAAATCCCTGATTTAGATAAAGACATTTTCATTGAACCAGACATTTTAGAGTCTTCTAATGACAGCGATGGGGAAGAAACGGCGATCAACGGTGTTGTTACGGAAGAAGTTGACCGAGTTTTGAAATCAGTGGAATGCCCGATGGAAGCAGAGACTGATAAGTAAATGGAGAAAATTCTGCCGTTTGATTGCAAATGTAGAGGGAGTCGAAAAGAGAACAAGGAAGGCTGTTGTATAAAACACCAGTCTCTGGATTACATCTTCAAACTAAGGGCAACCATGGCATTCGTGACATAGGGAGAAGCGTATGGTGAAAGTAACATACAGAGTAATAGTATGTGTAGTACAGTTAAGTGTCTACGAGTGTGTCTCAGGTGTAGACACACACAAGTGCAGAGAACTGTAGCTACAGATTGTTACACCAGATAATGTGATTCACCTAAATATTGTTGCCGACATGTCTATTTCAGGTCTTCTCTCATTGATTGAGACAGGTGTTTGTCCACCCCAAAGTGCTGCATGTCATGATGACAGAGACCTGTCTCGATCAATGATTGAGAAGACTTGAAATAGATGCGATGGCAGCGCACATATTGTTGGATTACTTTATGAAGCAAAAAAGTATTTATTTTAATAAAGGAGCATTTTCTAAATTCAAACTGACCTCCTGAAACTGGACACGTACATTTTATGAGACTCCTGTTTTCTGGAATTGAGGACGAGGATGGCATCTCTAAGGTTGGTCTAAAACTCTGAGCTACACCAAACAGTACCTATCCTGTAACCAAAAATCTTTATTTGAATCACATTATATGGTGTGACAATCTGTAATCAGCAGACGATGGGAGAGGTGGTCATGATGAAAGTGCCATTCCAAAGAAACATACAGTAAGTTCAGAGAATAGCAAAGCCGTGGGAAGAGTGTTCTCATAATCAAACTACCATTCATCTCCTCATGAGTCATCTGCTTGAAATCCAGCATAATGTCTAATCCCTTGGGAGGGATACAGTTCACGGACACGGTTCTGCTACAATGACAGAAGCAGGCAAAGGAGTCATGTTTCTGTATCTAGAACAGTGGAGGCTGCTGGTGGGAGGACGGCTCATCATTTTTTGGTGCAAATATATAGATTTTTTTTTAAACAGAAATATCATATATTCATAAGTATTCAGACCCTTTGCTATGAGACTCAAAATTGAGTTCAGATGCATCCTGTTTCCATTGATCATTCTTGAGATCTTTCTACAACTTAATTTGAGTCTACCTGTGGTAAATTCAATTGATTAGACATGATTTGGAATGGCACACACATGTCTATAGAAGGTCCCACAGTTGACAGTGCATGTCAGACCAAAAATCAAGCCATGAGATCGAAAGAATTGTCCGTAGAGCTCAGAGACATACATGATTGTGTCAAGGCACAGATCTGAGGAACGGTACCAAAAAATGTATGCATCATTGGAACCACCAAGACTACAAGACTTCCTAGATCTGTCTGCCTGGCCAAACTGAGCAATCAGGGGACAAGGGCCTTGGTCAGGAAGGTGACCAAGAACCCAATGGTCACTACAACAGAACTTCAGAGTTCCTCTGTGGAGATGGGAGAACCTTCCAGAAGGACAACTATCTCTACAGCACGCCACCATCAGGCCTTTATGGTAGAGTGGCCAGATGGAAGCCACTGCTCAGTTAAATACACATGACAGCCTGCTTGGAATTTGCCAAAAAGGCACCTAAAGGACTCTCAGGCAATGAGAAAGAAGATTCGCTGGCCTGGTGAAACCAAGATTGAACTCTTTGGCCTGAATGCGAAGCTACACGTCTGGAGGAAAAAACTGGCACCATCCCTACGGTGATGCATGTTGTTGGCAGCATCATGCTGTGGGAATCGAGGGAACGATAAACGGAGCGAAGTACAGAGAGATCCTTGATGAAAACCTGCTCTAGAGCGCTCAGATCCTCAGACTGGGGCAAAGGTTCACCTTCCAACAGGACAGAGCTTGAGAGGATCTACAGAGAAGAATGGGAGAAACTCCCCAAATACAGGTGTGGCAAGCTTGTAGCGTCATACCGACAAAAGACTCGAGGCTGTAATCGCAGCCAAATGTGCTTCAAGAAAGTACTGCGTAAAGGGTCTGAATAGATATGTGATATTTCAGAAGTTTTTTTATACATTTGCAAACATTTCCAAAAAACAGTCTTATTTTGTCATTATGGGGTATTGTGTTTAGATTGAGGCAAAAAAACGATTTAACCTTATCACACGTACCAACAAACGGGTGTGATCGTTCTACAGTGTATGATCAAATTGGTTTGATTAGAATGCTTATTTAGAACATCCCGTTTCGATTGATGCAACAGTCAGCATTTGAGCTAGCCACGTTGTTGACTTTCACAGAAACATTTTTCACAAACACAGTCCTTACAAATGTAGGCTACATTAGAGCTAGCGCTAACTGAGGAAAGATTGATGTAACACAAGCGGTAATATTTAGAGAACTCTCGGCTGACAGAAACCACAACATGAATTAGCTAATAGAAATGACTATTTATAATTCATCACATCACGGTTGAGCTCAACATTGATTGAAATAATTTAGTATTTTTTTTTTCTAGAAATCCAAAGTAATCCGACGAAGGGTAGTTTGTGCATGCCGCCATGTTTGTTTTTTTGTGTCAACCAAAGATAAGAGGAGACAAGATGAGTTTGGTCTGTTTGTATTATGTATGTTTAAGGGGGGGTGTTGTCTACTTGTCACTTCCCTTCATTCACCTCCGGAAGTTTACTCAAATAAGTGAACAATTCCTTCACCTCGTTATAACATCTTTGGTCTGACAGACATTTATCTGACACCCAGAATGCATTGTATAATGTCAACAAACATGGCGCCACACATAGCTGGCAAATAGCTTCGCATTAGCTCATTATAATCAGTACAACAAAATACCCCAAAACTATTTTACACACATCATAGGTGTCAATTAAAAGCTATTCAATGATCGGAATGCATTATTTGTGACTAGTACTTGAAAACATGTGAATAAAACTGTAAATACATTATACTCCATCCATCCATCCATCCATCCATCCATCCATCCATACATACATACATACATACATACATACAGTAGAAACGACAACACAATATACAAACACACACATGTCCAAAGTTATTATTTGTAAAGAAAACAACAATGCAATAATGCGAGCGCCAGCCAGAAAATCTGCCAATTCGTGGAAAACTGTGCAAATGTATGCATACTTGATGTGCGAAAATAAGGGAGAAGTGCTCTCCTCAAAGAGAGATGTTTTGTCCGGCTCAGTAAAGCTTCAAACATAAATTGTCCGCAACACTGAAATGGGCTTCTTCTACAGTATGTCAATTAATGAGGACATGGAACACACCTCAATTCAAACTGTTGTTAGGACATACAACTTATTAGAAAATAATTAGAAATTGACAAGTTGAAACATAGCCTATATATAATTATCAGGCTGCGTGTGTTAACTGTCCTATTGCGTAACAATGACATGTTGGAACAGTGAGTGCATTCTGACATCATGTGCATAAAAAACAACTCATGCCGGGGCAACCGTTAGAGATATTTGGAACTCAAGTATGAAAAGTTTAATCAATTTTAGAATAAGGCTGTAATGTAACAAAATATGGAAAAAGTCAACGGGTCGGAATTCACCAAGTATCAATCTATTCAATATGGAACAAGATATACCAGCAGCAGATATTAACTGGAGTACTGGTCCAATACTATATTCTCATCAAGAAACCCAAATCAGCCACAATACTTTTGCCCATATGAGTTATGCGACTCCAAAACTTATTCAGATGAACATAAACTGAACCCATGTCTGTATGCTCTTCCCCAGGATACTTCTGGCACATTCATTCATATGGACTGGGAGTGCCCAGAGGTCTTCTCCTTTTGGAAATCTGTGGCTTCATCATTATCAGGCATTTTGTCTAAACAAATCAAATTTATTTCAAATCAAATGTATTTATATAGCCCTTCTTACATCAGCTGATATCTCAAAGTGCTGTACAGAAACCCAGCCTAAAACCCCAAACAGCAAGCAATGCAGGTGTAGAAGCACGGTGGCTAGGAAAAACTCCCTAGAAAGGCCAAAACCTAGGAAGAAACCTAGAGAGGAACCAGGCTATGAGGGGTGGCCTGTCCTCTTCTGGCTATCCCGGGTGGAGATTATAACAGCACATGGCCAAGATATTCAAATGTTCATAAATGACCAGCATGGTCAAATAATAATAATCATAGTAGTTGTCAAGGGTGTAACAAGTCAGCAACTCAAGAGTAAGTGTCAGTTGGCTTTTTCATAGCCGATCTTTGAGAGTATCTCTACCGCTCCTGCTGTCTCTAGAGAGTTGAAAACAGCAGGTCTGGGACAGGTAGCACGTCCGGGGAACAGGTCAGGGTTCCAGCAGGTCTGGGACAGGTAGCACGTCCGGTGAACAGGTCAGGGTTCCAGCAGGTCTGGGACAGCAGGTCTGGGACAGGTAGCATGTCCGGTGAACAGGTCAGGGTTCCATAGCCGCAGGCAGAACAGTTGAAACTGGAGCAGCAGCACGGCCGGGTGGACTGGGGACAGCAAGGATTCATCATGCCAGGTAGTCCTGAGGCATGGTCCTAGGGCTCAGGTCCTCCGAGAGAGAGAAAGAGAGAAGGAGAGAATTAGAGAGAGCATATTTAAATTCATACAGGACACCGGATAAGACAAGAGAAATACTCCAGATGTAACAGACTGACCCTAGACCCCCGACACATAAACTACTGCAGCATAAATACTGTAGGCTGAGACAGGAGGGGTCTGGAGACACTGTGGCCCCATCCAATGAAACCCCCGGACAGGGCCAAACAGGCAGGATATAACCCTACCCACTTTGCCAAAGCACAGCCCCCACACCACTGGAGGGATACCTCCAACCACCAACCTACCATCCTGAGATGGCCGAGTATAGCCCACAAATATCTCCGCCATGGCACAACCCAAGGGCGGGGCGCCAACCCAGACAG
Source organism: Salmo trutta (assembly GCF_901001165.1). Classification (NCBI taxonomy): domain Eukaryota; kingdom Metazoa; phylum Chordata; class Actinopteri; order Salmoniformes; family Salmonidae; genus Salmo; species Salmo trutta. The sequence continues at coordinate 7,167,322 of NC_042965.1, read as the reverse complement.
GAAGACCACGTCAGTGACTCAACCCACTCAAGTGACGCACCCCTCCCAGGGACGGCATGGAAGAACACCAGTAAGCCAGTGACTCAGCCCCTGTAATAGGGTTAGAGGCAGAGAATCCCAGTGGAGAAAGGGGAACCGGCCAGGCAGAGACAGCAAGGGTAGTTCGTTGCTCCAGCCTTTCCGTTCACCTTCACACCCCTGGGCCAGACTACACTTAATCGTAGGACCTACTGAATGAAATAATCTTATTAAATACTTTTTTCTTTACATAGTTGAATGTGCTGACAACAAAATCACAAAAATAATCAATGGAAATCCAATGTATCAACCCATGGACGTCTGGATTTGGAGTCACACTCAAAATTAAAGTGGAAAACCACACTACAGGCTGATCCAACTTTGATGTAATGTCCTTAAAACAAGTCAAAATGAGGCTCAGCAGTGTGTGTGGCCTCCACGTGCCTGTCTGACCTCCCTACAACGCCTGGGCATGCTCCTGATGAGGTGGCGGATGGTCTCCTGAGGGATCTCCTCCCAGACCTGGACTAAAGCATCCGCCAACTCCTGGACAGTCTGTGGTGCAACGTGGCGTTGGTGGATGGAGCGAGACATGATGTCCCAGATGTGCTCAATTGGATTCAGGTCTGGGGAACGGGCGGGCCAGTCCATAGCATCAATGCCTTCCTCTTGCAGGAACTGCTGACACACTCCAGCCACATGAGGTCTAGCATTGTCTTGCATTAGGAGGAACCCAGGGCCAACCGCACCAGCATATGGTCTCACAAGGGGTCTGAGGATCTCATCTCGGTACCTAATGGCAGTCAGGCTACCTCTGGCGAGCACATGGAGGGCTGTGCGGCCCCCCAAAGAAATGCCACCCCACACCATGACTGACCCACCGCCAAACCGGTCATGCTGGAGGATGTTGCAGGCAGCAGAACCTTCTCCACGGAGTCTCCAGACTCTGTCACGTCTGTCACATGTGCTCAGTGTGAACCTGCTTTCATCTGTGAAGAGCACAGGGCGCCAGTGGCAAATTTGCCAATCTTGGTGTTCTCTGGCAAATGCCAAAGGTCCAGCAGGGTGTTGGGCTGTAAGCACAACCCCCACCTGTGGACGTCGGGCCCTCATACCACCCTCATGGAGTCTGTTTCTGACCGTTTGACCAGACACATGCACATTTGTGGCCTGCTGGAGGTCATTTTGCAAGGCTTTGGCAATGCTTCTCCTGCTCCTCCTTGCACAAAGGTGGAGGTGCCGATCCTGCTGCTGGGTTGTTGCCCTCCTACGGCCTCCTCCACATCTCCTGATGTACTGGCCTGTCTCCTGGTAGCGCCTCCATGCTCTGGACACTACGCTGACAGACACAGCAAACCTTCTTGCCACAGCTCGCATTGATGTGCCATCCTGGATGAGCTGCACTACCTGAGCCACTTGTGTGGGTTGTAGACTCCGTCTCATGCTACCACTAGAGTGAAAGCACCGCCAGCATTCAAAAGTGACCAAAACATCAGCCAGGAAGCATAGGATCTGAGAAGTGGTCTGTGGTCCCCACCTGCAGAACCACTCCTTTTTTGGGGGTGTCTTGCTAATTGCCTATAATTTCCACCTGTTGTCTATTCCATTTGCACAACAGCATGTGAAATGTATTGTCAATCAGTGTTGCTTCCTAAGTGGACAGTTTGATTTCACAGAAGTGTGATTGACTTGGAGTTACATGGTGTTGTTTAAGTGTTCCATTTATTTTTTTGAGCAGTGTATTTTATTTGACCCAAAAACCATACAAACTTGATCACAAAGCGAATCTGTTTTGGATGAGCGGTAGATTCTGCTTAGTATCTGTGTTAAGTACCTGAAATACATTCAATATCTTAAATCCATGGGTATCGTCAGCCAGGACCACCCTATCACTGGACGTTTCAACTATGCTTCCACCATGAATAAGAACACTCTTTAGCCATTCTATATTCACAACATACCCAAATTGCACACAAACCTCTGCCCTAGCTCTGCACACGACGTCCGAATACAGGACACATCAGGAAGAAGCAACTTTGACACGGTTTGCTCATTGGCAAGACATCTCCACTATGTATTTATCATTCCTTTTAGAATAGCATTTCGCTTTGGACTTGAAGAAGAAGACAATCTACCCAATCTAACCTCTGATTATGTCACTTCCTGTGGTGCAGAAACCTTTTCATGAATTAAAAGTTTCATTAAAACCTCTGAGTTTTTGTACAGGCTATGTGGATCAGTTCTCACTGTGGGTTGAGGAGTCCCAGCAGGCACAGTAGTAGGTGGCAGAATGGGACACTTTAACTGACTGGATCTTCAGCTCACTGGAGTCAGACTTACCCACTGCAGAGAAATCTGCTGTCTGAGGATGAGCGTTATCACGGGTGAAAGAATTGGCATTTAAAACATTGTATAAAATCCGAGAGAAGGGTTCACCCTCTCCCTTCTGGTACCAGTGGACCAGGTTACCCGAACACCAACCAGTAACTTTGCAGCTGAAGGAGACACTCTGTTTCTCTTTCCTAGTCTTTAAAATCTGGTCCTGTTGCAGCTGTTGTCCTGAAGCAGCCACTGTAAAACAGAAGTGGATCACCAAATAACTCACAGTAGAATTATTCCATTCAAATATTAGATACCAGTTGGATGCAGGTTGGATGAGTCACTTACCCAGAAAAAGAGAGAATATTAATATACCACAGTCCATGTTCAGTGAATATGCGCTTAAGAATTGGGAAAATCAAAAGCTATGTGTTCGATAGAACATTGACCAATATGAATAAGAAATGAATCACTGAAAATCTAATTGATTCCACAAATCTTTACAGAAGTATGGTTTGGATCATATAGTCGATTATGAAGATGAGATGTGAAAAAACAGCTGGGGTGTGTCGTCTCAAACAGATCCTCTGATTATGTCACATCCTGTGGTGCAAAACACTATAGTTTTCATTAATTCACAGCTTGATTCATTCACAGCTCAAGAATTAAGATAAAAGGTTCTCCCTCCTTTGTCTGGTACCAATGAACATACGTTGTACACTGATCATTGTCTTTGCAGCTGCAGGAGACAGCCTCTCCATCTGTCCTAGTCCATGATATATCCTGGTACAATTTCTGCCCTGCCACTGAGACTGCAATGACAATTGTCAACATCACTCAATTGTCAAATACACTCAGATAAAAATACATTAGCAAAATGTGAAAGCAATTACGTGTCTACAATCTGCATTAATCAAAGACTTAAATTCAGACAGAGACATTGTTTTCCTCCAGTCATTTCCAATTGTTGCATGACCAGGGTGTCTCATCTTATTCAATGCTTGTGGAAAGTAGTGAACAGTTCTGGGAAGTAGTGAACACAAGTAGTGAGCACCCATTTACTGTCTAAGTTCAACCATTATATTCTTTGTACCAGATTTATCAATACTACTCAGCTAACTGATACCTTCTATGTGTATCCTTGTTCAAGGACCTCCTAACATTTTATGTACTGTAGACCTTTATGTTCCAATCCCATACTGCTCATTTAATACTGACATTGCTCCCCTGTGTCTTCCTCCACAATATTATGCTAAAAACAGAAGCCTACAAACCATGTTTGAAAAAGTTGAATAGAGAAATGGTTATTAACATAAGAGGCCAGTGGCTATATCTTTTCAGTCTTCTGAATGGAAACTGTTGGTTTTGGCTTGACTATCTGCTATCACTGATGTTCTGTTTTCTTAGGAATAGCCCCCTATTTTTCAATTTTGCCAAATATGACATACCCAAATCTAACTGCCTGTAGCTCAGGCCCTGAAGCAAGGATATGTTTATTCTTGGTACCATTTGAAAGGAAACACTTTGAAGTTTGTGGAAATGTGAATTGAATGTAGGAGAATAACACAATAGATGTGGTAGAAGAAAATACAAAGAAACTTTTTTTTCTACCATCTTTGAAATGCAACAGAAAGGTCCCACTTCTAGCCATCACTCTGATTGTTATTCCGATGGTGTCCACAAGATGGCAGCAGTGTTTAGTTTAGTTTATTAATTCGACCATTTAAAGAAACAAGCACACAAAACTTAAAAGCCATACATGCACATGAATAAAATCAGAGGATAACACACTATAAAGTCTGGGACTTATTTCCATTGTGGTCCTCGAGACAAGATGGCTAGACAAGATCGAACACAGTATGGCAGTGAAATAATAAAACAAAAACATAGAAGAAGAACATCTATCTCATCATTCCAGTTAAATCATAGGGGTTATTCATGTGGGCACAGAAGACAAACATTTTTTACTTTATTTTTAAAGCTGTCCAGAGAGGACATTGTTGTTATAGGCAGAGGCAACTCATTTCATTCTGAGGCTCCAGTATACAAGAAAGTACCTTTCCCAGCATTACCCCTGAACCTGTATAAGCACACATCAGCAACACCTGATCTGGTGCTGTGATTGTGTGCATCCCTAACACGAGGAAAGTAATCACTTAGATATCTGGGCACAGGACCATAAATACTCCTGCAAACCAAACCTAGTCTAATCTGGGACACCCAAGCCTCAACAGGCAGCCAGTTTAGTTCCTGAAAGCAGCTCCTGCCTATGTGAGTACGTGGACTCACCTTCAATACTACCCTGATCAGCGTATTCTGGGCTATTTGGAGCTTCCCCTTCATAAGTTTAGACAAGCCCCCAAATCAGGAAGTACTAGCATAGTCAAAATGGCATTGAATGAGGGCAGTAGCTAGGACTTCCATGGAGTCCTTATCAAACAGCTTGGACTTTCTAACCAAAAACTTAGTCCTGGCATTAACCTTCCCTAGCACCTTATTGGCCATGCTCACACCTCCCAAGCTTCCATCAAGGATACATCCCAAGTAGCTAACAGAGGTTTTAGTAGTCAGCACCTCACCCCCTAACTCCACTCTGACTTTAGACGACCTACACAATTTAGGTCTGGATCCAAAAATAATTGCTTCAGTTTTCCCTAAGTGCAGAGATAGCTTATTATCTCCAAGCCATTTGCTAATGTTAGTAAGCTCTGTGCTAAGTATGCTCTCCAACATAGTTTTACTTTTGTGAGACACCAGGAGTGTAGAGTCATCCGCATAAAGAAAAAGATGGCAAGAACAAGCATCTCATATTGTTAATATACAATAAAAACAGGCCCAAGCACGCTCCCCTGCAGAACACCACAACCTATTGGTTTTGCATGAGACAGTGAACCATTAACCTCTACTACTTGCTCCTTTCCTGATAAATTGGACTTTACCCAGCCTAGAGGGATACTGCTTAACCCCAGTGCCTCCAGTTTGTAGATTAGGAGACAGTGGTTAACTATTTCAAAGGTTTTCTGTCGGTCAAGAAGTACCATTCCACACAGATTTCCCTCATCAATCTCTTTCCTGATGAAGTCAGTCAATTAAAGTAGACATGAATCAGTGGAGTATGTTTTTTCTAAAACTCAACATTGGAGCCTGTTTGTTAACATATTCATACATTTGCTCATGTACAATTCTCTCCAGGATCTTTGATGTTACACAGAGGATAGATACAGGCCTATAATTCCCAGGGTCAGACTTTATCCCCTTCTTATACTTTAGCTTGTTACATGTCCCTGGGAAAGGTGCCTTGTTCAAGAGATTAACAATATGCGTAATACAAGGGCCAATTTGCTAAACAGAATCTATTAGAAACCTTGCAGGAATATTTTCCAGGCCTGTGGCTTTGGAGCATTTAAGCTCTGCCAGCATACTGACTATTTTGGCTGTTGCTACCTTTGCAAAAGAAAAGTAGTTTGGCTGAACCCCTAACTCTACATAATACTTGACTTGGTTGCTTCCATACAAACCAGAACTGGTGGGCAGTTTGCTAACCAGCTTACTGGCAACAGAAGTAAAAAAATAGTTGAATTCATTAGCAACCTCTGGTTTTTCATATACCATCTCGCCTTTTATGTTCAGTCCAATACTGTTTTGTTTGTTTTTGGTAGTACTACTACAGCCTAGTTCCTTAAATTATTTCCAAAGCTTTTTAGGGTCATTTTTGTTTACAATTATTTTCTCAGCAAAGTAACCCCTCTTAGCTTCATCCATCCTGCTCTCTGCTTCATTTCTGTGACATTTATATAGGACAAAATCAGGCTGCTCTTGAGAGGTCTTACATTTTTTAAAGGCCTTATTCCTTGCTTGGGTAGATTCTAGAATCTCATGATTAAACCAAGGACTAGATTTCTGCTTTACCCTGACCGTCTAATGGGAGCCATCACATTTACCACATCAAGGAATCTACATTTAAAGACTTCCCAGGCACTGTCTACCCCTACACTATCTAGAACAGGTGACCAGTCAATTTTACCCACTTCCTTAAACTTTTCTACACAGTATTTTTTGAGTCCTCTGATTCTAACGGTTTTGTGACACCTAAATATATCTTTAAAAATCCTCCTTGTGAAAATTTGTATAAAATGATCACTGATTCCATAGACTATTACTCCACTCTGCGATATTTTAGATTTATCAGACACCAATATTAAGTCAATTGTACTTTGCACTGTTTCACATATCCTGGTGGGATCTTTTATCATTTGGGTCAGAGCAAGTGATCTATAAAAGTGCATAAATACATTGTGGGTTGGGCTATTCTTTTTTGCAGTCATCAGTATTGAAATCCCCTAACAAAATGATTTCCTTCAACAGGGAATCATTACAGTTTGGCAACACAATTTCAAGACCTTCATAGAATGCATTCTGCTTGGGCGTCCTATAACACACCCCCAACAAAATCGGCTTGGTTTTGGGAAGGCAGATATCCAGCCAGACAATCTCCAGATCAGCGTTTAAATCTGATCTGATGTTTAAAGCAATGTCTGATCTTACAAACGCACATATCCCCCCACCGTTCCGATTCCGATCCTTCCTGACAACTGAGTAATTACCCATCTCAATTTCTGAGTAACAAACAGATGATTCCAACCATGTCTCAGTAAAACATAAGACACCCACCTCTGATTTGCAAACCAACAGGCGTATCTCATCGATCTTCGGTAGTAGGCTTCGGATGTTTACGTGCACAAAATGTAAGCCCTTCTTCCCAAAGGCCTCATTGAATTCCAGATCCACTTGTAACTCGCCTCCCACTGCGCTGCCATCTTCCCACTGCCCTGCCTCCGGTGGCCTCTCTGTCGCCATGGAGCACCCCTCCCCAGGTGCTACTCCATCGTCCTCACCACCGTGTCCCCCGTCACACGCCTCTGGTTGCCTCTGCTCCGCTGTGGATCCCCCCTCCTCCGGTGCACTCTCCACCCTCGGTAAGTCCTCTGGTCCCACTCCACCTTCAATGCTCACACTCCCCGCAGGTACAGAACACCGACAGCAATGGTAAGCTTCATTGACCCCTTGCCCAAAGCTAGAATTGCTGCATTTTAAATGAATCCACTGGGCGCATTCCAAACATACCAAAGCTTTGCTGTTACTCTTTATCCACCGTTCATATTACATTGGTGCATAGGCCGTTTGATGGGGTTCGTGATAAAGTGAGGTCCAGGGCATTGATGGATATCACCCGATAAGAGAAGGCATAGAGTTATTATAAGATCTCCACCATTAATTTGCGATTTCAGACTGGATTTCAATGATAGTTTTGGTTTGTGCCAAGGTGCTATGAAAGTTTGGTATATAACATTCCTTCCAAATCCAAAGTGCTGGATGCCATCAAAAGTGTTTGCATGACTGAGAAATTGCTGAGAATTTACTATTCTTTCATCTAAATAGCAGATGCAATTATTTCCAGTAACATTTAAAACAAACAAAGTAAAAGTGCTGCCACCATGCCAAACCTGCCGGTCGCCATCTTGTCTTGTCTTACCAAATGTTGCTATGTTATTGTTATGGAGTCAGGCATGTGTATGTGCAAAGTAACTTGAAGTATGTGCAAACTACATGACATTTAGTTTGAAGTCACCCAGGTACATTTGGGCAAATCGTGAAGGAGACATTTGCATTCATATTACATTTTTCTGCAAGAATATCGTCAAATCTGTATACTTGGACTTTGATTTAGCTTCTCCAGTATTAGTAGCCATATTATAAGTTCAACATTTGCAAAACAACCAGTTTTCATAAATTCATAACTCTGAATATCCTTATAATTTTTGTCCTAAAGGAAAAGGCATGCCTATCGCACAAGGTCAGCAGCTACAATTTGCGACAGATACAGGGTTTCCGGATACTCCCGTAAATCCCAGCTCATTGGCTATCTAGCTAGCTTTGTTTGACCCCGATTGGTGCTTATTTGACAAAGTTAGAGTCGATCAAGTGAAGACCGCCCGAGTCATCGGCGTGCCATGAAAGCGTTGCTCGCTGACCAAATTTGGTGTCCTATAGGATATACTACACCTCTAATGATATAGTGAAGTCTGGTTGCGTTCTAGAATCTCTGAGGAATACATACGAATGTGATTTGACTGGTTGAAACAACATTTAGGGTTAGATTTTCACAGATTCTTTTCATTGCAAATTGAACGAGTCGAAATACAAAATCGATCGTGCATGCTATATGGACCTTTTTAGCATATGAAAAATGATTTTATCTAACAAAAAATGACACTTCATGTTATCTCTGGGACCCTTTGGATGATAAATCAGAGCAAGATTTCAGAATGTAAGTACACATTTTACCTTCAGAGGTGAATTCATCAAACCTATCGCGGTGAAAAAAAGTGTTTTGTTGTTAGGAGCTCTTCACAAACAATAGCATGGCATTTTTGTCACAGTAATAGCTACTGTAAATTGGACAGTGCAGTTATATTAACAAGAATTTAAGCTTTCAGCCGATATAAGACACTTATATGTACCGACATTTGTCGTTTCTCTAAAATCTGCGATCGTGACTTAAGGTGCTGCATGATTTACAATGGTCCCGTCAACAGAAAGCCTATCCCTAAGAATACAGTGTTTTTATATACCATTTAAAATGTATTGTTTACCAGTTATCATTAATGATGTGGTGATCTGAGCAATGAAAAACAAACCTGTGACCATGTCAAAAGTCAAAACTAACCAAACAGAGCAAATATTTGCTACAGCTGCAATGTCAGAGCGTGTGAAAACATCCCAATGACCTGGTTAATTAATTAATTGATTGTCTGACAATCTCTACTAAGGAAAATATTGAAGGCTAATCAGTAGCCTATGTCAGATGCTGCCTAGGCAAATCTTTCTTTAAACAAGGATTTTTGGAGTCGACTCCAACTCTCGGTAGTCAAGGATTTGAGGAATCGACTCTGAGTTGACTCTCCAGTGGAGGCTCCTCAGAGGAGGAAGGGGAGGACAATCCTACTCTGTGAATATCTGAAAAATGAAAATAGTAAAACATTAACAAAGTTATCTTGTTTAGATAAATATTTACCAAATCTATATTCACTATCAGATCTCAGGATAAGACCCAGATGCAGACAGCGAGAGTCACAGATGTTAATTGACCCAAACAGGGGGCAGGGAAAAGGCAGGTCAAAGGCAAGCAGAGGTCCGTAATTCAGGGCAAAGTCAATAAGGTACAGAAAAGCAGACAGGCTCAGGACAGGCTCAGGACAGGCAGAGGTTCATAAACGGGTCAGAGTCAGGCAGGTACAGAACGGCGTGCAGGCTCGGGGTCAGGGCATGCAAAATGATCAGAACCGGGGAAACTAGGGAACAGAAGTTGAGAAAGCAGGGAGAAGGGAAAACATGCTGGTAAGACCTGACAAGACGAACTGGCAACAGACAAACAGAGAACACAAGTATAAATACACTGGGGATAATGAGGAAGAAGGGCGACACCTGGGGGGGTGGAGACAAGTACAAAGACAGGTGAAATAGATCAGGTTGTGACATTCACATGTCACCAAATAACTGATTAAAGCACACTGTTTTGCAAAGAAGTTCTACAGTAGCGTCAACAGCACTCTCTGGGGAAGCACCATGGTGTAGCCGGAGGAGAGCTAGTTTTCGTCCTCCTCTGGGTACATTGACTTCAATAGAAAACATAGAAGGCTCATGGTTATCACCCCCTTCCATAGACTTACACAGTAATTATAACCATAGGCGGAAATCCCAGGGGGGACGGGGGTGACACGACCCCCCTCCCATCCTGGGAAAAATATGATTTGTCCGCCCCAATATATCACTGTCAACATAACTATGTAATTTCAATAATATTAATAATACGCAATGAAAGCACTTGTGCTGATTAGAGACACTTAATAGCGCGTTAAGTTTCAAAAGATTGTGACCCCCCGCCCTTTGCCTCACAATGGTTTGATCCACTGCCAGTTCCTTAGCTGGCAAGGTAACAGAGGGTTTGTATCTACTGTCTGAAAGGCACTCAATGCACGTAACTGACGTGAGGTTAATCCAGTCAATCGCGCCATAGCAAACTGAACAGAACTACACTCTCTTAAAAATATTTCATGGTCTCGTTGCAAAAGCTAAATTGTCGCTAGGGAACTTTTTTATTTTATTTCACCTTTATTTAACCAGGTAGCAAAGATTATAGCAAACACCACAGAAACAGAATTGGTGCTCGCTAGCCTTGCAAATTCAGCTATTGTTGAAGGCCAGCCAATATGAAACTAACTACACTGCTCAAAAAATAAAGGGAACACTTAAACAACACAATGTAACTCCAAGTCAATCACATTTCTGTGAAATCAAACTGTCCACTTAGGAAGCAACACTGATTGACAATACATTTCACATGCTGTTGTGCAAATGGAATAGACAACAGGTGGAAATTATAGGAAATTAGCAAGACACCCCCAATAAAGGAGTGGTTCTGCAGGTGGTGACCACAGACCACTTCTCAGTTCCTATGCTTCCTGGCTGATGTTTTGGTCACTTTTGAATGCTGGCGGTGCTTTCACTCTAGTGGTAGCATGAGACGGAGTCTACAACCCACACAAGTGGCTCAGGTAGTGCAGCTCATCCAAGATGGCACATCAATGCGAGCTGTGGCAAGAAGGTTTGCTGTGTCTGTCAGCGTAGTGTCCAGAGCATGGAGGCGCTACCAGGAGACAGGCCAGTACATCAGGAGACGTGAGGAGGCCGTAGGAGGGCAACAACCCAGCTGCAGGACCGCTACCTCCGCCTTTGTGCAAGGAAGAGCACTGCCAGAGCCCTGCAAAATGACCTCCAGCAGGCCACAAATGTGCATGTGTCTGCTCAAACGGTCAGAAACAGACTCCATGAGGGTGGTATGAGGGCTCCACGTCCACAGGTGGGGGTTGTGCTTACAGCCCAACACCGTGCAGGATGTTTGGCATTTGCCAGAGAACACCAAGATTGGCAAATTCGCCACTGGCGCCCTGTGCTCTTCACAGATGAAAGCAGGTTCACACTGAGCACATGTGACAGACGTGACAGAGTCTGGAGACTCCGTGGACAACGTTCTGCTGCCTGCAACATCCTCCAGCATGACCGGTTTGGCAGTGGGTCAGTCATGGTGTGGGGTGGCATTTCTTTGGGGGGCCGCACAGACCTCCATGTGCTCGCCAGAGGTAGCCTGACTGCCATTAGGTATCGAGATGAGATCCTCAGACCCCTTGTGAGACCATATGCTGGTGCTGTTGGCCTGGGTTCCTCCTAATGCAAGACAATGCTAGACCTCATGTGGCTGGAGTGTGTCAGCAGTTCCTGCAAGAGGAAGGCATTGATGCTATGGACTGGCCCGCCCGTTCCCCAGACCTGAATCCAATTGAGCACATCTGGGACATCATGTCTCGCTCCATCCACCAACGCCACGTTGCACCACAGACTGTCCAGGAGTTGGCGGATGCTTTAGTCCAGGTCTGGGTGGAGATCCCTCAGGAGACCATCCGCCACCTCATCAGAAGCATGCCCAGGCATTGTAGGGAGGTCATACAGGCACGTGGAGGCCACACACACTACTGAGCCTCATTTTGACTTGTTTTAAGAACATTACATCAAAGTTGGATCAGCCTGTAGTGTGGTTTTCCACTTGAATTTTGAGTGTGACTCCAAATCCAGACCTCCATGGGTTGATAAATTGGATTTCCATTGATTATTTTTGTGTGATTTTGTTGTCAGCACATTCAACGATGTAAAGAAAAAGTATTTAATAACATTATTTCATTCATTCAGATCTAGGATGTGTTATTTTAGTGTTCCCTTTATTTTTTTGAGCAGTGTATTTGTAAACCTGCATATTTAGCTAAAAGAAATCCAGGTTAGCAGGCAATATTAACCAGCTGAAATTGTGTCAGTTCTCTTACGTTCATTGCACGCAGAGTCGGGGTATATGCAACAGTTTGGGCCGTCTGGCTCGTTGCGAACTAATTTGCCAGAATATTAAGTAATTATGACATAACATTGAAGGTTGTGCAATGTAACAGGAATATTTAGACTTAGGGATGCCACCCGTTAGATAAAATACGGAACAGTTCCGTATTTCACTGAAAATATAAACGTTTTGTTTTCGAGATGATAGTTTCCGGATTCGACCATATTAATGACCAAAGGCTCGTATTTCTGTGTGTTATTATGTTATAATTAAGTCTATGATTTGATATTTGATAGAGTAGTCTGACTGAGCGGTGGTAGGCAACAGCAGGCTCGTAAGCATTCATTCAAACAGCACTTTAGTGCGTTTTGCCAGCAGCCCTTCGCAATTCTTCAAGCATTGCGCTGTTTATGACTTCAAGCCTATCGACTCCCAAGATTAGGCTGGTGTAACCGATGTGAAATGGCTAGCTAGTTAGCGGGTGCGCGCTAATAGCTTTTCAAACGTCACTCGCTCTGAGACTTGGAGTAGTTGTTCCCCTTGCTCTGCATGGGTAATGCTGCTTCGAGGGTGGCTGTTGTCGATGTGTTCCTGGTTTGAGCCCAGGTAGGAGTGAGGAGAGGGACGGACACTATACTGTTACACTGGCAATACTAAAGTGCCTATAAGAACATCCAATAGTCAAAGGTATATGAAATACAAATCGTATAGAGAGAAATAGTGCTATAATTCCTACAATAACTACAACCTAAAACTTCTTACCTGGGAATATTGAAGACTCGTGTTAAAAGGAACCACCAGCTTTCATATGTTTTCATGTTCTGAGCAAGGAACTTAAACGTTAGCTTTTTTTACATGGCAAATATTGCACTTTTAATTTCTTCTCCAACACTTTGTTTTTGCATTATTTAAACCAAATTGAACATGTTTCATAATTTTGGATAGTATTTATGTATTATATTAAGTTAAAATAAGTGTTAATACAGTATTGTTGTAATTGTCATTATTAACTAAAAAAAAAAAAAAATCATTTAGCAGATGCTCTTATCCAGAGCGACTTACAGTAGTGAATGCATACATTTCATTTCAAGCTTCTTTTTTTGTACTGGCCCCCCGTGGGAATCAAACCCACAACCCTGGCGTTGCACACACCATGCTCTACCAACTGAGCCACAGGGAAGACCTGTCGGCCTAATTGGTCGACCTCTACATATAATTAGTAGATTTGGATAGATAACACTCTAAATTCTCCAAAACTGTGTCTGAGTATAACAGAACTCATATGGCAGGCAAAAACCTGAGAAAAATTCAACCAGGAAGTGGGAAATCTGAGGTTTGTAGTTTATGTGATTGCCTATCCAATATACTGTGTTTATGAGGTCAGATTGCACTTCCCAAGGCTTCCACTAGATGTCAACAGTCTTTAGAAAGGTGTTTCAGTATTCTATTGTGAAAGGGGAGTGAATAAGAGCTGTTTCAACCAGTGGTCAGGCTGAAAGCCTTTAGTTTAGTCTCGCGTGTGGCCTGAGCTCCTTTCCTTTCTAATGACAACTGAATTGTCCGGTTGGAATATTATTGAAGATTTATGATAAAAACATCCTAAAGATTGATTATATACATCGTTTAACATGTTTCTACGAACTACAAATGGAACTTTTTTGACTTTTTGTCTGGACTTTGTGAGCGCGCTTTGTGCATTTGGATTACTGGACTAGACGCGTGAAAAAAAAGGAGGTATTTGTACATAAAGATGAACTTTATCGAACAAAACAAAAATTTATTGTCTAACATGGAGACCTGGGAGTGCCATCAGATGAAGATCATCAAAGGTAAGTGATTCATTTTAATGCTATTTCTGAATTTTTTGACACCTCTCCTTGGTTGGAAAATGGCTGTATGGTTTTCTGTGGCTAGGCGCTGACCTATCATAATCGCATGGTGTGCTTTTGCCGTAAAGCCTTTTTGAAATCAGACACTGTGGCTGGATTAACAAGAAGTTTCTTTAAAATGGTGTATAAAACTTGAATGTTTGAGGAATTTTAATTATTAGATTTCTGTTGTTTGAATTTGGCGCCCTGCAATTTCACTGGCTGTTGGCGAGGTGGGACGCATATCCCAGAGAGGTTTTTAAGCAATGGCTTTTTTTCTGGCCACTCTTCCGTAAAGCCCAGCTCTGTGGAGTGTACGGCTTAACGTGATGCTATAGACAGAAACTCCAATCTCTCCAAATTGCTTCAGGGCTATCATTTGTCTCTTTGTTGCCTCTCTGATTAATGCCCTCCTTGCCAGGTCCGTGAGTTTTGGCGGGCGGCCCTCTCTTGGCAGGTTGTCTGTTGTGGTGCCATATTCTTTCAAAAATGTTTATAATGGATTTAATGGTGATCTGTGGGATGGTCAAAGTTTCAGACATTTTTTTATAACCCAACTCTGATCTGTACTTCTCCACAACTTTGCCCCTGACCTGTTTGTATAGCTCCTTGGTCTTCATGGTGCCACTAGCTTGGTGGTGCCCCTTGCTTAGTGGTGTGGAAGACTCTGGGGCCTTTCAGAACAGCTGTATATATACACTGAGATCATGTGACACTTAGATTGCACACAGGTGGACTTTATTTAACTAATTATGTGACTTCGGGAAGGTAATTGGTTGCACCAGATCTAATTTATGTGCTTCATAGGAAAGGGGTGAATACATATGCATGCACCAAGTAATTTTTTTATTTCACTTCACCAATTTGGACTATTTTGTGTATGGCCATTACATGAAATCCCCCCCAAAATCCATTTCAATTACAGGCTGAAATGCAACAAAATAGGAAAAACCTTTGCAAGGCACTGTAGTATTTTTCTGAGTTCCTATTGGTCTTGAAAGCACCATAACTCAGTTGAGTGAACTATCCCTTGTTACAACATCTTTGGTTTGACAGACGCTTACGTGACAACCAGAATGCATTGTATAATGTCAACAAACACGGTGCCACACATAGCTGGCAAATAGCTTAACACTAAACTGTTAGAAAATACAACTTGTTCGAAAATAATTTGAAATTGACCATTTGAACCATAGCCTATAGATAATTAGCAGGCTTTGTTTGAGGGCAGCGCAGGTTAACTGTCCTGTTGCGTAACAATCCCATTTTGGAACAGTGAGTGCATTCTGACATCACGCACATAAAAAAAGTCATGTTGGGGCGACCGTTGGAGATATTTGGAACTGACTCGTGAAAAGGTTAAACAGTGGGGAGAAAGAGAGATGACACTGCCACCTAGTAACGACCAATGAAGTGATTTACTTAAAATTGGACCAACTTGAAGCCTTTTGGGCCTTTGTGCGATGGGAGGATCTATTGACGGTCTTGCCAACAAGCTTTGGGGAAAAGCCTTATTTACCAGTTTACGAATTTTCAAAAAGCTAGGAAAACAGCCTCCAATTCTGACATTCGTGTCCACGCTAATGGTTGTGGTGGATGGACGACCACATCTGCAGGGCAACACGCCTGGGTCTCAGAAGTGGTTGTGGAGGAAGACAAGAATGCTATATGGGAAGGTGCATGCGACCTTGTCTTCGGAAGTCCGGAGAGCTGGTTGGGGAAGACAGGGACAGTCATGCTGGTTAAGTGTGCCTTGAATTCTAAATAAATCACTGACAGTGTGACCAGCAAAGCACCATCACACCTCCTCCTCCATGCTTCTCGGTGGGAACCACAAATGCAGAGATCATCCGTTCACCTACTCTGCGTCTCACACAGACACGGCGGATTGGAACCAAAAATCTCAAATTTGGACTCATCAGACCAAAGGACAGATTTCCACCAGTCTAATGTCCATTGCTCATGTTTCTTGGCCCATGCAAGTCTCTTCTTCTTATAGGTGTCCTTTAGTAGTGGTTTCTTTACAGCAATTCGCGAATGAAGGCCTGATTCATTCCCTAACCCTAAGGGTCGTTTTGGCCTGCCGTAAGTAGTCAACTTGACCAGCAATAATATAGCAAGCAGGAATGAGTTAACAGAGAATCCATGCATCAGGCGCTGTCGTGTCCCCGTGCGAGGGTGTGCGCGCCAAAAATGACATCAGGTCTCTCCGCGACGCACATAGCAACCGTCTACCTGCTTCTCTACCGATAACATTTTAGACAAGTCCCACGGCGTAATGGACGGTCAGAAAAGGAAAGGTGGAGCAGAGAGGGAGAGAATAAAATTAGAAAGGCCCTTGCCACAGACACAACTAAATGCTGCAAAATAAGCGACATGTTCGGGACCATGTCAGTCAAAAACACTATCTAAAACACACACACGACACCCGGCATGGCTAGCTAAGTAGTAGCTAAAAATAGTGACACAACGGCCGGTAGGCTAAACAGTTTGCACATCTTAAATCTTCGTGGAGGAATTATATCATAGCAATGAGTGCAACATAGCGATCATAATATGACATTGAAGGCAATATGTTGCAACTAGTAAAAAATAGTAAACATAGACTATGGACTTGCCAGCATTCGGTCATGACTCATGCCACATAAGCTAGGGAAAGTGCACATACACTACAGCGAAACAGGCTACAGTAACGTAACCATAATACATCCATGAACGTAACACAGTAGCCTGTGTGACATAGTACAGGCAATGACAAAGATCATTAGCACCAGTAGTACGAGCATTTTAAGTTACTACAATAATATACAGCTCTGGGAAAAATTAAGAGACCACTCCAAATTAAGAGACCATTCTTAATTTTTTCCAGAGCTGTATTAATGTAGCTTACCAATACACTAATGATAGTGAGTATGATAAGAGTATTTTCTTTGCAAAGGTGGAGAAGGAAGCAGCACCTGTACCAGAACTTCAGGTGCTCCTGCAGAAAGGGAGATGGTGGTCAGTTCATAGTCAGACTCAGAGCAGGAACCTTCAGGTACAACTTAAGAGCATAAACCTAAACATGAAGGCTATGATTTTAGATTAATATGTACTTTATTTATGAGATTATCAGTAGGACTGTAATCGGAGGACATACAATTTATGACTGCACAAGTAATACAAGTTTAAGTTTAGGTTATTTAAAATGTTAATCTTATTTTGCAGAGCAACCAGAGGTGCAGAGAGAGAGAGAGAGAGGTTCAGAGCCCAGTACAGGGAAAATTGAAAGGGACGGCGAAAGCACTTGAAATTTGATTAATTTGCCCGTCCTCAGTCCAAGAATTTTGACTTATTTTTTCAGTACCACCCAAAACCAACCCCTCAAACAGTCATTCCCAATGTATTCCACTCTATAGATGGCACAAACAGAAAATAGCTGACACACAATGAAGTAACTCACTCCTTATTCTGCTCAGTATGTCTTGCATTCGTAAAACCTTCAGCCAGTGATAGTGCATTTGTCAAAAGAGGCATGCAGGCCTGGAAACATGCCCATCAGAGAGTACAGGAACATGAGAGTAGCAAGACCCATAGAGAAAGTGCAGAAGCCCTTTTCCTCAGAGCCAGCAAAGTAGACATCTGTACCCTTCTGAGTGATAAGCAAATGTCAGTTCAACGAGACCAGGTCAGAAAGAGGAGGCAGGTCATGGAACGTGTGATTGATGTAGTTAAAGTTATTGGTAAATGTGGGCTTAGCTACAGAGGACACAGACACGAAGCTGCATATAACTTGGAAAACATGGCCGTCAATCATGGCAAGTTTGTTGAGCTTATATTGTTGCTTAGCAAATATGATGTCTGCCTACAAGAGCATGTTAGTGATTGCATTGAGAAGAGCAAGAAGCAGATGGGAAGTAAAGGAAGAGGGTCCTTGGTAACTATGATGTCCAAAACAAAAGCAAATAAAGTAATTCAAGTCATCAGAATGTTGATTCAGCAGACAGTTGCTATTGAAGTGAGAAAGGCAGGGATGTTCTCAATACAAATGGACACAACACAGGATTTAACAGCAAAGACCAGTGTGCAATAGTTCTGCGATATGTCACTGATGTTGTCCACAAGAGACTCATTGCGGACATTGACTGTGAGTTATCGACTGGACAGTACTTTGTGGACCTTGTGAAACAGACCCTTGAGAAGATGGACATAGATATAAAAATGTGTGTTGGTAATTCGACAGATGGAGTAGCTAATATGCAGGGACGATACATGGGCTTCTCTACATTGCTCACAGGAGAGTCTCCTAACCAAATACACATATGGTGTTACACACATGTTCTCAACCTTGTGCTAACTGACACCACTGGGGTTGTTGTGGCAAGTGAATCCATTTGCTAACTGCTGAATGATATTGCACTGTCAACTGTTCGAGATTCCTACAAGCGCATGAAGCTATGGGAGGAAACCAGTGAGGACAGGAGACACAGACGGCTTGATGTAATTGGTGAAACATGCTGGTGGGCCAAAGACGAGGCCTTTAGGAAAGTATTTGGAAGCTTTGCAAAGCCTGACCGTCCACTTTACACGGATGTGGTCATCATTATCGAAATAATTTAAAAGGATGTGACCATAAAACCTGCCATCCGAAGCAAGGCCCAAGGGTACAAGGATGATCTCCTAGGGTTAGCCTACAAAATTAGCAGTCTGCTGGTTTTCGTAAAAAGGGTGGCCTGGGATGGAGTCAAATTCCCCGCCTGAATTATTGTTTCAGTCCGCCTCTGCTGTGTATGTATATATATATATATATATATATATATACATACACACACACACGCACAGAACTAAAATATAAATGCAACATGTAAAGTGTTGGTCCCATGCTTCATGAGCTGAAATAAAAGTTCCCAGAAATGTTCTTTACTCACAAAAAGCTTGCTTCCCTCAAATTTTATGCATACATTTGTTTACATCATTGTTAGTGAGCATTTCTTCTTTGCCATGATAATCCATCCACCTGACAGGTGTGACATATCAAGAAGCTGATTAAACAGCATGATCATTACAAAGTTGCACCTCGTGCTTGGGACAATAAAAGGCCCATCTAAAATGTGCAGTTTTGTCACACAACACAATACGTTTTGAGGGAGCCTGCAATTGGCATGCAAGAATGTCCACAAGAGCTGTTGCTAGATACTTGATAATTCCACAGCCACAATTAACAGCCTGATCAATTATATACAAAGGAGATGTGTCACGCTGCATGAGGCAAATGGTGGTCACACCAGATACTGACTGGTTTACACCAGTCCATTTCTTAAAAAGTTATCTGTGACCAACAGATGCATACAGTGTTTTCAGAAAATATTCAGACCCCTTGACTTTTTTCACATTTTGTTAAGTTACAGCCTTATTTTAAAATGGAATAAATACATAAGTATTCAGACCCCTTTACTAATTACTTTGTTGAAGCAATTTTTGTAGCGATTACAGCCCAGTCTTCTTGGGTGTGATTCTACAAGCTTGGCACACCTGTATTTGGAGAGCATCTCCCACTATTCTTTGCAGATCCTCTCAAGCTCTGTGATGGTGGATGGGGAGCGTCGTTGCACAGCTATTTTCAGGTCTCTCCAGAGATGTTCTATCAGGTTCAAGTCTGGGCTCTGGCTGGACCACTCAAGGACATTGTCTTGATGGTTCCAAACTTCTTCCATTTAAGAATTTTAATTAACCTTTTTTTGAACAGGGACTCACATTGAGATAAAACTATTTTACAAGAGAGCTCTGTATACATTTACAAATAAAACCAAATTCATAAATAAAACACAACAGCCCTACAAAACAGTATAATTAAACACATAATACACAACATTAAATATACTGTATTTAAGAAAAGCAATCACATTCTGTAATGTAAAAGTCTCCAATCAATAATTAAAAATGCCTGAAAGGCACCAGAATATCTAATTGCAAGGAATTCTGCATTTTGTTCCACACAAGGGGCAAAAAAACGAAAAATCATATTTTCCAAATTCTGTGGAGGCCAAAGGGTTTCAAAACTGCATAGTAAATACATATAAGAGATTGCAGCTCTCGTCTTACAGACAGAGAGGTCCATCCCAAATGTTTGTAAAGAATACAGTGATGAGTTTTAAAATCGTCCCCAATGATAAAACATATTGCTGAATGGATACTGAATCCAATGGTTTCAAAACAGAGGCTTCGTCATGCATATTAATAACGTTACTATAAAATGATGGAGGCCACTGTGTTTTTGGGGACGTTCAATGCTGCAGATATTTTTTGGTACCCTTCCCCAAATCTGTGCCCCAACACAATCCTGTCTCGGAGCTTTACGGACAATTCCTCCAACCTCATGGCTTGGTTTTTCCTCTGACATGCACTGTCAACTGTGGGACCTTACACAGACAGGGGTGTGCCTTTCCATATCATGTCCAATCAATTAAATTTTGCCCAGGTGGACTCCAATCAAGTTGTACAAACATCTGAAGGATGATAAATGGAAACTTGGATTTAACTGATATCAATTTCGTGTCTCATAGCAAATGATCTGAATACTTATGTACAGTTGAAGTCGGAAGTTTACATACCCAAATACATTTAAACTTTTCACAATTCCTGACAAGCCTCCCCCTTTTTCCTCCAAACATAACGATGGTCATTGTGTCCAAACAGTTCTATATTTGTTTCATCAGACCAAAGGACATTTCTCCAGAAAGTACAGTTTTTGTCCCCATGTGCAGTTGCAAACCATAGTCTGGCTTTTTTTATGGCTGTTTTGGAGCAGTGGCTTCTTCCTTGCTGAGCGGCCTTTCAGGTTATGTCGATATAGGACTCGTTTTACTGTGGATATAGATACTTTTGTGCCTGTTTCCTCCAGAATCTTCACAGGGTCCTTTGCTGTTGTTTTGGGATTGATTTGCACTTTTCGACACCAAAGCACGTTCTCTAGGAGACAGAACGTGTCTCCTTCCTGAGTGGTATGACGGCTGCGTCGTCCCATGGTGTTTATACTTGCTTACTATTGTTTGTACAGATGAACGTGGTACCTTCAGGCGTTTGGAAATTGCTCCCAAGGATGAACCAGACTTGTGGAGGTCTACAATTTTGTTTCTGAGGTCTTGGCTGATTTATTATGATTTTCCCATGATGTCAAGCAAAGAGGTACTGAGTTTGAAGGTAGGCCTTGAAATACATCCACAGGTACACCTTCAACTGACTCAAATGAGGTCAATTAGCCTATCAGAAGCTTCTAAAGCCATGACATAATGTTCTGGAATTTTCCAAGCTGTTTAAAGGCACAGTCAACTTAGTGTATGTAAACTTCTGACCCACTGGAATTGTGGTACAGTGAATTATAAGTGAAATAATCTGTCTGTTAACAATTGTTGGAAAATTGTTGGAAAAAGTTACTTGTGTCATGCACAAAGTAAATGTCCTAACCAACTTGCCAAAACCATCATTTGTTAACAAGAAATTTGGGGAGTGGTTGAAAAATTTGTTTTAATAACTCCAATCTAAGTGTATGTAAACTTCCGACTTGAACTGTAAATAAGATATTCAGACCGTTATACCCAGATATACGCAGATAGCACACAAACCTCTGCACACAATGTACATATACAGAACACAGCAAGAAGATGCAATTTAGACACTGTTTGCTCATTTGCAAGACATCTTGCTTATTATGTATTTATAATTCCTTTTATAATTGCATTTCACTTTGGATTTGAAGAAGACACTGCACTCTAACCTCTTATTATGTCACTTACTCTGGTATAGAAACCTTTTTCATGAATTCAAAGCTTGACTAAAACCACAGAGTTTTTGTACAGGCTATGTGGATCAGTTCTCACTGTGGGTTCCTAAGACCGAACAGGCACAGTAATAGGTGGCAGAATGGGACACTTTAACGAACTGGATCTTCAGCTCACTGGGGTGAGACGCAGACTCCCTCCAAATATAGAAATCTGCTCTCTGAGGATGAGCAGTATCACTGCTGCCAGAATTGGCATCAAAATTAATCCAAGTGAAGGCTTCACCCTCTTTCTTCTGGTACCAGTAGACTTTGTTACCTGAACACGAACCAGTAACTTTGCAGCTGAAGGTGACACTCTGTTTCTCTTTCCTAGTCTCTGATATCTGCTCCTGTTGCAGCCGCTGTCCTGAAGCAGCCACTGTAAAACAGAAATGGATCACTAAAAATTTCACAGTAGTTACTCCATTCAAATATATGGATACAGGTTTGATGAACCACTTACACAGAAAAAGAGAGAATATTATTATACCACTGTCCATGTTCAATGAATATGTGCTTTAGAATTGGGGAAATGAAAAGCTACTTGTTCTATATAACATTGAACATCAGACTGACTTAACAGATCTTTACTGAAGTATGGTTTGGATCATATAGTCGACTATGAAGATGAGAGGTAAAAAACCAGCTGGAGTGTCGTCTCAAACAGTTCCTCTGACAATGTCACTTCCTGTGGTGCAAAACACTTTCTTTTTCATTAATTCACAGCTTGATTCTTTCGCAGCTCAAGAATCAAGGTAAAAGGTTATCCCTCCTTCTTCTGGTACCAGTAGACATACGTTGTACACTGATCATTGTCTTTGCAGCTGAAGGAGACAGCCTCTCCCTCTGTCCTAATCCATTACATTTCCTGGCCCAATTTCTGCCCTGCCACTGACACTGCAATGACAATTTACAACAACACACTTAGACAAAAATATATAGACAAAAGTATAAAGCAATTACATGTGTCCACAATCTTTGCATCAATCATAGACTTAAATTCAGACAGAGACACTATTTTCTGCCAGTCATTTCCAGTTGCTCCACGACTAGGGTGCATTGTTGTCACGTCCTGACCAGTAAAGGGGTTATTTGTTATTGTAGTTTGGTCAGGACGTGGCAGAGGGGTGTTTGTTTTATGTGGTTTGGGGTTTGTTGATATATGTGTTTATGTAGTGAGGTGTTTGTTTAGAGTATTCCGGGGTTTTTGGTTATGTTCTATGTTTTGTATTTCTATGCTCTATCTATGTTGTGTATTTCTTTGTGTTGGCCTGGTATGGCTCTCAATCAAGAACAGCTGTACATTGTTGTTGCTGATTGGGAGTCACTTAGGTAGCCCTGTTTTCACCTGTCCCTTGTCGGAAGTTGTTGTTGCACTGCTGTGTTGGCCTGCAATACTGTTCGTTTGTACGGTTTCTTGTTTTGTTTCGTTAAGTGTTCAAATAAAAGTTATAATGAGCACTCAACCCGCTGCGCCTTGGTCCAGCATATACGACGACCGTTACAATTGTAGGATTTTTTTTACAGTACTTAAATAAAGTGAGCAAAGAATGACAACAGAGCCAAGATGCATTTCTCTGAGGATTCTGAGATGTCCTCTATTGAACCTGAAGATAATTGTGTTTAGTTGGAGCAGAGATGATGTGACGTGAAACACTGTCACTAACTGTTCCTCCAATCTGATGTCACTTTCTGTGGTCGTTGTCAATGTTCCAATTATATTATCTCTCCTTCCTCCCAAAATGTGCACTTGTTCACTTCGCTTCACTGATTTGAAAGAAATATGGTGAAAAGGCCATTAGCCAATGCCTCCACGTATTCAATGAAGGGAGAAAGTTGATGTTATGGACACACCCATTCACTGTCTAAATTCAACCACTTTAGTCTTCGCACCAGATTTATCAATACTACTCAGCGAAGTGACACATTCTAGATGTATCCTTGTCAAGGTCCTCCTAACTTCTGATGTAGACCTCTACGTACCAGTTCCATATTGCTCTTTTAATACCGACATTTTTTTATGTTTTTTATTTCACCTTTATTAAACCAGGTAGGCTAGTTGAGAACAAGTTCTCATTTACAACTGCAACCTGGCCAAGATAAAGCAAAGCAGTGTGACACAGACAACAACACAGTTACACATGGAATAAACAATAAACAAGCCAATAACACAAACAAGTCAATGACACAGTAGAAAAAAAAGAAAGTCTATATACAGTGTGTGCAAAAGGCATGAGGAGGTAGGCAATAAATAGGCCATAGGAGCGAATAATTACAATTTAGCAGATTACCACTGGAGTGATAAATGAGCAGATGATGATGTGCATGTAGAGATACTGGTGTGCAAAAGAGCAGAAAAGTAAATAAAAACAGTATGGGGATGAGGTAGGTAGATTGGGTGGGCTATTTACAGATGGACTATGTACAGATGCAGCGATCGTTTAGCTGCTCAGATTGCTGATGTTTGAAGTTGGTGAGGAAAATAAACATTGCGCCCCTGTGTATTTCACCACAAGATGGTGGTAAAACATAAGCCTATGAATCATGTTTCAGAAATCAAGTTGAATAGAAAAATGGTTCACATAACAGACCAATGGCTATCTATATCTTATGAATGGGGACCGTTGTTCTTTGGCTACATGATTTGCTATCACTGATGTTCTGTACCATTTAAGGTTTCTTGTTCACCAAAGTTATAAGTAAGGACGTGGTGATCTGAGTAAAGAACAACACCTATGGACAAAACGGACCAAAATGAGCAAATGTTTGCTGCAGCTGCATTGTCAGAGTATGTGCACGCACCCTAATGAACAGGGTAATTGATTAGCAATGCCTTTAGAGCTGTCTGACAATCTCTACTAAGCATAATATTCAAGGCTAATCAGTAGCCTTTGTCAGCTTCGCTGCCTAGGCTATTTTTCTTTAAACAACTCCAGGATTTTTGGAGTTGACTAGTCGAGGAATTGACTATTTTGGAGTTGACTATCCAGTTGAGTCTCCTCAGACGGGAGGACCATCCTACTCAGTGAATTTCGGAAAAATGTTAATAGTAAAACATTAAAGTTATCCTTTTTAGATAAAACTATACTAAATATATTAATGTCACCATAAAACTGATTAAAACACAGTGTTTTGCAATGAAGGTCTACAGTTGCTTCAACAGCACTCCATGGGATAGCACCATGGTGTGGTCGGAGGACAGCTGTTTTCTGTCGTCCTATGGGGTATATTGACTTCAGTACAAAACCTTGCAGGCTCATGGTTCTCACCCCCTTCCATAGACTTATATCGTAATTAATTATGATGACTTCCAACCTATGAGAGCTCTTGCAGCATGAGCTGAAATGTTGTCCACCCAAACAAAAGATCAAAGGATCAGATAACTAATCTAGTACTGAAAGTAATTTCGCTACACCGACAATAACATCTGCATGTGTTAATCACTCTGTACTGGGTGATGGTAGCGGGTTTACTAACGCATTATGACGTTGGATGGTTGGTGGCCTGGTGGTTGGGAGTTTGGGCCGGTGGCCGAGAGGTTGATGGTTTGAGTACATGATTTGACTTGGTGGGAGATCTGTCGATGTGCACTTGGGCATGTGCTTGATCCTGGTTGCTCCTGTGGTAACTCTAGATGGGACTGTCTGCTAGATGACGGAATTTAATGAAAGCAGACTGCAGGTAGAATGTAATCTATCTGCAGACTACCTTCACTGCAGGTAGATAGTTTGTTACATTTACTAACTAATCAACCACAGAATTACATATACACACACACAATAGTTATACATTGGTTACTGACATGACACAAAAGTCGAAACCGATATGACGGCTTGGTAGACAAAGGAAATGGGTGGGGACAGCTCCAGAGCGGGAAATTCAGAGTTGATAACTACACTCATGGAAATGCTAATACTTTGAACATGAACAACCGCTGATTCGAAAAGATATTGCAATTTACATATTTACGAGTGTATGCCTTTGTTGTCCCTCTCTGCGATCGCTGGTCCGTCTGCTGGATAGTCATTCAACAAAAAGTCTCTGGTTTCTCCACAAGACATCAAAGTATTTCGTAGTTGTAGCTTGTTATAATGGATACGTCAGAGTACCATTCGGTCGTTCGACCAGTTGCATTTAAGAGACTAAAGCACTTAAACAGCTGCAGCCTGAATACTTGTTCTTTTAGTTTGTAGCCATTTCTTAGCCATTTCAACGTTGGAATGATCTCCTGGTTCTCTGGTCTTGTCCTTTGGTAGAGTTGCCAACCATTTCAACATGTAGCGACAGCTTCCATGTTTTCTGGTCTAATGTAAATTTTGTCGGAAGTGAGTTTTATACTTTTAGTAGAAAATGGGGCGTTCCAGAACACCGTGTAATGTCTATGCTCATGGGGGCGTGGCCACTGACTGATCTTATGTTACTATGGAAAGCAATTCTCATTTAGAAGACTAAGGTCACATTGTTATCTTTCCAAAAGTATTCCTATACTCAATAATTTATTTCATACAACATTCAGATGCAAACCCCATAATTGAGAAGTGTATATATTACGTTTCCGGTAAGACCCAAATGCAGATTGTGTTGAAGAATGTTTATTACAGCAACAGGAGCAGGCAAACAGGTCAGGTCAGGCAGAGGTTGGTAATCCAGAGTAGGGGCAAAGGTGCAGGATGGCAGGCAGGGTCAGGAAAAGCAAGGTACAAAATCAGGAGGGTGAGAAAAAGAGAGACTGGGAAAAAGTAGGAGCAGAGTCAACCCGCTAGTTGACTTGAACAAACAAGACGAACTGGCAACAGACAACAGAAAACACAGGTGTAAGTACCCAGGGGATAATGGAGAAGATGGGCGACACCTGGCTGGGGGTGGAGACAAGCACAAGGACAGGTGAAACAAATCTGGGCGTGACGATATACAAATAAAGAAACAGTAATGTGTGTCTCCTGTCCTTCATGAGGTCACCAAATGAAACAAACTCGACATGACTGTTCCTTAAGTGTCCACGGACCACTCCAACTGCTTGGAATACAGAACAACTTTTTGATGTCCAAGTGTCTCTCTGTGTTCCACAGTCACATTCCAATCTCGATACTACAGAGCTCAGAAGCAGAGTATTTTACGACCGCCATAAAGTGGCCCCCTCCACCTTTGTGGAAGCGAGAGGGCACTATAGAGCGGACCCACTGTAACCTGATCCTTCAGATCTTCACTGGAGAGTTATGACATCACCTACGCTAAAACTTTCATTCATAGGCTATGTTGGCTCTCATTCGTAACCTCATGATGGGTATAGGAAAACATGTATTATCATGTAGTAGCCTAAATCTATCAATTTTAAAATGAGCTGGGTGACAGGAATATGAATGACAGTCATCCAATTTGCTGTTATAGAAATAAGGCCTAAAAAAATGATTGCCCTTCCTAGTCTTAAACAGCACCTTCCGCCACTGCTCTCCACCTAGCCGAATTGAAGTGAGAACCTTGCCAGCAAAAGTTTCTGCTATGAAACTAAATGAATACTGCACTCTGAACCACAAAGCATTAGATTCAAGATAGCGTGATTTGACAAAGCATGGAAAGTAAACTTCAAAAAGTGAAGTACTTTTATTGAGCTTGCAGCTGTGGTTGGTAAGTATTGCATACCTTCATAAGGAGAAGTGAAGAAAAAAAACTCAACTGAAGTGCTCTTCTGGCTGACTCTTGTTTATGTACTACATACTGTACGTACCAGTACCAATCTAATACGTAGAGCCGTGGCTCTGAGAGTGCAGCTGAATTATTAAGGTGACACATTTCACTCTGGGTCATCTTGTGTGTGTATGGAGCCCCGCACCTACACAAAGAGGTCTTATTCACCCAGTCAGTACATTTACATTTACGTCATTTAGCAGACGCTCTTATCCAGAGCGACTTACAAATTGGTGCATTCACCTTATGATATCCAGTGGGACAACCACTTTACAATAGTACATCTATATCTTTTTTTGGGGGGGGGGTTAGAAGGATTACCTTATCCTATCCCAGGTATTCCTTAAAGAGGTGGGGTTTCAGGTGTCTCCGGAAGGTGGTGATTGACTCCGCTGTCCTGGCGTCGTGAGGGCGCTTGTTCCACCATTGGGGTGCCAGAGCAGCGAACAGTTTTGACTGGGCTGAGCGGGAACTGTGCTTCCTTCCGCAGAGGTAGGGAGGCGAGCAGGCCAGAGGTGGATGAATGCAGTGCCCTTCTTTGGGTGTAGGGACTGATCAGAGCCTGAAGGTACGGAGGTGCCGTTCCCCTCACAGCTCCGTAGGCAAGCACCATGGTCTTGTAGCAGATGCGAGCTTCAACTGGAAGCCAGTGGAGTGTGCGGAGGAGCGGGGTGACGTGAGAGAACTTGGGAAGGTTGAACACCAGACGGGCTGCGGCGTTCTGGATGAGTTGTAGGGGTTTAATGGCACAGGCAGGGAGCCCCGCCAACAGCGAGTTGCAGTAATCCAGACGGGAGATGACAAGTGCCTGGAATAGGACAAGGCACTTGTCATCTTGACACATTAATGATTGTCATGGGGGGTCTGAAAGGAGGTGGATCTGTAATAGGTTTAATGCTGAGGCAGCAGTTATAGCCCATGTGATAACTGTAATTCCCAGGCCCTAATATTTTGTATTTGTTATATTGAAGCCTTATTCCAAGACTGTGGCGCCACTCAAATAACAGACGGCTTAAAACTTCTTACATCTAGGGTTTCCGCAAGCGGAACGCCTCGTCAATATCCAATGGAAGAGCGTGGCGCGAAATACAAAAACCTCAAAAATGCAATAATTTAAATTTTTCAAACATACGACTATTTTACACCATTTTAAAGATAAGACTCTCGTTAAAGACTCTCGTCAAAAAGGCTTTACAGCGAACGCAAAACATCAGATTATGTTAGGAGAGTACATAGCCAAAAATAATCACACAGCCATTTTCCAAGCAAGTAAGCATATATGTCACAAAAACCCAAAACACAGCTAAATGAAGCACTAACCTTTGATCTTCATCAGATGACACTCCTAGGACATTATGTTATACAATACATGCATGTTTTGTTCAATCAAGTTCATATTTATATCAAAAAACAGCTTTTTACATTGGCGTGTGATGTTCAGAAAATTGTAGTCCCACCGAAAACTTCCGTTGAATTTACTAATTTACTCATCATATATGTTGACAAAATACATAACAATTATTTTAAGAATTATAGATACAGAACTCCTTTATGCAATCGCTATGTCAGATTTTAAAATAGCTTTTCGGCGAAAGCACATTTTGCAATATTCTGAGTACATAGCTCAGCCGTCACGGCTAGCTATTTTGACACCCGCCAACTTCGAGGCACACTAAACTCAGAATTAGTATTAGAAAAATTGTATTACCTTTGCTGATCTTCGTCAGAATGCATTCCCAGGACTGCTACTTCCACAAGAAATTTTGTTTTTGTTCCAAATAATCCATAGTTATGTCAAAATACCTCCGTTTTGTTCGTGCGTTCAGGTCACTATCCAAAGGGTAATGCGTGAGCGCAATTCGAGACAAAAATTCAAAATGTTCCATTACCGTACTTAGAAGCATGTCAAACGCTGTTTAAAATGTATTATTATAATATTTTTCTCGTAAAATAGCGATAATATTCCAACCGGACAATGGTGTATTCATTCAAAGAGGAAAAGAAAAAACAGCAGGGTCTCGTGCCTGCGCATATCCAATCTCTTTGTCACCAGGCAGACCACTGAGAAACTGAGCTACTATACTCTGCCCAGAGACAGGAGACGCCTCAATCCACTTTCTGAAGGCTTTAGAGAGCCAATGGAAGCCTTAGAAAGTGCTACGTAACCCCACTGATACTGTAGTTTCGATAGAGAATCAAAAGAAGTACAAATTCTCACAGGCCACTTCCTGCTTGGAATTTTCTCAGGTTTTTGCCTGCCATATGAGTTCTGTTATACCCAGACACCATTCAAACAGTTTTAGAAACTTCAGAGTGTTTTCTATCCAAATCTACTAATAATATGCAAATATTTGACTCTGGGCCCGAGAAGTAGGCCGTTTAATTTGGGTACGTTTTTCATCCGGCCGTGAAAATACTGCCCCCTATAGCGAAGAGGTTAATGCTGTATCAAGTTTAGGTTTTCTGGGCTGAGAAAGAGTGAGCATGGTTTACAGGTTTTACCATACTGCTGCATATAACAATGCACTGGATGAGCCTCACTGTTGGTAACACGTGGGTAGTGCCGTTATAGTTCAGTTCAGTACTACAGCAATGACAGTATATGGCTAATCATATCAATGGAAGATATAATGTACAGGGAAGGTAAAATGAAATCTGTGTAGTCTTATACGTTTATTTACACCTATAAAACTGCATTCTAACACAAGTTGTAGGCGATTAATGTCTATCATTTTTCCTCTGTTAAATGACAACAATGGACTGGATATGAAAAGCTGATTATTGCACACTGCCACCTGCAGCATCACAACTATGCTGTACTTTTTCCTATTTTGGTTTGTCACTGACACACTCAAAAGAAAAGAACCCATCTAGATATGATCTAATTGAGTAGAGAAAAATATCAGGCAGGGATTGGATGAAGGGGTTATTGTACCCAATTAGGCTATTTAGATGTTGATGTAGATTACAGGAGTCTGGCTTTACAGATGTATGATCTTAATTTGACCCCTTTAGTCACAGGACGACTTAAATATCTGAATAAATATTTTGAATCGCCACCATGGGGCAGCTGGAAGCGGTCTTTGTATACAATGTAGTACTGTAAATATGTTGTAGGCTACGATATGTATGCTACATGCAGGCTATAGTTTGTCTCGTGTGAATTCATATATGGATTAGAATAAATTGATGTATTTGTAGGGGGTAGGTGTATTTTTTGTAAGGGAAGTGAACAAGTGCACACTTTGGGAGGAAGGAGAGATAATATAATTGGAACATAGCCCTTGTCAACAACCACAGGAAGTGACATCAGATTGGAGGAGCATTTAGTGACAGTGTTTCACCTCACATCATCTCTGCTCCAACTAAACACAATTATCTTCAGGTTCAATAGAGGACACATCAGAATCATCATAAACATGTCTCTAGGCTCTGTTGTCACTCTTTGCTCACTTTATTTAAGTACTGTAAAAAAAATCCTACAATGCACCCTAGTCGTAGAGAAGGGAAAATAAAATAAAATTAATATGTGGACACCTGCCGATCGAACATCTCATTCCAAAATCATGGGCATTAATAAGGAGTTGGTCCCCCCTTTGCTGCTATAACAACCTCCATTCTTCATGGAAGGCTTTCCATTAGATGTTGGAACATTGCTGCGGGGACTTGCTTCCCTTCATCCACAAGAGCATTAGTGAGGTCGGGCACTGATGTTGGGCGATTAGGCTTGGCTCACAGTCGGCGTTCCAATTCATCCCAAAGGTGTTTGATGGGGTTGAGGTCAGGGCTCTGTGCAGGCCAGTCAATTTCTTCCACACCACATCTCGACAAACCATTTCTGTATGGACCTCGCTTTTTTTGCATGGGGGCATCGTCATGCTGAAACAGGAAAGGGCCTTCCCCAAACTGTTGCCACAAACTTGGAAGCACAGAATTGTCTATAATGTCATTGTATGCTGTAGTGTTAATATTTCCCTTCACTGGACCTAAGGGGCTTAGCCCAAACCATGAAAAACAGCCCAGACCATTATTCCTCCTCGACCAAACTTTCAGTTGGCACTATGCATTGGAGCAGGTAGCGTTCTCCTGGTATCCACCAAACCCAGATTAATCCATCGGACTGACAGATGGTGAATCGTGATTCATCATTCCAGAGAAAGCATTTCCATTGCTCCAGAGTCCAAAGGCAGCGAGCTTTACACCAT
This sequence comes from Salmo trutta, assembly GCF_901001165.1. Taxonomy (NCBI): domain Eukaryota; kingdom Metazoa; phylum Chordata; class Actinopteri; order Salmoniformes; family Salmonidae; genus Salmo; species Salmo trutta. The sequence continues at coordinate 7,135,486 of NC_042965.1, read as the reverse complement.
TCCAACCAACGCTTGGCATTGTACATGGTGGTCTTAGGCTTGTGTATGGATGCTCTGCCAAAAAAAACTATTCCATTACGCTCCCGACGAACAGTTATTGTGCTGACGTTGCTTCCAGAAGCATTTTGGAAGCATTTTGGATCTGGATTTTGCAACCGCGGACAGACGTTTTTTAGTGCTGTGCACTTCAGCACTCGGCGGTCCCATTCTGTGAGCTTGTGTGGCCTACCATGTTTCCACACAATAACAGAATTTACAGTTGACCGGGGCAGCTCTAGCAAAGCAGAAATGTGATGAACTGACTTGTTGGAAAGGTGGCATCCTATGACAGTGCCACATTGAAAGTCACAGAGCTCTTCAGGCCGTTCTACTGCCAATGTTTGTCATTGGAGATTGCATGGCTGTGTGCTTGATTTTATACACTTATCAACTCAAATGTTAGGAAGATGTTCTTAATGTTTTGTACACTTAATGTTAATGTTTTATTGTACACTCAGTGAAAATGTATACTTTCATATAGTATCACCACTTAGTGACACGTGTCATTCTCATATCCAGTTACACCACAGCTTTTCTTTAAGCTATTTCCTGTCTCTGTCTGTGCTTTTGATAATCAGAACAACGAAAAAATGCACTAACTGGCTTTGAGGTCCAGAGTTTGAGGGATATAGAGGGATCTCAAAATGTTATAGCATAGAGAAAATGTAAGCTTGTGTTGAGTTGGGCTGGGCGTTATGGCCAAAATATCATATCACAATATGTTTAAAATGTTTTAAGGTTCATGTGTTGTAAATAATAGGAATGATTTATTTATACACTGCTCAAAAAAATAAAGGGAACTCCAAGTCAATCACACTTCTGTGAAATCAAACTGTCCACTTAGGAAGCAACACTGATTGACAATAAATTTCACATGCTGTTGTGCAAATGGAATAGACAACAGGTGGAAATTATAGGTAATTAGCAAGACACCCCCAATAAAGGAGTGGTTCTGCAGGTGGTGACCACAGACCACTTCTCAGTTCCTATGCTTCCTGGCTGATGTTTTGGTCACTTTTGAATGCTGGCGGTGCTTTCACTCTAGTGGTAGCATGAGACGGAGTCTACAACCCACACAAGTGGCTCAGATAGTGCAGCTCATCCAGGATGGCACATCAATGCGAGCTGTGGCAAGAAGGTTTGCTGTGTCTGTCAGCATAGTGTCCAGAGCATGGAGGCGCTACCAGGAGACAGGCCAGTACATCAGGAGACGTGGAGGAGGCCGTAGGAGGGCAACAACCCAGCTGCAGGACCGCTACCTCCGCCTTTGTGCAAGGAGGAGCAGGAGGAGCACTGCCAGAGCCCTGCAAAATGACCTCCAGCAGGCCACAAATGTGCATGTGTCTGCTCAAACGGTCAGAAACAGACTCCATGAGGGTGGTATGAGGGCCCGACGTCCACAGGTGGGGGTTGTGCTTACAGCCCAACACCGTGCAGGACGTTTGGCATTTGCCAGAGAACACCAAGATTGGCAAATTCGCCACTGGCGCCCTGTGCTCTTCACAGATGAAAGCAGGTTCACACTGAGCACGTGACAGACGTGACAGAGTCTGGAGACGCCGTGGAGAACGTTCTGCTGCCTGCAACATTCTCCAGCATGACCGGTTTGGCGGTGGGTCAGTCATGATGTGGGGTGGCATTTCTTTGGGGGGCCGCACAGCCCTCCATGTGCTCGCCAGAGGTAGCCTGACTGCCATTAGGTACCGAGATGAGATCCTCAGACCCCTTGTGAGACCATATGCTGGTGCGGTTGGCCCTGGGTTCCTCCTAATGCAAGACAATGCTAGACCTCATGTGGCTGGAGTGTGTCAGCAGTTCCTGCAAGAGGAAGGCATTGATGCTATGGACTGGCCCGCCCGTTCCCCAGACCTGAATCCAATTGAGCACATCTGGGACATCATGTCTCGCTCCATCCACCAACGCCACGTTGCACCACAGACTGTCCAAGAGTTGGCGGATGCTTTAGTCCAGGTCTGGGAGGAGATCTCTCAGGAGACCATCCGCCACCTTAGCAGGAGCATGCCCAGGCGTTGTAGGGAGGTCATACAGGCACGTGGAGGCCACACACACTACTGAGCCTCATTTTGACTTGTTTTAACCTCTCTGGCGCATGTGGGACGAACTCGTCCCACCTACGTAACAGCCACTGAAATCCAGTGGCGCGATTTTTGAATCGTTTGAAATACTATTACTTCAATTTCTCAAACATATGACTATTTTACAGCTATTTAAAGACAAGAATCTCGTTAATCTAACCACACTGTCCGATTTCAAAAAGGCTTTACAACGAAAGCAAAACATTAGATTATGTCAGCAGAGTGCCCAGCCATAAATAATCAGACACCCATTTTTCAATCTAGCATATCATGTCACATAAACCCAAACCACAGCTAAATGCAGCACTAACCTTTTATGATCTTCATCAGATGACACACCTAGGACATTGTGTTATACAATACATGCATGTCTGTTCAATCAAGTTCATATTTATATCAAAAAACAGCTTTTTACATTAGCATGTGACGTTCAGAAAAAGCATAACCCCCGCAAACTTCCGGGGAATTTACTAACAGTTTGCTAAATTACTCACGATAAACGTTCACAAAAAGCATAACAATTATTTTAAGAATTATAGATACATTACTCCTCTATGCACTCGATATGTCCGATTTTAAAATAGCTTTTCGGATGAAGCACATTTTGCAATACTCTAAGTACATAGCCCGGCATCACGGGCTAGCTATTTAGACACCCGGCAAGATTAGCCTTCATCAAAATCATATTTCCTATAAGAAAAATGTTCTTACCTTTCCTGTTCTTCGTCAGAATGCAGTCCCACGACTTCTACTTCAATAACAAATGTAGGTTTGGTCCCAAATAATCCATCGTTATATCCAAACAGCGACGTTTTGTTCGTGAGTTCTAGACACTATCAGAATACTAAATCACGGTCTCGCGCATGGCGCATGGCTTGACAAAAAATGTCTAAATATTCCATTACCGTACTTCGAAGCATGTCAACCGCTGTTTAAAACCAATTTTTATGCCATTTATCTCGTAGAAAAGCGATAATATTCCGACCGGGAATATGCAATGAGCCTAAACAGCCGAATTAAATTTCTCCACAGGGGCGAATCGTGCACGCGCCTCATTCAAAGGTCCTCTGATCCGCCACTTACCAAAGGCGATAATGTGTTTCAGCCTGAGGCTGCCTCGTCAACCTTCAGGTATTTCCCGGGTTCTGAGAGCCTATCGGAGCCCTGGGAATTGTCACGTTACAGCTAAGATCCTTACTTTTCAATAAACAGATGCAAGACGCACGACTCCTTGTCAGACAGGGTACTTCCTGCATGAAACCTTGTCAGGTTTTTGCCTGCCATAGGAGTTCTGTTATACTCACAGACACCATTCAAACAGTTTTAGAAACTTTAGGGTGTTTTCTATCCAAACCTGAACAATAATATGCATATTCTAGCTTCTGAGTTGGTGTAGGAGGCAGTTAAAAATGGGAACATATTTTTTCCAAAATTCTCAATGCTGCCCCCTAGCCCGTAGAGGTTAAGGACATTACATCAAAGTTGTATCAGCCTGTAGTGTGTTTTTCCACTTTAATTTTGAGTGTGACTCCAAATCCAGACCTCCATGGGTTGATAAATTGGATTTCCATTGATTATTTTTGTGTGATTTTGAGGTCAGCACATTCAACTAGGTAAAGAAAAAAGTATTTAATAAGATTATTTCATTCATTCAGATCTAGGATGTGTTATTTTATTGTTCCCTTTATTTTTTTGAGCAGTGTATATGTAAATATAAAAGTTGTATGGCTATATTTTCTGAATGTTCCTGTGATAATGTTGACATTAAAATATTTCCATAATAATGTATTTTAAGGACGTTATTTCTGGTTTGATTAATTATGTGGTTCACTGATCCGTTTTTGAGAATACAAGTTAATAATATAATTTGTATTTTGCTTGCTTATAACATGCTTTCTTTTAGTACCAGTTTTAGTGGTCATCCTGGAATGTGCAACCGTTTGAATATCAGTGACAGAACCCAAAGTTACCCAAGCTCTCATAGCAGCTGCCCCATCTAACTCTGTCCACAGAGTTCCAAGTACCTCAGCCTATTCACCGTCTACGCAGCTGCTTCATATCCCTCCGCCTCTTCACTCAAGCTTCCAAACTGTTGTATTTAAAGATAAAGAGAATGTTACATTTTTCCTTGACTTTGTGCCCACAGTTCAAGTTTTTTTAAGCCATATTCTTTCAGATATAAACTAGATCCAGATGTGCTTATATTTGTAACTTGATGCTATGATTGGAAACCATGGCTCCTAAATCAGTTCAGAGTTGAAAACTGAGAGGTCAGCATTGCCATTTGTGACAATTTCATGTGTGCCCACAGAGCTGTTGAGCCATTAAGGATGACACTTGAATATCAATAGATTGCTTAATATCAATAAAAAATATGTTCAGAGTATACAAATGCCTTTGGAATACTATCAGGGGGAAAATAGAATAGGCTGCATAACCAATACAGCTGTGCCTACATTTGCAATTTATTATTACTGTATGTAACATGTTCAATCCATAATCTATATACTGTAAAAGGTCTGGGTGTAGCTGGTGCAGAGAAGTCAGGCGCAGGAAGGCAGAAATGAGTAATAAAAGTAACTTTACTCAAAATTACCAAATACATGTAGTAATACCAAGCCCACACAAAAGGACCGAAATACATAAAACAAACACACACAGAAACCATGGGGAAAACAGAGGGTTAAATAATGAACATGTAATTGGGAAATAAAACCAGGTGTGTAAAACAAAGACAAAACAAATGGAAAATTAAAAGTGGCGATGGCTAGAAGGCCAGTGACGTCAACCGCCGAACGCCGCCCGAAAAAGGAGAAGGACCGACTTCGGCGGAAGTCGTGACATATACATTCTATCCAAACGCATGCCTTTGGGAACTCAATGACACAATGTTTATTTTTCATGGCTCCACTCTCTTCATCATAGGAATGGAACAAATTGTGGGATCATACAGTACAACCATTACAACCACTGGACAGCGGTATACTGTTTGTTTGCTAAACTGACACTATGGAATGAGTGCATTAGCATGGAATCTTTGCATTTAGCTTTGCAAAATGCATCAATATGCAAATTAAAAATGTCTTCCATGTTGGACGGGGCAGAATACTTTTTATAAGAACTGATTTTGGAGTTCACACTGGCATCTATCAGACACATGGATGTCTCATCCCCATCCTTCAACTACAGTTGAAGTCGGAAGTTTACATACACCTTAGCCAAATACATTTAAACTCAGTTTTTCACAATTCCTGGCATTTAATCCCAGTTAAGATTCCCTGTCTTAGGTCAGTTAGGATCACCACTTTATTTTAAGAATGTGAAATGTCAGAATAAAAGTAGAGAGAGTGATTTATTTCAGCTTTTATTTCTTTCATCGCATTCCCAGTGGGTCAGAAGTTTACATACACTCAATTAGTATTTGGTAGCATTGCCTTTAAATTGTTAAACTTGGGTCAAACGTTTCGAGAAGCCTTTCACAAGCTTCCCACAATAAATTGGTTGAATTTTGGCCCATTCCTCCTGACAAAGCTGGTGTAACAGTCAGGTTTGTAGGCCTCCTTGCTCGCACACACTTTTTTAGATCGGCACACAAATATTCTATAGGATTAAGGTCAGGGCTTTGGATGGCCTCTCCAATACGTTGACTTTGTTGTCCATAAGCCATTTTGCCACAACTTTGGAAGTATGCTTGAGGTCATTGTCCATTTGGAAGACCCATTTGCGAACAAGCTTTAACTCCCTGACTGTTTTCTTGAAATGTAACTTCAATATATCCATATAATTTTCCTTCTCATGATGCCATCTATTTTGTGAAGTGCACCAGTCCCTCCTGCAGCAACGCACCCCCGCAACATGATGCTGCCACCCCCGTGCTTCACGGTTGGGATGGTGTTCTTCAGCTTACAAGCCTCCCCCTTTTTCCTCCAAACATAACGATGGTCATTATGGCCAAACAGTTCTATATTTGTTTCATCAGACCAGAGGACATTTCTCCAAAAAGTACAATCTTTGTCCCCATGTGCAGTTGCGAACCGGAGTCTGGCTTTTTTATGGCGGTTTTGGAGCAGTGGCTTCTTCCTTGCTGAGCGGCCTTTCAGGTTATGTCGATATAGGACTGGTTTTACTGTAGATATAGATACTTTTGTACCTGTTTCCTCCAGAATCTTCACAAGGTCCTTTGCTGTTGTTCTGGGATTGATTTAGACTTTTCGCACCAAAGTACGTTCATCTCTAGGAGACAGAATGCGTCTCCTTCCTGAGTGGTATGACTGCTGAGTGGTCCTATGGTGTTTATACTTGCGTACTATTGGTTGTACAGATGAACGTGGTACCTTCAGGCATTTTGAAATCGCTCCCAAGGATGAACCAGACTTGTGGAGGTCTACAATTTTGTTTCTGAGGACTTGGCTGATTTCTTTTGCCCAAACTGTTCGTCCACTAAAGATAGAAATTGGCAGATCGACTGTACCGAGGAGTCCGAAAACAGAGAACACCATTGTGTAAGTTTTATGATAGTATTATAGGCCATATAAGTTCTGTTTTGCATTTCTTTAGATTTAAATAAAATGTAACATTTGCTAATTTTGTTAAAGGGCCTTCTTTGGGAAGTGTAGAGGAAAGAAAGCAATTAATAAGACATTTCGATAGCACTTTACATTACAGACCAGAATAAATTGTAATAACATGATACTGTGGAAGCATTACAATAAGTCTAATTTATGTATGCCTACTACTTCTCTCGAGAACCATATTAATTTCCTGGTAAAATGTATGTTAAAAAAAACAAATTAAACACTCCAACCCTGATTTTATTTAATTTGATTGTTTCAAATTAAAAGTACACATAAACAATAGTAAGAGCTTGTTTTGAGATAGGCCTACAATTCTACAAATGCAAGAACCTTAAGATATGTGGAATTGTCTTGTCTGCCCATCACTGTAATATTCTTGAATTAATAAAATAATAAACCCGCACACTGCTCTTGCTAGTATCGCTGCTCGTTATAAAGGTTTAGGTGTCAGCCTCGAACCCACGGAAAGAGATGAAAAAGGTTAAATATTTTTTGAATATAAACATCTAGCAGCTTTGAATAACCAACAACTCATCACATGCTCGAACTGGGGTTATCATTTACTTATACGTAATTTAGCAAATGCTCTTATCAGGAGCATTCGAACCATAGACCTTTCGGTTACTGGCCCAACGTTCTTAACCAAAAGGTTGCAAGTTTGAATCCCCGAGCTGACAAGGTACAAATATGTCGTTCTGCCCCTGAACAAGGCAGTTAACCCACTATTCCTAGGCTGTCATTGAAAATAAGACTTTGTTCTTAACTGACTTGCCTAGTTAAATAAAAAAAAAGTTCAGCTTCTGAAGTGATCCAATAAAAAAAGCTCCATATAATGAAATCAGTCAATTGAAATCAATGCATTGGGCCCTAATCTATGGATTTCACATGACTGGGCAGGGACGCAGCCATGAGTGGGCCTGGAAGGGCATAGGCCCACCTACTTGGGAGGTTGGCCCACCCACTGGGGAGCCAGGCCCAGCCAATCAGAATTTGTTTTCCTCACAAAAGGGCTTTGTTATAAAAAATAAATACACCTTAGTTTCATCAGCTGTCTGGGTGGCTGGTCTCAGACGATCCCACGGGTGAAGAAGCCGGATGTGGAGGTCCTGGGCTGGTGAGGTTACACATGGTCTGCGGTTGTGAGGCCGATTGGACGTTTTGTCCCCAGCACAAGGTGCACCTGTGTAATTATCATGCCATTTAATCAGCTTCTTCATAAGCCACACCTGTCAGGTGGATGGATTATCTTGGCAAAAGAGAAAAGCTCACTAACACGGATGTAAAACATTTGTGCACAAGCTTTGTGTGGCTGGAAAAATTCTGGTATCTTTTATTTCAACTCATGAAACATGAGACCAACATTTTACATGTTTTTTCACAATAGTTATTTTTGTATTAATCAAATACATAGATACTTTACCTATGACAGATATTGCAGGGCAACTTCAGAAAACATCAAGATTTGCTCTCCTAATTTTTTCAGAAAACCTTAAATGTACCTTTATTCAAGTGTCTGCAGTGAGTAGGTCCCACAATCATCAAAAGTCAAATGTGATATTAATTTTATTTTTAAGGAGGGAACACAATTTGCACAATGTTCAAAATGAAAGGTCCTGCAATTAATGTAAAAGGCATATCGTTATATCACAGTCCATGTTCAGTGATTATGTGGTTTTAAGAATTGGGAAGATCTAAAAATACGCATTCTCCATTGAACAATATGAATAAGAATATGAAATTATCACAGACAATCTAACTGATATCACAAATCTTTACTGAAGTATGGTTTGGATAATATAGTTGATTTTGAAGATGAGAGGTGAAGCACCTGGGCTGCGTTCAGTACTTTTTTACTTTATGGAATGTTCAATTGAACAGAAATGGTGCTGTACTGAATGACCAGTTGCAAAATGGGAAGAGGTTGGTTTGTGGGCATGTCATTGATTGTGGGTTGGGGAACGCTGTCAACATGGCCACAGCCCTTTAGATACGTCACTCATTGCTTCAAGCCACACCTCGCCACACCCACCAATTGTCAACGGATCTCAAAGTCTGATTAAAAACGTACAAAACTTATTGGGGAATCATGTCGGTCAGTTCAAACCATTACGCAACGTAGCAAAAGTTCAAGTGAATTGAACACCTCAGCTGGGGTGTGTCTTCTCAAACAGTTCCACATGAATATGTGGTGCAACATTTTTTTTTTAATTCACAGCTTGATTAAAACCACAGAGTTTTTGTACAGGGTGAGTTGATTCGTTCTCATTGTGGGTTCCCCAGCCCGATAACAGGCATGGTAGTAGGTGGCAGAACGGACCACTTTAACTGACTTGATCATCAGATCACAGGTGTTCTCCTTTCTCAAGGCTGATAAGTCATCTTTTTGTGGATAGTTGTACCCTCTATAGACAATGCAATTATGCATTTGGATGTTGAGAATCAAGGTAAAAGGTTCTCCCACGATCTTTTGGCACCAGTAGACAAAAGTTGTACACTGATCATTGTCTTTGCAGCTGAAAAAGACAACCTGTCCCTCTGTTCTGGTCCATGATATCTCCTTGTCCAATTTACACTGCCACTGACATTGTAATGACAAACTATACACATTAAGATGTACAAGGTTTGAATTATTATTATTCAGTACAAAACATAATGATTCAATGTTTTATTCAAACTTTATTTAATTAACTAGGATAAAATCCCTTATTAACTTATTTGTGTGACCTTACAAGATTCAGCAGAAGAATATAGCAACAGTACAGTGGCATTTAAAACAACAACCAGCTCATCAACAACAGCACATTGAGACAAAAGTATATTAGCAGAAGTCTGACGCAATTACGTGTGCCCACAATATTTGCATCGATCACAGACAAATTCAGACAGAGACACTATTTTTCTCCAGTCATTTCCAGTTGTTCAATGACCAGGGTGCATTGTATAAAAAATAGATTGTACGTGATGGACACACACGGCCTACTTTAATAAAGGAAAGAATGACAACAGATCCTGGAGATGATGATTCTGATGTGTCCTCTATTGAACCTGAAGATAACTGTGTTCAGGTAGAGAAGTGATGAAGACGTGAGGTTAAACTGTCACTTGGGCCTCATGGTTTCTAACTGCACCTCCAACTTGATGTCACTTCATGTGGTTGTTGACAAAGGCTATGTTCCAATTGTATCATCTACTTATCTTTCCTTCCTCCCAAAGTGTGCACTTGTTCACTTCCCTTTTACTGATTTAAAAGAAAAATGGGAGCAGGTAGCCTAGCGGTTAAGAGCATTGGACCAGTAATTGCAAGGTCACTGGTTCAAATCCCCAAGCTGACTAGTTGAAAGATGTGCCCTTCAGCAAGGTACTTAACCTCCTATAAGTTGCTCTAGATAAAAGTGTCTGGTAAATGTGGAAAGGCCACTAGCCTATACCTCCACCTTTCCAATGCTTGCGGAAAAAGGAGATCCCATCTGGAAAAAATTGGTTGAACGTCAACCAAAAAACCCAAAGTGATGATGTGAAAAACTATTTAGATTTGTAAAAAGTCCTCGACATAAGGGCATTTTGTCTTTTTCACCCAACCTTAATTCAATGACACTAGCACATTTCTAGTTGATTTCACATTGAATTCATGGATAGTTGACAATTCAACCAAATTTAACTGAAATCTAAACGTGCCCAGTGGGATATTATTCACCGTCTAAATTCAGCCATTTTAGTATTTTTACCAAATGTATCAATACTTTTCAAATTCAGCTTATAAGTGATAAATTACAGATGTATCCTTGGTCAAGGTCCACCTAACAAAATGTTTTACTTTTGATGTACTGTACACCTCGTTGTACCAATCCCAGATTGCTCCATAACTGCTCATATTGGTCCGCTGTGTCTTTCTCCACAAGATGGTGCTAACACATAAGCCTATAAATCATGTTTAAGAAATCAAGTTGAATAGAGAAATGGTTCACATAACAGACCAATGACTATATCTTTTCAATCTTATGAACTGGGACTGCTGATTTTGGCTAGACGATCTGCTATCCCTGATGTTCTGTTATTATTAATTTACAGCGTTTTTATATACCATTTCATGTTTATAGTTCACCAGTTAAAAGAAATGATATGTGATCTGAGAAAAGAACAGACCTATGACCATGTCAAATATCTATATTTGACATAAACAAGGCTAATATAGTAACATTCAGTGGTGTACTGCTATTTTTTAGGTACGGGAGCCAGTTTTTGTTTTATATCTCAATCAAAGTTTGTACTGATAGATGTAGCCTATTGAATATCATCATAGAACACAGGAGGCTGGTGGCACCTTAATTGGGGAGGACGGGCTCGCTGTAATGGCTGGAGCGGAATCAGTGGAATGGTATCAAATATATCAAACACGTGGTTTCCATGTGTTTGATGCCATTCCATTTACTCTGTTCCGGCCATTATTATGAGCCGTCCTCCCCTCAGCAGCCTGCACTGTTATAGAATATGCGTTAAATGCATTTGCTAATTGCAACGTCTGCCTATGCCAACATGTTGTGTCAACATTTTATACTTTTAATAACTTCAAAGACCAACTTAGGGAACCACACCTTTATTTACTGAGGTTCATAGATTGGTATGAATTAGTTCAGAACCTAACGTTTTTGTGTCCATACACAGATCAGCTACATACTGTAGCTAGCTACACATCCATAGGCATACAGTTATTTTTATCCTCCACTACACAATAAGCAAGTAAATAGTTAGCTAGCTATGTTTCTTCAGCTGCATTGCATGGCAAATATAAGCAAGGCAAGCTTACACAATTGTACATTCAATTTGCAGTAAATACTTTATCTAGCTAGATTCTTTACATCCAGTTTCACAAGATGACAGCCTGGTTTGCTGGTTTTCGCAGGAGTCCCTAAAGCATTTAACAACACAAATTACAATTTAATTATCATGTCATAACACAAGCTAGCTAGCTGGCTAATGTTAGTTAGTCAGCTAAATTGCTAAATAGTGATGTTTGTAAATGAACTTTGACAAAAAAATATGCACAATCGTTGGTCTCTACATTAACTAACATATTCCTCTCAATTGTACATTTTTTTTGCTTGACTCGTTATGACATTATAATTACTTACATTTGCTTCCACCATAATGTTTTGTCAGCCATCTTTGCTGAAGACAGTCACCAGGGACAGGTGGCTCACGTCAAATTCGTCATTGGAACCACTCGATATGATTGGTCATATAAAACCTTGGGACTAAAGTGCATAACGAGTGCTCTAACTCCCCCTTGCGGTGGTCTGGAGCAATGAAGCCATGACGCTGGGTACCTCTAAGTCCCGCAGTGTAAGCTCGCAACTTTTAAAGGAGGGAGACATGCATGTACCTCTTACTGCACTGAATGCCTCTTCTGATCCTACAGCTATTGTATGCTGTAATCATGTGCCTATGAACCAGAGTTATACTGATAGCACTGAAGCGGTGTGTCCTAGCAGGAAGTCCACTGTGTGCAGCTCATCAGGCACTAACATAAATAACCTGAGCATGTATACCTCTCCTAAGCTTCCCAGTAAAGCAATAACAACTATCAAGCATCCCAGAATAGTGCTAAAAATAGCCCACCCATATGTAGCTATAAGAAACAACATTTGTGAAATCAATAATTTGCTAGTAACAGATGACATTCATATTCTGACAATCTCTCAAAGTCACTTAGATAATACATTTGATGATACAGTGGTAGCAATACATGATTACAAGATCTACAGAAAATACAGAAATGCCAGAGGTGGAGGTGTGGCCGATTTTTTTATTTTTTATATTCAGAACCACATTCCTGTAAGGCTTAGAGAGGATCTCATGTTAATACTGTTAATAATATGGTTACAGGTTCATCTGCCTCATCTAAAGCCCATTCTGGTGGGACGCTGCTATAGACCACCAAGTGCTAACAGTCAGTATCTAGATAGCATGTGTGAAATGCTTGATAATGTATGTGATATCAACAGAGGTATATTTTCTGTGTGATTTAAATATTGACAGGCTTTCATCAGGCTGGCCACTCAAGAGAAAGCATCAAACTGTAACTATTGCCTGCAACCTGGTTCAGGTTTTCAGTCAACCGACCAGGGTATTTACAAACAGCACTGGAATTATATCATCAACATGTATTGGTCACATCTTTACTAATGCTGCAGAAATTTGTTTGAAAGCAGTATCCAAATCCACCGGATGTAGTGGTCACAACATACTAGTCATATCTAGGAAAACCAAAGTTCCAAAGGCTGGGCCTAAAATAGTGTATAAGAGGTCATACAATACGCTTTGGAGTTATTCCTACATGGTTGATGTAAAGAATATGTGTTGGTCCGTTATGAGAAGCAACCAGACTCTGCACTTGACACGTTTACGGAATTGCTTATCCCAGTTACATGCACCCACTAGGAAAATGACTAAAAACTGTTATATTCCTGTGGATTGATGAGGAAACTAAAAATGGTATGGTTGAGAGGGATGAGGCAAAATAAATGGCAAATATGTCTGGCTGCACAACCGATCGGCAAATGTACTGAAAATTGAGAAATCATGTGACTAAACTGAATAAAAAGAAAAAGAAACTACACTATGAAACAAAGCTAAATGACATAAAGAATGATAGTAAAAAGCTTTGGAGCACCTTAAATACATTGAGGCAAAAAGGCAAACTCAGCTCCATCATCATTGAATCAGATGGCTCATTCATCAGAAAACCCACTGATATCGCCAACTACTTTAATTACTTTTTCATTGGCAAGATTAGAAAATTTAGACATGACATGCCAGCAACAAACGTCGACTCCAAGTATATCTGACCAAATTATGAAAGACAAGCACTGTAATTTTGAATTCCGTAAAGTGAGTGTGGAAGAGGAAGACATTACTGTTGTCTGTCAACAATGACAAACCACTGGGATCTGACGACTTGGATGGAAAATTACTGAGGATAATAGAGGACGATTTTGCCACTCCTAATTGCCATATCTTCAATTTAAGCATACACGAAAGTGTTTGCCTTCAGGCCTGGAGGGAATCGAAAGTCCTTCCCCTAACTAAGAATAGTAAAGCCCCCTTTACAGGCTCAAATAGCTTACCAATCAGCCTATTACCAACCCTTAGTAAACTTTTGTGTTCGACCAGATACAATGCTCTTTTACAGTACACACATTGACAACAGACTTTCAACACGCTTATAGGGAAGGATATTCCACAAGTACAGCACTTACACAAATGACTGATTGGCTGAGAGAAATTTATGATAATGACATATGTTTTATGGCTTTACACCCCCTGCTATATTGTGGATAAAGAGTTACCTGTCTAACAAAACACAGAGGGTGTTATTTAATGGAAGCCTATCCAACACAATCAGGAATTACCCAGGGCAGTGGTCTAGCCCCTTTTACTTTTTTCAATTTTTACTGACGACATACCACTGGCTTTGAGTAAAGTGTGTCTATGTATGCGGATGACTCAACACTATACACGTTAGCTACTACAGCAACTGAAATGACTACAACACTTAACAAAGAGCTGCAGTTAGTTTCAGAATGGGTGGCAAGGAAGAAGTTATTCCTGGATATTTCAAAAACCAAAAGCATTGTATTTGGGACAAATCACTTACTAAACCCTAAAACCCAAATAAATATTGTAATGAATAATGTAGAAATTGAGCAAGTTGAGGTGACTAAACTGCTTGGAGTAACCCTGGATTGTAAATTGTCATGGTCAAAACATATTGATACAACAGTAGGTAAGATAGCAAGAAGTCTGTTCATAATAAAGCCCTGCTCTGCCTCCTTAACAGCACTATCAACATGGCATCAATTTTGTGTTGTATATATGTGGCAGTAGAGTAGGGGCCTGAGGGCACACACTTAATGTGTTCTGAAATCGCTTGTGAATGTATTCTAATGTTAATTTTTTTATACATCTGCCTTAATTTTGCTGGACTCCAGGAAGAGTGAAGTTCATTAGGAAAGTATTCAGACCCCTTTACTTTTTCCAAATGTTCTTACTTTACAGCCTTATTCTAAAATTGATTAAGTTCGTTTTTTCCCTCAGCAATCTACACACAATACCCCATAATGACAAAGTGAAAACAGGTCTTCAGACATTTTAGATCATTTATAAAAAATAAAACACTGAAATACCTTATTTACATAAGTATTCAAAACGTTTCCTGTGACATTCGAAATAGAGCTCAGATGCATTCTGTTTCTATTGATCATCCTTGAGATGTTTCAACAACTTCATTGGAGTCCACCTGTGGCAAATTAATTGATTGGACATGAAAAGACACACACCTGTCTTTATAAGGTCCCACAGTTGACAGTCCATGTCAGAGCAAAAACCAAGCCATGAGGTTGAAGGAATTGTCTGTAGAGCTCCGAGACAGAGGCACAGATCTAGGGAAGTGTTCCAAAACATTTCTGCAGCATGTCCTTGAGTAGCCCAGCCAGAGCCCGGACTTGAACCCGATCGGACATCTCTGGAGAGACCTGACAATAGCTGTGCAGCGACGCTCCCCATCCAACCTGACAGTGCTTAAGAGGATCTGCAGAGAAGAATGGGAGAAACTCCCCAAATACAGGTGTGCCAAGCTTGTAGCGTCATACCCAAGAAGACTCGAGGCTGTAATCGCTGCCAAAGGTCCTTCAACAAAGTACTGAGTAAAGGGTTGGAATACTTACGTAAATGTGATTTTTCATTTTTCTATTTTTAATAGATTTGCAAACATTTCTAAAAACCTGTTTTTGTTTCGTCAATATGGAGTATTGTCTGTAAATTGACGAGTGAAAAACGATTTAATCAGTTTTAGAATAAGGCTGTAACTGAACAACATTTTGGAAAAGTCAAAGGGTATGAATACTTTCTAATGCACTGTAGCTAACGGGGATCTATAATAAATACAAATAGACTTTATCCCGCCTAGCGGCGCAGCTGTTAATTTTGGCCGCATTAGAAAAGAGTGACTATTGAGCTTCCGCGAGCATCCTAAAAGCTCGTAAAAATTTTGGTTTTTGGTGTAACAGTAACATGGGCCGACCACTACTACTATGCTATAGCCTATGCTATTTGATCTTGTATAATACAGCCCTAAGTCCATATCAAACTGTTTTGAGGACAGACGTTTAGGAAACACCTCATAGAGTTTTCTGTCTGTGGCTGTTCTTGTTCTTTTGGATTTGGCCCGCTCTACGTGAGCGCAGAGCTTGTTGGACCAGGAAAGAGCTCGGCACCCAGCGTATTCACATACGCACTCTACCTTTGTAACTTAATGCTGAAGTTCAGCAGCCACTCAGCGAGTTGGTTACTTATAATCTGCTATACATATTTATTTGGTTTGTCATTCTATGGTTTTTCATGGAATTTTGTGCTAATTAAGTAGCCAATTTATCTAGAATTTATCATTATTTATTTTCCTCAAATATTTTTCCCATCTCTGTGCATTCTTAAATTGAAAAAAGTGAGGGAGCGTAGCATATTATAGTAATTTAGCAGCCGCTCTTATTCAGAGCGACTTACAGTAGTGAGTGAAAACATTTTCGTACTGGTCCCCCATGGGAATCGAACCCCCAATCATCTGAGCCGCACCGGACCACTTTGGCATCAGATGTTGAATTGGAGATGGTCAGAGAATGTTTACTCTATAATCAGTAATTGAACTATCGTTGCCATTAGCAAGTGTTGATGTCTGAGAAAAACATTCTGCTTCATGTAGCTAACAAACTGTCAATACAAAGAGAATCAGATTGAATCCACTAAAGGGAGTACTATCTTACTCAATGCAGTAAAATAATAAGGTATACCGTGTGCATGTTGCAAAACAACACCACATTTGTTCAAGAATTACATTGCTTGTTAATTCAATGAAGCAGTGGCGGATGTAGGTATAGGCGACATGGGCAGCTGCCCAGGGCGACATCTTGCCGGGGGCAGCACGGGGCACGCGCCCGAAAAAAAACAAAAAATGAAAAAAAATTATATTCGGAATGGTGACATTTGCGCGATCGGTTTTCTATTGCTCATTTGCACATCACATCAATGATATCATTCTGAAAATTGTGGGTCAGTTAACCTCTTGACGCACCTTGAGGCCAGGGGGCGCTATTGCGAATTTGGAAAAAAATATGTGCCCATTTTAAACGGCCTCCTACTCAGATTTTGATAGAAAACACTCTAAAGTTTCTAAAACTGTTTGAATGGTGTCTGTGAGTATAACAGAACTCATATAGCAGTCAAAACCCTGAGACAAATCCTAACAGGAAGTGGAAATCTGATTTGTGGAATCACTTTCAAGCCTTTGCCTATGAAACACACCGTGAGTTAGGATTCATTTGGCACTTCCTAAGGTTTCCACTAGATGTCAACAGTCTTTACAAAGTGGTTTGAGTCTTCTCCTGTAAAAACTGACCGAATGAGAGGCCTGGAAAGTTTGTCATAGGGGGAGGGCCATTACTACTATGATGCGCGTGCCGTGGGTACTCTCTCGTTCCGAAACGTTTAGTAAGACAATGCAATCGTCTGCCTTGAATATTATTGAAGTTCTGATTGAAAAAGGCCATAAAGATTTATGTTATACCACGTTTGACATGTTTGAACGAACGTAAATAAAAAAAAATTGCACATTCGTGACGACAAGTCCCGCGCGCTTCGTACATTTTGAGTAGCCTTCGGAACGCGCTAACAAGAAGGAGCTATTTGGACATAAATTATTAACTTTTTCGAACAAAACTACATTTGTTGTGTACCTGGGATTCCTGGAAATGCCTTTTGATGAAGATAATGAAAGGTAAGGGAATATTTACAATAGTATATTTGATTTTAGATGGTTCCAAGATGGCGCTAACCTGTATCGCCTAGCCTATTTTTCTGAGCATAGCACCTTGTTTTTTGCAAAGTGTGATTTCCCAGTAAAGTTATTTTTAAATCTGGCAATGCGGTTGCATTCACGAGATGTTAATCTATAATTCTTTGAATGACTATTATATTTTACCAATGTTTTCGAATAGTAATTTTGTAAATTGTAGCGCTGATTCACCGGCAGTATTTGAGGGAAAATATTTTCTGAACATCATGCGCCGATGTAAAATGCTGTTTTTATATATAAATATGAACTTTATCGAACAAAAAATGCATGTATTGTGTAACATGATGTCCTAGGAGTGTCATCTGATGAAGATTGTCAAAGGTTAGTGCTTCATTTAGCTGTGTTTTGGTTATTTGTGATGCATGTGGTTGGTCGGAAAATGGCGGTGTGGCTATTGTGTCGTTGTACTCGCCTAACATAATGTAATGTTTTGCTTTCGCTGTAAAGCCTTTTTGAAATCGGACAACGTGGTTCGATTCAGGAGAAGTGTATCTATAAAATGGTGTAAAATAGACCTATGTTTGAGAAACAGAAATTATTAGATTTGGTTATGAATATGGCGCTCTGATTTTTCGCTGCATGTTGATCCTGAATACGGGATCAGCGCGTCAAGAGGGGTGGGCACCCTGATTCTAGTTTGTGAGCTAGGCAGGCTACTGCCTGAGAAGGTCTCCCACTCAGAAGTATGAGACAGAGATGGGGGCGGGGTTAGGTTGACCTCGGGTCTCCCCACTGGAAGCCCGAGGCAGGGGGAGCAGGGGAAACTATCATATATCTTTGTACAGTACTAATGCAATTAGTTGTGCAATTTAGTTTGTGTTTCTTGTTTGAAGTGTAACAATCAGGTTCTCTTCTTTATAAGTGTGTTATTCTATTTGTGTATTTCTGTGATATTGGATTTGTGCAATTTAGTTTTATTTGTGTGTTTTTGTTAGCAATAGGGTAATGTAATAATTTGATTATCTATTTTTATTTTATTTAGATTCTACAATTTGTTTCTATTTGTCTTTGTTACTTATTTTTGATATTTATGAGTCTTATTTTTGTATATATTTTGTATATAGTTATAAACATTATGATGATTTATTTGTGTTGTTCCAAATATCAGAATAAAATTACAGTTAGTGCATAATGTTGTTTTATTTTGTTAGGTGCTGAAGGGGGGGTTCGCCCAGGGAGCCATACAAGCTAGAACCGCCACTGCAACGAAGCAGTACTGCGTAGCTTTTTAGGAGTTAGTTATTGGTTTTAGTCACTCCGAATAATAATTATACTCCGCTAAATGTAAAAATGAATAACCAACAACTCATCACACGATCTAGCTGTGGTTATATCTTGTTTCCACCTTATTAGAAAACCAAAGAAATATATTAACCACATTTTCCCACCACTATTGAGTCTAGGCTCAACATCTGCGTCTTAACATGGAGATTGAAAAAAGAGATCTTATTGTTTCCGCTTCTGAAGAGATTCAATAAAATCTACTTTTCATGAATAAGAATAGATGAACTTATAGTAAATAAAAAAAACATTGGGGGGTTTTAAGTAACTTTATTTTTTCTGTTATGGTGACAATTTCATCATACAAAACAGCCCAATACAGTATGTAGAATACTTTGCAGAGCCATGTTTGTTGTAACATTTCTTTCATGAAGGCAGCGATTATTAAACCCTTCCCCATCTGAAAGGACATGATTAATGTGTTACGCAAGGAAAATGTCACTCTTCATACAAACCTATCAATGTAAACAACAAAACTATTAATAATTTCACTCATAGATCAATTTTTCTGCTCAATAAGCACACATTTTTGTTCTTCAAAGAAAATATAAAATATGTATTTTCTATTACTCATGTTAATGAATAAAATAATTGAATTATGATATAAAATATGTTAGAACACAAATGAATTTATTGGGGGGTAAAAACACTTCATTACACACATGACAAGTTACTAAATATTATATTGGATAATGATACATAGGACATTTAGAAATAATGGCCCTACATATTTAATAATGTATCGGTAAATATAATATTTAGGTTCATATTTTTGTATAAATCAAATACAGATTTTGTAAAAAGTTATTTAAGCTATGACAGATACTCAAGGGCAACTTTCATGAAACAGTCTACATTTAAATTGTAAGGATCTACCTTCAAGATTTGCTTTCCTTATTTTTCACACAACCTTAGCTTAACCTTTATTCAAGTGTCTGCAGTGGGTAGCTCCCACAATCATAAAAATGTAATATTAGGCTTCATTTTTATTTTCAGCAGGGAAACACAATTTACATGAAATGTTCTGCAATTAATGTCGTAATTGTCAGTTGAAGTTATGGGAAGACATGAAATCTATGGCTCACAATATTTTAGCATCTTAAATATAAAGCTAAAAAAAATAAGAAAATTGGCCTACAAATGAAATGTTAGACCTCAATGGGATGTAAAATCCATGTTTTTCCCAGCCTACTACAACTCGGTCCATACTGGGGGGTATCCTTTCTACAGGTGTTGTGTCCACTTCCCCATGTTCCTGTGGTGCAGCAGGAGAGAGAGCCCACAGCAGTACACCATGCTCTTCACTATCATCACTGTATAAACCAAAGAGGCCAGGTTCAGACTGCACATGAAGGAGAAGGGATCTGGGGAAAAGAAAAGAGTATATTGGCTGAGATTTTAGCCAGTGAATTTATTTGAATAAAGTCCTGTTTTCTGTTAGTTTTTGTGTGCCGTCATCTTCTTCAAATCAAGCTTTATTTATACAGCACATTTCAGACATGGAAGCAACACAATGTGCTTCACCGGAAAAAACGAATACAAACAATGAAAATAAAAACTGAAATATTTACTACACAACAAACACAAGGATAAAAAAACAAAAGAATAACAATAAAAACTGTGACAAAAAATGCACCCCAAAGCTAAAAATGTGTGTTTTAAAATCTCTTTTAAATATGTCCACAGTTTCAGCCCCCCTCAGGTTCTGGGGGCATAATAACTAGAGACTGCCTCTCCATACCTCCTCGTCTTTGGCTTTGGGATAGTTAAAAGGCCACAGTGCCTACAAAGGGACCTACTGGGTACATAACTTAAAAGCATGTCTGACATATTGGGGTGCATAATTGAGGGTTGATTCCAAAACCAATAGAAGACTCTTAAAAATCGAATTTCTCCCACTCTCACTCGAGACCCTATCCAGGGCCCGCTTGACAAAGAAACAAGCCCACAGGCTTTGTCTATAGACTCTGATACAAAGGTTGCGAAGAAAAGGTCAAAAGCTTTGCTAAAACAAAGCCCACTCAAAATCAGAAAAGTCGATCTGTTTTCACCTTGACACATAACGTCATTGCGAGTGACCACTCCACTTTGTAGGGAATATGTCCACTCTAAACGACTCTAAACGGCCATACCTGGAAACAGTCCTGGAGGACTGCTTAACTTGTCATGCGCAAATTGAGTCGGGCGCGACAATATTGCTCATCTCTCAAACATTGTTCAACGATCTCAAAAGGGCTTTGAAGCCAACTAAACACTGGTTAAAAGTGGAACAACGCAAAACTACACTTTGAGGGGTCACTCAGACTACCTCACCTCTCACATTGAGAGTCATGCTGAAACTACACTTCCAGGATGTATCGCTCGTTCACCCTGTGTATGTTACCAGCCTCGAATCTGAACCCCTGCTACTCGGAGCAGGCTTGATGGATCGGTAACTTCCACCGATGGATTGGAGAACATACCATGTATGGTCACAGGTCACAGTGCCTTCTCCACTGACCACACTGTCTTCTCCTAACACTAGCTGCAACTTAATCATCCACGAATGGTATCTGTCAAAAGCAACCCCTTGGGAAAAAGACGTTTCGAAACCTCTTGGCGCAGAATCCGATCCAAGGAGATATTACGATATCTCAACACATTCCAGCAGCAAACCTGATTGACCATTCTTTTCATGATTTCGAGCCAGCAGTCTCTGTGAATGAGCAATTTCCCTCCTCCTTGAAGTCGTGCAATACTGTAGTTGAGATGAACTTCTCTTTCTCTTCGGACACTTACGCAAGCGCTGTGGCCGTCTCAGCAAGAAAAACATAGATGAGCAGAGTTTACTCTGCTTCTGATGATACATCTTCCGCTTTGTGGGGGACCCCTTTGTGTCACTCCTTGCAATGACACTAATGGCGTCAGTCCAGCAACTGACCCGATGACTCCCACTGGTGAAACACTTTGCGATATCCTTGTCTCAGTTTGCAGGTACTGAAGAGGTTGCCACACGCGGACGCTGTGGTGACAGACAGGCCTTAACAGCCACTGAGCGTTTTGAAGCACAAACACCAGGAGATTTGGTTGAAAGGTTACAGCCATTCTCATAACAACGCGGCTGCTGACAACTCATTCATGGGGTCCGACCTTGTCATTTGTGCCTCGGATACTAACACCAACCGCTGGTTGGGCCCAGACCCATGATGAGCCTCATCGAGGCCGGTGGGGGGGGTTGAGACTACGTGCAACACCGTACGAGGCCGCCAGAGCAGAAAACAAATCTAGTTGTAAACTCTCCTATGAGAACAGTGAGGAGCAGACAGGCCTCTAGACGGGGATAATCTTAGAACACATCTAAGATATTACTGAGGTGTACCACACTGGTCGTAAAAGAAGTCCAGTGGACTTCCACCTCCAAAACAAATGGCAAAAATAATCATGCCTGGCCATGTGTAGGTTCAACAACAATACAACTAGTAAAATGGTCTAATCATGTGATCCGGTAGGATAATATTTCAGAATAAATCGGTAGGATAACTGGTCCCTTTGAGTACCAGTGCCAATGCTACCACAGTCAGTCCAGCAACAATTAGTAAGAAGATTAGAGACCTCACAAGTCAAATTGCTATTGATAATAGTGACAGCGGAGTTAGTTGTCACTCAGATTGCAATACGTGTAAGGGAATCTCAGAACACTCTTCTGATGGTCACCACACATGCCACTAATAAATAGAACCCTTCGTTCAGGAGGAAAGTTATTAGAAGTCATGAACCATAATCACACCGCGTATGACTGGTTCAGTGTTTAGAGAGTACTTTCGTCATGAGGTTAGCTCCTCTGTGGATAACATAGCTATGAAATAGACTCCTTCATACCTATCACCACTACAATGGTGTAAGACACATTGACGTGTAGTAAAACTACTACAGGTCCCCTTAACACATGTCTGGAGGTTGACATCAATTCTTGCTGACCTCCAGGCATTGACCTGGAAATGATCTCATGACGTCAGACTCAATCTGAACAGGTTGCAACCTACCAGGATACTTGGTTCATTCCCTTGGTATGTGCACTTATGTACGCATATACGCACGCGAACCACGGAACATTTAATGAGGATTTATGCTCGGATCACTTAAGGGGTCGAACAAAATACCAGCCTTAGTAATGTTGAACATTTACTCTTAGGCCTTTTCGACTCTACAGCTACAGTACTCACCAGTTTCTCCACAGAGGTCCATAGGTAATTCCTGTAGACTGCCCAAAGCTGGTGCCTTCAAGCTGTAGACTAATCATGTAGTTATCAACTTGGGATAGTGCCCTAAGCAACACACCGCAAATTAGGAACCCTAGATATGGCATTAGACAATGCCATGATAGGGTCACTTTGCCAGGACCTTGGACGTATATAGAATGCAGTTCAATTAGATGATTTTGGTGTGATATACAAAATATGGTTATCTTTTGTTTATGCTTTCATTCCTTTTCGTTTCATTTCCTTAGACACTTAGGAAGTGATAGAGCCACAACCAAAGGTCCATACAACCATCACTTAGTGCCACAACACCACTCAAGAAATTGAATTATATATTTTGTGAGTGTGTGTGCATTGTTAACATCTACCTAAGTTACTGCCCAGATCTTCCAGTCTGGACGACCAGACGATGGGTCCGGAACAGCGATCCCAATCCAGACATCCACTGCCCATCCTTGTGTCGACCTGTTCCATTTTCAGAAATCCTACCCGGGTCGACCACCAGAGGGAGACTGCAACGGCGATCACCAACCGGACATCCCGACCATTCCTGTGGTACTTTGCAGCTTCCAGGAAACGTACCAAGGTAAACTGCTAGAGGGGGACCGCAACTGCAATCACCAACCGGACATCCACTGCATATTCTTGTGGTGGACTGCTCTGCTTTCAGAGAGCTTAACAAGGTCAACCACCAGAGGGGGACCCCAACAATGATCCACAACCAGGACATCATGTGGTCATTGTTTTTATGTTGCTTTGCAACTTGCAGGATAATCACAAGATTCAACCCACCAGAGGGGGACTGTCATGATGTGCCCTGGAGGGAGGATCATAACCTCCCCCCTCTCTCTCACCACAGTTTTATGACTTTACGACAGGTCATAAATACCTGGTAGAAACTGCCATGCAGTATTGAGGGAGAGAGTTTACCAGAACAAAGAGTTTCTCTTAGTTCAAAACTCCTAATCTCCAAAATGGGAGAACTAAATATTATTTATACCTTTGAGGACGTGCAAACGGTCCGTGGACACTTAAGGGACAGTCAAGTCGAGTGTGTTTCATTTGGTGATCTCATGAAGGACAGGAAACACATATCTCTTAATAAAGTGTACATTTCCCAGCTGTCAGGTTTACATCTAAACATTGTGAAACGTATGTGATTAAACATGAAACTATTTGTGGAAAGATGTAATGTGATGTTATCCCTCTAAATGAGACTATGGATTTTCATCTAAAGATTAACTTGTCAGTGGCCATGCCCACGGGAGCATAGACATTATGTCGGCGTTATGGAACTGCCCTTTTCTACTTCAGAGTATAAAACCACCCGTGACAAAATGTACATTTCATGCCAAAGAGATCCACGGTAAGCCGGACGTCTCGAATGGTTAAGAAGTCAGAGAACACCGGGACAGAGTCTCCACGTTGGAATGGCTACAATTCTATAGGCCACAGAGACCATACACCTGTAGTTTTGGCTACAGGGCTAGAAATGGTTAAAATCTGAAACTATCGATCACTGCAGAAGAAGGAGCAAATTCTAGATGACACAAATTTACTAGTCTGCAGCTAGAAATGACGTAAACCCAGAACGAGAATACTGACACCCGCCAAAGCAACTATTCTATGGGAACATTTCTGAATGATACTCTGAAGAATCCATTCTATCCACCTACAACCACGAAAGACATTGTGACTTCTGGGGAAGTTAACCAGAGACTCCGATGAACTCTACAGGACGATCAAGTGTTTTCAACGACGAGACAACAACGACATACTGGCGAAAATATATATATTGCAATTATTCTTGAATGAGCGGCCGTTCATGTGTGAAGGATTAGCATTTCAATTAGTATAATTATCCATTGTGTGTAGCGAATCCATTTTGTCTTTTCCGCTCTCTGTCACCACCCCTTTGTCTATCAAGCCGTCATATCGGCTTCATCTACTAGGGAACTTTTCTTTGTATCATTGCTAGTAACCAATATCTACTGTTTGTTTGATGTATTTTTGTGGTTACTTAGTTAGTTAGTAAATAAATAATTAACTTCTTGTTAATCCAGCCGCTGTGTCAGATTTCAAAAAGGCTTTACGGCAAAAGCACATCATGCGATTATCTGAGGACAGCACCTCCTCATACAAAAGCATGAAAAACATTTTTCAACCAGGCAGGTGTGCCACAAGTCAGAAATAGCAATATAATAAATGCCTTACCTTTGAGTGCCAACAGAAGAAGATCTTCAAAGGTCCCAACTACATCACAAATGATCATTTTGTTCGATAAAGTCTTTCATTATGTCCCCAAAAACTCAGTTTAGCTAGCGCGCTTCATTCAATAATCCACCGGTTTCCCTCCTTCAAAATGCATACAAAATGAATCCCAAACGTTACCAATAAACTTCTCCAAACAAGTCAAACATTGTTTATAATCAAACCACAGGTACCCTAATACGTAAATAAACCATAAAATTTAAGACAGAGAATCGTTATTGTCTTTACCGGGGATAAACAACAAAGAATGCGCTCTCATCCACGCGCAGGAAAACACTACAGCCAAAATGGGAGCCACTACAAATTGAAGCTAATTTTTCTAAAGACTGACATCTAGTGGAAACCCTAGGAACTGCAATCTGGGAGGATTTCGCCTCATAATTAACATAACAGCCATTGGAAACAGTGGTAGGCTGGATTTTTTTTGGGGGGGGTGGTTTGTCCTCGGGGTTTCGCCTGCCATATCAGTTCTGTTATACTCACAGACATTATTTTAACCTGTTATGGATAGGGGGCAGTATTTTCACGGCCGGATAAAAAACGTACCCGATTTTAATCTGATTATTACTCCTGCCCAGAAACTAGAATATGCATATAATTATTAGCTTTGGATAGAAAACACTCCAAAGTTTCTAAAACTGTTTGAATGGTGTCTGTGTATAACAGAACTCATTTGGCAGGCCAAAACCTGAGAAGATTCTGTACAGGAAGTACCCTGTCTGACCATTTCTTGGCCTTCTTGATCATCTCTATCCAAAACAGGGGATCTCTGCTGTTACGTGACACTTCCTACGGCTCCCATAGGCTCTCAGAAGGCGCCAAAAAGCTGAATGGTGGCTTTGCAGGCCCTGGCTGAAAAACATTAGCGCATTTTGATAGTGGTCAATCAGAGAAAATAGACTGGAGGCGCGTGCACGAGGCGACCCCATGTTTTTATTATTTCGTCTTTGAACGAAAACAACGACTCCCGGTCGGAATATTATCGCTTTTTTACGAGAAAAATGGCATAAAAATTGATTTTAAACAGCGGTTGACATGCTTCGAAGTACGGTAATGGAATATTTAGAATTTTTTGTCACAAAACGCGTCGGGCGCGTAACCCTTCGTCACCCTTGGATACTGTCTTGAACGCACGAACAAAACGCTGCTATTTGGATATAACTATGGATTATTTTGAACCAAACCAACATTTGTTATTGAAGTAGAAGCCCTGGGAGTGCATTCTGACGAAGAACAGGAAAGGTAATCAAACTTTTCTAATAGTAAATCGGAGTTTGGTGAGGGTCAAACTTGGTGGGTGTCAAAATAGCTAGCCTGTGATGGCGTGCTATCTACTCAGAATATTGCAAAATGTGCTTTCACCGAAAAGCTATTTTAAAATCGGACATAGCGAGTGCATAAAGGAGTTCTGTATCTATAATTCTTAAAATAATTATGTTTTTTGTGAACGTTTATCGTGAGTAATTTAGTAAATTCACCGGAAGTGTTCGGTGGGAATGCTAGTTCTGAACGTCACATGCTAATGTAAAAAGCTGTTTTTTGATATAAATATGAACTTGATTGAACAAAACATGCATGTATTGTATAACATAATGTCCTAGGCGTGTCATCTAATGAAGATCATCAAAGGTTAGTGCTGCATTTAGCTGTGGTTTTGTTTTTTGTGACATTATATGCTTGCTTGAAAAATGGGTGTCTGATTATTTCTGGCTGGGTACTCTGCTGACATAATGTAATGTAATGTTTTGCTTTTGCTGTAAAGCCTTTTTGAAATCGGACAGTGTGGTTAGATAAAGGAGAGTCTTGTCTTTAAAATGGTGTAAAATAGTCATATGTTTGAAAAATGGAAGTTTTGGGATTTTTGAGGAATTTGTAATTCGCGCCACGCCTATGATTGGATATTGGAGCAGGTGTTCCGCTAGCGGAACGTCTAGATGTAAGAGTTAACAGTTTGGGACACTTTAGAGTGTTTTCTATCCACATCTACCAATTATATGCATATCCTAGCTTCTGGGCCTGAGTAACAGGCAGTTTACTTTGGGCATGCTTTTCATCCGGATGTGAAAATACTGCCCCCTAGCCCAAAGAGGATAAGCCAATTTGTATATTGCTGATTCATTATGGAAACTAGGGTTTGTGCAGATATCCAAGGGTTTGTGACTTTCTGTAATAAGAACTGATGAGGCAATTAAGAATTAATTAATAGAAGACTAATTGAAGAGTTAAATTCGGGAAAAGAATAACTTTGTAATCAACATTTTCCGTGGTGCCCCAACTTCCTAGTTAATTAATGTTTACATGATTAGTTTAATCACGTAATAATTAAACATAGAGAACTAATTGTATATAAATAAGTCTTCATATTTAATGATAGTCCAGACTCAACATATGTATCTCATAGACACATTTTCATCTTATACAACAGGTGGGTCTTATCCTGAATGATGATTGGTTTAAACTGCATTCTAGCCGGGGTCTATTCCACAAGTTGCTAAAGGCTAAATCTATGAAGTTAAAATGACAATTTACTCTGTTCCATCTGACAGCACAATCCACTGTCTCATCAGCCCAGGCAGGGAAGTTATGCACTTGATATCCACAATAAAAAGCATCTAGACATTGTCACATTTCTTTTAGACTAACATTTAGTTTAACAGCGGAGATTTGTATAAATCTTACTGTCTGTCTCTCCGGCATTTGCAACATTGTTTCAATATTAAAATTCGATCTCCTGCTGTCCCATACTAATGAAAGTGTCCGGAGTCTGGACAAGACCGACAGGCAGGCAGGCAGTGTTTCTCAGCCTGTCAAAATCATGAATCAACTGGCATAATTGTTATGGATATATACAAAAAACGTCAATTGGTGAAAAGACAAATGAAACGCACTCAATTTGCAGTCTTTCCATCTTCAGTTTTAAGTGATTGTATTACTGTAGCTGTGTTGTTGGCTAGCTCCTCTGAACATCAGTGTCATGACGAGTGAGTATATTTTCTATGCCAGGCGAAATCGTGCGTCATTAGATCATTGTTATGGATGATCCAAATAAATGTCACTAGAAAAATATTAAACAAATGCAAATGCTGCTACTTTGCTGTTATTCTGGCTGCACTTTTTGACATGACTGTAAGTTAGCCATAGTTGGCTAGCTAGCAAGCAAGGGATAAGAACGTTGACAGCCAGTACGGCAATGGAACATTTAGAACGAACGTCTGGGTCGCGTCTATAGATACAGAACAAAAAGACTGAATGACTAGGTCGGGTCGTGTCTCTAGCAACAGAACCGATAGAATTAAAGACCAGCCGGCTTTGGTAGCAACCCTAGATTTGTGTCGGGACTATATCTTGTAGAAGGATGAAATAGTATTAATAAACTCATCAAAATATAGTTTTTAATGAAAATATGTCAATCATTATTTGAATATGTTGGTAACAGTTGTATAAAAATGATAATGCCCTCGAAGCTGGTGTTTGGAGGATGTATTGGCACTGTTTGCCAGCCGTCGACTTCCTCTCGGGCATAACAACTGCCAATATATCCAACAAACACCGGCTTCTCGGGCATTATCACTTAAATGTCATTCTCAACATATCCCTAAAAATAGCAAGTTACAATGTTTCCCTTTGTTTACACTGTGTGGTTCTGTCATCATGACTATGAAATAGCCGACATTAACTTGTATGCTAATGGTCTCTTATAAATCAATTAAAAGTATTTAAAAAATTTGATAAAAACAAATATCATTACACTCTGCTTAACTTGGTGTTTCCTGTCCTATGCGTTATAACTCGTTCACCGTGAAGATAACGTTTAAAATATTTAGTTTATATAGTTTTCAGTTGGCTTGGCTCTGTCATTCAAATTGAATGATTCAACTGATCAGGGTTGCCAGGTATATCAAACATTTCTAGCCCAGTGTCCACAAAAAACCTTCCCGAAAGGCCTGAAAATTATCCCCATTTTTCTTTCACAACAACAGAGGAGTTGCCATATCTATACAATAATCCCTTTTTCCATAACGTCATTGAGAAAATTAATAAGGAATATCACAGTAACCGTAATTTCGTGTTTCCTCAAAATAATTATTATTGCAAGCTATGACAGTGCTTAGTCATAGCAGTCAAACGAGTTAAATCGACATCTATTGACAGAAAATGATCTGGCGAGTTTAATAAAGGCAAACTCTCTTTTCTCTTGTCACCATATTCAAATTAATTTATTACGTCATAAGGATCAAGGGGTATGGTATATGGCCAATATACCACGGCTAAGGAATGTTCTTAACCATGATGCAACGTGGACTGCCTGGATACAGCCATTATCTGTGGTATATTGGTCATATTCCACAAACCCCCAGTGTGGCTTATTGCTATTTTCAACTGGTTAAAACTATAATTGGAACAGTAAAAAGTTATGTTTTGTCATACCTGTGGTATATGACAAATCAGCATTCAGGGCTGAACCAGGTTTATAGATAAATCTGACAGGAGAGTTCGAGTGATGAAAGTTGGACAGAGGACCTCGAAGTCTCTGAGCAAGAAACATTTGGATGAACATAAAAATCGGCAACTGTGCTGTTATGTGCCATATGTTAAGACTACAAACCGTTATAAAGGGCCCATTTGCGAGATTGACTTGTCATTTCAATAGGCATAGGCTACTGATAGGCCTAAATCTCCTTTCAGATATTCGACAGTAGCCTAGACAAGATGTAGCCAAGATATAAACTGAACAAATTATCAGCTTGCTTAGATCAAATTAACAGACTAATTTATTCATGAATAGGTTGGCGATTTCACAATAAGAAGTGCTTGTGTTTCCCAGTAGCATGCTGGAATAAGCTACTGAGGATGGGGTCATAATTTCAATCACTGAATTAAATATTAATAATATTTATATGAACTGAATATGCTTGTCAACAACAGTCAGTGTTTATTTTTTTTTTAATTTCCATAACTTTCATTTCAAATTTACACTCGGGCAGCCCCCGAGACCCAAGACCTGAGTATGCATAAAGCACTTAGCTTGATACCGTTTTCTTTAATAAGCAGTCAACATAATAATGCAGTTTAAACCACCTCCACTCGCTCAAGTCCAATTTGTAAGTCGCTCTGGATAAGAGCGTCTGCTAAATGACTTAAATGTAAATGTACATGTAAGTGACTGAAGTGCTCCCTCAACACACACACACACACACACACACAGCCGGCCTCACTGCCTGACAGTAAGCAGCAGGTCACAGTGAAATATATGTAATGAACCAGGCAGGGAGCAGGTCTCGAACCCTCAACCTTCTGCCCGAAGTCCAGCGCGCTATCGACTGTGCCCCAAAAGCATGCTGAAGCGGCAGAGTCGATATCCGCGCTTTTAAACACAGGGTCGTTACAATCTTTTTTTAAAGAAATGGCACGGCGGCCGCGGTCCAACTTAGAAATGGGATAAAAACCGGCAACCAATACATTTTCACCCGCGAAATTGTTTGCAAAGTAGCCCAATTTGCGTGAACCGAGAACATGGCAACACTGCAACTGACTGACTGACGACTAGGATGCTAGCGCGAGAGCCACTGTAGAGTGAGAGCGCGTGAAGCAACCACTAGCGCGAGCGGCAACCTCTGCGGGGCGAAACAACCACAACACCCCATGACTATAAATACTCTAAACGATTACAAAATGCCAAAGATTAAGCTACTTAAGTCTATTTATCAATCGTACCATTTTTTTGCTCATGTTTGGGTTCCCTGTGTTGCCTACCTGAAATAAAAACGGTACTATTAATACAGAATGTATTACCCCTTTTTCATTGATGTTACAGACAAACTATGACCAACAATAGCAGCCTGCCTCTGATTTGATAAGAAACTTGCCCATACTGGTATATAAATTAATCAATATAATACCAAGCAACCTCTTTTGACCTTGTGGTGTTTATTTATTTAATGCATTATACTGCCACTGTGCTATGGTAACACACACACTTTTTAAAATGTTTATGTATCCTTTATTTATACAGGTTTTTCCTCATTGAGATAAAATACATTTTTCACTTAATAAATATGGTGCCATATGATAATTTTTGGTACCATTTATCATGATTGTGTGTTACCATGGTAGAATGTATAATGCAGTTTAAAACCATGGTATTTCCATGATCCACATCTATACCATAGTATAAATGAGGCAATACCAAGGTATTATTTAGGTGCATCGCAGTACCATCATACTTCAAAGCTAAAACCATTGTTCAGATCTATACCATGGTATAAATGATGCAATACCATGGTAATATTTAGGTATAGGCCTAATGGCAGTACCATGGTAAGCGGAGGTGGTATAGGTCATCTATTCACATGCTCATCTAACACTGTTCAGAAACATTTAGCATGCAATAATGTAGCCTATGTTAAGTGTATTATTTTTTGCTCGATCGCCTAAAGGCCCGCGAAATATGAACATGAGACTCACATGCTTTTGACATTAGATTGCTATTTTTTTTTATCGGTATCATGATGAAGATACTCTCAATGTAAGACCCTACACCTGCTCCCTAACAAAGCGGAGTGAGGGTAGAAAAGAGATGAAAGGCGGATTAAAAAATAGCATGGGCTTGCCTTCAAAATATCACTTTTATATATGACAGCGCATATAGGCTGCACAGACCAGTAGCCAAATTAAACTCTAAATATTCCATTATATTATTTTGAGTTTTTTTTTATTAGTCTTATGTTTCTTAGGACCTACCTAAAACGAATTAATAATGGATTTCTTTGTGATAGTGTATATTATTAAGATTGATGTCCACGCACATCTGCACAGGTCTAGTCCCACTCCTTAACTTGCTGAGATATATAAAAGGCTTATCCCAGAATGTGGTAAAAACAGGACTGTATGAATTGGTCTCTAAAAACATTTCCTGATTATTATTTATTTTTTTACAGGCTACATGCCGTAAAGTCTTTCTGTAAAGGGTATAATTTACCAATCCAAAAATGGTTAGGTGACATGGCCAATTAAATGACTGTCAGTGTCTGACAAAACAAGAGAAAAACTGCTGATGCACATGCTCATTTCGAATTTACACCTTGTTTATTCTACTATTCTAACTCTCAACAGTAAGTTGAGACCACGACTGAGGGGCCCAAAGCGACTGAATATGCCACGTATGCCTGGCACTGAAAGGTATGCCATTTTTACATGGTTGAATAGCCTACATGATAGCCGACTCATATAAATATATTACATGAAAAATATACATGAATAATGATGTATACAAAACAATACACACGAATGTAAAACTATTTCGATGACTGGCTTTACCTTTTAGCATGTCAACATCTTGAGGGTCCCCTTCATGCTCCACATAACATCTGTATTTGTTCTTGCACGCATTCTCTTTATCAATGATGATCATACTGGTCGTCTGTCCTTCCTCCCTCTGCTCCAGATGTTCCGTCTCTGCTTTGGACACCTCCACTGTTTGGCCGTATTCATCCTCCATCTTCCATGAGATCTTGACCAAGTCTGGAAACATGTCTCTAGCCAGACATATCAGGGTGGTCTTCCCATTAGACTCAGGGTTGGACGCTGGGTAGACCGTCACTTTGGGTTTACGTACGTGATTGTCTGATTTTCAAGAGAAACAATAACATTTACAGCCTTGAAAGGACCGTCTCACACACACGTTTTCAGACTTCAGATCTATTATGGTGTCAAGATTAATCGTGATGTCCCACACCATTTGTTTTATATCCACCTTTACTGTCTATATTCAAGTAAATAATTCATTACATACATCAATAATTTCCATGTACCAACTCGTCTTTTTTGTCATAACAACTATCCTTTTTGGAATATCCAATTTCAATATAAAGTAAATTATAACGTTACATATTATTTAAATCATAAGATTCTTAGCTCAGTAAACAATTCGACATTCTTGCCCTATATCAGACTACTTTACATTTATATCACACATTTAACTGAGGGTATATATCTATAAGATTAAGGAGACGCAATATACTGCAAATTGTGCGTATGGCTTCCTTGAAAATCTGAATGATCAATTATACAGTCTAATAACAAACGTTGAAATTCATAATATAGAGATTTTTTTAACATGGGTTGATCGTAAATAGTGCGTGCATATTTGGAGCAATACTGCAGGAAGTTTTGTAAATTATTTTGGACTGATTATACATAGATTAATTATGATTTATTAATAACTACTGCTTAGTTTTTTTCTGCCGAAAAACCGAGGAATGGATCTCTTACCTGTCACATAAAGTCTCGTACCAGAGCCAAAGTATACACTGTGAAAACTCTCTTGTCAAAAAGTAGTCTTCACTGTGTCTTGGATGAGTTTGTGTTAACTATACAAAGGTTCAGCTGCATCATGCACCCCAAATATATCAGGGGGCACATTCAAAACATGTTTAATTCTACAGTATGGACAAAAAAATGTATTATTATTTTTTATGCATATCTGAGCATACCTCTTGAACTAATATATATATATATATATATATATATATATATATATATATATATATATATATATATATGAGGGGGCACGCACGCACATATAATGAGTTGGAACATGAAGCCTACTGACAAAGTATTATTATTTTTATTTTATTTTATTATTATTATATAAACACAACCCCTGTCAGCGTGCATGAGCCTAGGCCTGCCACAGGAGTCTGCGATGGGACAAGGACATCCCGGCAGGCCAAACCCTCCCCTAACCTGGATGATGCTGGGCCAATTGTGCGTCGCCTCATGGGTCTCCCGGTCGCGGCCGGCTGCGACACAGCCTGGTATCGAACCAGGATCTGTAGTAACGCAGTTAGCACTGCGATGCAGTGACTTAGACCACTGCGGCACTCGTTTTAAATGAACTTTTGTTATTGGTTGCACTGGTGCTTCCAACTTAAAAAGTTAAAAAAGTTAGGAGCACGACATAAACATTAGGAGTACCAGAAATGAAGATTTTTTTAAAATCGTTTGAGATATAGCCTATATTGGGCCTATATGAGCTACTTCTGTAGCACACGTTGTGCCATTGAAAATATTATGTAACACTGTAAATACGTGTTTATAATAAAAAGCTAAAATGTTGATACAAATACCTGTTATTTAAATTACAAAATTATTTGTGCAATATTAGGTTTCTACATTGTATAAAATCACTTTTTTCAAACAAACTTAGGCTTACTGCTGTCAACAACAACAAAAAGTATGTTAATTTATGATGTAAATTATCACTATAATGGGTAGGAAACAACCTCAGTGATTCCATGCAGTTTCTGCTCCTGGAGTCTCCTCATATACCCATGGTTTTGGTTCCAGAGGCACAATCCCCTTATTGACTGGGTTACGGGGTCCGTCATGGGTTGGAGCCCATTTTGCCATGCTCATTGTCGGAAGTCGGCGCAGCCTGCCCCGGGATGTCTCCCTGCTGGCTTGGGAAAGACCTTGGATCTCTTCGCCATTCCCGCGGAGTACCAGGACTTATGGGAGGTTTTGAACTCTGCCCGGGAAGGAGATGAGTGGATGACTGCCTTGAAAACAGCTAGCAGGCACTACGAGTACCTGGTGATGCTGTTCGGACTGACCAACGCTCCCTCAGCATGTCCTCCATGTCCGACAGATCCTCCAGCGTCTCCTGGAGAACCAGATTTTGTGAAGGCTAAGAAATGTGAGTTACATCGCTCCATCATCTCCTTCCTAGGATACGTCATAGCTGCAGGGAATATTCAGATGGACCCTGACCATGTGAGAGCTGTGTTGGATTGGCCTCAACCCACATCCAGAGTGCAGTTGTAACGTTTCCTGGGGTTTGCCAATTTCTACCGTTGTTTTGTCCGGGATTACATCACATTTTCTTCCCCCGTCTTTGCACTCACCTCTCCCAAGGTTTCGTTCATATGGCCTCCAGCAGCTGAATGGGCGTTTTCAGACCCCAAGTAGCAAATTGCTGCAGCTTTTGCCTTCCCCTCAAACTACTGTAATAAACTCGAGACTCGTACTACTTAGCCTGAGCCGTGATAACAGGAGTTGCTTACCAAGACAGTGAAAATGTTGACTTAAATCTACTTGAAAATCTATGGCAAGACCTGAAAATAGTTCTCTAGCAAGGATCAACAACCAATTTGATAGAGCTTTAAGAATTTTGAAAATAATAATGAGCAAATGTTGCATAATCCGGGTGTGGAAAGGGCTTAGAGACTTACCCAGAAAGACTCACAGTTGTAATCGCTGCCAAAGGTGCTTCTACAAAGTATTGACCCAGGGGTATGAATACCTACGTAAATTAGATTTTTCTGTATTTAATTTTCAATACATTTTTTAAAAAATTCCAAAAACATGTTTTCACTTTGACATTATGGGGTATTGTGTGTAGATGGGTGGGAAAAATAAAAACATTGAATCCATTTTGAAGTCAGGCTATACTACAACAAAATGTGGAATATGTTTTTTTTGTGTGTACTTTTTACCCCTTTTTCATGATATCATATTGGTAGTTACAGTCTTGTCCCCGCACTGCGACTCCCGTATGGACTCGGGAAAGAGCCATGCATATGGACTCGGTCGAAAGCCATGCGTCCTCCGAAACAAGGCACTGCTTCTTGACACACTGCTCGCTTAACCTGGAAACCAGCCATACCAATGTGTCGGAGGAAACACCGTACAACTGGTGACCGAAGTCAGCATGCATGCGCCCAGTCCGCCACAAGGGCGATGGGACAAGGACATGCCGGCCAAACCCTCCCCTAACTCAGATGACACTGGGCCAATTGTGCGCCACCTCATGGGTCTCCCGGTCATGGCCGGGAGACCCATGAGACACAGCCTAGGATCGAAGCCGGGTCTGTAGTGACGTCTCAAGTACTGAGATGCAGTGCCTTAGACTGCTGCGCCACTCGGGAGGCCCTATGAATACTTTCTGTAGGCACTGTAAATGCTACATTTTGTTTTGGTACCAAGGACTGATATGACAATTATTAGAGATGCTCTCTGGAAACCAAGACAAGATAACTCACAGTTCTTAGAGGCGTAATATATTCAGAATAATATTTTATTTCATATATGTATACTCTGATACTGTGTCACCACATAGTGATCAATGATGTACATAAACCCTGGAATGCTGATGCTATGCTTTGGCCATGGAGAGGCTTTGAAGCCACCGGTCGGCCATATTGGCACTCCTCAGAAAAGCAGTCCTCCATAGGAATTAATGGAATTATACAGTATTTCAAGGACATAATTACATTAATACTTTGTAAAATGTTCTATATTTTTTCATTTTTTATTTTTATGCTTATCTTATACATGATACAATTTAAAAGTATGTATTAAGTTGTCTGTAATACAATAAATGTGGCCAAAACAAATGTAGACATTTTTTCACTGGTGGAGGAGTGCCAAGGAGTCTCCATGGGTCCTCCCCCTGGGTAGACATCTGGTGTAGCCTAAATCATTGGTAGTGACACAAGTCGTTTTCAAATCGAGTTATTGCATAGCTTTTTTTTGTCGCCATTTCCTGTCTCTGTGTGGGTTTTTGTGTTTTCTTAGATAATCTATTTGATTTTGTTGTGCTTGCTCCGTTTGTAGATTCTGATGATGAAGTGTTGGATGATAAATACAACCTGAAGAAGGGTCTTATTTAGCAGGTAGATATACTGTCTGTACCTCTCAAACTAATGAGGCATCTGTCGAGGGTAACTTTAATAAAATCTCTAAATTATTTTGTGTAGAATGGTGTATATCATAGGTATGATTTATCTAAGTAAAATATAAAAGCTGTATGGCTCTATTGTCAAAAGGTAATTTTGATATGAAAATACTTCCATAATACAACATGGAATTTTTGGTTTGATTAATTATGTGGCTCAATCTGTTTTGAAGATAAGATAATGCGTTTTGCTTGCTTATAGCATGCTTTTTTTTTAAGTACCACCTTTAGTGGTCATACTGGAATGTGGAACCCATTTGAAGTTACCCAAGTTCTCGCAGTAGCTGCCCCAGCTAACTGTGGAGGAAGACTTGGCCTAACAACCACCGCATGTTCTGTATTCCTCCACTGAGAGATCCATGTTCCTCAGCCTATTCATCATCTACACACCTGCTTCATATCCCTTCGCCTCTTCACTCAAGCTTCCGAAACAGTTGTTTTTAAAGCCATCCATAATCTATATACTGCCATCCATAATCTATATAGTGTATGTCCAAATGCATGCCTTTGGAACCCATTATTTTATATCTTTACGGCTGCCCTCTCCTCATTATAGGAATGGAACAAATTGTCGAATAGTATAGTACAACCATTAAAATCACTGGACATTGTTAAACTGTTTTTTTGCTAAACTGAGAGCATTAGCCTCAAAGCTTCTTCGTAAACCTTGCACTTGGCTTTGAAAAATGCATCAATATACACATTAAAAATTGCATCCATTTTGGAAAGGGCAGATTACATGTTTTATGAACTCATATTTGAATTCACACTGTCATCTGTCACCCCATCCGGAAGTTTCATCCTTTAATCAAAATGGCTGCTTTCACATACATCTGCACTGTATTTTTTCCAAAGTGAACGGCTTTTCACGCAGTAGCAGACTTGTAAGTACTGAAGAATGCAGTCCCACACATGTGAATACACAAACAAACAGCTAACACAGAGAGGACCATTTAATGTAGTGGTTAACAGGAGTTGTGTTTGCATGAATTAATATAACTCCCACCACCACCATTTCTATTCACCATGAGAAGACTATGAAAATGATAATACACTTACGAAAATGATGGCAGTCAGAGTGCAGTATAACTGCAGTATGCTGCAAATACTGCGTCTAAAATATTTTTTTTACTGTAATTATTTTGCCATGTGAGTTAGAGTGCAGAATAACTGCAGTTCAACTGTAGTACACTGCAGTTATTCTGCAGTTTCTGCTTCCAAAATACCACAGTCGACTGTAGTTACTGTACTTACCGCAATTTATAAACTAAAACATATGTGGCCCATACTTAAGAACATTAGAAAAGGGTTAGGTTTAAAAAATATATTTGTCTTATAATGCGCATCAGCCAATTAAAATAGTTGACGTAGTTGCATGGCTGTTCCCATTAGAGAACCTGGCACATTTACCTCAATGCTATCCTGAAAATCTGACTGTGATTATGGCAATCAATGGTATTTCTTAAAATAGGTCAACATAGCCACCAGAAGGATATTGTAGACCTCAAAATGCAAGGTTTAGGCTACTTTTGTCCCACTTGGTCTGAAACAAATGCAGTGTCCCAATATTGCATGATGTATCCTTGACTAGCCGCCCTTAAACCAGGATTCAATCCAATCAGCGTTAGATCTGCATAGTAGCACATGACATTTAAAGGTATTTTCTGATTGAGCCTACATACTTTATGCAGAACTTACCATGAATGCAGTGTCCGCGAAAAGATCAACATTGCCTTTTAAAGGTGCATACTGTAATTGACAAAGCGCAATCAGATTGAATCCCGGCCTCAGTGTTTTATATTGAATACC
The DNA here is from genome assembly GCF_901001165.1 of Salmo trutta. Lineage (NCBI taxonomy): Eukaryota > Metazoa > Chordata > Actinopteri > Salmoniformes > Salmonidae > Salmo > Salmo trutta. The sequence continues at coordinate 7,096,538 of NC_042965.1, read as the reverse complement.
CACTATAGAGAGTATTTATTATCTATTATACAAGGGTGGGTCTAATCATGAATGCTAATTGGTTAAATCTGCATTCCAGCGGTGTCTATTCCACAAGTTACTACCGGCTAAATCTATGATGTTAAAATGTCTATTTATTCTGTTCCATCTGACTGCGCAATCCACTGTCTCATCAGCCCAGCCAGGGAATTTCTAAACTTGATCTCCGCTATAAAAAGCATCTAGGTAATATCTCACATTTCTTTTAGACTAACATTTAGTTTTCAACAGAGGAGATTTGTATAAACCTTGCTGTTTGTCTCTCCAACATTTACAACATTGTTTCAAGTATGCTAGGCCTAATAAAACGTGAGGTGGACTAGGGGTGCCGCCAATATGGCTACGCTTCAGTGCTGGGCTCAGATCACTTCAACATAGAGGTTAGATGTTTTCTTTCTTCATCATACCTTTTCAAGTAGCCTAGACTTAACGTTCTCCGAAGCTTGTCTGTCTGTCTTGCCCAATGCGCTTTCACCTGAGAAACAAACACGCGCCTGGTGCAACATTGTAGCGGCCGTTGCAATTCACAGTTTTTATTTCAATGAACAATTACACGAAACTGATACATGATTAATAAGTCTTGGGGATTCAATAGTTATTTATTTACATTTTTTAGTTTACCTGTATTTAACTAGGCAATTCAGTTAATCATTACATGACTTTCTAAACTATGCTAGTATTCTTTGTTTTGTTTATTATTAAATATGTTTATTATTTTCTTAGGTAGACATTTTATTTGTATTATTAGCAATAATTAATGAATGACACCATCAGGGTTATATTTACATTTACGTCATTTAGCAGATGCTCTTATCCAGAGCGACTTACAAATTGGTGCATTCACCTTAAGATATCCAGTGGAACAACCACTTTACAATAGTACATCTATATCTTTTTTTGGGGGGGGGTTAGAAGGATTACTATATCCTATCCCAGGTATTGCTTAAAGAGGTGGGGTTTCGGGTGTCTACGGAAGGTGGTGATTGACTCCGCTGTCCTGGCGTCGTGAGGGAGCTTGTTCCACCATTGGGGTGCCAGAGCAGCGAACAGTTTTGACTGGGCTGAGCAGGAACTGTGCTTCCGCAGAGGTAGGGGGTCAGCAGGCCAGAGGTGGATGAACGCAGTGCCCTTCTTTGGGTGTATGGCCTGATCAGAGCCTGAAGGTACGGAGGTGCCGTTCCCCTCACAGCTCCGTAGGCAAGCACCATGGTCTTGTAGCAGATGCGAGCTTCAACTGGAAGCCAGTGGAGTGTGCGGAGGAGCAGGGTGACGTGAGAGAACTTGGGAAGGTTGAACACCAGACGGGCTGCGGCGTTCTGGATGAGTTGTAGGGGTTTAATGGCACAGGCAGGGAGCCCCGCCAACAGGGAGTTGCAGTAATCCAGACGGGAGATGACAAGTGCCTGGATTAGGACCTGCGCCGCTTCCTGTGTAAGGCAGGGTCGTACCCTGTGAATGTTGTATAGCATGAACCTACAGGATCGGGTCACCGCCTTGATGTCAGCGGAGAACGACAGGGTGTTGTCCAGGGTCACGCCGAGGCTCTTAGCACTCTGGGAGGAGGACACAATGGAGTTGTCCACCGTGATGGCGAGATCATGGAAAGGGCAGTCCTTCCCCGGGAGGAAGAGCAGCTCCGTCTTGCCGAGGTTCAGCTTGAGGTGGTGATCTGTCATCCACACTGATATTTCTGCCAGACATGCAGAGATGCGATTCGCCACCTGGTTATCAGAAGGGGGAAAGGAGAAGATTAATTATGTGTCGTCTGCATAGCAATGATAGGAGAGACCATGTGAGGATATGACAGAGCCAAGTGACTTGGTGTATAGCGAGAATAGGAGAGGGCCTAGAACTGAGCCCTGGGGGACACCAGTGATGAGAGCACGTGGTGCGGAGATGGATTCTCACCACGCCACCTGGTAGGAGCGACCTGTCAGGTAGGAAGCAATCCAAGAGTGAGCCGCACCAGAGATACCCAACTCGGAGAGGGTGGAGAGGAGGATCTGATGGTTCACAGTATCAACGGCAGCAGATAGGTCTAGAAGGATGAGAGCAGAGGAGAGAGAGTTAGCTTTAGCAGTGCGGAGAGCCTCCGTGACACAGAGAAGAGCAGTCTCAGTTCAATGACCAGCCTTGAAAGCTGACTGATTTGGATCGAGAAGGTCATTCTGAGAGAGATAGCAGGAGAGCTGGCCAAGGACAGCACGTTCAAGAGTTTTGGAGAGAAAAGAAAGAAGGGATACTGGTCTGTAGACATTGGAGGGATCGAGTGTAGGTTTTTTGAGAAGGGGTGCAACTCTCCCTCTCTTGAAGACGGAAGGCACGTAGCCAGCGGTCAAGGATGAGTTGATGAGCGAGGTGAGGTAAGGAAGAAGGTCTCCGGAAATGGTCTTAAAATAATTGTTATGTTTTTTGTGAACGTTTATTGTGAGTAATTTAGTAAATTCACCGGAAGTTTGCGGTGGGTATGCTAGTTCTGAACGTCACATGCTAATGTAAAAAGCTGGTTTTTGATATAAATATGAACTTGATTGAACAAAACATGCATGTATTGTATAACATAATGTCCTAGGATTGTCATCTGATGAAGATCATCAAAGGTTAGTGCTGCATTTAGCTGTGGTTTGGGTTTATGTGACATTATATGCTAGCTTGAAAAATGGGTGTCTGATTATTTCTGGCTGGGTACTCTGCTGACATAATCTAATGTTTTGCTTTCGTTGTAAAGCCTTTTTGAAATCGGACAGTGTGGTTAGATTAACGAGAGTCTTGTCTTTAAAATGGTGTAAAATAGTCATATGTTTGAGAAATTGAAGTAATAGCATTTCTAAGGTATTTGAATAACGTGCCACGGGATTCCACTGGCTGTTGAGTAGGTGGGACGATTTCGTCCCACATACCCTAGAGAGGTTAAGTTTGAATGGGCTAGTGATTGTGACAGCATGGAATTCAAATGAGGAGATAGACAGATGGGTCAGGGGAGAAAGAGAGAATGTCCACTTGGGAGAGATGAGGATTCCAGTACCACCACCCCGCTGACCAGATGCTCTCGGGGTGTGCGAGAACACGTGGGCAGACGAGGAGAGAGCAGTAGGAGTAGCAGTGTTTTCTGTGGTAATCCATGTTTCCGTCAGCGCCAAAAAGTCGAGGGACTGGAGGGTAGCATAGGCTGATATGAACTCTGCCTTGTTGGCCGCAGACCGGCAGTTCCAGAGGCTGCTGGAGACCTGGAACTCCACATGGGTCGTGGGCGCTGGGACCGCCAGGTTAGAGTGGCAACGGCCACGCGATGTGAAGCGTTTGTATGGCCTGTGCAGAGAGGAGAGAACAGGGATAGACCGACACATAGTTGATAGCCTACAGGAGAGGCTACGCTAATGCAAAGGAGATTGGCATGAAAAATTAACTAAACAACTGGGGAAGCGAGAGAGCAGGGCCTCCCTCACTAACAATTCACTGAAACACCAAAATATAACTTTTCTAGCTACCACTAGAAATTAAAAATTGATGTAAACTACAGTGGTTCAATGTTTCCAGGAATAGGCTCAAACTTCCGCTAGCTAACTTGGTACAGTATTCTTCCATGAAAACCCACCTAGTGCACCGTGTCCTATGACGCCGTAGCTAACTAGCATGCTAGCATCCTATAAACACACGGTTAGCACCAATACTTGGTAACAACAAGCTACCAATGGATCATTCGTGTCCGTGTCTAGTTCATAACGCAGAAGTAATTAAACGTTGGCTAGCTAACACAAAGTCAGTCCTGCTACTTACACAAGTGGACTACACATCTCGAATGTTCAGAAAGTTAAGCTTACGTTGCTAAAATCTTATTGACTAGAAATGATACAGCTAGCTGGTAGGGTTAGCTAGCTAGCAGTGGGTGCGTTGTAGACTGTTAGAAAATGAAGCTGGCTAGCTAACCTCGATAGTTACTCTGTACTACACCTTTACCTTGATACAAAGACAACTATGTAGCTAGCTAACATTACACTAGTCAAATCGTTAAGTTGTAATATATATAGTTTCTACAGTACTGCTAATTGGTAAAGTTGGCTTGCTAGCTGTGGCTGTGGTGTTATGGTGTTGACGCCGTTTTGGAAAACGGCACGAACGAACGAATACAGCTGGCTAGCTAACCTTGTTAGTTCCTCAGAGCTACACCTTTATCCTTGATACAAAGACAGCAGATACAATTATGTAGCTAGCTAGCTAACAATACACTAATCAAATCGTTCCAATGTAATGTTGGTTCAGTTAAGAACCCCTGGGGTTCTATATTTGGTCCAGTGAAGGAGTGTAGGCCTGTTAATATAATAATTTGGTCAATAAAAAATATATATACAAAGTGGCAAGGTAAACATGCTGTTGTTGATCTTTTTTTACTTTTCCATTTCAAATTAAATAACATTTTATTAGTCACATGCGCCAAATACAACATGTGTAGACCTTAGTGAAATGCTTACTTACGAACCCTAACCAAAAATGCTGTAAAAAATACAAATATGAATAAGAAATAAAAGTAGAGAGCAGCAGTAAAATAACAATAGGGAGACCATATACAGGGGGGTAACGGTACAGAGTCAATGTGCGGGGGCACCGGTTAGATGAGGTAATATGTACATGTAGTTAGAGTTATAAAAGTGACTATGCATAAATAATAACAATGGCTTGGTGTTAGAAGCTGTTTAGAAGCCTCTTGGACCTAGACTAGGCGCTCCGGTACCTCTTGCCATGCGGTAGCAAAGAGAACAGTCTATGACTAGGGTGGCTGGAGTCTTTGACAATTTTTAGGGCCTTCATCTGACACTGCCTGCTATAGAGGTCCTGGATGGCACAAAGCTTGGCCCCAGTGATGTACTGGGCCGTACGCACTACCCTCTGTAGTGCCTTGCAGTCGGAGGCTGAGCAGTTGCCATACCAGGCAGTGATGCAACCAGTCAGGATGCTCTCGATGCTCAGCTGTAGAACCTTTTGAGGATCTGAGGACCCATGCCAAATCTTTTCAGTCTCCTGAGGGGGTATAGGTTTTTGTCATGCCCTCTTCACGTCTGTCTAGGTGCGTTTTAACCATGTTAGTTTGTTGGTGATGTGGACACCAAGGAACTTGAAGCTCTCAACCTGCTCCACTACAGCCCTGTCGATGAGAATGGGGGCGTGCTCGGTCCTCTTTTCCCTGTTGTCCACAATCATCTCCTTTGTCTTGATCACGTTAACCTGTCTGGGAACGTGGGACGCAAGCGTCCCACCCCTGGTACACCCTATCAACAGCAGGTGAAATTCAAGGGTGCCAAATTTGAAAACAATTAAATGTCATAATTCAAATTTCTCAAACATACAACTATCTTACACCCTTTGAAAGATAAACATCTCCTTAACTTCTTAGGGCTAGGGGGCAGTATTGAGAATTTTGAAAAAAATATGTGCCCATTTTTAACTGCCTCCTACACCAACTCAGAAGCTAGAATATGCACATTATTGTTCAGGTTTGGATAGAAAACACTCTGAATTTTCTAAAACTGTTTGAATGGTGTCTGTAAGTATAACAGAACTCATATGGCAGTCAAAACCCTGAGACAGATTCTGACAGGAAGTGGATACCTGATGTGTTGAATTACCTATGCCATTGTAACACACAGGGGCTTATACGTTTTAAAAGAGAACGCAATCGTCCGCCTTGAATATTATTCATGTTCTGGTTAAAAAAGGCACTAATGATTTATGCTATACAACGTTTGACATGTTTGAACGAACGTAAATATTTTTTTTCCCCTCGTTCATGAAGTGAAGTCCGGCGGGCATTGATCATGTGCTAACAACACAGAGCTTTTTGGACATAAATGATGATCTTTTTCGAACAAAACTACATTCGTTATGGACCTGGGATTCCTGGAAGTGACATCTGATGAAGAGAATCAAAGGTAATGGATTATTTACATAGTGTTTTCGATTTTAGATCTCTCCAACATGGCGGTTAGTCTGTATCGCAAAGCGTATTTTTCTGGGCGCAGTGCTCAGATTATTGCAAAGTGTGATTTCCCAGTAAGGTTATTTTTAAATCTGGCAAGCCGGTTGCGTTCAAGAGATGTAAATCTATAATTTTTTGAATGTTGAATGACAATATAATATTTTACCAATGTTTTCGAATAGTAATTATTTAATTTGTTGTGCTGACTTGACTGCCGGTTATTGGAGGGAAACGATTTCCTGAACATCAACGCCATAGTAAAACGCTGTTTTTGGATATAAATATGAACTTGATAGAACTAAAAATGCATGTATTGTCTAACATAATGTCCTAGGAGTGTCATCTGATGGAGATTGTCAAAGGTTAGTGCATAATTTTAGCTGATTTTCTGGTTTTGGTGACACCTGTCTTTGAATTGACAAAACATTACACACAGCTATTGTCAATGTACTCTCCTAACATAATCTAACTTTATGCTTTCGCCGTAAAGCCTTTTTGAAATCGGACAACTTGGAGTCGGTCTAGGGTTTCTGGGATAATGGTGTTGATGTGAGCCATGACCAGCCTTTCAAAGCACTTCATGGCTACAGACGTGAGTGCTACGGGTCGGTAGTCATTTAGACAGGTTACCTTAGTGTTCTTGTGCGCAGGCACTATTGTGGTCTGCTTAAGTTCTTTCCCCAGTCAGTATTGTTTCTGTGTCTATGTTAAGACCTAATTTATGTTGTCTTGCTCCATGTTTGTTGGTTAATTAAACGTACCACCTGCTTCTCGACTCTCTGTGTCTTCGTTACAATCAAAGTGTCAGTGTTGGTTAGTTATGTTTTTTCTGGTGAGATTATTGAAAGCATGATGTGAAATAAAAGCATGCAAAGTAAAAAACTGAGTGGGTGCGGATCAGATTTTTCCAGATCTTTCCTCTCGACAGCTAAAGGTCCTGAAGCTTCTGCACATCTGTGGGACCCTCCACTCCCCTCAGTGTCCGCTCCACTAATAGAGAACAAGCTAATGGTGTTTGTTTTATAAAGTTAGATCAAAGCTGGGAAATGGTGGCCGTAATGAAAAAGTTTGGTAAACCCTGGTGTAGTTGATTTCATTGCATCCTGCAAATAAATATGAAAGGGAGATTGCATACCAATATCTGGGAAACTACATGGGCGTCTTCCTTAGTCTTCTCTGCTGGGACTACGATCAGGACTGGGACTACAATCAGATAATTAACAAGAAAACAGTACCACCAGGTCTGAACTATTTCTGAAGACGTGAAATAAAATGTTTCAATCAGAAAGACCACTCAAAGCACTTTACATATATCTTATCCACCACCAATGTGTAGCACCCACTTGATGCATAGCAACCGTATTGTACCAGAACGTTAACCACACATCTATCAGGGTGGAAAGGTGAGGAGTGTTATGCACATGGGTGTTGTGTGCTCTGTTTGAATGTACTCCACAATCTGAGTTTGTCTTAGCATAACCTTCTGCTATATTTGCCTGACCATACTGTGATACACTGCCATTAGATTTGGTCCTGTAGCTCCTTATTGCACCCACCACTGTTCATCTACGAAGAATTTAGTCTACACTTTCTGACAACAGATGCCAAATTAACTGTATACACACTAATTTGACACTTTCAATTGTAAATCCCCAATCTACCACTCTAAACTCAAGTCAGTCTATAGTACAAATGTCATTATCCTTTGTGTCCTCACATCCCAATCGAACTAAACTCAGCAAAAAAAGAAACGTCCTCTCAATGTCAACTGCGTTTATTTTCAGCAAACTTAACATGTGTAAATATTTGTATGAACATAGCAAGATTCAACAACTGTGACAAACTGAACAAGTTCCACAGACATGTGACTAACAGAAATTGAATAATATGTCCCTGAACAAAGGGCCAGAATAATAGTATGTGTGGAGGTGCTGACTAACGGCGAATAAACTACAAACTATCAAAATAAAGAAAGTCGCACACTCCATGTATAATCTCCCAGAAATGTAATGGGTATCTACCAACGTTTCGGCATCACTGTGCCTTCCTCAGGGACACTGTGGAAGGCATTCCGAAACGTTGGTAGATACCCATAAAATTGCTGGGAGATTATGTGCGACTTTATTTTGATAGATAAATGCAAATTGACCATCACCCCTGGTGAGACACAACCATAAATCGTCAGTGAAGAGCACTTTTTGCCAGTCCTGTCTGCCAGTCCAACACTGGGTTTGTGCCCATAGGCGATGTTGTTGCCAGTGATGTCTGGTGAGGACCTGCCTACAAGCCCTCAGTCCAGACTCTCTCAGCCTATTGGGGACAGTCTGAGCAGTGACGGAGGGATTGTGCATTCCTGGTGTAACTCAGGCAGTTGTTGTTGCCATCCTGTACCTGTCCCACAGGTTTGATGTTCGGATGTAACGATCCTGTGCAGGTGTTGTTACACGTGGTCTGCCACTATGAGGACGGTCAGCTGTCCGTCCTGTAGCACTGTCTTAGGCGTCTCACAGTACGGACATTGCAATTTATTGCCCTGGCCCCATATGTAGTCCTCATGCCTCCTTGCAGCATGCATAAGGCACGTTCACGCAGATGAGCAGGGACCCTGGTTATCACTCTTTTGGTGTTTTTCAGAGTCAGTAGAAAGGCCTCTTTAGTGTCCTAAGTTTTCATAACTGTGACCTTAATTGCCTACCATCTGTAAGCTGTTAGTGTCTTAACGACCGTTCCACAGGTGCATGTTCATTAATTGTTTATGGTTCATTGAACAAACATTGGAAACAGTGTTTAAACCCTTTACAATGAAGATCTGTGAAGTTATTTGGATTTTTACGAATTGTCTTTGAAAGACAGGGTCCTGAAAAAGGAACCTGAAAAAGGGACGTTTCTTTTTTTTCCAGAATTTATAAGGATGTCCCTCACAGAGCACTGAAAATGAACAAGTTCTTTATCATGGCACCAGAACTCAAACAGCCCTCTCATGTAGGGCACACTTGCAGACTGAATGGTAGCAATAACATTCGGAGGGAAACACCTGGCCATCAGATTGGTCCTCTCAGGGGCCATGCCCATAGGAACCAAACTCAGGCCTCTCGTGCCAAACCTGTCCGTGCACCTGGGACAACATGTCCCTGCTCAACAGGAGTTGCCATGGGTCCCCTCCTGAAAGACAAATGAAAGGCTGCCTGGGCCAACGGGGAGCCACAAGAATTAATGATAAGCTCCTGGCACATCCTCTTCAATGTGGGCTGAATAAGAACCACTGGCGAAAATGCGTAAAGAAGGGTTCGAGGCCACTAGTACGCCCGTTCCCAAAGGTGCACTCGGGTCTCTCATCAAGAAAAATTAACGACACAGCACGTTTTCTCCCGACGCGTAAAGATCTACGCTGGCCCTGCCGAACCTCTCCAATATATATGCGCAATCACGCAAGGGTGTTGTGTCTACTTCTGAGGAAGAGGGCCTCCCCTGCATAGCAGATCTGCACCCGAGTTGAGTTTACCAGGAACCCGAAGTGAGAGAAAATGCTCACTGCTCCACAGAAACCGGGAGTGAGCCGTGGTGAGGAGGTGGAGGGACCGAGTCCCCCCCGTCTTTTGATGAATGCCACAGTCGTCATATTGTTGGATCTGACCAGCACATGCCGGCCTGACAAAAGTGGGAAGAGGTGCCTGAGCACTATGTACACCGTCAGAAGTTCCAGGTAATATTTATTTTTTTTTTACAATTTTTATTGTATTGGTCACATACATGTGTTTAGCAATGTTATTGCAGGTGTAGCGAAATGCTTGTGTTTCTAGCTCCTAAAGTGACACAAGCATTTCGCTACACCAGCAATAACATCTACAGTACTAAACACATGTATGTGACCAATAAAAAAAAAAGTATATATTTTTTTATCAATTACCAGGAACTTCTGACGGTGTACATAGCGCTCCAGCACCTCTTCCCGCTTTTGTCGGGCCAGCAAGTGCTAGTCAGATCCGACAAAATGACGACTGCTATGCCAGGCACTCTGTGTCACTGTCCATACTCCCCGAATTGAGTAACCCTCCACTGGACCAGTTCTCATAGGAATGTCGAGAGACACCTGAATTAACCAGTTTAAGTGGCATCCAAATGCATTGCTAGTACCCAGTGATCTGCAAGTGGCTCTCCTGCGGGCCAAAGCCATGCCCAGCTCATCCCGAAACTCAGTCTGGTAGACCTGCAGCATACTGACACGTGACAGAAATCGGGCAGCCACCTCCTCTGAACGATACCCCTTCTCCAGCTGAGCAGCCGAAATCGACAGTACTTGTTAAGAAGCATAGATTCGCATTAGCCACACCCTTGTTAGCCAACGGGGTTAGGCAGCCAGCTAACTTCCTATCCACTGGAGGCGTGTGTACCAGCCCTGCCTCTTCCATCCCTTCCAGCTCCATGAAGGGGGGATGCCCATGCAGCATCAGCTTAGCTGTATGCGGGTTGGGCCAGGTTGTTGTAAATTCTTTGATGAAATCCGAAAACAGAGGTAGGTGGTGCTTGACTGTGGGAACCACAGGGGCCAGGTTCTTTCCACTGAACCTTGATAACTTCTGCGCTGGGGGTGAACACGGCCACTTCACCTCTAAATGCATAGCCACCCTGCTGTACAGTCTCTGAGGATGAGTGGTATCAGTGGTGACAGAATTTACCAAAATCAATGTCTATAATCCAAGTGAAGGATTCACCCTCTCTCTTCCGGTACCAGTCAACGAAGTTACTCGCACACTGACCAGTAACTTTGCAGCCAAAGGAGACAATATGTCTCTCTCTCCTAGTCTCTGATATTTGGTCCTGTTGCAACCACTGTTCTGAAGCAGCCACTGCAAAACAGAAGTGGCTTACTAAAAACACACAGTAAAGTTACTTCATTTAAATATTTGTATACAGGTTGGATGAACAACTTAAAAGAGAGTATATTGTTAAACCACAGTCCATATTCAGTGAATATGGGGTTAAGAATTAAGAAAATCAAAAGCTGTATAACACTATAACATTGAACAATATGAATATGAAAAATAAATGATCACTCAAAATTGAATTGATTTCGAAATCTTTACTGAAGTATGGTTTGAATCACATAGTCAATTATGAAGACGAGAGGTGAAACACAAGCTGGGAGTATCATTTCAAACAGTTATGTAACTTCCTGTGGTGCAAAAAAACATTTATTTTTCTCCATTATTTCAGAGCTTGATTAAAACCACAGAGTTTTTGTACAGGGTTTGTGGATCAGATTTTACTGTGGGTTCCCACAGGCACAGTAGTAGATGGCAGAATGGTACACTTCAACTGACTGGATCTTCAGATCACAGTTGTTCTTCTTTCTCATGGGTGAGAAATCAGCTTCTTGAGGATGGTCATAATTTGAATAGACAGCGCAGGTACTCATTTCGATGGAAAGAATGAAGGTAAAAGGTTCTCCCTCTTTCTTCTGGTACCAGTCGACATCCGTACACCAGTCATTGTTTTTGCAGCTGAAGGAGACAACCTCTCCCTTTTTCCTAGTCCATGAAATGTCCTGGTCCAATTCCTGCCCTGACACTGACACTGCAATGACAAAATCAACACACTCAAACAAAAATACATTATCAGAAGTTAAAAGCATTCACATGTCCACAATATTTGCATCAATCATAGACTTAAATTCAGACATAGACACTATTTTCCTCTAGTAATTTCCAGTTGCTCCATGAACTATTCTAAGTGATGGACACACTTACCTAAATAAAGTGAGTAAAGAATGACAACAGAGCCTAGAGACATTTCTATGATGATTCTGATGTGTCCTCTATTGAACCTGAAGATAATTGTGTTCAGTTGGAGCAGAGATGATGTGAAGTGAAACACTGTCACTTGGGCCTTGTGGTTTCTAACTTCTCCTCCAATCTGATGTCACTTCCTGCGGTCCTTGACAAGGGCTATGTTCCAATTATATTATCTACTTATCTCTGCTTCCTCCCAAAGTGTGCACTTGTTTACTTCCCTTCACTGATTTGAAAGAAACATGGTGGGAATGCCAGTAGCCCATGCCTCGACCTACCTTATGCTTGTGGGAAGTAGTGAACACTTCAGGGGAAAGGATTATTGGGACGCACCCATTCACTGTCTAAATAAAACATTATTTTTTTACCAGATTTATCAATACTACTCAGCTAAGTGATTCATTCCTGATGTATACATGTACTTGTTCAATGTCCTCCTAAAGAAAAAGACTTGATGTAAACCTCGATGTACCAATCCCAGACTGCTCCTTTAATACTGACATTGCTCCCCTGTCTCTTTCTCCACAAGATGGTGATAAAACATAAGCCTATAAATCATGTTTGAGAAATCAAGTTGAATAGAGAAATGGTTCACAACAGACCAATGGCTATTTATTTTCAATCTTATAAATGGGAAGCATTGATTTTGATCACTGATGTTCTGTTATTATTAACAACATTTTCATATACCATTTAAGGTTTATACTGCCCTACAAAGGCAAAATGCATTAACTACCCCAACTGTGAATTGAGAAAAATGGCTTCAAAGCTTTATTTCATATCCAGCCAAATATGCTGTAGGTAGATAAGTGATAATGCACGGCTGTATGATCTTATTATGAAGTCATTTTTATGCATATCAACCATGACCACTGATTTAACATATGACCCCTAAAATGCAAATACTGCATACTGCCTTTGCATGAACTTAAACGATACGGGTAATGCAAAGGCAAAGTGCAGTATCTACAATCGAAATGTTTTCATACAACTCTTTTTTTGTTTTTCTGTGTGATGGAAACAGATTGAGTTTTAACTACATTCCATGTTTTATGTAGTTATCTTTTCATGTTTTGAATGTTATATTGTAGTTACCCACAAGCATTTTCCCACCAAAGATGAGGTCTATTTCATGACGTAGAACGTTTATAGATAAAAACATGTTTTGAATTTGGAGGAATATCTACAATCTAAATGTGTTTATCTATTTTACTTTGCACGGTCATTTATTTCACTTAGGGGTCACAGGTCAAATATGCATAAAAAAGTACTTCATAGTAAGTTAATACATCAGTGCATCATCACTTATCTAGAGTACCTACGACAAGTTTGGCTGGACAGCAAATAAACTTTCAAGACATTTTTCTCAGTTTCCCTATTTGCGTAGTTACTGCTCTATGCCTTTGTATGGCAGAACGAAGGTTAATTATGTAACCATGAATATGTGAGCTATATGGATCACTCCAATATATTGGTATCACTCTGCGGCGGAGGGATACATCCGAGGTGAGGATTTACAGATTTACTCCCGTGTAGACCTGCGTTATGGCTGGTGTCCGCCCATATAGACCCCATGTATAAGGGCACAAGGCGAGAGCCAGATGCAGACACAGGAGGCAGATGGTTGGAGCCTTAGATGTTAATTAATCTGAAAATGGGTAAGCAAGGGTTGGTCGTGTACAGGCAAAAGGTCAATACCAGTTCAAAGTCCAGTAGGTACCGAAGGGCAGGCAGACTTGAGGTCAGCGCAGGCAGAATGGTCAGGCAGGCAGGAATGGAGTCCAGAAAACAGGCAAGGGTCAAAACCGGGAGGACTATCAAAGAGAAGAGAAAAAGGAGTATGGGAAGAAACACGCCGGTTGACTTGACAAACATACAAGACGAACTGGCACAGAGAGACAGGAAACATAGGGATAAATACACTGGGGAAAATAAGCGACACATGGAGGGGGTGGAGACAATCACATGGACAGGTGAAACAGATCAGTGTGACTGTACCCCCCCACCCCCGTCCCCTAGGTGCGCCACTTGGCATTCTATCTGGAGGCATACCTGGCTGACCGGGGTGTCGGCGGTAAAAAAATAAAATTAATTTAAAAAATGTTTTATCAGCAATGAGGGCCGGGTCCAGGATGTCTTTAACCTCTATGGGCTAGGTGGCACCAAATTGTCCCACCTACGTAACAGCCAGTTGAATCCTGTGGCGCGATTTTCAAAACGTTTGAAATGCTATTACTTCAATTTCTCAAACATATGACTATTTTACAGCTATTTAAAGACAAGACTCTCGTTAATCTAACCACACTGTCCGATTTCAAAAAGGCTTTACAACGAAAGCAAAACATTAGATTATGTCAGCAGAATACCCAGCCAGAAATAATCAGACACCCATTTTTCAAGCTAGCATATAATGTCACAAAAACCCAAATCACAGCTAAATGCAGCACTAACCTTTGATGATCTTCATCAGATGACACACCTAGGACATTATGTTATACAATACATGCATGTCTGTTCAATCAAGTTCATATTTATATCAAAAAACAGCTTTTTACATTAGCATGTGACGTTCAGAAAAAGCATACCCCCCGCAAACTTCCGGGGAAATTACTAACAGTTTGCTAAATTACTCACGATAAACGTTCACAAAAAGCATAACAATTATTTTAAGAATTATAGATACAGAACTCCTCTATGCACTCTATGTCCGATTTTAAAATAGAATATTGCAAAATGTGCTTCATCCGAAAAGCTAAGTACATAGCCCAGCCATCACGGCTAGCTATTTAGACACCCACCCAGTTTAGCCTTCACCAAAATCATATTTCCTATAAGAAAAATGGTCTTACCTTTCCTGTTCTTCGTCAGAATGCACTCCTGGGACTTCTACTTCAATAACAAATGTAGGTTTGGTCCCAAATAATCCATCGTTATGTTCCATCAGCGATGTTTTGTTCGTGCGTTCTAGACACTATCAGAATGGTAAATCACGGTCGTGCGCATGGCGCATAACGTGACAAAAAATTTCTAAATATTCCGTTACCGTACTTCGAAGCATGTCAACCGCTGTTTAAAATCAATTTTTATGCAATTTATCTCGTAGAAAAGCGATAATATTCCGACCGGGAATCTGCGTGTCTGTAAACTGAGGGAAAAACCGAAAGACGGGGGCAGGGCAGGTCACGCGCCTAAGCCTTTGTCCTCTGATAGACCACTTAGCAAAAGCTCTCGTGTGTTTCAGCCAGGGCTTTGAATTAAATCATTCAGGTTTTTCCCGGGCTCTGAGAGCCCATTGGAGACGTGGGAAGTGTCACGTAACAGCAGAGATCCTGAGTTTTTGGAAGAGATGTCAAAGAAAGCAAATAAATGGTCAAATAGGCCACTTCCTGTAAAGGAATCTCTCAGGTTTTTGCCTGCCAAATGAATTCTGTTATACTCACAGACACCATTCAAACAGTTTTAGAAACTTTAGGGTGTTTACTATCCATATATAATAAGTATATGCATATTCTAGTTACTGGGTAGGATTAGTAACCAGATTAAATTGGGTACGTTTTTTATCCGGCCGTGTAAATACTGTCCCCTAGCCCCAACAGGTTAACAGGGACACAGCACCTCTCCTCTGGGCCATAACCCTCCCAGTCAACCAGGTACTGGAAACCCCTGCCCCGTGGTCGAACCCTCAGGAGGCGTCTCACCGTATACGCTGGCTGGCCATCAATAACCCGGGGGGAGGGATGGGCCTAGAAACAGAAGACAAAAGACTGTGAGACACAGGCTTAAATGCTAGACACATGAAAAGTAGGGTGAATACGGAGGGCATGGGGTAAAACAAGATGGACAGCAGTGGAAGTAAGGACACTAGAGAAGGGAAAAGGACCAATAAAATGGGGGGACAGTTTGCGGGACTCCACCTGAAGGGGAAGGTCCCGAGTGGAAAGCCATACCCTCTGCCCAATGCGGTAGCGCGGAGCTGGAGTCTGGCGACGGGCCACTTGTTGACGATGCCTGGAGTTGGTCTTGAGAAGTGCCGCCCGAGCTCTTCTTCAGGTATCTCGACAGCGGCGGACAAACATCTGGGCCGAGGGTACGCTGACCTCCTGCTCTTGTTCCGGGAAGAGTGGAGGTTGATACCCCAAAGAGCACTCAAAAGGAGAGAGTCCTGTGGCCGAACAGGGAAGGGTGTTCCGGGCATACTCCACCCAGACCAGTTGTCGGCTCCAGGATGTGGGGTTGGTTGAGACCAGGCATCTCAACATGGTTTCTAGGTCCTGGTTGGCTCTCTCCAACTGGCCGTTGGATTGGGTATGGAATCCAGAGGACAGGCTGTCCGACGACCTAATAAGGGTGCAGAATGCCTTCCAGAACTGAGACAGGAACTGAGGACCCCGGTCAAAAACCATGTCCACTGGGAGTCCATGGATCCGGAAGACGTGCTGCACCATAAGCTGGGTCGTCTCCTTGGCAGAGGGTAGTTTGGGGAGAGGGATGAAATGGGCGAACTTAGAGAATCGATCCACTACCGTCAGAATGACAGTGTTGCCATCAGACAGAGGGAGCCCAGTGACAAAGTCCAGAGAGATATGGGACCGGGGATGATGAGGGACAGGTAGTGGCTGAAGGAGGCCAGAAGGAGCTTGTCTTGGAGTCTTGTTCTGAGCACACACTGTGCACGAGGCGACGAAGGCAGAGACGTCAGCAACCATTGCGGGCCACCAGAAACGTTGCGAATGAAGGCTAGGGTACGACGGGAACCTGGATGACAGGTCAGCCTGGAGGAATGAGCCCATTCCAGGACCCGGGACCGGACTGAGTTAGAAACAAATAACCGGTTAGCCCGGGCCCCCTTCAGGTTCAGGCTGGGAACATTGTGCCCTGCAAACCAAGGTTTCAATACACCAATCCACTGAAGCTGCAAGACATGAGGTAGGGAGAATGGTTTCGGCAACCGAAGGTGTGGCAGAGGAACTGTATATGTGGGAGAGGGTGTCCGGTTTCACATTTTTGGACCCTGGGCCTAAATAATCGATAATATTTCAAAGGGACAATAGCGTCGTCAATATAAAAGAAAAACAAGAAAGGCATGCTCTCGGTGGTGCGCAGGAAACAGGTCTGGGGACTTACCACTATCCACTTTCTCAAAGTGGTCTTACTCCCTCATTTTTCAGAATACAAGCCTGAAACAATTTCTAAAGACTATTGACATCTAGCGGAAGCCATAGGAAGTGCAATTTGAGTCAATGGATACTGTAATGGCATTCAATAGAAAACTACAAGCATAAAAAAATCCCACTTCCTGGATGGATTTTTCTCAGGTTTTCGCCTGTCATATCAGTTCTGTTATACTCACGGACAATATATTAACAGTTTTGGAAAATGTAGAGTGTTTTCTATCTAAATCTAAATGCATATCCTAGTTTCTGGGCCTGAGTAGCAGGCAGTTTACTTTGGGCACGCTTTTCATCCGGAGGTGAAAATAGTGCCCCCTACCCTAGTGAGGTTAATGCGTTTGAGACAATCAGTTGTGTTGTGACAAGGTAGGGGTGTATACAGAAGATAGCACTATTTGGTAAAAGACCAAGTCCATATTATGGCAAGAACAGCTCAAATAAGCAAAGAGAAATGTCAATACATCATTACTTTAAGACATGAAGGTCAGTAAATCAAGGAAAATCTCAAGAACTTTTAAAGTTTCTTCAAGTGCAGTTGCAAAAACCATCAAGCGCTAAGATGAAATTTGATCCCATGAGGACCGCCACAGGAATGGAAGACCCAGAGTTACCTCTACTGCAGAGGATAAGTTAATTAGAGTTACCAGCCTCAGAAATTACAGCCCAAATAAATGCTTCACAGAGTTCAGGTGACAGACACATCTCATCATCAACTGTTCAGAGGAGACTGCATGAATCAGGCCTTCATGGTCAAACTGCTGCAAAGAAACCACTACTAAAGGACACCAATAAGAAGAAGAGACTTGCTTGGGCTAAGAAACACGAGCAATGAACATTAGACCGGTGGAAATTTGCCCTTTGGTCTGGAGTCCAAATTGCCGATTTTTGGTTCCGACCACCGTGTCTTTGTGAGACGTGGTGTGGGTGAACGGATGATCTCCGCAATAGTTTTCCTTCCGGAAAGCATGGAGGAGGAGGTGTTATGGTGTGGGGGTGCTTTTCTGGTGACACTGTCTGTAATTTATTTACAATTCAAGGCACACTTAACCAGCATGGCTACCACAGCATTCTGCAACGATACACCATCCCATCTGGTTTGGGCTTAGTGGGACTATCATTTGTTTTTCATCAGGACAATGACCCAACACACCTCCAGGCTGTGTAAGGGCTATTTTACCAAGAAGGATAGTGATGGAGTTCTGTATCAGATGACCTGGCCTCCACAATTCCCCTACCTCAACCAAATTGAGATGGTTTGGGATAAGTTGGACCGCAGAGTGAAGGAAAAACAGCCAACAAGTACTCAGCATATGTGGGAACTCCTTCAAGACTGTTGGTAAGCATTCCAGGTGAAGCTGGTTGAGCGAATGCCAAGACTGTGCAAAGCTGTCATCAAGGCAAAGGGTGGCTATTTGTAGAATCTCAAATATATTTTGATTTGTTTAACACTTTTTTTAGATACAACATGATCCCATATGTGTTATGTCATAGTTTTGATGTCTGCACTATTATTCTACAATGTAGATAATAGTCAAAATAAAGAAAAACCCTTGAATGAGTAGGTGATCTAAAACTGTTGACTGGTTGTGTGTATATATACAGTGCCTCCTGAAAGTATTCAGACTGACTTTTTACCCGTTTTGTTAGATTATTCTAAAATTAATTGAATTTTTTTTATTCTCATCAATCTACACAGAATGCCCTATACTGACAAAGCAAAAACACATTGACATAAGCATTCACACCTTTTCCTCAGAACTTTGTTGAAGCACGGTTGGCAGTACATTACAGTCTCGAGTCTTATTGGGTATGATGCTACGAGTTTGGCACACCTGTATTTGGGGAGTTTCTCCCATTATTCTCTGCAGATTCTCTCGAGCTCTGTTTGGTTGGATGGGAAGCATTGCTGCTCAGCTATTTTCAGGTCTCTCCAGACATGTTCGAGCCGGTTCAAGTCCGTGCACTGGTTGCGCCACTCAAGGACATTCAGAGACTTGTCCCTAAGCCACTCCTGCATTGTCTTGGCTGTGTGCTTAGGGTCGCTGTCCTGTTGGAAGGTGAACCTTTGCCCCAGTCTGAGGTCCTGAGCTCTCCAGAGCAGGTTTTAATCAAGGATCGCTATGTACTTTGCTCCGTTCATCTTTGCCCGGATACTGACTAGTCTGCCAGTCCCTGCCGCTGAAAAACATCCCCACAGCGTGATGGTGCCACCACCATGCTTCACCATAGGGATGGTGCCAACTTTCCTCCAGAGGTGACGCTTGGCATTCAGGCCAAAGAGTTCAATCTTGTTTTCATCAGACCAGAGAATCTTGTTTTTGATGGTCTGAGAGTCTTTAGGTGCCTTTTGGTAAACTCCAAACGTGCTGTCATGTGCCTTTTTACTGAGGAGTGGCTTCCATCTGGCCACTCTACCATAAAGGCCTGAAGAGTGTTGGTAGTTCCAAACTTCTTCCATTTAGGAATGATGGAGGTCACTGTGTTTTTTGGGACCTTCAATGCTGCATTAATGTTTTGGCAACCTTCCCCAGATCTGTGCCTCAACACAATCCTGTCTAGGAGCTCTACAGACAATTCCTTCGATCACGTCTTGGTTTTTGCTCTGACATGCACTGTCAACTGTGGGACCTTATATAGACAGGTGGGTGCCTTTCCAAATCATGTCCAGTCAATTGAATTTATCACAGGTGGACTCCAATCAAGTTGTAGAAACAGGATGATCAATGGAAACAGGATACACCAGAGTTCAATGTCGAGTCTCATAGCTAAGGATCTGAATACTTATGTAAATAAGTATCTGTTTTAATTTTTTATAAATTTGCAAAAGATTCTAAGAACCAGTTTTTGCTTTGTCGTTATGGGGTATTGTGTATAGATTGTGTATTGCTGAGGACTTTTATTTATTTAATACATTTTAGAATAAGGCTGTAACGTAACAAAATGTGGAAAAAGTCAAGGCGTCAGAATACTTTCCGAAAGCACTGTTCGGAGAGAGTCTCAAGGCTATATAGTCTGGTTTAGGAATGGAATTTGTATGGAATGGTTGATAGAAACAAGGTGTTCCTCAAGTAGTGGCAGAGGTGGTTTAACTTAACAACAGATGCCCATGTAGGTGTCTGTGGCAATGCCTTCCCACTTGCCCTTCAACACAGGCATTGTGACCCCAGCGCGGCATGTAAATTTTAACTCCCTCCCTGTTTTTTCCCCCTCCCCCTCTTTTTTCCACTTCTACGGCTTTAGGATGTAGAAAATATGAAGAAGGTTGCACCTGCAAGAGGGTGTTGTGGATGACAACAGAAAAGCTCAGCGTCCCAAGCCAGCGTCCGCCAATGACATACGATGTGTGCCATAAATGAACTGGCTGGCTAGGCTACCTAGATGTTTTCATTCCAAATGATTAACTGAAATTAATACAGTGGGGGAAAAAAGTATTTGATCCCCTGCTGATTTTGTAGGGGTAGGCCTGATTTACAGACAACGACGAGACAGCCTATAGGGAGGAGGTCAGAGACCTGGCCGTTTGGTGCCAGGACAGCAACCTCTCCCTTAAAATGGAGATGATTGTGGACAACAGGGGGAAAAAGGACCGAGCACGCCCCCATTCTCATCGACAGGGCTGTAGTGGAGCAGGTTGAGAGCTTCAAGTTCCTTGGTGTCCACATCACCAACAAACTAACATGGTTAAAGCACACTAAGACAGACGTGAAGAGGGCATGACAAAAACCTATTCCCTCTCAGGAGACTGAAAAGATTTGGCATGGGTCCTCAGATCCTCAAAAGGTTCTACAGCTGCACCATCGAGAGCATCCTGACTGGTTGCATCACTGCCTGGTATGGCAACTGCTCAGCCTCCGACTGCAAGGCACTACAGAGGGTAGTGCGTATGGCCCAGTACATCACTGGGGCCAAGCGTTCTGCCATCCAGGACCTCTATAGCAGGCAGTGCCCTAAAAATTGTCAAAGACTCCAGCCATCCTAGTCATAGACTGTTCTCTCTGCTACCACACCGCAAGCGGTACCGGAGCGCCAAGTCTAGGTCCAAGAGGCTTCTAAACAGCTTCTACCCCCAAGCCATAAGATTCCTGAGCACCCAGACTATTTGCATTGCCCCCCCTCCCCTCTTTTACACCACTGCTACTCTCTGTTGTTATTATTTATGCATAGTCACTTTAATAACTCTACCTACATGTACATATTACCTCAACTAACCGGTGCCCCCGCACATTGACTCTGTACCGGTACCCCCCTGTATATGGTCTCCCTATTGTTATTTTACTGCTGCTCTCTACTTTTATTTCTTATTCTTATTAATATTTTTTTACTGCATTTTCGGTTAGGGTTCGTAAGTAAGCATTTCACTGTAAGGTCTACTACACCTGTTGTACAGTGAGGGAAAAAAGTATTTGACCCCCTGCTGATTTTGTACATTTGCCCACTGACAAAGAAATGATCAGTCTATAATTTTAATAGTAGGTTTATTTGAACAGTGAGAGACAGAATAACAACAAAAAAATCCAGAAAAATGCATGTCAAAATGTTATAAATTGATTTGCATTTTAATGAGGGAAATAAGTATTTGACCCCTCTGCAAAACATGACTTAGTACTTCGTGGCAAAACCCTTGTTGGCAATCACAGAGGTCAGACGTTTCTTGTAGTTGGCCACCAGGTTTGCACACATCTCAGGAGGGATTTTGTCCCACTCCTCTTTGCAGATCTTCTCCAAGTCATTAAGGTTTCGAGGCTGACGTTTGGCAACTCGAACCTTCAGCTCCCTCCACAGATTTTCTATGGGATTAAGGTCTGGAGACTGGTTAGCTTCTTCTTGAGCCACTCCTTTGTTGCCTTGGCCGTGTGTTTTGGGTCATTGTCATGCTGGAATACCCATCCACGACCCATTTTCAATGCCCTGGCTGAGGGAAGGAGGTTCTCATGATCATTGCAACTCCACGAGGTGAGATCTTGCATGGAGCCACAGGCCGAGGGATATTGACAGTTCTTTTGTGTTTCTTCCATTTGCGAATAATCGCAACAAATGTTGTCACCTTCTCACCAAGCTGCTTGGCGATGGTCATTCCAGTCAGAAGAGGCTCTGAGAACGTTCGATTCCATTAATTTTCTATAGGCTGGCGCTATTGTTCCAGCTTAGCCAACATTCTTTTGCCATTTTCTAGCCTTGGGTGAATTTTGACTCGTTCTATTGTCCAGCCTAGTGGTTTTCCAACAGCAAGGCTCAGATCAACATGGCAGTCAACATAGCTGTTTGTCTTGATAAATGTTGAAATTAACTTTTCTCTACCCCCATATCATATACTCACCAACTGAAAATGTGGTGTGTACAATTAATTGGTTAGAGAGAGGTCTCAAATATCATCTTCATTTGAATCCACTGTAGCTTTAGAATCGCGGCAAAGTTGTTTCATGTTTCAGTGACCTCTTTGTTCACATTCGTGTGGGTCAACCAATAACACCAGAATGATTGGTTGACAAATTGTGCCTCCCATAATGCAGGTGATGGCTGCATGGTGCAATTAGTGAGAAGCAACTGCAAGGACTTGACGGTGGAGAGATGAGAGTTGCAGGCTCACGTCTATCAGAGCTGAGAAAGGGAGAGAGCTCATAGAAAGTTAATCTCGTGCTAGTTCTGTGAGAGACACAGGTGCGCTTCTCACACAGTATCAGCCTCAGCCACGCGTTGGTTTCAAACATAAATTACAATGTTGCTCAAACCATGAACCCGGCTGGCCCAACCTGAATCAACAATTAAAATATTAGATTAAGTATTGTTCACACCCCTTTACTTTTTCCGAAATTTTGTTGTGTTACAGCCTGAATTTAAAATTGATTAAACTTGTATTTTGTGTCACTGGTTTACAGACAATACCGCTTAATGTAAAAGCGGAATTAGGTTTTTAGAAATATATATAAATTAATAAAAAACTAAAACTAAAACCTGAAATGTCTTGAGTTAATAAGAATTCAACCCCTTTGTTATTGCAGGCCTAAATAATGTTCAGGAGTAAAACATTTGCTTAACAAGTCAGATAATAATTTGCATGGACTCACTCGGTGTGCAATAAGTGTTTAAAAATTATTTTTCAATGACTGCCTCATCTTTCTACCCCACATATACAATTATCTGTAAGGTCCCTAAGTCGAGCAGTGAATTTCAAACACAGATTCAACTACAAAGACCAGGGAGATTCTCCAATGTCTCGCAAAGAAGGGCTCCTATTGGTAGATGGGTAAAAAAAAAAACATACATCGAATACCCCTTTGAGCATAGTGAAGTTATTAAGTACACTTTGCATGGTGTATCAATACACATAGTCACTAGAAAGACACAGGCGCCCTTCCTTACTCTGTTGCTGGAGAGGAAGAAGTCTTTTCACAGACCCCAAATGCAGAACAAATTCAAAAAAGCATACAGCATTGTTATATAGAGCCAATATGGCATGGAACTCCGTTCCATCTCATATTGCTCAAATGAACAGCAAACATGGTTTAAAAAACAGATAAAGCAACACCTCACGATATAATGCCTCTCCCCTATTAGACCAATATAGTATGTGTGTATGCACTGATATGTACAGTTGAAGTTGGAAGTTTACGTACACCTTAGCCAAATAGATTTAAACTCAGTTTTTCACAATTCCTGACATTTAATCCTAGTAAAAAGTCCCTGTTTTAGGTCAGTTAGGATCACCACTTCATTTTAAGAATGTGAAATGTCAGAATAATAGTAGAGAGAATGATTTATTTCAGCTTTTATTTCTTTCATCACATTCCCAGTTGGTCAGAAGTACATACACTCAATTGGTATTTGGTAGCATTGCCTTTAAATTGTTTAACTTGGGTCAAACGTTTCGGGTAGCCTTCCACAACCTTCCTACAATAAGTTGGGTGAATTTTTATGGATTGTAGGCCTCATTGCTCGCACACGCTTTTTCAGTTCTGCCCACACATTTTCTATGGGATTGAGGTCAGGGCTTTGTGATGGCCACTCCAATACCTTGACTTTGTTGTCCTTAAGCCATTTTGCCACAACTTTGGAAGTATGCTTGGTGTCATTGTCCATTTGGAAGACCCATTTGTGACCAATCTTGAACTTCTTGACTGATGTCTTGTGATGTTGCTTCAGTATATCCACATAATTTTCCTGCCTCATGATGCCATCTATTTTGTGAAGTGCACCAGTCCCTCCTGCAGCAAAGCACCCCCACAACATGAGGCTGCCACCCCCGTGCTTCATGGTCGGGATGGTATTCTTCGGCTTGCAAGCCTCCCCCTTTTTCCTTTAAACAGAATGATGGTCATTATGGCCGAACAGTTCTATTTTTATTTCATCAGACCAAAGGACATTTCTCCAAAACATACAGTCTTTATCCTTATGTGCAGTTGAAAACTGTAGTCGGGATTTATTACGGCGGTTTTGGAGCAGTTGCTTCTTCCTTGCTGAGCGGCCTTTCAGGTTAGGTCAATATAGGACTCGTTTTACTGTGGATGTAGATACTTTTGTACCTGTTTCCTCCAGCATCTTCACAAGGTCCTTTGCTGTTGTTCTGGGATTGATTTGCACTTTTCCCACTAAAGTACGTTCATCTCTAGGAGACAGAACGCGTCTCCTTCCTGAGCGGTATGCTTGGTCCCATGGTGTTTATGCTTGCTTGTACATATGAACGTGGTATCTTCAGGCGTTTGGAAATTGCTCCCAAGGATGAACCAGACTTGTGGAGGCCTACATTTTTTTTCTGAGGTCTTGGCTGATTTCTTTTGATTTTCCCATGATGTCAAGCAAAGAGTTTGAAGGTAGGCCTTGAAATACATCCACAGGTACACCGCCAACTGACTCTCAAATGATGTCAATTAGCCTATCAGAAGCTTCTAAAGCCATGACATAATTTTCTGGAATTTTCCAAGCTCTTTAAAGGCACAGTCAACTTAGTGTATGTAAACTTCTGACCCACTGGAATTGTGATACAGTGAATTATAAGTCTCTCTAAAAAAATATATATATATTGTTCTGTCTTTGAGCTGTTCTTGTCGATTCATATTCTGTCGATTCATGTTGCAGGAGGAGTAGCTGATACTTTTGAAACAGCTAATGGAGATCCTAATAAAATACCAAACACCAAACCTCTCAGGGATTGCTCCATGAAGCCAGTGGTAACTTCAAAACAGTTAGAGTTTAATGGCTGTGATAGGAGAAAACTGAGGATGGATCAACAATATTGTAGTTACTCCACAATACTAACCTAAATGACAGAGGGAAAAGAAGGAAGCCTGTACAGAATAAGAATATTCCACAACATGCATCCTGATTGCAAAAAGGTAGTAAAGCAAACTTTTTTTGTCCTGAATAGAAAGTGTTATGTTTGGGGAAAATGAAATACAACACATTACTAAGTACCACACTTCATATTTCCAAGAATTGTGGTGGCTGCATCATGGTATCTGTATGATTGTAATCATTAAAGACTGGGGAGTTTTCCAGGATAAAAATGTTTACGGAACTGAGCGAAGGCAAAATCCTAGAGGAACATCCTGGTTCAGTCTGGTTTCCACCAGACCCTGGGAGATAAATTCACCTTTCAGCAGGATAATAACTGAAAACACAAGGCCAACCACAGGAGGTTGGTGGTACCTTAATTGGGGAGGACGGGCTCGTGGTAATGGCTGGAGCAGAATAGGTGGAATGATATCAAAGGCATCAAACACCATTCCCACCATTATTATGAGCCGTCCTCCCCTCCGCAGCATCCACTGACCAACTCTACAATGGAGTTGCTTACCAAGAAAGTGAATGTTCCTGATGGGCCGAGTTAAAGTTTTGACATAAATCTACTTGAAAATCTATGGCAAGACCTGGAAATGGTTGTCTAACAATGATCAACAACCACTTTGACAGAGCTTGAACAATTTTGAAAATAATAATGGGAAAATGTTGCACAATCCAGGTGTGGAACGGTCTTAGCGTCTTACCCAGAAAGACGCACAGCTGTAATTGCTGCTAAAGCTGCTTCAACAAAGTATTGACTCAGGGGTGTGAATACTTATATAAATTAGATATTTCTGTATTTAATTTTCAATAAAATGTATCAAAATGTCTGCTATCAAATCTGCACTGTATGTTTCACAGTGAACCATCCGAGAGCTTTTCACTCAGTAGCAGACTTTACTGAAGCTTGTGCTGTTGTTGCCATTGTGAATGCAGTCCCACGTGAATAAACAAACAAACAGCTAAGACAGAGAGAACCATTTAATTTAGTGGTTAACAGGAGCTGTGTTTACATTAATTTATATAACTCCCACCACCACCATTTCTATTCACCATGAGAATGGTAATAAAACATCTGTGGACCATTCTTACAAACATTAGAAAAAGTTGAAGTAAAAACAAATATCTCTCTGAAAAGGCACATCAGCCAATTAAAATAGTTGACTTAGTTGCATGAGATAAAATCATCGATGTTAGCTGTTCCCATTAGAGAACCTGGCACATTTAGCCCTATGCTAACCTGACAGTGATTATGGCAACCAGTGGCATTTCTTAAAATAGGTCAACTTGGACACCAGAAGGATATTGTAGTTCTCAAAATTCAAGGTTTAAGCTACTTTTGTTTGACCTGGTCAAAAACAAGTGTTAGTGTCTCAATATTGCATGATGCATCCTTGACTAGCTGCAGTTAGGCTAGAATTCAATAGGATCAGTGGAAGATCTGCATAACAGAGAATGACATTTAACACTTGACAGTATAAAATCATCACTTTAACATATGTACCTAAGTAAGCAGATCCTGTGGGTGGGAAGGGGAGGAGGTTGTGGGATAAATGTGTATTTGTGTAATGTCTGTTGGTTTGTGTATTGTTATTAATTGTTGTCAACTAAGAAATTACAAATCTGTTATGGACGTGAGGTAGATTCTGCCTATCATCTGTGTAAAGTACCTGAAACACAATCAATATTGCTGATCCATGAGTATCGTCAGCCAGGACCAACCTATCACTGGGCGTTTCAACTCTGCCGTGCCTAAGAACACCCCTTAGCCATCCTATATTCACAATATAACCAGATAGCACACAAATCTCTGCACATGATGTGTACAGGACACAGAAGCAGTTTAGACAATGTTTGCTCATTGGCAGGACATTTCGCCTATGTATTTAGAATTACTTTTAGAATAGCATTTAACTTTGAACTTGTGGAAGACACTAACCACTCTAACCTCTTATTGTGTCACTTCAGTTCTCACTGTGTGGTCCCAAGGCCCAGCAGGAACAGTAATAGTTGGCAGAATGCGGCACTTTAACTGACTGGATATTCAGCTTACTGGAGTCAGACTCTCTCCCAACAGTGAAATCTGCTCTCTAAGGATGAGTGGTATCTGAGGTGACAGAATTGTCATCAAAATCAATGTATAAAATCCAAGTGAAGGGTTCACGCTCACTCTTCTGGTACCAGTGGACTACGTTACCGAAACACTGAACAGTAACTTTGCAGCCGAAGGAGACACTGTCTTTCACACCAAGTCTTTGATATCTGGTCCTGTTGCAGCAGTTGTCCTGAAGCAGCCACTGCAAAACAGAAGTGGATTAAAAAAAACTCACAGTATATTTACTCCATTCAAATATTAGATACCAGATGTAATATGTGCTTAAGAATTGGGAAAATGAAAAGCTACGTGTTCTATATAACATTGAAAAGTATGAATATAAATAAGAAATGATCACTGAAAATCTAATTTATTTCACAGATCTATACTGAATTATGGTTTGTATCATACAGTTGATTATGAAGATGAGGTGAAACACCAGCTGGGGGTGACATCTAAAAAAGTCCCTCTGATTATTTCACTTCCTCTGGTTCAAAAAATTTGTTATATTTTTTATTCATTCACAGCTTGTCTAAAACCACAGAATTTTTTAACAGGGTGAATGAATTGGTTGTCACTGTGGGTTCCAGCTAGCACAGTAGTAAGTGGCAGAATGGGAGACTTTAACTGACTGGATTTTTAGATCACAGTTGTTAGTCATACTCGTTACTGAGAAGTCATCTTTTTGAGGATGGTTGTAACTTGCATTGACAGCGCAGTTATCCTTTTGGATGTTGAGAATCAAGGTAAAAGGCTCTCCCTCCTTCTTCGAGTACCAGAAGACATATGTTTCACACTGGTCATTGTCTTTGCAGCTGAAGGAGACAGCCTGTCCCTGTGTCCTAGTCCATGATATCTCCTGGTCCAACTTCTGCCCTGCCACTGACACTGCAATGACAAAATGACAACAACAACACAGTCAGACATAAATACATAAGCAAAAGTTATAAGCAATTATGTGTCGACAATCTTTGCATCAATCATATATTAAATTCAGACAGAGATAAGTCATTTCTAATTGCTCGACGGCCAGGGTACATTGTAGGAAAACATTTTTTTGTCAGTGATGGATGGGCAAACACTTACTTAAATAAAGTGAGTAAAGAATGACAACAGAGCCTAGAGACATTTCTATGATGATTCTGATGTGTCCTCTATTGAACCTGAAGATAATTGTGTTCAGTTGGAGCAGAGATGATGTGAGGTGAAACACTGTCAGTTAGGCCTTGTGGTTTTTTACTGCTACTCCAATGTGATGTAATTTCCTTTGGTTGGTGACAAGGGCTATGTTCCAATTATATTAACTACTTAAAACCTCTCTAGGGGGTGTGGGATGCTACCGTCCCACCTGGCCAACATCCAGTGAAATTGCAGAGCGCCATATTCAAAAACAGAAATACTCATTATAAAAACTCATGAAACATACAAGTGTTATACATCGGTTTAAAGATGAACTTCTTGTTAATCCAACCACAGTGTCAGATTTAAAAAAAAATTACAGCGAAAGCAAACCATGCGAATATCTGAGAACAGTGCCCAGCAGACAAATCATCACAAGCAGTAACCAGCCAAGTTGACGAGTAACAAAAGTCAGAAATAGCGATAAAATGAATCACTTACCTTTGATGATCTTCATATGGTTACACACACACAAGTCTCCCAGTTACCCAATAAATGTTTGTTTTGTTCGATCAAGTCCCTCTTTACACTGCGTGCACAACTGTTAGGCAAATTGTATTCCTCGGGATTCATTTTATTGTTGAACAAACACAATGCTCTCAGTCAATCCAAAATGTTATTGAACCTCAAACCTGAATGTTTAACAAAGGAAAAGTGAGTTTTGTCTTTCTTAGGGAAATATATGTGTGCACAATTATTAGGCAACTCAATTACAAAAATAATTTCTCTCAACTCACTTGTTGATTCTCAATTTTTAGAGTAAGTGTAACAGATAAGTAGCACAAAATGACAATTATATAACATTTTTGGCCTTTCAAAAAGATTCAGTGACCAATATAGCCACCCTTATTTTCAAGAACTGCCATGAGCCTTCCATCCATGGAGTCTGTCAGTTTCTTGATCTGTTCACGATCAATGTTCACTAAAGCAGCAACCACAGCCTCCCAAATGCAGTTCAAAGAGGTGTATTGTCTTCACTCACTGTATATATCACAATTTTTTATTTTTTTATTTCACCTTTATTTAACCAGGTAGGCAAGTTGAGAACAAGTTCTCATTTACAATTGCTACCTGGCCAAGATAAAGCAAAGCAGTTCAACAACATACAACAACACAGAGTTACACATGGACTAAAACAAACAGTCAATAATACAGTAGAAAAATAAGTCTATATAAAATGTGAGCAAATGAGGTGAGATGGGAGGTAAAGGCAAAAAAAAGGCCATGATGGCAGAGTAAATACAATATTGCAAAGTAGAAATAGAAATGATGGTGTGCAAAGGAGCAAAATAAATAAATAAATACAGAAGGGGAAGCGGTAGTTGTTTGGGCTAAATTATAGATGGGCTATGTACAGGTGCAGTGATCTGTGAGCTGCTCTGACAGCTGGTGCTTAAAGCTAGTGAGGGAGATAAGTGTTTCTAGTTTCAGAGATTTTTGTAGTTGGTGAACAGTGAGCGGAGATAAGGGGGGACTTTACCTAGCAGGGTCTTGTAGATGACCTGGAGCCAGTGGGCCAGCCAATGAGAGCGTACAGGTCACAGAGGTGGGTAGTATATGGGGCTTTGGTGACAAAACGGATGGCACTGTGATAGACTGCATCCAGTTTGTTGAGTAGGGCTTTGGAGGCTATTTTGTAAATGACATCGCCAAAGTCGAGGATCGGTAGGATGTCAGTTTTACGAGGGTATGTTTGGCAGCATGAGTGAAGGATGCTTTGTTGCGAAATAGGAAGCCAATTCTAGATTTAACTTTGGATTGGTGATGTTTGATGCGAGTCTGGAAGGAGAGTTTACAGTCTAACCAGACATCTTGGTATTTGTAGTTGTCCACATATTCTAAGTCAGAACCGTCCAGAGTAGTGATGCTGGACGGGCGGGCAGGTGCAGGCAGCGATCGGTTGAAGAGCATGCATTTAGTTTTACTTGTATTTAGGAGCAGTTGGAGGCCACGGAAGGAGAGTTGTATGGCATTGAAGCTCGTCTGGAGGGTTGTTAACCTCTCTAGGGTAGGGGGCAGCATTTGCACGGCCGGATAAAAAACGTACCCGATTTAATCTGGTTATTACTACTGCCCAGAAACTAGAATATGCATAGAATTGTTTGATTTGGATAGAAAACACCCTAAAGTTTCTAAAACTGTTTGAATGGTGTCTGTGAGTATAACAGAACTCATAAGGCAGGCAAAAACCTGAGAAGATTCCTTACAGGAAGTGCCCTCTCTGACCATTTCTTGGCCTTCTACACTCTCTTTATTGAAAACTGAGGATCTCTGCTGTAACGTGACACTTCCTACGGCTCCCATAGGCTCTCAGAAGGCGGCAGAACGTTGAATGATGCCTTTGCAGCCCATTGCTGAAAAACAGTAGCGCATTTGGATAGTGGTCGATCAGAGAACAATGAGACTGGGGGCGCGTGCACGAGACGACTCCATGTTTTTATTTTTTCGTCTTTGAACGAAAACAGGGTTTCCCGGTCGGAATATTATCGCTTTTTTACGAGAAAAATCGCATTAAAAATTGATTTTAAACAGCGGTTGACATGCTTCGAAGTACGGTAATGGAATATTTAGACATTTTTTGTCACGAAACGCGCCGGGCGCGTCACCCTTCGTCACCCTTCGGATAGTGTCTTGAACGCAAGAACAAAACGGAGGATATTTGAACAAAACTATGGATTATTTTGAACCAAACCTACATTTGTTATTGAAGTAGAAGTCCTGGGAGTGCATTCTGACGAAGAACAGCAAAGGTAATCCAATTTTTCTTATAGTAAATCTGAGTTTGGTGAGTGCCAAACTTGGTGGGTGTCAAAATAGCTAGCCCGTGATGGCGGGCTCAGAATATTGCAAAATCTGCTTTTGCCGAAAAGCTATTTTAAAATCGGACATAGCACTTGCATAAAGGAGTTCTGTATCTATAATTCTTAAAATAATTGTTATGTTTTTTGTGAACGTTTATCGTGAGTAATTTAGTAAATTCACCGGAAGTTTGCGGTGGGTATGCTAGTTCTGAACGTCACATGCTAATGTAAAAAGCTGGTTTTTGATATAACTATGAACTTGATTGAACAAAACATGCATGTATTGTATAACATAATGTCCTAGGAGTGTCATCTGATGAAGATCATCAAAGGTTAGTGCTGCATTTAGCTGTGGTTTGGGTTTATGTGACATTATATGCTAGCTTGAAAAATGGGTGTCTGATTATTTCTGGCTGGGCACTCTCCTGACATAATCTAATGTTTTGCTTTCGTTGTAAAGCCTTTTTGAAATCGGACAGTGTGGTTAGATTAACGAGAGTCTTGTCTTTAAAATGGTCATATGTTTGAGAAATTGAAGTAAAAGCATTTCTAAGGTATTTGAATATCGCGCCACGGGATTCCACTGGCTGTTGAGTAGGTGGGACGCAAGCGTCCCACTGGCGCAGAGAGGTTAAGGACAGGCATGCTTAGCCGAGTAATCAGAGGGTCCAGTGAGAATTAAATAGCTAGCCGAGCCATAGGTAGCAAGCTGGTAGAAGATGAAGGGAGGTCTGTTTTTAGCCACCTCGTGCGTTTCCGTCTGTAGATTAATGGGGTTCCGTGTGGTAGGGGGGACCAGTCCAATTGGCAAAATACGTATAGTTGTCCGATAGACCTATTCAGATAGCAGCCGATAAGATAGCTAACGATTAGCGGGCCGCAGATGGGCGTTCAGGTTACGTCGAGACAGAGGGGCCAGTTGGATAACTCCCTCGGGCAGATAACGTCGGTAGTCCAGTCGTGAAGGCACGATGGGGCTCCGCATCGGCAGTAAAAACGGGTCCGGATAGGTGATTGTAGCCCAGGAGTGGCTGATGGAACTCTTCAGCTGGCTAGCTCCGGAATCATTTATGTTAGCTCCAGGACCGACGTTTGCCAATAGTCACTCAGGTAGCAGCTAGCTCGCTGCAAGATCCAGGTGTAAAAGTCCAGAGCCTGCGGTAGACATCCGGGGATATGGAGAGAGAATAGGTCCGGTATGCTCTGGTCTGGGTCTGGTCTGAGTCGTGCTGTACAAAAACTGCCGATAGCTTTTCGAGCTAATGGATAGCTGAGGACCGCTAACCGTGGCTAGCTGAACTCCAACGTTAGCCAGTGAACTGGCTAACCTCTGGCTAGCTTCTGTTGTGGATTTCCGATTTGAGGTAAATAATACTTTTTTTTAAATTGGTGAGGCGGGTTGCAGGAGAATGTTTTGAGGTTGAGTTTTTAGAAAAAATATGTAAAAAGATATGCATAGAAAATATGTAAATATATATATATACACGGGACATGACAAGAGGAGGACAAAGGACGTCTGAACTGCTACGCCATCTTGGAATGTTCTTTGAGAAGGGCCCACAAGTTCTCAATAGGATTTAAGTCAGGTGAGGAAGGGGGCCAGGTCATTATTCAGGCATCTTTGAGGCCCTTGCTTGCTAGCCAAGCAGTGGAGTACTTGGATGCATGTGATTTAGCATTGTCCTGCATAAAGATCATGGCCTTCTAGAATGCTGAGGACTTCTTCCTGTACCACTGTTTGACGAAAGAATCTTCCAGAAACTAGCAGTAGGTTTGGGAGTTGAGTTTCAGTCCATCTTCAACTCGAAAAGGTCCAACTACCTCATCCTCAATGATAGCAGCCCATACCAGTACCCCTCCTTCACCTTGCTGGCACCTGACTCAAAGTGGTGCCCTGTGTCCATTACTGATCCAGCCACGGGCCCATCCATTTGGTCCATCAAGAGTCACTTTCATTTCATCTGCCCATAAAACCTTTGAAAAATCTGTCTTCAGGTATTTCCTTGCCCAATCTTGATGCTTCAACTTGTGAATCTTATTCAGTGGTGGTCTTGTTTCAGTCTTCTTGACCTTGGCCATGTCTCTGAGCACTTGACACCTTGTACTTTTGAACACTCCAGGTAAGTTGCAGTTCTGGAATACGGTGGCACTGGAGGATAATGGATTCCTGGTAGTTTGACATTTAATTCTTCTCATGTCTTTTGCAGTTAATTTGCGCCTTTTCTTCCCCATGCGTTTTTTGCACCCCAGTTGACTATTCGCAACAAAACGTATGATTGTCCGGAGGTCACGCCTCAATAGTTTAGCTATTTAAAGAGTGTTGCATCCGTTTGAAAGGCATTTTACATTTTTGGCTTTTCAGTGACAGTTAAATCTCTTTTTTGGCCCATTTTACTTGAGGTAATGAGGCTACCTAATAATTATGCACATCTTGATATAAGGTGTTATTCACTTTCGTCACACCCTCCCTCATTACACAAATACATATCACCTGAAAATGATTAAATCCAATAAGCATTCAAGTTAATATGGTTTGGAGTTCGAAAATGTGAATAGAAATAATGATAAGATCAGAATACTCACTTGCCTAATAATTGTGCATGCAGTGTATATCCAAAAACCTCAGTTTTGTTAGCGCGTTTTGTTCAGTAATCCACTGTCTCAAACAACATCCGGTGAAATTGCAGAGCGTGAATCTCAACAAAACAGAAATTCTCATAATAAACATACATAAAAGATACAAATGTTATACACCAGCTTAGAGAAACTTGTTATACTCACAGACATTATTTTAACAGTTTTGGAAACTTTAGAGTGTTTTCTATCCAAATCTACCATATATGCATATCCTAGCTTCTGGACCTGAGTAGCAGGCAGTTTACTTAGGCCACGCTTTTCATCCAAAATTACGAATGCTGCCCCCTACCCTAGTGAGGTAATTAACTCTCCCTCCTCCCAAAGAGTGCAGTTATTCACTTTCCGTCTCTGATTTGAAAGAAATATGGTGGAAAGGTTACTAGCCAATGTCTCAACTCATTCAATGCTTGTGGGAAGTAGTGAACACTTCAGGAGAAAGTAGATATCATTGGGATGCACCCATTCACTGTTTAAATTCAACCATTATAGTCTTTCTACCAGATTGATCAATACTACTCAGCTTACTGATACATTCTAGGTGTTTTGTTGTTTGAAGTCCTTCTAACTTTTGATGTTGACCTCTATGTACCAATCCCACATTGCTCTTTTAATACTGACATTGCTCCCGTGTGTCTTTCTCCACAAGATGGTGATAAAACATAAGCCTATAATGACGTGGTGATCTGAGCAAAGAACAACACACCTATGACCAATGTTCTCTCAAATTTCTTCAGGTCTTATTGAGAGCAAACTTGAATATTGTAAAAACTCTGTGGAACTTCCAGCATGCCTTTACTGTGAACACTTAGGCTGTACCTGCTTTAAATTATAGTTTCAGACAGTGGTCAAGTAGGCTACTGTGGCTATTTGATAATAATGTAGGCTTACCATTGTGGCCTACCTTAAAAAACAATTGAGAAAATGCATCTCACAACATTTTAACATGGAAATAGTTGTTTTATCATTCAGCCTAGAGTAGCAGCCAATGTGTGATATTCAATGTAGGCCTACACTCTACGAGACCTTTGAAAAGAACATGCAGGGCTTGACATTAACCTGTTTATCCACTTGTCCTTGTGACAGCGAGGTGACTGAAAAAGTTGTGTTGTTTGATGTAGGAAACCACTTTACAAAATAAAATACATTATTAATCCCATACAATTATTACAGAGAATCAGACAAAATATACTGCCTATTGGCTACCTAGCTTATTCAAGCCTTGCTCAAAATACAACTCTGCCACTTAAAGACAAATATAAAAAGCTCTTTACCCGACTCGCTTTTCAAAGATGTCTAGAAATGCACAGGTTTTGTGCTATTGTTGTCACGGCTCTCTACGAGAGGTGGGTGTAGGAGTCAGGCGCAGGAGAAGAGTAAATGCAATCAAAAGTGTTTAATAAAGTCCATCCAAAACATACAAGCACAGGACCATAATACAGTCCAAAAACACCACTAGAAGAAAAATCTAGGAAAACACCTGAATGAATAAATGAACAAAAATCACGTCACCCAACATACAAACAGGGAAACGAAATAAACCCGCACGAAACAAAGACGGTAGGGAAAACATAAATACCCAAACGAAACAACCTAAACAAGGCACAGGTGCACAACCAAACGAAAAAGAAAAAAGGATCGGTGGCAGCTAGTAGACCGGCGACGACGACCGCCGAGCACCACCCGAACAGGGAGAGGAGCCACCTTCGGTGGAAGTCGTGACAATTGTAGGAAGCAATCAGGCCCCCATTGCTGACTACAAATTATCTATAGCTGGGCTAATAACTCACTATCTAGCAACGAATATGAACAAATCTGCACATCTGGCTACATGCAGCTCTTGCTTTGATCTGAAAATAAGCACATCTACTCTGACTACACATGCTCTAAACACAGTCCAGTTCAAAGTGAATGGCACAGATCCATATACGGCAATTATCTATTTGCATATCCTCTTACATCTAGATGTTCCGCTAGCGGAACGTCTGCTCCAATATCCAATGATGGGCGGGGCGCGAAATACAAACTCCTCTAAAATCCGAAAACTTCCATTTTTCAAACATATGACTATTTTACAGCTATTTAAAGACAAGACTCTCGTTAATCTAACCACACTGTCCGATTTCAAAAAGGCTTTACAGCGAAAGCAAAACATTAGATTATGTCAGCAGAGTACTCAGCCAGAAATAATCAGACACCCATTTTTCAAGCTAGCATATAATGTCACAAAAAACAAAACCACAGCTAAATGCAGCACTAACCTTTGATTATCTTCATCAGATGACACACCTAGGACATTATGTTATACAATACATGCATGCCTGTTCAATCAAGTTCATATATATATCAAAAACCAGCTTTTTACATTAGCATGTGACGTTCAGAACTAGCATTCCCACCGAACACTTCCGGTGAATTTACTAAATTACTCACGATAAACGTTCACAAAAAGCATAACAATTATTTTAAGAATTATAGATACAGAACTCCTCTATGCACTCGATATGTCCGATTTTAAAATAGCTTTTCGGATGAAGCACATTTTGCAATATTCTAAGTACATAGCC
Source organism: Salmo trutta (assembly GCF_901001165.1). NCBI lineage: Eukaryota > Metazoa > Chordata > Actinopteri > Salmoniformes > Salmonidae > Salmo > Salmo trutta. The sequence continues at coordinate 7,060,015 of NC_042965.1, read as the reverse complement.
CGGCATCACAGGGCTAGCTATTTAGACACCGAACCAGTTTAGCCTTCACCATAATCACATTTCCTATAAGAAAAATGGTCTTACCTTTCCTGTTCTTCGTCAGAATGCACTCCCAGGACTTCTACTTCAATAACAAATGTTGGTTTGGTCCCAAATTATCCATCGTTATGTTCCATCAGCGACGTTTTGTTCGTGAGTTCTAGACACTATCCCAATGGTAAATCACGGTCGTGCGCATGGCGCAGAACGTGACAAAAAAATTCTAAATATTCCATTACCGTACTTCGAAGCATGTCAACCGCTGTTTAAAACCAATTTTTATGCAATTTATCTCGGAGAAAAGCGATAATATTCCGACCGGGAATCTGCTTGTCTGTAAACTGAGGGAAAAACCGAAAGACGGGGGCGGGGCAGGTCGCGAGCGTAAGCATTCCTCCACTGATTGACCACTTAGCTTTTGCTCTCGTGTGCTTCAGCCAGGGCTTTGAATTACGTCATTCCTGTTTTTCCCGGGCTCTGAGAGCCCATTGGAGACGTGGGAAGTGTCACGTAAGAGCAGAGATCCTTTGTAATAGATAGAGAGAATCAACAAGGGCAAGAAATGTTGACAGGGTACTTCCTGAACAGAACCTTCTCAGGTTTTTGCCTGCCATAGGAGTTCTGTTATACTCACAGACACCATTCAAACAGTTTTAGAAACTTTGGAGTGTTTTCTATCCAAAGCTAATAATTATATGCATATTCTAGTTTCTGGGCAGGACTAATAATCAGATTAAATCGGGTACGTTTTTTATCCAGCCGTGAAAATACTGCCCCCTAGTCATAAGAGGATATAGGACTACTGCAATATGCCGTACCGGTCTGTGTAGAGTACAGGATGAGTTGTGCACTTCAGTGCAACAGAATCCTACTCCGATGCGTTCTGCTTACAACAAAACCTTTTACATAGGTAGTTTTTCATACTAAGTCTTTCATAGGTTGTTTTGTGTTTGTTTTATTGAATGTGGCTAACATTGTGTTGATTCTATCAAAACTCCCACAATAAAGGTAAACATTGATAGTGTACACTAAGGGGGAAAACTCAATCTCGTGCTTTTCTGTGCAGGCTGATATTTCCTCTGTGCAGCAGTCACGGAGAACTGCTCGCCTGCACGCAGCTTATAGGGAGCTTTGCCTATGACCGTGTCAAATGACAAAATGGACCTAAATGAGCAAATATTTTCCACAGCTGCAATGTCAGTGTGTGTGCACGCACCCTAATGAACTCGGTAATTGATTAGCAATGCCTGACAATCTCTACTAACTGACATATTCAAGGCTAATCAGTAGCCTATGTCAGCCTTGCTGCCTAGGCTATTTTTCTTCAAACGACTCCAGGATTTGGAGTCGAATCTGACACTCAGTGGTCAAGGAGTCGAGGAATCGACCCTTTTGGAGTTGACTCTCCAGTGGAGGCTCCTCAGAGGAGGAAGGGGTGGACTATCCTACTCATAATTTCATAAAAATAAAAAGTGAAAGACTAAAATATTTTTCATATTTATGTAAAACTATACTAAATACAGTGTATTGACATGTCACCAAATAACTGATGAAAGCAAACTATTTTGCAATGAAGGTCTACAGTAGCCTCAACAGCGCTCTCTGGGGTAGCACCATGGTGTAGCCGGAGGACAGCTATTTTCCATCCTCCTCTGAGTACATTGACTTCAATACAAAACCTAGGAGGCTCACGGTTCTCACCCCCTTCCATAGACTTACACAGTAATTATGACAACTTTCATAACATATGGAGAGTAGTTGACACAAAGAGAGAGAAAGAAAATAGATCAACAGTTTTGAAAAAAAAAATATTAGAACATTGAGAAGCAACAGAGAGAGAGATAGCTATATTTCATTATAAATTCAGCAAAAAAAAGAAACGTCACTTCTTTAGGACCCTGTCTTTCAAAGTTAACCGTAAAAATCCAAGTAACTTAACAGATCTTCATTGTAAAGGGTTTAAACACGGTTTCCCACGCTTGTTCAATGAACCATAAACAATTAAATTAATGAACATGCAACCTATGGAACGGTCGTTAAGACTAACAGCTTACAAACGGTAGGCAATTAAGGTCATAGTTCTGAAAACTTAGGACACTAAAGAGGCCTTTCTACTGACTCTGAAAAACACCAAAAGAAAGATGCCCAGGGTCCCTGCTCATCTGCGCGAATGTGCCTTAGGCATGCTGCAAGGAGGCGTTAGGACTGCAGATGTGGCCAGGGCAATAAATTGCGATGTCGGTACTGTGAGACACCTAAGACAGCGCTACAGGAAGACAGGATGGACAGTCCTCGCAGTGGCAGACCATGTATAACAACACCTGCACAGGATCAGTACATCCGAATATCACACCTGCGGGACACGTACAGGATGGCAACAACAACTGCCCGATTTACACCAGGAATGCACAATCCCTCCATCAGTGCTCAGACTGTCCGCAATAGGCTGAGAGAGGCTGGACTGAGGGCTTGTAGGCCTGCTGTAAGGCAGGTCCTCACCAGACATCACTGGCAACAACGTCGCCTATGGGCACAAACCCACCGTCGCTGGACCAGACAGGACTGGCAAAAAGTGCTCTTCACTGACAAGTTGCGGTTTTGTATCACCAGGGGTGATGGTCAGGTATGCGTTTATCGTCGAAGGAATGAGTGTTACACCGAGGCCTGTACTCTGGTGCGGGATCGATTAGGTGGAGGGTGCGTCATGGTCTTGGGCGATGTGTCACAGCATCATCGGACTGAGCTAGTTGTCATTGCAGGCAATCTCAACGCTGTGCGTTACAGGGAAGACATCCTCCTACCTCATGTGGTTCCCTTCCTGCAGGCTCATCCTGACACCTCCAGCATGACAATGCCACTAGCCACACTGCTCATTCTGTGCGTGATTTCCTGCAAGACAGGAATGTTAGTGTTCTGCCATAGCCAGCGAAGAGCCCGGATCTCAATTTAATTGAGCACATCTGGGACCCGTTGGATCGGAGGTTGAGGGATAGGGCCATTCCCCACAGAAATGTCCAGGAACTGGCAGGTGTCTTGGTGGAAGACTGGGGTAACATCTGAAAACAATATCTAGCAAATCTGGTGCAGTCCATGAGGAGGAGATGCACTGCAGTACTTAAGCTTGCTGAAAATAAATGCAGTTGACAGTGAGAGGACGTTTCTTTGTTTGCTGAGTTTATATTCTTTACTTTCACTTTGACTTACTTAGCTAGCTAATGCAGCTAGCTAATTTAGACTACTCAAACACCTGGCTCAGACAGAGAGGAATGCTATTTATGTCAGCTAGCTGGCTAAGGCTATCCAACACTGGAACTAATTCAAGTAAAGGTAAGCTTTCAGTTGTATTAATTTATTGTCACTGGGGCCTGCTGGTGTAACTGCTAAACTGCTTGCTGTACACTTTACTGTGTGATTGTAGTGGGTTTACTAAAGTGTTAGTTTTACTAGCTATGTTGACTATGATGGTTGCTAATATGGTGACAAGAGGTAGGCTGTGTGTAGCAATTAGCGGTTATGGTATCAAGGTTTGGCCAGATATTCAAATACCTTAGAAATGCTATTACTTCAATTTCTCAAACATATGACTATTTTACACCATTTTAAAGACAAGACTCTCGTTAATCTAACCACACTGTCCGATTTCAAAAAGGCTTTACAACGAAAGCAAAACATTAGATTATGTCAGCAGAGTACCCAGCCAGAAATAATTAGACACCCATTTTTCAAGCTAGCATATAATGTCACATAAACCCAAACCACAGCTAAATGCAGCACTAACCTTTGATGATCTTCATCAGATGACAATCCTAGGACATTGTTATACAATACATGCATGTTTTGTTCAATCAAGTTCATATTTATATCAAAAACCAGCTTTTTACATTAGCATGTGACTAGCATGTGACTAGCATTCCCACCGAACACTTCCGGTGAATTTACTAAATTACTCACAATAAACGTTCTCAGATCGACCACTTACCACATGCGCTACTGTTTTTCAGCCAGAGACAGCAGAGTCATCATTCAACGTTCTGCCGCCTTCTGAGAGCCTATGGGAGCATTAGAAAATGTCACGTTACAGCAGAGATCCCCTGTTTTGGATAGAGATGGCAAAGAAGGCCAAGAAATGGTCAGACAGGGTACTTCCTGTACAGAATCTTCTCAGGTTTTGGCCTGCCATTTGAGTTCTGTTATACTCACAGACACCATTCAAACAGTTTTAGAAACTTTGGAGTGTTTTCTTATCAAAGCTAATAATTATATGCATATTCTAGTTTCTCAGATTTTTTTTCTTTTCATCTTTCTTTAACCAGGTAGGCTAGTTGAGAACAAGTTCTCATTTACAACTGCGACCTGGACAAGATATAGCAAAGCAGTGCGTCACAAACAACACAGAGTTACACATGGAATAAACAAACACAGTCAATAGTACAATACAAAAAGTCTATATACAGTGAGGGAAAAAAGTATTTGATCCCCTGCCGATTTTGTAAGTTTCCCACTGACAAGGCAATGATCAGTCTAAAATTTTAATGGTAAGTTTATTTGAACAGTGAGAGACAGAATAACAACAAACAAATCCAGAAAAATGCATGTCAAAAATGTTATAAAATGATTTGCATTTTAATGAGGGAAATAATTATTTGACCCCCTCTCAAACAGAAAGATTTCTGGCTCCCAGGTGTCTTTTATACAGGTAACGAGCTGAGATTAGGAGCACACTCTTAAAGGCTGATGTGACAGTAAATCCCCAGGCGGCCACCGACCTTGGGGACGACCCCGGAGACGCAGTGCAGGTCCACTACACGCGAGCCTGAGAAGACTGTTCGTTGATCGTGAGTTCGTTTTGTTATTTTGGTGTTCATTTTGAGTTTAACCTCTCTGGGCCATCATGGCTAGCTATTTTGACACCCACCAAGTTTGGTACTCACCAAACTCAGATTTACTATAAGAAAAATTGGATTACCTTTGCTGTTCTTCGTCAGAATGCACTCCCAGGACTTCTACTTCATCACCCAATGTTGTTTTGTTTCCAAATAATCCATAGTTATATCCAAATAGCGGCGTTTTGTTGTGCGTTCAAGACACTATCCGAAGGGTAACGAAGGGTGATGCGCCCGGCGCGTTTCGTGACAAAAAATTTCAAAATATTCCATTACCGTACTTTGAAGCATGTCAAACGCTGTTTAAAATACATTTTTATGCAATTTTTCTCGTAAAAAAGCGATAATATTCAGACCGGGAGTCGTTGTTTTCGTTCAAAGAGAGAGAAAGTAAACATGGTGTCGGCTCGTGCATGCGCCTCCAGTCTCATTGTCCTCAGATCGACCACTATCCAAATGCGCTAATGTTTTTCAGCCATGGCCTGCAAAGCCACCATTCATCATTCTGGCGCCTTCTGAGAGCCTATGGGAGTGTTAGAAAATGACACGTTATGCCAGAGATCCCCTGTTTTGGTTAGAGATGATCAAGAAGGCCAAGATATAGTCAGAGCGCTTCCTGTTTGGAATCTTCTCAGGTTTTGGCCTGCCAAATGAGTTCTGTTATACTCACAGACACCATTCAAACAGTTTTAGAAACTTTAGGGTGTTTTCTATCCAAATCAAACAATTATATGCATATTCTAGTTACTAGGCAGGAGTAGTAACCAGATTAAATCGGGTATGTTTTTTATCCGGCCATGCAAATACTGCCCCCTATCCCCAACAGGTTAATAAAAGTTCAAGATGAGCAACCACATACCTGCTGCATTTTGGTCCTCCTTTCCCAACGACAACCGTGACAGAATCTCCCACCACAAAAGGACAAGCAGCAGAGGAAGGAGCAACAGGTGGATTGTAAGGAGCAGTGGGAAATTGAATTGGACCAACGAGAAAGATGGACATGGGAACAGATTATGGCCGGAGAGGGCCCATGGAGAAAATGGGGTAAGGACCGGGAACGTTACCGAGGAACACGACTGGTGTTGAAGCACGAGAGGCACCCCCAATAATTTTTTTTGGGGGGGCACATGGGTAGTTTGGCTGGGTGAGCCATAAGCCAGCTACCCGTGTTTATATGGAGGAACGTATAGAGTGGAGGGCGCCGTGTTTTTCTGAAGTGCACACAATCTCACCCATACGCACGCACAGTCTGGTGCGAGTTATTCCAGCCCCTCGCGGATGCTGTGCTAGAGTGGGCATCCAGCCTGGTAGGAGGATGCCTGCGCAGCGCGTCTGGTCACCGGTACGCCTCCTAGGACCTGGCTACCCTACTCCCGCTCTACGCACGGCAACCATCAGGACCCTGCACAGCCCAGTTCGCCCTGTACTAGCACCCCGCTCGTACAGAGCTACTAGTTCCATCCAGTCAGGACGGGTTGTGCAGGAGGTAAGATCAAGACCGCCTGTGCGCCTCCAAAGCCCTGGGTTTCCAGTTCCTGTCTCTCATGCGGACCCGGAAGTGCGTCAGCCCAGTCCGACTCATCATGTTCCCACTCCCCGCACTAGCCTGGAGGTGCGTGTTCCCAGTCTGGCACGTCCAGTACCAGCACTACGCACCAGGCTTCAAGTGCGTCAGCCCAGTCCGACTCATCCTGTTCCCACTCCCTGCACTAGCCTGGAGGTGCGTGTTCCCAGGCTGATAACCCCAGTACCAGCACCACGCACCAGGCTTCCAGTGCGTCGGCTCAGTCAGGAGTCGCCAGAGCTGCCCGTCAGTCAGGAGTCGCCAGAGCTGCCCGTCAGTCAGGAGTCGCCAGAGCTGCCCGTCGGTCAGGAGTCGCCAGAGCTGCCCGTCGGTCAGGAGTCGCCAGAGCTGCCCGTCGGTCAGGAGCCGCCAGAGCTGCCCGTCGGTCAGGAGCCGCCAGAGCGGCCCGTCTGCCCGGATCAGCCAGAGCGGCCCGTCTGCCCGGATCAGCCAGAGCGGCCCGTCTGCCCGGATCAGCCAGAGCGGCCCCTCTGCCCAGAGTCTGCCGATGACCAAAAACCAAGGGAGTCTAGCAGCAACCCTAAACTGAGTAAGCCTGACAATTCAGAACTTAAAGTGATTAACTGTTTAATTAATGAGTCTGCCTACAGGGTGGAGAGGAAGAGGTCTGCCCATGATCCGGAACAGGGGGAGTCTGCCTACGGCCCGAGGCTGATTGGGTCGGTGTGCATTTTGGAGGACAGTAGGCCGGAGCCTGAACCATCACCTGCTTAGGTGGGTTGGGGAGGGGGGGTGTAGCACAAGTACCGTCGGTGACGGCAGCCACCCTCCCTTCCCTCCCTTTAGTTTAGGGGGATTTTTGTTGTTGGGGTTTTGTTTATTCACAAGGTGCTTCCGGGGTTAGCACCTTTAGGGGAGGGGGGGGGTGTACTGTCACGTCTTGACCAGTATAAGGGTTAATTGTTATGGTAGTTTGGTCAGGACGTGGCAGAGGGTATTTGTTTTATGTGGTTCGGGGTGGTGTTTTTGTAGAAGGGCATTTGATTTATTATTTCCGGGTTTATGTTCTATGTTTATGTATTTCTATGTTTAGTCTAGTGAGTGTATTTCTATGTTAGGTTAATGGGGGTTTGGGACTCTCAATTGGAGGCAGGTGCTTCCTCGTTGCCTCTGATTGAGAGTCCTATATATGGGTAATTGTTTGGTGTAGGTTTTGTGGGAGATTGTTTCTTGTCTAGCGTGTGAGCCTGAGAAGACTGGTCATTGATCGTGAGTTCGTTTTGTTATTTTGGTGTTCATTTTGAGTTTAATAAAAGTTCAAGATGAGCAACCGCATACCTGCTGCATTTTGGTCCTCCTTTCCCAACAACAACTGTGACAGGGTTTTGCCTAACAAATCAGTTCTGTTATACTCACAGACATTATTTTAACCGCTTTCTGAAACTTGAGTGTTTTCTATCCAATACTACCAATTATATGCATATCCTAGCTTCTGGGCCTGAGTAACAGGCAGTTTACTTTGGGCACCTCAGTCATCCAAAATTCTGAACACTGCCCCCATCCCTAAAAAGATTTATACAACTGTAGCCAGCGGAAACCTAAAACTATGGGGTGTGCAGGAAAGTCTAAGATGAGGAAAGTAATGCGTTCATGGTGGTTGTGAGTAACTGAGGGAAATGGGAATTGTGGTCTGGCGCACCAGTCCTGTTCCTAGGGGATGGTTGTCTAGGGCAAGGACTGGGATAGGGGATTGTAAAGGTGCTTTAGGAATGCGTAATGACAAGGTAACTGATCGGTCTAGGAAAATGCCTGCAGAACATGAGTCCACTAGGGCAGGACTCAGTTAGGGCAGGTGACAGGGAGGAGGACAGGCTGGGTGGACAGAGAGGAGTAAGGCACATCCATGCCTACCTGGGAAGGTGCAGGAGCACTCCTCGGCCTGTCGCTTACTTGCCTGGTTCTCCTTCTGGGATAGGTGTTCCAGGGGTGGTCCAACTCCCCGCAGTAGGAGCAGAGAACATGTTGATGGCGGTGTTGACGTTCCTCAGGGGGACAGTGTGTCGTGCCACCTCCATGGGCTCAGTCTCGCTGGAGGTTCCTCGGAGAGACCTGAACCCCCGGGATGGGCGACGACAGGCATGCAGGAGATTATTCAAGTGCATGTCCATGGCAATGAGATGGTCCAGCGTGAGGTCCTCATTGCGACAGGCCAGCTCGGTCTGGACATCCGCCTGTAGCCCGTTGGGGACAACAAGGCCTGGTCGTTCCAACCAGTGGACCCACCACCGTTTGGAAATCCAGAGCGTACTCCAACTCTGTCCTGGACCGCTCGTGTAGACGGAGGAGATGCTCACATCCCTCTTGGCCCTCTGTAGGTTGGTTGAAGACGGCACGAAAGAGTTGGGTGAAGCTGTCATAGGACTTCACTTCTGGTCCGTCCCTCTCCCAGACGGCGTGCCCCCACTCCAGAGCCCGGCCTGTCAGCACCGAGATAACAAAGGCCACCTTGTCCCTCTCAGAGGCCGTCCCGGCATGACGGGCCAGGTGGAGGTCACACTGCAGGACAAAACCCCATACAACAACTTGGGATGGCTTCAATCCGCTCCGGGAGGAACAGGTGGACGTTGCTGATCGGCCCGGGTGATGTAGATGGTGGTGGGGTGGCTGAAACGACCGCGGGGAGCTGGGAAGATGGTGGTGTAGCCTGCTGTTGGCATACGGCCCGGAGCACTTCGTCCATGGCAGTCCCGAGGCGTTCCAGGCACGAGTCGTGGTGGCGGAGCTTCGCTCCTACAACGGAATGTCCTGCTGCTTCCTGTTTTCTTGGGTCGGTCATTCTATCACTGATGTAGAGTAGAGGAGGCAGTAGCAGGTTAAGAACTACTGAATTTATTTAAGCACCATAGATCAAAGCGGGACAAACCCCAAATGCTGTTGTGCTCAAAATATATTTATATACACCAAACACATGTGCTGGATAGGAGGGCGAAGGCTGAATAGCCAAAGCGAAGGCTGTCCTGACACTTGGGTTGAGTTGGGCTGGGCGATACGAACAAAATATATCACAATATTATTTCACGTTGATATGGTGTATATAATAGGTATAATTAATTTCTTCATATAAGAACATATAAAAGTTGTATGGCTCTATTGTTAAAATGTCCTTTTGATAATGTTGACATGAAAATACTTCCACATTACTGTATTTTTAGGACACTATTTCGGGTTTGGTTAATTATGTGGTTCACTGATCCCTTATTTTAGAATACAAGGTAATAATATAATTTGTGTTTTGCTTGCTTACAACATGCTTTCTTTTAGTTCTTTAGAAGAACCAGTTTTAGTGGTCATCCTGGAAATTGCAACGTTTGAATATCACAACTTTGAGCGATAGAACCCAAAGTTACCTAAGTTCTCACAGCAGCTAACCCATCTAACTGTGAAGGAAGACTTTGCCTTACAACCACTGCATGTTCTGTATTCCTCCACAGAGATCCACATTCCTCAGCCTACTCACCGTCTACACACCTGCTTCATTTCTCTTCGCCTCGTCACTCAAGCTTCTAAACAGTTGTATTTAAAGATGAAGATAATGTTACATTTTACCTTGACTTTGTGCATACAGTTAACATTTTTTGAAACCATAATCTTTCAGATAAAACTAGATCCTGATGTGTTTATTGGTAAACCATGGCTCCAAAATCAGTTCAGAGTTGAAGACTGAGAAGTCAGGATGGCAGTGTGTGACAATTGAGTCCTTAATGATGGCACTTGAATATCAATAGATTGCCTAATATAAATAAAAAATAAGTTCAGAGTAATCTCCTTTGGAATACTATCAAGAGGGAAAAATAGAATAGGCTGCATAACCAACACAGCTGTGCCTACATATGCATATTATTATAATGTAACAAGCTCAATCCATAATCTACAGTCGTGGCCAAAAGTTTTGAGAATGACACATTAATTTTCACAAAGTCTGCTGCCTCAGTTTGTATGATGGCAGTTTGCATATACTCCAGAATGTTATGAAGAGTGATCAGATGAATTGCAATTAATTGCAAAGTCCCTCTTTTCCAGAAGGTGGTGCTTGGAATCTCAGCCAAGGGAGTGGGCTCAATCACAATTTTGCCTAAGAACACAGCCATGAATAAAGAATGGTACCAACACATCCTCCGAGAGCAACTTCTCCCAACCATCCTGGAACAGTTTGGTGACGAACAATGCCCTTTCCAGCATGATGGAGCACCTTGCCATATGGCAAAAGTGATAACTAAGTGGCTCGGGGAGCAAAACATCGATATTTTGGGTCCATGGCCAGGAAACTCCCCAGACTTTAATCCCATTGAGAACTTGTGGTCAATCCTCAAGAGGCGGGTGGACAAAGAAAACCCCAGAAAATCTGACAAACTCCAAGCATGGGCTGCCATCAGTCAGGATGTAGCCCAGAAGTTAATTGACAGCATGCCAGGGCGGATTGCAGAGGTCTTGAAAAAGAAGGGTCAACACTGCAAATATTGACTCTTTGCATCAACTTCATGTAATTGTCAATAAAAGCCTTTGACACTTAGGAAATGCTTGTTATTATACTTCAGTATTCCATAGTAACATCTGACAAAAATATCTAAAGACACTGAAGCAGCAAACTTTGTGGAAATTAATATTTGTGTCAATCTCAAAACTTTTGGCCAAGACTGTATATACAGTCCAAATGCATGCACTGACATTTTGGAAGAAGGGCATTAGCGTGGAAGCTTCTTGATAAACTTTGCATTTAGCTTTACAAAATGCATCCATGTACAAATTCAACATGTCTTCCATGTTGGACAGGACAGAATACTTTTTCTATGAACTGATTTTGGAGTTCACACTGGCATCTAACAGCCACCTGTAGTGGTTTACAGAAGCTGTTTGAATTAAATAGAATGACTCCCACCCTCATTTCTATCCACCATGACAAGAGTATTAAAGTGTCAATGGTAATAAAACTTCTATACTTCCAAACATTTGAAAGAGTTTAAATGTATCAAAATGCGCATCAGCCAATTAAAATCATTGTCATAGTTACACGTGATAAAATGCTACTTATACACTGGGTTGTTCGAGCCCTGAACGCTGACTGTCTGACAGCTGTGGTATATCATCCCGTATACCACGGGTCTGACAAAACATTTATTTTTACTGCTCTAATAATGTTGGTAACCAGTTTATAATAGCAATAAGGCACCTCGGGGGTTTGTGGTATATGGCCAAGGCACTCCGCGATGCGTCGAGCGTAAGCAGCCCTTGGCCATGGTATATTGGCCATATACCACACCCCCTTATTGCTTAAATGTAAGCTGTCCCCATGAGATAAAACAATTCCATATAGCTTAGGGTTCCAGGTTGAGGTTATACCAAGGATCATTTAGCTTTTAGATTTTTTATTTAATGACCCCTTGAAGTATCAACAAAATACATAAAAAAAATATTTGATGAGAAAATATTTTGGACTTACTGATATTAGCCAATAGAAAGCTATTGAATTACAGATTCAATACATGGAACAACATTCTCCCCCCCCCAAAAAAAATCTAAAGAAGTTTGATCTGAAATGTCTATCTGAGAGATGTAATAAAGTTCAGGAAACATTTTAGCCACTTATTTTTGGCACTAAACAGTGACCATATATACTGTACTTCCATTCATTTTTTAAACAGGGACCTTCAATCGAGTTTTATGGGGCCTGTGAGAGTCTCACCTTTCCACAGAGGGGTATGTAGCCGAAACTGTTCGGACACCACCGTGTTCGTGAGAGTGTCATCTTTCCATAGAGGGCTCATAATAGGGTGTAGGGCAAACCGTTCGGACGCGACAGACGATTTTGTGAGAAGACTGATTATCCGGATGTCTCATGATTTGACAAACACCGCTCTAGCTCTGTCACCTTTCACCGCAGACACGGAATGTCGAAAATGACAGATGCGGTGGATTGAGACGCATTCAATGCAACCCAGATATCTCAAACTGACTGGTTATGGGGGATTTTTTTTTATGGTAATTATATTTCCACGGGGGTGCGGACATCGACCTTTTGAGGTTGCCTTTTAAGGTGCACATAGCGTGCACCTTAAAAGACTGATTAGATTTAATCCTGGCCTTAGTGTTCTATATTTAAGACCCACTAAACATAGCATTCTCTTATTCAATACAGTAAATTAATTAGGTTCACCTTTTAATTAAGACACCAAGTTCATTTTCACAGTGACAAGCATGTGTTTGTTTATGAAGTAGCCTAACAGTTACCTACCACATTTGATCATGAGTTACATTGATTGTCAATTCAATAACGTGTATTTATGAAAGTTACAATTCCATGATTAATGTGTTATTGATATTATAGGCCTATATAAGTTCTGTTTTGCATTTCTTTCGATTTGAATGAAATGTAACATTTGCACATGTCCTTCTTTGGGAAGTGAAGATAAAAGAAAGCAATTAATTACATTTTTGGTAGCACGTTACATTAAAACAGAATAAATGGTAATAACATAACGTGGAAACGTAAACCTACTGTATTTACTACTTCTTTGGATAACAATGTTAATTTCCTTTCAAAAGATGTGTTAAAAACAAATGAAACACTCAGCCCTGATTTCATTTAATTTGATTGTTTCAAGGTAAAAAGTACACAAACAGAAGTAAGAGCTTGTTTTGTCATAGGGCTATAATTCTACAAATGAAAGAACCATAAGCTACCATTATGGACTCGTTTTGTCTGCCATCGCTGTCATATTCTTCAATTTGATGGCAGAAGCCAAACCCACAAATAGAGCTGAAAACGGTTCAAGATAAAAACGAATCATCCAGCAGCTTTGGATAACCAACTCATCACATGCTCGAGCTGTGGTTATGCAGCTAGCTATATCTTGTTTCCAGTAACTACCGTTTCACATTTCTTTAGAAAACCAAATATACATTAACCACATTTTCCCACCACTATTGAGTCTAGGCTCAACATCTGTGTTGGAACATGCACATTGAAGCAAACAAGTTGAAAACAGATAATCTTACAATTTTATTGTTCCGCTGCTGATGAGATTCAATCAAATAACATTCACAAATATGAATAGATGTAGCCTTTATTCATACAAAACAGCAAGGAACTGTAAAAAGGTTTACAATAATTTGCAGAACCATTGTTGTAACTTTGTTCACAAAGGCAGAGTTTATTAAATCCATCCTCATCTGAAAGGATATTATTATTTTGAGCAACTTGGTTAATTTGAGCAGGCTGTTACACTTCATTAAAGCTGTATAAAAAAAACATTGTATTAATGTAAAAAGCACCAATAAATGATTTTGCGCACAGCCCAATTTCATTGCTCAATAAGCACTCAGCATTTAGATATTTAAAGCAAAAATTGATTATCTTATTCATTAATTAAGATGTGAAATACTACATTAGAAAACAAACTTGAGAAAAATTACACTTCAAGACAAGTTACTAAATATTATATTGGATAATGATTTAGAACTCATGAGCCTACATATTTAATAATGACATTTAGGTATATATTTTGTATAAATTAAATACAGGTTGTGTGTATAATTTAGGCCTACCTCTGACATATTGCAGGGTAACTTTAACAAAAAAAGTCTAAATTAAAATAATTTATTTACATTCAAGATTTTCTCTGCTTATTTTTCAGAAAATCTTAACCTTTTCATGTGTCTGCAGTGGGTAGCTCCCACAAGGAGGGAAACAATACTCCATATACACAATTAAATGTGCTGCAATTGTCATATTTGTCAGTTGAAGCTATTAGAAGACATGGAAATCTATGGCTCACAATATTGTAGCATCTAAAAATAAAGCAAGAAAAATAAAAGCAATACAAATGAAATGTTAGACCTCAATGGCATGTAAAATCCATGTTACTCCCAGCCCACTACAACTCTATCCATACATGGGGGGGGTATCCTTTCAATAAATGTGTCTACAGGTGCTGGGTCCTCTTCCCAAGCTCCTGTGGCGCAGCAGGATAGAGAGCCCACAGCAGTACACCATGCTCTTCACTATCATCACTGTGTAAAGGATAGAGGCCAGGTTCAGACTAAACGTTGACTGGAAGGAATCTGAAGAAGAGAAAAGAATAAGGCCGGGATTCAATCTGATTGCTGGTTACAGGCATTGCGGTTTTTAAAGACATTCTCCTTTTAAGCCGACATATGCAACATTTACCGTGGATGGCATCTCGGCAAACACAGGAAATATGCCTTCATAAGACACTTTGCCTATTCACCATGATCAGATTAGCTATCCAATCGCATTTTGTTGGCACCACTCCATTTAGGGCGTTTTAGCAATATGAACATTTTACGAGTACAACAGCGAGTACAACAGGCAAAAATGTTCCATGCGACTCACGCTGCTATATCACAATACCTGGTACTCTGGTCCTGGAGCCACTACTCATGCAGGTCCAGGAATCATTTCAGCATTGACATGTATTCATAGATGCCAAGGGAAGCCAAGCCTCCCCCCAAAAATGACCAATACAAAAATTATATGTTTTTCGTCTCTGTTTCATAATTTTCAATTCGCAATTGACAATGTATCTCACAGGAGAAAGCATCAGAGTGAGCAAAACAGCACCCCTCTGTCTCTAAGTGTGGGCCATCTGATGCGGTCTGGTCCAAACGAGTATGACATTGTTGCCGCCCATAGCATTAAAAGGCAAGGGAAGCCAGCGAGCATCTGGACTCCCTTGACAAAAAAAAAAGTACAAATAATGTGCCAATCAGCGTTGAGCTAAACTGATCGAGCTCAGCGAATGGTCCTGGTATTCCCCCAAAAAAGTTAAGAGCCAGCTTGGATTTGCGTCACTCAAATCCCATTGAGCGCAAATGCCATTGACAGAAAAACTTGAATTGTTGCATCTTTTTTAGTTGTTGTCCTCCGGTGGCTAGCTAGCCAGCTTGCTAAAATTGTTATTTTCTAAATTAGCCATGGATGGAGTCCGGGATTTGGACTAATGTTACCTAGCTAACGTGGAAGTTAGGCTAGCGAGTAAGCAAAAAAAAAATCATGTAGTATATGACAGTGTGAAAGACCGTTCCTCAACATGAAACTACTGTAAGTCGCTCTGGATAAGAGCGTCTGCTAAATGACTAAAATGTAAAATGTAAATGAAAGAGGAGAATGGCATTGGCATTTCTGTACAAGTAGAGTGAGCCAACATGTTTTACTTCTTGCGCAAACGAGCATGAGCACACACACAGATACATGCACACAGAAATCAGAACCATGACAGCCACATATCTAGCTTACGTTAATTGGACTAAATTGTTTTTTGTATCTTTTAGTCGTCACTGTATCAGACTAAGCAGAGGTGATTTGATGATGTTGAAAATGTTGAAGTTGAAATGGTGCTGGAATAGAGGAGGTAGCTCCTGTTTTCTTTGCGACTTGCGGTAACTGTGGTTCTGCTGTAAATCAATAGTTGTTTAGCGGTCAGCAAATTTCAGAAACATTAATTTGCTTGACCATGCTGTAGGTCATGTAACTGTCTGCTACTGTACATGCAATATGCTTTGTGAACTGCTTTGATGTTACTATACGGTTTTGTAATAAAACAAAGTTGTGGTTGAATTTATTCAACCACTATCCTATTATTATCTTGGCCTTTCTATCACGGTTGCAAGGCATATGAACGAACAGGTTACAGGGCTAACAACGCAATTATCACAACACATAAGTTGTAATATGGCATTTTGGGTGGGGCTTGGCTTTATAGCGCGGATGAGGTTAGGCTACTAAACACTCCAGGATCCGGATCATAAGAGGATACAGCGCATTCAGAAAGTATTCAGACCCCTTGACTTTCCATATTTTGTTACATTACAGCCTTTTTTTCTTCCATCTACACACAATACCCCATAATGACAAAGCAAAAACAGGTTGCTATTAAAAATGTAACTGAAATATTACATTTGCATAAGTATTCAGACCCTTTACTCAGTACTTTGTTGAAGCACCTTTGGCAGCGATTACAGCCTTGAGTCTTCTTGACGCTACAAGCTTTGCACACCTGTATTTGGGGAGTTTGTCCCATTCTTATCTGCAGATCCTCTTACGCTCTGTCAGGTTGGATGGGGAGCGTTGCTGCTCAGCTATTTTCTTGTCTCTCCAGAGATGTTCGATCTGGCTGGGCAACTCAAGGACATTCAGAGACTTGTCCCAAAGCCACTCCGGCGTTGACTTGGCTGTGTGCTTAGGGTCGTTGTCCTGTTGGAAGGTAAATCATCAAGGATCTCTCTGTACTTTGTTCCGTTAATCTTTCCCTTGATCCTGACTAGTCTCCCAGTCCCTGCCGCTGAAAAACATCCCCACAGCATGATGCTGCCACCCCCATGCTTCTCCGTAGGGATGGTGCCAGGTTTCCTCCAGACATGACACTTGGCATTCAGGCCAAAGAGTTCAATCTTGGTTTCATCAGACCAGAGAATCTTGTATCTCATGTTCTGAGTCCTTTAGGTGCCTTTTGGCAAACTCCAAGCAGGCTGTCATGTGTCTGACTGAGGAAGAACTCTGGAGCCCTGTCAGAGTGACCATTAGGTTCTTGGTCACCTCATTGACCAAGGCCCTTCTCCCCCAATTGCTCAGTTTGGCCGGGCGGCCAGCTCTAGGAAGAGTCTTGGTGTTTCCAAACTTCTTCCATTTAAGAATAATGGAGGCCACTGTGTTCTTGGGGACCTTCAAGGCTGCATAAATGTTTTGGTAACCTTCCCCAGATCTGTGCCTCAACGCAATCCTGTTTTGGAGCTCTACGGACAATCCCATCGACCTCATGGCTTGGTTTTTGCTCTGATATGCACTGTCAACTGTGGGACCTTATATGGAGACGTGTGTGCCTTTCCAAATCATGTCCAATCAATTGAATTTACCACAGGTGGACTCCAATCAAGTTGTAAAAACATCAAGGATGATCAATGGAAACAGGATGCACCTGAGCTCAATTTTGAGTCTCATAGGAAAGGCTCTGAATACTTATGTAAATACATTGTAAAAAAAAAATGTAAACCTGTTTTGCATTTTCATTGTGTTAATCCGAGAGAACATTTTAATTTAATATATGTTGTCAAGTGGTCTGAATACTTCCCGAATGCACTGTATGTGAAAGCACCCTTAAAAGGTCCTTTCCAATTCAGCAGACATAAGCAGCGTTTACCATGAATGCATTCTCCAAAAGGTGCAATTGTGACAAAGCGCAATCGAATTTAATACCTGTCTAAATTGGTTAATTTATCCAACCACTTACACTCCCCCCCATATTTTTGAATTGACCCGAACCCTGCATGAAATACACAAATTGTACCATCGGTAAGATGTAGAGTTTGTGACTGCTGCGTGTCATTTCTGAACGGACAGGTTGGTGCAGCCACGGTGGTTGGCGGAGCTTCAGTTGGTTGATCTGAGAATGAAATGGAAAAAGATCATATTATTTAAGATTTTTTCAGAGCATTATGTAGGCTACTGTCGAGGATAATTCTTAAGAAAAAAAGGCTATTTTGTTTAAAAATTTGGGAGACTAACTACACCAACATTCCAATACAATTACCAAGTGTGAGTCCAATTTTTATATACTTTTTTCTTTGAAAAGGTAATAGGTAGGCCTGCCAATTTTACAAGGTTGAATACACAATAACCTACTCATAATTATATTACATACATATTAAATTAATAATGATGTATATAAAACATAATAGGCCTACATACTAATGTAAACTATTTCAATGACTGGCTTTACCTTTTAGCATGTAAACATCTTGAGGGCCCCCTTCATGCTCCACAGAACAGATGTATTTGTTCCTGTAAATCTTCTCTTTATCAATGATGATCATACTGGTCGTCTGTCCTTCCTCCCTCTGCTCCAGCTGTTCCCCCTCTGCTT
Source organism: Salmo trutta (assembly GCF_901001165.1). Taxonomy (NCBI): domain Eukaryota; kingdom Metazoa; phylum Chordata; class Actinopteri; order Salmoniformes; family Salmonidae; genus Salmo; species Salmo trutta. Next base: position 7,041,632 of record NC_042965.1, on the reverse strand, counting down.
TAGGCACCTCGACTGCTCTGCCGTTTTCATCCTCCATCTTCCATGAGATCTTGACCAAGTCTGGAAACATGTCTCCAGCCAGACATAGCAGGGTGTTCACATTCGACTCAGGGTTGGACTCTGAGTAGATCGTCACTTTGGGTTTTCGTACGGTATTGTCTGGTTTTCAAGAGAAATAACAACATTTACAGACTTCTTTAAAGGGCCGTCACACAAGTTCAGACTTCAGATGTATTCTGATGTCAAAAGGAATCGTGATGTCCCGCAGCTTTACTGTCTATAGTCAAGTAAACAATTACTTACATAAATAAACCATCTGATATTTTTCTTAGCTATCCTTTAGGGAATATCTTATTTCAATATAAAGTCAATTATAACATTCAATATTATTTAAATCAGATTCTTAGCTCAGTAACCAGTTTGACATTCTTCCCTATATCAGATTACTCTACATATCACATTTAACTGAGGGTGTATATCTAATATTAAGGACACGCAATACACTGCAAATTATGCATATGGCTTCCTTGCCAATCAGAACGATCAATTATACAGGCTAATAACAAATATTCAAATTCATAGATACTTTTTCTAACATGGGTTGATCATAAATAGTGTGTGCATATTTGGATAGCAATACTGCAGGATGTTTGTTCAATTATGTTGGACTGATTAGACAGATTAATTATTAATGACTACTGCTTAGTTTTTCTGCCCGAAAATCAGAGGAATGGATCTCTTACCTGTCACAGAAAGTCTCGTACCAGAGCCAAATACATAACCATACACAGTGAAAATTCCCTTGTCAAAAAGTAGTCTTCACTTCTTCTTGACAGAGCTTGTGTTAGCTATACAAAGGTTCAGTCACCTCATGCACCCCAAATATCTGAGGGGGCACAAATATCTGAGGGGGCACACTCAAATCATGCTTAAATCTACAGTATGTAAAACAAAATATGTATATTATTTTGCATATCTAAGCATACCTCTTGAGCTTAAAAATATATCTAGAGGTGGCACGCATGCATACAGGCGCACACACAAACAATTAGTTGGAACATGAAGCCTACTGCCAAAGTTAAGTGAACTTTTTTCATTGGTAGCACTGGTGCTCCCAACTTAAAGTTAAGAGCACAACATAAACATTAGGAGCACCAGAAATGAAGATTTTTTTTAATCGATTGAGGTATAGCCTGTATTAGCTACTTCTGAAGCACACGTGCCATTTAAACTAATAACACTGTAAAGACATGTTTATTGTAAAAAGCTCAAATGTTGATACAAATACCTGTTATTGAAATAAGTTATTTGTAAAATATTAGGTCTCTACGTTGTATAAAAACACTTTCCAAACCAGCTTAGGCTTACTGCTGTGCTGTCACATGCTGCAGAAAATTTCCAACAATGAAAAAAGTATGTTAATTTATGTTAAGATAATGAAAATGTATGATGCAAATTATCACTGACTTGGGGTAGGAAACAAGAGAGTCCTGACTTACATTTCATTCCAAGAAGTTGGCCCTATAAGGGCACAAGGTGAGACCCAGATGCAGACACGGGAGGCAGATTGATATTTATTAAACAAACACTCAAACCATCTAAAAGGGGTAGGCAAGAGAATGGACAGGCAAAAGGTCAAAACCAGTTCAGAGTCCAGGAGGTACAGAGCGGCCGGCAGAACGGTCAGGCAGGCGGGTACGGAGTCCAGAAAACAGGAAAGGGTCAAAACCAGGAAGATTAGAAGGAGAAGTACAAGAAAACCGCTGGTTGACTTGAAAAACAGTGCGAACTGGCCATGACTGACCCAGCAGACTCAGACCAGCTCCACAACGCTGTCTCGCAGCAAGGAGCCACCATTGGAGTTACTGCAATGCCTTATGGAGGGATTCCATTCTCTCGCTACCCCCTCCGGAGCACTACGCTGGAGATTTTGGAACCTGCCGGGCCTTTCTCTCCCAGTGCTCCCTCATCTTCAAGCTGCAGCCTTCTTCGTCCCCTTGGACCGCTCGAAGACAGCATACCTCATAACGCTGATGTCCGGGAGTGCCCTCGCCTGATCTATGGTGGTGTGGGAGCAATAGTCCGCCGTTTGTCTCAGACTGGAGGAGTTTGTGGCAGAGGTATGTAAGGTGTGAGATTCTCCGTTGTCCGGGAGAGAGGCTACTCGTAAGCTGCAACAGGTACGTCAAGACTCCAGTAGTGTGGCAGACTACGCAGTGGATTTTCGCACGTTGGCGGCTGAGAGTGCCTGGAACACGGAAGCATTGTTAGACATGTTCCTTCCCGGATTATCGGAGGTGATTTTAGATGACCTCGCAGCCCGGGAGCTGCCCGGACCTCGACTCCCTCATAGCCTTGACCATCCGGATCGATGGGTGGCTACAGGAACATAGGAGGGAGAGGGAATCTGTTCCCTGTCGCTGTTGCTCATCCTTGATTCCCACCTCGCCTCAGAGGAATCCCGGAAATCCCCAACATCTACATTTCCGAGTGAATCCGATGTCACCCGAGTTCTCTCGGGAATCACCGAGGGCTGCTTACTTGCCTCCTACGGAGACCATGTAACTGGGCAGGTCTAGATTGTCTCCTGCTTAGTTTTGAATCCGGTGTTGTTTTGCGTATCAATTCATAAACCATGTGCCATGGAGTGGGTACATCGAAAATCTCTTCCCAACTATTTTGAAATGTAGATGACACAGCTGTCATTTTTTTGTCTTCCCTGTGGCTCAGTTGGTAGAGCATGGTGTTTACAAAGCCAGGGTTGTGGGTTTGATTCCACTACCCTGGTGTCGGAGCTGGGCATCTCCACTTAACTCCTTTCCATTCTGATGGACGTCAGAGCGCTGGATGGGCGCTCTATTGGCAGAGTCATCCACAGTACAGTTTCTATCCACCTGCAAGTGTCAGGCAACCACAGTGAATCCATGCAGTTTCTGCTCCTGGAGTCTCCTCATGTACCCATGTTTTCTTTTTTTCTTTACAGGTGGATCAGCATAATATTGCGGAAAGATTGGATGCTTCCATCAATGTAATTGTCTGCATCATTTCCAATCCCCCATATCTTTTTTTTGTAAATATATATATCTATATACATACATGTACATACCCATACATATACATATGCATACAAAAACAGATACTTTTTTTAGAATATATCTTTATTATTCCCCGCAAACCCTACCACCCTTCCCCCAATTGGAGTAAACTAATAAACAATAACACTTAAGCTTTTACCTTCAGTTTATACATATTATACACATTTTACAGACAAACTATTTTACAATAGTTATATTTTGTTTGTTTTTAGTCCTTCCTCTATTTCTGATGTCCATCCAGTTTGATTTATATTTGTAACTGTGCTATTTCTCAACATTTCTGAACCTATATACATTTTACAGACCCTGTCACAGTATCTAACGAAGGTGGCGCCCCACCTCAGTCGGGCGGCGCCCGGCGGTCATCGTCGCCGGCCTATTAGCTGCCACCGATCATTGTTTCTGTGTCTTTTGGTTTTGTCTGTCTATCCCGCACCTGTTTTGTGTCTGTAATTAGTGGGGGGGTTATTTAGTGTGCATTTTCAGTTGGGATTCTTGTGCGGGATTGTTTATCTGTCACTAGAGGACAGGTGTTAGTTAGCGCTGGCTTTATATTCAGCGTGTTACTGTTTTGTACGGTGTTTGCCGGGCTGCGCCCCGTGCGTTAAACGTTTCCGTACAATTCTCCTGTTTTGGGTGTTATGCGCACCCTGTGCTTTTTTTCGGACGCCTTATTGTCTACGGTGGAAATAAACTTTTGATCTACCGGACCTCAGTCTCCTGCATTTGACTCTGCTCCTTTCCTGCTCCTAAGAGAAAACGTGACAGACCCCATATATGTTTTACATTGGTTATCTTGTTATTAGTCCCACGCCTTCAGCTCCACTCAACCCCTCCCATCTATCTCTTAACGCCATATATTTTTCAACTGTGCTGTGATGCTTCACAAAAGTACTGAACCTTTATATTCTCATAGCTTCTACAGACTGTAAATTAAAGATAACGTTTTTTGCTAAAATAATTATTATATTATTTAATCTGGTTACTACTCTTGCCCAGAAACTAGAATATGCATATTATTAGTAGATTTGCATAGAAAACACTCTGAAGTTTCTAAAACTGTTTGAATGGTGTCTGTGAGTATAACAGAACTCATATGGCAGGCAAAAACCTGATAAAATTCCAAGCAGGAATTGGCCTGTCTGAGAATTTGTAGTTCTTCTTTTGGTTCTCTATCAAAACTACAGTATCTGTGGGGTCATATTGCACTTTCTAAGGCTTCCCCTAGATGTCAACAGTCTTTAGCACCTTGTTTCAGGCGTCTACTGTGAATGGGAAGAGAATAAGAGCTGATTCAGTCATGTGTCTGGAAATTTGGCATGAGCTCAAACATGCGCGCGGCCGTGATAGCGAGCTGCCTTTCCTTTCAATTCTAAAGACAAAGGAATTGTCCGGTTGGAATATTATTGAATATTTATGATAAAAACATCCGAAAGATTGATTCTATACATCGTTTGACATGTTTCTACGAACTGTAATGGAACTATTTTGACTTTGTCTGGACTAACCTCGTGAGCTTAGTGAATTTGGAGTGCTGGACTAAATGCGCGAACAAAATGGAGGTATTTGGACATAAAGATGAACTTTATCGAACAAAACTAACATTTATTGTGGAACTGGGATTCCTGGGAGTGCATTCCGATGAAGATCATCAAAGGTAGGTGAATATTGCTAATGTTATTTCTGACTTCTGTTGACTCCAAAATGGCGGGTATCTGTATGGCTTGTTTTGATGTCTGAGCGCTGTACTCAGATTATTGCAACGTTTGCTTTCGCCGTAAAGCTTTTTTGAAATCTGACACAGCAGTTGCATTAAGGAGTAGTTTATCTATTACTCTGTGCATAACACTTGTATCTTTTATCAAAGTTTATGATGAGTATTTCTGTAAATTGATCACCGGGTGTTTTGGAGGCAAAACATTTCTGAACATTACATGCCAATGTAAAATGGTTTTTTTGGATATAAATATGAGCTTTATCGAGCAAAACGTACATGTATTGTGTAACATGAAGTCCTATGAGTGCCATCTGATGATGATCATCAAAGGTTAGTGATTAATTTGAGCTGTATTTATGGTTTTTGTGATGCCTCTCCTTGCTTGGAAAATGGCTGTCTGGTTTTTCTTGTATAGGTGCTGTCCAAACATAATCTAATGCTATGCTTTCGCCGTAAAGCCTTTTTGAAATCGGACACTGTGGTTGGATTAACGAGAAGATTATCTTTAAAATTGTGTATAATACTTGTATGTGTGAGTAATTTAAAATATGAGATTTTTGTTGTTTTGAATTTGGCGCTCTGCTATTTCACTGGCTGTTGGCGGGGTGGGACGCTAGTGTCCCACATTTCCTAGAGAGGTTTTAACATTACAATCCGGTATTGAACTCTGAAAGCCATCAGTTAAGGGGTGGTATGTAGCCTAGTGGTTAGAGCATTGGGCCAGTAACCGAAAGGTTGCTGGATCAAATACCTGAGCGTACAAAGTAAACATCTATTGTTCTACCCATGAACAAGGCAGATCACCCACTGGTCCCTGGTAGGCTGTCAATGTAAATAAGAATTTGTTCTTAACTGACTTGCCTAGTTAAATAAAAAAGATATAGCTTTCTTTTGGTATACACGCTGTCAATCATTTTCGCCTATTTTCATCACTGCTAGACTGGTAGCTACCTTCAGAAGAGTTTTGTTCTATCTTTGACTGACATAAGCTAATGTTAGCTAGGTAATGTCACACTCCGTTACTTAAAATATAATTGTTGATACAACTAACTCACTCTCTGTTTGTGTGCTGGTAGCAATGATGAATGTGTAAAATTGTCTATGGTTGGTTAGTTGTTGTCAGCCAGTCTCAGTTGGCTAGCAATCTTGATGCCAATTTAGTGACGCTAGTTAGCTAACAGCAAGCTGACAATATTGAAATGTCCATGTAAGGTATGTTTAGCTAGCTAGGCTAAATTGTGTTTTGTTGTGTATTTTGTTTTGGTGGGATATAATCTGATTCCACCAACATGCGCTTCTAACCCCTAGCTCTGCACAAGGTGAAGGTAAGTTGGCCAAATATGTACAGGCTGACGGCTAAAATAGCTCCATTTACAGTAAGCATGGTATAAACATGAATTGGGTAGTGTTTGTATGGCTTATGTTTGTGTTATAGGGTTACAGGTGGCTAGAGGTAGCCTGAGGACCACAGAGTACCTCACAGACCATGTAATCAATTTAGTCTACCCCTCTTCTCTTTTACCTTAAAGTCCTTCCACAGTGCCCTGCTAGAAAATACCCCAAATTGGGGGCATTTTCTGTACACAAGCATGAGGGAGCGGACTCACCTTGCAGTTATGGAGCACAACAAGATTGTGGACAGAAACTAGCAAGGGACACTGAAAGGTATAAAATCAAGACTACAACAGTAATGACACACCCACCTCATTCTCTTCTCTTCAGATTCTCAAAACACAATACAAAGACATGTCTACAAAATTCCCCTGCAAAGGGTTACTATTGATACACCAAGATGGCGCCGGAGTAGAAGGCAGACGTTTTACGTGCCACTAGCCGATTGTGTTTGTTTGAAACTTATGTTTTTACTTATTTTGTCCACAATGTTGCCACAACCATCTCTTATGACCGAAAATAACTTCTAGACATCAGGACTGCAATTTATGACCATGGACGAGCAGAATATTTTTCTTCCTTTCACGAATCTGATGAGCCCAACACAAAGGATATACTGCTTCCTCGGGAACAGGCCCCGATCCCCATGATCTGCATGAAGAGGAGGCAGAAAACTGGGGTTGAAGAGTGGGCTGACTTCTGAGAATTCGTAGGCAATCGAATAAACCCCACTTCCCTCCATTCTGCTAGCAAACATGCAATACTTGGAGAATAAAATCAACGAGTTATGCGTAAGATTAAACTACCAATGGGACATTAAAAACTGTAACATTTTATGCTTCACGGAGTCGTGGCTGAATGACGACAATATAAACATACAGCTGGCTGGTTATACGATGTACTGGCAGGATAGAACAGTGGCGGCGAACTATGTATTTTTTGTAAATAACAGCTGGTAAACGATATCTATGGAAGTCTCGAGCTATTGCTCCCCTGAGATAGATTATCTCATGATAAGCTGTAGACCACACTACCTACCGAGAGAGTTTATCTGTTTTCTTCGTAGATGTTTACATACCACCACAGTCAGAGGCTGGGACTAAGACAGCATTGTATGAGCTATATTCCGCCATAAGCAAACAAGAAAACGCTCACCCAGAGGCGGTGCTCCTAGTAGCCGGGGACTTTAATGCAGGGAAACCTAAATCCGTTTTACCAAATTTCTATCAGCATGTTATATGTGCAACCAGAGTAAAAATAATTCTGGACCACCTATAGTCGACACACAGACGCAGACAAAGCTCTCCCTCACCCTCCATTTGGTAAATCTGACCATAATTATATCCTCCTGATTCCTGCATACAAGCTCAAATTAAAGCAGGAAGCACCAGTGACTAGATCAATAACAATGTGGTCAGAAGAAGAAGATGCTAAGCGACAGGACTGTTTTGCTAGCACAGACAGTAATATGTTCCGGTATTCCTCCGATGGCATCAGTACACCACATCAGTCATTGGCTTCATCAATAAGTGCATCGATGAAGTTGTCCCCACAGTGACCGTATGTACATAGTCCAACCAGAAGCCATGGATTACAGGCAGCATCCGCACTGGGCTAAAGGCAAGAGCTGCCGCTTTCAAAGAGCGGGACTCTAACCCAGAAGCTTACATGAAATCCTGCTATGCCCTCCGATGAACCATCAAACAGTCAAAGCCTCAATACAGGACTATGATCAAATCGTACTACACCGGCTCTGACGCTCGTCGGATTTGGCAGGGCTTGTAAACCATTACACACTACAAAGAGGAGCCCAGCCGAGAGCTGCCCCCTACCTGACGAGCTAAACTACTTCTATGCTTGCTATGATGCAAATAACACTGAAACATGCATAAGAGCACCAGCTGTTCCGGAAGACTGTGTGAAAACGCTCTCCGCAGCCGATGTGAGTAACACCTTTAAACGTGTCAACATTCACACGGCCGCAGGGCCAGACGGAATACCAGGACGTGTACTACAAGCATGTGCTGACCAACTGGCAAGTGTCTTCACTGACATTTTCAACCTCTCCATGTCCGAGACTGTAATGCCAACATGTTTAACCTCTATGGGCTAGGTGGGACGCTTGCGCTCAACAGCCAGTGGAATCCCGTGGCGCGATATTCAAATACCTTAGAAATGCTATTACTTCAATTTCTCAAACATATGACTATTTTACACCATTTTAAAGACAAGTCTCTCGTTAATCTAACCACACTGTCCGATTTCAAAAAGGCTTTACAACGAAAGCAAAACATTAAATTATGTCAGCAGAGTACCCAGCCAGAAATAATCAGACACCCATTTTTCAAGCTAGCATATGTCACAAAAACCAAAACCACAGCTAAATGCAGCACTAACCTTTGATGATCTTCATCAGATGACACTCCTAGGACATTATGTTATACAATACATGCATGTTTTGTTCAATCAAGTTCATATTTATATCAAAAACCAGCTTTTTACATTAGCATGTGACTAGCATGTGACTAGCATTCCTACCGAACACTTCCGGTGAATTTACTAAATTACTCAAGATAAACATTCACAAAAAAAATAACAATTATTTTAAGAATTATAGATACAGAACTCCTTTATACAATCGCTATGTCCGATTTTAAAATAGCTTTTCGGTGAAAGCACATTTTGCAATATTCTGAGTAGATAGCCCGGCCATCACAGGCTAGCTATTTTGACACCCACCAAGTGTGGTACTCACCAAACTCAGAATTACTATTAGAAAATGTGAATTACCTTTGCTGTTCTTCATCAGAATGCACTCCCAGGACTTCTACTTCAATAACAAATGTTGGTTTGGTTCCAAATAATCCATAGTTATATCCAAATAGCGGCGTTTTGTTCGTGCGTTCAAGACACTATCCGAAGGGTAAAGAAGGGTGACGCGCCCGACGCGTTTCGTGACAAAAAATGTCTAAATATTCCATTACCGTACTTCGAAGCATGTCAAACGCTGTTTAAAATAAATTTTTATGCGATTTTTCTCGTAAAAAAGCGATAATATTCCGACCGGGAAACCCTGTTTTCGTTCAAAGACGAAAAAATAAAAACATGGAGTTTCCTCGTGCACACGCCCCAGTCTCATTGTTCTCAGATCGACTACTATCCAAATGCGCTACTGTTTTTCAGCCATGGCCTGCAAAGTCACCATTCAACGTTCTGGCGCCTTCTGAGAGCCTATGGGAGCGTTAGAAAATGTCACGTTATGCCAGAGATCCCCTGTTTTGGTTAGAGATGATCAAGAAGGCCAAGAAATAGTCAGAGAGAGCGCTTCCTGTTTGGAATCTTCTCAGGTTTTGGCCTGCCAAATGAGTTCTGTTATACTCAGACACCATTCAAACAGTTTTAGAAACTTTAGGGTGTTTTCTATCCAAATCAAACAATTATATGCATATTCTAGTTACTGGGCAGGAGTAGTAACCAGATTAAATCGGGTACGTTTTTTATCCGGGAGTGCAAATACTGTGGGCAAGCTGTTTGCTGATGTCAACGATGTGAACAGATTGCCCCATGGTGGCGGTGAGGGTATGTTATGGGCAGGCATAAGCTACAGACAACCAACATAGTTGCATTTATCGATGGCAATTTGAATGCACAGAGATACCTTGATGAGATCCTGAGGCCCATTGTCGTGCCATTCATCCGCCACCATCACCTCATGTTTTTTTTCTCTTTTTATCTCAATTTAACCTTTATTTAAACAGGGAGTCACACTGAGGTAAAACTATTTTACATGAGAGCCTTGTATACCTTTACACATAAAACACAACAGCCCTACAGAACACTATAATAAAACACATAATACACAACATGAAATATATTTAAGAAAAGCAATCGCATTCTGTAACGTAAAAGTCTCCAATCAATCATTTTATTTGCCTGAAAGGCACCAGAATATCTAATTGCACGGAATTCTGCATTTTGTTCCACACAAGGAGCAAAAAAACAAAAAGCATATTTTTCCAATTTTGTTGAGACCAAACAGTTACAAAACTGCATTGTAAATCATTAAAAGAGAGTACAGCTCTCTTATTACAGACAGAGAGGTCCATCCCACATGTTTGTAAAGAATACAATGATGAGTTCTAAAACCGTCCCCAGTAATAATGTGTATTGCTGAATGGAAAACTGAATCCAATGGTTTCAAAACAGAGGCTTCTGCATGCATATAAATAATGTCACGATAGAATGATGAAGGCCACTGTGTTCTTGAGGACGTTCAATGCTGCAGACAATTTTTGGTACCCTTCCCCAGATCTGTGCCTCAACACAATCCTGTCTCAGAGCTCTACGGACAATTCCTCCGACCTCATGGCTTAGTTTTTTGCTCTGACATGCACTGTCAACTGTGGGATCTTATATAGACAGGGGTGTGCCTTTCCATATCATGTCCAATCAATTGAATTTAGCACAGGTGGACTCCAATCAAGTTGCAGAAACATCTCAAGGATGATAAATGGAAACGTGGATGCACCTGAGCTCAATTTTGAGTCTCATAGCAAACAATCTGAATACTTATGTAAATAGGTTATTCTGACTGTTATACCCATATATACCTAAAAAGCACACAAACCTCTGTCCAACCTCTGCACACAATGTACGTATACAGGACACATCAAGAAGATGCAGTTTAGACACTGTTTGCTCATTGGCAAGACATGTTGTTAATTTATTTATAATTCCTTTTATAATTGCATTTCACTTTGGATTTGAAGAAGACACTACACTCAAACCTCTTATGTCACTTACTGTGGTATAGAAACCTTTTCATGAATACAAAGCTTGATTAAAACCACAGAGTTTTTGTACAGGCTGTGTGGATCAGTTCTCACTGTGGGTTCCCGAGAACCAACAGGCACAGTAGTAGGTGGCAGAATGGGACACTTTAATGGACTTGATCATAAGATTACTGGAGTCAGACTCAGACTCCCTCCAAACAGAGAAATCTGCTCTCTGAGGATGAGTGGTAGCACGGCTGTCAGAATTGTCATCGAAATCAAAGTATAGAATCCAAGTAAAGGGTTCACCCTCTCTCTTCTGGTACCAGTGGACCAAGTTACCCGCACACCGACCAGTAACTTTGCAGTCGAAGGAGACACTCTGTTTCTCTTTCCTAGTCTTTGATATCTGGTCCTGTTGCAGCCGTTGTCCTGAAGCAGCCACTGTAAAACAGAAGTTGATCACAAAAACAAAATCACAGGAGAGTTATTCCATTTCAAATATATGGATACAGGTTTGATGAACCACTTACCCAGAAAAAGAGAGAATATTGTTATACCACAGTTCATGTTCAGTGAATATGTGCTTAAGATTTGGGGAAATGAAAAGCTCCAAAGCACTGAACATCAGACTGATTTAACAGATTTTTATTGAAGTATGGTTTGGATCATAGAGTCGATTATGAAGATGAGAGGTGAAAAACCAGCTGAAGTGTGTCGTCTCAAACAGTTCCTCTGACATTGTCACTTCCTGTGGTGCAGAACACTTTCTTTTTCATTAATTCACAGCTTGATTCATTCACAGCTCAAAAATCAAGGTAAAATGTTCTCCCTCCTTCTGGTACCAGTAGACATGCGTTGTACACTGATCATTGTCTTTGCAGCTGAAGGAGACAGGCTCTCGCTCTGTCCTAATCCATGATATCTCCTCGTCCAATTTCTGCCCTGCCACTGCCACTGCAATGACATTTGACAACAACAACAAACTAAGACAAAAATATATTATCAAAACTCAAAAGCAATTACATTTGTCCGCAATCTATGCATCAATCATAGACTTAAATTCAGACAGAGACACTTTGTTCTACTAGTCATTTCCAGTTGCTCCACGACTAGGGTGCATTGTAAGAAGAACATATACAGTACTTCAATAAAGTGAGTAAAGAATGACCACAGAGCCCAGAGACATTTCTATGATGATTCTGATGTGTCCTCTATTGAACCTGAAGATAACTGTGTTTAGTTGGAGCAGACATGATGTGAGGTGAAACACTGTCACTAACTACTCCTCCTATCTGATGTCACTTCCTGTGGTCGTTGACAAGGGCTAAGTTACAATTATATTACTGTCGTGTCTTTGGCATCATTAAAACTGAAGACATATCAAATAACTCTGTAATTATTATTATGCGATTAACCTGATTAATCATGTAACTGTAATTAACTAGGAAGTCGGGGAACAAAGGAAAATATTAAGATTACAAAGTTATAATTTTCCTAATATAACTTTCAGATATTTTAATATCTGATCAATTAGTCTTCGAATTAATGACTTATTTACCTCACGTCAGTCTCATTCCAAACGTCGTAAATTGTTGGTTATCTGCACGAACCCAGTCTTCACTATGAGTCATCCATACATCAATTGTCTTAAAATAATTTATTTACTAACTAAGTAATTCACAGAAATGCAAAGTTAATAATAACCTCTTGAGGTTCACCTAGGATAGGGGGCGCTACAGCGATTTTTGAAAAAAATATGTGCCCATTTTAAACGGCCTAATGGCTGTGGATAGAAAACACCCTAAAGTTTCTAAAACTGTTTGAATGGTGTCTGTGAGTATAACAGAACTCAAAAGGCAGTCAAAATCCCGAGATAGATTGTAACAGGATGTGGAATTCTGAATTGCGGACTCAACTTCAGCACCTTGCCTATAAATCACACCGTGAGCAATGGTTCATTGAGCACTTCTTATGGCTTCCACTATATGTACCCAGTCTTTACAAAGTGGTTTGAGTCTTCTACTGTGGAAACTGACTGAATGACAGGCTGTTGATTTTGGTCACATGGGGAGGGCCATCACCATTATGACGCCGGCGCCCCTGGCTACCCTCCCCTTTCGAAACGTTTTGAAAGCCAATGCAACCGTCCCCCTTGAATATTATTGGAGCTCTGGTTGAAAAAGGCCCTAAAGATTTATGTTATACAACGTTTGACATGTTTGAACAAACTTACATTTTTTTAAAAAGCAATTTGTTGAGAGAGAAGTCCCGCGCACGACGATACTTTTGGAGCAGCCTTCAGAACGCGCTAACAACAAGAAGCTATTGGGACATAAATTATTAACTTTTTCGAACAAAAATACATTGTTGTGGACCTGGGATGCCTGGAAGTGCCTTCTGATGAAGATAATCAAAGGTAAGGGATTATTTACAATAGTATACAAGAGTAGATTTGATATGCTATTGTTCCAAGATGGCCCTGACCTGTAACGGTAGCCTATTTTTCTGAGTATCGCATCTGTCACGTCCTGGCCAGTATATAAGGTTAATTGTTTTGTAGTTTGGTCAGGGCGTGGCAGAGGGTATTTGTTTTATGTGGTTCAGGGTGGTGTGTTTTTGTTAAAAGGGTGTTTGAGTTAGTAATTCCGGGTGTTGGTTTATGTTTAGGTATTTCTATGTGGAGTCTAGTGAGTGTATGTCTATGTTTGGTTAATTGGGGTTGGGACTCTCAGTTGAAGGCAGGTGTTGTCTATCTGCCTTTGATTGAGAGTCCCATATAGTAGGGTGTGTTTGTGTTTGGGATTTGTGGGTGATTGTTCTGTGTTTAGCCTTAGGCTTTGCAGACTGTCAGTTTATCTTTCGTTTTCTTGTTTCTTGTTTTTGTATTCGTGTTGATTTAATTAAATGTTCAAGATGGAATATATCGACTCTGCTGCGTATTGGTCATCCTTTTCCGACGATGATTTCGTTATATCGTCAGAAGACGAAGATACGTGTGACAGCATCCCCTTTTATCGCAAAGTGTGATTACCCAGTAAAATTATTTTTAAATCTGGCATTATAGGTGCTTTCACGAGATGTTAATCTATAATTCTTAGAATGACAATATTACATTTTAAAAATGTTTTCGAATAGTAATTTAGTAAATTGTAGCGCTGTTTCACCGGATGCATTTGAGGGAAAATAGTTCCTCAACGTCATGCGCCGTTGTAAAATTATGTTTTATATATAAATATGAACTTTATCGAACAAAAGAATGCATGTATTGTGTAACATGATGTCCTAGGAGTGTCATCTGATGAAGATTGTCAAAGGTTAGTGCTGCATTTAGCTGTTTTTTGTTTATTTGTGATGCATGTGGTTGGTCGGAAAATGGCTATGTGAATACTTTGACGATATACTCCTCTAACATTATCTAATGTTTTGCTTTTGCTGTAAAGCCTTTTTGAAATCGGACAAAGTTGTTCGATTCAGGAGAGGTGTATCTATAAAACGATATAAAATAGTTCTATATTTGAAAAAAAACAAATGAAAAAAAAAAATTATATTGTTCGGTTATGAACATGGCGAAATTATTTTACGCTGGATGTTGATCCCGCATGCGGGACGGGCGCTTCAAGAGGTTGCATGAGCTTTAAGGAATTCTGTCCTCTGCATGTTGCACGAGTGGATTACTCAATACGATGGCGCCAACTAAACTGAATTTTTGGGATATAAAGAAGGATTTTATCTAACAAAACGACACTACATGTTTTAGCTGGGACCCTTTGGATTGCAAGTCAGAGGAATATTTTCAAAAAGTAAGTGAGTATTTAATCGTTATTTATGAAACCTGTGCTGTTTGAAAAATATGTTGATGTGAGGTGCCGTCCTCAAACAATCTCATGGCATGCTTTCGCTGTGAAGCTTATTGTAAATTGGACAATGCAGTTAGATTAACACGGATTTAAGCTTTTACTGAATAAACGAAACATAACATGAAAAACGAATAACGCACAGACATAAAACAGAAACAATGACCCCTGGGGTAGGAACCAAAGGGAGAAACAGATGTAGGTAATCAAGGAGGTGATGGAGTCCAGGTGAGTGTCATTATGAGCGTAACGATGGTGACAGGTGTGCGCCATAACAAGCAGCCTGGTGACCTAGAGGCCGGAAGAGGGAGCACATGTGACATTACCCCCTCCCCGACGTGCGGGTCCAGCCGCAGGACGCCGACCAAAATGACGATCCTAGGGATCAGCAGCGGACCGGTCACCTCTGCTAAGGTGCGGAAACCTGTCGATCCGGCTGAGGCGCAGGAGCGTGGTGACCTAGAGTGCCGGGGATAGACCATACGTGACATTACCCCTTCCCCGGCGCGTCCAGCTCCAGCCGCAGGAGGACAATCCCGGGGATCTGGAGTGGACCGTTCGCCTCCGCTGAGGCACAGTTGAAGTCGGCGTGACACACAGTTGAAGTCGGAAGTTTACATGCACCTTACACATACATTTAAAATCAGTTTTTCACAATTCCTCAAATTTAATCCTCGTAAAAATTATAGTCATAGGTCAGTTAGGATCCCGAATCTCCATTCGCAGAATTAGAGCAATGGCGGATGCTGTGGCTTTGCGGAGTGGAAACAACTTCACCCAATGTGTGTAGTAGTCCACTACCACCAACAAAAATTCATTCCGCGTCCCCAGGCTGGGAGGAAAAGGTCCCATGAGGTCAATTCCCAGCATTTCATTGGGATGGTTCACAACGGTCTGCGGCAGTTTTCGGCATGTCTACCAATGTATGGTTTGTATTTCTGACAAACGTCTTGGTATCAACCTACATGCCTGGCCAGTAAGCCACCTCCTGTAATCTTCGGTAGGTCTTGAAAACTCCAAGATGGCAACACATGGGTTGGCATGATAAGCTTGGATCATCTGGTCACTCAATGTAGAGGGAAGGAAGATGTGGTAATGAGTTCTGTGTGTTCCATCCCTTGGAGTTTTTCTATACACTTTATTCAGAAAGACTCTTATGGATCGCCATGATGGCGGCATCATTCTGCTATGCTCTCCACACACTGTCATCATCCAGAGGGAAGGAATCATCCAGGCACTTAGCAGTAGTGTAAGTGGTACACAATAGAGGACAAACAATGTCAGTCTCTGTGATCCGAGAAAGAGCATCTGGTACAACATTCAGTTTTCCTTTGCGACACTCAATGATGAAGTCAAACCTCTGCAGTCTGATAGACCATTGAATAAGACGGCTGTTGGTCTTGCCATTGTCTGTGTGAATGGTGAGGACCTTAGCATCCAAGTAGTAGCTCCATTTCTCCAAAGCCCAGACCACTGTGAGGCACTCTCTTTCAGTCATTGAATAATTCCTCTCGGCTGAATTAAGGATGCGACTTACTTTGGCAAGAACTTCTTATGTTCCAGGACCTGTTTTCTGAGACAAGACTCCTCCAAGTTCTGTTTGACTTGCATCTGTGTACACGATGAAATTAGCATTCTGGTTAGGATGTCCAAGCACTGGAGGAGTGATGAGACTGTTTTTGAATGCTTCAAATGCGCTTTGGCATGCAGGGTTCCATTAGCATTTCACCCCCTTCTTAATGGCAGAGCCAGTGGCAGAGGTAAACCCTGAGGGAGGTGCAGATGATTTGTCCAGAATGGAAAAGCACTGCATTACCTCCTGGTGCAGCTCCTCCAGTTGAAGGTCTGTGGCCTTTGTGCTTTTTCCTTCTCATTAGAGGTCTCTTTTTGCGTCTGTTCAATCAAAAATCATAGTTACCCTGTGAGAGAGTTCTTCATGTCCTCCATTATGTCTTTCAGATAAGAACACACTCCCTTCACAACAGAGGCTGACTCCTCTGCTCTCTGTTTTTGTTCCTCCTCAAGATAGGTTATGACTAAATAATGGTTAGTTTCCATTAGTGTTTTGAAACTTGCATTTTTCCTTGAATATCCTGCTTCAGAGAATCTTGTCAATATTTCTGTCTCTGAACAGTTTGTTGCTGGTTTTCTTCCATTTGAGGTGAGCCAACCTCAGCTGCACATCTTTCTGATGAGCCTCTACACTTTCACCGTGTTTCCGAATGGCATTCTCCTGCATTGTCAAACTATGCTTGGTGTGTCCATTTTTGTTCCATTTGTCTAGTGAGCACAGAGACTCCTCTCCCAATCTGTCTGGGCAGGGTAACAGGAAGAGGTTGAGGGGAGGGTAATGGTGGAGAAGTTATAGGCCAACCAGAAGCCTGGGGATAAGGGCCAGTGCTCTCCAACTCCATTACACCATCGAGTCCTTCCACAATGAAAGAATCCCGGTCATGATTAACATTAGGTGTATCCACATTGACAGCATGGGGTTTCAACAAAAGACATGATTCATCTTTGTGTGGGTGGTGTCATGGGTGCTTCTCTTCAAGTCCCTGTTCGGGCGCCAATTCTGTAGCAGTATAGTTAGAGAGGGATAAAGAGAGGGATAAAGATAAAGACAGTCATAGACAGACGCGTGCTACATGGCAGACCAATACAAACTCATCTCTCGGGATGTCCAGCCCATCCATTATCTCAGCCAATCATGGCTAGCGGGAAGGGTCCTGTATTCTTCCTGTGGCCAAACAAACTAGGCTCGTAATTATTACTTTGTATTTGTATTTACAGATGGCATACACGTTTATTTTTAAGGCACATGAAAGGTCACATGTTCCAGAAGGCATTCCTACCAAAAAACACAATTTTGTTTTTTACCTTCAAATGCCTCTCATGTAAAGTAGTGATGCGTGACATATGCCCAGGTTCTTGAAATTAGTCATCTATGTTATGGTCTTTTATCTCAGCATGTCAGCATGTCTTATCTCTTCTCCCTGTTTTTGTTTGCTTGGGAATGTTGATACTGGCGAATGTTATCAGAAGAAACTGTCTAACCTAGCATTTATATCGGCCAAGAAATGCATTGCCATTAATTGGAAAGTTGGTTATCCTCCCACAATGAATGGAAGAAATGTCAAGTTATGTAGCACTAGATTTTAATTATTAAAAGATTAATGGTATACAGTGCAACTTCCATGAGGTCTGCATGCCTTAAATGGAATACTGTATGACAAAAGAGGTCTGTGTTGAAAACATGCCCACGTCAGACGAGATACCTATTTAGGCAATCCCTAGCTGCTGGGCTGCTCAGTCCTGGCCCTGGAGGTCTGCCATACTGTTGGTTGTCACTCTGGCCTTGGCCTAACACACCTGAAACCAATAATGATAAGATCTAAGATCCTAAACCTGAGTGGGGTGTGTTGGGGCGCTACAGGGCCGTTGACCCCTAGGGGCAGGATGGGGTGACCCAGCTATATTGCATGCAAGTAAAAAGAGCTATACATGTCACACCCTGACCTTAGAGAGCTTTTCAATTCTCTATTTTGGTTAGGTCAGGGTGTGACTAGGTGTGGGTACTCTAGTTTTTGTATTTCTATGTTGGCCTGGTATGGTTCCCAATCAGAGGCAGCTGTCTATCATTGTCTCTGTGTCACAGTATCCATCGTGGATTTGAAAGGAGGACCAAGGCGCAGCGGAAGTGTGGACACTCATGTTTCTTTAATGAACAATGAACAGTACTCATGATACGACAGGGTAGCAGGCTAAACCAAAAAAAGCAGTGCTCACCACAATTCCCCACAAACACACAGTGACAAACATACTCCTACATATATGACTCCCAATCAGGAACAACGATCCCCAGCTGTTCCTGATCAGGATTCACAAGACACAGAGAACATTCAAACACACACGCACACACAAGACTGCCACGTCCTGACCCCCAAACTACTACAACAGCTCCATCTGCTGGTCAGGATGTGACAGTACCCCTCCCTCAAGGTGCAGACCCCGGAATGCACCTAACCACAAAACAAAACACCAACAAACAAAATCCCCAACAAAACCCATAAACACTAACCCTTAAACAATAAGGAAAGGAGGGAAGGGAGGGTGGCTGCCGTCACCGACGGCACTGTGCTACACCCTCCCTCCCCAACCCACCTATCCTGGAGGTGGCTCAGGTGCAGGCAGCTCGGGGCAGTCTGGGCAGTCTGGCAGCTCGGGAAAGTCTGGGCAGTCTGGCAGCTCTGGCCACTCCGGCAGTTCGGGGCAGTCTGGCCACTCCGGCAGTTCGGGGCAGTCTGGCCACTCCGGCAGTTCGGGGCAGTCTGGCCACTCCGGCAGTTCGGGGCAGTCTGGCCACTCCGGCAGTTCGGGGCAGTCTGGCCACTCCGGCAGTTCGGGGCAGTCTGGCCACTCCGGCAGTTCGGGGCAGTCTGGCCACTCCGGCAGTTCGGGGCAGTCTGGCCACTCCGGCAGTTCGGGGCAGTCTGGCCACTCCGGCAGTTCGGGGCAGTCTGGCCACTCCGGCAGTTCGGGGCAGTCTGGCCACTCCGGCAGTTCGGGGCAGTCTGGCCACTCCGGCAGTTCGGGGCAGTCTGGCCACTCTGGCGACTGTTGACTGGCGGGCAGCTCTGACGACTGTTGACTGGCGGGCAGCTCTGACGACTGTTGACTGGCGGGCAGCTCTGACGACTGTTGACTGGCGGGCAGCTCTGACGACTGTTGACTGGCGGGCAGCTCTGACGACTGTTGACTGGCGGGCAGCTCTGGTGATGGTTGACTGGCGGGCAGCTCTGACGACTGTTGACTGGCGGGCAGCTCTGACGACTGTTGACTGGCGGGCAGCTCTGGTGACGGTTGACTGGCGGGCAGCTCTGGTGACGGTTGACTGGCGGGCAGCACTGACGACTGTTGACTGGCGGGCAGCTCTGACGACTGTTGACTGGCGGGCAGCTCTGACGACTGTTGACTGGCGGGCAGCTCTGGCGACTGTTGACTGGCGAGGCTGGGTTCACGCACTTGAAGCCTGGTGCGTGGTGCTGGTACTGGGCGTACCAGATTGTAAACACGCACCTCCATGCTAGTGCGGGGAGCTGGCCTGGGGCTCCATTCTTGCCCCGCAAAACTCTCCTTGTGCCCCCCCCAAAAAAATTATTGGGGGTGCCTCTCGGTCTCCCTTACCCGTCGTGTCTCCCAGTCCTCGCCAGCCTTCTTCCGCTGCTTGGTCCTGGTTTGGTGGTGGGGAATTCTGTCACAGTATCCATCGTGGATTTGAAAGGAGGACCAAGGCGCAGTGGAAGTGTGGACACTCATGTTTCTTTAATTAACAAAACAAGTAAAGTATCCACTGGAAAAAACAATAAACCAAACAATGAACAGTACTCACGATACGACAGGGTAGCAGGCTAAACCAAAAAAAGCAGTGCTCACCACAATTCCCCACAAACACACAGTGACAAACATACTCCTACATATATGACTCCCAATCAGGAACAACGATCCCCAGCTGTTCCTGATCAGGAGTCACAAGACACAGAGAACATTCAAACACACACACACAAGACTGCCACGTCCTGACCCCCAAACTACTACAACAGCTCCATCTGCTGGTCAGGACGTGACACTCTGATTGAGGATCATATTTAGGCAGCCTTTTTCCACCTGTTGTGTGTGGGATCTTGATTTTGTATTGTTGCTTTTTTAGACCTACAAAGCTGTATGTTTTGTTTGTTACTCTTTCTTGTTTTGTGCCGGTTATCATAAATAAAAATCATTAACTTACCCCACGCTGCATCTTGGTCCGACCATCCTTCCAACAACGATCGTTACAATACAGTTATATTAGGCCTATGATATTAATTATATGGACGGTATACTGTTTCTGTGTATTAATGTGTAGGTGTATGTGTGTTTTTGTTAAACTTTTGTTTTACAAATCTTTCCCTTGAGACATAAAAAAAGATGGGAAGGAAGTTGTGTTGGAAGAGGGGTTGAGTTATTGACTAGACTGGTGGGGGTTGGGCATACAGGTGGCTCGGGCTGAAATTTAACAGAGGATGTCTTAATTAAGACATTCAAAAGTTAAGTCTTTGTTCTTTCTTTGTAAGAGTTGTTCATTTGTTAGGCTATTGGTTACATTTGCTCTAAATACTCATGCAATGGGTGGTGAATGACCAGGCACGTGTTAAAAAGGGCCCAGAAGTGTTTTTTGGGTGAACTTCCCCTTTAAATAAAGTGAGTAAAGAATGACAACAGAGCCTAGAGACATTTCTATGATTCTGATGTGTCCTCTATTGAACCTGAAGATAACTGTTAAGTTGGAGCATGAGATGATGTGAGTTGAAACACCGTCACTCAGGCCTTATGTTTTCCAACTGCTCCTCCAATCTGATGTCACTTCATGTGGTCGTTGACAAGGGCTTGGTTCCAATTACATGATCTACTTATTTCTCCTTCCTCCCAAAGTGTGCACTTGTTCACTTCCCTTCACTGGTAGGAAATTAATATGGTGGTAAGGCCTCTAGTCCATGCCTCCACTTATTCAATGCTTGTGTGAAGTATTGAACACTTCAGGAGAATGGAGATATTATTGGGACGCAAACATTCACTGTCTAAATTTAACCATGATAGTCTTTGTACCAGATACATCAATACTACTCAACCAAGTGATAAATTCCAGGTTCATCCATGTTCAAGGTTCTCCTAATAACATTTTAGACTTTTGATGTAGACCTCCATGTACCAATCCCAGATTGCTCCTTTAATACTGACATTGGTCCCTGTGTCTTTTTCCACAACATGTTGCATTTATATTTTTTGTTCAGTATATAACAGCAGACATCGTACAGAGAAGAGTACAGTATACTAACAAACCCCCCAAAACCGCAACTGAAACGGTAGCTAAGTATAACCACCTGTGCTATCCAAATAGACAAATGTCACTGATGATACTGCTAAGCAGCAGCTGAACATCTATAGTATGAACAGTGAAAGTGACATGACAATCTAAAACTTAGACCTAGAATACAGTCTACCTGATCTGAATCTTATGTCTAATGGTACAGTATATGCCGGTAAACCATGAGAGAAGAATAGATGATGACCTGGTAACAAGAGAAATAGACCCGGTAGATTACTAGAATATGCCTGCATTTAAGAGTGTCTGAAATAAACTCTCCAACTGAACGTTTCCATTAGAGGCAATGAATGCATAATCGCCAACAAATGACTGACATGTGGGTGTTTAGCAAGCCCACAGCATGCTAGGTAATGCTAGCATCACCAGCCAATCCAATGCAGTTGGAAGCTATAGCGAGCCTTGATTGGTTATTGCACCGGGTTACAGTGTATGCTTCCTGACTAAAGTCCAAGGTGATAACTTGAAATCTGAGGGAAAAAAGTTAGGCATATTGTAACGGTCGTCGTATATACTGGACCAAGGCGCAGTGGGTTGAGTGCTCATTTTAACTTTTATTGAACACGTACAAAAAGAAAACGAACGCACGCACGCACGCACGCACGCACGCACGCACGCACGCACGCACGCACGCACGCACGCACGCACGCACGGTATTGCAGGCTAACACAGCAGTGCAAAAACAACTTCCCACAAAACCCATTACAAAAACACCCCTCTATATAGGACCTTCAGAGGCAACGAGGAACAGCTGCCTCCAATTGAAGGTCCATCCAATAACCCTAAACATAGAACTAAAAAGACTAGACCAGAACATAGAAATATACTAACATAGAACATAACCAAAAACCCCTGAACACTCTAAACAAACACCCCTACCTAAACACATAGCCCAACAAACCCCGAAACACTCTTAACAAATACCCCCTGCCACGTCCTGACCAAACTACAATAACAAATAACCCCTTATACTGGTCAGGACGTGACACATATGGTTTGAGTTAGTAGTAGTTATCAAATGTAAAAGGAGGCTGTACTTCTGTGAACATATGCTTAATGATGGAAAGACCCAGTAATGTTCAGCCGGCGATAGACTGATGCCATCCGAGAGGCACAAAATATCACGCTGCTTGACTGGTGAAAAGCACATGTAGCGTCCCATATCATTTGCGCCATCACGATGGTGGTAGATATGAGTCACACTCAGCTAAAATGACTGTAGCAGAGTGAGCTGCATCAGGGTATAAGATGCCTTGCATACACACTATGTACAAGCATGCATGATATCGTGCATCAACATGCTTACTGCTATCCTAAAATGTAGAACACTCCTAAATATTGCCTAACCTGATGTTTCATGATTACTACAGCACTAATGAAAGATGACAGAACTAATTAATAGATAACTCTAAGAATGCATGTTTTATCCTGTAAAGGGCAATCTGGGATAAACCAAGAATGATTATCCCACCACTATTAGATAACTAGCTGGGGATAACCTGGAGAAATTACCACTAAATGTAAAAGACAGCTATGGATGACAGTAAAACCCAATAATGCATTAGTAAATAAGATAAGATAGTACTATAAATCCCTCAAAGGGTAAATTTGATTGCACTAGCCAATAAAAACACAGAAAAACACACAACACACAGACACTAAAGCAGCACATCATGATGAATGTAAACTAAGTGTTCATGTAAAAAGCCTCATAGCATGTAGGTAAAGAATCTGCAAAAAGATGCTGTTTTGCACTTGAGCAGGGCCGGCTCTACGGGGTGTCCATGCCGGGTATGGACACCCCTGATAGAATTTGCCCCCCCTCCAGTTTTCATTCCCAATAAACATAACAAATAGTATATTCATTAGCATACAGAGAGGGGAATGTTGTTCACTTTTGCAGCTTCATAAGATTTGGTAGTGGTGCATTGAATAATTATAGCTAGTAGGCTAAGCTTTAATCAGCATGGATATACGAAAATGGCTGGTCACTGCCAAGAGATTTTTTTCTCCTGTGAAGCACATTGCATTGCATCCATGTTTAAAATGTGCTATGCAAATAAAGCTTGATTGGATCTGATTTTCCATCTTGTGAATCGGGACCATTGATTTTGGCTAGATTATCTGCTATCACTGATGTTATGTTACTATTAATTTACAGCATTTTTATATACCATTTAAGGTTTATAGTTCATCACGGTAATGACATACTGATCTGAGCAAAGAACAATACACCTACAGTATGGCCATTTCATATATCTTTGACATAAACAAGGCTAATATAGTAACACACTACTGTGATTTGTGAACTAGCATCAATGGTTGAATTGGAGATTGTCAGAGAATGATTACACAATAATCAATAATTTAAAGATGTCAGAAAAATATATCAAGACACTCATGTTAGAAATTAGATTAGGTCAACCACTTTACTGGAAAGTTATCTGTCACTGATCAAACAACATAAATGTCACAACGAGCCTACCCATAAGCAAGTCTTGATGTGTAACAAAAACATCCTGTTGCATGTAGCTAACAAACTGTCAATGCTGTAGCCGTCAAAGCACAATGAGACTATATCCCAGCCTTTTTTTTTACATTGATAAGAGAGTATTCTCTTATCTTATTCAACACAGTAAAATAATAAGGTTCACCCGTTCAAGACACCAAGTTAATTATCAGTGGCAAGCCTGTGTGTGTTTAGGAAGTAACAGTTACCTACCACATTTTAACAAGAAGTACATTTCTTGTTAATTCAATGTTGTAATACTGTGGACTAGCTTATTGTGAATTTATTATTGGTTATTTTGGGTATTGTTGATTTGGGTATTTCTTTGGATTTAAATAAAATGTAACAGTTGACCATATTGTTAAAGGGCCTTCTTTTGGAAGTGTATAGAAAACAAAAGGCTGTTAATAAGACATTTGGGTAACACTTTACATTACAGCACAGAATAAATGGGTAATAACATGATAATAATGTGGAAACTAACTTAAAATACCTCTACTGTATTTACTAGGCTACTAGGCTACTTCTTTTGATAATCATATACATTTCCTTGTAAAAACTAATTATAGTGTACTAGGGGGTAAGTAGCCCCTGCTAAGAACAATGTCTAAGCAACGTTGGGAAAAAACATTGTATATGAATGTTATGCTTAGGCAAATAAACTGTAAAGGGAAATAAATGGCTACAGTTTAATTTAATGAATGTTGTTTTTAGAAAACTGCATTTTTTTAGGTACTGGGGTAACTATCCCTCTTTTTCACTCACCTGCACATACATTTTATTTGTTCTTTCTTTGTTGTTCCTTTCCATACAATCCATTATGTACAATTGCACTGAATATGATTTGAAAAATGCAAGATTTTAAATCCCAGCAGTTTTTTAAATGACATATAAATGACATATAAATAATAACTTTATATAACATTGGAAAATAACATTTAATAACAACAGTTTAACTAATTAAGTCAGTATAACATTGATGTGGTAACTCTCTTATGCTCTGCTATTGCACGATTGTAATTTCTATCTTTAGGTCAAAAATAAAGCTATCCCCAGTGAATTTGGAGCACAACTCATGAGCCCACCTCCTGCACTGCTCACACCTAATCCAGTCCCCAACTGTGACTGGATTATGCACTGGATTATGCACTGGATTATGCACTATTGTAAAGTGGTTGTTCCACTGGATATCATAAGGTGAATGCACCAATTTGTAAGTCGCTCTGGATAAGAGCGTCTGCTAAATGACTTAAATGTAAATGTGACTGAAAACAGGGGAAGAGATGCCATTTGAAAAGCTCTCTCTTAAAAACGTAGATAGCTATCTAGCTATATGACATAAAATGATTTGTAAAATAGCTAAAAGGCTATAAAGTTGCATTAACTGTAAAGCTATCAGTCACTAGTGGAAACATTTACAACTGAAATTAAGTTACGTTATCTTTTTTTAAATGTATTTTACCTCAGACGATCTGGTAGTAATGGTGCTAGCTAGAACTCCTAGCAGCTTATGCTAACTAGCTAGAAAGTTAGAATAAATGACTAGTGCTAACTGGGCTAGTCATTGTCTAAATGACAGGTAGATACACATTTAAAACCATAAAAGGGATCCTAGCCTGGGGGGGCGAGTTGCCCCCAACACACTCATCCAATATACTACTACTTTACTCAAAAATGATCTAAAATGTTCTCTCTAAACAAGTGAATTATTTATCTTTAGGCTTTCCTACTTGTACATACTTTTTCAAAAAGTATATATCTAACTAAATTTAAATATATTTACAACTTTTTCAAAACTTACACAGAGGAAATAAAGTGTTGGAAAAATAATTTTGTTGTTAAGGTAAAAAGTTCACATAAACAGAATTATGAAGAGGTTGTTTTGTCATAGGCCTACAACTCTAAAAACGCAAGAACCATAGGCTAGCATTATGGAATCGTCTTTTCTGCCCATCACTGTCATATTCTCAAATTTGATGGCAAGACCCGAAAACACAGATAAATGAAACATCCAGCAAATTTGACTAACCAAAAACTCATCACACGCTTGAGCTGGGCTTAAGCAACTATATCTTGTTTCGGTTATGCAGCTGTATCTTGTTTCCATTAACTAACATTTCAGCTTTCATTAATAAACCAAAGAAACATATCAACCACATTTTCCCACCACTATTGAGTCTATAGGCTCTACACCTGCGTCAGAGCATGCACATTTAAGCAAACAGGTTGAAAACAGAGAATAAGGGATCTTATGATCTTATTGTTCCGTTTCTGATGTGATTCAATAATTTAAAATGTTCTAAAATAAGAATAGATGTTCTTATAAGAAATACAATGTTTTGGGGGTTTTAAGAATCATAAATTTTTTATTATGGTGACAGTTTCCTCATTCAAAATAGCACGGAACTGTACAAAATGTAGGCTATACAATACATTGCAGAACCATGTTTGTTTTAACTTTTATTTCATGAAGGCAGCAATAATTAAACCCATCCCCATCTGAAATTATATGGTTATTTTGAGAAACTTTGCTCACTACAAGGCTGTGTTACACAAGGAAAATGTCACTTTTCATACAAGCTTTATGTATCAATGTAAAAAAATAAACAACAACAGCATTGTATCAATGTAAAAAATTACAAATTACTGATTTCACTCATAGATCAATTTTCTGGCTCAATAAGCACTTATCATTTAGTTTTTTAAAGCAAAAAAAAAGCTAGATTTTCTATTATTCATGGTAAATGAATGAGAACATTTAATGACGATATGAAATACTGTCAGAAAACTAACTCTAATTACTTGAGAAAAAATACACTTCATTACACACTTGACAAGTTACTAAAAATGATTTTGTATAATGACACATATTTAGAAATCAAGGGCCTATATATTTAATAATGACATATTTAAAGAAATACATATGATAATTAGGTAAATATTTTTGTAAAAATCAAATACAGATTTTGTAAAAAAGTAATCTGACGCTATGACATATAGCAAGGCAACTTTAATAAAACTATTTCAATCATATTTCTACCATCAAGATTTGCTCTCCTTAACTGAACCGTATTCAAGTGTCTGTAGTGGGTGGCTCCCACAATCATCAAAAGTAAATATTATGTGATATTCATTTTAAGGAGGGAAACACAATATATAGGGATATCCTTTCAATGAATTTGTCTACAGGTTTTGGGTCTACAACCCATGTTCCTGTAGTGCAGCAGGAAAGAGAGCCCATAGCAGTACACCATGCTCTTCACTATCATCACTGTGTAAACCAGAGAGGCCAAGTTCAGACCGCATATGGACTTGAATGAATCTGGGGAAAAGAAAAGAGTAAGGCCAGGAAATTAGCCAGTGATTTTATTATAATATAGTTCAGTTTTCTGTTGTTTTTTTGTTTACTGTTATCTTGTTTCTTTTTTTCTCTTCTCTTTTTCATGAGTTTGCTGGGTCCTATTTGTATTTGTTGTATTTTGTTGTTTCTGTATAAAAAATGTCAATAAAATATTGATCATACATTTTTTTAAGGACAAGGTTCAATCCGATCATGGGATATAAGCAATGTGGTTTTTAAAGCCATTTCTGAACAAGCCGAACATATGCAACGTTTACCATGGATGGGACCTCTGCGAACACCAGAACATTGTCTTTAAAAGCCGCTATGCCTATTATCTCAATTACCTCAACAAACCGGTGCCCCCGCACATTGACTCTGTCCCGGTACCCCCTGTATATAGCCTTGCTATTGTGATTTTACTGTTGCTCTTTAATTATTTGTTACTTTTATTTCTTATCTTTTTAGGTTTTGTTTCTTAAAACTGCATTGTTGGTTAAGGGCTTGTAAGTAAGAATTTCACTGTAAAGTCTACACCTATTGTATTCGGCGCATGTGACAAATACAATTTGATTTGATTTGAACCCGCCAAAGGCTTGAATCGATCTGATTGCACTTTGTCGGCTATTTACAATTAAGCCGACATATGCAGCGTTTATCGTGAATGCGGTCTCACAAAACCTTGATCTTTCAACGTTTTTAGATTCATTAGACAGTGCCATCTCTCCGCAGGTCACGAGATTTAAAATGTTTCTCTTTACAAAACATTCTTCCCTTACCTTTAGATGTGGCCATGCAAAGCATCATTCTTGCTCCACACCTCAAATTTACCATAAATATCACATTAAATCACTTTTATCACACTTTTCAACAACTTCTCATCTAACCATATTACACTCCTGAATAATACAACTTCACCATATCTAAATCAGTTCATCAACTTTTAATTATTTGAATAGACCCCAAAACTGCATGAAATACACTTAAATATTTACCGTTGGTAACCTGCAGAGTGGTTGGTGCAGCCATGGTGGTTGGAGAAGCTTCAGTTGGTTCATTTGAGAATGAGATGGAAAAAGATCATATTAAAGAAAAAAAGCAGAGCATTATCTACTGTCAGATAATGAAAAAGTTCCCAGCCATGCCATATCTCTGTTGCTACAGTTATGACAAGTTATGCCGTTTTCTCTGGAGATTGCATTGGGGATAAAAGTTAACCTTCATTTGCATTGGCTATTTGTTTACTTGCGTTGTTTACTTGAGTCAAATTGTTATGTACTTTCTTTTTTACTTTGAAACGGTGATATGCCAGTTTTAGACAGATGCACACATGATTCCATAAAAAAATGCTAAATAAATATATATTACAATATTTAGTTTTTTTTATTTAACCCCAACCATGCATGAAGTAAATACAAAAAATCTTACCATAGGTAACCTGCAAAGTGGTTGGTGCAGCCATGGTGGTTGGAGAAGATTCAGTTGGTTCCTCTGAGAACGAGATGTAAAAAGGTCATATTAAATAATACTTTTTTTCAGAGCATTATGTAGGCTACAGTCAGAGATAGACTAAGAGTTACGCAAAAAAACAAGATTTGTTTAAACTTGCGAAACTAACGAGACAACATTCCTGTGCAATTACCAAGTGTCAGTCCAATTTTTATGTTGGCTAGGCGTACTTTCTTTTTTACTTTGAAAAGGTAATATTCCATTTTCGGATTACATGACTGCCTACTCATATAAACATATACATTAATACATATTACATGAATAATACATACTAATGTAAAACAATTTCAATGATTGTCTTTACCTTTTGGTATGTCAACATCTTGAGGGCCCCCTTCATGTTCCACAGAACAGCTGTATTTGTTGCTGTATGTCTTGCCTTTATCAATGATGATCATACTGGTCGTCCGTCCTTCCTCCCTCTGCTCCAGCTCTTCCCTCTCTGCTTTGGGTACCTCTACTGTTCGGCCATTTTCATCCACCATCTTCCATGAAATCTTGACCAAGTCTGGAAACATGTCTCTAGCCAGACATAGCAGGGTGGTTTTCCTATTTGGCTCAGGTTTGGACGCTGGGTAGACCGTCACTTTGGGTTTTTGTACACTATTGTTGTCTGATTTTCAAGAGAAACAATAACATTTACAGTCTTCTTTAAAGGGACATCACACACAAGTTGTCAGACTACAGAGGTAGTCTGTTGAATCATGATGTCCCACAGCATTTGTTTTATATCCAGCTTTACTGTCTATATTCAAGTAAACAATTAATTACATACATAAATAAATGAACTAGATTTTTTTCATAAGAAATATCCTTTCTGGAATATCTTATTTCTATATAATGTAAATTAAACTTCCAATATCATTTAATTCACAAGATTACTAGTTCAGTAAACAGTTCAACATTTTTACCCTATATCAAATGACTTAACATTTCTATCACAAATTTAACTGAGGATGTATATCTCTAAGAGTAAGGACATGCAATATACTGTAAATTGTTCATATGGCATCATTGAAAATCAGAATGATTAATTCTACAGGCGAATAACAGGCTTTCAAATAAGGCTTTCTTATTTTCGAACATGAGTTGATCATGAATAATGCATATTTGTGGAGCAATGCTGCAGGATGTTTTCTCAATTATTTTGGAAACAGATTAGACATATAGATTAATTATTAATTACTAATGACTACTGCTTTGTTTATCTGCTGAAAATCAGAGGAATGAATCTCTTACCTGTCACATAAAGTTTCGTACCAGATCCAAATACAAGTACATACACAGTGAAAATTCCCTTGTCAAAAAGTAGCCTGCACTGTGTTTGGCATGGCGTGTGTTAAGTGTACAAAGGTTCAAGGGCCTCATGCACCCCAAATATCTGAGGGGGCACAAAGTAGGTGAGTACAGCTTTTTTCTGCAATCTAAAACCATAATCATTATGTTCAATTCTATGTTAATAATATGTCAATTGTTTTGCAAATCTAAGCATACCTCTTGAGCTTTGTTTAATTATTTATTTATTGATATAATCTGAGGGGGGCACGTGCCCCTGTACCTTCTATGGGCATGACGCCTCTGCAAAGGTTGACCACTTAACAGAATGTCACATGTTCTTCTCCATTAATAATTTCCAAGGTTATCAACATAAAAATCATCCCTTAATTCATTTTACAAAAGCACACACAAATGTATGCACACCTTAGAACACGCGCGCACACACACACACACACACACACACACACACACACACACACACACACACACACACACACACACACACACACACCAACTCCTGGTCATACTCACGTCATCTGAGCACGACGTATGTTGCTGAATGAGAAACCTCGGTTTATTGTTTTTGTAAAGTTGTGACAGTGTTTCCTTGTATTTGATTTGATATACTTTTGGATTTTGGATCCCGTGGCTCAGTTGGGCGCAGTTGCTGTGAATGCTAGTATCTGTCCCGGGATCCTGCCAGATTCCATGTAAAAGGGTGAGACACGGAAACCCAGCTAGCCTAGCTAGCTCGGCAGTCTGAAATGGAGGTTGATATTGAATGTTATCAACGCTGCAGGAACTGTGTTTATTTTGCTTTATTCGGGGAGAATGTGGACCGCCCGGACATTCAATGTAGCAACTGTTTGCTTGCAGAGGACTATAGGGGCAAAGTGGCAACTCTTAGCAAACAAGTAACGAACCTACACAAGCTACTGGGGAATCCAATCCCACCTACTTTTTCTTTTTCTTCTACCCAAGTAGCTGGACGTCGCTCTGGTCTGGTGGAAATTCCGCCACCGTATCGGCTCTCCACAGCCGACTGGCCAGTACTCTCCAGGTTTCCCTCCCCGAAGGGGTCTCCTCCCTCCCTAGAGAACAGAGCTAGTAAGATGCTCCTGGATGACTTGGGGGATGTTACTGTTCTTGACCCAACCATCCAGCTATGGAGATATGTCACTCGCTGTGGAAATCAAAGAAAGAGTCCTCTGGCAACAGAGGCCTCCTTGGAAATGTTAAGCCCGGACCGGACACAGACCAGAAACGACTTTGCCACCCTGGATCCAGAGGTTCCGATGCATTCTTCCCTAGGGGCTTCCGGTTCGAGATCGGTTCCGGAGGTACCGGCGCCTTCGTCCTCTGTTCTCTCGCCCTCTTTGGTGGCTTCTTCCTCGGACTCAGATCCTCAGAGCAACCACACTCATAAGACCGTAAGGCTGCCTGAGAGACCGGCCCATTCATCATCCACGATGGACACTACAGCCTGCTCGGGTCGATCGGCCCCACTGCGCTTCGGTCGTTGAGGGGTTTGCGAAACCACTCGAGCCGAAAGAATGGCTGAACCATCATCGGCAGCTCTGTTGTAAGAAACATCTTGGTTCCTGGGGCAAAAATCCTGTGCTACCCAAGAGTATGAATACAGGACATTAAAAGGCTGCTTCCAACAGCTCCATGACAGATGCCAAGAGTTGACTATGTCGTAATTCATGTGGGGTCAAACGACATCAGGAGGGCTAGATCGGAACTTCTGAAAATTGATTTTAAAGAACTGATTCTAGCACTGAAGGATTCCAAAAAGCGGCCAATCATTTCAGGTCCTGTACCATTGTTGGGCCGCGATGTGAAAGATTCAGCAGGCTACTGGCATTACACACCTGGCTAAAAGATTACTGTAGCTCTGTTGGAATCACTTTTATAGATAACTTTGACACCTTCTAGAAACAGAAGATATTTTATAGGAATGATGGAGTCCATCCAAATCATCTTGGCTCCTGGACTCTGTCCATGCATTTGAAGGCTGCGTTGAGACAATGACTTATCAATGAGCTCAGGTAATCCATACCATTGTGATGCTGAGTTGCCATAATGCTGCATCAAATGTACATTATCCCATGTGCGTTGGCAGACACAATGTAAGTAACTTAATTGATGTCCCCCTAACTGCCCTGAATACCTCTGTTGATCCTACAGCTATTGTATGCAGTAAACACGTACTTATTAACCAGTTGCACTGAGGCGGTGTGCCCTAGTAGGAAGTCCACTGTGTGCAGCTCACAATCATCTTCAATATAAATACCATGAGCAAGTCTACTTCTGATAAGCTTCCCAGTAAAGGATTAAAAACAATCAAGCATCCCAGAAAAGTGTTAAAAATAGCCCATACTAACATATGTAGCCTAAGAAAAAAGTTTCATGAAGTCAATAACTTGCTTGTAACAGATGACATTCATATTCTGACTATCTCTGACACTCACTTAGATAATACTGTTGTGACGTGACTTGCATTAATGTGATGACTGTTATTTATCGAATCAACTAACTATGTTGAATTGTTACTCAACTAAATTAATCATGTAAAAATTACCTTCCTAGGAATATGGGGCACCACGGAAGAAGTTGTTTAACGAGTTACCATCTCCTGAAATAAGCTCAAGCTATATAAGATATATTGATAACAGTCATTTATTAATCATTACCTTATATCAGTCTCATTCTGAACATCACAGACTTCTTGAATACATAAGAACCCCAGCCTTTCCTGATATTCAGTTCTACAGAAATGTATTGCATTATTTATTTACTAACTAACTAAATAATAACACAAAATACACACTTACATGAGACAAATGTCCCTAGTGGACTGACAAGATACATCATAGTGTGTATGATGGCCCCGGAGAGGATGGCTGCCGTTTTATTGGCTCTTAACAAACTGTGCAATTTTGTTTGTTTTTTCGCGCTTTTCATAACTTATTTTGTATATAGTTTTGCTGCTTCCGTCTCTTATGACCAAATAGAGCTTCTGGACATCAGAAAAGCAATTACTCACTTTTAATTGGACGAAGAATTTTTCTTTAATGAGTTGGACAAGAGGGATTTACTCCAGACACCCAAACAGGCCCTCAACCCCTTCATTTGCAGGAGAAAGAGACTGAGATTGCGTGGAAGGAGATCGGGGTGTCTTGTGAGGATCAGGCGACGAGTGGCTAATCTGAAGACCACACTATCTACCGGGAGAGTTTTCATGTCTATTTTTCTTAGCTGTCTACATACCACCACAGACCGATGCTGGCACTAAAACCACACTCAATGAGCTGTATACCACCATAAACAAACAGGGAAACACTCATCCAGAGGCGGCCCTCCAAGTGGCCAATGACTTTAATGCAGGGAAACTTAAATCAGTTTTACCTAATTTCTTTCCGCATGTTAAATATGCAACCAGAGGGAAAAACAACTCTAGACCACCTTTACTCCATACACAGAGACACGTAAAAGCTCTCCCTGGCCCTCCATTTGGCAAATCTGACCATTATTCTATCCTCCTGATTCCTGCTTACAAGCAAAAATTAAAGCAGTGAATCGGTCAATAGAAAAGTTGTCAGATGACGCAGATGCTAAACTACAGGAATGTTTTGCTCGGACAGATTGGAATATGTTCTGGGATTCTTCCAATGGCACTGAGGAGTACATCACATCAGTCACTGGCTTTATCAATAAGTGCATCGAGGATGTCGTCCCCACAGTGACTGTACGTACATACTCCAACCAGAAACCATGGATTACAGGCAACATTCGCACTGAGCTAAAGGGTAGAGCTGCCGCTTTCAAGGAGCAGGTCTCTAACCCGGAAGCTTATAAGAAATCCCGCTCTGCCCTCCAAAAAACCATTTAACAGGCAAAGCGTCAGTACAGGACTAAGATCTTATCGTAATACACCGGCTCTGACTCTCATTGGATATGGCAGGCCTTGCAAACTATTACAGACCACAAAGGGAAGCACAGCCGAGAGCTGCCCAGTGACATGAGTGTACCAGACGAGCTAAATAACTTATATGCTCGTGTGGAGGCAAGTAACACTGAAACATGCATGAGAGCATCAGCTCTTCTAGTCGACTGTATGATCATGCTCTCCAAAGCTGATGTGAGTAAGACCTTTAAACAGGTCAACATTCACAAGGCCGCAGGGCCAGACGGATTAACAGGACATGTACTCCGAGCATGCGCTGACTAATTGGAAAGTGTCTTCACTGACATTTTCAACCTCTCCCTGTCTGAGTCTGTAACACCAACAAGTTTCAAGCAGATCACCATAGTCCCTATGCCCAAGAACACTAAGGTAGCCTACCTAAATGCCTTCTGACCCGTAGCACTCATGTCTGTAGCAATGAAACGCTTTGAAAGGCTGGTCATGGCTCACAACAACAACATTATCCCAGAAACACTACACCAACTCCAATTTGCATATCGCTCCAACAGATCCACAGATGATGCAATCTCTATTGCACTCCAAACTGCCCTTTCACACCTAGACAAAAGGTGTTGTTCATTGTTTACAGCTCAGCGTTCAACACCATAGTGCCCTCAAAGCTCATCACTAAGCTAAGGAACCTGGAACTAAACACCTCCCTCTGCAACTGGATCCTGGACTTCCTGATGGGCCGCCCCCTGGTGGTAAGGGTAGGTAACAACACGTCTGCCACGCTGAACCTCAACACAGGGGCCCTCAGAGGTGCGTGCTCAGTCCCCTCCTGTACTCCCTATTCACGCATGACTGCATGGCCAGGCACGACTCCAACACCATCATTACGTTTGCTGATGTCACAACAGTGGTAGGCCTGATCACTGACAATGATGAGTCAGCCTATAGGAAGGAGGTCAGAGACCTGACCGTGTGGTGCAAGGACAACAACCTCTCCCTCAACATGATCAATGACAAAGGAGATGATTGTGGACTACAGGAAAAGGAGGACCAAGCACGCCCCAATTCTCATCGACGGGGCTGTGGTGGAGCAGGTTGAGAGCTTCAAGTTCCTTGGCATCCATGGGTCCTCAGATCCTCAAAAGGTTTTACAGCTGCACCAACGAGAGCATCCTGACGGGTTGCATCACTGCCTGGCATTGCAACTGCTCGGCCTTGAACCGCAAGACACTACAGAGGGTTGTGAGTACGGCCCAATACATCACCAGGGCCAACCTTTCTGCCATCCAGGCGGTGACAGAGGCGATGTCAGATCAAGGCCCTAAAAATTGTCAAAGACTCCAGCCAAGCTAGTCATAAACTGTTCCCTCTGCTACCGCACAGCAAGTGGTACCGTAGCGCCAAGTCTAGGTCCAAGAGGCTTTTAAACAGCCTTTTCTACCCCCAAGCCATAAGACTGCTGAACATCTAATCAAATGGCTATCCAGACTATTTGCATTCCCCCCCATGCTGCTGCTACTCTCTGTTATTATCTATGCATAGTCACTTAACGCTACCTACATGTACATATTACCTCAATTACCTCGACTAACCGTTGGCCCCACACATTGACTCTGTACCGGTACCCCTTGTATATTGCTTCGCTATTGTTATTTGTTATTTTACTGATGCTCTTTAAATATTTGTTACTTTTATTCCTTATTTTTGGAGGTATTGTTGGTTAAGGGCTTGTAGGTAAGCATGTCACAGTAAGGTCTACACCTGTTGTATTCGGCGCATGTGACCAATACAATTTTATTTTATTTGATATGACGGCTTATTACACATAAGCAGAGGGAGGGGTAGATAAAGTGAGGAGAGACAAAGAGAGTCGAACTTATTGTACATTTGCTCACGAACCACCGCCTGTTTGGGTAAGGAATGTAATGTATTTACGTGTTGATGTCTTTGTCCGTCGTCTCTCTGAAACCAATCGATCCTTCTATGGGAAGGGCTCGATGGTTGTAAGGCTCTGGTTGTCCACCAGAGGTCACAATGTCCTTCTTAGTTGTTCTGGCTTGGATGTTTCTTCAGATGCTTCTTCAGATGCACCAATGATTGTCTGTGATGGGATCTTCTCCATCCTTTCTCAGGTAGACAGTCAACGTTCTAGACCACTTAACATTTACAGCTTTAGACTGTCAATGTTTTGGTGTAGTGAGCTTATCTTCTTCCCCTCGTGTCAAGTTTCTGAGTTTCCAACCATTTGTAACGTTCAGCTCAAGATTCACGTCTGCTGGTCTGGTTGGTGAGGTTCCACATTTCAATCATTTCACACATGTAGCAAACGTGCCACACTTTCTGTTCTGAATATGTTAACAAAAATTGTTTAATCCTTCTTCATATTGTAATAACATCATATTAGATGGAAGCTTAACATACACAGTGTGAAAACTCTTCAAGTTACAGTATTTTCATTTTACAGTTTTTAATGACATCACTAGATAATAAACAATATGAAATTATTATTCTTTATGGTGGACCATTCCTAACATTCCTATTGTAGACATATTGTTCCAATATTCACTTTTTGGACCTTAAGAGTTTTTGGCCGGCAAAATGTCTCTGTAACAAAGATATTCCAGTCATGATACTACAGACGAAATGGAGTCGTCTGCTGCATACAATTTACAATTGGCATCAGGTGTCATAAAACCGGCCCAGCCCCCATCTCCTCTCCTGTGGGAGAGAGGGGGGTCTGGCTATCTGTCAGCCATTTGCTAAGCTGATCTGAGGCCTTAGATCCTCAACCAGGAGAGTCATGACAATACCTTTGATGATACAGTGGTAGCAATACATGATTATAACTTGTACCGAAAATACAAAATTGCCTATGGGGGCTGTGTTGCGGCCTATATTCAGAACCACATTCCTGTTAAGCTTAGAGAGGATCTCATGTTAAATACTGTTGAAGTAATATGGCTACAGGTTCATCTGCCTCACCTAAATCCCATTCTTGTGGGAAGCTGCTATAGACCACCAAGTGCTAACCTGCTGGGGCCAGGGGGCAGTATTGAGAATTTTGAAAAAAATATGTGCCCATTTTTAACTGCCTTCTACACCAACTCAGAAGCTAGGATATGCATATTATTCATATCATAGACGCTTCAAACAACTTTATAAAGACTGTTGACATCTAGTGGAAGCCATAGGAAGTGCAAAATGAATCCTTTGTCACTGTGTGTTTTATTGGCAATGACTTGAAAATAGTACAGCCACAAAATGTTCATTTCCTGCTTGTATTTTTTCTCAGGTTTTTGCCTGCCATATGAGTTCTGTTATACTTAGAGACACCATTCAAACAGTTTTAGAAACTTCAGAGTGTTTTCTAGGTTTTCAGAGTGTTTAATTAGGTTTTCTATCCAAACCTAATTATATGCATATTCTAGTTACTGTGTAGGAGTAGTTACCAGATTAAATCGGGTATGTTTTTTATCCGGCCGTGCAAATACTGCCCCCTATACCCAACAGGCATATTTCTGCAGCATTAGTAAAGATGTAATCAATACATGTTGATTATTTAATGTGCTGTTTGTAACTACTAGGTTAACTTCTCTAGGGTAGTGGGACGAAATCATCCCACACTATTCAACAGCCAGTGAAAAATCAGAGCGCCAGATTTAAAACCACAAAATGTCATAATTCAAAGTTCTCAAACATAGGACTATTTTACACCATTTTATAGATACACTTCTCCTGAATCGAACCACGTTGTCCGATTTCCAAAAGGCTTTACAGCGAAAGCAAAACATTAAATTATGTTAGGAGAGTACATAGACACAATAGCCACACCACCATTTTCCGACCAACCACATGCATCACAAATAACCAAAACACAGCTAAATGAAGCACTAACCTTTGACAATCTTCATAAGATGACACTCCTAGGACATCATGTTACACAATACATGCATTCATTTGTTCGAGAAAATTCATATTTATATATAAAAACAGCATTTTACATCGGCGCGTGATGTTCAGAAAATATTTTCCCTCAAATGCTTCCGGTGAATATGCGCTACAATTTACAAAATTACTATTCAAAAACATTGGTAAAATATAATATTGTCATTCAAAGAATTATAGATTAACATCTCCTGAATGCAACCGCATTGCCAGATTTAAAAATAACTTTACTGGGAAATCACACTTTGCAATAAACGAGGTGCTATGCTCAGAAAAATAGGCTAGGCGATACAGGTTAGCGCCATCTTGGAACCATCTAAAATCAAATATACTATTGTAAATATTCCCTTACCTTTGATTATCTTCATCAGAAGGCACTTCCAGGAATCCCAGGTCCACAACAAATGTAGTTTTGTTCGAAAAAGTTAATAATTTATGTCCCAATAGCTCCTTCTTGTTAGCACGTTCCGAAGGCTACTCATAATGTACTGAAGCGCGCGGGACTTGTCGTCACGAATGTGTAAAGAAATATATATTTACGTTCGTTCAAACATGTCAAACGTTGTATAACATAAATCTTTAGGGCCTTTTTCAATCAGAGCTTCAATAATATTCAAGGCGGACGATTGCATTGTCTTACTAAACGTTTCGGAACGAAAGGGTACCCACGGGCGCCCGCGTCATAGTAGTAATGGCCCTCCCCCTATGACCAACTTTCCAGGCCTCTCATTCGGTCAGTTTTTACCGGAGAAGACTCAAACCACTTTGTAAAGACTGTTGACATCTAGTGGAAGCCTTAGGAAGTGCTAAATGAATCCTAACTCACGGTGTGTTTCATAGGCAAAGTGTTGAAGGTGATTCCACAAATCAGATTTCCACTTCCTGCATGGAATCTTCTCAGGATTTGGCCTGCCATATGAGTTATGTTGTACTCACAGACACCATTCAAACAGTTTTAGAAACTTTAGAGTGTTTTCTATCAAAATCTACTAATGCACATTTTACGGGGAAAGCATAAAGTTAGGTTATGTTAGGAGAGTACATTGACAATAGCTGTGTGTAGTGTATTGTCGATTCAAAGACAGGCGTCACCAAAACCATAAAATCAGCTAAAATTATGCACTAACCTTTTACAATCTCCATCAGATGACACTCCTAGGACATTATGTTAGACAATGCATGCATTTTTAGTTCTATCAAGTTCATATTTATATCTAAAAACAGCGTTTTACTATGGCGTTGATGTTCAGGAAATCGTTTTTCCTCCAATACCGGCAGTCAAGTCATGACAACAAAATAATTAATTAATATTAGAAAACATTGGTAAAATATTATATTGTCATTCAAAGAATTATAGATTTACATCTCTTGAACGCAATGGACTTGCCAGATTTAAAATTAACCTTACTGGGAAATCACACTTTGCAATAATTTGAGCACTGCGCCAGAAAAATACGCATTGCGATACAGACTAACCGCCATGTTGGAGAGATCTAAAATCAAAAATACTATGTAAATAATCCATTACCTTTGATTCTCTTCATCAGATGTCACTTCCAAAGAATCCCAGGTCCATAACGAATGTAGTTTTGTTCAAAAAAGCTCATCATTTATGTCCAAAAACCTCCGTGTTGTAGCACATGATCTAAGCCAGCCGGACTTCACTTCACTTCAAGAACGGAAAAAATATATTTACGTTCGTTCAAACATGTCAAACGTTGTATCGCATAAATCATTAGGGCCTTTTTTAACCAGAAAATGAATAAAATTCAAGGCGGACCATTGGGTTCTCTTTTAAAACGTTTCGGAATGAGAGTACCCACCATCAACTCGGGAGCCAGGTGTCTAATGGGCCATCACGTTCCAAGGCTCTTCTTCACTCAGATCTCACTGTAGAAGACTCAAAACACTTTGTAAAGGCTGGGGACATCTTGTGGAAGCAATAGGAAGTGCCAAAATATTCCTCAGCCCCTTTGTTTTTCAATGGTAAAGGCTTAAAGTCAATTCAACACATCAGGTATCCACTTCCTGTCAGAATCTGTCTCAGGGTTTTGCCTGCCAAATGAGTTCTGTTATACTCACAGACACCATTCAAACAGTTTTTGAAACTTTAGGGTGTTTTCTATCCATATATAATAAGTATATGCATATTGTAGTTACTGGGTAGGATTAGTAACCAGATTAAATCGGGTAAATTTTTTTATCCAGCCGTGAAAATACTGCCCCCTATACCCTAACAGGTTAAGAATTTTCTTAGTACCTCTGTTTTTTTGCTAGGGTTTTTATCTATTCGGTGCTGGCTAGCACCCCTTCTATTCCCATGGGGGGAGTGTACAACTTGATTTGGTTCCGGTGGACCCACTTTAATGTGGCGTTTTGTCGACCTTTGCTGATTTTGATCTGGTAAGCTACAGGTGATAGCTTCACCACAATCTCGTGTGGCCCCGTCCAGTGGGGCAGGAACTTTGTTGCGACGCCCGCGGGTTTGGTGTATATGTAGTACCACACCTTATCTCCGACCTCGAACACCTGGTGTGAGGCTTTTTTGTCGTAATAGGTCTTGTCACCTTCTGCACTTCTTTCCAATTGTCCTTGAGCGTACGCAAAGGTAGTCTGGAGATGGTTCCGCAAGTCGGTCACGTATTGGTGAGCCGTGTAGGCGGTGGCTGCGGCGACATCTCCCGGTTGGTACAGGAGATGCAGTGGAAGGGTCATTTGCCGGCCCGTCATCATCTCAAAGGGTGTCATTGCCGTAGACCTATTGCGTGTGGCTCTGATTGCCATCAGTACCAATGGGAGTTTGAGGTCCCAATCTTTGTGGTTGGCTGCCACATATTTCCTCAAGATTCTGACAATTGATTGGTTGCTCCTTTCTACCCCCCCCGAGCTCCTAGGGTGGTACGCAATGTGGAGTTTAGCTTTGACTCCCAGGAGCTTCCACAGTTCGGTCATTACAGCTGCCGAAAAGTGGGTTCCTCTGTCGCTGTCCACGGTTTCTCCTGGCAGACCGAAACGACTGAAAACGTGGTTTAGCAAAAGAACGGCAGTGGTTTCCGCTGTGTCATTGGTCGCAGCAGGCATTCCACCCACTTTGTGAATGCGCAAGTCACTGTGAGGAGGTACTTGTTGCCTCTGGCAGACCTGGCAACTGGGCCGACCCAGTCGATCTGGATCGAGCTCCAGGGGTAAGACACCCTTGCGTTGCAGGGGTGCTCTGTGAAGTGGCTTGGTGGGTTGAAACTGGCAGCAAACTAGACACCCCCTCACGTATCGTGCCACGTCTTGTTCCATGTGAGGCCAGTGGGCCACCTGTCGCAATGTTTCACATGTAGCCTTGACCCCCCTATGGCCTCCACATGGCTCGTCGTG
Organism: Salmo trutta; assembly: GCF_901001165.1. Classification (NCBI taxonomy): domain Eukaryota; kingdom Metazoa; phylum Chordata; class Actinopteri; order Salmoniformes; family Salmonidae; genus Salmo; species Salmo trutta. The sequence continues at coordinate 7,000,008 of NC_042965.1, read as the reverse complement.
GGCATGAGCTATCATTATCCCCTCTGTGTTTTAGGAACCACCCACCTTCAAACGGTGTCGGTTTCTGAAACATACACCAATAGGTCATCTACAAGTGTGAGGTGCTGTTTAGTTGCGTACAGCGAACGCAAGTCGTGTGAACCTGCCAAAGCCAGTTCGGACACTGGGTGGTTGACAGGATCCGACAGGAATGCCATCAAAGTGGCGAGGGACTCATCTTGGTGTTGCATTGCTACCAGGTCGCCATTCATGAATGAATGCGTTAGCAACACATTATGTTTGTGCGACGACGTTTTCCGTGGTGCTACATGGCTACGCGTTACCGCAGACACCATAGCTTCCTCAGTGGGTTTTTCGTCTCGAGCAGCAAACACCCAAGGGGTGCCGTGAATTGCACCAGATTTCGCCATGCTGTCAGCATGGTCGTTGCCAAGTTTGTCACGACCAGGTGATTTGGAGTGTCCCTTGACTTTCTTCCAATACACCTGTATGTCGTGTTTGGTGATGAGATCATCACAAGCTAGAATGAGCTCTTTGTTTTTCACCTCTTTACCACTTGAAGTAGTCATGTGCTTTTGTTTCCAAAACGGCAAGTGGCAAAAGAAGGTGAGTCTCACGTAGTTAGAGTCGGTGCAGATCGCCAGTTCTGCCAATTCGTGTTTTACTGCTGTTTGCAGGGTGATCAGCACGCCAGCCACTTCTGCAAACTGGCTGGTCTTGTTGCCAAGCTGAAATTGAAGTGGTTTGCACGGAATGTCGTTGTGCCATACCAATCCCACCCCAGCTTGCAAGTGGTCTAGATGGCGGTAAGAACAGCCATCTACAAATGCCATCGGCATGTCGAGACACACGTTCTCTTCGAAATAGTGATGGTTCGAAGGCAATGGCGGAGCGATGTCACGCGGGGGTGGTCCGGAGTCGGTTTCATCGTCACCACAGTGTTGACACACCGCCAAAGCACTGCCCCAAGGCAGGTTCTTTGCTTTTGCGTAGTTGATTACTACATCATGGCTCTGCAGCGTCATGAGCCAAGCCGCTATCCTGCTGTTGTGTACAGCACCCTCACGGATTCGTTGGCTTTTCAGAAAAGTCACAGGCTGGTGACATGTTTCTATGATCACCTTTTGTCCGCCGACATAACTGGTGAAGTGTTTGATCGCCCAGACTGTCGACAGCAGCGCTTTTTCGCAGTCTGAGTATTTGTGTTCGGCGGGGTTGAGTGTTTGCTCGCGTAAGCAACCACACGTTTGTCTTGGTCGTATTTTTGGTACAACCCAGCACTAAGGCAGTGCTCTGAGAAACCGACTTCCAAAAAGAATGTCTTGTCTTTGTTGGGGTATACCAGGCAGGGTGCCTCGCAAAGCAGGTTTTTCAAGGAAGCCACCGCTTCGTTGTGAGTGACATCACAAACGAATGGGGTGTCTTTCTGAAGAAGGTGAGTCAACGGTTTTGACAAGTCGGCGTAGTTTTCGATGAATTGACGGGAGTAATTACATACTCCCAAGAAGCTGCGCACCTCGTGAAGGTTTGTAGGTGTTTTGATGTTGCGGACTGCTTGGATTCGGTTAGACTGTGGCAGGATGCCCTCGGCACCCACCAGAAGCCCAACGTAGTTTACCTTGGTCCTGCACCATTGTCCTTTCATGATGGCCAACTTAGCCCCTGCAGTCCCGAGTTGGGTGAGAACGTGGTCCATTTCATTGAGGTGATGTGACCAAGTCTCACTTCTCATGAGAACGTCGTCCACGTAAATTATCGTCCCCCTAGAGGCTGCGTCTGGCATCGCCTTGTGCAGGAAGATGTTGAACTCTGAGGGGGAGTTCGCATACCCGAATGGGCAACGATTGAACGTGAAGAGCTTGTTCGAGAAAGAGAAAGCCAACTTGTGTTGGTCACGCAGGTCGACTGTCATGGTCCAGAAACCATTTGCCACGTCGACGGTGGAGAAGTACTTGGCGTTTGCCACCTTTGGCAACTCTTGGTCGAGCTGTGTCATTGGCCAACGAGACAACGGAACCAGTTTGTTGAGTTGTCTATAGTCAATGGTAAGACGCCATTTACCCGTTGGTTTCAGAACGGGCCACACGGGAGCGCTGTACGTACAGTTACATTCCCTGATTATCCGTTTAGCTAATAAGGAATCGATAATCTCTTGTACTGCTGCGTATGCTGCGAGCGGGATTTTGTATTGTCTAACGAACGTAGGAGTTGCTCCGGGTGGCGTAGGAATACGCACCACATGGATACCCGTAACCCCGCAATCCAGCGAGTCTGTCGACCAGATCTCACTGTGTTTGTTAAACAATTCTCTCAACTGATGGCGTTCAGTGTCATTGACAAGAGCATCAGCCTCCGACAGTAGTTGTATTACCTGTGCATGGAAACCAGGATATGGTTCGGCGACATTGTACAGGTCTTCATCGGGTGGTGACGGCATGTCACTTTTGGAAGAGTCATCGGGGTTGTTACCTCGCAAGAGTGTACTTCACATGCAGGAGGAGACGCAATATCATCCTCCGTGACGATGGAGTATATTAACAGGTTGCTGTCAGGATCGACATCCAGCCGGAATGCCAATGTGTCGTCCAGTGGCAATACAGGAGTTAGTGCTATTGCTTTTGACTGACAAGTAAACAGCGTACCTCCCTCGCCATCTAGGTCTAGGGAGGACGGAAGAGGCCCAATCACAGGAACAACTAGTTCAAAATCATGGAAGGCGTAATCGATCAATGTTCCTAGCTGAGTGTGCCGAGGAATGGAAATATCCGCTTGAGTCAGATTTTGTACCAGGAGGTAAGTGGATCTAGCGGTTAGTTCCAACAGTGGGTTGCCATTGATAGTTAGCCCCAAGTCGAATAGTTTTGGGGAGGGTTGGAAGAACGCAGTGGTGCCTTCCATCCGGTATCCGGGCGCCAGGTTCAGTCTTACAGAAACCTCTGTGGTTCTTGCCGGTATCAACATGGCGGACTCAGTTATCGTCTTGCAAGCTTCAGGAATAGTCTGCCCGGAAGCCATTCGCACCGGGTCGAAAGACAAGGCATGTTTGTTTGGCTGCGCCAAAGACCAAAGAACTTGGTGTAGGGTATCAAGTTTAACACCCAATCTTACCAAAATGTCCGCTCCCACATAGACTGTATGTGGGAGGTCCGCGACAACCAGTAGGTAGTGGAATAATTCCTTGGTTCCAATGCGGATCGATAGCGCACACACCCCTATTGCGGTGAGTGTTGTCTGGGGAGTCGTTCCCAGTGGAAATCTAAACGTTTTCGGCACAAGGGGATGGCAGTTAGCCGTTTTCGAAATTTCGTTGAACATTTCCAAACTGATTGCGGATTTTTCTGACCAGGTGGCCAGCCTGGTATCCTCAGCCATAGTGCCGTTTAGGCACACGCCCCCTATCAGAGGAGGGCGGTAAGTGTCGGCTGGTGAATCACCCAAGCCGCACAAGAAAACCACATGTTCGGTTAAGTTCCGAGTCGAACTCACATTGTCCTTTGCCACAAATGGCGGGCTCATGGCCAAGTTCACAGGGTTTGCGTCAGATGCTGACGTCGGACCCATGTCGTTGCACAATGTATGGCAGGTAGCCTTGAAAGAATGCGGCGAAGTCAACGGAGTTGGCATAGGTATTTGTGACCAGATTTGATTGGTTTTCCAATCCATTAGTGGTACCAAACGGTCAATTAAATCACTCCCAATCAGCATTCGTTCGATTTCGATGCTAGTCACATACATGGGGTGTATCAGTGACACGCTTTCGAAGTTGAGTTTAAGTAGGAGACGTTTGGTTAGGGGCGAGGTAGCTTGAGTGAAACCTCGAAGATTCGTATCGCAATGTTCCGTTTTCAACCAACGTTTTGTTGGGTCCACTGCCCTTTTTAGTTCATCCAGCAAGGTTTCGGATATGAGGGAAATTGTTGAACCCGAATCTATCAGAGCGTGACAGGTCACACAGTCCTCCAGGACTGTTCTAAGGTATGGCCTGTTCGTGTTGGTTTTTCTCGTCATATCCCCAACAAAATGGAGTGGGTTGGGAGAACGGAGCGGTTTGTAATCTGCGTCGATTACCAAGACAGATAAGTCACCTACGTGACCCAGTGGGTCCTCTGTCGGAATGGTAGAGGAATCATCTGTTGCAAAGCTGCTTATCTCGTGCATCTCCACCTCCGTGTCCAAGTCTGTAGACAAAACCTGCGGGCTTGTGTCTAGAACGGGCGGTACCTGGACAGGGATTTGAGTGGGGTCGGGGGTAATGGAAATGTTTGCGTCCTCTTGAATTGCATGAATTTCGGCGGACTCGGTTTCCAACGATTTTACGCCTAGTCATGAGGATTTATCCTTGTCCTCTTTCTCAAATTTCTTACGATGCAGTACATCTTTTATCAGAGCTTCTATATCATTTCGGTTAGCGTTTAAATCATTGTTGAACACTTTGTTGCCCTTGTTACGCTTGTTACCCTTGTGTCCTGACCCTTTGTGAGAGTTAGGCGGAGGGGCATGTCGGCTAGGTTGATCTCTACGGGACCTGTTAGATTGGGGACGTTCATCGTAGCTATTGTTACGGTGGTGGTTGTCGGGGTGGTGGTTACTTGGTAGCCACCCCCTTTGATCGTCCTCTTTTACAGCATATGTCCCTGATGCAGCCCCTTCTAATTCGAGTGATGGTTCCCGCCTAAGCTCAAAAGTCGAGGTGTCCGGGCTCTTAGCCCGGCTTGCTTTTGATGCTTCAAAAGCGGTGCTTGCCAGCTCTCGGAGCGTCGAGATTGGCAACCCGACGTGGGCAGTAGGGCCCAAGTAGTTAATGAAGTTGGGAGACATGTTTGACAGAAAAAGTTGTTTGAACGGTAATAGGTCTTCCATTCCTGTTTCAGTGAGCATGCCAAAGTAAGCTGAACGAAGCCGGTGATAGTAGGCTTGTGGGTGTTCATTTCGAGCTTGTCTGATATTGTTAGCCAACGAACTATCGTGTTTGCGAGTCGCAGAACCACTGAATTCTATTTTCAAAACCGTGGCAAGTTTAGCATCGTCGTTTTGCACGTGTTGCTCTTGTAGACGGATGAACCTTGTCACGTGTCTGTTGGACGTTCGCTTCAAAAGATAGAGCCTGTCTGCATTCGTAGCGTTTGGGTAGCCATCCAAGGCGTCCTCTATGTCTGCTAAGAATGTCTCAGTGTCGTTTGGCTTTCCCGGAACGGGGTCGAAGAGGCGGAAGTTTTTGACGATTTTGTCAAGGCGATCCCCGCCAAGTGCGCGGGGAGCATCTGCACTCTCCCGTGGAGAATTGTGGGCCGAGAGGCCAAGAGGAAAAGTCAAGCTGTGGTTGTGTTGGCGAGGAGGCCCCAATTCACTGTGGGCCGAATGGCCAAGAGAAAGAGGCTGAAATCTCCTGTCATCTACATTCCCTCGTTCTCTTAGCACCGGATGTGAGCTAGGTTGCTTGGTTTGGTTGTCCCGCGATAGCGCGTGACTGTTCTGGAGTTCCTCCAGATGATACCTAAGGGTGGTGTTATGCTGCATCGCAGAGTCCACCTGGGAGTTGAGGGTGTTTATTTTCGACACGTAGGTGTCGCCCTTTTTTTGCTCGGCCTCATACTTATCTGTCATGGTTTGCAGGGAGAGGTCGCGAGTGTGGAGTGAGAGATCCAGTGATGCGATGTCCTCCTTTTGTTTAGAGGTCACATTTTCCAACTTTCTCACCTGGTCTTTCTCATCCTTCATTAAATCAGCGACTTCAATGAGTTCTGCTGTTTTGTCCTCCAACTTGGTCATTGTGTTCATTAACTGATCGTCTTTGGTCTGCAGCTTTTGGAATAGAGCATTATTGCTTTGAGTGGTTTCATTCACAAACGTTTGTAGGTCATCAATTTGCTCGCCCCGTTTTCTAGCTAGCTCGTCCGATTCATCTAGTTTCGCGTGGACTTCATCGTATTTAGTTTTGGCTAAACCGAGTTGTTCTTTTAGAATACAGACTTGGTCAAGAGTTTGTTCGCGTTCTTTGTTATAAGTGTTAGACAGATCTTCCAATTTATCTGTTCTCACACACAGTTCCTCAGCTAGCAGTAGCTTATCTTTTTCGGCTTTCGATGCCAGCTCCCTGGTTCTCTCCACCTGTACCTTGAACTCCCCAGCTTCCTGCTCGTGCCTCTGCTGGGCACTGAGGTACTGGTGCACTGTCCATCTCTGCTGGTGGGCATAGTTGAGGGCTAAACTGGAGAGAACCTTCACAAGGCCTCCGCCTGATGGTGTATTTTGAAGAGCGTCTGTCGCAATGTCTGCATTTTTCTCGCTTATGGCATTGAAATCTAACATTTTCAGCCCCTCGGCATAGTTAGGATTTGCATCGTTGCTGAGGTCCGCGATCAATCTTTCCGTGGGTGAAGGTCCACTGATTAGAGGGGAAATGGGTGGAAACCCATCTGATGGATTGCTCATTATTATGATTGTCAGTTATTTCAATTTACGTAATGTTTTTTTTTTTTTTTTTTTTAGTTGGAGGCTGCAAACACGATTTAACTCAGTTTGTAAACGTCAATGAATCATCAAGACTGGGTCAGTAATGTGAGTTGGTTATTACTGAACTTGCCAAAACAGGTTTAATTGATTAAATCGATTTTAATGCTAAATCTAACCTGTATCGGCTATTTGGGAATTTTAATTTTAATTCACCTGAAAGAGTTGCTATCTCTAAGTTAACGTTGAAAAGTTTAACTATTTCTCATTGGTTAGTACACATTAGTTTGCGTATTATTCCAATAACCAACCTGGACGGTAGTGTAGCAATTTAATGTATATTAAATTGAACGAGACAATGATATCCAATCAGTTGAGACTGGTTAGATATCGTACAGCATAACCTGAATTATTTAAAAATAATTACTGGTGATTCTTCACCACCGGAGGTCACTGTTAACACAAGCTAAAATCGACAGGGTACCAGTGAAAATAGAATTTTACAATACTGTTAAAAAGTCTACCTAAACACCATTAAGCTGGTAAATGGCTTTAATCTATTAATCAATTTGAATGATTAGTCAACCCCGTATAGGCTAAAGGAATTAGCTTTAATTAACCTGAAATAGTTGCTATATCTAAGTTAACGTGGAACAGTTTAACCATGTCTCATTGGTTATGGCACATTCGTGTGTGTATTATTCCCGTAACCAACCATAGTGTACCAACCATAACCAGGTAGTGTAGCAATTTAATGTATATTAAATTGAACGAGACAATGATATCCAATCAGTTGAGACTGGTTGGATATCGTACAGCGTAACCTGACTTATTTCACGAAAAATGACTGGCGTTTCTTCGCCAGAGGTTACGGATAGCCCAAGCTGAGATCACACAGGATTCCCGTCTAACGCGGGAATTCACTATGAACAAATAGGAAAACAAAAATGGCTGCTCCACTTTGTTAGCTTAGCATCTGGCTACTCTAATTTCCGTAATGGCTGGCTCATATGTCCTCTGCTCTAGGAATTACTTATGACCGAGTCAGATCACTCCTGAAAGCGATCGACAGAAATAACACTACGTTAGGCCCAACTAGTATTATTTCTCAGAATGCCTGCATCGGCTGGTACATATGCCCTAGCTCGTAGCATTCGGTAGACCCCCCTTCACACTGGCTTTGGTCAGATATACAACAGGGGTCGTTCTCTCCCGACCAGTATCTGGGTGAAATGGAACGACACACACACTTCTCTCCCGCACTAGTCCTGCCTATAGCTATTAATGGAATGTATATATATTGCTACACAATTGATATGGAATAACACAACAGTGCGGCCTAGTCCTATCTTAGATTCCTCACAGGGGGCGCCATATGTCGTGACGTTGTATTAGTTAATGTGACAACTGTTGCTCATCGAATGATTAACGGTTTATAATTGCGTGATTAAATGAATTAAGCAATGAATCAAGCAATTATTAACTCATTAACCTGGGGCACCATGGGAACATTGTTTTGATTGAGTTTCTATTTCCCAAATTAACTCAAAAGATATCAGAATATCGATTACAACAGTCGCTAAATTAATCAATTTCCTCTACAGTCTCATAATCTGAACGTCGTATAATCCGGGAATCTGCACGGACCCGGGCTTTACCACTGAATTTACCACACCAATCTTAGTTGATTATTTATTTACTAGCAAGCTAAAATGATGATAAAAATACACATACACAAAACACAGTCTAGCTATTGATTAGGACTTAGTATAACGGGCCAACACACTATGGCGCTTGTTACCCAAAATGGGGATTTTAAAGAGAGAGAAATAAAGGAAGTACACGAGAGAAATATACATTTGTCAGCCATGCTTATTTAGCCTTGCCCCGAACTGCCGCTCTTATGGGTCAGAATATAATGATGTAATTACATGTTGGAGGTCTCAGGTGGGAAGCTCCGGGTGGGTCGTTTAGGCTTCTAAATGACGCACTTCTCCGGCGCAACTCTCTGGTTGTCCTCACGATGTCAGTGTCCTTCTTGGCTAAATGGTCTGATCCCTCACCCTTGATCTGAAAGGGGTCTTCTGAGGACAGACAGCTCTGTAGCTCAGAGCTCACAGCTTCGGCCCGAATGGTGTTGATACCACGATTCAATGGAGAGTGGAGGCTGGGTGGTTCGGCTTGAATTCACCCGCTTAGACACAGCTACTCGTCCGTAGCTCGTGTAGAAAAAGATTTCTTTGTCTTCAACCTTGTGTTTCGTTTTGGGGTTCGTCAACTTTGTTAGACCTTAGCTGCAGCTTGGGGTCAATTAGTCTCCAATGTTAATTCTTCACTCTCCTGTCTTATACCCTCGGGTCAGAAGTGGGTGTAACCGCCTTTAGGGCAATTTTCTGGGCGGACCAAGTAAAAGGGGGCAAGGCTTAGATTCTACTAAAAATCCAATTTTAGACACTAACTTCACATTTCATCTTTACCAAAACATTCTGTTTGATTTGGATATTTTCTACACAACGTACAATGTATAAACATCAGGCATATACTGGGAAAACTCTTAAAGGTACAATGTTTTCATAATAACGTAATCTCTTAACCTTTAAAAACAATACAAAAGTTACATGCATTTTAATATTCCACCTCTCGTCATGACCACCATTGTGGCTGACGGAAACCATTTTTCCAAAGTCCCTTTATTGCATGTTTAATGTTCTGATGCCAGTTCTCCATTGTTAGGACAAAGGAATTTCTCTGTGGCCTAAGTTTTATTATGGGCGTGAGGTGGTGGTCTCCTGTACCCTGACCTGATCAGGACAGTCATGACAGGTGTGTGTACCAGCCCTGATCCTTCATCCCTTCCAGATCCATGAAGGGAACACACCCATGCAGCACAGGGGCCAGGTTCTTCCCACCGAACCTTGATAACATCTGTGCTGGGGGTGAACACGGCCACTTCACCTCCAAATGCATAGCCAACCTGCTGTACATTTCTACGAATGATGCGTTTGATACTAGGTTTTCCCCTGCTACTTCTGAAACGTGAGGAGCTGGCTGTCCCAGAACTAAGTCCTCTTCATTACCCGAGAAACCCCAGGAGCCTTCCAGAGACACCAAGTCGTCATCCAAACTTGTGCCCTGTATGTAACCAGCCGACTCACAATTCCACTGTTGGCATGCAAGTTCCACCTGTTCCAACCACAGGCCCAAGTCTTTCTCCACTTCCTGCACATGGGTTCCAGCTGAGGTACCAGGATCCGGGAAAGGTAAGTCGCCATCGGTAACTCCCAGCTCCCTCAAGAATGCTATATGTATTTCCAGAGAGTTTGGCCACAATATGTGGCAATGTGCACATTGGCTGGTTGTAGCGAGGGCCGCCTGTGAGTGTTTCAAGCCCAGACAAACTGGACATAAATCATGAGTATCTTTCGGAGAAATACTATAACTGCATGACTGGGGGCATGATCTCGACCCTGAACCCAGCCTAGTCACCGTTGTTTCGGATGCTTTCTTAGCCATCTTACTGATGGTGCTAGAAAATGTAAGAATAACTAGTTGTTCGTGATCAGGAAACTTATGAGAAGAAATACAAACTTCAACACACAACGTCCAGTGGGTGAGCACGCTCTACCACCATGGTACAGTTTAGTTGTTGCAACTTAAGACAGTCTCATTTTCCAATTGTTTATTTTAGTAGGGTGGATCATTCCTGTTCACACCGAGGTGAAGAGCAGAATGATTGAAGGAATAAATTTGAGCCTAACGCTTATAACCTATGGAAGGTGGGGCTTCCAGCAAGGCACGGATTTTATTGTCAGTCGTGATTGTAAATCCTTCAACCAAAGATGAGGGAGTGTGACTCCTCATAATATGTTGTACCAAAGTTGACATACTGAAAAAGAACCACAGAGTTTTTGTACAAGTTGTGTAGAAAAGGTTTTCACTGTGTGTTCAGCAGACTCAGTAGTAGGTAGCCACTTGAACTGACTGGATCTTCAGCTCACTGAAGTTAGACTTCCTCCCAACAGAGAAATCTGCTCTCTGAGGATATGGTATCATCATCATGGCGCCGACAGAGATAGTCACCTCGCTTCAAGTTGTTAGGAAACAATGCAGTATTTTTATTTTTTACGCATAATTTCTTACATTGTTAACCCAGCAAATCTTAATTCTTATTACATCCGGGAAGGACTATTGGATATAAGAGCGACGTCAACTTACCAGCATTACGACCAGGAATACGACTTTCCCGAAAAGATCCTCTGTTGGGACCACCACCTAGGACAATGAACCTAACCCCAGAAGCCGACCCAAAACAACGGCGCCTGGTCAGGCTCCGTAGACGTGCACATCGCCCACCACTCTCGAGTATAGTACTTGCCAATGTACAGTCTCTTGACAAAAAAGTAGATGAAATTCGAGCAAGGTTTGCCTTCCAGAGAGACATCAGAGATTGTAACATTCTCTGTTTCACGGAAACATGGCTCTCTTGGGAAATGTTGTCGAATCGGTTCAGCCATGGGCTTCTCCATGCATTGCGCCGACAGAGATAAACTCCTCTCTGGGAAGAGGAAGGGCGGGGGTGTATGCTTCATGATTAACGACTCATGGTGTAATCATAACAACATACAGGTACTCAAGTCCTTCTGCTCACCTGACCTAGAATTCCTTACAATCAAATTCCGGCCATATTATCTCCCAAAGGAATTCTCGTCAATTACGGTCACAGCTGTGTACATTGCCCCTCAAGCAGACACCAAGACGGCCCTCAAGGAACTTCACTGGACTCTATGTAAACTAAAAAACATATATCCTGAGGCTGCATTTATTGTAGCTGCGGATTTTAGCAAAGCAAATTTGAGAACAAGGATACCTAAATTCGATCAGCATATTGATTGCACTACGCACATGTAATACACTCAATCACTGCTACTCTAACTTCCGCTATGCATACAAAGCCCTCCTCCACCCTCCCTTCAGCAAATCCAACCATAATGCCATGTTTCTCCTACCGTCTTATAGGCAGAAACTCAAACAGGATGTACCAGTGACTAGAACCATTCAACGCTGGTCTGACCATTCAGAATCCACACTTCAAGATTGTTTTGTTCACGCGGACCGTGGTATGTTCCGGTCAGCCTCAGATAACATCAATCTATATGCTGACTCGGTGAGTGAGTTTATAAAGAAGTGCATTGGAGATGTTGTACCTACTGTGACTACTAAAAGCTACCCTAACCAGAAACCGTGGCTTGATTGCGGCACTCGCGCATAGCATGGAAAGAGGTCTGGGAATATGACTGAAGTTATTGTGTAGTTATTGTAGTTATTCCCTCCGCAAGACAAGAAAAACAAGCGAAATGCCGGTACAGGGACAAAGTGGAGTCGCAAATCAACAGCTCTGACACAAGACGTATGTGGCAGGGTCTATAGGAAATCACGGACTACAAAAAGAAAACCAGCCACGTCACGGACACCAACGTCACGCTTCCAGACAAACTAAGCACCTTCTTTGCCCGCTTTGAGGATAATACAGTGCCATGGTCACGGCCCAGTAACAAGGACTGCACCCCCCCTCCTTCTCCGTGGCCAATGTGAGTAAAACATTTCAACGTGTTAACTCTCGCAAGGCTGCTGGCCCAGACGGCATCCCTAGCCACATCCTCAGAGCATGCGCAGACCAGCTGGCTGGTATGTTTACAGACATATTCAATCTCTCCCTATCCCAGTCTGCTGTCCTCACATGCTTCAAGATAGCCACCCAAGAAGGTAAAGATAACTGAACTAAATGACTAACACCCCGTAGCACTCACTTCTGTCATCATGAATTGCTTTGAGAGACTAGTCAAGGATCATATCACCTCCACCTTACCGGCCAACCTAGACCCACTTCAGTTTGCATACCGCCCCAACAGGACGATGCAATCGCCATCAAACTGCACACTGCCCTATCCCATCTGGACATGAGAAATACCTATGTAAGAATGCTGTTCATTGACTACAGCTCAGCATTCAACACCATAGTACCCTCCAAGGTCATCATCAAGCTGGAGGACCTGGGTCTCAAACCTGCCCTGTGCAATTGGGTCCTGGACTTTCTGACGGTCCACCCCCAGGTGGTGAAAGTTGGAAACAACATCTCCACAACTTTCAGACTCATTTATGTGCTGCTGTGCGTTTTGTTGCCAACCTTACTTTGCTACCTGACAACTTTACGGTTTTTACTTTTTAATTACCGTTTATATTTTAGTTTTCCCTTACTCAACTTTTTTTCATTCAACTTTTTCACTCCGGATGTTTTATCTGGACATGGTTCGTCAGGATTTCCAACAGCCGAAGCTAAGTAGTAACATTAACATGATGCCTTCTAATTGCAGTCGCTGTACTCATAATATACAGGAGAACGATCACCTTACGGCGAGAATAGCTGTGCTGCAAGCCCAGCTTCAGACGCAATCGTTAGGCAAGGGTAATTTCAGTGTAGGGAAGAATTTGTAGATAATTGGCCCTTTTTCTGGGACTCACCCATAAACAGGTCCAAGCCTGGCCTGTTGAGGAGTGATGGACTCCATCCTAGCTGGAGGGGTGCTCTCATCTTATCTAAGAACATAGACAGGGCTCTAACTCATTCACAAATGTGTAAAACAATGTCAATACCTCAAAGTCCTTGAGAATAGTGCAGGCTGTTAGCCAGACTGCCAGCTTAGTGGAGTCTGCCACTAGCACAGTTAGTGTAGTCAGCTCAGCCATCCCCATTGAGACCGTGTCTGTGCCTCAACCTAGGTTGGGTAAAACTAAACATGGCGGTGTTTGCCTTAGCAATCTCACTAGAATAAAGACCTCCTCCATTCAAAAATCAGTTAACCACCTAACTGAGGAACTCAATTTAACCTTGCGCAATACCCTAGATGCAGTTGCACCCCTAAAAACTAAAAATATTTGTCATAAGAAACTAGCTCCCTGGTATACAGAAAATACCCGAGCTCTGAAGCAAGCTTCCAGAAAATTGGAACTGAAATGGCGCCACACCAAACTGGAAGTCTTCCGACTAGCTTGGAAAGACAGTACCGTGCAGTTTCAAAGATCCCTCGATTGAGGAAAATAAGAACAATCCGAAATGTCTATATCTATTGACCAAAAAAATGTAGAATGTTGTTATACCACATTCCATGTTCAGTGAATATGAATTGAGAAAATCAAAAGCTATATAAAATGATAACATTGAACAATATGATTATGAAAGATAAATGATCACTGAAAATGTAATTGGTTTCACAGAACTTTAATAAAGTATGGTTTGTATCATGCAGTCGATTATGAAGATGAGAGGTGAAACACCAGCTGGGAGTGTCATTTCAAACAGTTCCTCTGATTATGTCACTCCGTGCAGTGCAAAAATAACTTTTTTTTCTCTTCCATTAATTCAGAGCTTGATTAAAACCACAGAGTTTTTGTACAGGGTGTGAGGATGAGTTCTCACTGTGGGTTCCCAGACCAATAGCAGGCACAGTAGTAGGTGGCAGAATGGGACACTTTAACTGACTGGATTTTCAGATCACATCTGTTATTTCTCACGGATGAGAAATCATCTTTTTGAGGATGGTTGTAAGATGCATCGACAGCGCAGTTATCCTTTCGGATGTCGAGAATCAAGGTAAAAGGTTCGCCCTCTTTCTTCTGGTACCAGAAGACATACGTTCCACACTGATCATTGTATTTGCAGCTGAAGGAGACAACCTCTCCTTTTTTCCTAGTCCATGAAATCTCCTGGTCCAATTTCTGCCCTGCCACTGACACTGCAATGACAAAATGACAACATCAACACACTGAGACAAAAATACATTAGCAAAACTTAAAAGCAATTACGTGTCCACTGTATTTGCATCAATCATAGACTTAAATTCTGACAGAAACTATTTCCTTCTAGTCATTTCCAGTTGCTCCTTGACCAGGTTGAATTGTAGGGAAAAAACTACTGTAAGTGATGGACAGACACTTACTTAAATATAGTGAGTAAAGAATGACAACAGAGCCTAAAGACATTTCTATGATGATTATGATGTGTCCTCTATTGAACCTGAAGATACTTGTATTCAGTTGGAGCAGAGATAAAGATATGAGTGAAACACCATCACTTGGGCCTTGTGGTTTCTAACGGCTCCTCCAATCTGATGTCACTTGCTGCGGTCGTTGACAAGGGCTACAGTATGTTCCAATTATATTATCTACTTATCTCTCCTTCCTCCTAAAGTGTGCACTTGTTCACTTCCCTTCACTGATTTGAAAGAAACATGGTGGAAATGGCACTAGCCCATGCCTCCACCTATCTAATGCTTGTGGGAAGTAATAAACACTTCGGGACACTATCGGGATACTATCGGGACACACCCATTCACTGTCTAAAAAATAAAGATTTATCAATACTACTCAGCTAAGTGATTAATTATTGATGTATCCTTGTTCAAGGTCCTCCTATCAAAAAAATACTTTTGATGTAGACCTCGATGTACCAATCCCAGATTACTCCTTTAATACTGACATTGCTCCCTTGTTTCTTTCTCCACAAGATGGTGTTAAAACATATGCCTTTGAATCATGTTGAGAAATCAAGTTAAATAGTGAAATGGTTCACATAACAAACTAAAGGCTATATCTTTTCAGTCTTATAAATGGGGACCATTGATTTTGACTCAACAATCTGCTATCACTGATGTTCTGTTACTATTAATTTATAGCATTTTCATATACCAGTTAAGGTTTATACTGCCCTACAAAGGCAAAATGCATTAACTACCCCAACTGTGAAACTGAAAAAAAATGCCTTTAAAGTTTTATTTGATAGCCAGCCAAATATGTTGAAGGTAGATAAGTGATAATGCAGGGATGTATCATCAAATTATGAAGTAATTTTTATGCATATCAACCATGACCACGGATTTAACCTCCTATGACCCCTAAAACGCAGACACTGCAGTCTGCCTTTGCATGACCTTAAACAACTATACGGGTAATACAAAGTGCAGTATCTACAATCTAAATGTTTTTCATCAAACTTTTTTGTTGTTTTTCTGTTTGATGGAAACAGATTGAGAGTTCTAACTATATTCTATATTTAATGATTTTATGTAGTTATGTTTTGAATGTTATATTGTACTTACCTAGAAGCATTGTTTCACCATAAGATAAGAACTATTTCATGACATGTTTATAAATGTTTATACATAAAACAAATGTTTGACTTTGTGAGTATCTACAATATGAATGTGTTTATCCAACTTTCTTGTGGTTTTTCTATTTGACTTTGTATGGTCATTTATTTGGCTTAGGGATCATAGATAAAATCATGCTTGATATGGTCATGCTTGATATACATAAAAAAGTACTTCATCATAAGATAATACATCAGTGCATTATCATTTACCTACCTACAGCATATTTGGCTGGACAGCAAATACATTTTCAAGCCATGTTTCTCTGTTTCACTGTTTGCGTACTTACTGCTCTATGCCTTTGTATGGCAGAGCAGGTAACTGTAGTTAAAATGTGAAACAAAGCCAAAGTGCAGTAACTTCAACAAAAAAATCATTGGATTTTGTAGTTACTGCAAATGTTACACTTCATTTTCTATGAAACAGAACATAATTGAACAAGGACACTTAGTCAGAATATAAAACAGATACTACAAAGCCTGATTTCATTCTTAACAATTTTTTTAACCAAATTGTAGTTACTGCATTTTGCTTTCGTAGAGCAGAATAGTTCACCAACGTTATAAGGAATGATGTGGTGCTCTGAGCAAAGAATTACACACCTATGTCAAATATCCGTCTTTGACATTAACAAGGCTAATACAAATATTAGCACACTGCTCTGCTTTGTGAACTAGCATCAGAGGTTGAATTGTAGAATGTCAGAACATGTTTACACAACAATCAATAATTCTAAGATGTTGGAAAAATATACCAAGACAGTCATGTTGGAGAATAGATTAGGTTGCCTACTTTACTGGAAATGTATATCTGTCAAACATCATAAATGCCACAACCATTGTCCATTTTAGCAAGTGTTCATGTGTGACAAAAACATCCTGCTGCATGTATCTAACAGACTGTCAATACTGTAGCCGACAAAGTTAATCAGATTGAATCACAGCCTTATTGTTTTATATTGAAAACCCAATAAAGAGATTCTCTTAATTTTTCAATAGAGTAAATTAATAAGGTTCACCATTCAAGGCACCAGGTTATTTTTCAAGGTGGTTTTATTCTTCTTGGTATTTCATTTTTTTGGATGAAAGTGAAAATTATAGAATTTTATATATATATAAAATTCTATAATTTTCACTTATATATATATATATATATATATATGTATGTGTGTGTTAGTTTTGGTTTTCCATTAGATTTAAATAAAATGTAGCCTAACATTTGCACTATTTTGTTAAAGGGCCTTCTATGGTAAGTGTAGAGAAAAAAAGTATCTTAAGACATTTCGGTAACACTTTACATCACAGAATGGGTACTAAAATAACAATAACGTGGAAACGTACTTAGCATCTACTGTATTTGCTACTTCTCTTGATAACCCTATTACTTTCCTGGTAAAATAAATTCAAAACTCCAACCCTGATTTAATTTATTTTGATTGTTTCAAGGTAAAAGTACACATAAACAGAAGCATGAAGAAGTTGTTTTGCCACAGACCTACAATTCTACATATTCAAGAACAATAAGCTACCACTATGGAATCGTCTTGTCTGAGGATCGCTGATCACTCTCATATTCTCGAATTTGATGGCAAGACCCGAATAGCGGCACATAGCATTGCGGTTATGGGCCAGTAACAGAAATGTCACTGATTCGAATCCCTGAGCTGACTAGAAGAAACGTATGTGGGATGTGCCCTTGAGCACTAGATAAGAGAGTCTGCTTAATGACTAAAATTTGGAAATTGACCCAGAAAAAATTAAACATCCAACAGCTTTGAATAACCAACAACTTATCACACTATCTGTGCATGCAGGTTATGCAGCTATATTTTGTTTCCAGTAACTACTGTTTCACCTTTCATTGGAAAAAACAACAACAAAGAAAGATAGTAACCACATTTTCCCACCACTATTGAGTCTAAGCTCAACACCTGCGTCGGAACTTGCAGATTCAAGCCAACAGGTTGAAAATAGAGAATAGGGGATGTTATGATTTTAAGTTCCGCTTCTGAAGTGATTCAATAAAATACAATTTTCACAAAAAACAATTGATGATCTTATAGTAAGGGCGGGGGGGTTAAGTATAATTTATTTTCAATTATGGTGACAGTTTGCTCATATAAAACAGCACGGTTGTAACTTTTCTTTCACAAAGGCAGTGATTATTAAACCCATTCCCGTTTGAAAGGATATGGTTATTTTGAGAAATTTGCTACTACATAGGCTGTGTTAAGCAGTACCTAAGTAAAAATACTTTAAAGTACTACTTAAGTCAGTTTTGGGGGTATCTGTACTTCACTTTACTATTTATATTTTTTACATCTTTTGCTTTTACTTCACTACATTCCTAAAGAAAATAATGTACTTTTTATTCCATACATTTTCCCTGACACCCAAAAGTTAATTTTGAATGCTTAGCAGGACAGGAAAATTGTCTAATTCACACACTTATAAAGAGAACATCGCTGGTCATCCCAGCTTTTAAAATAGGCACATTCCTCTCTTTACTTATTCCATGCAACTCTTCCCCGGGTTCTTGGTGTACAAGATATGTGTTGTGTCAATATACCTGCTAATGAATGGTTAATTAACAACTAAGCGGCCCCCATAAAACATTTCTGAATTCACTTTTTCTGGGCGGATGTCACATTTTTAAAATTGTATTTAATATTACAATAATTCATAGATTAACAACAAACAATGATGTTCTGACTCCATCTCTATGCTTAAATCACATCAGGATAAAAATGTTGAGGTAAAAAAAAAGGTTTTGGGGGTGTAATTCCCCTTTAACTGCAAGAGAGGAAAGTGTCTGTCTAGCGATGTTGTATGTTGATACTGTAGGCCTACTGCTGCAGCACAAGTTTGCAAAACAATCGCCACGCAATCATGCTATAGTTATGTCAGGTAAGACTACTTTTCAGTTAACATTTAATTGAGAAGGTTTTTCTGGAAAGTATTTCTGTCTACCCACAAGCCAGTTATCATTAGCATCACTACATGCAGAGTGATAGACAAACGCGCATTCCAGACAGACAGATGGGAAATATTGCAGAAAATGTATTTTGTTAGATTGGATTTTTAACAATAGTGGCTAAACAAGTGTGGGATAATGTTAATGTGGCTTTGATTGAATAGTAGCCGGAAGCATTATTTTTATGACAGTTTGCGACAAAACACAAAAAAAATATACACTGAGTATACCAAACATTAGGAACACCTTCCTACTACCATACCCCGTTCAAAGGTACTCACCCTCTGAATGGCACACAGACACAATCCATGTCTCAATTGTCTCAAGGCTTAAAAATCCTTCTTTAACCTGTCTCCTCCCCTTCATCTACACTATTTGAAGTGGAATTATCAAGTGGCATCAGTAAGGGAACATAACTTACCTGGGTTTACCATGTAATGGAAAGAACATGTGTTCATAATGTTTTGAATACGCATTGTACATTTCAGTAATATAAAATAATAGCATGCCTACAATTGTTGTCAGACTCACAGCACAAGACTATGGGGCTTGGTGTTGAAATTATTATAGAATATGATATCATAATCCAATCTCCGTTGGTTATCTTTCAAAGGAGAGATGTGGCAGACCTTTACAATTCCAAAGTACAGTGCATTCCACTAAATACATGCATTTTCTGTACTATATTAATTGCCCTATTAACACATATTTGTTTTAAAATAGTGATAACATGGACCATCACACTATTTTATTTTCTATTTTAGGACCTTGGGATTATCGAAAAGTCTTTTGAATCTGGCCTTATACATTAAACAAAGATATGTCAAATCAGGTAATGCCAAATTAAATCTGAACTAGCTCACCTGATTCAAGTACTTAAGGGTTTGATTACTAGTTGACAACTTAAATCAGGTGTCCTAGTTCTGGAATAGTTAAAATGCATGGAATGGCTGGGGGTCCCAGAGGAGCAGTTTGAAAAAGGCTTATGTAGGGTATTACTATAGGCCAAGAGCTGTCAGACATGATGTGGCACAAATTAGAATTTGAAACTAACATTTAATTTGAAGCACCATAGACATCATTGAAACTGAACAACTCCTAATAAATTCCTCATATAATTTGCTTCATTGCTATATTATTATATTGTATTATATCGATAGAACTGTGTCTGTGTCTGTGTCCTAGACCTAGATTGTGTAGCTCACCAGCATGTCACTTCCTTCTTTGTATCTCTCCTTTCCTCTAACTGTTTCTTCTAACTGTGTGCGCACGGTTGGAAAATAATGGTTGTTTAAACAATGGAGAACTGTAGCATACTTCTGGTACATGCTCTCACCTCCTTCCTTAGAACTTTCACCATCTACATCTGAAAAACACTACTTTCATTGCTTATATTTTTAATTTTGTGTTTGCGGTTTTAAATTATATCCTCGCAAATTTTTATATTTTAAATGTAAGTTATACTAACAATTCATCTTTTTGCTGCCATAGAAATATAAATAGCCACCGGTCCACCCATTATGGCCTTATTTATGTCACGTGTGCTCCCTCTCTGGCCTCTAGGTCACCAGGCTGCTCGTTTTGGCGCATACCTGTCACCATCATTACACACATCAGCGCATTATGACACTCACCTGGACTCCATCACCTCCTTGATTACCTGCCCTATATTTGTCACTCCCTTTGGTTCCTTCCCCAGGTGTCATTGTTTCATGTCTGTGCGTTGTTCGTGTTTTGTAATATGTTGCATTTATTTATTAAAACCCAATGAACTTGCTTCCCAACTCTCAGCGCACTCGTTACAGAATGACACCTCACCAAAGGGAAGCATCAGGGAGTGTTTTTTTGTTTGTTTTGGAGGTGCTGTCAGATCCGGGAGTCAGAACCGGCGCTACCTGGGAGGCCTCAACCAGTTTGTCAGATTCCCATGCCTCGGCGGGTTCGACGGGTTCTTTTGCCTCAGCTGGCTCGACGGACCGGATGTGATGTACAATAATCAGTGTGGTCCAAAATGATATTATTTTATACTAATACAATTTCTCAGAGAAAGATGCACTTTTACTATAAATAACAATATAATATGTTTCTAAACACTGCTGTCATTATGGATAATTCTGAATGAATCGTGAATGATGAGTGAGAAAGTTACAGAAGGTCAAATATCATACCCCCAAGACTCTGTTTCTATGTGCAGTTTTGTTCTTGACCTTCAATTGGGAGCAGCGGCTCCTCATTGCTTCTGATTGAAGGTCCTATAATTAGGGGTTTGTTTGTACTGTGGATTGTGGGTAGTTGTATTCTGTTTTGTGCTTATCACCTGACAGAACTGTTAGTGTTGTTTCTGTTAATTGTATACGTGTTTCATTTGTTTCTCCTTCTTCAATATTAAAAAGAAGATGAGTATACACTTCCCTGTTGCGTCTTGGTCCTCCACACACAACACGCGTTACTGAACTACCCACCAGACCCGGACCAAGCAACAGAAGAGGGAGCAGCCAAGGAAGCAGCAGGATTACAGGGAATCGTGGTCATGGGAGGAAATCCTGGCGGGAGGTGGTCTGTGGCGAAGGAACGGTGAGGACCGGGAGAAGTACGTTGGCACATGGCTAGCAAGGAAGCCTGAGTGGCAGCCCCAAGAAAAATGTTTGGGGGGGCACATGGGGTGGGTGGCTGGGCAAAGGATGCCCCTGAAGCCAACACCTCGTGCTTATTATGGGGAGCACATGGAGTGTAGAGCACCGAAGTACGAAGAGGTACGCAAGATCTCGCCCATGCGCACGCACAGTCCGGTGCGTGTGATCTCAGCCCCAAGCAAAGGCCGTGCTAGAGTGGGCATCCAGCCTGGAAGGAGGATGCCAGCCCAATACGTCTGGCTACCAGTACGCCTCCGAAGTCCAGGCTACAGGACACCTCCTCTACGCACGGCGACCATCAGGCCCCTGCATAGCCCAGTCCGCCCTATACCAGAACCCCGAACGTACAGGGCTACTACTGCCATCCAGCCAGGACGGGTTGTGCAGGAGGTGAGTTCGAGACTTCCAGTACTCACCCAAGGCCCTGTGTATCCTACTCCTGCTCCTCGTAGAAGCTCTGGGGTACTGTCACGTTCTAACCTGTAAAGGTGTTATTTGTTAGTGTGGTCAGGACGTGGCAGGGGGTATTTTGTTTATATGTTTCGGGGATTGTTAGTCTATGTGTATAGACAAGGGGTGTTTGATTAGAGTGGTCTAGAGTTTTGGTATATGTTCTATGTTAGGGCATTTTCTATGTTTATTCTAGTCACTCTGTTTCTATGTGCAGTTTTGTTCTTGAACTTCAATTGGAAGCAGCGGCTCCTCATAGCTTCTGATTGAAGGTCCTATAATTAGGGGTTTGTTTGTATTGTGGATTGTGGGTAGTTGTATTCTGTTTTGTGCTTATCACCTGACAGAATTGTTAGTGTCATTTCCATTAATTGTATACATGTTTCATTTGTTTCATTTGAGTTCTATTTCGGAAAATGTACAACAGCTGCGCTGTACTGCCATCTATCTGCCGTCCAGGGAACAATAGATATATTCAATGAAATGATTCAGGGCTGCATTAAACACATTTAACTGAAATTGTATCACTGTTATGTATTATGAATGGAAAAATCACCGTGCGCAGCTTATTAACCTCTTCACTATAGGGGGCAGTATTTGCACAGCTGGATAAAAAACGTACCCGATTTAACCTGTTAGGGTATAGGGGGCAGTATTGAGAATTTTTTGAAAAAAGATGTGCCCATTTTTAAATGCCTCCTACACCTACCCAGTAACTACAATATGCATATACTTATTATATATGGATAGAAAACACCCTAAAGTTTCAAAAACTGTTTGAATGGTGTCTGTGAGTATAACAGAACTCATTTGGCAGGCAAAACCCTGAGACAGATTCTGACAGGAAGTGGATACCTGATGTGTTGAATTGACTTTGAGCCTATGCCATTGAAAAACAAAGGGGGTGAATTATATTCTGGCACTTCCTATTGCTTCCACAAGATGTCCCCAGCCTTTACAAAGTGTTTTGAGTGTTCTACAGTGAGATCTGACCGAATAAGAGCCATGGAACGTGATGGTCCATCATTCACCCTGGCGCGCGATTTGATGGTGGGTACTCTCATTCCGAAACGTTTTAAAAGAAAACCCAATGGTCCGCCTTGAATTTTATTCATGTTCTGGTTAAAAAAGGCCCTAATGATTTATGCGATACAACGTTTGACATGTTTGAACGAACGGAAATATATTTTTTCCGTTCTTGAAGTGAAGTGAAGTCCGGCTGGCTTAGATCATGCGCTACAACACGGAGGTTTTTCGACATAAATGATGAGCTTTTTTGAACAAAAATACATTCGTTATGGACCTGGGACTCTTTGGAAGTGACATCTGATGAAGAGAATCAAAGGTAATGGATTATTTATATAGTATTTTCGATTTTAGATTCCTCCAACATGGCGGTTAGTCTGTATCGCGATGCGTATTTGTCTGGCGCAGTGCTCAGATTATTGCAAAGTGTGATCTCCCAGTAAGGTTAATTTAAAATCTGACAAGTCCATTGCGTTCAAGAGATGTAAATCTATAATTCTTTGAATGACAATATAATATTTTAGCAATGTTTTCTAATATTAATTAATTATTTTGTCGTCATGACTTGACTGCCGGTATTGGAGGGAAACGATTTCCTGAACATCAACGCCATAGTAAAACACTGTTTTTAGATATAAATATGAACTTGATAGAACTAAAAATGCATGCATTGTCTAACAAAATGTCCTAGGAGTGTCATCTGATGGAGATTGTAAAAGGTTAGTGCATAATTTTAGCTGATTGTATGGTTTTGGTGAGGCATGTCTTTGAATCGACAATGCATTGCACACAGCTATTGTCAATGTACTCTCCTAACATAACCTAACTTTATGCTTTCCCCGTAAAACCTTTTTGAAATCGGTAAACGTGGTTAGATTAAGAAGATGTTTATCTTTCAAAGGCTGTAAGTTAGTTGTATGTTTGAGAAATTTGAATTTGTACATTTATTTGGTTTCAAATTTGCCGCTCTTGAAATGCACCTGCTGTTGATAGGGTGCGCCACAGGTGGCACGCTAACGTCCCAGGTAGCCTCAAGAAGTTAAACTGGTTACTACTCTTGCCCAGAAAGGAGAATATGCATATAATTAGTAGATTTGGATAGAAACACTCTACAGTTTCTAAAGCTGTTTGAATGGTGTCTGTGAGTATAACAGAACTCATATGGCAGGCCAAAACCTGAGAAGATTCCATACAGGAAGTGCCATGTCTGACAATTTGTTGTCCTTCTGTTGCATCTCTATCGAAAATACAGCATCTGTGCTGTAACGTGACACTTTCTAAGGCTCCCATTGGCTCTCTAAAGCCGCCAGAAAGTGGAAGGTGTTGTCTGCTATCTCTGGGTGAAGAACAGCAGGAGAATTTGTGAGTGTTCAGCCTGGGGACAGTGACACTGGAGATGCGCGGTCATGAGAATTCTCCATTTTTTTCTTTCAGCCTTTGAATTAATACAACGTTGCCCGGTTAGAATATTATCACTATTTTATTAGAAAAATAGCATAAAAATTGATTTTAAACAGTGTTTGACATGCTTCTAAGTACGGTAATGGAATATTTTGACATTTTTTGTCACGAAATGCGCTCGCGCGTCACCCTTCGGATATTGACCTGAACGCACAAACAAAACGGAGCTATTTGAATATAACTATGGATTATTTGGAAGTAGAAGTCCTGGGAGTGCATTCTGACGATGAACAGCAAAGGTAATCCAATTTTTCTAATAGTAATTCTGAGTTTAGTGAGTCCCAAACTTGGTGGGTGTCAAAATAGCTAGCCGTGATGGCCGAGCTATGTACTCAGAATATTGCAAAATGTGCTTTCGCCGAAAAGCTATTTTAAAATCTGACACCGCGATTGCATAAAGGAGTTTTGTATCTATAATTCTTAAAATAATTGTTATGTATTTTGTGAACGTTTATTATGCGTAATTTAGTAAATTCACCGGAGATTTTCGCTGGGTATGCTAGTTCTGAACATCACATGCTAATGTAAAAAGCTGGTTTTTGATATAAATATGAACTTGATTGAACAAAACATGCATGTATTGTATAACATAATGTCCTAGGAGTGTCATCTGATGAAGATCATCAAAGGTTAGTGCTGCATTTAGCTGTGGTTTTGGTTTTGTGACATATATGCTTGCTTTGAAAATGGCTGTGTGATTATTTTTGGCTGGGTACTGTCCTGACATAATCTAATGTTTTGCTTTCGCTGTAAAGACTTTTTGAAATCGGACAATGTGGTTAGATTAACGAGAGTCTTGTCTTTAAAATGGTGTAAAATAGTCATATGTTTGAGAAATTGAAGTTATAGCATTTTTGAGGTATTTGTATTTCGCGCCACGCGATTCCACTGGCTGTTGACTAGGGTGGGACGCTTGCATGACTACCTCATCTCTATAGCCCACACATGCAGCTATCTGTAAGATCCTTCAGTTGAGCAGTGAATTTCAAACACAGATTCAATAACAAAGACCAGGGAGGTTTTCAAATGCATAGAAGGCCACCTATTGGTAGATGGGTAAGAAAATGACATTGAATATCCCTTTAAGCATGGTGAAGTTATTAATTACGCTTTGGATGGTGTATCAATACACCCAGTTACTACAAAGATACAGGCGTCCTTCCTAACTCAGTTGCCGGAGAGGAAGGAAACCGCTCAGGGATTTCACCATGAAGCCAATGGTGACTTTAAAACAGTTAGAGTTGAATAGCTGTTTTAGAAAAAACTGAGAATGGATCAATAAAATTGTACTTACTCCACAATACTAATCTAACTGCAATGTGCCATTTGCCTGCATCTCCACAATCTCACTCTCTATTCCAGCATGGTCAGGACAGAGGTCTGTGATGATTGGATCGGAGATGACACTGGCACATGAGAGGTTCTTAATGAATTTGAAAAACTCCTTGTACACCATGATATCCTTGAATCTTGACTCAAACTCCAACTCTTCAACACACGCAAAAATGCAGCACAGCTAAAATGTTGCAGTATGTCTGGGTTGGATGTGGTGACTGCTCTGAGTTTTGGGAAATGAACAAACTGTTTGTCAGGTATAAACAGTGTGGTGATTGTATTTTGAAATGTTGTGACCACATGCAGCATTTTGTCTGGAGTTGCAGCTTTCCCTTGGAGCTGGAGATTCACCGTGTTCAGGTGGCGGGTGATGTCAGTTAAAAAAGCCAGCTTTAACTTCTTGGGGCTATGCGGGACACTTGCGTCCCACCCACTCACCAGCCAGTTGAATCCTGTGGCGCGATTTTCAAATCCCTTAGAAATCCGAAAACTTCCATTTTTCAAACATATTACGATTTTACAGCTATTTAAAGACAAGCCTCTCGTTAATCTAACCACACTGTCCGATTTCAAAAAGCAAAACATTAGATTATGTCAGCAGAGTACCCAGCCAGAAATAATCAGACACCCATTTTTCAAGCTAGCATATAATGTCACAAAAACCCAGAAGAGAGCTAAATGCAGCACTAACCTTTGATGATCTTCGTCAGATGACACACCTAGGACATTATGTTATACAATACATGCATGTATTGTTCAATCAAGTTCATATTTATATCAAAAAACTGCTTTTTACATTAGCATGTGACGTTCAGAACTAGCATACCCCCCGCAAACTTCCGGGGAATTTACTAACAATTTACTAAATTACTAACGATAAACGTTCACTAAAAGCATAACAATTATTTTAAGAATTATAGATACAGAACTCCTCTATGCACTCGATATGTCCGATTTTAAAATAGCTTTTCGGATGAAGCACATTTTGCAATATTCTAAGTACATAGCCCAGCCATCACGGGCTAGCTATTTAGACACCCAGCAAGTTTAGCCTTCACCAAAATCACATTTACGATAAGAAAAATGGTCTTACCTTTCCTGTTCTTCGTCAGAATGCACTCCCAGGACTTCTACTTCAATAACAAATGTAGGTTTGGTCCCAAATAATCCATCGTTATGTTCCATCAGCGACGTTTTGTTCGTGAGTTCTAGACACTATCAGAATGGTAAGTCACGGTCGTGCGCATGGCGCATAATATGACAAAAAATTTCTAAATATTCCATTACCGTACTTCGAAGCATGTCAACCGCTGTTTAAAATCAATTTTTATGCAATTTATCTCATAGAAAAGCGATAATATTCCGACCGGGAATCTGCGAGTCTGTAAACAGAGGGAAAAACAGAAAGGCGGGGGAGGCCAGTGCCCGCGCCTAAGCCCTTTGTCCTCTGATAGACCACTTAGCAAAAGCGCTCGTGTGTTTCAGCCAGGGCTTTGAATTACGTCATTCAGGTTTTTCCCGGGCTCTGATGGCCCATTGGGGCCGTAGGAAGTGTCATGTAACAGCAGAGATCCCTTGTAATAGATAGAGATGACAAAGAAGGGGAAGAAATGGTCAGACAGGGTACTTCCTGTACAGAATCTTCTCACGTTTTGGCCTGCCAAATGAGTTCTGTTATACTCACAGACACCATTCAAACAGTTTTAGAAACTTTAGGGTGTTTTCTATCCAAAGCCAATAATTAAATGCATATTCTAGTTTCTGGGCAGTAGTAATAACCAGATTAAATCGGGTACGTTTTTTATCCGGCCGTGTAAATACTGCCCCCTACCCCCAACAGGTTAACCCAGTTTGTATTTTCACTCTGCTGACCCCTGCGGGCTGTCTGTGCCTTTTTCCTCTTAAATTGCTCCCCAGGTACCAGGGCTGCTGAGTTTGAGGACGGACAGTCAGCTAGGGGACACGGGGCTACTACTAGGAGCCGGGACTGGTATCCGTTTTTTTGTTATTTTTTGGGAATTTTGGATTGTTTTGAGTATGTTGGGTCGTAATTTGGATTGAGGGTGGGACCCTCATTTTAAGGTGGGGGGTGTCACGTCTCCTCCTCTACAGTGCAGGGGCGGTCCCTCCTGCAGGAGAGGAGGGTCATTAGTGATTGCAGCTGGTGTGATTGGAGCCACCTGGGCTCAGGGTATAAAACTGATCCACTAACCTCTCTCCCTGCTCCTCCAGGTATGATCCTGTTTTGTTTAGTTTCCACTCAGTCATGTTCACACACACATATTCACACATCCATACACCTTACATTATGACATTTCCACACCTCATTCCTTTTTCTTTGTTTAGAGTTAATAGGTTTGTTTTATAATAAAGACATTTTTGAATTGGCCTATACCTGTTGTCGATGTCCCCTCATTTTTGCCACAGGCTATGAGCCGGCCTGTGACACTTACACACCTGGCTTCACTCAACCAATTACTTGTTTATTATTTAACCCCCTGTTCCCAATGTTGTGTTTGTGAGTGATTGTTTATTGTACTCGGTCCGTCTTTGTGGGCTCGTGATGTTACTTTGTAAATTTGTCTTTTTGAGTAAAGTATGTTGATTACTCATATCTGCTGTCCTGCGCCTGACTCTCTACACCAGCTACACACAGGTCCGTTACAGGTAACTAATGCAAGCAGTAGAATCAGATTTAAAAACAAGTGAAATGCACCTTATGGAACAACGGGGACTGTCAAAAGATACACACAAAAGTACAAGCCTACGCAAGCGCTAGCACATGCACTCTACACACACACGTACATCGGAGTGTGGTGTCAGGAAAATAACCTCACACTCAACGTCAACAAAACGAAGGAGATGATCGTGGACTTCAGGAAACAGCAGAGGGAGCACCCCCCCTTTCCACAGCGACGAGACAGTAGTGGAGAAGGTGGAACGTTTTAAATTCCTCGGCGTACACATCATGGACAAACTGAAATGGTCCACCCACACAGACAGTGTGGTGAAGAAGGCGCAGCAGCACCTCTTCAACCTCAGGAGGCTGACGAAATTTGGCATATGTACACCTTTAACAATGAGAATGCGTGTTCCTGCTCAAAAAGCTCCTGTAGGACTATATGGATGTCCCTCACAGAGCATTGAAAAGGAACAAAGCCGACAGAGCTAAACTTCTCTCTGGGAAAAGGAAGGCCAGGGGTGTATGCCTCGTGATTAACAACTCATGGTGTAATCATAACAACATACAGGAACTCAGGTCCTTTATCTTGGCACAAGAGCTCAAAAGTGTGTCACTTATACGCATATAGCCCTCTCGTGGAGGGCGCCCTTGCAGACTGAATAATAGCAATAACATTCGTAGCCATCAGATTGGCCCTCTCAGGGGCCAGGTCCATAGGAACCAAATCTCCGGCCTCTTGTGCCAAACCTGTCCATGTGCAACAGCTTCATGAAAGGCTGCCTCGGCCAACGGGGAGCCAAAATAATTGATGATATGCCCTCACAACACACCTTCTTCGACGTGGCCTGAACCAGAACCACTGGCAGAAACTAATAAAGGATGGTCTGAAGCCACTGGTGCACCAGAGGGTCTGTTCCCAAAGGCGCACTCGGGTCCCTCATCAAGAAAACTAAATGACACTGCGCGTTTTCTCGCAATGCGTAAAGATGTACGTCGGCCTTGCAACTGCGACCTGGCTAAGATAAAGCATAGCAATTTGACACATACAACAACACAGAGTTATACATGGAAAAAACAAAACATACAGTCAATAATACAGTAGAAAAAGAAAACAAAAAGTCTATATATACAGTGAGTGCAAATGAGGTAAGATAAGGGAGTTAAGGCAATAAATAGGCCATGGTGGCGAAGTAATTACAATATAGCAATTAAACACAATGCCCAGGGGTGTAGTCTCCACTCCTGAGGAAGAGGGCCCCCCCTGGATAGCAGATCCGCACCCAAGTTGAGGCAACGGGGAACATGCACCACCCAAAGTGATATTAAATGTGCACTACTCCACAGCAACAGGGAGTGAGCCGAGGTGAGGAGGGGGAGGGACCGAGTCTCTCCCTGTCTGTTGATGTATGCCACCATCGTCATGTTGTCGGATCTGACTAGCACATGCCGGCCTATCAAATGTGGGAAGAGGCACCTGAGTGCTTTGTACACCGTCAGAAGTTCCAGGTAATTGATATGCCGGGCACTCTGTGACACCGTCCACACTCCCCGAATTAAGTAACCCTTGCAGAGCATGCTCCACCCCTTGTGACAGTCGCCGGGGATCCCTCCATTGGGCCAGTGCCAGAAGGCATGTCGGGGACACCTGAATCAACCAGTTTAGGTGACAAGATGCATTCAAGTGCGTAACTGGGGGAATGACCACTATCATAGAACCCATTATCCCCAGTAGCCGCAGGAACTGGTGAAAATGTACTGTGCGCCCCAACTGGAACCCGGACACCCTCTCTGGGGATAGAAAATAGCGATTTCCGCTTGAGGAATGGAATTAGACTGCAATGGGGTTAGACAGCTCTTTTTCTGGTTTACAATAAAACCTACAGATTGAACATGGGACACCAGTCTGGATGTGGGTAACACCACTTGTTCCCTTGACTCTGCTGCCACCAGCCAATCATTGTTACTGTTCGCATTACCCAGGGTAAACTACGCATGCCCGCCATTGGTTGTATAGGACAGCGAGTCTCCCGTAAAGTGCCATCTGAGGCATGACGCCCCTTCGTGGACTTGGAGAAAAAGTTATTATTTTATTTTTTATCTCCATCACTCTTGATACCTTGTGTCTGAATGTGAAGGAGTGACAGGCTTTATTGAATTCACATGAGGAATACACAACACTGTTGAAACCTGAAAACAATGGTGTTGAAACAATGTGTTCAGGTGCAAACGTTTGCCTGAAGCCAGGTCCACTTCTGCTTCATTTTGGCCTTGTACCGGACCTGCATAGCCTTCAGGGCCGAGCCGAACAATTCCACTGTTGGCATGCAAGTTCCACCTGTTCCGACCACAGGCCCAAGTCTTTCTCCACTTCCTGTACATCGGTCCCAGCCGAGGTACCAGGATCCGGGAAAGGTAAGTCACCATCAGTAACTCCCAGCTTCCTAAAGAATGCTAAACGTATTTCCAGAGAGTTTGGCCGCAGTATGTGGCAATGTGCACACTCACTGGTTGTAGTGAGGGCCACCTGTGCATGTTCCAAACCGAGACAAACTGGACATAATTCGTGAGTATCTTTCAGATAAATACTATAACCGCATGACTGGGGGAATAATCTCGACCCCAAACCCAGCTTAGTCATCGTTGTTTCGGATGCTTTCTTAGCCATATTACTGATTGCGCTAGCAAATTGAAGAATAACTAGTTGTACATGATCAAGAAACTTATGAGAAGAAACACAAACTTCAGCCAACAACGTCCAGTGGGTGAGCACGCTCTACCACCATGGTACAGTTTAGTTGGTGCAACTTAAGGCAGTCTCGTTTTCCAATTGTTTATTTTAGTGGGGTGGCTCATTCCTGTTCACACCGAGGTGAAGAGCAGAATGATTGAAGGAATGAATCTGAGCCTCACGCTTATAACCTGTGGAAGGCTGGGCTTCCAACAAAGCACAGATTTTATTGTCAGGCAGGACTGTAGATCCTTCAACCAAAGTTGAGGGAGTGCAACTCCTCATAATATGTTGTACCAAAGTTAACATACTGAAAGAGAACCACAGAGTATTTGTACAAGCTGTGTATAAAAGGTTTTCACAGTGCGTTCCCAAGTCCCAGCAGGCTCAGTAGTAGGTAGTCACTTTAACTGACTGGATCTTCATCTCACTGAAGTCAGATTTCCTCCCAACAGAGAAATCTGCTCTCTGAGGATATGGTATCATCATCAGATGGTCACCTCACTTCGAATTGTTAGGAAACTATGCAGTATTTTGTTTTATTATGTATTTTTTATTACATTGTTACCCCAGGAAATCTTAAGTCTTATTACATACAGCCATGAAGAACTATTGGATATAAGAGCGACGTCAACTTACCAACATTACGACCAGGAATACGACTTTCCCGAAGTGGATCCTCTGTTTGGACCACCACCCAGGACAATGGACCTAATCCCAGAAGCCGACCCAAAGCAACGGCGCCGCAGAAGGGGCAGACAGAGCGGCCTCCTGGTCAGGCTCCGTAGACATGCACATCGCCCACTGCTCCCGAGTATACTGCTCACCAATGTCCAGTCTTGACCAAAAGGTAGATGAAATTCGAGAAAGGGTTGTCTTCCAGAGAGACATCAGAGATTGTAACATTCTCTGTTTCACGGAAACATGGCTCTCTTGGGATATGTTGTCGGAATTGGTTCAGCCACCGGGCTTCTCCATGCTTCGCGCCGACAGAGTTAAACTCCTCTCTGGGAAGAGGAAGGGCGGGGGTGTATGCTTCATGATTAACGACTCATGGTGTAATCATAACAACATACAGGAACTCAAGTCCTTCTGCTCACCCGACCTAGAATTCCTTACAATCAAATGCCGGCCTTACTATTTCCCAAAGGAATTCTTGTCAGTTATGGTCACAGCTGTGTACATTCCCCCTCAAGCAAAAACAAAGACGGCCCTCAAGGAACTTCACTGGACTCTATGTAAACTGGAAACCATACATCCTGAGACTGCATTTATTGTAGCTGTGAAAAAAAAGCAAATTCAAGAACAAGGCTATCTAAATTCTATCGTCATAGTGACTGCACTACTCGCATGTAATACACTCGATCACTGCTACTCTAACTTCCACGATGCATACAAAGCCCTCCCCCACCCTCTCTTAGGCAAATCCAACCATGACGCCATCTTGCTCCTACCTTCTTATAGACAGAAACTCAAACAGGATGTGCCAGTGACTAGAACCATTCAACGCTGGTCTGATCATTCGGAATCCACGCTTCAAGATTGTTTTGATCACGCGGACTGGGATATGTTCCTTTCAAACTCAGATAACAACATCGATCTATACAATGACTCGGTGAGTGAGTTTATAAAGAAGTGCATTGGAGATGTTGTACCCACTGTGACTATTAAAAGCTACCCTAACCAGAAACCATGCATGGATGGCTCTCAGAGAGAGCGCTTCCTGTTTGGAATCTTCTCAGGTTTTTGCCTGCCATATGAGTTCTGTTATACTCACAGACACCATTCAAACAGTTTTAGAAACTTTAGGGTGTTTTCTATCCAAAGCCAATAATTATATGCATATTCTAGTTTCTGGGCAGTAGTAATAACCAGATTAAATTGGGTACGTTTTTTATCCGGCCGTGTAAATACTGCCCCCTAGCCCTAACAGGTTAATGTCTAAACCGCTGGCAACAAAAGTGAGTACACCCCTAAGTGAAAATGTCCAAATTGGGCCCAATTAGCCATTTTCCCTCCTTGGTGTCATGTGACTCGTTAATGTTACAAGGTCTCAGGTGTGAATGGGGAGCAGGTGTGTTAAATTTGGTGTCATCGCGCTCACACTCCCTCATACTGACTGGTCACTGGAAGTTCAACATGGCACCTCATGGCAAAGAACTCTCTGAGGATCTGAAAAAAAGAATTGTTGCTCTACATTAAGATGGCCTGGGCTATAAGAAGATTGCAGCACAGTGGCCAAGACCATACAGCGGTTTAACAGGACAGGTTCCACTCAGAACAGGCATCGCCATGGTCGACCAAAGAAGTTGAGTGCACGTGCTCAGCGTCATATCCAGAGGTTGTCTTTGGGAAATAGACATATGAGTGCTGCTAGCATTGCTGCAGAGGTTGAAGGGGTGGGGGTCAGCCTGTCAGTGCTCAGACCATATGCCGCATGCTGCATCAAATTGGTCTGCATGGCTGTCGTCCCAGAAGGAAGCCTCTTCTAAAGATGATGCACAAGAAAGCCCGCAAACAGTTTGCTGAAGACAAGCAGACTGAGGACATGGATTACTGGAACCATGTCCTGTGGTCTGATGAGACCAAGATAAACTTATTTGGTTCAGATGGTGTCAAGCGTGTGTGGTGGCAACGAGGTGAGGAGTACAAAGACAAGTGTGTCTTGCCTACAGTCAAGCATGGTGGTGGGAGTGTCATGGTCTGGGGCTGCATGAGTGCTGCCGGCACTGGGGAGCTACAGTTCATTGAGGGAACCATGAATGCCAACATGTACTGTCACATACTGAAGCAGAGCATGATCCCCTCCTTTCGGAGACTGGGCCGCAGAGCAGTATTCCAACATGATAACGACCCCAAACACACCTCCAAGACGACCACTGTCTTGCTAAAGAAGCTGAGGGTAAAGGTGATGGACTGGCCAAGCATGTCTCCAGACCTAAACCCTATGAGCATCAGTGGGGCTTCCTCAAACGGAAGGTGGAGGAGTGCAAGGTCTCTAACATCCACCAGCTCCGTGATGTCGTCATGGAGGAGTGGAAGAGGACTCCAGTGGAAACCTGTGAAGCTCTGGTGAACTCCATGCACAAGAGGGTTAAGGCAGTGCTGGGAAATGATGGTGGCCACACAAAATATTGACACTTTGGGCCCAATTTGGACATTTTCACTTAGGGGTGTACTCACTTTTGTTGCCAGCGGTTTAGACATTAATGTATGTGTGTTGAGTTATTTTGATGGGACAGCAA
This sequence comes from Salmo trutta, assembly GCF_901001165.1. NCBI lineage: Eukaryota > Metazoa > Chordata > Actinopteri > Salmoniformes > Salmonidae > Salmo > Salmo trutta. The sequence goes on along the minus strand of NC_042965.1, from coordinate 6,965,821 downwards.
ATTTACACTGCTGTACACTCACTACTTTACATTGTAGCAAAGTGTCATTTCTTCAGTGTTGTCACATGAAAAGATATACTCAAATATTTACAAAAATGTGAGGGGTGTACTCACTTTTGTGAGATACTGTATATGTACAGTAGATATTCTCATTCACCCCTTTAGATTTGTATGTATTAGGTAGTTGTTGGGAAATTAGATTACTTGTTAGATATTACTGAACTGTCGGAACTAGAAGCACAAGCATTTCGCTACACTTCCATTAACATCACTAACCATGTGTATGTGACCAATAAAATTAGATTTGATCAGGGGTGACAGAAATGTCTTCAAAATCAATGCCTAGAATCCAGTGAAGGGTTCACCCTCTCTCTTCCGGTACAAGTAGACAAAGTTACCTGCACACCGACCAGTAACTTTGCAGCTGATGGAGTAAATATGTCTCTCTCTCCTAGTCTCTGATATTTGGTCCTGTTGTAGCCACTGTCCTGAAGCAGCCTCTGCAAAACAGAAGTGGATCACTAAAAACTCACAGTAAAGTTACTTCATTCAAATATTTGGATACAGTTGGATGAACCACTTGCCCAGAATTGTTTATATATACTGTTATAACACATTCCATGTTCAATGAATATGTGCTTAATTAAGAATTGAGAAAATAGAAGGCTATATAAAATTATAACATTCAACAATATGATATTGAAAAATAAATTATCACTTAAAATCTAATTGGTTTCACAGATCTTTAATAAAGTATGGTTTGTATCATACAGTCAATTATGAAGATGAGATGTGAAACACCAGCTGGGAGTGTCATTTCAAACAGTTCCTCTGTTTATGTCACTCCGTGCAGAGCAAAAATATTATTTTGTTCTCCTCCATTAATTCAGAGCTTGATTAAAACCACAGAGTTTTTGTACAGGGTGTGAGGATCAGTTCTCACTGTGGGTTCCCAGACCGATAGCAGGCACAGTAGTAGGTGGCAGAATGGGACACTTTAACTGACTGGATCATCAGATCACATCTGTTATTTCTCACGGATGAGAAATCATCTTTTTGAGGATGGTTGTAAGATGCATCGACAGCGCAGTTATGCTTTTGGATGTCGAGAATCAAGGTAAAAGGTTTGCCCTCTTTCTTCTGGTACCAGTAGATATACGTTCCACACTGATCATTGTATTCGCAGCTGAAGGAGACAACCTCTCCCTTTTTCCTAGTCCATGAAATCTCCTGGTCCAACTTCTGCCCTGCCACTGACACTGCAAAGACAAAATGACAACATCAACACACTGAGACAAAAATACATTAGCAGAACTTAGAAGCAATTACGTGTCCACAATATTTGCATCAATCATAGACTTAAATTCAGACAGAAACTATTTCCCTCTAGTCATTTCCAGTTGCTCCTTGACCAGGTTGAATTGTAGAAAAAAAGTATTGAGATGGACACACACTTACATAAATAAAGTGAGTAAAGAATGACAACAGAGCCTAGAGACATTTCTATGATGATTCTGATGTGTCCTCTATTGAACCTGAAGATGATTGTATTCAGTTGGAGCAAAGATGAAGATGTGAGTGAAACACTATCACTTGGGGCCTTGTGGTTTCTAACGGCTCCTCCAATCTGTCACTTACTTGACAAGGGCTACAGCATGTTCCAATTATATTATCTACTTATCTCTCCTTTCTCCTAAAGTGTGCACTTGTTCACTTCCCTTCACTGATCTGAAATAAATATGGTGGAAATGGCACTAGCCCATGCTTCCACCTATCTAATGCTTGTGGGAAGTAGTGAACACTTTAGGAGAAATTAGGTATTACTGGGACACACACATTCACTGTCTAAATAAATAAAAAATAAACATTTTAACCAGATTTATCAATACTACTCAGCTAAGTGATTAATTATTGATGTATTCTTGTTCAAGGTCCTCCTAAAAAAAATACTTTTGATGTAGACATCTATGTACTAATCCCATATTGCTCCTTTAATACTGACATTGCTCCCCTGTGTCTTTCTCCACAAGATGGTGCTAAAATATAAGCCTATAAATCATGTTTGAGAAATCAAGTTAAATAGTGAAATGGTTCACATAACAAACTAAAGGCTATATATTTTCAGTCTTATAAATGGGGACCATTGATTTTGACTAAACAATCAGAACTGATGTTCTGTTACTATTCATTTACAGTGTTTTCATATACCATTTAATGTTTATACTGCCCTACAAAGGCAAAATGCATTAACTGCCCCAACTGTGAAACTGAGAAAAATATCTTTAAAGTTTTATTTGATAGCAGGCCAAATATGTTGTAGATAGATAAGTGATAATGCACGGATGTATCATCATATTATGAAGTAATTTTTATGCATATCAACCATGACCACGGATTTGACCTCCTATGACCACTAAAACGCAGACACTGCAATTTGCCTTTGCATGACCTTAAACAACTATACGGGTAATACAAAGGCAAAGTGTAGTGTCTACAATCTTAATGTTTTTATCCAACTTTTTTGTTGTTTTTCTGTTTGATGGAAACAGATTGAGAGTTCTAATTGTATTCTATATTTAATGCTTTTATAAAGTTATGTTTTCATGTTTTGAATGTTATATCGTACTTACCTAGAAGCATTTTTTTCACCATAAGATGAGGACTTTTTCATGACATAGAATGTTTATACAAAAACAAATGTTTGACTTGGTATCTACAATCTAAATGTGTTTATCCAACTTTCTTGTGGTTTTTCTATTTGACTTTGTATGGTCATTTATTTGGCTTAGGGATCATAGATAAAATCATGCTTGATATGGTCATGCTTGATATGCATAAAAAAGTACTTCATAATAAGATAGTACATCAGTGCATTATCATTTATCTACATACAGCATATTTAGCTGGACAGCAAATACATTTTCAAGCCATGTTTCTCTGTTTCACTGTTTGCGTAGTTACTGCTCTATGCCTTTGTATGGCAGAGCAGGTAACTGCAGTCAAAAGGTGGAACAAAGCCACAGTGCAGTAACTTCACTTACTGCTGTTTTCTATTTTCTTTCCTTGGATTTTGGAGTTACTGCAAATGTCACACTACATTTTCTATGAAACAGAACATCATTGAACCAGGACACTTTGTCAGAAGATAAAACAGATACTACAAAGCCTGATTTCAGTCTTAACAATTGTTTTAACCAAAAGTGTAGTTACTGCGTTTTGTCTTTGTAGAGCAGAATAGTTCACCAAAGTTATAAGGAATGATGTGGTGCTCTGAGCAAAGAATAACACACCTATGTCAAATATCCATCTTTGACATAAACAAGGCTAATAAAAATATTAGCACACTACTGTGCTTTGTGAACTAGCATCAGAGGTTGATTGTAGAATGACAGAACATGTTTACACAACAATCAATAATTCAAAGATGGAAAAATATATCAAGACACTCATGTTGGAGATTAGATTAGGTTGCCCACTTTAATGGAAACTTATATCTGTCAAACAACATAAATGCCACAACCATAGACCATATTAGCAAGTGTTCATGTGTGACAAAAACATCCTGCTGCATGTAGCTAACAAACTGTCAATACTGTAGCCGACAAAGTTAATCAGATTGAATCACAGCCTTATTGTTTTATATTGAACACCCACTAAAGAGAGCATTCTCTTATTTTTTCAATACAGTAAATAATAAGGTTCACCAATCAAGGCACCAAGTTCATTTTCAAAGTGTTTTTACTCCTATTTGTATTTCATTTTTTGGATGAAAGTGAAAATGATATGATTCATTTCTCTTAATTATAATATTATATATTTCATATATATAAGTTTTGGATTTCCATTAAATTTAAATAAAATGTAGCCTAACATTTGCACATTCTGTTAAAGGGCCTTCTATGGGAAGTGTTGAGAAATAAAGGCTCTTAAACATTACAGCACAGAACAAATGGGTACTAACATAACAATAACGTGGAAACGTACTTAGCATCTACTGTATTTGCTACTTCTCTTGATAACCATATTACTTCCGTGGTAAAATAAATTCAACACTCCCAACCCTGATTTAATATATTTTCATTGTTTCAAGGTAAAAGTACACATAAGCAGAAGCATGAAGGTTTTTTTTGCCACAGGCCTATAACTCTACAAATTTGAGAACAATAAGCTACCACTATGGAATCGTCTTGTCTGAGGATCGCTGATCACTCTCATATTCTCGAATTTGATGGCAAGACCCGAATAGCGGCACATAGCATTGCGGTTATGGGCCAGTAACAGAAATGTCACTGATTCGAATCCCTGAGCTGACTAGAAGAAACGTATGTGGGATGTGCCCTTGAGCACTAGATAAGAGAGTCTGCTTAATGACAAAAATTTGGAAATTGACCCAGAAAAAATTAAACATCCAACAGCTTTGAATAACCAACAACTTATCACACTATCTGTGCATGCAGGTTATGCAGCTATATTTTGTTTCCAGTAACTACTGTTTCACCTTTCATTGGAAAAAACAACAACAAAGAAAGATAGTATTGAGTCTAAGCTCAACACCTGCGTCGGAACTTGCAGATTCAAGCCAACAGGTTGAAAACAGAGAATAGGGGATCTTATGAAGTGATTCAATAAAATACAATTTTCACAAAAAACAATTGATGATCTTATAGTAAGGGTGGGGAGTTAAGTATAATTTATTTTCAATTATGGTGACAGTTTGCTCATATAAAACAGCACTGAACTCTACAAAATATTTTGCAGAACCATGTTTGTTGTAACTTTTCTTTTACAAAGGCAGCGATTATTAAACCCATTCCCAATTGAAAGGATATGGTTATTTTGAGAAACTTTGCTACTACATAGGCTGTGTTACGCAGTGGTGTATAGTTTTTTGCTGTATCTGTACTTCACTTAACTATTTATGTTTTTGACAACTTTTACTTTTACTTCACTACATTTCTCAAGAAAATAATGTACTTTTTACTCCATACATTTTCCCTGACACCCAAAAGTAAATTTTGCATGCTTAACAGGACAGGAAAATTGTCTAATTCACACACTTATAAAGAGAACATCCCAGGTCTTAAAATAGGCACATTCTTCTCTTTAAATTAATGCTAAGAGGCCCCCATAAGATTATATCTTGTATTTTTCTGAATTCAGTTTTTCTGGGCGGATGTCACATTTTTTAAATTGTATTTAATATTACAATTATTCATAGATAAACAATGATGTTCTGAGTCCATGTCTATGCTTAAATCACATCTGAATAAAAATGTTGAGGTAAAAAAAAATTGGGGGGTGTAATTCCCCTTTAACTGCAAGAGAGGAACGTGTCTGTCTAGCGATGTTTTCTGCTGATACTGTAGGCATACTGCTGCAGCACAAGTCATGGCAGTATTTCTGTCTACCCAGAAGACGGTTATCATTAGCATCACTACATACAGAGCGATAGACAAACGTGCATTCCAGACAGACAGACAGACAGACAGACAGACAGACAGACAGACAGACAGACAGACAGACAGACAGACAGACAGACAGACAGACAGACAGACAGACAATATTGCGAAAACGTATTTTGTTACGATTGGATTTTTAAGACAATAGTGGATAAACAAGGGTGGGACAATGTTAATGTGGCTTTGATTGAATAGTATCCTGGAGCATTATGTTTATGATAGTTTGCGACAGAACACAAAACATACACACTGAGTATACCAAATATTAGGAACACCTTCCTACTACCATACCCCGTTCAAAGGCACTCACCCTCTGGAATGGCACACAGACACAATTCATGTCTCAATTGTCTCAAGGCTTAAAAATCCTTCTTTAACTTGTCTCCTCCCCTTCATCTACACTATTTGAAGTGGAATTATCAAGTGACTTCAGTAAGGGAACATAGTTTACAGCTGGATTTACCATGTCATGGAAAGAACATGTGTTCATAATGTTTTGAACACTCATTGTACATTTCAGTAATATGAAATAATAGCATGCCTACAATTGTTGTCAGACTCACAGCACAAGACTATGGGGCTTGGTGTTGAAATTATTATAGAATATGATATCATAATCCAATCTCCGTTGGTTATCTTTCAAAGGAGAGATGTGACAGACCTTCACAACTCCGAAGTACAGTGCATTCCACTAAATACATGCATTTTCTGTACTATATTAATTGCCCTATTAACACATATTTGTTTTAAAATAGTGATAACATGGACCGTCACGCTATATTATTTTCTATTTTAGGACCTTGGGATTATCGAAAAGTATTTTGAATCTGGCCTTATACATTAAAGAAAGATATGTCAAATCAGGTAATGCCAAATTAAATCTGATTGTAACAATACTGGTTGTATAAACAATGGAGAACTGTAGCCTACTTCTGGTACATGCTCTCACCTTCTTACCGCTAATAGATTTAATTATCGGCCAATAATTCCTTATTACAGAAAACAATTGCGCAAGAAGCTGACATTTTAATTAAAATACAGTATTGAATCCAATCCATACTTTTGCAATGGCAAGAATCATAAACAAATATTAAATGAGTCACGATAAGGCTACTTCATTTACGAATGGGACATTTAGCTAGTGCACCAAAATATGTATGATTTACACTGTATGCAAAGCTGTGCAAACATTAACAATGAATGAGCATTACAGATATAATGAACAAAAATATAAACGCAACTTGCAATCATTTCAAAGATCATACTGAGTTACAGTTCATATGAGGAAATCAGTCAAATTAAATAAATTCATTGGGCCCTAATCTATGGATTCCCCCTGACTGGGAATACAGAAATGCATCTTTTGGTCACATATACCTTTAAAAAATGGCCCTCAAAATGGGCCTCAGGATATCTTTAATGTATTCATATGCATTCAATTTGACATCGATAAAATGCAATTGTGTTCGTTGTCCGTAGCTTATGCCTGCCATACCATAACCCCACTGCTGCCATGAGGCACTCTGTTTACAACGTTGACATCAGCAAACTGCTCGCACACACGATGCCATACACGTGGTCTGCGGTTGTGAGGCCGGTTGGATGTACTGCCAAATTCTCTAAAACAATGTTGGAAACGGCTTATGGTAGAGAAATTAACATTAAATTATCTGCAACAGCTCTGGTGGACATTCCTGCAGTCAGCATGCCAATTGCACACTCCTTCAAAACTTGAGATATCTGTGGCATTGTGTTGTGTGACAAAACTGCACATTTTAGAGTGGCCTTTAATTGTCCCCAGCACAAGGTGCCACTCTGTAATGACCATGCTGTTTAATCAGCTTCTTGATATGCCACACCTGTCAGGTGGATGGATTATCTTAGCAAAAGAGAAATGGTCACTAACAGGGATATAAAAAAATGTGTCCACAAAATTTGAGAGTAATACGCTTTTTTTGTGATAACTGAACATTTCTGGGATCTTTTATTTCAGCTCATGAAAAATGGGATCAACACTTTACATGTTGCATTTATATTTTTGTTCAGTGTATGTTGTCCTTGATATGTCCAGACAATACCAGTCAGTGTTCAATTCTGGTTTTGATATACCACTCTGTGAATGTATAAGAATAGAAGAGGTACCAGGAAGTGATAGTGAAGGCTGTTAATGTATTAAGCTTGTTGGGGAAGTCACAAGAGTTGTCTTGGGGAACTTACACCATCTACATCTTTGAAGAACACTACTTTCGTTGCTTATATTTTTTATTTTCTGTTTGCGGTTTTAAATTATATCCTCGCAAATTTGTATATTTTAAATGTAAGTTATACTCACAATTCATCTTTCTGCTGCCATATAAATATTAATAGCCACTGGACCACCCATAATGGCCTTATTTATGTCACGTGTGCTCCCTCTCCGGCCTCTAGGTCACCAGGCTGCTCGTTACAATATCACAGTATAATAAAAAAAATGGATCTCTTACTGACAATGTCCTCATGTAATCTATATAGAAGGTCTATTGGAGTAATGCCATTTTGTGACGTTAACAGCAACCCCCCCCAAAAAAAATCCCTGTAATTTACCAAATCAAATCAAATCAAATCAAATTTATTTATATAGCCCTTCGTACATCAGCTGAAATCTCAAAGTGCTGTACAGAAACCCAGCCTAAAACCCCAAACAGCAAGCAATGCATGTGAAAGAAGCACGGTGGCTGGGAAAAACTCCCTAGGAAAAACTCCTGAGAAAGGCCAAAAACCTAGGAAGAAACCTAGAGAGGAACCAGGCTATGAGGGGTGGCCAGTCCTCTTCTGGCTGTGCCGGGTGGATATTATAACAGAACATGGTCAAGATGTTAAAATGTTCGTAAATGACCAGCATGGTCAAATAATAATAATCATAGTAATTGTCGAGGGTGCAACAAGCACGTCCGGTGAAACAGGTCAGGGTTCCATAGCCGCAGGCAGAACAGTTGAAACTGGAGCAGCAGCATGGCCAGGTGGACTGGGGACAGCAAGGAGTCATCATGCCAGGTAGTCCTGAGGCATGGTCCTAGGGCTCAGGTCCTCCGAGAGAAAGAAAGAAAGAGAGAAGAGAGAATTAGAGAGAGCATATTTACATTCACACAGGACACCGGATAAGACAAGAGAATACTCCAGATGTAACAGACTGACCCTAGCCCCCCGACACATAAACTACTGCAGCATAAATATGGAGGCTGAGACAGGAGGGATCAGAAGACACTGTGGCCCCATCCGATGATACCCCCGGACAGGGCCAAACAGGCAGGATATAACCCCACCCACTTTGCCAAAGCACAGCCCCCACACCACTAGAGGGATATCTACAACCACCAACTTACCGTCCGAAGACAAGGCCGAGTATAGCCCACAAAGATCTCCGCCACGGCACAACCCAAGGGGGGGGCGCCAACCCAGACAGGAAGACCACGTCAGTGGCTCAACCTACTCAAGTGACGCACCCCTCCCATGGACGGCATGGAAGAACACCAGTAAGTCAGTGACTCAGCCCCTGTAAAAGGGTTAGAGGCAGAGAATCCCAGTGGGAAGAGGGGAACCGACAAGGCAGAGACAGCAAGGGCGGTTCGTTGCTCCAGCCTTTCCGTTCACCTTCACACTCCTGGGCCAGACTATACTTAATCATAGGACCTACTGAAGAGATAAGTCTTCAGTAAAGACTTAAAGGTTGAGACTGAGTCTGCGTCTCTCACATGGGTAGGCAGACCATTCCATAAAAATGGAGCTCTATAGGAGAAAGCCCTACCTCCAGCCGTTTGCTTAGAAATTCTAGGGACAATTAGGAGGCCTGCGTCTTGTGACCGTAGCGTACGTGTAGGTATGTACGGCAGGACCAAATCGGAAAGATAGGTAGGAGCAAGCCCATGTAATGCTTTGTAGGTTAGCAGTAAAACCTTGAAATCAGCCTTTGCCTTAACAGGAAGCCAGTGTAGGGAGGCTAGCACTGGAGTAATATGATCAAATTTTTTGGTTCTAGTCAGGATTCTAGCAGCCGTATTTAGCACTAACTGAAGTTTGTTTAGTGCTTTAGCCGGGTAGCCGGAAAGTAGAGCATTGCAGTAGTCGAGCCTAGAAGTAACAAAAGCATGGATAAATTTTTCTGCGTCATTTTTGGACAGAAAGTTTCTGATTTTTGCAATGTTACGTAGATGGAAAAAAGCTGTCCTTGAAGCAGTCTTGATATGTTCTTCAAAAGAGAGATCAGGGTCCAGAGTAACGCCGAGGTCCTTCACAGTTTTATTTGAGACGACTGTACAACCATCCAGATTAATTGTCAGATTCAACAGAAGATCTCTTTGTTTCTTGGGACCTAGGACAAGCATCTCTGTTTTGTCCGAGTTTAAAAGTAGAACATTTGCAGCCATCCACTTCCTTATGTCTGAAACACAGGCTTCTAGCGAGGGCAATTTTGGGGCTTCACCATGTTTCATTGAAATGTACAGCTGTGTGTCGTCCGCATAGCAGTGAAATTTAACATTATGTTTTCGAATAACATCCCCAAGAGGTAAAATATATAGTGAAAACAATAGTGGTCCTAGAACGGAACCTTGAGGAACACCGAAATTTACAATTGATTTGTCAGAGGATGAACCATTCACAGAGACAAACTGATATCTTTCCGACAGATAAGATCTAAACCAGGCCAGAACTTGTCCATGTAGACCAATTTGGGTTTCCAATCTCTCCAAAAGAATGTGGTGATCGATGGTATCAAAAGCGGCACTAAGATCTAGGAGCATGAGGACAGATGCAGAGCCTCGGTCTGACGTCATTAAAAGGTCATTTACCACCTTCACAAGTGCAGTCTCAGTGCTATGATGGGGTCTAAAACCAGACTGAAGCGTTTCGTATACATTGTTTGTCTTCAGGAAGGCAGTGAGTTGCTGCGCAACAACTTTTTCAAAATGTTTTGAGAGGAATGGAAGATTCGATATAGGCCGATAGTTTTTTATAATTTCTGGGTCAAGATTCGGCTTTTTCAAGAGAGGCTTTATTACTGCCACTTTTAGTGAGCTTGGTACACATCCGGTGGATAGAGAGCCGTTTATTATGTTCAACATAGGAGGGCCAAGCACAGGAAGCAGCTCTTTCAGTAGTTTAGTTGGAATAGGGTCCAGTATGCAGCTTGAGGGTTTGGAGGCCATGATTATTTTCATCATTATGTCAAGAGATATAGTCCTAAAACACTTTAGTATCTCCCTTGATCCTAGGTCCTGGCAGAGTTGTGCAGACTCAGGACAATGGAGCCCTGGAGGAATACCCAGATTTAAAGAGGAGTCCGTAATTTGCTTTCTAATGATCATGATCTTTTCCTCAAAGAAGTTCATAAATTTATTACTGCTGAAGTGAAAGCCATCCTCCATTTGCGAATGCTGCTTTTTAGTTAGCTTTGCGACAGTGTCAAAAAGAAATTTCGGATTGTTCTTATTTTCCTCAATTAAGTTGGAAAAATAGGATGATCGTGCAGCAGTGAGGGCTCTTCGATACTGCACGGTACTGTCTTTCCAAGCTAGTCGGAAGACTTCCAGTTTAGTGTGGCGCCATTTCCGTTCCAATTTTCTGGAAGCTTGCTTCAGAGCTCGTGTATTTTCTGTATACCAGGGAGCTAGTTTCTTATGACAGATGTTTTTAATTTTTAGGGGTGCAACTGCATCTAGGGTATTGCGCAAGGTTAAATTGAGTTCCTCGGTTAGGTGGTTAACTGATTCTTGTCCTCTGACGTCCTTGGGTAGGCAGAGGGAGTCTGGAAGGGCATCAAGGAATCTTTGGGTTGTCTGAGAATTTATAGCACGACTTTTAATCTTCCTTGGTTGGGGTCTGAGCAGATTATTTGTTGCAATTGTAAACGCAATAAAATGGTGGTCCGATAATCCAGGATTATGAGGAAAAACATTAAGATCCACAACATTTATTCCATGGGACAAAACTAGGTCCAGAGTATGACTGTGGCAGTGAGTAGGTCCAGAGACATGTTGGACAAAACCCACTGAGTCGATGATGGCTCCGAAAGCCTTTTGGAGTGGGTCTGTGGACTTTTCCATGTGAATGTTAAAGTCACCAAAAATTAGAATATTATCTGCTATGACTACAAGATCCGATAGCAATTCAGGGAACTCAGTAAGGAACACTGCATATGGCCCAGGACGAAAACGTCATTGTTTTTTTTTTTGTAAATTGAAATTTGCTATCGTAAATGTTAGCAACACCTTCGCCTTTGCCGGATGCACGGGGGGTATGGTCACTAGTGTAACCAGGGGGTGAGGCCTCATTTAACACAGTAAATTCATCAGGCTTAAGCCATGTTTCAGTCAGGCCAATCACATCAAGATTATGATCAGTGATTAGTTCATTGACTATAACTGCCTTGGAAGTGAGGGATCTAACATTAAGTAACCCAATTTTGAGATGTGAAGTATCACAATCTCTTTCAATAATGGCAGGAATGGAGGAGGTCTTTATACTAGTAAGATTACTGAAGCGAACACCGCCATTTTTAATTTTGCCCAACCTAGATCGAGGCACAGACACGGTCTCAATGGGGAAAGCTGAGCTGACTACGCTAACTGTGCTAGTGGCAGACTCCACTAAGCTGGCAGGCTGGCTAACAGCCTGTTGCCTGGCCTGCACCCTATTTCATTGTGGAGCTAGAGGAGTTAGAGCCCTGTCTATGTTCGTAGATAAGATGAGAGCACTCCTCCAGCTAGGATGGAGTCCGTCACTCCTCAGCAGGCCAGGCTTGGTCCTGTTTGTGGGTGAATCCCAGAAAGAGGGCCAGTTATCTACAAATTCTATTGTTGTTGTCTGCTTTTCCTTCACTCTGTGGTCCAACTCATCCCAAATCATCTCAATTGGGTTGATGTTGGGTGATTGTGGAGGCCAGGTCATCTGATAGAGCACTCCATCACTCTCCTTCTTGGTCAAATAGCCCTTACACAGCCTGGAGGTGTTTTGGGTAATTGTCCTGTTGAAAAACAAATTATAGTCCCAATAAGCGCAAACCAGATGGGATGGCATTTCGCTGGTCTTGGCCATGGTGGAGAGTTTGGAATCTGATTGATTGGTTCTGTGGACAGGTGTCTTTTATACAGGTAACAAGCTGAGATTAGGAGCACTCCCTTTAAGAGTATAACATTTTTGACGTGAGTTTTTCTGGATTTTTTTGTTGTTATTCTGTCTCTCACTGTTCAAATAAACCTACCATTAAAATTATAGACTGATCATTTCTTTGTCAGTGGGCAAACGTACAAAATCAGCAGGGGATCAAATACTTTTTTCCCTCACTGTACATATGAGATGAGCAATGTAGGGTATGAAAACATTATATAAAGTGGCATTGTTTAAAGTGGCTAGTGATACATTTAATTACATCAAGATGGCAAGATGCAGTAGATGGTATAGGTTACAGTATATACATATGAGATTAGTAATGTAGGGTAAGTAAACATTATATAATATAGTGGCTAGTGATAATTTTTCCATTATTAAAGTGGCTTGAGTTGAGTCAGTATGTTGGCAGCAGCCACTCAATGTTAGTAATGGCTGTTTAACAGTCTGATGGCCTTGAGATAGAAGCTGTTTTTCAGTCTCTCGGTCCCCGCTTTGATGCACCTGTACTGACCTCATCTTCTGGATGATAGCGGGGTGAACAGGCAGTGGCTCGGATGGTTGTTGTCCTTGATGATCTTTTTGGCCTTCCTGTGACATCGGGTGGTGTAGGTGTCCTGGAGGGCAGGTAGTTTGCACCCGGTGATGCATTGTGCAGACCTCACTACCCTCTGGAGAGCCTTCTGGTTATGGGCGGAGCAGCTACCGTACCAGGCGATGATACAGCCCGACAGGATGCTCTCGATTGTACATCTGTAAAAGTTTGTGAGTGTTTTTGGTGACATGCCGAATTTCTTCAGCCTCCTGAGGTTGAAGAGGCGCTGCTGTGCCTTCTTCACCATGCTGTCTGTGTGGGTGGACCATTTCAGTTTGTCCGTGATGTGTACGCCGAGGAACTTAAAACTCTCCACCCTCTCCACTACTGTCCCGTCAATGTAGATAGGGGGCTGCTCCTTCTGCTATTTCCTGAAGTCCACAATCATCTCCTTTGTTTTGTTGACATTGAGTGTGAGGTTATTTTCCTGACACCACACTCCGAGGGCCCTCACCTCCTCCCTGTAGGCCGTCTCGTCGTTGTTGGTAATCAAGCCTACCACTGTAGTGTCGTCTGCAAACTTGATGATTGAGTTGGAGGCGTACATGGCCACGCAGTTGTGGGTGAACAGGGAGTACAGGAGGGGGCTGAGCAAGCACCATTGTGGAGCCCCAGTGTTGTGGATCAGCGAAGTGGAGGTGTTGTTTCCTACCTTCACCACCTGGGGGCGGCCCATCAGGAAGTCCAGGACCCAGTTGCAAAGGGCAGGATTCAGACCCAGGGCTTCGAGCTTAATGATGGGTTGGAGGGTACTACGGTGTTGAATGCTGAGCTATAGTCAATGAACAGAATTCTTGCAACAGTATTTCTCTTGTCCAGATGGGATAGGGCAGTGTGCAGTGCCATGGCGATTGCATCGTCTGTGGATCTATTGGGGCAGTAAGCAAATTGAAGTGGGTCTAGGGTGACAGGTAAGGTAGAGGTGGATCCTTGACTAGTCTCTCAAAGCACTTCATGATGACAGAAGTGAGTGATACGGGCGATAGTCATTTAGTTAAGTTACCTTTGCTTTCATGGGTACAGGAACAATGGTGGCCATCTTGAAGCCTGTGGGGACTGCAGACTGGGATAGGGAGAGATTGAATATGTCCGTAAACACACCAGCCAGCTGGTCTGCACATGCTCTGAAGACGCAGCTAGGGATGTCATCTGGGCCGGCAGCCTTGCTAGGGTTAACACGCTTAAATGTCTTAATCACGTCGGCCACGGAGAAGGAGAACCCACAGTCCTTGGTAGTGGGCCGTGTCGTTGGTACTGTGTTATCCTCAAAATGGGCAAAGAACGTGTTTAGCTTGTCTGGAATCAAGATGTTGGTGTCCGTGACGTGGCTGGGTTTCCTTTCGTCTCGTGTCTGAGACATTGAATTGCAACTCCACTTTGTATCTATACTGACGTTTTGCCTGTTTGATTGCCTTGCGGAGGGAATAACTACATTGTTTGTATTCTGCTATATTCCCAGTCACCTTGCCATGGTTAAATGTGATGGTTCATGCGTTCAGTTTTGCGTGAATGCTGCCATCTATCCATGGTTTCTGGTTAAGGTAGGTTTTAATAGTCACAGTGGGTACAACATCTCCTATACACTTCCTGATAAACTCAGTCACCGTATCAGTGTATATGTCTATGTTGTTCTCGGAAGCTACCCGGAACATATCCCAGTCTGTGTGATCAAAACAAGAGTGGATTCCGATTGGTCAGACCAGCGTTGAATAGTTCTTAGCATGGGTACTTCCTGTTAGTTTCTTCCTATAGGAAGGGAGGATCAAAATGGAGTCGTGGTCAGATTTGCCGAAAGGAGAGCGAGGGAGGGCCTTGTAGGCATGCTGGAAGTTGGAGTAACAGGGGTCGAGTGTTTTAGCAGCGCGAGTACTACAGTCGATATGTTGATAGATCTTCGGCAGCCTTTTTCTCAAATTTGCTTTAAATCCCCAGCTACAGTAAATGCGGCCTCATGATATGTGGTTTCCAGTTTGCATAAAGTCCTGTGAAGTATTTGAGGGCCATTGTGGTATCGACTTTAGGGGGGATATACACGGCCGTGACTATAACCGAAGAAAATTATCTTGGGAGATAATACGGTCGGCATTTGATTGTGAGGTATTCTAGGTCGGGTGAACAAAAGGACATGAGTTCCTGTATGTTATCACAATTACACCATGAGTGTAATATATTCCTGTCTGTGCCATGAACTGAGAACCCAACTGGTTGGACCGACTCAGACAGTATATCTCGATAGAGCCATGTTTCCGTGAAACAGAGTATGTTACAATCCCTGATGTCTCTCTGGAAAGAAACCCTCGCCCTGAGCTCGTCGACTTTATTATTCAGAGACTGAATATTAGCGAGTAAAAAAACTTGGAAGTAGTGGGTGGTGTACGTGGCTCCTCAGACTAGAACACTACTCCGATTGCGTCTCCTCCGCCGGCGTTGTTTTGGGTCGGCATCTGGAATCAGTTCAATTTCCCTGGGAGGTGCAAACAAAGGATCTGCTTTGGGAAAGTTATATTCCTGGTCGTAATGCTGGTAGTGCTGGTGAGTTACCGCCACTCTGATATCCAATACTTATTCCCGGATGTATGTAATAACATAAACATTTCTGTGCTAACAATGTAATAAATAATACATAAAAAAACAAAATATTGCGAGTTTCTTAAGAGCTAGAAGCGAGGCAGCGCTCTGTCGGCACCATTTTTTCAGCTTTCTTATATCTCCTAGATATATGACATGCACTTCAAAACTTTGTACCTTATGACACAATTTTTACTGTCTTTTTTGCCATTTATAAATGTGTTATTCAATGTGTTTCTATGGGCTATAGTATTAAAGGCCAAATTCAATATTTTATCGAATAATTATTTTATATTTATTTTGATAACTTAAGGGGTCCTAAAAATCTAAATCAAGTAGGTCAATGATCCATGGTTTGACCATCTTAAAACAATCCATATGTTAGCTCAGAAGGTATAAGAATATATTGCACCCCTCTTCAATGATATGTCCTAAGACGGAATTCTACTGTTAAAATAACTGTACTTACTGTTATTAACTGTATACATGATGGCAAGCTATGTAGCACTAGCAGTAACCCATACAATAGGCCTAGTTATGACAAATTCTATACTAACAACCTTCCAGTTCAGATAGAGCCCAATATACAGTATGTTTAATAATTATTATTTGTATGTTCAATTATTAACATGTATTTATTAGTACTGTACATTTCATAAATTAATAAATAGCTTTATTGAGAATTTTCTATTTTTTCACATGGTAATTTGCAACAAGTGTATTGTGACAGATCTCTCATTACCAATGGAGTCAATACTACTCAGCTAAGTGATTAAATCCAGGTGTATCCTTGTTTGAGGTCCTCCTAACTAAATTTGAGACTTTTGACGTAGACCTCTATGTACCAATCCAAGATTGCTCCTTTAATACTGACATTGCTCCCCTATCTCTTTCTCCACAAGATGGTGCTAAAACGTAAGCCTTTGAATGGAACAGTTGATTTTGGCTAGATTATCTGCTATCACTGATGTTCTGTTATAACTCATTTACAGCATTTTCATATACCATTTAAGATTTATAGTTCACCAAAGTTCTGATGTGGAGATCTGGGCAAAGAGCAACAAACCTATGACCATGCCAAATATCCATCTTTGTCCTATTTTATTTAACTAGGCAAGTCAGTTAAGAACAAATTATTATTTACAATGACGGCCTATGGGGAACAGTTGGTTAACTGCCTTTTTCAGGGGCAGAACGACAGTTTTTTACCTTGTCTGCTTGGGGATTCAATCCAGCAACCTTTCGGTTACTGGCCCAATGCTCTAATGACTAGGCTACCTGCCACCCCTAAACAAGACAAATATAGTAACACACTACTGTGCTTCATGAACTAGAGGTTGAATTGGAGATTGTCAGAGCATGTTTACACAACAATCAATAATTCAAAGATGTACAGTATGACAAATGTACCAAGACACTCATGTTGGAGATGATTGCGTCACCTACTTTACTGGAAATGTGTATCTGTCACTGATCAAACCACAGAAATGCCACAACCATCCTCACCATTAGCAAGTGTTGATGTGTGACAAAAACATCCTGCTTCATGTAGCTAACAAACTGTCAATACTGTAGCCAACAAAGCACAATCAGATTGAATCCTGGCCTCATTGTTTTATATAGAATTCCCACTAAAGAGAGCATTCTTTCATCTTATACAATACAGTAAATTAATAATGTCCACCATTCAAGGCACCAAGTACATTGTGTACAGTGGCAAGAATGTGCATTTAGGAAGGTAGTTATTTACCACATTTAATAAAATAATTACATTGCTTCTTAATTCAATGAAGCAATACTGATTATCTAGCTTATTATGAGTTTGTTATTGGTTGAACTCATCTTAGTATTTTGTTTTATGGATGAAAGTGAAACGGGTATGATTAATTTGTTAATTATATTATTATATAAGTAATGTGTTGTATTTCATTAGATTTAAATACAAATTAACATTTGCACATATTGTTAAAGGGTCTTCTTTGGGAAGTGTAGAGAAAAACATTAAAATAATTAGACATTTCAGCACTTTAAGGCACAGCACAGAGTAAATGGGTAATAACATTATAATAACGTGGAAACGTATGTTACCTCTACTGTATTTACTACTTTTCTTGATAACCATATTCATTTCCTGGTAAAGATATGCTACAAATAAATTAAACACTCCAAACCTGACTTCATTTTATTTCTGTGTCATTTGATTGTCTCAAATAAGAAGTTCAGATAAACAGAAGATTGAAGAGTATGTTTTGCCACTATTCTACAAATGCAAGAACAATAAGCTACCGTTATGGAATTGTCTTGTCTGCCCATCACTTTCATATTCTTGAATTTGAGAATATTTTGGATATTCAGAACTCATGACACCTACATATTTAATAATTAAATATTTAGGTAGATATAATAATTAGGTAAATATTATTGTATAAATCAAATACAGATTTTGTGAAAATAATTTACCACCAGGACAGATATTACAGGGCAAATTTCATCAAACAGTCAACATTTTTATCATAAGGATCTACCTTCAAGATGTGCTCTCCTTATTTTACAGAAAAGCTCCGACAATCATCAAAAGTAAAAGGTGATTTTATTTTTGAGGGAAACACAATTTTAAAATGAAATGTTCTGCAATTAATGTCATAATTGGCAGATAAAAGTTATTGGACTAACTTTTCTTTCAAGAAGGCAAAGATCATTAAACCCACCCTCATCCGAAACGTTATGTTTATTTTGAGAATCTTTTCTCACTAGATAGGCTGTCTTAAGCAAGGAAAATGTCACTCTTCATACAAGCCGTATCAATGTAAATAAAGTGTAAAAAAAGTTGTAAAAAATAATAATGGTTCGCATACCCGAGCTGATTAGTTGAAAAATTGGTTGATGTGCCGTTGAGCAAGGCACTTAACTCTAATTGCTCCTGTAAGTCGCTATGGATAAGAGCCTCAGCTAAATGACTTAAATATGAAAATGAAACAAAAATGATACATCTAGAAATATCTCATCACACAATCGAGCTGTGGTTATGCATCTATATCTTGTTTCCAGTAATTTCACCTTTCATTAGAAAACCAAAGAAACATTAACCACATTTTCCCACTACTATTGAGTCTAGGCTCAACACCTGCGTCGGGAACATGCAGATTCAAGCAAACAGGTTGAAAACAGAGAATAAGGGATCTTATGATCTTATTGTTCCGCTTCTTAAATTATTAAATAAAATACATTTTCACAAATAATAATAGATGATCTTATAGTAAAGAAATACAATGTTTTGGGGTTTTTAAGTAACCTTTATTTTCTATTATGGTGACAGTTTCCTCATACAAAACAGTACAGTTGAACCACGAAGGCAGCGATTCTTAAACCCATCCCTATCTGAAAGGATATGTTTTTTTTTGAGAAACACTGCTCACTAGATAGGCTGTCTTACGCAAGGAAAATATCACTCTTTAAACAAGCCTTATCAATGTAAAAAAAAACAACAACATTGTATAAATGTAAAAAAGCACAAATTATTGATTTCACTCATATAGCATTTTGTCTGCTCAATAAGCAGCCAGAATTTAGTTCTTTAAAGTAAAATAAAAGCTGGATTTTATTATTAATTGTAAGTTAATTCAATAATTGAATTTAGATATGAAGTACTATGTCAAAAAACATACTCTAATTTGTGAAAAAATATATATATTACGCTTCATTACACACATGACAAGATACTAAATATTATTTTGGATGATGATACATATTTTTGACTCATGCGCATGCATATTTAATAATAAAATATTTTGATAGATATAATATTTAGTTAAATATTTTGTGTAAATCAAATACAGATTTTGTGAAAATAATTTACCACTATGACAGATATTGCAGGGCAACATTCATAAAACAATCTATATTTTAACCATAAGGATCTACCTTAAAGATGTCCGATTCTTCATTTTCTGAAAACCTTAATTTAATCTTTATTCAAGTGTCTGCAGTGTGTAGCTCCCAACATCATCAAAAGTAAAATATGATATTAATTTAAATGTTAAGGAGGGAAACACAATATACTCAATTTAAATGTTTTGCAATTAATGTCATAATTAGCTGTTGAAGACGTGTAAATCTATGGCTCACAATATTTTAGCATTTAAAAAAATAAAACAGGAAAAAAATAAAATGAACACAAATGAAATCTGAGACCACAATGGGGTGTAAAATCCTTGTTGTTCCCAGCCCACTACAACTCTATCCCCACTGGGGCATATCCTTTCAATGTATGGGTCTACTGGTGCTGGGTCTACTTCCCAGGTTCCTGTTGTGCAGCAGGAGAGAGAGCGCACAGCAGTACACCATGCTCTTCACGATCATCACTGTGTAAACCAGAGAGGCCAGGTTGAGACTGCATGTTGACTGGAAGGGATCTGGGGAAAATAAAATAGTATAGGCCGAGATTTTAGCCAATGGTTTTATTTTAATATAGTCCAGTTTTATGTTGGTTTTTGTTTGCTGTCATCTTGTTTCTTTAATAAAAATAGAAATGAGTTGGTTGGTATTTGCTCAGTCCTATTACTCTGTTTGCGTTGTATGCTGCTGTTTCTGTATAGAAAATGGAAAATGGAAATAAAATATTGGTCCGATTTGAATCGATCCGATTGCGCCACGAAGATGTAATTTACAATTTAGACAACATATGCAGCGTTTACTGTGAATGCTGACTCCACAAACAATGGACCTTTGATGGTTTTTAGATTAACTAGACTTGTTACCAGCGCCGTCTCTCCGTAGGTCAAGAGATTTTCAACTTTTCTCTTTATATTACTTCCTTGCTTTGCCTTTGGATGTGGCTTGGCAAAGCAACATTCTTTCTACACACCTCAAATTTACCGTAAATAATACAACTGTTGAATATTGCAACTTCACCATAACCACAGTGCCTTCAGAAAGTATTCACACCCCATTACTTTTTCCACAATTTGTTGTGTTGCAGGGCTGTGACGGTCATGACATTTTCTCAGCCGTTTATTGTCATTCAAAAGGCTGCCAGTCTCACGGTAATTGACCGTAATTAACATAAACATGTTAAGCATCTCCAGTCTTCCACTCATACAAACCACATCCAATCTGCTGATGCACGCCTTTGGAATATCAACAGTTAAAAAGGTATAACAATTGAATTTAACATACCATCACAATAAATCCATTATTTATTTTAGACAGGCCTAAAGAAACATGATATGAAGAAAATGTATTTCAGAAGAACAGAATATGAGTTAGGCCTAGGCCTATGTTATCTGGCTATGAGCCATGCTGTAGGTTTGTTCACTTAGCAAACAAGATATGCTTATAAGTCCTGTGACATTATTTGTGTTACGCTACATTATTTTTTTGGTAAGAAGAATATAATAGAATTTAGCTCAATAAAATAGGAAGGATATTTTTCCCATTCCAGAGCAAGTGTGCATATGAAGTGGCTATGTTGAGTGGAAAAGTGATCGTTTGAAACAGGTCCTGTTTTAGAGTAATTTGGCAACTTTAGTTGTGAATCATACAAACCTTAGAAATCTAAACATAATATGGGCTGCATGATGCGACTATAGGCTATTGATGATTTGAGAAAGTAGAAAAAAAAGCTGGTGCTTTGTTCCTTGCCTCAGGCTGCACATGCTGATCTCTCATCAAGTGATCATATTTTCACCCATCAGACCATTCTCATTTTAATCTTGTTTTTACTAATATGTAAAATTTGTTTAGATTTATAATGGTCTATTATCAAATGGTCATGAACAGAGTCAGGGGGAAGAATACATGTGAACTGCACCTTGTTAAATAGTGGAGGATGACTTTCCACTGGTTCGTTTTCAATCATAATGGATTGGATACTCCGGTTTTGTAGCAGAGCATGTGATTAGTATGAGCAGCTGAGAAATAAATAAAGTAGCAGCTGGGATCCTCCTCCTTTTTAGTGGCAACCATCAAAACTCTGCATTCACACGGGATTTCATATAGAAATGTCTGGGCTTACAAGAAAACTATTTTCCCTCCACGCATCAACCACTGTTTGAGCATGCAGCCTCTCACTGCATGACAGGTAATATTCCGTCCAAACCCTGCTCCTGCTGCAAACCAGAGCTTAATTTGGGAACCAAAGTGAAATCTGTTCTGGAACATCAATAATAACATGTTTTCACAACAGAACATATTTCATTAAACTGTTGACAGCCCCTCTCTCTGTGCGCTTGAGAAACGCATGAAGGACAGAGAGGAGGATATTGAAAGCTCAGTGGTGAGATATTCTGTAGTTAAAGGTAATGTGTCAGCCTATTAATGGTGAAAATACATTAAAAAAAACGTTTTTACACGGCTTTTCAAAATAAAATACAAATTCACTATAATTGAAGGCTAACTCTATAAGCTGCCATGCAAAATCCTATATGTTCTCTCCCAGACTCATGCATAGAAAGTTTGGAGCGTAGCATAAGTTAACCAGTCCATCCAGTAAACATAATAATACAGTCCACACTCAAAGAAAATTACAAGAATTTGTTTAATATTCGAGTATAGGCTAGACCAGTGTTTACCAAACTTTTTACAGTCCCGTATCCCTTCAAACATTCACCCTCCAGCTGCGTACCCCCTCTAGCACCAGGGTCAGCGCACTCTCAAATATTGTTTTTTGCCATCATTGTAAGCCTGCCACACACACACCATATGATGCATTTATAAAACATAAGAATGAGTGTGAGTTTTTGTCACAACTCGGCCTGTGGGAAGTGATAAAGAGCTCTTATAGGACCAGGGCACAAATAATAATATAAGAAGAAGAAATAATCTTGCTCTTTATTTAGCCGTCTTACATAAAAAACACTTTCACAATAGAAGCCTGAAACAACTTCTAAAGACTGCTGACATGTAGTGGAAGCCTTAGGAAGTGCAATCTGACACCACAGACACCGGATATTTGATAGGCATTCACTTGAAAACTACAAACCTCAGAATTCCCACTTTTTGGTTGGATTTTTCTCAGGTTTTCGCCTGTCATATGAGTTCTGTTATACTCAAAGACATTATTTTAACAGTTTTGGAAACTTTAGATTGTTTTCTATCCAAATCTACTAATTACATGCATATTCTAGCTACTGGGCCTGAGTAACAGGCAGTTTACTCTGGGCATGCTTTTCATCCAAACTTCCCAATGCTAAAGAGTTTTTTAATACTGACATTGCTCCCCTGTCTCTTTCTCCACAAGATGGAGGTAAAACGTAAGCCTTTAAATAACTTTTTATAAGTCAAGTTGAATAGAGAAATGTTTCACAATAGACCAATGGCTATATCTGTTCAATCTTGTGAATGGAACAGTTGATTTTGGCTAGATTATCTGCTATCACTGATGTTCTGTTATAACTCATTTACAGCATTTTCATATGCAATTTGAGATTTATAGTTCACCAAAGTTCCGATGTGGAGATCTGGGCAAAGAGCAACAAACCTATGACCATGCCAAATATCCATCTTTGTCCTATTTATTTATTTTATTTAACCTTTATTTAACTAGTCAAGTCAGTTAAGAACAAATTCTTATTTACAATGACAGCCTACCGGGGAACAGTTGGTTATCTGCCTTGTTCAGGGGCAGAATGACAGATTTTTACCTTGTCAGCTTGGGGATTCAATCCAGCAACCTTTCGGTTACTGGCCCAATGCTCTAATGACTAGGCTACCTGCCACCCCTAAACATGACTAATATAGTAACACACTACTGTGCTTCATGAACTAGAGGTTGAAATGGACATTGGACAACTGGTCCCGTGTGGCTCAGTTGGTAGAGTATGTTGTTTGCAACGCCAGGGTTGTGGGTTCGATTCCCACGGGGGGACCAGTACGGAGAAAACATTTATGCATTCACTACTGTAAGTCGCTCTGGATAAGAGCGTCTGCTAAATGACTAAAATGTAAAATGTAAATGTAAATTGTCAGAGCATGTTTACACAACAATCAATAATTCAAAGATGTACAGTATAACAAATGTACCAAGACACTCATGTTGGAGATGATTATGTCACCTACTTTACTGGAAACTTGTATCTGTCACTGATCAAACCACAGAAATGCCACAACCATCTTCATCATTAGCAAGTGTTGATGTGTGACAAAAACATCCTGCTTCATGTAGCTAACAAACTGTCAATACTGTAGCCAACAAAGCACAATCAGATTGAATCCTGGCCTCATTGTTTTATATAGAATACCCACTAAAGAGAGCATTCTTTCATCTTATTCAATACAGTAAATTAATAATGTCCACCATTCAAGGCACCAAGTACATTGTGTACAGTGGCAATAATGTGCATTTAGTTATTTACCACATTTAATAAAATAATTACATTGCTTCTTAATTCAATGAAGCAATACTGATTATCTAGCTTATTATGAGTTTGTTATTGGTTGAACTCATCTTAGTATTTTGTTTTATGGATGAAAGTGAAACGGGTATGATTAATTTGTTAATTATATTATTATATTAGTAATGTGTTGTATTTCATTAGATTTAAATACAAATTAACATTTGCACATATTGTTAAAGGGTCTTCTTTGGGAAGTGTAGAGAAAAACATTAAAATAATTAGACATTTCAGCACTTTAAGGCACAGCACAGAGTAAATGGGTAATAACATTATAATAACGTGGAAACGTATGTTACCTCTACTGTATTTACTACTTTTCTTGATAACCATATTCATTTCCTGGTAAAGATATGCTACAAATAAATTAAACACTCCAACCCTAACTTCATTTTATTTCTGTATCATTTGATTGTCTCAAATAAGAAGTTCAGATAAACAGAAGATTGAAGAGTATGTTTTGCCACTATTCTACAAATGCAAGAACAGTAAGCTACCGTTATGGAATTGTCTTGTCTGCCCATCACTTTCATATTCTCGAATTTGAGAATAATTTGGATATTTAGAACTCATGACTCGATAAAATAATTAACTAAATAGTGTTGTATAAAAGAAAAACATATTTTGTGAAAATAATTTACCACTAGGACAGATATTACAGGGCAAATTTCATCAAACAGTCAACATTTTTATCATAAGGATCTACCTTCAAGATGTGCTCTCCTTATTTTACAGAAAAGCTCCGACAATCATCAAAAGTAAAAGGCGATTTTGTTTTTAAGGAGGGAAACACAATTTTAAAATGAAATGTTCTGCAATTAATATCATAATTGGCAGATGAAAGTTATTGGACTAACTTTTCTTTCAAGAATGCAATCATTAAACCCACCCTCATCTGAAACGATATGCTTATTTTGAGAAACTTTGCTCACTAGATAGGCTGTCTTAAGCAAAGAAAATGTCACTCTTCATACAAGCCGTATCAATGTAATTAAAGTGTAAAAAAAGTTTAAAAAATTATAATACAGGACCCAAGGGGCGGCAGGTAGCCTACAGTGGTTAAGAGCTTTGGGGCAAGTAACTGATAGGTCGCTGGTTCGCATACCCAAGCTGATTAGTAAAAAAATTGGTTGATGTGCTGTTGAGCAAGGCACTTAACTCTAATTGCTCCTGTAAGTCGCTATGGATAAGAGCCTCAGCTAAATGACTTAAATATGAAAATGAAACAAAAATGAAACATCTAGAAATATCTCATCACACAATCGAGCTGTGGTTATGCAATTTTGATCAGGCTTTCCTGTTCAGATATCGGTAACTGGACTGGAGGTAGGGCATGAAAGGGATAATGAATCCAGTTGTTTGTTCCATCCATTTTGTGAAAGTACCCACGTAATTACGCACCCAACTCACTGAGGTGCTTCGCTAAATCACATTTGCCATTTTTTTTTTTTTTACAAATTTTATTTCACCTTTATTTAACTTCAAGGGTAGGGGGCAGTATTTTGACGTCCGGATGAAAGGCACGCCTGTAGTAAACTGCCTGCTACTCAGGCTCAGAAGGTAGGATATGCATATTATTAGTAGATTTGGATAGAAAACACCCTGAAGGTTCTAAAACTGTTTGAATGATGTCTGTGAGTATAACAAAACTCATATGGCAGGAAAAAAGCTGAGAAAAATCCAACCAGGAAGTGTGGAAATCTGAGGTTGTAGTTTTTCAAGTGATTGCCTATACAGTATACAGTGACTTAGGGTTCATTTTGCACTTCCTAAGGCTTCCACTAGATGTCAACAGTCTTTAGAACATTGTTTCATGCTTCTAATGTGAATAGGGAGAGAACAAGAGCTCCTGGAAGTAGATGAGTGAGAAAATGACATGAGTTCAATGGCGCGCCCTCACGTGAGAGTTAGCTGTGTTCCTTTTCTTTTTTGAAGACATTGGAGTCGTCCGGTTGAAATATTACTGAAGATTTATGATAAAAAACATCCTAAAGATTGATGCTATACATCGTTTGACATGTTTCTATGAATGTAAACAGAACTTGTTTTTACTTTTCGTCGTGACATTTTGCGTGCTTCCTGCATTTGGAGTAGTGGACTAAACGCGTGAACAAAAAGGAGGTATTTGGACATAAATAATGGACTTTATCGAACAAAACAAACATGTATTGTGGAACTGAGATTACTGGGAGTGCATTCTGATGAAGATCATCAAAGGTAAGTGAATATTTATAATGTAATTTTTGTCATTTCCAAAATGGCCGGTATCTGTATGGCTTGTTTTGATATCTGAGCGCTGTACTCAGATTATTGCAAATTTTGCTTTCGCCGTAAAGCTTTTTTGAAATCTGACACAACAGTTGCATTAAGGAGAAGTGTATTTATAATTATTTGAATAACTGTTTAATATTTTATCAACGTTTATGATGAGTATTTCTGTAAATTGATGTGCTCATTCACCAGGGGTTTTGGGGGACAAAACATTTCTGAACATTACACGTCAATGTAAAATGGGTTTTTGGATATAAATATGAACTTTATCGAGCAAAACATACATGTATTGTGTAACATGAAGTCCTATGAGTGCCATCTGATGAAGATCATCAAAGGTTAGTGATTAATTTTAGCTGTATTTCTGGTTTTTGTGACGCCTCTCCTTGCTTGGAAAATGGCTGTGTGGTTTTTCTTGTCTCGGCGCTGTCCTAACATAATCTAATGTTATGCTTTTGCCGTAAAGCCTTTTTGAAATCGGACAATGTGGTTGGATTAACGAGAAGTGTATCTTTAAAATGGCATATAATAGTTGTATGTTTGAGAAATTTGAATTATGAGACTTTTGTTGTTTTGAATTTGCCGCCCTGCTATTTCACTGGCTGTTGAATAGTGTGTCCCGCGGGTGGGACGCTAGCGTCCCACATACCCCAGAGAGGTTAACCAGGTAGGCAAGTTGAGAACAAGTTCTCATGTACAACTGCGACCTAATTGCTAAGGACTGGGGAGTTTTTCAGAACAAAAAAATACATGGAGTGGAGTTATGCACAGGCAAAGTCCTAGAGGAAAACCTGGTTCAGTCTGCTTTCAACCAGACACTGGATGAATTCACCTTTCAGCAGGACAATAACCTAAAACACGATTCCAAATCTCCACTGGAGTTGCTTACCAAGAAGACAGTGAATGTTCCTGAGTGGCCAAGTTTCAGTTTTGACTTAAATCTGCTTAAAAAATCTATGGCAATACCTGACAATAGTTGTGTGTCAATGATCAACAACAAATTTTGACAAAGCTTGAAGAATTTTGAAAAGTAAAATGGGCAAATGTTGCACAATCCAAGTGTGGAAAGCTCTTAGAAACATACCCAGAAAAAAAGGTGACTCTAACATGTATTGACTCAGGGGTTTGAATACTAATTAAGGTATATTAGTGTCATATGTTCCATATTTTTTTGGGACCAATGTTGAATGTTTTCTTCCACTTTGACATTACAGATTATTTGGTGTAGATCCTTGACATAAAAATGACAATTAAATAAATTTTAATCCCACTTTATAACAGAACAAAATGTGGAAAAGTCAGGGGGTGTGAATACTTTCTGAATGCACTGTAAATCTGTTAATTGATCTGCCCACTCATGTATATGTTTTTGAATTTACCCCAACCCTGCATGAAATCCACATCAATTTTACCGTTTGTAGCCTGCAGAGCAGTTGGTGCAGCCTTTGTGGATGGAGGAGCTTCAGTTGGATCCTCTGAGTATGAGATGGAAAAAGCATTATCAGAGCATTATCTACCATCAGACATAATTAATACAAAAATATCAGCCATGACATATCTCTGTTTCTGCAGTTATTGCCAGGTTTGGCGTTTTTGTTGGGGAGAATAGTTACGCAAAAAAAGTGGATTACAAAAAGGTGATTGCAAAACCAACTACACAACATTCCTATGCAATTAACAAGTGTAAGTCCACATTACTATGTACATTATTTGTTTCACTTTGAGAAGGTGGTATGCCATTATTAGATGCTTCACATAAATATACAAGTATACTAAACATTAGGAACACCTTTGTAATATTGAGTTACACCCCCCTCTAAAAGGTGTCGAAAGCGTTCCACAGGGATGCTGGCCCATGTTGACTCCAATGCTTCCCACAGTTGTGTCAAGTTGGCTGGATGTCCTTTGGGTGGACCATTCTTGATACACACTGGAGCATGAAAAACCCAGCAGCATTGCAGTTCTTGACACAAACCGTTGAGCCTGGCACCTACTACCATACCCCGTTGAAAGGCACTTACATCTTTTGTTTGCCCATTCACCCTATGAATGGCAGACATACACAATGTCTCAAGGCTTGTCCATGTCTCAAGGCTTAAAATCCTTCAATAACCTGTCTCCTCACCTTGATCTACAATGATTGAAGTGGATTTAACAAGTGCCATCAATAAGGGATCATAGCATTCGCCTGGTCAGTCTATATTGTGGAAAGAGCAGGTGTTCTTAATGATTTTTGTGTTTGAATTGACTCCAACCCTGCATGAAATACACATCAACCCTACCATAGGTAACATGCAGAGTGGTTGGTGCAGCCATGGTGGTTGGAGGAGCTTCAGTTGGTTCCTCTGAGAATGACATGGAAAAATATCATATTAAATAATATTTTTCAGAGCATTTATGTAGGCTAATGTCAGAGATATTAGTTATGCAAAAAACGTGATTTGTTTAAACTTGAGAAATGATCTTGCGAAACTATGCAATTACCAAGTGTCGGTTAAATTTTTAATGGAATTTATTTTTTACATTGAAAAGGTAATATGCCATTTTTTACATGATTGAATACATGATAGCTTACTTATAAATATATTAAATTAATAAATATTACATGAGTAATGATATTTGAAAAACATGCTAATGTCAAACTATTTAAATGACTGGCTTTACCTTTTGGTATGTCAACATCTTGAGTGCCCAATTTATGCTCAACAGAACAGATGTATTTGTTCCTGTACGTCTTCTCTTTATCAATGATGATCATACTTGTCGTCCGCCCTTCCTCTCTCTGCTCCAGCTCTTCCATCTCTGCTTTGGGCACCTCCATTGTTCGGCCGTTTTTATCCATCATCTTCCATGAAATCTTGACCAAGTCTGGAAACATGTCTCTAGCCAGACATAGCAGGGTGGTTTTTCTGTTCGGCTCAGGTTTGGACACTGAGTAGACCGTCACTTTGGGTTTTTTTACACGATCTGATTTTAAAGAGACACAAGAACATTTACAGTCGTCTTGAAATGGACATCATACTCAAGTTTTCATACTTCAGATGTAGTCTGTTGTCCCACACCATTTGTTGTATATCCAGCTTACTGTCTATATTCCATTAAACAATAAATTACATACATAAATTACATGTACCAACTCATTCTATTTTTCATATCAACTATCCTATCTGGAATATCGTACTTCAATATAATGTAAATCAAAACTTTCAATATCATTTAATTAATAAGATTCTTAGCTAAGTAAACCGTCAAACATTCTCACCCCATATAAAATTACTTTACATTTATATCACACATTTCACTGAGGGTGTATATCTCTAAGATTATGACATGCAATATACTGCAAATTGTGCATATGGCTTTATTGAAACTAATTGTAAACTTTCAAAAATATATGTTTTTATTTTCTAACATGAGTTGATCACACACAGTGCATATTTGCGAAGCGATACTTCAGGATGTTTCCTCAATTATTTGGGAAATTGATTAGACATATTCATTATTCATTATTAATGTTTATTGCCGAAAATCAGAGGAATGGATCTCTTACCTGTCACATGAAGTCTTATACCAGAGCCAAATAAAAGTGCATACACAGTGAAAATTCCCTTGACAAAAAGTAGTCTGCATCTTGTCTTGTCCGGGCTTGTGTTACTTAACTGTACAACGGTTGACCAGTTAAGATAATTTCATTTTCCCGATAATAAGGTATAATTTCCAAGGATATCATCAGAACAGAATCATCCCTTAAAATCCTTAAAGATGCACTATGCAGAAATTGCTCTGCCATATCCTGGCTACTAAAATTCTAAAAGTTTGCCTAATTTCAGTTTATGTGACAAAAAAGCAAGTATAGTGTGGAGAATCATTGTACCACCTAAACCGCTGTAAAATATATTTTCCATTACCAAAAATATTGTATCAGTTGTTTGAAGCTGGTGTACGAAACCGAAAGTAAAAGAAGCAAAAAGAAAAGGTAAGCATGGGAAGCAAAGGAAAAGTGCACATAGAACAGATCTACCCCTACTTAGACTTGCTTTCAATCAGAATGACTGGTCTATAACTCACAATTCTATGTGAATTTTGTCAGGTCATCCAAAAATGTACATATTGCAGGTTTAAGAGGCTAATCTTTGTGTTTAACTTACCTAACATATGGAATTGTTGTAAGATGGTCATACCAAGTATCATTTAGCTATTTGATTTTGAAATGTATGGCCCCTTTAGGTAAAAACAATATATACAGCAACAGTCAAAGGTTTGGACACACCTACTCATTCCAGGGTTTTTATTTAATTTGACAACTTTCTACATTCAAAAGTATGTGGACACACCTTCAAATTAATTGTTTCGGCAATTTCAGTCACTCCCGTTGCTGGCAGGTGTCTAAAATCGAGCACACAGCCATGCAATCTCCATGGCGAAACATTGGCAGTAGAATGGGCTTACTGAAGAGCTCACTGACTTGGAAAGTGGTACCTTCATAGGATGCCACCTTTCCAAAATGTCAGTTCAACAACTTTCTGCCCTGCTAGAGCTGCCCCGGTCAACTGTAAGTGCTGTTATTCTGAAGCAGAAACGTCTAGGAGCAACAACAGCTCAGTCATGAAGTGGTAGGCCACACAAGCTCACAGAACGGGACTGCCGAGTGCTGAAGCGCATAGCGTGTAAAAATTGGCCGTCCTCGGTTGCAACACTCACTACCTGTCAGTTTCTGTGTTATTTGATTGTTGTTTCCTTAGGTTACCGCTGGAGGGCACCCTTACCTTGTTTTCTAGTTTCCAGGTTACCCTGATTATTACTTATTGGATTCACGTGGGTTTAATTACCTTCTCTGTTCACCTGGTTGCCTTGTTATTTAGGTTCCTCATTTGGCCTGTATCTTTGCTTAGGTCTCATGTTTTTTTTGTGTGCTCTTGTCCGGTTGCCTTGTTTCTGTTGAGACTCTAAGTCAAAGTTCTGGATTTACCCTTACCTCTGCTTGCTGTGTTTCTCATTGCCTGGGTTTGAGTTCTTACTAGCAATATTGTTATAGTAGACCTAAACCAACGATGGACCCAGCAGAGATTTCTCAGTCGTCCGAGGAACATTCCGAACTCCATCATTTACGGTCGGCTCTCACCGACCATGGAACTGTGATTGGTTCCCATGAGGCGCGGCTGCAGACATTGTCGGATGATTTAATAACTCTTGTGTCCGCTCTGCAGACAGGACAGGCGGAAGCAACGGCTGCTGCACCTGTGGCTATTCCTAATCCTCCACTCCCTACCAGCTCAGCGTCTTCCTCCCTTCTGGAGCCTCATCTCCCGGCACCAGAGCGCTATGAGGGGCATCCTGGGAATTGTCGTGGGTTCCTGCTCCAATGCTCGCTGGCCTTCGAGCTGCAGGCATGAACGTTTCCCACCGAGCGTTCACGAGTGGCATACGTCATCTCCTTGCTCTCAGGATGGGCTCTGACCTGGGCCACGGCCATATGGGAGCAGCAATCAGACATTTGTCTTAATTGGCAAAGCTTCGCCCAGGAGATGAAGAGGGTTTTTGATCCCATCAGTGCCAGGAACGCTGCTAAAAGACTCATTACGCTTCGGCAGGGCAGCCGGAGCGTAGCTGATTACACCATTGACTTTCGGACGCTCCCCGCTGAGAGTGGTTGGAATACAGAGGCACTTCACTCAGCCTTTCTGAACGGACTCAGCGAAGTTCTCAAGGATGAACTGGCTTCCCAGGACAACCCTGACACTCTGGATGAGTTTATCGTTCTGGCCATCCGGATTGACAACCGGCTTCGAGAACATCGTCGTGAGAGGACGGAGGGGTTCCGAGTTGTTTCCAGTGTTTCGGGTTCCGCTGAGGGAGTCAATTCTTTGTTTGTTATGCTGCGTCTGCTTGTCCTGTATCCCGTCAGAGTTCTCAATTCGGCTCTGGTTCTCCTTCATATCCTTCAGAGGAGCCGATGCAATTGAGACGAACCAGACTTTCCGCTCTGGAGAAAAGGCGCAGTATTAATGAGCAACGTTGTCTTTACATTGTATATGAAACACTTCAGTCTGGTTTTAGACCCCATCATAGCACTGAGACTGCACTCGTGAAGGTGGTAAATTACCTTTTAATGTCATCAGACCAAGGCTCTGCATCTGTCCTCGTGCTCCTAGACCTTAGTGCGGCTTTAGATACCTCGATCACCACATACTTTTGGAGAGGTTGGAAACCCAAATTGGTCTACACGGACAAGTTATGGCCTGGTTTAGATCTTATCTGTCGGACAGATATCAGTTTGTCTCTGTGGATGGTTTGTCCTCTGACAAATCAACTGTACATTTTCACTATATGTTTTACCTCTTGGTGATGTCAATCGGAAACATAATGTTAACTTTCATCATCACTGCTATGCGGATGATACACAGCTGTACATTTCAATCAAACATGGTGAAGCCCCAAAATTGCCCTCCCTGGAAGCCTGTGTTTCAGACATGAGGAAATGGATGGCGGCAAATGTTTTACTTTTAAACTCGCCAAAACAGAGATGCTAGTTACAGTGCCTTGCAAAAGTATTCACCCCCCTTGGCATTTTTCCTATTTTGTTCCATTACAACTTGTAATTTAAATTAAATGAAAAAAATAACTTGTTTCACCCCAAAAAATGTATGTCTGTATTTACCCCCTTTGCCCTTAAAAAAGATCTGGTGCAACCAATTACCTTCGGAAGTCACATAATTAGTTAAATAAAGTCCAAGTGTGCAATTTAAGTGTCACATGATCGATCACATGATCTCAGTATATATACACCTGTTCTGAAAGGCTCCAGAGTCTGCAACACCACTAAGCAAGGGGCACCACCAAGCAAGCGGCACCATGAAGACAAAGGAGCTCTCCAAACAGGTCAGGGACAAAGTTGTGGAGAAGTACAGATCAGGGTTGGGTTATACTAAAATATCAGAAACTTTGAACATCCCACAGAGCACTATTAAATTCATTTTTTTTAAATGGAAAAAATATGGCACCACAACAAACCTGCCAAGAGAGCGCTGTCCACCAAAACTCACGGACCAGGCAAGGAGGGCATTAACCTCTCTGGGCCAGTGGGACGCGCGTCCCACCTACTCAACAGCCAGTGGAATCCCGTGGCGCGTTATTCAAATACCTTAGAAATGCTATTGCTTCAATTTCTCAAACATATGACTATTTTACACCATTTTAAAGACAAGGCTGTCGTTAATCTAAGCACACTGTCCGATTTCAAAAAGGCTTTACAACGAAAGCAAAACATTAGATTGTCAGCAGAGTACCCAGCCAGAAATAATCAGACACCCATTTTTCAAGCTAGCATATAATGTCACATAAACCCAAACCACAGCTAAATGCAGCACTAACCTTTGATGATCTTCATCAGATGACAATCCTAGGACATTATGTTATACAATACATGCATGTTTTGTTCAATCAAGTTCATATTTATATCAAAAACCAGCTTTTTACATTAGCATGTGACTAGCATGTGACTAGCATTCCCACCGAACACTTCCGGCTAATTTACTAAATTACTCACGATAAACGTTCACAAAAAACATAACAATTTATTTAAGAATTAAAGATACAGAACTCCTTTATGCACTCGCTATGAACGATTTTAAAATAGCTTTTCGGTGAAAGCACATTTTGCAATATTCTGAGTAGATAGCCCTGCCATCACAGGCTAGCTATTTTGACACCCACCAAGTGTGGTACTCACCAAACTTCGATTTACTATTAGAAAAGTTTCATTACCTTTGGTGTTCTTCGTCAGAATGCACTCCCAGGACTTCTACTTCAATAACAAATGTTGGTTTGGTTCCAAATAATCCATAGTTATATCCAAATAGTGGCGTTTGTTCGTGCGTTCAAGACACTATCCGAAGGGTAAAGAAGGGTGACGCGCCCGACGCGTTTCGTGACAAAGAATTTCAAAATATTCCATTACCGTACTTCGAAGCATGTCAAACGCTGTTTAAAATCAATTTTTATGCAATTTTTCTCGTAAAAAAAGCGATAATATTCCGACCGGGAGTCGTTGTTTTCGTTCAAAGAGAGAGAAAGTAAACATGGTGTCGGCTCGTGCACGCGCCTCCAGTCTCATTGTCCTCAGATCGACCACTATCCAAATGCGCTAATGTTTTTCAGCCAGGGCCTGCAAAGCCACCATTCATCGTTCTGGCACCTTCTGAGAGCCTATGGGAGCGTTAGAAAATGTCACGTTATGCCAGAGATCCCCTGTTTTGGTTAGAGATGATCAAGAAGGCCAAGAAATAGTCAGAGAGAGCGCTTCCTGTATGGAATCTTCTCAGGTTTTGGCCTGCCAAATGAGTTCTGTTATACTCACAGACACCATTCAAACAGTTTTAGAAACTTTAGGGTATTTTCGATCCAAATCAAACAAGTATATGCATATTCTAGGTACTGGGCAGGAGTAGTAACCAGATTAAATCGGGTACATTTTTTATCCGGCCGTGCAAATACTGCCCCCTATCCCCAACAGGTTAATCAGAGAGACAACAAAGAGACAAAAGATAACCCTGAAGGAGCTGCAAAGCTCCACTGCGGAGATTGGAGTATCTATCCATAGGACCACTGTAAGCCGTACACTCCACAAAGCTGGGCTTTACAGAAGAGTGGCCAGAAAAAAGCCATTGCTTAAAGAAAAAAATGAGCAAACACGTTTGTTGTTCGCCAAAAGGCATGTGGGAGACTCCCCAAACATATGGAAGAAGGTACTCTGTTTAGATGAGACTAAAATTAAGCTTTTTGGCCATCAAGGAAAACGCTATGTGTGGCGCAAACCCAACACATCTCATCCCCCCTAGAATACCATCTCCACAGTGAAGCATGGTGGTGGCAGCATCATGGGTATGTTTTTCATCGGCAGGGACTGGGAAACTGGTCACAATTGAAGGAATGATGGATGGCCGCTAAAGACAGGGAAATTCTTGAGGGAAACCTGTTTCAGTCTTCCTGAGATTTGAGACTGGGACGTAGGTTCACCTTCCAGCAGGACAATGACCATAAGCATACTGCTAAAGCAACACTTGCGTGGTTTAAGGGAAAAATGTAAATGTCTTGGAATGGCCTAGTCAAAGCCCAGACCTTGATACAATTGAGAACCTTTAGTATGATTTAAAGATTGTTGTACACCTGCGGAAGTCATCCAACTTGAATGAGCTGGATTAGTTTTGCTTTGAAAAATTGGCAAAAATCCCAGTGGCTAGATGTGCCAAGATTATAGAGATATACCCCATTAAACTTGCAGCTGTAATTGCTGCAAAAGGTGGGGGGGTGAATTGTTATGCACACTCAAGTTTTCAGTTTTTTTGTCTTATTTCTTGTTTGTTTCACAATACAAAATATGTTGCATCTTCATAGTGGTAGGCATGTTGTGTAAATAAAATGATACAACCCCCCCCAAAAAAATCTATTTTAATTCCAGGTTGTAAGGCAACAAAATAGGAAAAATGCCAAGGGGGTGAATACATTCGCAAGCCATTGTATAGGTCCCAAGAAACAAAGAGATCTTCTGTTGGATCTGACAATTAATCTTGTTGGTTGTACAGTCGCCTCAAATAAAACTGTAAAGTACCTTGGCGTTATTCTGGACCCTGGTCTCTCTTTTGACGAATAAGGACAGCTTTTTTCCATCTACGTAACATTGCAAAAATCAGAAACTTTCCGTCCAAAAATGATTTTGTGTCACTTCTAGATTAGACTACTGCAATGCTCTACTTTTCGGCTACCCAGATGAAGCACTAAATTACCTTCAGTTAGTGCTAAACACGACTGTTAGAATCTTGACTAGAGCCAAAAAAAGAGATCATATTACTCCAGTGCTCGCCTCTCTATACTGGCTTCCTGTTAACCTGTATGGGCTAGGGGGCAGTATTTTCACGGCCGGATAAAAAACGTACCCGATTTAAACTGGTTACTACTCTTTCCCAGAAACGAGAATATGCATATTATTAGTAGATTTGGATAGAAAACACTCTGATGTTTCTAAAACTGTTTGAATGGTGTCTGTGAGTATAACAGAACTCATATGGCCGGCAAAAACCTGACAAGATTCCAAGCAGGAAGTGGACTGTCTGCGAATTTGTAGTTCTTCTTTCTAGTCCCTTTCAAAACTACAGTATCTCTGGGGTTACGTAGCACTTTCTAAGGCTTCCATTGGCTCTCTAAAGCCTTCAGAAAGTGTATTGAGGCGTCTCCTGTCTCTGGACAGAGTATGGTACCTCAGTTTGTCAGTGGTCTGCCTGGTGACTAAGAGATTGGATATGCGCGGTCCCGCGACCATGCTGTTTTTTCTTTTCCTTTTTGAATGAATACACTATTGTCCGGTTGGAATATTATCGCTATTTTACGAGAAAAATACCGTAAAAATTGATTTTAAACAGCATTTGACATGCTTCTAAGTACGGTAAAGGAACTTTTAGACTTTTTTTGGTCTCGAAATGCACTCACTACCCTTTGGATAGTGACCTGAACGCACGAAACAAAACGGAGGTATTTGGACATAACTATGGATTATTTGGAACAAAAACAACATTTCTTGTGGAAGTAGCAGTCCTGGGAGTGCATTTTGACGAAGATCAGCAAAGGTAATACAATTTTTTTAACACTAATTCTGAGTTTAGTGTGCCCCGAAGTTGGCGGGTGTCAAAATAGCTAGCCGTGATGGCTGAGCTATGTACTCAGAATATTGCAAAATGTGCATTCGCCAAAAAGCTATTTTAAAATCTGACATCACGATTGCATAAAGGAGTTCTGTATCTATAATTCTTTAAAAAATTGTTATGTATTTTGTCAACGTTTATGATGAGTAATTTAGTAAATTCACCGGATGTTTTGGGTGGGAATGCTAGTTCTGAACATCACATGCCAATGTAAAAAGCTGTTTTTGGATATAAATATGAACTTGATTGAACAAAACATGCATGTATTGTATAACATAATGTCCTAGGAGTGTCATCTGATGAAGATCATCAAAGGTTAGTGCTTCATTTAGCTGTGTTTTGGGTTTTTGTGACATATATATGCTTGCTTGGAAAATGGCTGTGTGATTATTTGTGGTTATGTACTCTCCTAACATAATCTAATGTTTTGCTTTCGCTATAAAGCCTTTTTGAAATCGGACAATGTGGTTGGATTAACGAGAGACTTGTCTTTAAAATGGTGTAAAATAGTCGTATGTTTGAAAAATTGAAATTATTGCATTTTTGAGGTTTTTTATTTCGCGCCACGCTATTCCACTGGCTGTTGAATAGAGTGGGACAGTGACGTCCTACCTTGCCCATAGAGGTTAAGGCCAGGGCTGATTTCAAGGTTTTACTGCTACCCTACAAAGAATTACATGGGCTTACTCCTATCTATCCTTCCGATTTGATCCTGCCGTAAATTTATATCTGGAGTATTTCTCCTGTTTTATCCGGTGTCCTGTGTGAAATTAAGTATGCTCCCTCTAATTCTCTCTCTCTGTCTTTCTCTCTTCTCATAGGACCTGAGCCCTAGGACCATGCCTCAGGACTACCTGGCCTAATGACTCCTTGCTGTCCCCAGTCCACCTGGTCGTGCTGCTGCTCCAGGTTCAACTGTTCTGCCTACGGCTATGGAACCTTGACCTGTTCACCATTTTCGACTCTCTCTCTCTACCGCACCTGCTGTCTCTAACTCTGAATGATTGGCTATGAAAAGCCAACTGACATTAACTCCTGAGGTGCTGACCTGTTGCACCCTTTACAACCACTGTGATTATTGTTATTTGACCTGCTGGCCATCTATGAACGTTTGAACATCTTAGCCATGTACTGTTATAATCTCCACCCAGCACAGCCAGAAGAGGACTGGCCACACCTCAGAACCTGGTCCTCTAGGTTTATTCATAGGTTCCTGCCTTTCTAGGGAGTTTTTCCTATCC
Organism: Salmo trutta; assembly: GCF_901001165.1. Taxonomy (NCBI): domain Eukaryota; kingdom Metazoa; phylum Chordata; class Actinopteri; order Salmoniformes; family Salmonidae; genus Salmo; species Salmo trutta. The sequence goes on along the minus strand of NC_042965.1, from coordinate 6,927,460 downwards.
ACCGTGCTTCTACATCTGCATTGCTTGCTGATTGGGGTTTTAGGCTGGGTTTCTGATTAGCACTTTGTGACATCGGCTGATGTAAAAAGGCCTTTATAAATACATTTGATAGACTGATTGATACTGTAGACAGTCTGGACATTTCCCTGCCTCCTGTCCAGAGCTGACGGGAAATGGGATAACTAGTCAGTAGATGGGAAAATACTGCCGAGTCAGATACAGTCTCCAGCTGCCGACACGGTACGCACCTTGCTTCCGGCCAACCTGCGGTGGGACAATGGGCAGTTGGACATTTCTGCTGTCATAGACTCTGGGGCTACCGGCTATTTTCTAGATTGCACATTAGCTCGGCAACAGGGGCTGCCTCTCACTAAGCTGGACATTCCGTTGTCGGTCACTGCGCTGGATGTTTAACCCCTAGAGTCTGGAAAGGTGAAGCAACTCACCATGCCTATTCAGCTACGATTTCAGGATTATCATGTGGAGTTTATCCAGTTACATTTGGTGGACTCTCCTGAGCTTCCCCTGGTTCTTGGACATCCGTGGCTTTCTATCCATAAGCCCTCAGGAAGAGTTCTGGGATGGAATCCTTCATGCCTGTCCACCTGCCAGCAACTCTCTCCACATCCTTCCAGCCCTGCTCGTCTGGAGGCTTCCGATTCTCCTCTTTCCCGGGTGGTGATGACATGCCTGATCTTTCCCGCATACCTCGGGATTACTGGGATCTGGGTCAGGTCTTCAGCACTTGAAGGGCCAGCAAACTGCCTCCTGACAGGTCCTATGAATGTGCCATCGACCTCCTGCCCAGCACCACTCCTCAGAGTGGAGGGCTATATTCTCTCTCAGGTCTAGAAACTGCAGCCATGAACAGTTATATTAAGGAGGCGCTGGCGGCTGGTTTAATTTTGGCCGTCCAATTCACCTGCAGGAGCGGGTTTTTTCTTTGTTTGAAAGAGGGATGGGGATTACGTCCCTGTATCGATTACCGGGGTTTAAATAACATTACCATCAACAACCGTTACCCTCTTCCTCTTATGTCGTCAGCCATTGAGAGACTCCAGCATGCTACGGTTTTCTCAAAATTGGATTTACGGAACGCGTACAATCTAGTGCGCATCAGACATGGAGACGAGTGGAAGACAGCATTCAAATCCCCAAATGGACATTATGAGTACCGTGTCATGCTGTTTTAACTACAAATGCTCCAGCCGTTTTCCAGGCCCTGGTTAATGATGTGCTGCGTGACTTCCTTCACCAGTTTGTGTTTGTGTACCTGGATGACATCCTCATCTTCTCCAGGTCCATGGTTGAACACATCCAACATGTTTGCCAGGTTCTTCAAGACTCATCTCTCACCACTTGATCGAGAAGGCCGAAAAGTGTGAGTTTCATGTTCCACAGATCTCCTTCCTGGTGTACATCATGTCTCAGGGCTGTGTACGGATGGACTCCCAAAAGGTAGAAGCGGTGGTCAACTGGCCACAGCTAAGCACAGTCAAGCAAGTCCAGCGTTTTGGGGTTTTTGCTAATTTCTACAGAAGATTTGTGAGATACTTTAGTTCTGTGGCTGCAACATTGACAGCGCTCAGCAAGGGCTCGGCTGGGCATGTTAGCTCGACCCCTGCTGTGAGAAGGCGGTCCAGGACCTGAAACATCGGTTTTCTTCGGCACCCATTCTAGTTCATGCGGATCCTTCTCTTCCCTTCGTGGTAGAGATGGATGCCTCTGACGTTGGCGTGGGTGCGGTTCTGTCTAACCGCTCGGCTAAAGACCAAAAGCTTCATCCCTGTACCTTCTTCTCCAGTTGTCTCACTCCAGCAGAGAGGAACTATGATGTCGGCAATCGAGAGCTTCTTGCGATCAAACTGGCTTTGGAGGAGTGGCGGCACTGGTTGTAGGATTTGGAACATCCCTTTACGGTTTGGACTGACCACAAGAACCTGGCCTACATCTAGGAGGCTAAATGCCTCAGTCCCCGACAGGCTCGTTGGGCTCCTTTCTCCACTCAGATCAGATTCACGTCCGGGGTCTAAGAACGTGAAGCCGGATGCCCTTTCTCGCCAGTCCCCCAGCTCCAGTGAGGATCGGTCGCTTGGATCCATCATCCCCAGGACGCTCATCCTCGCGCCGGTGTCCTGGGGTATAGAGACTGTTGTGAGGGAGACGCAAGGTAGGGAGGCAGTTCCTGACTGCTGTTCATCTAACAGACTTTTTATTCCTCTTGAGGTACGGTCCAAGGTACTTCCTCTCCACGGTCCAGGCCAGATGGTCTGGTTGGCTACTAAGGATCTGCCTCTGCCCGTGGAATCTAGGAAGTTGGCACCCCAATACATTGAGCCATTCAAGGTTCTACGGCGCATTAATCCAGTGGCCTATCGTCTTCATCTTCCCCTGTCCGTGAGGGTTCATCCCGCCTTCCACATCTCCAGACTCAAGCCTGTGGTGTTCAGTCCTCTGGTTCCGGCCACTTGGCCTCCACCTCGCATGATAGCAGGACAGCCAGCCTACACTGTGCGACGCATCCTCTCCAGTTGCCAGTTCCGGCGTGGGACTCAGTATCTTGTGGACTAGGAAGGTTACGGTCCTGAGGAGCGATCCTGGGTTCCGGCTCAGGACATTCTGGACCCCGGACTCATTCGGGATTTCCGTCGCCGTTCAGCTACCGCTGGTGGAAATTCAGGAGCTGTTCCTTTCGGGGACGTCCTGTCACAGTTTCTGGGTTATTTGATTGTTGTTTCCTTAGGTTACCGCTGTAGGGCACCCTTACCCTGTTTTCTAGATGACAGGTTACCCTGATTATTACTTATTGGATTCACCTGTGTTTAATTACCTTCTCTGTTCACTTGGTTGCCTTGTTATTTAGGTTCCTCAGTTTGCCTTTATCTTTGCTTAGGTCTCATGTTTTTCGGGATTTACCCTTACCTCTGCTTGCTGTGTTTCTCTGCGCCTGGGTAGGAGTTCGTACTAGCAATATTATTACACAAACGAGTTCCAAACTGCTTCTGGAATCAACGTCAGCACAAGATATGTTCGTTGGGTGCGTCATGAAATGGGTTTCCGTGGCCGAGCAGTCTCACACAAGCCTAAGATCACCATGTGCAATGACAAGCGTTGGCTGCAGTGGTGTAAACCTTGCCGCCATTGGACTCTGGAGCAGTGGAAAGGTGTTCTCTGCAGTGATGAATTGAGCTTCACCATCTGGCAGTCTGATGGAGGATTCTGGGTTTGGCGGATGCCAGGAGAACACTGCCTGCCCAAATGCATTTTACCAACTGTAAAGTTGGAGGAGGCATAATGGTCTGGGGCTGTTTTTCATGGTTTGGGCTAACCCCCTTAGTTCCAATGAAGGGACATCTTAATGCTACAGCATACAATGCCATTTTAGACGATTCTGTGTTTCCAACTTTGTGGCAACAGTGTGGGGAAGGCCCTTTCCTGTTTCCTTGCATGACAATGCCCACAGACATGGCTTAGACTCTAGAGGGTTAAAGTGGTAAAAGTATAGACACACACCATACACACACAAGCGCATACACAATGCATGCACACACACGCTCACACAAGTAATGAGTTGGAACATGAAGCCTACAGCCAGAACTCTAAATTAACTTTTTTTCATTGGTAGCACTGGTGCTTCAAAAAAACTTTAAGGTCAGAAACACATAATCAAATTTAGGAACACTAGAAAATACCATTTTTTAAATTGGTTGAGATAGAGCCCATATGAGGCAAATTTGAATTCTTGCGACTTCGGAACCACACACTGTGCCCTAGAAACTAATCTGTAGCCCTGTTTATTATAAAAAAGTATTATTGAAATTAGTTAATTGTGGAATATTATGTTTCTAGAGTGTTTAAACGCACTATTTTCAAACCAGCTTATTGCTGTGTAATGTCACATGATTTAAAAAAAGATACAATTATGTTACTTTAACTTTAGGACGAAAATATGATTGAAAATTAATTATGTTCGTTTTCACAGATTATCACTGAAATCCTGACTTGCATTTCATTCCAAGAAGTTAGCCCTCTGTTCACCTCCTTGCAGATCACAGACAACTGGGTAGGTGTTGGAAACAGCTCCCAATTTCTGCCATGTCTCTTCTGGTACCAGTAGAAGAAGTTAGCTCCTCACTGAGTGACAACTTTGCAGTTGAAGGAGGGACTCTTTCCCTCTCTCCTAGTCTTTTCTGTGTAGGGCTCTGATGAAGGTTGACTGACCGAAAGCTATATTAATATGAATTTGCATCTGATTGGAAGTGTGCTGAGACTTTTTACAGTTTTTTTTCACTTTTGCATTTTGCCTCCAGCACCTTCAGTAATCTGTTTTGGATGTGCGGTAGATTCTGCATATTATCTGTGTTAAGTACCTGAAACACAATCAATATTGCTTATCCATGGGTATTGTTAGCCAGGACCAAACTATGACTGGGCGTTTCGACTCTGTTTCCACCGTGTCTAAGGAAACCCCTTTGCCGTCCTATATTCACGGTACAGCCAGATAGCACATAAACCTCTGCCCAACCTTTGCACATGATGTATGCAGGACACATCAGGAAGATGCAGTTTAGACAGTGTTTGCTCATTGGCAAGGCATCTCTCTGATATATTTAGGATTCCTTTTAGAATAGCATTTAACTTTGGATTGAAGACACTCCACTCTAACCTCTGATTATGTCACTTGCTGTGGTGCATTTTGTCTTCATGAATTCACAGCTTGATTAACACCACAGAGTTTTTGAACAGGCCGTGTGGATCAGTTCTTACTGTGGGTTGCCGTGTCATAGCAGGCACAGTAGTAGGTGGCAGAATGGGACACTTTAACTAACTGGATCTTCAGATTACACTTATTACTTTGTCTCACGACTGAGAATTCATCTTTTTGAGGATGGTTGTAATCTGAATAGACAGTGCAGTAACCATTTTGTATACGGAGGATCAAGATGAAAGATTCTCCCTCCTTCTTCTGGTACCAGTAGACATAATTGCAATTCTGATCAATGTTTTGGCAGCTGAAGATGGCATTCTGTCCCTGTTTCCTAATCAATGTCATCTTGTTGTCCAATTTCTGTCCTGCCACTGACACTGCAATGACAAAATGGCAACAACAACACACTGAGACAAAAATACATTAGCAGAAGTGAAAAGCAATTACGTGTCCACAATCTTTGCATCAATCATAGATTTAAATTCAGACAGAGACACTACTTTCCTCCAGCCATTTCCAGTTGGTCAATGACCAGGGTGCACTATACAAAAAATATATATTTTACGTGATGGACAAACACTTACTTAAATAAAGTGAGTAAAGAATGACAACAGAGCCTAGAGACATTTCTATGATGATTCTGATGTGTCCTCTATTGAACCTGAAGATACTTGTGTTCAGTTGGAGCAGAGACGAAGATGTGAGGTGAAACACTGTCACACGGGCCTTGTGGTTTCTAACTGCTCCTCAAATCTGATGCCACTTCCTGTGGTTGTTGACAATGTTCCATTTATATTATCAACTTCTCTCTCCTTCCTCCCAAAGTGTGCACTTGTTGACTTCCTTTTACTGATTTGAAAGAAATATGGTGGACAGGCCACTAACCCATGCTTCCACCTATCCAATGCTTGTGGGAAGTAGTGAAAATAGATATTGGAACATACCCATTCACTGTATAAATTCAACCATTCAAGTCTTTTTTACCAGATGTATCAATACTACTCAGCTAAGTGATACATTCCAGATGTGTCCTTATTCAAGGTCTTCCAAACAAAATGTTTGACTTTTGATGTAGACATCTGTGTACCAATCCCAGATTGCTCCTTTAACCCATCAGAGTCTCAGCCCTGTCTAAGCCGGGGAAGGGGGGGTCTACTAAGCTATATGGAATTGTTCTAAGAAGTTCATACCAAGGATCATTTAGCTATTTGATTTTGAATTTTAAGACCGCTTGAAGTATAAAAAAAAGTTCAACAAATTATTTGAAAATTATTTTGGGCCTTACTGCTATTACAAATGCATTGAATAACATATTCAATAATGGAACAACACATAGTCACCCCAAAATATCAAAATGAAGTTTGTTCTGAAGTGTCTCTCCTATATCAGAGATATATGAAAGAAAGGTAAAAAAAATAAAAAAATGTAATAAGCTGGAAGATCGGCTGTACTGACTTCAGACGTTTGGTCTGACAAACACCGCTCTTGCTCTGTCACCTTTCACTGCAGATGTGGAAGTGCGACATAGGCTGATGTGGTGGATTGAGCCAAAAAAACAGATATCTCTAGCTTAAACTGAAAAATATTGATGGGTATTTTTGTATTATGCTAATTTGATTTCCATCAGGGTGCGGAAATCGGCTCTAGGGGTTTAAAGAGACACTACAGGATTTTCGCAATGAAACCCTTTATCAACTTCCCCAGAGTCAGACGATCTCATGGATGAAAATGTTATCTTTGCATGCAGTTTGAAGGAAGTTAGGAAAGTTGTTTAAAATGTTTGGACAAAGTTTACAGGTAACTTATTAGATAATTTGTAATCATGTTGGGCGAGATGGAACTGGTGTTTTTCTGAATCAAACGTGCCAAATAAATTGACATTTTGGGATATAAAAAAGGAGTTTATCGAACAAAAGGACCATTTGTGATGTTTCTGGGACATATTGGAGTGCCAACAGAAGATCTTCAAAGGTAAGGCATGAATTGTATCGTTATTTCTGACTTTTGTGTCGCCACCTAAAAATTATTATGCATTTGTATAGTGGGGTGCTGTCCTCCTTTCGCCGTAAAGCCTTTTTGAAATCTGACACCGCGGCTGGATTAACAAGAAGTTAAGCTTTATTTTTGACATATTGCATGTGTATTTAAGATTGTTAAATATTTAGAATTCTGTAGTTTGAATTTGGCGCCCTGCACTTTCACTGGATGTTGGTCAGGTGGGACGGTAACCTAGAGAGGTTAATTATGCTTTTATTCCTACGTTTACTGACACACATATTCAACGGGTGTTTAGTGCTCGTAAAGTAATTATTCTGTGCTCTGGTACACTCAGACGAGAGTGCTCTGAAATCTGTGTAGATAGTAAGCTGGACACATTACATTTTAACACCTTTTTTTCTGATTAAAAACTAGTTCATTGCATCCCCCGTGGAGCCCAGTTTCATAATATGACCATATGTACCAGCTGCTTGCCGCCGTTTTGAAGTATTCGCGATAAAACAGGCCTTGTATTAGTGCATTTTTCACGCTGCCAGCTCCTATTAGTTCTATTGAGCAACTTGGCACCAACTCGCCTTAAGAACGTTCTATTCCCAGTTTATTGTTCAACATCACAATGCCTGCTTTGCTATTGTTGGCAATGAGACAATTGCTCACGTTGTTTTATAGTTCAAATGTAAACAACAAAAATTATATTGGAACTGCTGTCATCCCATTGTTTCATATGAGGGAAATATAGGCATGTCTGTCTATTTCACCAAATATCTCGCAATGTGTATATTTTCATTATATTCAAGTCAGATGCCATTTTAATCATGAGAATCTCCTCTTTCTAATTATGTAAGCCTGGGCAGCTAGCTCGGTTGTCATCAAATGCTACCCCCAAAATACTTTTGCCCTTGGAACGCTGAGCGCCCCCCATTGTTTTCCTAATTGAGAGGCATGCCAGTCTATTTCGCCAAATATCTCACTGTTTATATTTTGTTTTTTTCAAGTCGGGTGTAACCGGTATGAAATGGCTAGCTAGTTAGCGAGTTGCGCGCTAATAGCGTTTCAATCGGTGACGTCACTCGCTCTGAGACCTTGAAGTAGTTGTTCGCCTTGCTCTGCAAGAGCCGCGGCTTTTGTGGAGCGATGTTTAAGGATGCTTCGAGGTTGGTTGTTGTCTATGTGTGCAGAGGGTCCTTGGTTCCAGCCCAGGTAGGGGCGAGGAGAGGGACGGAAGCAAAACTGTTACACAGGCACCATTTTAATCAGGATAATCTCCTCTTTGTAATTATGTAAGTCTGGGCAGCGAGCTCATTTGTCATTGATCGCTAGATCAGAAATAGTCAGACGTTTTTATCTTTTCCCTACTTTTTCATTATGCAGACATAAGCACAGTTGACACCATCGAGGTGCAGATTTTTACTTTCTACACAAGTTGTTTTTTTCCAGTTTCATCTGACGAACAGATTGTACTGGTAAAATAAAAAGGAATACATTTTTAATGGAATTCTAAGCATCACTCCAGTCAAAACAGGCTCTGCGAACGTTCGATTCCATTAATTTGCTATGGGCTCATGCTCGTGTTCCAGTTTAGCCAACATTCTTAAACCGTTTTTCAGCCTTGGTTGAATTTTGACTCGTTCTATTGTCCAGCCTATAGATAGCCAGAGAGAATTTACGAGCACCCGAGTGTCCATTGAGAAAGCACAACGACTATACCATTTAGCTAAGCTAAGAATGACGAGAATAATCAAGTCAATAAACGTTGGGTAGGTAGATAGCCTATAGTTAATATACTGTCAAGTTGTACAACTACTAACGTAAGGTAGCTAGCTAACATACCGGTACATACTGCTGTAATGATCTGCTATGTGGTTCATAAGGACAGCTACCCCTTGTCCGCCAAATTGTCAGCCAACATAATGTGTAAGATAACTTATTTGAAAAGTCATGACCTTATTACATTGAGTAGCAAGCTACCCCTTGGTCGTTAGGGCAAATCATGTCTGTGATAGGAGGGGGGGGTTTCACACCTAGCTCAGCTATAAGACTATTCTTTATTAAAGGTTGAATAGTCTATTGTTCAGCTATTAGCCCACCTCCCCAACTTTCCCTCTTCCACGCGTCATCATTCTGCTCCTGAGTGGCTCGCTTGTGGGCGTGCTGGCAGGATATGAAAGCATCTTCGGTTGTGTGTCAAGAATTCTGCATACAGCAGCACATTTGTATGAAGGTGTGGTTAATCACAGGTAAATTGTTATATGCTATGGAGGTACATTTGTGTCTTTTTGTCGAGAGCAAAACATTTTTTATTTTCAATCAAAAATAATTGTTCTGAAAGCAACTTTTTTCCGACACAAAGGAAGTCAAAGCGGACACCTACAAAAATGGCTTCTCAGGTATCAGCCCTGGGCTGTATTGACGTATCCTAAAAATGACATCTGCTGCTTTCGTTTGAACGGTCATATCTCAGTTATTGTTTTCATATCTATAAAAAAAAAGCTATTTTCTTTACATTCAGAGAGCGAGCTGATCAAGGGGTCGAAAATGTAGATATTGCCAGATGCTCACTGTCCGAGGAACAGGCTGTGGAAGCTTTATTGCTGGTAAATGTGTCCATAACCAGAGATAATTAAACTGTTCTGTGCTCTTTTTCTCCATCTCTGCCTGTCTTGTTGTACATGGAACCTGTCTCACATGCATTAATTTAAAAATCCCTTAAATGTCAGCTGCTAATTTTCAGATTTACACCACATAAACACAGCCATTTTCACTGGACTATCTGTTGCTATCTGTTGCTGCCAAGTCATGATTTCCCTGGAGGTTAGCCTTGCAATAACCAATTGGTGAGACACATAGCCCTCTATATTTAAATGTTTCAGGTACACTCCGATAGGTGTCTGCGTCACATGCAGTATCTTCTATTGACATTATCTTCTAATGTTTGTCCTCATGTGTCTGTTTTTCAGCATAAAGTACTCTGTAGCCACTTAGTGTGGACACCAGGTGAGACCACACACACACAATAACTGTCTCTCTTCTTTACTTCATCCCTCTCCCCCTTCTCCCTAAATCCTCTAGGTTATATCAGCCTCCCACATCTGAACTGGCTGACACAGAGGGCACAGCATGATCATAGGTGAGATGTCACTTGGTGGGGTCAACAGAAAGTATTTTTAAAGAGATGCTTTACATTGAAATACAGACAGAGATGTAGTAGTCCCAGTTAATGATCCAAGGTCAGTTTTGCATTTCACCTCCTGATTATGATGACTGACAGTGTTAGAATAAAAAAACAAGGCTTAATCATGCTCTCTCTCTATCCATCTGTCACTCGTCTGCAGGTATGTTTTGATGTGATCGCCACCTCACCCGCTCTTAAGATAACCTTCGGGCCAACTGAGGGCCCAAGGCTGCTTAGGAGACACCGTAATTGTGATGAACTGAGAGAATATTAGGGTAGCACTGTAATTCATGAATCATATGCTGTCTGACGCTGTTCTTACCTCTTAACCTTTCTGTCTTCTACACCTCTCTCCACACCTCGTCTTTCTTCCTCGTTTTACAATGCACACCATATGTGCATTGAAGTACAGATTGAACTTATATTGCAATTTTATATATATATATATATATATATATATATATATATATATATATATATATATATATATATATATAAAATGCATGTATGTATTTATAACATCTGGATAAAGAACTTCTTTCAATAAAGCATTTCACATGTATGCATTCACTACTGTAAGTCGCTCTGGATAAGAGCGTCTGCTAAATGACTAAAATGTTAAATGTAAGTTGATACAACAACTATGATAGCTGAGGTTAATAGATTGCTATGAATATTAGTTCAGAACCTAATGTTTTAGGGTCCATACACAGATCGGCTACATACTGTAGCTAGCTACACATTCATAGGCATACAGTTATTTTTATCCTCCACTACACAATAAGCAAGTAAATAGTTAGCTAGCTATGTTACTTCAGCTGCATTGCAAGACAAGCTTACACAATTGTACATTCAATTTGCAGTAAATGCTTTAGCTAGATAGATTCTTTACATCCACTGTTTCACAAGACGACAGCCTGGTTTGCTGGTTCTCAGGAGTATCCTAAAACATTAAACAACACAAATTACAAATTCATTCTCCTAGCACTAGCAAGCTGGCTAATGTTAGCTAGTCAGATAACTTGCTAAATATCGATTTTGTAAATTAACTTTATGACAAAAAAATATGCACAAATGTTTGTCTCTACATTAACTAACATATTCTTCTCAATTGTTCATGTTTTGCTTGACTCGTTATGACGTTATAACAACTTACATTTGGTCCCACCGTAATGTTTTGTCAGCCATCTTTGTTTTAAGAATGCCACCAGGCAAGGGTGGCTCGCGTCTAAATTCGTCATTGGAACCACTCAATATGATTGGTCATATAAAAACCTTGTGACCCAAATGCATAATGAGTGCTCTAACTCCCCCTTGTGGTGGTCTGGAGCAATGAAGCCATAATGCTGGGTACCTCTAAGTCCAGCGGTGTAAGCTCGCAACTTTTAAAGGAGGAACCACTGTAAGTTGGCACATCGATGGTACCGAATTCAGGGGAGTCCCGTGAGGCTTGTGGGGGTTGTAGAGCAAAACGGAGAACACTATCATGTTTGTGAGAGTGTCGTCTTTCCATAGGGTGGTCAGACAAGTTGTCCTAGTTTGTAGGCCAAACCGTTCGGATGCTACAGACGATTGCGTGAGTGGGTCGCCTTGTCTGACTTCAGTGCACAGCAAATCAGCTGTCTGTGACCAGGTGAAAAAAACTTTCAAAGCCAAACCTTCAAATCATAACTGCTAACCGCTACACACAGCCTATATTGTTGTCATCATATTAGCTAACGTCCTAGTCAACATAAACATAACTACTAGAACTAACACATTAGTAAACCCACTACAATCATGCAGTACAGTCAGCAAGCAGTTTAGCAGTTACATAGGCAGGCCCCGGTGGCAATAAATTAATAAAACCAAAAGCTTACCTTGACATGGAAGAGTTCCAGTGTTGGATAGCAATAGCCAGCTAGCTAACAAAAACATCCCTCTCTGTTTGAGCCGGGTATTTGGGTAGGCTAATCTATACTAAACAAAAATATAAACGCAACACGTAAAGTGATGGTCCAATGTTTCATGAGCTGAATTAAAAGATCCCAGAAATGTTCCATAAGCACAAAAGCTTATCTCTCTCAAAATTTGTTGACAAATTTCTTTACATCCCTGTTAGTGAGCATTTCTCTTCTGCCAAGTTAATACATCCACCTGATAGATGTGGCATATCAAGAAGCTGATTAAACAGCACGATCATTACACAGGTGCGTCTTGTGCAGGGGACAATAAAAGGCCACTCTAAAATGTGCAGTTTTATCACACAGTACAATACCACAGATGTCTCAAGTTTTGATGCAGCGTGCAATTGTCATGCTGACTGCAGGAATGTCCACCTGAGCTGGTGCCAGATAATTGAATGTTAATTTCTTTACCATTAAATGCTTCCAACATTGTTTTAGAGAACTTGGCAGTAGGTCCAACCGGCTTCACAACAGTAGACCACATGTAACCACGCCAGACCTGGACCTCCACATCTGGCTTCTTCACCTTCAGGATCGTCTAAGACCAGACACCCAGACAGCTGATGAAACTATGGGTTTGTACAACCAAATAATTTCTGCACAAACTGTTAGAAACCGTCTCAGAGAAACTCATCTGCATGCTCGTCGTCCTCACCAGGGTCTTGACCTGACTGCAATTCGCAGGTTTAACTGACTTTAGTGGGCAAATGCTCACCTTCAATGGCCACTGGCATGCTGGAGAAGTGTGCTCTTCACGGATGGATCCCGGTTTCAACTGTACAGGGCAGATGGCAGACAGTGTGTTTGGTGTCGTTTGGGTGAGCAGTTTTCTGATGTCAACGTTGTGAACAGGGTGCCCCATCGTGACGGTGGGGTTATGAGCATGCTTTGAATGCTCTGGATCGACGTGTATGACAGCGTGTTCCAGTTCCCGCCAATATCCAGAAACTTCGCACAGCCATTAAAGAGGAGTGGGGCAATATTCCTCAGGCCACAATCAACAGCCTGATCAACTCTATGTGAAAGACGTGTTGCCCTGCATGAGGCAAATGGTGGTCACACCAGATACTGACTGGTTTTCTGATCCACACCCTAACTTTTTTAAGGTATCTGTGACCGGCAGATGCATATCTGTATTCCCAGTCATGTGAAATCCATAGATTGGGGCCTAATTAATTTATTTCAATTGACTGATTTCCTTATATGAACTGTAAGTCTGTAAAATCTTAGAAATTGTTGTATGTTGTGTTTATATTTTTGTTCAGTGTAGCTAGCTACATTCGCTAGCTAAGTGAAAGTGAAAGCAAAACAATTACAACAAAATATAGCTAGCTCTCTCTCCCTCACTTTCTTGTCCTTCATTTTTAAATAAAAAACATTTGTTAAAAACTTTTCAACGATTGTCTTTCTCTCTCTTTTGAGGCACTGCAGTGCTATCTAGCTGTAGCTTATGCTGTCTTACTAGATCCTTTGATTTGGTGGACAAAATGTAAGTTCATGCTGCAAGATCTCTCGTAGGTTGGAGGACGCCCTCCGGGAATGTTGTCATAATTACTGTGTAAGTCTATGGAAGGGGGTGAAAACCATGAGCCTCCTATGTTTTATATTGAAGTCAGTGTACCCAGAGGAGGACGGAAGCTAGCTGTTCTCTGGCTACACTATGGTGCTACCCTACAGAGTGCTGTCGATTGTACTATAGACCTTCATTGCAAAACAGTGTATTTTAATCAATTACTTGGTGATGTGAATATATTTTGTATAGTTTTATCTAAAAAGGAAAACTTTTTAAATACATTTACTGAGGAGCATGCGAGGCGCGTTCCCTGGTACACAAAGCCTACAGCCAACAGCTTGAAAATGAAGATTAAGAATTGATTTAATAAGGAGCTTCAGTTTTGGAGACAAATACACAATTTTGGTCGAATAATCTAATTGAATAGGCTAAATTACATGGAAGAGTACACATAAATATATGCCAACAACATTTTATAATCATCTACTTTGTCACATATTTGTTTTTTGACTCGTGGACGAGCGTTTCAAAGCTTAAAACAGTAGGATGACAGGTTGCACTCATCATCCTACAGATGGCAGTATTAAGGTATTTTAAATACGTTTGTGTATACGAATACATTTCATTAGGAGCTTCTTGTTGGTGTCCCTCTTGCAGACCTACACAGTAAACAGTGTTTTTGAAGCGAGGGGTCGCGAACTCACGGTTAATGAGCACTGTTGTTTTTTGAGTAAACTGCTTAAGCTTTGTGTGCAACCAGGAAAGCAATGATAGTTACGGTGCATAAAATATATTTCACAAGTCCACAAGGCTCTTAGACTACTTTTTTTTTTACAATATACAATACATGTAAATGTTGTATAGACCTCCTTTGTCTTTTCTCCATAAAAGCAAATGGATGGATGTGAAATGGATAAGCAAAAACATTGGATTTTGTAATATATGAGAAAACGTTTCGTAAGTATCCTAGTCAAGGATGCGATGATCATACAATATTGGCACTCTACAGTTGAGACAGACCAAGTGAAGGGGCACAAAATAAAATCTTGAATTTGGAGGATTAAATGTATCACTCTGGAGGCGAAGTTGACCTATTTTAAGAAATGCCATTGGTTTGTCAAGTAAAAGTTTAGAATCTTCGATAGGCTGATGGGCAATTTGTTACAGTACATCATCTGAGGTTAACATAGGGGTAAATGTTCAAGCTAATGTAATGGAACAGCTAACATGTAGCCTTTGATCATGTGCAACTACGTCAACAATTTTAATTGGCTGATGCTTAAGCTTCAACTTAAACTTTTTCTAATGTTTGCAAGTATGGCCCCGAAGACACCTGTCTTGTCTTGTCAAGTCATAACAGGTCGCTACTCTATGCCACAAGCCAAAGACATCACCTCATCTTCCTCCTGCCTTAGAAGGGTCTGCCATTCTCATATTCTGTAATAACAACATGGTCAGGCCTAAATCATTAATGATGTATCCTGTTTTACATGTAACCCTCACCTCAGTCAGTTTCTCTCTGTTCGTTCTCTTCTCCTCCTCAATGACCTAGAAAAGTACCTCACTTAACATTATACGGCAGACAAGAGGGTAATGCATTTTTAACTGGAACCCCTTCACATGGAAAAGGGTGCAGGTAACTTCTGCTCAAAACCAGGGGTCATTTTCCTATTCCTAGCTCTAAACTTTAATCATTGTCAAGCAGAGGATGACTTGAGTCAGTAGCCCACTGTGACGAGCATGTGACTGTACATTCTAAAAATTAGGGGTTCAACAAGGGTTAAAGATGGCCCGCAAAAGGTTCTTCCAAGAACCCCATAGGAGGTGGGGTTCATCAAGGAACCTCCTGCCCAACCGAAACATTTGGATTTGAAAGGGCAGCAGGTGCAGGCACTTAACTAACAAATGTAAAGATCTCCTCAATTTAAGTTAAAGGTTTGTCCCTTGTATGATCTAAACTGATATTGTTTCATGATGATACCATCTATCTTTTCATATTTGTGACTCACCACCTGGATTCGGTCTTATGTAGCAACATTTGAATTTCTGTTTTTACATTGGATAAAAGTAGAGACTCAGAGCTACAAAATGGTATATCATACACTGCATTTGAGGAAACAATGGGAAAGTAAATCTGCTTTGAAAGTGAATTTACTTGTAAACTCACTTTTGAGAAAACTGTCTTTCAATTGTTTTGTACTATTGTTGGAGAGCCGTTCTTTGCCTACACCCATTCAGCAATGTTCATACAATCTTAAGCCTTAGCCCCTCCCATCTCTTTAAGGGTTTATCCAACCATTCTGTACTAACTTGCCAGCTACTTCCAGACATCTAAGAGAGAGAGAACTGCTCACTGAACATTACTCACCCTATCGCTCTTTCTGTGGTTTCGTGTTCAGAGTGCACACTGGATGCTCTGGCCAATAAGTAGGGTTGTTCCGAAAGCTCTGACCTCACAACTACAGTCAAGCACCCAAGCTAACTGGGTAACAGTATGAGAGCACACCCCACTCTGACCATTTTACTCACCCTAGCAGAGCTGGTTAGGCTTTTTTTATGTTATTCAGAGTGTTGGTGACTGTAACTGTGCTGCTGGCAACAATTTAATTATGCTTTGTTGCAGATGTTTACTGACACCGGACATATTCAACGGGTGTTGAGCGTTCAAAAATGCATCAGTTATTCTGCGCTCTGGCACACTAAGACGAGAGTCTTTTGTAAAGAAATGTAGCTAGATAGCTAGCTAGATAAACAATGACTCCCAACGCATGACGTAACGTTAGTTTGCGAGCCAGCCAGCTAACATTAGCTAGCTAGCTAACAGTACAATTTAACTTGAAATGAAAATGATTTGTCAAAATTACAGTGGAGTCTTTTGTTAAGACATATAGCTAACTAGCTGGCTAAACAATGGACCACAATCACAACTCATGATGTTACTACCCTGCATGAATCTGCAGGTAGCTAACCAACCAGTTTCTATAACTAGTCAAGCAAATGTGTCTGAGATACGAAGAATAAGGTCATACACATAACGTTAGCTAGCGACCCAGCCAGCTAACGTTAGCTAGCTAACAGTACACTTGAAATGAAACCACTTTCTGTGGTATCCCATAGGCTTCTACATTATGGACAATGTATGTGTAAGAAAACAATTATCAAAAGTTTTTTTCTTACACATTCATCACAATAACCAAGGTATGAATTATGTGTGCATGTTTTGTTAATCATCTATATAATTACAATTTTGGGGATTCACAGACTTCACCCTCCCAACACCCCTTATGTACATAACAGAAAACCTGTTAGATCACCATGCACTGCATTCTGGCTTTGGATACGGAGAACATCAACACATTAACATCGATACGCCAGAGGATATATCCATTGGACTTGGGGCTCTGCTGGGAGTTTACCTCAATTTTTATTCTGCTTTGCCATTAAATTTATAATGTACACTGAGAACTAAAATATTGTGTTATTGTTATACATATTATTAATATTATTAATAATAATAGGGGGGTAGTTAAAAAAATTAACCCCAAAAGGTTCTTTAAGGATCCATTAAAAGGGGTTCTTTGAAGAACCCTAATAATAAAGGGTTATTCAAATAACTTATAGGGGTTCCCCCCACAGTTTCAATTTGAAAAACCCCTAAAGGATACTGCAGGAACCTTTTCTTTTTCGAGTGTAGTAGGGGGGTTGGACATGAAACACTTGGCTTCTAGAAGGAGCAATAAAGTGTAGTCTTCACAGATGCTAATCCACAAATCAACTTGTAGTGTACATTTGGTTTCAGTATGTGTCATTTCTGTATTGCTGTGTTGGCAATGGTGTACATCTTCAAATTATGGTTTATTAGAGTATTAGCTTCAGAGGTGTGTAGGTGACTCTCTGCTATGTCTGACTGGCCCCAGAGATATAATATGCACATTAAGCCTCTGCCGCCCTCTGGTGTTTTTATTTAATTTAACCTTTATTTAACTAGGAAAGTCAGTTAAGAACAAATTCTTATTTACAATTACGGCCTAGAGGGGAACAGTGGGTTAACTGCCTTGTTCAGGGGCAGAACGACAGAGTTTTACCTTGTCAGCTCGGGGATTCAATCCAGCAACCTTTCGGTTACTGGCCCAATGCTCTAACCACTAGGCTATCTGGCACCACAAAATGGTGTATCACTCACAGTAATGCAATTGTCCAAGTACTTCAAAAGTACATGAGAAGTGAACACATTTAGTTAACAGAGCCCTTATCACTGTGTAACTCATGTATGTACATTGTAATTACTCATTGTTACAATGTGTTACATTGTTGCATACATTAGTAAACATACGCTGTATCACATCTGGCCGTGATTGGGAGTCCCATAGGGCGGCACACAATTGGCCCAGCGTTGTCCGTGTTTGGCCGGGGTAGGCCGTCATTGTAAATAAGAATTTGTTCTTAACTGACTTGCCTAGTTTAATAAAGGTAAAAAAAAAACAGAACCCTAACCAGCCCTTCGTAAAGTGTTAAAGTGTAATAATGGGTCATTACAATAATTGTTACACTGTAATTACAGGAATAATTACCCAGTAATAAGGGCACTGCAATGTAAAGTCTAACCCAGTTCATGCATAACAGAAGTGTAACGGCTGTCGTATAGAGGGGACCAAGGCGCAGCGTGTTGAGTGCTCATCATTATTTTATTTAAACTCAGAACACTAAAGAAAATAACAAAGAAAAAACGATCAGCTCACAGTTTTGTTAGGTACTGAAGACTACACAGGATACAACTAAACAGAAAGCAACTGCCCACAAACACACTAGAAAAAACCCCAACATAAATATGATCTCCAATTACAGACAACGCGAACCAGCTGCCTCTAATTGGAGATCATCCCAAAAACCTACAACATAGAAATAGAATACTAGAACAAAACACAGAAATAGAAAACATAGACAAAACACCCCCTGTCACGCCCTGACCTACTCTACTATAGAAAATGACATCTTACTAGGGTCAGGACGTGACAAGAAGAGAAGAGAACAATGATTAATAATATTTACAAAATCACCGGCAATAATTTAACAATAGCAGCAAATCGTAGTCTACATCTAGTTCCTCCTTGTTTTTAAGCAGATGTATTAGTTAGTATTTTAGCGTCATCGATGCTTACTGAGCCATTCAGGGCTAGTGTATTTGTTTTGTTCATCATAATGTATAAGACGACAACATGGCATTTTAAGGGGCCAATCTTGGATCGATATATACATTTTTGGTCTTTTATATTAATGACATAGCCATTGATTACTTGAAGATTATAAGTTATAAATGCCTTATGAGCTTAGTTCAACTGTCTTACTGCATCAAACTGTTGGGTTTACTTGGACTCGCAACACCAGTTATAGCAGATGTCACATTTTCCAATGCCTCCATGCACCAATTCAACCCAATGAACCCATGATGTCAATTCCCCAATGATGTATAATTTTAAATCATCAGTCATCAATCAAGTATGTCTTTTCAACTCAACACTAACACATGTTCTTCAATGAAATACTTTAAATGGCCATTTCTTCCTCCTCTGCTTCATAAAATGTTTTATGAAAACACCATTCCAGATGGTAATGTTCCTATTCAGGGTCCATTAAGAGGATTCAAGCCTGTATTTCTGTGTTTATATATTTCAGAAAGGAAACACCACATATACATTCAAGCATTTATTAGAAAATATTACAATGCATAGTCTTAGCGTTAAGCTCTGCTCCTTCAGGGTAGCTCACTGCTGGAGCAAAGCATCATAAAGATGATAAAATAATTACAGGCAGTGAGCATGAAATGCAATACCAAATCCCCCAAAACAGCAGAATTACAAGCCAAACGATTAACCTTTTACTGCAGTGGGCTAAATCAGGGTCAAACAGAATGTTTCTTGGTAGTCTTAAACAAATATACTTTGAAACAAAAGTTTACAACTCACACACATGGTTATGGACACCTATACCATGTCATATACAGAGTTGAAATGTATTAAACTTTGAGTCTGCATCCAAAAATTACGCTTTATATACATTACAGAAAACTGAAATCGAACAAAACCATTTGACATAGAAACAATGGATTCTCTGAACACAAAAAAATGAGCTTATTAATTATCAAACTATGTGTCCATGAGGCCACAAGGTCATTTGACTGCAGGAAAGTGCTACCTACAGTATGTGTAAGGCAGAATGTGCCATTTATGAGCTCAAAACAAATCAAATGAATTTGTCACATACACATGGTTAGCAGGTGTTAATGCAAGTGTAGCGAAATGCTTGTGCTTCTAGTTCCGACCATGCAGTAATATCTAACAAGTAATCTACCAATTCCACAACAACTACTTTGTACACACAAGTGTAAAGGAATGAATACGAATATGTACATAAAAATATATAAATGAGTGATGGCCGAACGGCATAGGCAAGATGTAATAGATGGTATGGAGTACAGTATATACATATGAGATGAGTATTGTAGGGTATGAAAACATAAAACGGCATTGTTTAAGGTGGCTAGTGATACATTACATCAGGATGGCATAGAGTACAGTATATTCATATGAGATGAGTAATGTAGGTTATGAAAACATTATATAAAGTGGCATTGTTTAAAGTGGCTAGTGATACATCTAATACATCAAGATGCAGTAGATGGTATAGCATACAGAATATACATATGAGATGAATAATGTAGGTTATGTAAACATTATCTAATATAAATAATATAAAGTGGCAAGTGATAAGTTGATAACATAAATTTTCCCATTATTAAAGTGGCTTGAGTTGAGTCAGTATGTTGGCAGCAGCCACTCAATGTTAGTGATGGCTGTTTAATCTGATGGTCTTGAGATAGAAGCTGTTTTTCAGTCTCTCGGTTCCAGCCTAGATGCACCTGTACTGACCTCGCCTTCTGGATGTTAGCGGGGTGAACAGGCAGTGGCTCGGGTGGTTGCTGTCCTTGATGAATTTTTTGGCCTTCCTGTGACATCGGGTGGTGTAGGTGTCCTGGAGGGCAGGTAGTTTGCACCCGGTGATGCGTTGTGCAGACCTCACTACCTTCTGGAGAGCCTTCCGGTTATGGGCGGAGCAGCTGCCGTACCAGGCGGTGATACAGCCCCCACAGGATGCTCTCGATTGTGCATCTGTAAAAGTTTGTGAGTGTTTTTGGTGACATGTCGAATTTCTTCAGCCTCCTGAGGTTGAAGAGTCGCTGCTGCGCCTTCTTCACCACGCTGTCTGTGTGGGTGGACCATTTCAGTTTGTCCGTGATGTGTACGCCGAGGAACTTAAAACTCTCCACCCTCTCCACTACTGTCCTGTCAATGTAGATAGGGGGCTGCTCCCTCTGCTGTTTCCTGATATCCACGATCATCTCTTTTGTTTTGTTGACATTGAGTGCGAGGTTATTTTCCTGACACCACACTCCGAGGGCCCTCACCTCCTCTCTGTAGGCCGTCTCGTCGTTGTTGGTAATCAAGCCTACCACTGTAGTGTCGTCTGCAAACTTGATGATTGAGTTGGATGCGTGCATGGCCACGCAGTCGTGGGTGAACAGGGAGTACATGAGAGGGCTGAGAACGCACGCTTGTGGGGACCCAGTGTTGTGGATCAGCGGGGTGGTGATGTTGTTACTTACCCTCACCACCTGGGGGTGGCCCGTCAGGAAGTCCAGGACCCAGTTGCACAGGGCGGGGTCGAGACCCAGGGTCTCGAGCTTAATGACGAGTTTGGAGGGTACTATGGTGTTAAATGCTGAGCTGTAATCGATGAAAAGCATTCTTACATAGGTATTCCTCTTGTCGAGATGGGTTAGGGCAGTGTGATGGCGATTGCGTCGTCTGTGGACCTATTGGGTTGGTAAGCAAATTGGAGTGGGTCTAGGGTGTCAGGTAGGGTGGAGGTGATATGGTCCTTGACTAGTCTCTCAAAGCACTTCATGATGACGGAAGTGAGTGCTACAGGCCGGTAGTCATTTAGCTCAGTTACCTTAGCTTTCTTGGGAACAGGAACAATGGTGGCCCTCTTGAAGCATGTGGGGACAACAGACTGGGATAAGGATTGATTGAATATGTCTGTAAACACACCAGCCAGCTGGTCTGCGCATGCTCTGAGGATGCGGCTGGGGATGCCGTCTGGGCCTGCAGCCTTGCGAGGGTTAATACGTTGAAATGTTTTACTCACGTTGGCTGCAGTGAAGGAGAGCCCGCAGGTTTTGGTAGCGGGCCGTGTTAGTGGCACTGTATTGTCCTCAAAGCGAGCAAAAAAGTTCTTTAGTCTGTCTGGGAGCAAGGCATCGTGATCCGCAACGGGGCTGATTTTTCTTTTGTAGTACGTGATTGACTGTAGACCCTGCCACATACCTCTCGTGTCTGAGCCTTTGAATTGTGACTCCACTTTCTCTGTACTGACGCTTAGCTTGTTTGATTGCCTTGCGGAGGGAATAGCTACACTGTTTGTATTCGGTCATGTTTCTGGTCACTTTGCCCTGATTAAAAGCAGTGGTTCGCTCGTTCAGTTTTGCCCGAATGCTGCCATCAATCCACGGTTTCTGGTAAGGGAATGTTTTAATAAACGCTGTTGGTACGACATCACTGATGCACTTGTTAACCTGTTATGGACAGGGGGCAGTATTTTCACGGCTGGATAAAAAACTTACCCGATTTAATCTGATTATTACCCCTGCCCAGAAACTAGAACATGCATATAATTATTAGCTTTGGATAGAAAACACTCCAGGGTTTCTAAAACTGTTTGAATGGTGTCTGTGAGTATAACAGAACTCATTTGGCAGGCCAAAACATGAGAAGATTCTGTTCAGGAAGTACCCTGTCTGACCATTTCTTCCCGCTGTTGGTTCTCTCTATCCATTACAAAGGATCTCTGCTGTTACGTGACACTTCCTACGGCTTCCATGGGCCCTCAGAGCCCGGGAAAATGCTGAATGACGTAATTCAAATCCCTGGCTGAAACACACGAGCGCTTTTGCTAAGTGGTCTATCAGCAGACAAAAGGCTTAGGCGCTTGCCCGTGTCGACCCCGTGATGTATTTTCTTTCGGCTGTTTACCTAATTGCAGATTCCCGGTCGGAATATTATCGATTTTTTACGAGAAAAATGGCATAAAAATTGATTTTAAACAGCGGTTGACATGCTTCGAAGTACGGTAATGAAATATTTAGAAATCTTTTGTCACATTATACGCCATGCGCGTGACCCTTATTTACCATTGGGATAGTGTCTAGAACGCAAAACGTCGCTGATGGAACATAACTATAGATTATTTTGGACCAAACCTACATTTGTTTTTGAAGTAGAAGTCCTGGGAGTGCATTCTGACGAAGAACATCAAAGGTAATCAAACTTTTCTAATAGAATATCTGATTTTGGTGAGTGCTAAACTTGCTGGGTGTCTAAATAGCTAGCCCTGTGAAGCCGGGCTATCTACTGAGAATATTGTAAAATGTGCTTTCACCGAAAAGCTATTTTAAAATCGGACATATCGAGTGCATAGAGGAGTTCTGTATCTTTAATTCTTAAAATAATTGTTATGTTTTTTGTGAACGTTTATCGTGAGTAATTTAGTAAATTCACCGGAGGTTTGCGGGGGGTATGCTAGTTCTGAACGTCACATGCTAATGTAAAAAAGCTGGTTTTTGATATAAATATGAACTTGATTGAACAAAACATGCATGCATTGTATAACATAATGTCCTAGGGTTGTCATCTGATGAAGATCATCAAAGGTTAGTGCTGCATTTAGCTGTCTTCTGGGTTTTTGTGACATTATATGCTAGCTTGAAAAATGGGTGTCTGATTATTTCTGGCTGGGTACTCTGCTGACATAATCTAATGTTTTGCTTTCGCTGTAAAGCCTTTTTGAAATCGTACAGTGTGGTTAGATTAACGAGAGTCTTGTCTTTAAAATGCTGTAAAATAGTGATATGTTTGAAAAATTGAAGTTTTCGGATTTTAGAGGAATTTGTATTTCGCGCCACGCCCATCATTGGATATTGGAGCAGGTGTTCCGCTAGCGGAACATCTAGATGTAAGAGGTTAATGAACTCGCACACCGAGTCAGCGTATTCGTCAATGTTGTTGTTCGCAGCAATGCGGAACAAATCCCAGTCCACGTGATCAAAGCAATTTTGAAGCGTGGAATCTGATTGGTCGGACCAGCGTTGAACAGACCTAAGGGCTGGAGCTTCCTGTTTTAGCTTCTGTCTATAGGCTGGGAGCAACAAAATGGAGTTGTGGTCAGCTTTTCCAAAGGGAGGGCGGGGGAGGGCCTTATATGCGTCACGGAAGTTAGAATAACAGTGGTCTAGGGTTTTGCCCGCCCTGGTAGCACAGCAAATATGCTGATAGAATTTGGGGAGCCTTGTTTTCAGATTAGCCTTGTTAAACCTGTTGGGGCTAGGGGGCAGTATTTGCACGGCTGGATAAAAAACATACCCGATTTAAACTGGTTACTACTCTTGCCCAGAAATGAGAATATGCATATAATTAGTACATTTGGATGGAAAACACTCTAAAGTTTCTAAAACTGTTTGAATGGTGTCTGTGAGTATAACTGAACTCATATGGCAGGCCAAAACCTGAGAAGATTCCATAAAGGAAGTGCCTTGTCTGACAATTTGTTCTCCTTCTGTCGCATCTCTATCAAAAATACAGCATCTCTGCTGTAACGTGACATTTTCTAAGGCTTCCATTGGCTCTCAGAAGGTGCCAGAAAGTGGAATGACGTCTCTGCAGTCTCTGAGTGGTCAGGCAGGGAACAATGACATTGGAGTGCATGTCCACGAGAGGACTCCATGTTTTTCTTTCAATCTTTGAACGAATACAACGTCGCCCGGTTGGAATATTATCGCTATTTTACGAGAAAAATCGCATTCAAATTTATTTTAAACAGCGTTTGACATGCTTCGAAGTATGGTAATGGAATATTTTGACATTTTTGGTCACGAAATGCGCTCGCGCGTCACCCTTCGGATAGTTACCTGAACGCACAAACAAAACGGAGGTATTTGGATATAACTATGGATTATTTCGAAACAAAACAACATTTGTTGTTGAAGTAGAAGTCCTGTGAGTGCATTGTGATGAAGAACAGCAAAGGTAATACAATTTTTTTTATAGTAAATCGGAGTTTGGTGAGGGCCAAACTTGGTGGGTGTCAAATTAGCTAGCCGTGATGGCCGGGCTATCTACTCAGAATATTGCAAAATGTGCTATAATTTTTAAAATAATTGTTATGTATTTTGTGAACGTTAATCGTGAGTAATTAAGTAAATTCATCAGAAATTTGCAGTTCTGAACATCACATGCTCATGTAAAAAGCTGGTTTTTGAAATAAATATGAACTTGATTGAACAAAACATGCATGTATTGTATAACATAATGTCCTAGGAGTGTCATCTGATAAAGATCATCAAAGGTTAGTGCTGCATTTAGCTGTGGTTTTGGTTTTTGTGACATATATGGTTGCTTTGAAAATGGCTATGTGATTATTTTTGGCAAGGTACTCTCCTGACATAATCGAATGTTTTGCTTTCGCTGTAAAGCCTTTTTGAAATCAGACAGTGTGGTTAGATTAACGAGAGTCTTGTCTTTAAAATGGTGTAAAATAGTCATATGTTTGAGAAATTGAAGTTATAGCATTTATAAGGTATTTTTATTTCGCGCCACGCGATTCCACTGGCTGTTGACTAGCGTCCCACCTTGCCCAGGGAGGTTATACAAGGTTTTCATCACTATTGTTGTCCTTAAGCCATTTTGCCACAACTTTGGAAGTATGCTTTGGGTCATTGTCCATTTGGAAGACCCATTTGCGACCCAAGCTTTAACTTCCTGTCTGATGTCTTGATGTCTTGAGATGTTGCTTCAACATATCCAAAGAATTTTCCACTCCTCATGATGCCATCTATTTTGTGACGTGCACCAGTCCCTCCTGCAGCAAAGCACCCCCACAACATGATGCTGCCAACCCTGTGCTTCACGGTTGGGATGGTGTTCTTCGGCTTGCAAGCCTCCCCCTTTTTCCTCCAAACATAGCGATGGTCATTATGGCCAAAGAGTTCTATTTTTGTTTCATCAGACCAGAAGAAATGTCTCCAAAAAGTACAATCTTTGTCCCCATGTGCAGTTGCAAACCGTAGTCTGGCTTTTTTTATGGCGGCCTTTCAGGTTATGTCGATATAGGACTCGTTTTACTGTGGATATAGATACTTTGTACCTGTTTCCTCAAGCATCTTCACAAGGTCTTTTGCTGTTGTTCTAGGATTGATTTGTGCTTTTCGCATCATTGTACGTTCATCTCTAGGAGACAGAACGCGTCTCCTTCCTGAGGTCTTGGCTGATTTATTTAGATTTTCCCATGATGTCAAGCAAAGAGGCAGTGAGTTTGAAGGTAGGCATTGAAATACATCCACAGGTACACCTCCAATTGACTCAAATGATGTCAATTAGCCTATCAGAAGCTTCTAAAGCCATGACATCATTTTCTGGAATTTTTCAAGCTGTTTAAAGGCACAGTCAACTTGGTGTATGTAAACTTCTGACCCACTGTAATTGTGATACTGTCAATTATAAGTGATATAATCTGTCCGTAAACAATTGTTGGAAAAATTACTTGTGTCATGCACAAAGTAGATGTCTCAACCTACTTGCCAAAACTATAGTTTGTTAACAAGAAATTTGTGGAGTGGTTGAAAAACGTTGAAATTTTTAATGACTCCAACCTAAGTGTATGTACATTTCTGACTTCAACTGTAGTTGGGCAATGCATTTTAAGGATAAAAGGATGAGTAGCGTATAGTTTTTAAATGTGTGCATGCTTTTCTCCTTCGAGAAAACAACATCTGATTCAAAGGGGGTGTGTCAGATTTGAAAACACTTCCAAGCTGCCTTCTGCGAGCAAACTCTTGTGCATCTTCTCTCAAAGTAGGTAATCAAGGAGGGGAGCAGACTCCTTCGTTCAACAATTTGACCACTCAACCACTTATTTGTTTCTGGGTTCTGGAGCAGAGAGGACAGAGGACTTTTGCCCAATTGAGAATCTCCCATTGAAATATCCGTTAATCAATACCCATGTGCTATTTGTATCTGACGCTTATGCTGAGGGGAATACATAGACTGCTATTTTACATGCATACCTCTAGAGGGAGACATTGCTTTTGTAAAGTGGCATTGACAAAACTAGAACAGGAGGAGCATAGAGAATTGGGGGGATAACACATGACAAATGTATTTTGGCAGCACATTTTTATTAAGGAATATCCTGCATTTCCAAAAGCTAAAAGGACTAATAACGCTATTCCTCAAATCAGATTTTCCCCAAGGCTAATACTAACTGATTGAATTTGACATTAATATTTCTACAAAAGTCTTTCAACAGTTTTTGTGTCTAAGTAACACTGGCTTGGGTAGTTGAATAAGCAGGTTTGGCAGTTCTGGTAGTCTGGTTTGAATATAGAGGTAAGGTCTGACATGGTCAAGGGTTGAAATGATCAATTATATTCAGGGGATTATTTGTCTCTGTTGCCCAATGAAAAGGTAATTAGTGTTATTTTTTATTTAGTTATTTGCACACAAGAAAATACAAAACAATTTTATTAAGGTTTAAAAGGTCAACAAAAATTACATGTGCAGCAGAGGTAAGAAACCTCGAGGGGCTTGAAATTACTTCCCCCTTTCATGTTTAAGCAAAACCATAAAAGAAAAAAACATGATCAGATTTTTAAGAGAGATAAACAAATAATAGATTTACACAAAGAGGAAGGGAAACAATGCGCAATGCTTTATTAAAATAAAAGGCTGAGAGATTGGGATGAGGCGGTAGTGAAATGTCCAATAGATTATTTTATTTAGAATTTGAAGGTTGAAGCTGTTGCAGTGCTTGAGGTGTTCCTGGAGCAGTGGCGATTTTAGCATGTAAATCTGGGTGGGACAAAGCCACTATACAACACACCACTAAACAATACATGAATTGCACGATAATGGTGACAAAAGGTGCCCACATTCTGTTAGGCCCTAACAGCAGAGCTTTCTTTTCAGCACCATGCAGTGAATCCTGACATGCTTAAACAAATGTAATTTCTACTGACATTTGAGATGTACAAACTATGGCATAAGGGGATGACAAGCGAATAAGAGGCGATCCATAATTTCATCAGTCAATAGTGAAAAGGCAACTCCGAGATGCTGGCCTTCTAGGCAGAGTTCCTCTATCCAGCGTCTGTGTTCTTTTGCCCATCTTAATCGTTCTTTTTATTGGCCAGTCTGAGATATGGCTTTTTATTTGCAACTCTGCCTAGAAGGCCAGCATCCCAGAGTCACCTCTTCACTGTTGACGTTGAGACTGGTGTTTTGCGGGTACTATTTAATGAAGCTGCCAGTTGAGGACTTGTGAGGCGTCTGTTTCTCAAACTAGACACTCTAATGTACTTGTCCTCTTGCTCAATTGTGCACCAGGGCCTCCCACTCCTCTTTCTATTCTGGTTAGAGACAGTTTGCGCTGTTATGTGAAGGGAGTAGTACACAGCATTGTACAAGATCTTCAGTTTCTTGGCAATTTCTTGCATGGAATAGCCTTCATTTCTCCATACAAGAATAGACTGACGAGTTTCAGAAGAAAGTTATTTGTTTCTGGCCATTTTGAGCCTGTAATCGAACCCACAAATGCTGATGCTGCAGATACTCAACTAGTCTAAAGAAGGCCAGATTTATTGCTTCTTTAAGCAGAACAACAGTTTTGAACCGTGCTAACATAATTGCAAAAGGGTTTTCTAATGATCAATTAGCCTTTTAAAATGATAAACTTGGATTAGCTAACACAACGTGCCTTTGGAACACAGCAGTGATGGTTGCTGATAATGGGCCTCTGTACGCCTATGTAGATATTCCTTTAAAAATCAGCCATTTCACAACATTAACAATGTCTACACTGTATTTCTGATCAATATGATGTTATTTTAATAGACAAAAAAATGCTTTTCTTTCAAAAACAAGGACATTTCTAAGTGGCCACAACTTTTGAATGGTAGTTTATATATATCTTTTTTTTTTGCTAAAAATGTGGGGCTCAAAACACGGGTCGCCACTGCCACACACTCAGTCCACTGAATAGCAGGCTAGTGATTGCTTTACAACGCTTGCAGTTAGCCACTGAATTCTTCAAAGCACTCATTGTTGAATTTGCGATTTCCAACTGGTTATGTAATGTTTGTGTCCATTGGCCAATGAGCACTGATACGTTTTATCTATAATTTATCTTCATATGACAAGGATTGAAAAGGATTTACCTGTAGATTGTCGATGTTAATCTTGATGTTGACTGCTTGTCTAGCTTGCCAGCTATGATTTTGAAAGCTACAGTAGATATAACGTGATTTGACATAATTTTATCTGTGGCAAATGATCTTGAGCCTTCTTGGATGGGTACTTCTAATGTAACTCTATGGCATCACCCAAGGGGCTTGATATTCGAGTTCTCATTTTTATGCAGCTTTATTTATTATTTTTTTCTATATTATTTGTGACACGTATTAATGCCAAAATAATATGCAGAATAGGCAACATTTATATATATACAGTACCAGTCAAACATTTGTACACACTTACCCATTCAAGGGTTTTTCTTAATTTTTTATATTTTCTACACTGTAGAATAGTTAAGACATCAAAACTATGAAATAACACATATGGAAAATGTATTAACCAAAAAAGTGTGGAGGTCATAGTCTGGAATGCATTTCAATTAACAGGTGTGCATTGTTAAAAGTGAATTAGTTTGAGTCAATCAGTTGTGTTGTGACAAGGTAGGGTTGGTATACAGAAGATAGCCCTATTTGGTAAAAGACCAAGTCTACTTTGAAGAATCTCAAATATAATATATATTTTGATTTGTTTAACACTTTCTTGGTTACTACATCATCATTTTGATGCCTTCACAATTACTCTATAATGTAAAAAATTTGAAAAATAAAGAAAAACCCTGGAATGAGTAGGTGTGTACAAACTTTTGACTAGTACTGTATATATATATATATATATCTATATATTTTTTTTTTAGCTAAACTGGGCTCTGCCCCACCTGCCATGAATTTTCTCTGACAAAAATAGTGCACTGGGCTTTTACTACTCCTGTATTCAGGGCTGGTCCTGGCCATTCTGAAAAGATTGCTGCCCTTGCAAAACTAGAATAGTCACAGTAACTAAAATGAAGTTGAAAAGACATCTAAACGATGTATTTTGAAGACGTTGAAGTTAGGTTCAATTTAGTTTCTGAATAAAAGGTGAAAATACATTTATTTGTACGGATATAAACTTGAAACCACTGATGATGACAATTTAGCCTATGGGGTGGAACTCCTGGACAGCAGTTGCGAGTAGCCTGATTAACCATTCCATATTATCCATTTTACATTGACCTCTCCTGTTTATAGGATATGTTGTTTGTTAACATGTCAGCAATTTTTTATTTGATTTGGCACCATTTAGGTTAGGCTAGATAATCGGAGAAACCAGTAAAAGTGTATGTCTCATTTCATTGTCGAACATTTTATTTTCAGCCTGTAGGCTACAGAAAAGAACACATACACTTTCTACAATATACTGTAAGCCTATCTCCTATCTCATTTATGTTAAATGATTTTTTTGACAGAACGTTGGTGGAGCGTGGCAACCATCAGCAAACTGGAGAGGCGCACTGGGGATGGACAAGGGAAATAGTTTGCTCCCCTGCCTTTGACAAAGTTGGCACTCTTATCATAGGACGGCATCAGTGCTCACCTAAAAAGCCCATATGCCGCTGGTTGAGAGAAATTGTCATTGTTTTTGAGCAGAATTATGTGAGGTTTTGTGTGTTGTTGGTGTGTCTTGCTTAGTTCAGCTCAGAAAATGCCACCCTCTTCAATCTGCCGCAATATGCGGCCGCCTAATCCTGCTTAATGAGCGGGCCAGCCTGTATTAGTGGATGGATATAGCTCTCTGCAGCGCGGTAAAAAAGAAAATCACAAAAGAATTGCACTGGGCCTTTACTACTCCTGTATTAGGGGACTGATACAGCTGTCTGCAGCGGAGGAATATATTTTTTCTCCACTCTTGGACAGAAAATTTGCAGCACCCCCACCACCAAATATTTTTCAAAGGGTGATCAGGCTGTTAAGAAATGCTGATTGGGTTACAGACAGTGGAAAAGCATCTCTGCAGAACAATGTTGTTAATGGCCTTGTTTCTACATTGACATTAAAATCTTGTCTGAAACGCCAGGCTGCTGACTCTCAGGCGTTATGTTTTTTGTGGTTTTGAACATAACTTCTTAACCCCTAATGTCGATGTCCTTGTCCCGTAAAAATCGATTTAGCATAATACAAAAATCCCCCTTGAAATGTCAGTTTAAAGGTAAAAGGAGAAGCTGATATATGCCAGCAGAAAATAATGGTTTGGAATGATTCATCATCTTCATCAGAGAGGTGTAAAAGCTTCAAAGATCCAAGCATCAAGGCCTATTTTTCATTATCCACATGACCAAGAGTGTACAATCAGTGCTTCAATAAACTACTTATTTTGAGTAAAATAAAATAAAAACTGTTGGTCAATATAATCATTTCCTAATGTAACCTGATATGACCTATTAGCAATGATACAGATCAAACAAGTGCCCCATGTCCTCAGAGCACACGCTCATTTAAACACCACTCTCCTTACTGTAAAAAGGCAGCGGAAAGAAGGAGGCGACTGATTGTCTATTTTAAGAGGAGCGTTGTCAGCATGTTCATGAAATAGAGCACACGGACACTGAGGGTAAACTTTACAGTGCTAAAGACGATTCAGACAGGACAAGCAAGCAGGCAGGCAGGCAGGCAGCCCTCATGCACACTGGCTGGACAGTCAGCATCCATGGGAACAGAAGTGTGTGTGTGTGCATGTGTGCGTGCGTGCGTGCACACGTTTGTGTTTGTAGAGCGGTGGAGTACCTTGGGGAACTGATAAATGGGGGAGGGGAGCAATCAGGGGCGGTATTTGTCTTCAGCCATTCTCACACCTATCTGGCACACCTAATTAATCATTAAAAGTCATTGTGGAGTATGAAATTATCAGACAAAGGAAAAGGGAGAAAGTGAAAGAAGAAACAACGTGCATATGTATGGAGTGTGTGTGTGTGTGCACGTGCATGTGTGCGTGTGATCTGCTGCACCAGAAACCGAGACAAGGCCCACAAACTAGCTGCAGCCAGATCAGATTACTGCTATGTCGTTGGCCTTTGTGCTGATAATCCTGCAATGCGTGTCATTTCCCCACCACCAGCTTTCACACACTTGTCAGCTGTGGCCAGCAGCCGACTGATAGGGCCTGTCAATTAGTAGATAATGCTAGGAGGGCTGGATGTCACAGAGAGCCGGGGATTCATCTCCGTACCCTGGGCTAGTATTTTTCCATTCGTGAGGAGGCTCTGAGGGGGGAAAACAGCTGGGAGGACTGAGGAAACTTGACGAAGACTGGCACATTAGTCAGGGGCTCCCTATTGTTCCTCATACATCGAAGAGACATCGCAGCCCAACCCTGTCTGAAGAGACCGGAAGATTGACTGTGGATGAGGGACGAGACAAAACGCAAACTAATTTGAAAATGGCCAAATATGTCCTGTCAACATGACCTTTCAGCATTTTTTATATATCGAAATGCATTAAAATCTTCGCAAACTGCTGCAACGTCAGTGCCATCATTCACTCGTCAAAATTATGAAATTAACTTGACAAAACTATTACTTCTAGGACGCAAGAACCTTGAGGGTTAAATTTAGGTATAACCTCTGTAAGGTTATGTTTAGGGTTATGGAACTACAGAGCATACTATAATAAGAGCAAATGTTTTTAGTCGTCCTCTCAAACAACATTCTTGACTTTGACATCTATTCCAGGTAAACATTTTCAGTCATGTTTAGTTGACCAAAGTCAGATAGGTTTCTTAGGATCGGACCCTTTTTTTCAATATTTGCCTAAAATGACATACCCAAATCTAACTGCCTGTAGCTCAGGACCTGAAGCAAGGATATGCATATTCTTGATACCATTTGAAAGGAAACACTTTGACGTTTGTGGAAATGTGAAATGAATGTAGAAGAATATAACACATTAGATCTGGTAAAAGATAATACAAAGAAAAACATTAATTTTCGCAATTTAGATTTTGGCCACTAGATGGCAGCAGTATATGTGCAAAGTTTTAGACTGATCCAATGAACCATTGCATTTCTGTTCGAAATGTGGTATCAAGACTGCCCAAGTGTGCCTAATTGGTTTATTAATACATTTTCTAGTTCATAATTGTGAACTCTCCGCAAACAATAGCATGGTATTCTTTCACTGTAATAGCTACGGTATATTGGACAGTGCAATTAGATTAACAAGAATTTAAGCTTTCTGCCCACATCAGATATGTCCTGGGAGTATTTTTTGTTGCTTACAACCTCATGCTAATCACATTAGCGTACATTAGCCCAACTCTCCCATGGAGGGGGACGGGACACCAATCCCGTAGAGGTTAACTTTTGAAACGTTCTCTGGCAAAGTGTTGATAGTTGATAATTACAGCAGTTGACTGCATTGCCGGTCTTAGTTTCTGATTTGATTTCCAAAATGAAAAACGTAAACATTTCTGTTTTGAATCTAGCAACAGGCACGTCCAAATGTCTAACCTCATATCCAAAATGTTTCCTTGGAAAACTGTTCCCACTGAATACTAATTGTGTATCTTTTTTGGAAAATTACCAGACGGATTACCAGATGGATTACCATTTATCCGTGCAACGGACATTCATGTAAGCTCGCGAGATAAGATGGCTTGCGAGGCTTACTCTTATGTGGTTCCAGGATAAATAATTCTCTGTGGTTTGTTTTAGTGGATTTATATTTATACACCAATCCATTATATTTCCAGTCAGTAAATTTACATCAAATGTAATTTGTTTAGCTCAACTTTAGCTTTTTAGCTGGTCTTCATGTACTGTGCATTCAGAAAGTATTCAAACAGAAATATGAGACAAACAATAAAATGTACCATTTATACTGAACAAAAATATAAACACAAAATGCAATAATTTCAATGAATTTACTGAGTTACAGTTCATATAAGGACGTCAGTCAGGACCACCCACGGGGGAGCCAAGCCCAGCCAATCAGAATGAGTTTTTCCCTGACAAAAGGGATTTATTACAGACAGAAATAGTCCTCAGTTTCATCAGCTGTCTGGGTGGCTGGTCTCAGACGAACCCGCAGGTAAATAAGCCACATTTGGAGGTCCTGGGCTGGCATGGTTACATGTGGTCTGTAGTTGTGAGGCTGGTTAGACATACTGCCAAATTATCTAAAACGAGGTAATGTAGAGAAATTAACATAAAATTATCATGCAACAGCTCTGGAGAAAAATTCCAGCAGTCAGCTTGTCAATTGCACACTCACTCAAAACTTTAGACATACTGTATGTGGCATTGTGTAGTGTGATTCTTTTTTTAGAGTGGCCTTTTATTGCCCCCAACACAAGGTGCACCTGTGTAATGATAATGCTATTTAATCAGCTTCTTTATATGCCACACCTATCAGGTGGATGAATTATCTTGGCAAAGGAGAAATGCTCACTAACAGGGATGTAAACAAATTAGTGAACAACATTTTAGAGAAACAAGCTTTTTGTGCGATTTCTGGGATTATTTCAACTCATGAAACATGTGACCAACACTTTACATGTTGCATTTATATTTTAGTTCAGTATATGTTCTATGTCAAATGCTCGTTTCAAAGTCTCACAATGAGATTCGCTCAGCTCGAAGAACCAGTCACACAACATCTTTTGGATACAGACAGACAGGCGCCTCCTTATAAGGCGCCACTCGGCCGCCGACTGGTTTATTCTCGCCTCTCTTCCTTGTGGAAGAGACCACGCTCACTGATGCTCTCCTCAGCGCGTCTAGATCCCTGTCTTCCTACTGAACTGTTCCCAGGCGAATTGTGAGGCTAACGCTGCCAAATGTAGGACCCCAGCTCTGTCGATAATGTTGAGTACTGACTGAGTTTTGCTTTAAGTATAATTCATTTTCTACTCCTCAGTCTCCATTGGTAGCTAGCGTTACACGGCTAGCTATCAAGAGTTGGTTAGCCCACGCCGCAAGGCTTTATTTGTGGTATTTTATTAGGATCGTCATTAGCTGCTGCAAAAGCAGCAACTACTCTTCCTGGGGTCCACACAAAACATGAAACATGACATAATACAGAACATTAATAGACAAGAGCAGCTCAAGGATAGAACTACAACAATTAAAAAATATGAATAAAAAAAGGCACACGGAGCCTACATATATATACTAATACATACACAAACTATCTAGGTCAAACAGGGGAGAGGCGTTGTGCCGTGAGATGTTGCTTTATCTTTTTTTAAACCAGGTTTGCTGTTCATTTGAGTAATATGAGATGAAACGGAGTTCCATGCAATAATGGCTCTCTATAATACTGTACGCTTTCTTGAATTTGTTCTGAATTTGGGGACTGTGAAAAGACCCCTGGTGGCATGTCTTTTCACAGTTAAGGGCTTGTAAGTAAGCATTTTATGGTAAGGTCTACAGTTGTTGTTTTCGGCACATGTGACAAATAAAGTTTGATTTGATTTGGTGGGGTAAGGGTGTGTGTCAGAGCTGTGTCTAAGTTGACTATGCAAACAGATTGAGCTTTTTAACACATTAATGTTTCTTATAAAAAGAAGTGATGCAGTCAATCTCTCCTCAACTCTTAGCCAAGAAAGACTGGCCTGCATACAGTACTATTTATGTCAACCCTCTGATTACAATGAAGAGCAAGACGTGATGCTATGTTCTGGTCCAGCAGCAGCTTAACTAGATCTTTCCTTGCAGCAGTCGACCACACGACTGGAAAATAATCAAGATAAGACTAAACTAGAGCCTGCAAGACTTGCTTTTGGAATGTGTTTAGCCACACCAAACTTGCTTTCTACCTGCTTTTCTACCTGC
Source organism: Salmo trutta (assembly GCF_901001165.1). Taxonomy (NCBI): domain Eukaryota; kingdom Metazoa; phylum Chordata; class Actinopteri; order Salmoniformes; family Salmonidae; genus Salmo; species Salmo trutta. The sequence goes on along the minus strand of NC_042965.1, from coordinate 6,892,079 downwards.
CACAGACCTTGGTACTGTGGCAACCCGGTCTACCCATCCATGAGCCAAGGCTTTGCAGCAGGGAGAGGGCAACTTGCTGGCACCAGGGTTTTCCGTAAAGCAAAACTACCAGTGATGCAGCAGGCTTCTCTCCTAACAGAAACAGACATTGGGGAAGCGGTCCTTCGCTGCTATCGCTTCAGGGTCCCACCCACCTGATTCCCATGGGGGGAAAAAAGTAGTGTCCGACCTAGGGTTACGTCTCCAACGGCAGAGAGGGGCTGCCAACAGTCCACTCCATGTCCTGGTTTGCACAAGTGTCCGCCCCCCCCCTCATGCTACAGCGCTTGCCTCAGTGCTTTCACAAGCAACCAAGGCAGGAAGACAAATCAACAGTTTCCACAAATCACTGTCCCAAAATACAAGTGTTATAACACTGCTTTTTGTAATAAGTAAATGTCACATCCAGGCATCTTTCCAAGCCCATAGAGCAAAAATACGTCAAAGCAGCAACTCGCTCCAACACCACCAGAGGGTGCTACATCAACATTGGTGAGTGAGAGTCATTCGGCTTGTGGGCGACTCGCAAAATACTAGGGAACTGGTGCACAGTACAGCCCTGGGTCTTGTCCACAGTCACAAAGGGGTACAGACTGCAGTTCGTTTTGAAGCCACCCATTTTCAACGGAGTTCTGGTTTCATTAGTGACTGGCAACTCAGCTTACTTACTAGAGTAGGAAATCTCCTCTCTATTAAGCAAAGGGGCAATCACAGTACTACCAGAGCCATTGAGCCATTGAGGTTTCTACTCCCGGCACTTCCTGAGGGGGGACAAACACACCAACGTGTCCTGAACAGCTTTCTGAGAAAGTTGTTCCATATGCTAACACTCAACATGCTGTCTCGCTCTGTTCGTCGAGGCGACTTGTTCACTTCAGTCGACCTGCAGGATTCTTATTTTCACATACTGTAAGTATTTTACCAGCACACAGGATGTTTCCCAGGTTTGCCTTTTAATGCACAGCCTATGGATACCTCGCTATTCCCTTCAGTGTAGCCCTGGATGTTCAGCAAGCGTGTGAAGGCAGCTGTAGCACACCTGAGAACCAGAGGGCTAAGAGTATACGCCTACATAGACAATTACCGGCTTTGCTCCCTTACACAGGAGTTAGGGTTGAAGATCAACCAGAAAAAAACTGTTTGGTGCCCACACAGATAATAGAATACCTAGGCATCAAGCTTGATTCTCTCTCTTATCGGGCTACTCTATCAGACAACTGCATCACTTTGTTCTGACAGTGCCTCTCCTTGTTCAACTGGGGGCACTCAGTCACACTCAGAACGTGTTTCCGAAGGTTACTGGCATTGATTTGGGTTGGTGCAACATTGCAACCTACTGTTGTGGCCATGGCTGTGTGAGAAGGGCGCCTGTAACCCTCTAAAATGAGATTCACTTTTTATGATTGGTCTCCTTCTCTGCTGTCATAGACATGAGCCTGCAACTCATCTCTCCAGTGTTGCACTTCATCATATATTTCCTTATAGAATCATAGCTGCGCAACAGGTCTGGAAGAGCTGCAGCACCCCTGATGAATTGAAATAAATTTGCCAAAGTTATAGAATTACTGCTGTCGGTTCAAAAATAAATGAAATCATTCAGAATCGCCTACTACACCATGAGAAGGCCTATAATTTAGCCACAGAGGAGCAATCGCTTCTTTAAAACAATTGCCTTGCTGTGGATTGTGTGCAGCCCAATAACAAGGCATAGCCTACAGCTGGGAATGTGTGGCAAATGTCAGTGAACAGCATGTAGAAAAAACAGGCCAAAAAAACAGACGAATATTTCAAATACAATCGAGCAAAAATACAGGAAAGCAAATGGCTGCTGCTGGAAAGAGAATAGTCTAATCTGTCTGCTGTAGGGCTACCAACATATTTAATGAACTTCCAAATATTGTTTTACAAAGTAAAAGTACTTTGTAAAACTCCAAGCGGTCTGTCATGTGCCTTTTACTGAGGAGTGGCTTCCATCTGGCCACTGTACCATAAAGGCCTAATTGGTGGCCTAATTGCTGCAGAGATGGTTGACCTTCTGGAAGTTTATCCCATCTCCACAGAGGAACTGTAGCGCTTTGTCAGTGACCATCAGGTTCTTGGTGACCTCCCTGATCAAGGCCCTTCTCCCCCAGTTGCTCAGTTTCGCCGGGTGGCCAGCTCTAGGAAGAGTCTTGGTGGTTCCAAACTTCTTCCATTTAAGGATGATGGAGGCCACTGTGTTCTTGGTGAACTTCAATGCGGCATAAATGTTTTGGTACCCTTCCCCAGATCTGTGCCTCGACACCTACTGTCTCAGAGCTCAACGGACAATTCCTTTGACCTCATCGCATGGTTTTTGCTCTGACATGCACTGTCAACTGTGGGACCTAATATAGACAGGTGTGTGCCTTTCCAAATAATTTTCAATTATTGAATTTATCACAGGTGGACTCCAATCATGATCAATGGAAACAGGATGCACCTGAGTTAAATTTAGAGTCTCATAGCAAAGGGTCTGAATAACTATGTCAATAAGGTATTTCTGTTATTTTTTTTAATACATTTGCAAAAATGTTTTCTCTTTGACATTATGGGGTATTGTGTGTTGATTGCTGAGGATTGTTTTTATTTAATCCATTTTCTAATAAGGATGTAGCTTAACAAAACGTGGAAAAAGTCAAAGGGGCTGAATACTTTCCGAAGTATGTTATGTAGCTTAACAATTGGATTTTGCTATTCAATTGCAGAGTAGCCTGTCCTACTCCTGACCAAAATCCTGTGACTTGTCTGATAATCAATCAATGTGATTTTGTTCAACTGAATCCAGCCAGAGATCCAGCCAGAGATCAATTAACTGTAGTTAATTGATCTCTGGCTGGGCAACTAAGTGTAGGTGTTAGCAAATGTATTCATTTGTTCATCTTTCACTGATCAGAAACATTTAGCATGCAATGTATCCTACATCAGGTGTATTATTTTGCTCCTGACTCACATATCGGCTATAGTACCCTGACATAATCGTTCTACCACTGAGCTGCGAGAGCGTGTCCTGTTTTCTGTCTCTTCGTAACTTACTTCAAAAATAATCAATCAACCAGTCATTCATTCATGTCATTACACATCATATGAGCAGGGCCGGCATGAGAATGAATCAGTTGGACGGGCATTTGATTTCTATAGGGGGGCCTGTTTTTTTTTCATGGGACCTCCTGGTGTTATAGGCTAATAAAGATTATAGGAAGCTCATGAGTTTCGAGTTTGGGGAAGCTGACAATTTATCCTTCCAATTCTACCTATCTTCGTGCCAGTAATGACTGTTTTTAAATACGCCTTTTTGTGGAACCGTAGAACAGTTTAATTTTAATAATAAGGTTTCCGTTTCTCAAAATTATTTTCATGTGGTTAATCATTAAAAAAAAAATCATTAAAATGATAAAAAGTTAAAATTCAACTAATGCTAGAGCAGCAGCCTTTTCCATATGGACACATTGATAGCCTTCACCGTGATCCACACTGAGGACCGTATGCACCATTGAAGGTGCAGTGACATCCAGTCTGTAAAACCTCTTATGTATAAGGGGTGGCCCAACATGCCCCCTCGCAAATAGCTTGTAAAGAAAGAGATGCATTTGAACAGTGCCCAAGAGGTAGCCATACCTCTGGTGGAATGAGCCCTCGGGTTCTCATTCTCATACCTCAGCTAAAGAAATTAGCTAATCGAACTCCCTCAACGTTCCCTCAATGTTATCAGGAAAGAGAAACCACACACACTCATTGCTCCCATGGAGCACCCCCAAACAAATGACCATGGAAAAATGGATGGTTATGAAATAAACCAAAACTTGCTTAGTGTAGCGGGTTGTGAACTCCGCAAACAACATCTCCACTCTGAGAATGAGAAAGGTAAATGGCTGTAATACATTAACAGAAATGTATGTAACCAAATGACGGGGATTAATCGTATGTTGTCCCAAAGGCCCATAGGTGAGCACTCTCGCTTCGCTCCTTCCTCTCTGCTGAAACTAACGAGCGAAACAGCGCAGCTCTGTCTTACTATCAGAAGCCCATGTATCTGATGCTGTTTGGTCAGAAAAAGTATGACATACTCCTTTTGTCCAGACAGAATCAGATACATAATCTACACATATGGAGAGACAGAGGAGCACGCTCTCTCAGATGCTTTATCTGAGATTGAGTCTTTGTGAGTACGCGTCTCGATCAAATAGATTATCAATATTTCAATATTTTATTTGGACAGGCAAGGAGGTACGGTAGGGCGGGCCAGGCCCCTTAGGGACCGCCCATAATCCCAGCCTTGCATCTGAGTCATTCATTCCTTTAAATACAATCAAACTTTTTTTTTTGAAAATTAAATAACAAAGGTAGCATTGAACAATAAAAAAAGCCTAAATAAATAACTATATTTTCTCAGTTAGATTTTTCTCCATTTGAATAATCGCTCAAAAGCCCTATGTTTTGAGTGCCTGTTTAATTCCAAAATGACATTTGGATCAGTTATTGGTCTACTTTCGATAGATTGCCAGGCACATTAGCATGGCAGTCATATAGGGTGTATTTTGTTTGGACGTATTAGCATTAACAGATTCCATTGGGTTATGGGCTTCTCCTGATTCTGAGAAGCGCTGCCTGTTGTGGTTTTGTGGATCCTCACTCGTGTGCACGCCAGCCTATTCGTATCACATTTTGAGACATTTAAATCATCAGAAATATACGGTTTCATGGCCACAAATTTCCCTGGCACAGCCAATATTAGAATCCTGACGCCGCTAGTGGCTGCAGCTGCTGCTGCTGCTGAGAGAGACGTAGTAAAAACTGGGAAGACATGCAGTTATTTTTTTATTAACATAGCACAGCACGCCGAAACCCGCCCTGCATGGTCCGGTAAAAGACCGGGCCTGACGGGTTCAGGCTGAGAATGAGAACCCGAGGGCTCATTCCACCAGAGGTATGGCTACCTCTTGGGCACTGTTCAAATGCATCTCTTTCTTTACAAGCTATATGCGAGAGGGCATGTTGGGCCACCCCTTATACATAAGAGGTTTTACAGACTGGATGTCACTGCACCTTCAATGGTGCATACGGTCCTCAGTGTCAGGCCTCTGAGGGGTGATGCTGTTACGACTATCATGGCTTCGGAGAGCATGTCTGCAATAGGGGAGTTGGCCATATCTCCTTCTGAGACATCGAAAACAAGTTTTCAAGTAGAACTTAGGGTTACTGTCGTAACCACGGTCGTATGAAAATATGAGTGAGATGTCTCACCGCATTTTGCTGCTCGCAAGAGCGCAAGGAAGAGGCATGATTGAGAATGACTAATGGGTGGGAGAGTGGCAACTTATAACGAGGAAAGGAGCTCACCTCACTCGACCTGTCTGTCTCAACAGACGTTGTGTGATTGGTTCTTCTAGGCGTCGGTGATCTGCTAAGTGAATCCCAATGTGATACATCTCATTCATTTTATCATAGAACCCTAAGTTATCCATAGCAAAGCATAAAGGCCAGTGCCACAGTCTCTGAGGTCATTGTTAGCAAGCAAACTGTTCTGAGGTCCTGGGGTGTGTCAGAGTTGATATCGCAGACCCTCAGGGTGGCTGGGGTGATGACCCTTGAGTCCTTTGGCAGCAATATCACTGCCAGACACATTTCACAAGAGGCTTTGACGGGGGGATGCCCATGGCGGTGTCTCTGAGAGGGATAAACATCAGAACCCAGTGCCTGATGCCATTGCGGACCATGGGACACCAGTCATGATAATGTGTGATGTGTTCTCACACAGTCTTAGGCTGGGCCTTCGGTGACACATTTTGTTTTTATATGTCATGATAATACAGGGGCGAAATAAGACTCACCGTAAGACATCTCAGTATTTCACATATTTGTTAGATGTTGTTGACCACATTATTAGGGCCAAAATGTGTCCCCATGACATTTACTTTATAATTCTTTTTTTTGTTGAAATTCTGTTCTATAGGTTGCGCCTGAGGTTTTGAATGGATTTCCTGTTTTTGTCTGTACCACTGTTCAATGATAGTAGCCATGGTGAGGTGATGTATTGTAGTTTAGACACACAGACAGGCCAGCCAGGACTTTGACAGCAGCATTGGGCTTGGTGGGAGGGGATGATAGAGCGCAAGCATAATACCCTGATTACACAGGGAAGCAGCAGAAACACAGGGAGCCAACCTTCACACGGACCAAGACCGATAGCACCCACACCCACACAGATAACAGCAAAACAACCTGTCCCCCCGTCCGTCCCCGTCCCCCCTCGGAATTTGCTTTGAGGAAGTCAAGGTGGAGTATCGGCGCAGATAAATAAAAGTCATTTATAGCAGTGTTCAGTTTTAACAAGGCATACACTGCAAGGATTAGAATCTCTTGTGGCAAGTCAGCCACATTTAGTTATATTTTCGGTTTGTTTACAGAGCTCACAGAGTAGCGCTAGGGCAATTCCATACCAGTGTTGGCCGAAAATATTTTTATCTCATTGTTTTGGAAATTCTCAAATAGAAACGCATTTGTTTGACAGGCTTTTTACATTTGTATCATACAACATTTTTGAGAAAATCATGAGAAAGTGTCAGTTTTAGGCCCTTTTTAGACCTATACTTTCCTCCTGTAAGACCCTATGATCCATGAACCATACATGATAGAGACATCTCAGTGTCATTACACTCCTTATAGTGTGCTCTCAAATATGTCTAGATTCTGAAATAAAATGTTCATTAATTTATTAAACATAAATATGAATAGTTCAAAAGTGCCCTTTTGGATTTAGCTTATTTTTAGACACATTGTTTGGAACAATATTCTCTTCAAACACATCACATTTCCAGAGTGGGTTCTCTAGTCATTTTAATGATATGACACATTTTATACAGACACATCAACGTTATAGGTCATTAACCAATCACAGCCCTTCTTTAGGATTGCACATTCAACAAATCACCAGCAGAGGGAGTTCACTTTGAATCCATTTCCCATTCACTGTGTTGTTGGTGCTCATAAAATTGAGTAGAGTACATTGTTCCAAACATTGTCTTAAAATGAACAAAATTGATCATTTTGAAATATGAATATTTGTTATGTTGAATAAATTAATTTTTCAATGTGTATTTCAGAGTCTAGACATGCTCTGTATGTTAGGGCACACTATATGGAGTATATAGACATCAAGATGTTGTCTGTATCATGTACGGTTCATGGATTATAAGGTTTTATGGGAGGCATGGATACATTTATACTTTAGTCATTTAGCAGACACTCTTATCCAGAGCGACTTACACTAGTGAATGCATACATTTCATTTCATGCATTTTTTTATTTATTATTACTTTTTTTTAGATCATGATTTTCTCAAAAATGGTTTGATACAAATGTAAAATGCATGTCAAACATCCTTCCTCCCAATTAAGTTTTTATGTGAGATTTGCCAAAAATATTTCCGGCCTACGCTGGCATGGAATCTCCTGCTATAGGATCAGTCATTTTTACTATTTGGGAACCACACTATATTTTAACCGAAAACCTAAGACAAGGTTAAATTCAGGCAAACATTTATTTATTTAGAAATACAGTATGTTAGGTACATTTCGAATAGCTGGAAATGTAAATTTGCGCATGAGCACTGACTGACGTTACATATCCATTGTATATTGTGTGTTTTGAACTGTGTGCTGTGGCCCCAGATTCCACATCCTTGGCTCAATCGCCATTCGCCAGCTCTACCACGCTCATAAAAAAGCTCTGTAGCACTAATAATCACACCTAGGTTTTTATGTGAGATTTGCCAAAAATATTTCCGGCCTACGCTGGCATGGAATCTCCTGCTATAGGAGATAGCTCATTTTATGAGCGTGGTAGAGCTGGCGAAAGGCGATTGAGCCAAGGATGTGGAATCTGGGGCCACAGCACACAGTTCAAAACACACAATATACAATGGATATGTAACGTCAGTCAGTGCTCATGCGCAAATTAAAATTTCCAGCTATTCGAAATGCACCTAACATACTGTATTTCTAAATAAATAAATGTTTGCCTGAATTTAACCTTGTCTTAGGTTTTCGGTTAAAATATAGTGTGGTTCCCAAATAGTCAAAATGACTGATTCTTGTCTTCATGAAACAAGCTTGCAGTGGAGTTTTGAACAAGTTTGCTAACCAACTAATAAAAAGTACCTGCCACGACTTGGGCCGATTAATTCAAAGGCTAAAAATTGAACAATACCAGCAGGACCCCCCCCTTGTGCTTTCACGGATAAAATATCCCTGCCATTCAGTCAGCACCAAGCCGCACAGTAGGATAACATTATAAAAATGTCATGGTCACCCTCATTAGCAGGGAGAGCAGCTCCTTTGATTGGTTTATGCATGAAGTCTGCAATGGTTTCCATATGGACCACGCTTCATTTTTTAATGAACAGCATCGCATTACCCCGGGCCGAGGTGATCCCAATTTTTCTAAAACCTCAAGTATTTTTCTAATGTGCTCTACATGTCCAGGATTTCCTTCCATTTGAAGGGATGCAGGGGCGCTGCAGTGTTTTCACTGTAATTCTTTCAGTGCGGCTTGCCTGCCCAGCCCTCTCAGTGTAGCGGTGGAGGGGGGATGCCAACCACGATGGGGCCCGGGGCCCAGGGCCCATGGCCACTTCCTCCCCCTCCACACTGCGTTGCAGTTTCCATTACCCCAGTGGAAGGAACAGTAAAGGGGCTGATGTGTGGTCCAGAGGCCTGGACAGGCTGGGCCAGGGTTAGACTGAGAGCTGAGCCACTGCCCGATGACAGCTTGACAGAAACAGAGGCTCAGCAGGATAGTGCTCATTCCACAACTACAGTCAAAACACAAGATGCTACAGACATACTTATGACTTACGGGGTCAAACAATTGTAACTACCCTCTGTGGCATTTAAATTTTGATCAGGCATTCTACTTTTCAAGCCCTTCCCATGAGCCTCTGTTAAGAAAATGACTCATACCTACTTTGGCCAGTAAAAATATTTAATCTACCTCCCTCCCTACAGTAGATCACTTTCTTTAGCTTCTTTGTTTGATGTGAGAATGACATACTTGGTTCTGTCACACTGTCAGATGTCAGTCTCGCCGCCTTCAATCAGTGTGACAGTACATAGCCTGAGTATCATGGGTGCCATGGTACAGGGGGAGGGGCGGGGGGAGGGATCGCAGGGGGTACGTTGGGGGCCAGAGCAACACCATGTCAGAGCGTTAGCAGACGATGCCCATTTCAGATACGTTTATTCAAACAGTCAGTCCAGCCATGAAACCATTTCCTCCCACCATACCCCTCTCTTTCTCTCCCTCTGCCTGCCTCTTTCTCTCCCTCTCTCTCTTTGAAGTTACAGCTTTATCTGAGATATGGATGTCCTGTGTGTGGTTAGCCTATCAGCAATGGTGGTCACGCGGGCAACAAAAGGATACGATGTGTGTGGGCATGGCAGCACTGTGTTGAGTGTTTCTCCTCTATATCAAAGAGGAGACTACAGCTACGCTAAGTTCTGTCCTATGGATATTAAGATGCTTCTTTATTTTTGTCAAAGTGGAATGGATCAATAGCGACTCATAGCGGAACAACATACTCAATACGAAACACATTAATATGCAGTATGGAAATGTAGACACTTAGACGGTATTTTGCTATAAATATTCACCTCTGTGGAAACACTTTGTCCTCTCTTTGCCAAAGGCCAGGGATTCAAGTACAGAAAGCTTTAGAATCTATATGCATTGAAGTCTTTGGCACTCACTTGGGTATCTTATTATTCACCATCAATCAATGCAGTCTTGTCCTCAGTCTGTCTACGTTCACGTCAAACCTACATTTTATGGAATAAAAGCTCCTGGAGTCACAAGAGCTCGGTGAAGTTTTCCTTGTCACAAGGTGAAGCCAGCCGCCATAGTTCAGTATGATGGTGAGTCACAGAGTGACAATGTACAGTGCTGCTAAGATGGCTTCTCTCTCTCAGACACTGAGCAGCTCCCCTCTGGCATGGCCTGTTTGTGCTGGTCTCTCTTCTGTTGTTCTACCCCAAGCCTGGCTCCTAACCCACTACACTGTCTGTTAGATTAATCAGCTCAGCCAATGGCCCCAACAGGGCTACTATTTTACCATTATCATCTACATACCGCAGCACGTTGGAATTGAATAGGAGGAACCAATGCTATGCACTGGATGTTTCCAGATTGACAGCTAAGCTTAATGCACATAAAATTGCCTCCTCGATGGTGTCGTTTATTTACACACCTATGCATGGTTTGGTTGAAGACCCATTCATTTTCTTTTGTGATGCTGCAGGTTAGGGACAGAGATCGAAATGGTAAACGACAGAGTGCTTGCATGATTAAATATCATTGCTATCATGGTAGCAATGATATTAAATAAATATATAAATGACTGAGCCTAGTGTAATTGCCCATTAGACTGGAACATTGCGAGAATATGAGATCTCCCCAACAAAGCCTCATTCTGTAGCTTTTAAAATGGAGAGGAATCATATACAGTATGGAAATTCTGACGACTTCATGTGAAGATATGAATAGTAGGTCCATAATAGTCGTGGCTTTGCTTGACTGATCCCTTTTTAACTCACTGGTTATAGCGTTTTCAAATGGCTTTAGCTGTCCCGCCACTGTCAGAAATAACAAAGACAAAAAAGAATACCACCTAGTTCAGTGTTGGGTCAAGTTAATGTGTTTTACAGGTGTAGTCTTGGGGTATTAGGTAATGGTCGGTGGGTAGCGTTCTGTGTCTGCCACCTGGAGAACACTGCTCTCACTCATGGCTTGGTGCTCTGAGTAGGATGTTCCTTGGAACTGAAATACAGAAAACTGGCTAGAGTGTTCGATATAAATACACCACATTGGACAACATTAACTGTTTTGGCGTAATTGCTGTGCAGGAACAGCTTGGTTGAGAGAGCACTTGAACAAGCGCTGCATATACTTTTACGAGGGATTTGGTAAGAACACTTGCACCAGAGAGAGAGAGGACGCAGAGCAGACAGCATGGTAGTGTGTGTTGTATAGTGAGGGAACACCTGGACTTGATGAGGGCCAGATGTTCAGGCCAGTTAAGCCTGTTCTAAATGGAAAAACAAGGAGGCTGATGGGAAACACAAGCTGGGGCACAAACCAGGCAGTATCGGTAATTTTATTCAAATGGATCATTTAGGCTCCCCCATACCAGTGGCACTTGCCAAAAGGCTGGATTTACTCTGACATGAGCAATACAGGCTACTTTCTTTGTGGCTGTCATGGGCAAGAGGCTAAGCATGTGAACTGTCTAAGAGTGAAGCCAGTTTAATGAGCACTATCCACAGCACTGCTTACAAATTAAGAACATTAGACATTAAGCCATCCTTTTTTCAATGTATTAAAGATGAGTGCTTTTTTCTTGGCACAGGGAAGACAAGAGCACTACCTGTAGTGAGAGGGGACTACAGATTACATCTGTCCGAACGAAAAAAACACATTAATCTCCCAGCTTGACATACTGTAGCAGTATCCTTAACAGTGCTGATACATACATTGGCTAGTTCTATTCCAAACCAAGGAGGCACAGGGAGACACTTCTGTTCTGATCCGGCAGCGCTTGAAGGGCAGAAATATGAATGTGACGGATTCTCCCTCTCCTGCCTTGCAGAGGTTCTGAGCTCTGATGCATGAGCCCCCAGAGGCAAGGTTGTATGTTGGTATTCAAAATGTCATTCTGACTTTCAATAAAACAAGCACCCTTGGTTGGGTAAACACCTGGTGGCTCTAAATGAAATATCATAGTGGATAGAATGCATTTAATCTCTCACTCTATATGAGTGACTTACGTTTTCTTTTTAAACAATTGCATTTCTGGTGTATTACGTTAAATCATTTCAACCTTTGTGATATCAACAGTCCAAAATATGAGAGGAGTCAAAGCATTTTCTCTGCTACTTATTATTGCTGATCCAGTGAACACAAGGTGGCGCACTTATTCTTTCCCACTGTGTTTGTGGGCTCGGAGAGAGACAGACAGACAGACAGACCGAGTCCACAGCAGAGGAGCAGAGCAGTCTGACTCTCTATTGTTCCATCAGATCCTAAAGTACAGTGTGTGGAGACACGTTGAGCACAATCCACCAATCGAACGAATTTCACAACAACGAAAACACGTGCCCAGATGCAGACACGCAGTTGTTGCGCACAAGCAAAAGCTATACCTTTCCACTCACACTCACACTGTTCATGAGACATACAAACACCAACAGCAGTACCATATTCTCTTTCTCGAACACAGGCAGACTTGGCCTAAAAGGTCACCAACACAGAATAACGCACACAGAGCAATCAAATAGACCGAAAAGCAAGTGCTGAGAAAGTGTAATGAAAGCACGCCATCAGAGGTATAGCTAGCTCTACACCTCCCCCTTAACACTTGTTCATCCATGAGGCAGTGAAGGATTTGGAGTCTTACTCTAGTGATTTTTTTTCCCTCTTCGTGAATTAATTAGTCTCTGCCAAAGCTGGTCACATTTGTCATTCGAATGTATGCTAATGAGGAGCAAGGTCTCATCGAGGAGCTGATAGACCAGAGCAGCTGGTTTGTCCTTACCGGCCCTAACTGTCCTCCTCTCTCCCTCTGCCATCTCTCTTCCCCTCTCTCGCGTCTCCTCTATCTTTATCTACTCCTTTGGCAACCCCTCTCTTTCTCTCCTCCTTTGGCTGCACATCTCTTTCTCCCTGTCGTCTTCTCATCCCCCCCTCCTACCTCCTGCTGGTCCGGGCTCCATGACCTGTCACTGGAGAGGGGTCTGCCCGTGTCCCAGGCTGATAAGACAGCTAATTATCCACTGCTTCACAGACTGGGGAAGTGAATTGTGGAATACACATACACGCACACACAGGCAGGCAGCCAGACAGGCAGGCAACTGACTGCATAGTTATAGGAGACAACACTCTTCACAATCAAAATACAGAGTGCCACACTTCTCATTAAAAAGTGAAGTCTCTTCCATAAAATGATTTGGTATTTCCTCACATAGAGCCATAGTAATTCCATTATCACCGTTTCTTTAAATGTACAAACCAACAAGTCAACTTGCATTAGTAAATGGGAAATTATTTGTCATATATTCAATCCAAAATCTCCAAATGGATATAATCTGAGGAAATCACTGTAACTGGCACTCAAGGTTTGACCTGGCCAGGAAGATTGGAGACGTCGGTGTTATGCTTCTGCTTAATATATCATTTTTTACATCTTCTTTAGATGGTGAGCGTAGACATGCTGTAGTGTAGGTGCAATTACAATTGCACATCTCTGCTATGGCGGTCATGACTTTCCTCAAATGTATGAATGAATGTAATATAGGCCCATTAAAAAAAACAGAGTGTTAAAATCGTGGGGGGAAATGAACGGCAGGGTCTGAAACAAAGGATTTGTATCTTACATAGCAATACACACACAAAAAAACAACTCAACCCATTCACCCCTCTCTGCTCTGCAACAGTGGGCTGGTGAAAGTAAAAGCAGCTTGAGAAGTCGGTGGTATATCTTGGCAGTGATTTGAGGGTCTGAGCGGAGCACTCAAATTGAGCCTCCCAGTCTCTCCATTTGGTGGACTAGACATAAGCACTTTGCAGCTCTCTGTCTGTAATTTCCGAACGCATTGCTGGGGAGAAAGTAGCCCACGTATTGCTTTGTGTTGCCTATTCCAGCTTGAACTGGCTGAGACAGTGTATTATTAGACAATCCAGCGAGCAACAGCATTTACTTTCTCTCTGCCTAGTTTTACAGGGTAAAGTGAAAGATCTCCCATATTGTATTTTTATGCTTGTTGACCTTTCTATCGAAATGAAAAATGTGATTACAGAGAAGGCTGTGAATTAACTTTTCTTATTTTTTTTCATGATTGAACACAATAGAATGCCAAGGTACAGAAATAATCATTGTTGATTGGCAAGCAGAAAACTGCTTATACACTCATAACCATGAATGACCCATTACTAAAGTTTTCTCAAATGTTATAGCATGTTTATATGTAGGCCGATAATATCAAATATACAGTGTGTTAAATTGTGTTCGTGTTCTTTCATTTCCAGTACATAAAGCTTTCAGCTGGTGTTGGTTATTATATATGATAGATAATTTCTTACTCATTATACATCAGATTATTCCATAATAACATATTTGTGAACACAGGCCTATAGGGAAGCTGCCTACCTACAATTGAAAGTGTCTCCCCACACGCTCCTATGCTTGTCTTTTGACATTGATAAACACCCCTAACCACCTAAAACCAACCCAATCTGAGTTGGCTGTAAAGGAGACCATTATGGAAGAATCCCATGTCTATTATTATGCTAATAGTTGAAAAGAATCAAATAATGTGTCCTCCTGCTGCTGATCTGTATATCTGTGCCAAGGCTATACAACATGTATAGCCTTGGCACATGTTCTACAGCTGCACCATCGAGAACATCCTGACTGGTTTCATCACCGCCTGGTAAGGCAACTGCTCGGCCTCCGACTGCAAGGCACTACAGAGGGTAGTGCGTACGGCCCAGTACATCACTGGGACCAAGCTTGCTACCATCCAATCGATCAATCAATCAAATGTATTTATAAAGTCCTTCTTACATCAGCTGATGTCACAAAGTGCTGTAACAGAAACCCAGCCTAAAACCCCAAACAGCAAGCAATGCAGGTGGAGAAGCATGGTGGCTAGGAAAAACTCCCTAGAAAGGCCAGAACCTAGAGAGGAACCAGGCTATGAGGGGTGGCTAGTTCTCTTCTGGCTGTGCCAGGTGGAGATTATAACAGAACATGGCCAAGATTCAAATGTTCATAGATGACCAGCAGGGTCAAATAATAATCCAGGACCTCTATACCAGGCGGTGTCAGAGGAAGGCCCTAACAATTTTCCAAAGACTCCAGCCACCCAAGTCACTGTTCTTTCTGCTACCGCACGGCAAGCGGTACCGGAACCCCAAGTCTAGGTCCAAAAGTCTTCTTAACAGCTTCTACCCCCAAGCCATAAGACTCCTGAACAGCCAAGCCATAAGACTCCCCCCCCCCCCATTTTTATGCTGCTGCTACTCTGTTTATTGTCTGTGCTTAGTTACTTTACCTCTACCTGCATGTACATATTACCTCAACTAGCCGGTGCCCCTGCACATTGACTCAGTACCGGTACCCCCTTTATATAGCCTTGCTACCGTTATTTTATTGTTGCTCTAATTATTTGAGTAACAATAAAAGCTTTAATTAATTGTTATTTTTCTATTTTCTTTTTCTTTTACTTCATTGTATTTTAGTAAAGACTTTCTTAACACTTATTTTTCTTAACAGCATTGTTGGTTAAGGGCTTGTAAGTAAGCATTTCACTGTAAGGTACACCTGTTGTATTCGGCGGATGTAACAAATAACATTTGATTTGATGTACCCTCTTATTGTGTGCCAAGGCTATATGACATGTACCCTCATGTCCTTGGGGGAAATGTTCAAAATTAGTTGGTTGTAAATTTCACTCTGTTCCATGTGATTTGGGTGATAGAGAAGCCACACATCCTAACATAGGACAATATATACATCAATTAGTCAAATAGACAAATAATGGAATAAAGTGAATAGATCATTTTCTTCAGTACAAGCCATGACCTCTTTCTGCGCTTACATGTTGGTGGTATTTTGGAGGTCAAACGATCCTCCTACTTAGCTCATAGGTACAGTTATGCAGCAGTAGAATCCAGTCTCTATTAGAAGACACTGGGCATGGTCCTGCTCATGCTGCAATAGGGCCTCAGCTTTCACAGGCCCTGAACCTGTTACTTTTTGATTGATTAGGAGGTCAAGGTGTCGCACAGACAAATTCATTTAGGGCTTCTATCTAATTGGCTTTGTGTGGAACGCTAGGAAGATTCCACATTTATACTTTTTCAGACATAATCAAATTACTTCGGAAACTTTGTTTGTCACATCGTTCCCAACACCCTAGAGTGTTTTCAGTAATTTGGCTGAGATGCATACCTCCTACTCAAAGAGGAGTGAAGACTAATGTCATTTTGAGGGGATTATTGTGATCTTTCAACACATCTTTGGAGAGTGAAAAATAAGAGTAAAACACAGAGGCTGTCTTAACTTTTTTTTTCTCTCTTCTCCTTCTTTCACTCTCTCTCATATTCATCCTCAGAGCACCGAAAGTCATATTATGTGCTTGTCAAGATGGATAAACCCCACAGCCAAATGTTCAGATGAAAACAAATAACTGGGAGACGTTCATGTAATCGTTTCTGCCAGAGAAAGGCTTTAACAGGAACATAAACACTTTCTGGAGATGTGCCTCCATGTGCTAATTCCCGCAAGCTTTTGTTAGCGACTCATTCAACTTCAGGACCATTTCATACTACACTGTGATGGGATGTCACAAATGGAGACATGCTTAAAACTATTTGCTGACACGCTTTGCAGCACTAAACACATGAAAAATAAGTAGAGGATTCGCCAAAATGCCACCCGCTTCTACATACTGTATCTAAATAAAGATAAATCCTTTCATCATTAAAAAACAACAAGAAAATAAATAAACCCATAAACTTCTATACCCTCATTGACCTTAGTATATTGTTCCAGTATGATCAGATCAAAAAAAACTATAAAACAGAGTGGCCAAAGAACGAAATGTTACCTTATTACGTCAACAAAGCAAGTGTTCTGTTGTTGTCGCCAGGTCCCGGATGCTTTCTGTCTGTACTGATGGATTTCTCACTGGGGCTGCATAGGTCTTTTTCACATGAGAAAAGCCCATTGCTGGCACAATTCTCCCACACTTCCTTGCCAGACCAGTTCGCCTTGGCCAACTGTTGCCATGGTAGTCTTTGGCTGGCCCCCCAAGTAGCCATCGACCCTCCGACTGCTGCCTTGGACAGAGGAAGTGAAGATGCTTGATTAATGAATTGATTAATGATAAATTACTTATTTCCTTCATGTCCATTCTGTCTATTACAGGTTTAACCTTATTCAACCTAATTATGAAGGGTTTCTTATGCTGTCACTTTGCTATGTGTCCTCATTTAATCTCTAGATATACACACACACACATCCACAATAGAGACACTTTGTTAAAGTATGGAATAGACATTTCATAATGTGAAAATACACACACACACACACACACACACACACACACACACACACACACACACACACACACACACACACACACACACACACACGTGTTCACCTAATCTTTCCAATCTGGTATCTTTGATTGTGCAATAATGCCTCTTTCAGGAAAGGCACTTTGTAAAAGCTTGAGAGAGACCATTTGAGATCGAGAAAGAGATAGCGAGAGAGAGAGAGATACATACATATTGAGAGAAAAAGCTTTAAACTCTCCTCTTTTAAAATATTTAACTGAAAGGACATGTAAGTTTCCCTGATCTTAACCATTTCCCAGAGTTCTTTAGACTTCACTTAGTCTGCATGGACGATGGCCCAAGTCCATTTCTCTCTTGAACCCAGCTCTGAAACCAAACACTCTGTATCATTACTCTCTCAATTAAAACCTTGCATCTCTTTCAGCTAAATGCCACATCGATATCGGCAAATCAAGTAAACCTCACATTACTTTTAACGGTAAATCTACAATTATTTTATATTTATGTAGTGAAATGGAGCAGCTATCTTCGGCAGTCAGACGTCTACGATGAAAAAAAAAGCCTGTGTGATGTGGTTGAATTCCCGAGCAGTAAAGGAAAACCTTAAAGCCTTGTGGTGGGAAAATCCCAAAGACTAACACGGGTGTTGTTAAAAGGGAGCATTGAGAAGTCAGAGCTTTAGCCTAGCTTTATTTCAAAGTGACGTAATACACACAGAGCGCAAAAGCAACTGGATGAAGGGCTGTGGCCATGACCTCTCTGTCTATGTAACTCATCCCGTTGTAACGAGTCACCAATGTCCTGGGATGAGTCAAACCAGAATACAGACCAAGCAATAAAGGGAATTGAAAATGCATAAGATGGGAAATAGACAACAATATTGGGATATAAATTCAAACTGTAGGAACCTGCAGGGATGATGCCAATTGTGTATTTCTACAGTTTGGTTTCAACTATGACTAATACAAATATTTAAAAAGAGACTGGAGGACTAATTATGGATGAATTCCATTCTATAGTTCTGCTTTGTGAATTATCCCAGTTTTATAGGTCAGATAAAAAGCCACCACTCCTCTGACCAGTATTAATTGGTAGTACATTACAATATGTATGAGCAGCATGATATGACCCTGCTTTAGACCTATCAAACTATGGTATGATGACTTCCCATTAAGCTCACCAGCTTGTAGTCCTAAAAAATGGAAACAAGTTACCTCTGGGTTGTTCGGACATTCCTATTGGGGAAGTAAAATAAATATTTATACTATTTGTCACATACAACGGGTGTAGACTTTAACGTGAAATGCTTGCTTACGAGACCTTCCCAAAGAAGCAGAGTAAAAAAAATATATAATAATAATAACAAAAGGAAAAATAGTAACACATGGAATAAAATACACAAGAATGGAGCTATATGCAAGGAGTAACAGCAGCAGATCACTGTGTAGGGGTACAAGGTATTTGAGGTAGATATGTAGATGAATGCAAGTTATGTACTGTACATGAAGGAAATCAAGGGAAAGAATGGGGTTTTGGTGTAAGGGGTGCGTAACTGGTGGCAGGGAAGTCAGACGCAGGAGAGCAGAACTTGGTAATAGCCGGAGCAGTTTAATAGTAAAACCTACGACATACGAAATACAAAATATGGGCACAATAACCCGACGCGCACCAGTCAAACAAATGTGCATAAGCACTTACAAATAAACAATACCACACAAAGACATGGGGGGAACAGAGGGTTAAATACACAACACGTAATGAGGGAAATGAAAACCAGGTGTGTGGGAAAACAAGACAAAACAAATGGAAAATGAAAAATGGGTCGGCGATGGCTAGAAGACCGGCGACGTCGACCGCCGAACACCGCCAAAACAAGGAGAGGCATCGACTTCGGCAGAAGTTGTGACATTTGGGATAAATGTTGAAAATAATGTCTGATGTCAACAGTTTTAGGAGATCTTATACATTTTGTTAAATAAGATAATATCAGTCAGTTAGCATGACCTTTATGAATTATGAAGCCTTTATATGCTTTGTGTGCTTTTTCTGATTACATAAATGCTTTAAAATTCACAAAAAGTGATGTTACCTGATGAAGAGCATCTCATAGAATGAAACAAATCAGATCGCCTAAGCCTGTGTTTAATTAACACATAGATAATTTTATAACCGCCGAAAATAATATAAGAACCCTACAAAAAAAACATGAATTTAGTGCCTACAAAAATATGTAATTTCTATTTACAATGGTGAATGGGACTTGATGGGCAAAACATGTATAAAATGATAAAACGCATATAATCACATCCAAAACTCAACTTGGATTCTGAAATATCATCAATAGTTCCACCAAATTACAAAATGCCACATTGGATTCTTTACCCTGGAAGCAGTATATGGACAACGTATGATAGCAATCCATGATTTGGTTTTAGTTAATTTTAGCATTTGTGGCAGAAATTCCACATTTTAGCATTTGTTGCTCAGATCCCATTCAAGTCATGGTACCGGTATTAGCATTGGTGTTGCTCTCTAAATTCAAATTAATATATCATAAAGTGTATTTGAATTAGAACCCAACATCATTAACTGAAAAATCTGTTATAGTTAAGCAATAACTTGACACTGAGACAAGTGAGGGGTAAGCAGTGACAGAGGGCCAGCCATGCGATGGCATGTTGACTGATCAGTGGGCAGAGAGAGAGGGTCTGGGCCAGCTAGCCAGGTTGTGAAGTGGCCTGCCTGGTGTTTATGTTATGTAGGGGAAGCAGGGCTGGATGGGGCTTTAGCAGCACCAGGCCTCCCCTGGAGCTGGCTGCTCCGGCTAAATGGACCAGATCAATCATGCCTGACGGCCCGGTGATACTGAGTTAAGGTTCTACTGCAGGCCTCCGCGTTTTTGGACACCGTCACCCCTGGCAATGCTGGCAGACGTATGCCGAGTCTTCCGAAGGCTCGCCAAGCAGATGGCCGAGGCAAGGACGCCGATGGCACGCCTCCATCGCACCCCACCCCTGTCTGTCTAGAGGCGGATGGAGAGAGAGGAAAGTAGAGGAAGGATGGATGGAGGACAAATTGTATGTGGTTTGGTTGCCCGGACCGGGCATGGTTAGGGTTGGATCTATAGGTGGTGGTGGTTTGGGGTGTGGAGGAGAGGAGGACTGGGGAGGACAGACGGCTGGCTGTGCAGTATGGTGACATGTCTGAGGTCTGACTGGCACAGCTTCTGTCAGAGTGTGTGTCTCCCTTGTGACACTGGCAGCCCTGAGCTTGGTGGTGTCCTGAGACAGACTGGGCATGGCTGAGTCTGCTGAAAGACTGAGAGGCAAAGCTGAAAGAGAAGTTGACCTACATCACCATGTTGGAAGCTGCCTGTCACAATGTCAACTACATACACTGAAATATTGTACTGATCTACAAATGATTTTGATATGAATCAAGAGTGTATTAATATTTGCACTTTTTAAAAAAAATCAACACCTGTTTATCCTGTCAAGAGCGTTTGGATATGTTGTTGTGTATTTTACTGTTTATTTGGTAAACAGGCATAATACCACCAAAGATATTTTACAGAATGACCTAATTTTCCATATACCTCCCTTGAAGATTCAACAACCTGGTTCTGAGCCAAACACTGTTCAGCAGACTGACAACTACACCAGATGTGGTCTCATGCAAAGGCAGGTTACGTTTGAAATTCTCATATTTGATCTTTAGTTTGGATACACAGGTAGTTTGTAATAAGCGATTGGCTTTGCACTTTCAATACATTTTTGAATTGTTTCTGTATTACTTTTCAAAAGGGATGGAGGAATCAACAGGGTTGTTACAGTACTTGATAACAATGAATCCTCCCACTTCGCCTTGTATGTGAGTGGGAAGGACTGTTGTTTTACAAAGTGCCACATTTCTGAAGCCCCCGTACTCTCCACAGTTATCTTCTGGATGGGTATTATGAAATCCCTGTTGCCTGGGATGTCTTTGTTGAAGTAATAATAGCATTAATTTACAATTACGTGGAATTGATGGACGAAATTACACGTGGAATTGGACAATTTAGACACCCCTGAAACATTACAATTTGTAGAATGAATGACTCAGTCATTAATTCTTGAAATAGTAATGTATTTGAATAATTAATAATTATAGTCAAGTACATAATTGAAAGAGAGCACTAACATGGTGACAACACTGCTCGCGTGGCGTGCGCGAGCGTTGCAAAATAAATGTACACATACATGTTATTCAATAAATTGTACCCACACTGCTCGCTTGCGTCAATGAGCGTCTGTGTAGCTAGGCACTAAAAACAGAACATGGTTCTATTTGTGATGATTGACGTGCTGCAAGTCCCGCCTCTGCCATCTCCTCATTGGTTTTTAGGAGCATATACAGTACCCACGTGCCATCTCCTCATTGGTTTTTAGGAGCATATGCCCACGTGGGTGAATGAAAGATGAGCTGAGGTCCACGCTCCAGTCCAGTTGGTAGTGGTAATGCACCTTAAAGTTGCTTGCCAACCGCCATATAAAGTCCAAAGAAGAAGAAGAAGCCTGAAAGAGGACAGATTACTCTACACAAACTTTTACCCTTTTATCTGTGGATTGTTTATATCCCAGGACAAATTAGCTAGCAGCAGAAAGCTAGCTAGCTAAATTGCCATAAATGTTTCATGCTTTTCAACCTGTCCCCAAATGAATATAGTTGATTAAGAGTTCATTTTGATATTTCAACCTGCGTGTCCTGGTGTGGGTGGGCAAAATCAACATGCGTGCGATGGCGCACATGCGCAAGCGAGCGGTATGGTCAGCATGTAAGGCCGTGTTTACACAAGCAGACCAATTCTGAACTTTTTTCCACTAATTGGTCTTTTGACCAATCACATCAGATGTTTTCAGAGCTGATTGGTCAAAAGACCAATTAGTGAAAGAAAGATCAGAACTGGGCTGCCTGTGTAAACGCAGCCTAGCATAATTTTAGTACCTGACAAAGCTCTTATGAGCACACCATAAATGTTTATGCTATATTTCTAGCAACTCAACAAGACTGATACATTAATTGGTACACAATAATATCCTTTTGCTTATCTCATCAAAACCATAAAGAATGTATGAAGAGAAATAGGTTAATTTGATTAAATCCTTCAATAGCATACACAATACAAAGGGCATGAAGGGCCTTTCTCTGAAAATATAACACTTTATGTAATCACTGCTTCATTTTAATTCTAGTGTTCATTTAGCGATGATGATACAACTAAGTATTGATTTGTTTTTTTTAAGACCCAAATGGCTTCAAAGGGAGACTGGACCTATGGAAAGGTAGTTAATGTATCCCTTCTAATAAGCCTGGATAGTGACCAGCAGAGGCCTATGGGTAGAGTCCTATGACACATCCAAATATTTATCGGAGTCATCTCGCGCATGTTTCGGCCCATGCTCTGGACACTGTAACTAATTGGGGCCTTTTTTTGTTATCGTTCTCCTCTCCCAGCACTTGAAATGTAAACAGAGTGTTATGAAAGTGCCCTTTGGCAATGAGGAAAAAACGCGAGGCCACTCTGGCACTTATCCGGCATGTCTTATAAATAAGTAATAGCCCTGGACATGTAGCGGTTAGTTGTGGTGGAAGCAGGTCCCTGCATCAACCCCACCTCTGTTTGCGTTGTGCATATTTCATAAGATGGTGGTGGGAGTTGGGGTGGAGGGGGGTGGAATAAAAGGCCCCTATACAGGCCCCGCTCTGTTCACTGTCATGGCTCTGCTACTATTAATAATACCAAGTGTCCTCTCTCCTGATAGAAGTCCATGACGTTTTCCCGCAGCCTTTCTGTATTTGACAACAAAATGAAGCCGCTGTTATAACAATTTAAAGCCATGGAGGACACTGCACAGGTTGCTGGGTGTTAGCTTAATGAATTACATGCTGTTTCCTTTATACTGTCCAGCTTACCAGACGATTAATTGGCCGAAGTTGGTATGGGAAAGTACAGTTGGTAATTTATTTTGCTCACAAAATTGCATTTACATATTTAGCAGGCACTCTTATCAAGAGTTACAGGACTAAATAGGGTTGAGTGTCTTGCTCCGGATTTTTTACCTAGTCAGCTCGGGGATTAGAACCAGCGACCTTTCAGTCACTGGCCCTAGTTTGCCTGCAAGTCCAAACTGCAACGATCTATTCGCTGACTTATAAGTCATAGATCCTTTAGTGTTTTTCATCATGAATCTTGTTCTGAAAGCAGCTCTGCATAGTGGTCACAAGCTGGCACAGCCACAAAGTCATAAAATCTAATTTTAAACCTAACCCTAATCTCAATCACACTGCTAACCCTAATGCCTAACCCTAACCTTAAATTAAGACCAAGAAGCACATTTTTGTTTTCATGAATTTTTACAATATAGACAATTTGGACTTTGCAGCTGGCCTATCTAAAGGGAAATCGATCAGTTATGCCTCCAGGACAAGACTCATGACAATAAACGTCAACCTACAATAATGTTTTTTTTGCCTTTTGTCTTCATTTTGATGTCTGATATTTCTTACTCCCCTATGAAAAAAATGGGGATTAATGGTAGGGGCTAGAAAAACTATGGAGTCAAGTGAATTAACACCATAGTGGAGGTAATTGAGATCTCTCAGCTACTCTTGAATCAAATTTAATAGGAGATTCATAATAATCACTTACAGTTTCACAGTTTGCATCAATCAATGCCCTTCATCTGGTCATGATGTCATCCTGTAGGTCATCTCATCTGGATGGATCAGCATCTTGTTTACTGTTTACTCATCACTCAAAAACACACTACATTATTAATGCACAGGAAGGAGGAGGACCCTCAGAGCCATGAAAACTGACAGTTACCGCACAGATGGCATCATTTCTTTGCCTCCAAATAAGCTTTCGCGTTAAAAATGGTCTTGTTTTCTAGATTCTAATGGAAATCTTGAAACATTGCAAACAATGTTGTACTTCAAAGAGAAACATTTGCATTGTGAAGGATTGTTTACAATTATAGAATAGCCTACCAAAATAATAAATCAGTTTGTCTAGTTAGCATACCATACTTTAAATGGATTTAAAGGTCCGATGCAGCCATTTTTCTCTCAATTTCAAATTTCTGAGTAACAATTAAGAACCTTACTGGTATTGTTTACAATTAAAGGTTCAAAAATAAAGAAAAATAACTTCTTAGCTAAATGGAATTTCTCAATCAACAATTTTGCTAAGACTATCTGGGATAGGTCTGAGTGAGAGAGGGGCCTAATTGGAGGAGCCTAATGAGAGGGACGAGTAAATGGAAACTAGCTGTTATTGGCAGAGAGAAGGGAAAACTCTCTTTGTTACATTTGATCTATTCACTTTTATGTCACCAGGTGGTCCAAAAACCCCACCCAGCCAAACAAGCTGATATTTCAGCCGGTCTTTTCAAAAACCTCTTATACTAAAAGGGCCTTAATACTGTTAGGGATAGGGGGCAGTATTTACACGGACGGATAAAAAACGTACCCGAATTAATCTGGTTATTACCACTGCCCAGAAACTAGAATATGCATATAATTATTGTCTTTGGATAGAAAACACCCTAAAGTTTCTAAAACTGTTTGAATGGTGTCTGTGAGTATAACAGAACTCATATGGCAGGCAAAAACCTGAGAAGATTCCTTACAGGAAGTGGCCTGTCTGACAATTTCTTGGGCTTCTTGACTCTCTTTATTGAAAACTGAGGATCTTTGCTGTAACGTGACACTTCCTACGGCTCCCATAGGCTCTCAGAACCCGGGAAAAAGCTGAATGATGTCTTTACAGCCCCTGGCTGAAAAACATTAGCGCATTTGGATGGTGGTCGATCAGAGTACAATGAGACTGAGGCGCGTGTACAAGGCGACCCCATGTTTTTATTTTCTCTGTCTTTGAACTAAAACAACGACTCCCGGTCGGAATATTATCGCTTTTTTACGAGAAAAATGGGATAAAAATTGATTTTAAACAGCGGTTGACATGCTTCGAAGTACGGTAATGGAATATTTAGAATTTTTTTGTTACGAAACGCATTGGGCGCGTCACCCTTATTTACCCTTCGGATAGTGTCTTGAACGCACGAACAAAACAGAGGATATTTGAACATAACTATGGATTATTTTGAACCAAACCAACATTTGTTATTCAAGTAGAAGTCCTGGGAGTGCATTCTGACGAAGAACAGCAAAGGTAGTAACATTTTTGTTATAGTAAATCTGACTTTGGTGGGGGCTAAACTTGGTGGGTGTCTAAATAGCTAGCCCGTGATGGCTGGGCTATCTACTCAGAATATTGCAAAATGTGCTTTCACCGAAAAGCTATTTTAAAATCGGACATAGCGAGTGCATAAAGGAGTTCTGTATCTATAATTCTTAAAATAATTGTTACGTTTTTTGTGAACGTTTATCATGAGTAATTTAGTAAATTCACCAGAAGTTTGCGTGGGTATGCTAGTTCTGAACGTCACATGCTAATGTAAAAAGCTGGTTTTTGATATAAATATGAACTTGATTGAACAAAACATGCATGTATTGTATAACATAATGTCCTAGGATTGTCATCTGATGAAGATCATCAAAGGTAAGTGCTGCATTTAGCTGTGGTTTGGGTTTATGTGACATATGCTAGCTTGAAAAATGGGTGTCTGATTATTTCTGGCTGGGTACTCTGCTGACATAATCTAATGTTTTGCTTTCGTTGTAAAGCCTTTTTGAAATCGGACAGTGTGGTTAGATTAACGAGAGTCTTGTCTTTAAAATGGTGTAAAATAGTCATATGTTTGAGAAATTGAAGTAATAGCATTTCTAAGGTATTTGAATATCGCGCCACGGGATTACACTGGCTGTTGCGTAGGTGGGACGATTTCGTCCCACCTACCCTAGAGAGGATATCATAATTTTCACAATTTCACAGTATTATTCCAACCTCATGGTGTATATACAGTTGAAGTCAGAAGTTTACATACACTTAGGTTAGAGTCATTAAACAGCGGTTGACATGCTTCGAAGTACGGTAGTGGAATATTTAGAAATGTTTTGTCACGAAACGCGTCGGGCGCGTAACCCTTATTTACCCTTTCGGATAGTGTCTTGAACGCACAAACAAAACGCCGCTATTTGGATATAACTATGGATTATTTGGGACCAAACCAACATTTGTTATTGAAGTAGAAGTCCTGGGAGTGCATTCTGACGAAGAACAGCAAAGGTAATAACATTTTTCTTATAGTAAATCTGACTTTGGTGAGTGCTAAACTTGGTGGGTGTGTAAATAGCTAGCCCTGTGATGCCGGGCTATCTACTTAGAATATTGCAGAATGTGCTTTCACCGAAAAGCTATTTTAAAATCGGACATAGCGAGTGCATAGAGGAGTTCTGTATCTATAATTCTTAAAATAATTGTTATGTTTTTTGTGAACGTTTATCGTGAGTAATTTAGTAAATTCACCGGAAGTTTGCGGGGGGTATGCTAGTTCTGAACGTCACATGCTAATGTAAAAAGCTGGTTTTTGATATAAATATGAACTTGATTGAACAAAACATGCATGTATTGTATAACATAATGTCCTTGGGGTGTTATCTGATGAAGATCATCAAAGGTTAGTGCTGCATTTAGCTGTGGTTTGGATTTATGTGACATTATATGCTAGCTTGAAAAATGGGTGTCTGATTATTTCTGGCTGGGTACTCTGCTGACATAATCTAATGTTTTGCTTACGCTGTAAAGCCTTTTTGAAATCGGACAGTGTGGTTAGATAAAGGAGAGTCTTGTCTTTAAAATGGTGTAAAATAGTCATATGTTTGAAAAATGGACGTTTTCGGATTTTAGAGGAGTTTGTATTTCGCGCCACGCCCATCATTGGATATTGGAGCAGGTGTTCCGGTAGCGGAACGTCTAGATGTAAGAGGTTAAAATCAATTTATTGCCATTTTTCTCGTAAAAAAGCAATAATATTCCGACCGGGAAATCGTTTTTTAGAACAAGAGAGAGAAAATAAAAACATGGTGTCGCCCCGTGCACGAGCCTCAGTCTGATGGCCCTCTGATCGACCACCATCCAAACGCGCTAAAGTTTTTCAGCCAGTGGCTGGAATTACATCATTCAGCTTTTTCCCGGGTTCTGAGAGCCTATGGGAGCCGTAGGAAGTGTCACGTTACAGCAAAGATCCTAAATGTTCAATAAACAGAGCCAAGAAGCCCAAGGAATGGTCAGAGAGGGTACTTCCTGTTTGGAATCTTCTCAGGTTTTTGCCTGCCATATGAGTTCTGTTATACTCACAGACACCATTCAAACAGTTTTAGAAACTTTAGGGTGTTTTCTATCCAAAGCCAATAATTATATACATATTCTAGTTTCTGGGCAGGAGTAATAATCAGATTAAATCGGGTATGTTTTTTATCCGGCCGTGAAAATACACCCCCCTAGCCATAACAGGTTAAAAATCGTTTTTCAACCACTCCACAAATTTCTTGTCAACAAACTATAGTTTTGGCAAGTCAGTTAGGACATCTACTTTGTGCATGACACAAGTCATTTTTCCAACAATTGTTTACAGACAGATTATTTTGGTTATAAATCACTGTTTCACAATTCCAGTGGGTCAGAAGTTGACATACACTAAGTTGACTGTGCCTTTAAACAGCTTATAAAATTCCAGAAAATGATGTCATGGCTTTAGAAGCTTCTGATAGGCTAATTGTCATCATTTGAGTCAATTGGAAGTGTACCTGTGGATGTATTTCAAGGCTTACCTTCAAACTCAGTGCCTCTTTGCTTGACATCATGGGAAAATCTAAATAAATCAGCAAAGACCTCAGAAAAAAGATTGTCTGGTTCATCCTTGGGAGCATTTTCCAAATGCCTGAAGGTACCACGTTCATCTGTACAAACAATAGTACGCAAGTATAAACACCATGGGACCACGCAGCCGTTATAACGCTCAGGATGGAGATGCGTTATGTCTGCGAAAAGTGAAAATCATTCCCAGAACAATAGCAAATGACCTTGTGAAAATGCTGGAGGAAACGGGTACAAAAGTATCTATATCCACAGTAAAACAAGTCCTATATCGACATAACCTGAAAGGCCGCTCAGCAAGGAAGAAGCCACTGCTCCAAAACAGCCATAAAAAAAGCCAGTGTCACGCCCTGACCTTAGAGAGACGTTTTATTTCCTCTAGTTTGGTTAGGTCATTGTGTGATGTGGGGTGGGCAATCTAGTTTGTGTATTTCTTTGTTTTGGCTGAGTATGGTTTCCAATCAGAGGCAGCTGGCTATTATTGTCTCTGATTGGGAATCATACTTAGGCAGCCCTTTTTCCCTCCTTTAATGTGGGATCTTGTTTTTCTACAGCTCAGTGAAAGCCTGTGGAACGTGATGTTCGTTTTCCTTTGTTTGTAATTTTGTTTGAGTGTTCTGAGTTATAATAAATATAATCATGAGGACTTACCACGCTGCACCTTGGTCTCCTCCTTACGATGAGGAGGAGACCAAGGTTTGGCCATAATGTTTGGCCATAATGTCCATTGTTCTGTTTAGAGGAAAAAGGGGGAGGCTTGCAAGCCGAAGAACACCATCCCAACCGTGAAGCACGGGGATGGCAGCCTCATGTTGTGGGGGTGCTTTGCTGCAGGAGGGACTGGTGCACTTCACAAAATAGATGGCATTATGAGGTAGACAAATTCTGTGGGTATATTGAAGCAACATCTCAAGACATCAGTCAGGACGTTAAAGCTTGGTCGCAAATGGATCTTCCAAATGGACAATGACCCAAAGCATACTTCCAAAGTTGTGGAAAAATGGCTTAAGGACAACAAAGTCAACGTATTGAAGAGGCCATCACAAAGCCCTGACCTCAATCCTATAGAAAATGTGTGGGCAGAACTGAAAAAGCATGTGCGAGCAAGGAGGCCTACAAACCTGACTCAGTTACAACAGCTCTGTCAGGAGGAATGGGACAAAATTCACCCAACTTATTGTGGGAAGCTTGTGGAAGGCTACTCAAAACGTTTGACCCAAGTTAAACAAGTTATAGGCAATGCTACCAAAAACAAATTGAGTGTATGTAAACTTCTGACCCACTGGGAATGTGATGAAAGAAATAAAAACTGAAATAAATAATTCTCTCTACTATTATTCGGACATTTCACATTCTTAAAATAAAGTGGTGATCCTAACTGACCTAAGACGGAATTTTTGCTCGGATTAAATGTCAGGAATTGTGAAAAACTGAGTTTAAATGTATTTGGCTAAGGTGTATGTAAACTTCCGACTTCAACTGTACCTCTAAAAATAATGTATTCAAATCTGCATACACTTCCCTCCCCATCTAGGGCTCTATGGGAGGAGATATCTACATCCACAGGCCAGAGAGCCATGTCGTGTGTGTGTGTGTGCGTTCGTGCGTGCGTGTGTGCGAGGGGGCAGGAAAGTGCTCAGAGAACAAACAGCCACCTTTGGCCAGATACACACTGCCCCTGCAGTTGTCAGATCACAATTTACTCTGGCTAAAAAAACGAATGACATGTTCCTGTCCTCAGAAATCCCTACTGTGTTTCCCCCTTATCCCCCACAGTCAGGGGAGGGCTGTGATCTGATCTGTAAGAGGGGTTGAGATAAGGTATGGAGTGAGGTGAAATGAGGAATGGAATGGGATGGGGGAATGGGGTTGGTTGCATGTACCGTATGATAATAATCACGATTAGAGTGGATAGGTTAGGGTGGATGATTAGGTTAGAGTTTATTAGAGTGGATAGTGTAGGGCCCATCTCAGCCTGTACTGAGGGACTGCGCTAAATAGGCAAGCATCTCCACCCCTCTCTGGGAGCAGGATAAATCCGTCTTCTGATGTGACCAGGCAACCAGTCTCAATGTTGTGCACATATAAACTTGTGCTCCTCTCTAATTTAGTTCTGGTGACGCTTCAGTTTTTACCTCAGCTGAACAATCTAGCCATGACTCACCATCAGTCTACTAGTGTTAACCATTGCCTATGACGGGACAGAGTTTCACTCTATGCTCTTTCTCTGTAAAGAAAAGGCATAGAAACCCAAATAAAAGCATGTAGATAGTCTTACGATTTCTATACTTTTTCTCTCTGTAGCTTTACTCCAACCCACGTCTCGTCCTCATTTGTCTGAAGTATGTGACCTTTTGCTGCTCTTCACTTTGCACTAGATTCCAGACAACTTGAACATGTAATGCAGTTCTACTATAAATGGTTCATGCTAATTACATTTGATGATCATCCAATCCAGTGGTTCTCTCACTGCTTTTATTCATTGTACATTTCTGTTGAAACTTTGCAATACCATCCATGATAGCAGCACCCTTTCCCATTACCTGTCCCACCCTACTTACAGTAGTTGTCCCTGAAACCATTTCTCAATGCTGCTCCACTCCTTACCCCAACTCCCATCTCACCTAACTCCCTTTCCTCACCCTTCTGCCCCCATCCTCACACTCTCATCAGGGCCGTATGTGCCCCTCAGCCAGCAGGCACCATTGACCATGAAAATGTGTTTTTCATCTGAAAGTTCAAGGTGCTAGCATTACAGGTTGCAGTAAAGACATTTCCACCCTTGAAATAGAGCGTCCTCATCAGAAATAAAACAAGACTGAAACAAGGCCTCAGCATGACTACGCACTTTCACTAAATAAATAAAATCAAGAGCATCACTTTGTATCTTCCATAAATCCAGCAAATTAATAAAGATGAACAACATATTAAAATTCCAGGTATCGAGCATAAGCGTTCTGTCTATAATGATACAATGTTGTGATTCCCACAATAAACCTCTGACAGATAATGCCTGGCAATCCCAGTCAGTATAAAATGTTCATATGGGACTGTCCTGTCCTGCTTTGTCCTGGGATGCTCAGATTAGATTTGGAGCCCTGGGCAGAGAGCAGTTCCATACTTAATGTGAGAGCTGACAGAGAAGGCAGTTGTTAGAGGGATGCAAATGGATATATTGTGTTCTGTACCCAAAAGCTGCCAACATTGTGATGAATAATAACATTTAATTCAGTTCCTCCATCTCTCACTTAGTATGTTGAAATCTTAGGCTGACCTTTCCCACAGTACTTTTCACTTTGGGGTGGAGTTTGGGCCAAACATGGGTCTAGCCTATATCACACTAGTCTATGTGTATTTCCACAAAATGAGTGCTTTTTCTGTCCATTTGATATTTTAAGTAGTAATTGTGCACCAATATTGAATTTTAAAAGCCTGTTATATTAAATGAAATGCCCTTTAACATGGACCACGTGGATAATTCAATAAATATGATTTTTGTATATGAATAAAGACTTGCTAAAGTGTCAAAATTCTGCAATTTGACATTTCCCTCTGTGACTTCCAGGAAGATTTTAAGTGTGCAGATACTTTTTCCTGTTTCTCCAGTTTTGCCTTTTGCCTCCAGCACCTTCACAAACCAGCTTTGGGTGTGCGGTAGTTTCTGCCTATAATCTACTTAACCTCAAAATATCTCCAAGTTTTCAATATTATTGTAAAGTCTTAGTTATTTTGTTGCTTTGACAAAGTAAGTTTGTTATTCATTTCGTGTGATTAGTGATTCATTTACATCTGACCCTCATTAAATGAAAGCCTTTTATTAAATGAAATGTGTCAAGGTCAACCCTGTTAAGTGAACTGAACTCTCATTTTTATATGGTGAAATTATAACAAAACTAAAAAATAAAGAGAAACATTGAACATATAATTGTATAATCATACATCTAATAGTTAAATCATCGTGTAAAAGCAGGTGAACTGGTTCTACTCTTTTTGTCCATTTTCTGGTGTCTTGTGGTGGAAAACTGAGTGGCTCGAGCATAACAAGTCAACCCTGTTAGCCATAGATACACATGCTAGAAATGCTTTAACAATTACTTTTTTGTTGTTGTGAAGGTTGCAGTCAACAATTGTGCCTCCCTGTTGCACACAACAAGCTTCCATTCCCCCTGTCAAAAGGGGATTTAAAGCTGATTTAAGATGAAATTGTCAACCCTGTTACGGTCAACCCTGTTATCTTATTTGTCACTTAATAGTTACTTACTATAGTCATTATTTTTATTAACCTTTGAGATGGGAAAAGGTATATGACAGTATAACAGTCTTATGATGATTATAACATTTGTTACCACCTTCAATTCTTGCACATTTTCTCATAAAAAGTATATTTCAACACTGTCCGTTCAGGAAAATTTGCCAAACTGCTAACCAATCAGAACTCCTGTACATACCCCTTGTGATAAAGGCAACCAATGGCCTGCTTCTATCTACGATGTAAACACAGACTCTTGTGAAAACACGAGCTGCTGTCTGATGAAGAGGA
This sequence comes from Salmo trutta, assembly GCF_901001165.1. NCBI lineage: Eukaryota > Metazoa > Chordata > Actinopteri > Salmoniformes > Salmonidae > Salmo > Salmo trutta. The sequence continues at coordinate 6,859,530 of NC_042965.1, read as the reverse complement.
ACATATCTAGCTAGCTCCCAAAGACTGAAATAAGATAAGTATCTGTTTTCGAGTGTACTTGAAATATGCAGCATGCAATACGAATTGTCTTGATCGTATGAAGAGGTAACTTTGTTGACAATTTAGCCAATTTATTGAAAGCATGCCAATGTTACAGTTGCACTAGTCTAGCCAGCTATTCCAAATGTCAATTTATGTTTCATAAGCTATCCCTGTCAGTGTATTACATTTTCTTATCATGTTTTGGCATGATTATATATCTAATGTCAAGTAACTAGTTGCAGGCTTAAATAAACATTCAATCATATACTTTGCATAGAACCCCAAATAAAATGATGTAGTTAGAAACGTGTGTGTGTGTCATGTACTGTATGCTAGAAAGGCTGTTTTAAAACGACAGCTAAATATGCATATTAGCCAATACATATAACATAGCCTACTGTACCTTGCATACAATATTCTTTAAAAACAGTTGTAGAATGTGCTCTGCAATAGGATAACCAGATGAGTTCTCAAATAGCAGCTTCCAAATACCATGGTGGGCATGCATAATGTTGGATACATTGGAAAATAATGTATGGAGAATGATAAAGAACCTGTAGGATTACAGAAAAGGCAGTTGGGAAATGAATGCTTGAGTTTCAAATACTAAATGGGATCCGTTTCAGGAAGCTAGGTGTATGTCACACGTCACTACTTCACAGGGGAAGCATTTGAACGTAATTATTTTAAAAATCGAAATGCTTTTTTGGGGGGCAGTTGGTGTTCTTAAACTCTAAAATTCACTAGACTGTAAGAGAAAAACACACAAAGAAAGAACAACATGCAAATCCATATATGGTCTCAATGTCTAAATAGTGACAGCAGGACTAGTTCAAACTGCAGGACTTGGTGACTAGATCATGGGAGACAAACATGTGAGACAGTAATGAATAAAGATGCTCAAACAAGCAAGGTTGATCTCACACTTGGTTGATCTCTAGGAGCAGGACACAGGTGTGCTGAATAGATCATGTGAGACAAAAGTGAGAGACAAGAGTTAATCAAATAAATCATCACAGCAAAGGAATGTATTTTGTGAGCTAGAAAATGAACACCCTATCAATCTAAGGCAGGGTGCTCTGTAATCAACCTACTCAAACTATTGACAGGGATAATGTGGCATTTCTTATGTCAACATGAATGAAAATAGTGGGTCCTTGATTACTGTATTAGATTTAGATTTACACTTCTTGTCTTATACATTTTTTTTATTGTTACTTGGAATAGACTAATAGCTAAAATATTCCTTGTCCTGGAAAGACATGCTAGATAGTGCTAAAAATATCTGCTCCTGATCTACTTGTTGTAACTAGCTACAGTGCCTTGCAAAAGTATTCATCCCCCTTGCCGTTTTTCCTATCAATTTAAATGTATTTTTATTTGGATTTCATGTAATGGACATATACAAAATAGTCCAAATCGGTGAAGTGAAATTAAAAAAAAAACTTGTTTGAAACAATCAAAACATATTTTGTTTAAAGTGGTGCGTGCATATGTATTCACCCCCTTTGCTATGAAGCCCCTAAATTAGATCTGGTGCAACCAATAACCTTCAGAAGTCACATAATTAGTTAAATAAAGTCCACCTTTGTGCAATATGATCTCAGTATATATACACCTGTTCTGAAAGGCCCCAGAGTCTGCAATACCATTAAGCAAGGGGCACCACCAAGCAAGCAGCACCATGAAAACCAAGGAGCTCTCCAAACAGGGCAGTGACAAAGTTGTGGAGAAGTGCAGATCAGGGTTGGGTTATAGAAAAATATCTGAAACTTTGAAAATCCCACGGAGCACCATTAAATAAAAAAAAATTAAATGGAAAGAATATGGCACCACAACAAACCTGCCAAGACAGGGCCGCCCACCAAAACTCACGTATCAGGCAAGGAGGGCATTAATCAGAGAGGCAACAAAGAGACCAAAGATAACCCTTAAGAAGCTGCAAAGCTCCACAGGGAAGATTGAAGTATCTGTCCATAAGACCACTTTAAGCCGTACACTCCACAGAGCTGGGCTTTACGGAAGAGTGGCCAGAAAAAAAGCCATTGCTTCAAGAAAAAAATAAGCAAACCCGTTTGGTGTTCGACAAAAGGCATGTGGGAGACTCCCCAAACATATGGAAGAAGGTAATCTGGTCAGAGCTTTTTGGCCATCAAGGAAAATGCTATGTCTGGTGCAAACCCAACACCTCTCATCACCCCGACAATGCCATCCCCAAAGTGAAGCATGGTGGTGGCAGCGTCATGCTGTGGGAATGTTTTTCATCGGCAGGGACTGGGAACTATAATTCATTGTTCTCTCTTCAGACAACAAAATGTTCCCTCACAATGAAAAAATACTTTACCTGATTGCAGTTTGTCAGACAGAGATCTCTCTCAAGATGTCACCAGCTGTCTACTACCTTAACTACGGATAACGTGATTGGCAGATGAGATCAGCAGAGCTAGTACCACGGATAATACACAAGTTTTGATTGTTCTACAGTTTAGTGGCGTTTGCTTGTCCAGCTTGAGAACAAATAAGTAAGCAATTCAAAAAAAGAATTGACATTGCAAAAAAATGGAAATGTGTTCAGAAGAAATAAACGTGCCCAATATGTTAAAATAAGCTCGTACCTCGACAGAGATCGATCATCTCAAAAACTAAAGCTCCTCAATGAGGTGCTGAAGAAAACCTAAAACCTGCTGTTTCTGACCATTGAAATACTGGAGCTACAGTGAGGGAAAAAATTATTTGATCTCTTGCTGTACGGTTGCACACTGACAAAGAAATGATCAGTCTATAATTTTAATGGTAGGTTTATTTGAACAATGAGAGACAGAATAACAACAAAAAAATCCAGAAAAACACATGTCAAAAATGTTATAAATTGATTTGCATTTTAATGAAGGAAATGAGTATTTGACCCCCTCTCAATCAGAAAGATTTCTGTCTCCCAGGTGTCTTTTATTCAGGTAACGAGCTGAGATTAGGAGCACACTCTTAACCTCTCTAGGGTAGGGGGCAGTATTTGCACGGCCGGATAAAAAACGTACCCGATTTAATCTGGTTATTACTACTGCCCAGAAACTAGAATATGCATATAATTGTTTGATTTGGATAGAAAACACCCTAAAGTTTCTAAAACTGTTTGAATGGTGTCTGTGAGTGTAACAGAACTCATATGGCAGGCAAAAACCTGAGAAGATTCCAAACAGGAAGTGCCCTCTCTGACCATTTCTTGGCCTTCTACACTCTCTTTATTGAAAACAGAGGATCTCTGCTGTAACGTGACACTTCCTACGGCTCCCATAGGCTCTCAGAAGGCGGCAGAACGTTGAATGATGACTTTGCAGGCCATGGCTGAAAAACAGTAGCGCATTTGGTAAGTGGTCGATCTGAGAACAATGAGACTGGCGCAAGCGCGTGCACGTGAAGAGTCCATTTTAGATTTTTAGTCTTTGAACGAAAACAGGGTTTCCCGGTCGGAATATTAACGATTTTTTACGTTAAAAATCGCATAAACAGCGATTTGACATGCTTCGAGGTACGGTAATGGAATATTTAGAATTTTTTTGTCACGATACGCGCCGGCGCGTCACCCTTTGTTACCCTTCGGATAGTGTCTTGAACGCACGAACAAAACAGAGGATATTTGAACATAACTATGGATTATTTTGAACCAAACCAACATTTGTTATTGAAGTAGAAGTCATGGGAGTGCATTCTGACGAAGAACAGCAAAGGTAATCCAATTTTTCTTATAGTAAATCTGAGTTTGGTGAGTGCCAAACTTGGTGGGTGTCAAAATAGCTAGCCCGTGATGGCGAGCTATCTACTCAGAATATTGCAAAATGTGCTTTTGCCGAAAAGCTATTTTAAAATCGGACATAGCGAGTGCATAAAGGAGTTCTGTATCTATAATTCTTAAAATAATTGTTATGTTTTTTGTGAACGTTTATCGTGAGTAATTTAGTAAATTCACCGGAAGTTTGCGGTGGGTATGCTAGTTCTGAACGTCACATGCTAATGTAAAAAGCTGTTTTTTGATATAAATATGAACTTGATTGAACAAAACATGCATGTATTGTATAACATAATGTCCTAGGAGTGTCATCTAATGAAGATCATCAAAGGTTAGTGCTGCATTTAGCTGTGGTTTGGGTTTATGTGACATTATATGCTAGCTTGAAAAATGGGTGTCTGATTATTTCTGGCTGGGTACTCTGCTGACATAATCTAATGTTTTGCTTTTGTTGTAAAGCCTTTTTGAAATCAGACAGTGTGGTTAGATTAATGAGAGTCTTGTCTTTAAAATGGTGTAAAATAGTCATATGTTTGAGAAATTGAAGTAATAGCATTTCTAAGGTATTTGAATATCGCGCCACAGGATTCCACTGGCTGTTGAGTAGGTGGGACGATTTCGTCCCACATACCCTAGAGAGGTCCTAATCTCAGTTTGTTACCTGTATAAAACACCTGTCCACGGAAGCAAGCTTCATCAATCAATCAATCAGATTCCGAACTCTCCACCATGGCCAAGACCAAAGAGCTCTCCAAGGATGTCAGGGACAAGATTGTAGACCTACACAAGGCTGGAATGGGCTACAAGACCATCGCCAAGCAGCTTGGTGCGAAGATGACAACAGTTGGTGCGATTATTCGCAAATGGAAGAAACACAAAAGAACTGTCAATCACCCTCGGCCTGGGGCTCCATGCAAGATCTCACCTCGTGGAGTTGTAATGATCATGAGAACAGTGAGGAATCAGCCCAGAACTACACGGGAGGATCTTGTCAATGATCTCAAGGCAGCTGGGACCATAGTCACCAAGAAAACAATTGGTAACACACTACGCCATTATGGACTGAAATCCTGCAGCGCCCGCAAGGTCCCCCTGCTCAAGTAAGCACATATACATGCCCGTCTGAAGTTTGCCAATGAACATCTGAATGATTCAGAGGACAACTGGGTGAAAGTGTTGTGGTCAGATGAGACCAAAATGGAGCTCTTTGGCATCAACTCAACTCGCCGTGTTTGGAGGAGGAGGAATGCTGCCTATGACCCCAAGAAAACCATCCCCACCGTCAAACATGGAGGTGGAAACATTATACTTTGGGAGTGTTTTTCTGCTAAGGGGACAGGACAACTTCACCGCATCAAAGGGACGATGGACGGGGCCATGTACTGTCAAATCTTGGGTGAGAACCTCCTTCCCTCAGCCAGGGCATTGAAAATGGGTCGTGGATGGGTATTCCAGCATGACAATGACCCAAAACACACGGCCAAGGCAGCAAAGTAGTGGCTCAAGAAGAAGCACAGACCTTAATCCCATAGAAAATCTGTGGAGGGAGCTGAAGGTTCGAGTTGCCAAATGTCAGCCTCGAAACCTTAATGACTTGGAAAAGATCTGCAAAGAGGAGTGGGACAAAATCCCTCCTGAGATGTGTGCAAACCTGGTGGCCAACTACAAGAAATGTCTGACCTTTGTGATTGCCAACAAGGGTTTTGCCACCAAGTACTAAGTAATGTTTTGCACAGGGGTCAAATACTTATTTCCCTCATTAAAATGCAAATCATTTTATAACATTTTTGACATTTTTCTGGATTTTTTTGTTATTCTGTCTCTCACTGTTCAAATAAACCTACCATTAAAATTATAGACTGATAATTTCTTTGTCAGTGGGCAAACGTACAAAATCAGCAGGGGATCAAATACTTTTTTCCCTCACTGTATAAGGGCAGGGATATCCAGTATCAACAACTCAGTTTAGATTCATGATAACAATAGGTCTACAGTATAATTAAATATATATTTCACCATTGAAACATACTTTGTCAAACACTTTCATACCTTGGGAGTGTCCTATATTCAAGCTGTGTCCATGTCCAACTGCATTGATTCCATATATCCATAGAAATCTCTGCAGTCTCAATTCCCAGAAGGAATGTAAAAAATGCATGATATCTAGCACAATTGTTCCAAAGACTACATCAAATTTGTAAAACTTTCAGTTAGAAAATAGTAGGTTTAAAGGTGAACTCCCAAGCTAGCTGTTAATGTACTGTTCTCCATCTTTAAATTCATATATTTAGTTAGTTGTATCTATATAGCACTGGCCATTTGCTAGGTTACTAAACCACATATTCAAATTTTCATCAGTTCTTTTGGTAAAACAGTTTTCCTTAGGCACCGACATTTCCTTCCTTCAATGACAATTCAGGATTAAGTTTGATTGATTGGTATATTGACCAACACTGTTGGATCTGTGCAAGCTAACCTGTAGCAAAAAAACTATTTGCGCCATTACCACCAAAATAATGAAAGTATCAGGAATCAATGTAAGACACAAGTGCAGACTGTGTGAAGTAACAATGTTTAATGTAACACCCGGAGCAGGCAAACGACAGGTTAAGGCAGGCGGGGGTTGATAATCCAGAGTAGAGGTCAAGGTACAGGACAGCAGGCAGGCTCAGGGTCAGGTCAGGCAGAGGTCGGTAATCCAGAGGTGGAGCAAAGGTACACGACTGCAGGCAGGCTCAGGGACAGGCACAGTGGTCAGGCGGGCGGGTACAGGGTCAGGACAGGCAAGGGTCAAAAACCAGGAGGATGAGAAAAGAGGAACTGGAAAAAGCAGGAGGTGAGACACAAAACACTGGTAGTTTTGAACAAACAAGACAAACTGGCAACAGACAGAAAACACAGGTATAAATACCCAGAAGATAAGTGGGGAAGATGGGCAACACCTGGAGGGGGTGGAGACAAGCACATGTGAAACAGATTAGGGCGTGACAGTACCCCCACTCTAGGGACACAACCTGGCGTTCCACCTGGGCTGAAAGCTGGTTGACTGGGGTGCCGGTGGTGAAAGTCGGGAACCCAGCACCTCTCCTCCAGGGCCATAACCCTCCCAGTCAACCATGGACTGGAAACCCGTGCCCCGTGGTCAAACCCTCAGGAGGCATCTTACCGTGTACGCCGGCTGGCCATCGATGACATGGGGGGAGGGATGGGCCTAGAAACAGAAGACAAGGGGCATTCAGACATGGTTTTGACTCTAGACACAGAAAAGGTAGGAAAAATATGGAGGGTACGGGGCAACAGAGGACGAACAGCAGAGGGGCTAATGATCTTGGAGCAGGAGGGAAAGGTCTCGGCTTCCGGGGTTGTAGCTGCAGCACTATAGCAGCGTGATAGCGCCTCAGGCTTGACCATCTTCAATACCGGTCGATGCTGCGGAAGCAAAGTGGCCCGGGCCTTACTGAACCCCACCTGGAGGTCCTGGTGCTCTGCGGAGCTGGCGGAGAGGTCCGGGCAATTTCCAAGCCCCCAGGAAGACGTCCCGGGGCAGGCAGAGCTGACTTCAGGCAATGAGTGTGGCAGGACGGGCTTCAGCCCACGACAGCAACAATAGCCCAGTCAATGGAGGGATTGTGTCGCTGGAGCCAAGAGAATTCTAATACCACGGGAACCTGCGGAGACCCAACCTTGCTGTGATTCCCTGACACTCATAGGTTGAGAGGGGTGGTCTAGTGGGTGACCCGGCCTATAGAGCACCCATCCAGCTCTCTAACACCAATGGGAATGGAGAGGGGTTGAGTGGGGATGCCCAGCTCGGACGCCAGGGTAACGTCCATGAGACTCACTTCGGCCCCGAGTCGATGAGTACCTGGAGAGACTTGGACTGGTTGCCCCATAGCAGGGTGGCGCGTAAGGGGAGAAGAACAATTATCTTTGTAAGACCCACCAGTGTACTCACTCCAATGAATGAACTAGGTCTCTTGAAGGGACAGGTAGACACAAAATGACCGGCAGTACCGCAATACAGACAACTCTGGGTCTCAAGTCTGTGTACTCGTTCGGCTGGAGACAGCCTAGCCCTGCTGAGCTGCATCGGCTTGGGAAGAGGTGAATCGGCAGTCTCCGGAGTCTCTTGGAGGGACTCGGGTAAGCTCAGATCCTCGTGGGGAGGTAGACACCGGGGACTTCTGGAGTTCATCAGATGCCAGGTGGGATCCATGAGTGAGCTATTGGGACCGCAATCGGATCTCTTCTCCCTCCTACTTTTCCGTAGCCGACCATCGATCCGGATGGTTAAAGCAATGAGTGAGTCGAGATCCGTCTGTAGTTCTTGGACTGCCAGCTCATCCTTTACCTCCTCCGATAATCCGTGTAGGAATGTGTCAAACAGCGCTTCCGGGTTCCAGGTACCCTCCGCTGCTAGCGTGCGGAACTCCATCGCATAGTCTGCCACACTGAGGGTGTCCTGCTGAAGCTGGAATAACTTCCGGGCAGCCTCTCTCCCAGACACCGGAGCCTCAAACTTTTCTCACCTCCGCCACGAATACCTCCATCCTGAAGCAGACGTTGGATTGTTGCTCCTACCCCACCGTGGCCCAGGTGAGTGCCCTCCTGGACATCAGCGTATTAATGTACGCTATCTTCGAGTGGTCAGAGGGGAACGAAAAAGGCTGCAGCTTGAAAACGAGGGAGCACTGGGAGAGAAAGGCCCGGCAGGTTCTGGAATCTCCATCGTAGCGCTCCAGGGGAGGTAAGCAGGTTTCCAGGGAAACCGGGATGATGGCGCTGCTTCCGTAGGCAACCCACGGAATTGCTCCCACAACGCGTCCAAGGCTAGGTCGTGACGTTCGGACACGGCATGGAACCCTTCCATCAGAATGCGAAGCACCTCCTCGTGCCTACCAAATGGTAGCTCCTTGGGAGGAGATGGCATTGCGGAGCTGGTCCAAGTCTGCTGGGTCAGTCATGGCCAGTTCGTACTATCAGGAATCAAGGTAAGACCCAAGTGTAGACTGTGTGAAGTAACAATGTTTAACTTCTTGCGGATTAGTGGGACGCTACCGTCCCATTTCGACATTTTCCGGTGAAATTGCAGAGCGCCAAATTGCAGAGCGCCAAATTCAAATTAAATTACTATAAATATTAAACTTTCATGAAATCACAAGTGCAATACATCAAAATAAAGCTGAACTTCTTGTTAATCCAGCCAAGATGTCAGGTTTCAAAAAGGCTTTACGGCGAAAGCAAACCATGCGATTATCTGAGGACAGCATCCAGCACACACATTAATAACAAATCATTTTCAACCAGGGAGTTGCGACACGAAAGTCAGAAATAGCGATATAATATATGCCTTACCTTTGAAGATCTTCTTCTGTTGGCACTCCAAAATGTCCCAGTTACATTATAAATGGTCCTTTTGTTCGATAAATTCCTTTCTATCCATAAAAACTCAGTTTAGCTGGCACGCTTCAGTCAATAATCCACTCGGTTTCCCACCTTCAAAATGCATACAAAATGAATCCCAAACTTTACCAATAAACCTATCCAAACAAGTCAATCAACGTTTATAATCAAACCTTAGGTACCCTAATACGCAAATAAACAATAAAATGTAAGATGGAGAATCGTTATTGTCTTTACCGGAGATAAACAAAAAGAACGCGCTCTCTCGGCCATGCGCTTGGAAACACTACAGCCAAAATGGGAGCCACTTAGAAAAACTTCTCTCCAATTTTTCCAAAAACCAGCCTGAAAGTCTTTCTAAAGACTGTTGACATCTAGTGGAAGCCCTAGGAACTGCAATCGGGGACGATTTCGCCCTATTTTAAAAGTGCCAGGCATTGAAATCAGTGGTATGCTGAATTAAAAAATAAATAATTATGGTTTGTCCTTTGGATTTCGCCTGCCATTTTAGTTCTGTTATACTCACAGACATTATCTTAACAGTTTTAGAAACTTTAGCGTGTTTTCTATCCAAATCTACCAATTATATGCATATCCTAGCTTCTGGGCCTGAGTAGCAGGCAGTTTACGTTGGGCACGCTTTTCATCCAAAATTCTGAATGCTGCCCCCTATCCTAAAAAAGATAACTTGGAAAAGCTAAACTAGTCATAGTGTGCATAATTGCCAACTCTTCTATTATCTTGTGTCAGTTTCTGTTCAATATAAAAATATAAACTGGTATGGTACCAATTTGTGAATACTGCTTATCTAAGATACATTTAGCACCTCCGGGTTCTACACTATGAAAGCATCTGTTAAAAACAGTCTTGGGGGAACTGATCTGCGATCACCGGCTAGGGAATACTGGATTTCATCCTATACCCCAAAAAAACAGGAAGCAATTTTGAATCTGTGGTTTGCAGTCTAAGATGAGGACATGACAACTACACTGAACAAAAATATGAACGCAAAATGCCACAATTTAAACGATTTTACTGAGTTACAGTTCAAATAAGGAAATTAGTCAATTGAAATGAATTCATTAGGTCCTAATCTATGGATTTCATGTGACTGGGAATAAATACATATATGCACCTGTTGGTCACATATACCTTACAAATAAGGTAGGGGCATGAATTAGAAAACCAGTGAGAATCTGGTGTAACCACCATTTGCCTCATGCAGTGCCTTACATCTCCTTCACATAGAGTTGATCAGGCTGTTGATTGTGGCCTGTGGAAAGTTGTCCCACTCCTCTTCAATGGCTGTGCTAAGTCGCTGGATATTGTCGGGAACTGGAACATGGTGTCGTACACGTCGATCCAGAGCATCTCAAACATGCTCAGTGGGTGACATGTCTGGTGAGAATGCAGGCCATGGAAGAACTGGAACATTTTCGGCTTCCAGGAATTGTGTACTGGGGCGGTGCATTATCATGCTAAAACATGAGGTAACGGCGGCAGATGAATGGTATGACAATGGGCCTCAGGATATCATCACGGTATCGCTGTGCATTCAAATTGCCATCGATAAAATGCAATTGTGTTCATTGTCCATAGCTTATGCCTACCCATACCATAACTCCACTGCCTCCATGGGGCACTCTGTTCACAACGTTGACATCAGCAAACTGCTCGCCCACACGTCGCCATACACTCTGTCTGCCATCTGCCCGGTACAGTTGAAACAGATTCATCCATGAAGACCACACTTCTCCAGCAGGCCAGTGGACATCGAAGGTGAGCATTTTCCCACTGAAATCAGATACAGCGCTGAACTACAATCAGGTCAAGACCTTGGTGAGGACTGTGAGCATGCAGATGAGCTTCCCTGAGATGGTTTCTAACAGTTTGGGCAGAAATTCTTCGGTTGTGCAAATCCACAGTTTCATCAGCTCTCCAGATGGTTGGTCTCAGATGATCCCGCAGGTGAGGAAGCTGAATGTGGAGGACCTAGGCTGGCGTGGTCTGCGGTTGTGAGCCCGTTTGGATATACTGCCAAATTCTCTAATATGATGTTGGAAGCAGCTTATGTTAGAGAAATTAACATTAAATTATCTGGCAACCGCTCTGGTGCACATGCCTGCAGTCTGCATGCCAATTGAAAACTCCCTCAAAACTTGAGACATGTGGCATTGTGTTGTGTGACAAAACTGCACATTTTTAAGTGACCTTTTATTGCTAATTATGTGTTATGATTATGTGTAATGATCACCTGTGTAATGATCAAGATGTTTAACCAGCTTCTTAATATGCCACACCTGTCAGGCGCATGGATTATCTTGGCAAAGGAGAAATTTGTGCACAACATTTGAGAGAAATAAGCTTTTTGTGTGTATAGAAATACAAAATGCAAGTATAAAAAACTAACACATTCATCAGTTCTGAGGTCCTCAATCAGCTTTCTGTGTAATATATCTCCAAACAGAAAGAATGCCCACTAGAAAAATAGCAAGTACTCTACTAAACACTCACCATGATTTCCCACGTACATGGACCTGCACAAAGCCTTGGATGTATTGCACTACGCTACACAGTACTGACAGGTAACCAGTGAGTAATACACTAATTAGTAGGGGGATCACTACCTTAAAGTAATGATCCAAGCCAAGTTATTCATCTCTCGCTCTCTCTATCTTCACCTGAGAGGTCCAGGGTGTTTGATGGGGGTTCAACTTCTGTAATGTCTTCCTGTCTCTGGCATTGTGCTATGGGATATTATACACATTATCTCCCTGACGCTAGGTTACACTGGATACAAGGCCATTACTTAATCCCCCAGTTTGTGGCATTTTCAGCAACTGGCCTATAATTACTCCATTTCGATGGCCCAGTTCGTTTTGGATTTGAATAATTGTGTGGTGAATCTGCTCTGAATCCCACAGAGTATGGTGGTAGTGTACCTGGACTGGCGAGCCATTGTGGTGAAGTAATATGCAGTAATTTCACAGTGTAGAATCAAGTGGAGCTGATAGAGCTGGTTGTCACAGGTCTCCTGTCTCTGAGTCAATGTTGTGCCTTTGTGTTGGACGTCAGTATGTTCTGGGATTACACACACACACACACACACACACACACACACACACACATATTTACTTATCTATTACTTTCCATACAAATATGTCGATGGAGGAGCATGTCACAGCATGATTAAGTGAGTAAAAACAGCAGCAGGCAGCAGCATTTCATTACTTTCCTTTACAGCTGTTTCTCCATCAACACTCCTTTATGGGCCCAAAGCTCCCTCATTGTGGGGATTTGGTATTGTATGCTTTCCATTTGTCAGTGGATCACATTTCAGGGGCAGCCCATTTGTACAGTAACTCCTGATGACAATGCCATGGTACACAAATTACAGATACACATTTCTCAGTCCTCCCCACAGGAATAGCAACTTCTTTCGCCCACCATAAACACAATGCCATAATAATGGTCTCATTATGAGAAAACCAGAGACATTTTGTCTGTAACAGGAGAGCACTTTTTTATTTTTTTATTTAACATTTGCTTTGCTATGTTTAGAATTTTCTTGCACATAACATCCTCTATAGAGTTTTACTGTACCTACTGGATGGTACTGTAGTAGGAGTTCCAATGGTTGTAATCCTCTCCCTAATATCAATTCCATGTGGCAAGCGGTAAACCAATACACCTCTTTTCTGTAAGGAACCTGTTCATGGAACCTCTTTCCTACTGCCTGATGTATTTCAGCAGACTTCATTTCCAAGACCCATTCAACCTTTCAATAAATTTGACTGACCCACCATGGTTAACAATTTTGAATGTGAATATACGATTAGCTATCATGAAAACTAACGGAACTGATAGTTTCCTATCCACATCCCACCCCCTGTGCCCTTGTCTTCCCTAAGCCTTCTGTAGTCCACAGCAGACAAGACCGAGAGGAAGCATGCTGCTAATGCTCTTCAGTGGATATTTTTTTTCAGTGGGGATACATCTCACCAAAGGAAAGACTTCCTGACCCACAATCCGCTTAAACTTAACCAAGGGCGCAGTGAGTTACGGCTCCCCCTGCTATGACTCTGTCATGGATATAAGAGCGCAGAGGCAGATGTCTGGGGTGGCGCGTAGCAATCGATTTTTCCTGTCACCCTCCCAGTGCACCCGAGCTCTCTCTCCTATCAGCTCCTCAGAGCAGCACACTGAAGCCTGCCTGCCTGGCCCTCCACATCTGGAGGTTCTGCTATCTGCTCCATCAGATCCACAGGCCAATCCATACAGCTATGGCTTGACACAAGCCTAATTAAACACAATTAGATAAATCCCCTGGACTCCAATATAATCCTCTAGATGGCAGCGAGAGAGAAGGGGGAAGAAACTTGGCAGGAGAAGGGGCAGCACATCCCCTGCAGAACAAAGCCAGGCAAAGCGTCTAATGTATTAAACACATGGATTAGAGATCAGTTTCGGAGTCGGGCCACAGCCAGGCTGTGGTTTCCACTTTTCTTGGGGCTGACTTGGCCCAACAAGACCGGGGCCCCAGTTAGTCTTGTGGGAGGCCGAAAATCCATCTCTGCATGTGTAAATTGACAACTGTATAAAGATAAGTAAATATATCATAACCCTGTCCGGAAGAATTTATTTTGCTTGAAAAGACGGATGCAGAGGAAATTCGTTTTCCACATTCATGAAATCGGAATCCCAGGATGAATAAAGAAAGTAGTAGAAGGACCTCATATTCTATGATATGCTTATTTTATGTTCATCTCTCCTATTTAGTGAGTTACACATTACAGTGGTAATAGTATATGTTGTCAGTCTTCTTATATAAGCTTTTTCCCAAATTCTGATATACAAATATTTACCTACATTTTGAGGGCATCAATTAAAAATATTTGCACAATGTGATTGAGAATAACCTGTTTTGAGGAGCACTTCTCTCAATAAGTAGGTCAAATAGAAGGAGGCCATCTTCCAATTTTTTCTGTGAAAATTCACCAAGCAAATATATTAGGCCTATCAATGAAAAGAGACGCTTGTATCTCTTCCCACATTGCCATTTTATCACATCTGATATTGTGTTACAAAGGCTGCAATATTTGCATAACCATGGAAAGATAATCTTGCACTTGACTCCCAGTATGGAGTCACTTTAAACAAGCCCACTTTCGCATGAATTATGCAGGGGTTTCAAGCCACACTCCTGCCTAGGGAGGAAGTGCTCTCTCCCAGTCACAAGATATCAGCCCCTAATTCATTATTCAACATGCTGGAGCTGGGCCACTTTATTTCGCCCCTAGTTGGGCCAGGCCTTCTTCTTCTTCGTCTTCGTCTTCCTCTTCTTCTTCTCGCCATCCATTCTTGAATGGATGGACAGGGAGGGAGTTACCGTCAATGTTCCCTCTAAACTATGAGCTTGGATGTGTGCACAGTAGCCCGAGTGCCCCGCAGCTCCCGGGACTGCCTTGTCAAAATATCAGCCCACAGAGAGAAGCATGAGATTGAACTTCACTCAACTTTCTAGAGCAGTGGTCACCAACCTAGTCGATCGCCAAACATTTCTGTAAAAAACCCAACGATAAAGCCTTAATCTCGGGTTGTTGGCAGTAATTACACCCAATTCAGATGCCCTACGTGCCGTGTAAGTGAACTGTTGCCATTTTGAACCATTTGAAGGTACAAATCCTGCCTTCCGAGGGGGCCCAGATAGCAAATCAAGTGCACCATATGTCTACCGCTGGCCAATCGGATGGCTCACATTACAATATCTGCAGTAATGTAGCAGGCAGAAAATAAAGCTACAGCTAAGTTAATACTGTGAGATTTCAAAACATTTAAAACCATGACTAGAGAGAGACTGTCAACGAATACAGCAAAGTGATGCTGTATCTATGAGTGAGTTCATGTTTAAGTTCTTACTCAGCACAGTCAATACTTTGAATTCAACACTTTTATAAGCCATAAAATGTGTGTTCTTCCTATTACCACTCAGAGCTACAACAAGCAGTGCAGCAGTAATGAATGAGTAGAATGTATCTATAGGCTTGCGTTTTTGTTATTATTTGCGGCTTGGGTCTTTTTTAATATCGAGGAATATTTAACTTTCTCTGTTCATAGGAGCAACAACATGAATTTGTGCATGAGGCAGAAATAATGCAGTGCGACTAGATTTTCCCCATCAGCTGGAAGACGGTGTCCCTTTTTGGTCAGTGTCAGTGGAGGAAAGGTAGAGCAGAGGGATGTTGACAGGCGGACCCTCAGTCTGCTGCTCTCTCCCTCCGCTGAGACTGACCATTAGATGCAGGCACCATCAGCCCAGTCCATATATAAACTCCCAGTAATTTATTGGGTAAATCACCAACGTTTTAGCATCCCAGAAGAAGGCACAGTGATGCCGAAACGTTGGTGATTTACCCAATAAATTACTGGAAGTTTGTATGGAGTGTGCAACTCTCTTTATTTTTATAGTTTATTCGCCATTAGTCAGCTCCTCTACATAAAATAATTTTATCTGGGTGTGCGCCAGCTAATGTTTTAGATTCGACCATCAGCCCAGTAAAATATGAAAAGCTAATTATTTAAATGTATGCTCACTCAGCTGTGCCTCAAAAGTAAAACAACCAATGGATCTATTACTGGTGTGATTATATAGCCTACCTCAAATTTTAAACAACAATGCATTGGCAGGGCAATTCAAGCAAAGCCAGTATGTGGTCACTATGTAATGGGCCTACAGTTTACCTCATTATTACAGTACTGTTTTAAATTTGTTAATGTTACATAGGTTTACGTTTTTTAAGTCATATTATAATAAATCTGAGCGGTAGATCTCAGCTTGCATTTTGACTAAGAAAGTGATCTTGACTCGAGTTTTCCCTGTTAACACTACAAACGTTTCGCTTTACTGTGACAATTCGAATCAACGCAATATTAGTCATTTTCAACGCAACAAACTGAAGCAAAACAAATTATGCATGATATTTTGTTGTCGGCAGACCGCATGAGAGTAGAATTATTTTGTATTGACACTACTCAGCCCGTACAGAACACAGACCGGTGCGGCATAAACAATCAGAGGTGCAGTAGGCCTATGTCACGTCCTGACCATAGAGAGCTCTTATTTTCTATGGTAGAGTAGATCAGGGCGTGACTGGGGGGGGGTTTATTCTAGTTTAATTTTTCAATGTTTTTTGGTTCTAGTTTCTGTGTTGGGTTTTTTGGATGATCCCCAATTAGAGGCAGCTGGTCATTGTTGTCTCTAATTGGGGATCATATTTAAGTAGTTGTTTTTCCCACCTTTGTTTGTGGGAGATTATTTTAAGTTTGTGCATGTAGCACCTCTTCGTCACGGTTTGCTGTTTTGTTTATGGTTTATTGTATGTATTGCATATTTTCACATTAAAATAAATTATGTGGAACGATACCCACGCTGCGCTTTGGTCTCCTTCCTATGACAAACGTGACAGAATCTCCCACCACCGAAGGACCAAGTAGCGTGCCCAGGAGGAGCAGGGATCCTGGGCCCGGGAGAGAAGGGAGTGGAGGACATCCAGGACCTGGGAGGAGATAATGGCAGGGGACAAAACCCTGCCATGGAAGCAGGCGGAGACAGCGCGAGAGGAAAGGCGACGATACAATGAATTAGCACGGCAATGACGGAAGCCTGAGAGGCAGCTCCAAAAACAAAATGGCTGGGGGGGGGCACACGGGGAGATTGGCAGAGTCAGGGTTTAGACCTGAGCCAACTCCCCGTGCTTACCGTGGGGAGCATGTGACCAGTCAGGCACAGTGTTATGCGGTGATGCGTGCGGTATCCCCAGTGCACATTCACAGCCTGGTGCGCTCGTTGCCGGCTCCCCGCATTTGCCGGGCTAAAGTGAGCATTCAGCCAGGAAGGGTTGTGCCGGCTCAGCGCTCCTGGTCTCCAGTACGCCTCCTCGGTCCAGGATTTCCTGTGCCAGCTCTACGCACTGTGTCGCCAGTGTGCATTCACAGCCCAGTTCGTCCTGTGCCAGCGCCCCGCACTTGCCGGGCTAAAGTGAGCATTCAGCCAGGACGGGTTGTTCCAGCTCTACGCTCCAGACCTCCAGTACGCCTCCACGGTCCAGTATATCCTGCACCGGTTCTACGCACCAGGTCTCCAGTGCGCCTCCACAGCCCAGTACATCCTGTGCCTCCTCCTCGCACTCTCCCTGAAGTGCGTGTCCTCAGTCCAGTACGTCCTGTGCCTGTTCCTCGCACTCGCCCTGAAGTGCGTGTCACCAGTCTGGCGCTACCTGTTCCAGCTCCATGCACCAGGCCTCCAGTGCGCCTTCCCAATCCAGAGAATCCGGCAACAGTTCCCAGTCCAGAGCCTCCGGCGACAGTTCCCAGTCCTGAGCTTCCGGCGACAGTTCCCAGTCCAGAGCTTCCGGCGACATTTCACAGTCCGGAACCTCCTGAGACGGCCCACAGTCCGGAGCCCCCTGAGATGTTCCGGGCGGTCCAGAGCCTCCTGAGACGGCCTACAGTCCGGAACCTCCTGAGACGGCCCACAGTCCGGAGCCCCCTGAGATGGTCCGGGCGGTCCAGAGCCTCCTGAGACGATACGCGGCCCGGAGCCTCCTGAGACGGTCCGCGGCCCGGAGTCTCCAACGACGGTCCACGGTCCGGAGTTTCCAGTGACAGTCCGCGGTCCGGAATGTCCAGCGACGGTCTTCGGTCCAGAGTCTCCAGCGCCGATTTGCGGTCCGGAGTCTCCAGCGCCGATTTGCGGTTCAGAGCTTCCAGCGATGGTTGGCAGTCCAGAGCCTCCACCGATGCTGGCGGGTTCACAGGATGAGAGGGTTCTTCGTCCTGCACCAGAGCCGCCTCCTATGCTGGCGGATCCGCAGGATGAGAGGGTTCTTCATCCCGCACCAGAACCGCCTCCGATGCGGGAGGATCCGCGGGATGAGAAGGTTCTTCGTCCTGCACCAGAACCGCCACCAACACTAGACACCCCCCTAACCCTCCCTTTTGGTTTCAGATTTTGCAGCCGGAGTCCGCACCTTTGGGGGGGGGTACTGTCACGTCCTGACCATAGAGAGCTCTTATTTTCTATGGTAGAGTAGGTCAGCGTGTGACTGGGGGGGGGGGGTTATTCTAGTTAAATTTTTCTATGTTTTTTGATTCTAGTTTCTGTTTTTCTATGTTGGGTTTTTTGGATGATCCCCAATTAGAGGCAGCTGGTCATCGTTGTCTCTAATTGGGGATCATATTTAAGTCGTTGTTTTTCCCACCTTTGTTTGTGGGAGATTATTTGGAGTTTGTGCATGTAGCACCTCTTCATCATGGTTTGTTGTTTTTTGTATGTCTTGCATAGTTTCACATTAAAATAAACTATGTGGAACGATACCCATGCTGCGCTTTGGTCTCCTTCCTGTGATGAATGTGACAGCCTATATGCAAATGGACCATTGCCATATATGGATCTGTGCCATTTACTTTGAACTGGACTGTGTTTACAGCATGAGCGATCTTGAGTAGATACGCTTGTTATGAGATCAAAGTGAGAGCTGCATGTAGCCACTTGTGCACGTTTTGTTCATATCCTTTGCTAGTTAGTGAGTTATTAGCCCAGTTATAGATCATTTATAGTCAGCAATAGGGGAGTGACTGCTTCCTACAACAGCATGAAACATGTACATTTCTATGCATCTTTGAAAAGAGAGTTTTTTGTCATAACGGGGCAGTGTTGTATTTTGAGACAGGATTGAATGAGCTAAGTAGCCAGTAGGCAGAAGATAGCATAATGTGTCTGATTCTCTGTAATAATGGTACAGGAATAATAATGCATTTTATTTTGTAAAGTGGTTTCTTGCATCAAACAACACAACAACATTTTTCCAGTCACCTTGTCTGAAGGACAAGTGGATAAACAGGTTAATGTCAAGCCCTGCATGTTGTTTTCAAAAGTCTCATGGAATGTAGGCCTACATTGAATACTACACATTGGCTGCTACTGTAGGCTGAATGATAGAACATCTATTTCCATGTTAAAACGTTATTGGATGCATTCTCTCCATTGTTTTTGATGGTAGGCCCCTGGTAGACCTACATTATGATCAAATAGCCACAGTAGCCTACTTGTCCACTGTTAGAACTGTAACTTATAGCCGGTATAGCCTCAGTGTTCACAGTAAAAGCGTGCTGGAAGTTGGACAGAAATTTCACAATGTTCAAGTTTGCGCTCAGCAGAACTGAAATTTGCTCAGTGCAGAAAATAATTAGAGGGAACATTGGTTACCATTGCTGGATTTCTGTATATGGTCAACGTGAGGAGGGCTGGTGACCCTGGTGTGTGAAAGATTACATATAGGTTACATTATTTTCTCTAATTTTTACCATTTCTGCTGCACTAGATCTACAGTATGTAGGAAATAGCATGCTCAACTCTCATCCCTCCTCTATGTGATATTCCATTGATAAGGCAGCAGAAGATGCTGCCACTCACATTTATGAAGACTATAGTATTTATGAAGACTGTAGCTCAGTTGGTAGAGCATGGTGTTTGCAACGCCAGGGTTGTGGGTTCGATTCCCACGGGGGGCCAGCACAGAAAAAAAAAAAATTATGAAATTGTATGAAATGTATGCATTCACTACTGTAAGTCGCTCTGGATAAGAGCATCTGCTAAATGACTAAAATGTAAATGTAAATGTAAGTGGGACAGGGGGTCCTGGGGATGTAAATGATCCCATGGAGTGGTGTTGGGCAGGAGACTTCCTGCCATATCACTATCACAGCATGGGATGTGCCTGGCTCCGGGCCAGAGGACTGAGTCACTGAACCTCAGGGCCACCTGCAGACTATTCAACCACCTGTGTGATCCATGTGGGGAAGGAAGTGATGTGTGTTAATAGACATTCCATTACTCATGGGAGAGTATGTGGAAACATAGTACACCATAAAGTACAGCATGATCGGAAACAAGCGTGCCTGTGTGTGTGTCATGACCTCAACAAAACTGAGACATTTTGAAATAGAATTTATTCACAATTAAATATTTTGTACTGTTTTATACAGTCTTTCTGCATCCTGTGGCTACATTGACATATTTTACAACACCCCCCCCCCCTTCTAAAAATGAATGAGCATGGTTAGCAACACCTGCCAACCTCATTTAACACAGACACTAGATGTTATGCTGCCTGGCAAAAAGCTTTGTTACAATATCAGCACATTAACCTTGCTACATTATACCTCACAGATGGATTGTGACCGTTTAGTCTGTACTCCCCTGTTTTTCCTCTGAAATGTTTCTGTTTTTCTGATATGAAAAACGATAGGACACTTGTAAACAGGCACTGAAATATGGGCAACATGTCTACAACATCCTCTTTTGCCAATGAAAAATATTAAAGTCAGAGTAAACTAAACACAAGTACTTAAAAAAGAAAGGTCCAGCTGATATTCTATGTTATCTAACATTACCAACATAGCAGACGAGGTGCAGATTTGTAGGCCTTGGTAGGGGATCTATCAGTATAAATTAGGTCAGGGTTGTGCAATTGGTTGTCCCGGGAGGTGTGGGCTGGGTTTTGGGTCATCTGTGCCCCAGACACAGCTGAGAGCCAGTGGGCAGTGGACCCAGGAGCTCCACCCTCCCCTCTCCTCTTCTTCAACCCTCCAGTATAAAGCTAGGTCAGGAACACACTATTGGTGATCTTGTGTGTGTGTGTGTGTGTGTGTGTGTGTGTAAAAATATGCACATAGTGTGCATGCGTACGTGTGCGTAAGTGTGTCTGCTTGCTTGCGTCTGTGTATGGATAGAGGTAAGGTCATGGTCATGTGGTTTCCATGCCCTTCCTCAGCCCTCAAGCACAGGTGCAGCTGGGAGGGGGCAGGTACCAGATGGGACCAGGGTGGGACAGTGTGGATCTATGCAGGTTGAGATGGCATGGCAGTCATCTCACATCGCTCTGCATATTATGCATGCCTCATTAAGCCCAACGAAGCACACTGGGCATCTGCCATTGTCAGAAGAATGTGGAAAGTGTCTCTTTATGTAACCGTTATGTTTCTTACTGAATAGTCTGATCTCAACATCTCTCTCTCTCTCAGTCCCCCTCTCTCTTGAGTGCTAGTTCTGACTCTTTCTCTCATCTCCCTCTCCTTGTGTCAGAGTCACACCATTTATGTCCTCAAATTTTCACATTTCACTCAAGATCTGTACTTGCTATTTTCACTAGCATGTAAAACTGTAAAAATGTCATTGATAGATCGGACAAAGATTCACAAAACATGTAAATGACTTGAAATTTGAAATGCTAAGACATCTGAAATGTGTATTGCCAATCATTTAAGTTAATCAATGCTGTGAGATTTTAGCTACTAACAAGTTTGATAAAGTGCAAATAATCAGATGTGAAAATTATATACATTTGGTCGTTTGTCAAACACATATTAATTAAATATCACAAACATTTTACAAAATGTTTACGTCCGTTAGCATGTCACTTTATGCGCTAATAAACGTTGACAGATTTAGCTTGTTAATAATTCTGCCTGTTGCTATCCACACTCTTAAAAATGATAGATGGGGTGTAAACAGCTGCTGTTTCAACATGCATTTGGTGTAAACCGGGACATGCAGACGTGTGTGTGTGTGTGTGTGTGTGTGTGTGTGTGTGTGTGTGTGTGTGTGTGTGATGTTTGACACATTTTCACAGAAGGGGGTTGTGTTATCCTTGTCTTTTGGAATTGGACCTAAGGCTGTGTCTAATTGGAATCTTCACACTTCCAGGCTTGACTCGCACTGACACCCTTCAACCTTGGCTCTCCTTCCTGTATCATTCAAAGGGAAAACAATGTTGGGGAACATATCTTTCTCTTTGCAGAGACAATTAGCATCTCCACTTTGACTCTATGCATCTTTATACCTCTTCTCGTTCTTCATTCTCTCTTCGTCAGATCAGTAGTATGTCATAAATGTGAAAAAACGTGTGAAAAGTTGAACTTCTCAACTCTAGAACAGTAATCAAAGAGACACAGGACCCTGAGAGGGGCCCTAAGCAGAAGGTCAAAACTGTCTCGAACAGAATCGCCATGTTGGGGCTACACAGATTGGTGTG
This sequence comes from Salmo trutta, assembly GCF_901001165.1. Lineage (NCBI taxonomy): Eukaryota > Metazoa > Chordata > Actinopteri > Salmoniformes > Salmonidae > Salmo > Salmo trutta. Next base: position 6,837,207 of record NC_042965.1, on the reverse strand, counting down.
ACATATTTGTCTCATATTTAATGCAAAGGCTCTACCAAGGGGTTTGCCGCCACCTCTCTCATGGTCCCCCATCACTGGGTGTCGCTATTTTTCATGGTCCTTTGAGCCGAATGGGAACAATAGCCCTGGAACATAGCCAGTAGAATCAGAGTGCAGTTCACACTGCCCCGAGCCAACAACCAGCCAGGGACAAGAGCATGCATGAACAACACAAGAGACTCAACACAGAGTGCTGTGATGTCAAACACCTCTGCTTCTGGGAAAATAGCCGTCGATACACTTCTCCATACATTTCAATGGCACACTCCCAGAGGCCTTGCTCTCCTTTTAGCTTCGAAGGGCCTGGCTATCGGCTTGATTTCCCCTTCCCATCAGAGCACATTGATCAAACAGCGCACTTAGGTTGTTCAAGGTGGACATTAGAGCTGATGGAACCTCGTGCCACCCTCTGTGGTGTTGAAACAAAGGCCATTATGTCTGATTGCACTCTCCATCTCTCAGTGTTGGACATTAGATGACTTGCCAGGTATTTATACACACGGCTCCCACCCCACACAGACCAGTAGCCCCATGCTACCTGCTCTCAGTCTGAGGTGAAGTGGAGGCTTTTATATGCTAGTGTTATTGTGGCTGATTAGCCAAGGAGTAAGGACAGCAGAGAAATGATTGGTCCTAATGTTACCGAGCTCAGCTTTGGGACTGAGGACTTAAGGGATGGATTTCTTTGGCCATTGCTTGATCTATGAAGGGGCCATCAGTCCAAATGTATGGTTTGATGGAGTCATTGTAATGAGATAAGAGATCACATTTTCTGTGGTGTTAAAGTGAGCTGAAGTCGATGAATGAAAAGAACGTTACAAATTTATATTATTGAGACAAACATAACCTATGTGGTGAAGATAAACCTCTAGCCTAAATGGAAAATTATCTTTTTAACTTTTGTATTTCTATATACTGTAGGCTAGCAACAAGCACTGTCAACACCAAAAAAGCACTAAAGCAAGCAGGCTTGCCACTGTTGAAGCCTGTTAATAATGTGAAGCAGTCACATAGTTGTTTGATGCGGCATAGACACGTGGCTTTCTGTTCTTTCTGCAAGCATTTTTTTACCAACACGTAATCTTCCATGCAAAGGAGAGAAAATGCTCAACTACTTGCACAAATGTTTGCATTGTTTTCATTGTAATGCTAATTTGGCTGATTGAGGTGAGCCAATATTAGAGACTGGGCTTTGGAGAAAGCATGCAGTTACCAAGGAGACCTTGACTTAAAACACTCCCTTGTCAGTCACAATAAAAACTCTGTCTCCTAGCACGGAAAACAACATCCTGTTGCACCCGATGCCTGCTCTTGCTCCCGTAGGGTGTACTCACTGGAGGTGCGTGGGAGGATGCGCTGTGTACATGACAGTATTCCATACAGATGTAAAACTCCTCAAATTTTAAACACAGTAGCACAACAATGCTCTGTTTCTCTGTGCTCCCGGGGCAAAGCACTGCATTACATCCAGCCTCGTGTGGAGAAGATTGATGGACAGCTTCAAACAAACAGCAGCCTCATTCTATTCACATGTGGACGCCATGTGAGAACAAAGCAACCTGCCCTCTCTGGGTTCTTTTTGTCTAAGAACAATATTTCTCAGAGTACATGTTTTTCTGTTTATGTATGTTGTAGCACATCAAGGTTTAAACTAGCAAATAGGGGTGTGAACTAAAACATAAAAACAAAATTGTGATCCTTAAAGTTAAGAAAAATCCCTAACAAAAAAACGACATTAAAATCACATGTACAGTTACTTTCAGGATACTTTGGTGAATTTGCGAGGCATGCAAGATACAGATTACCATGGTTCTTTCTACCTGCCCTCTCCTCTCTCTCCCTTGCACTGGCAGCATCGCATTAGTGGAAATCAAAACAGTTTTCAGGGCATGCCAGGGACAATTTAGCGTTTTAGCTAACCATAGCCTTAACCTAATTCTCGTAACCTGCCATGTTAATTCTCCTAACCTGCCACTTTAATTCTCCTAACCTGCTACAAAAAGTAACTTCTGCTAGTCAAAACCGGCAGACCTGCCCTGAGAACAGCTTTGGTTTACACTAATGTTGTCACATGTGCTCCCTCTCTGGCCTCTAGGTCTCCAGGCTGCTCATTATGGCGCACACCTGTCACCATCGTTACGTGCACCTGCTCATCATCAGACTCACCTGGACTCCACCTCCCTGATTACCTTCTCTATATATGTCACTCCCTTTGGTTCCTTCCCCAGGCGTTATTGTTTCTGTTTCAGTTTCATGTCGTGTTTCTTGTTTTGGATTATGTTTTCATTTATTTATTAAATGATTCACTCCCTGAACTTGCTTCCCAACTCCCAACATACACGTTACAAATGTGATACAGCCTCGCGCTGGCTCACCTGCTCTTTCTCTTCTCTATTGATGCGAGTCTGTTCAGTCTTTTGCTTGTTGGTGTAGAATAGCCTAGCCTATGCATTGATGATGGGCCCTGTTTTACTGAAGTTGCGAGACATTGCAAGCCAAGAAATTGCAAGATACAAAATCAAATTTTATTTGTCGCATGCACCAAATGTAACAGGTGTAGACCTTACTGTGAAATGCTTACTTACAAGCGGGAAGCTTGGCCCCAGTGATGTACTGGGCTGCGTTGTCGTGCCCTCTTCATGACTTTCTTGATGTGTTTGGACCATGATAGTTTTTTGGTGATGTGGACACGAAGGAACTTGAAACTCTCGACCTGTTTCACTACAGCCCCGTCAATGTGAATGGGGGCATGTTCGGCCCTCCTTTTCCTGTAGTCCACGATCATCTCCTTTATCTTGCTCACGTTGAGGGAGAGGTTGTTGTCTTGGCACCACACTGCCAGTTCTCTGACTTCCACCCTATAGACGTTGTGTCATCAGCAAACTTAATGATGGCGTTGGAGGCGTGCTTGGCCACACAGTCGTGGGTGAACAGGGAGTACAGGAGGAGACTAAGCACACACCCCTGAGGGGCCCCCATGTTGAGGATCAGAGTGGCATATGTGTTTGTTGCCTACCCTTACCACCTGGGAGCAGCCTGTCAGGAAGTCCAGGATCCAGTTGCGGAGGGAGGTGTTTAGTGCCAGGGTCCTTAGCTTAGTGATGAGCTTAGTGGGCACTATGGTGTTGAACACTGAGCTGTAGTCAATGAACAGCATTCTCACATAGGTGTTCCTTTTGTCCAGTTGTGAAAGGGCAGTGTGGAGTGCGATTGAGATTGTGTCATCTGTGGATCAGTTCATGCAGTATGCGAATGTGGGTGGATCTTGGGTTTCCGGGATGATGGTGTTGATGTGAGCCATGACCAGCCTTTCAAAGCACTTCATGGCATGGCTACCGACTTGAGCGCTACGGGGCGGTAGTCATTTAGGCAGGTTACCTTCGCTTTCTTGGGCACATGGAAAATGGTGTTCTGCTTGAAACATGTAGGTACTACAGACTCGGTCAGGGAGAGGTTGAAAATGTCAGTGAAGACACTTGCCAGTTGGTCCGCGCATGCTCTGAGTACACGTCCTGTTAATCCACCTGGCCCTGTGGCCTTCTGAATGTTGACCTGTTTAAAGATATTGCTCACACAGCATGATCTCACAGTCGTCCGGAACAGCTGGTGCTCTCATGCATGCTTCAGTGTTGCTTGCCTCGAAGCGAGCATAAAAGTAATTTAGCTTGTCTGGTAGACTCGCGTCACTTGGCAGCTCGTGGCTGGGTTTCCTTTTGTAGTCCCTAATAGTTTGCGAGCCCTGCCACATCCAACGAGCATCAGAGCTGATGTAGTAGGATTCAGTCTTTGTCCTGTATTTATGCTTTACCTGTTTGATGGGCATAGCGGGATTTCTTATAAGTGTCCAGATTAGTGTCCCATTCCTTGAAGGCGGCAGCTCTAGCCTTTAGCTCAGTGAAGATATTGCCTGTAATCTATGGCTTCTGGTTGGGATATCTACGTACAGTCACTGTGGGGACGACATCGTCGATGCACTCATTGATGAAGCCGGTGACTGAGGTGGTATACTCCTCAATGCCATTAGATGAATCCCGGAACATATTCCAGTCTGTGCTAGGAAAACAGTACTGTAGCGTAGCATCTGCATCATCTGACCACTTCTGTATTGAGCGAGTCACTGGTACTTCCATTGCAAGATACCTCTTTTGATTGCGATAGATAGGCCTTATGGCTGACCTGCCTATACTGTTTCCCTCCCCTTTCTCTCCATCCATATCTAGCTCACTATGAAAGATGGGTTGTCACTAGTTACCACAGCCATAAATTCACAAACCCTGGCGACTTCTACAATTTCTCTTCTAAAAATGTGATTTTAAACCTCACAATAACAGTAACCCTAACCATAATCACAGTCCTAACCTTATGCCTGACTTTAACCTTACATTTTTTTATCCCACAATTTTTACTTTGTGACTGTGGTAAAACTAGAGGAAACCGGAAAGATACGAGTGTTTCTGTTCTCGGAAGTACGGCAACTAATCAGTCTCGTCCGTTCCAAAAATACAGAATCTTAGGAGTCAATTACAAGCGGAATCTAATCTTGACACTCAGAAATGGGAGTTGACACCGGGAGTCAACATGCAAGGAGTCGAGGAGTCAACTTCTGGAGTCGACTCTCCACCACTACGTCATCATCATTAAAAGTTGGAAATATGGCAGAGAAAGGCAAGCGACAGGAACAAAGTCCTGTATGGCAATACATTGAGAAGTTAATTGAGAAGGAAATGCAAACTTTGCATGGTTGAATTGCGGGACAGTAATGGTAGAACTGGTGCAATGCTTTACACTCTGAAAGGGATGCACCATGAGACTCATACCATTGCATTGTGTATTCACATGGATTTAAAAAAAAAGTTCTAATCATTTTAAATGGCCTATAGATATTAATGTCCCGTTTGCAGATCATTGATGCTTTTTCATTACCCATGGTGTGTAAGTGCACTAACCACTCATTAGTGCTAAATTGAGATGTTGTGGTCAGGGCGGTCATGGTGTCTGTGGGAGTGTGCATACAGAGGCAAAGCTAGGACCCTGGCCCACTCAGGGTGTCCTGGGTAGGCCTATTCATTCTGAGCTGACACCAAGGCCTCTCCTCTTCTCCCCTACCCTCCCATAACCACAGGGTTCCAAAAGGGTTCTTCGGCTGTCCCCATAGGATAACCCTTTTTGGTTCCAGGTAGAACCTTTTTAGGTTCCATGTAGAACCCTCTGTGAAAAGGGATGTACATGGAACCCAAATGGATTCTACATGGCACCCAAAAGTGTTCTACCTGGAACCAAAAAGGGTTCTCCAAAGGATTATCTTATGGGGACAGCTGAATAACCCTTTTAGGTTCTAGATAGCATATTTTTTTCCTAGAGGGCAGGAGCTCGCTAGCATTATGGACAATTCTCATTTAGTTTCTGAGCTGGCGGTGACAGTTCACTGTGACCTCAATGCTTACCACAACGTGCTGGTGCCACTGTCCTCCACTCTGACTTGTGGGTTGTTTTCGAAGGGTCCCAAATGCTTTACAGAGGGCGATGTGACACACATTAACAGTGTGAACCTGTGTGAGTGTGTGGACTGGAGGCTGTGTAAATGTCACAGCGCCTGAGCTGCAACCTATGCTGTTCCTAAGCACCCTAGTGGAACACACAGGGAGAAAAAGATCAGAGGAGGAGCCATTTATCCTCGATTAGCCCCATTCTCATCTCTCTCAGACAGACAGAGAGTGCACTTTCAGGTGATAGATGTCCTTAACCACGTCTATGTTACAGGACATTTTAATGCCACACAGTATTTATTTACCGTATTTCATTCATTAACTATATTTATAGCTACTATTTTCAGTAGGCCTATGATCCTCAAGGAGAGATGGCCTCTCTCACACACTTTTGTGTGCATGTGGATATTATACATATTTTTCTAAATGGGCGTAATGCACAGCTGTCACACAACTGTAAGAATGTGATAACACAACTATGGCTTATATCAACTAACATTTTGCATGAATGTGTTCTTATTTCATACCCAATAGATATTGCTCAACAGAAAACAAGTTACAGTGTTTTCCACAAGTACATAGAGTAGCCAGTCAAATAGAAAAAGCAGCCAACGCTGCATTTTATTAAACATTTTTGTGGAAGGAGCTCTATTTTGGTGGCCTCCGGTACATTCTAATGTCTTGATTCTATCTGAAATGTATTTTATTGAGTTTACCTCTCAAATTAGATTTTTTTTCTGTGGTATTGTGGAGAAAGACATGACTTTACAATTTAAATGACTGAAAATGTATGAATTTAGTACATTGTTAGTTGTTTTGGACATTGTCTAGGTCTAGGCCTATATGATCAGGACTATTTTCTAAGAAAGAGAGCATTAACATTTATTTATTTTTACATTTAACCTGTATTAAGGTCTTATATACTATTTAACTGCAATATACAAATTGCCACAATGATGTTTGTTCTTCAAATTATGTAAGTAAATATCCCACATTATCTTGAAAAATGTATTAAAGGTTTGTTTTTCCAGCTTTCCATTTTTCTATTTCTTTTTCAAGATTTCACTCTCAAAATAAAATTGAAAAAATGTAATAGAATAACAACAAAATTGGATGTTTTAAGTCCACAACAATGCTTTAACCATATCAGGAGATGACTTTTGAGGTCTGGGAAAAATTTGAGGCATTTTTATTTTTGGGTGTAGTTACCCTTTAATTGAATTGTGCACCTAGCTGTTGCTATGCTGTGTTTTTGTAGTGCATATGTGATGGTAGAGTTTGCAAAACAAATACCCACTGGAGTGATGAAAATAATATAATATCATATCATGATATCATTCTGCCATGTAAGTGTAGGGCACTTTGTAGTTAACATTTAATTCAGAATGTTTTTGGGAAAGACCTTTCCATCTACCAGCATACTGTTTTCATTAGCATCATTGCTAATGGCTACACAAAGTGTTAGATACACACACTACACACACTACACACACTACACACACAGATACCGCATACACAGACAGGGGCATTTTCGTTGTCTCTTCTGAAAGTTGCAGGAAATACAAATCACTGATGCATTCTGTTCATATCTTATGATAAACTTGGGCAAATTAATACATTTTCTATACATTTAGCTGATTCCCTACTAAGGTAAATACAGTTTTGTATATCCACGGGACGTACGGGTGCAGGAGGTGTTGCAGCACCCCCTGATGCTGATGGTAAAACTGAATTTGTGTTGTTGCAATACAAAATGATTTAACTATTTTCTGTTGCATTATTGATATAAAGGATATTGAGATATGTATATATGGGCCACATTCTGCATGAAGAGCTCTCAGCTCTGTTTTTTAAGCGGTGCGCTCATGGTATGCACTGGAGTCAGCCACGCGCCCTGCTGTACAATAGACAGAGTTGAATCGGGTCTGTTTCTCTCCCTCGCTGTCCCTCTCCCTTCTCTCTCTCCCTCTTCTCTCCCCCTGAATATCAAGTGATCTGGAGCAGTGCTCACAATAGTTTTCACGTTCTATTTTCTATTGGTTTACAATTCTAAACATGGGGAAAAGGGAACAGGAACAATATCAAATAAGGAACATGGCATTCTCTCGCCCTTGGCTCGCAGAACTGCTCTTGCCTATGTTAAACATCTAGGTGTACAAGCCCGCTGGTGCTTTCCACCCACACTTTTCTCTGCGATGAATTGCATAGCTGTCCATTTGTGCTCACTTTTAATAGGCAAAATCTTAATTACAACACCCCTCTCGTTATCGCTGTCTCTCTGTCTCTCTCTCTCACGCACACACACACACACACACACACACACACACACACACACACACACACACACACACACACACACACACACACACACACACACACCCGTTGTAATTATGAAGTTCCAAGAAATGTGCGCTCTGTTCACAGCGGTCTAATCTTAGGCGGCAAGTGAGTTTCAAGTTCGGGGAAGTTTACAATTTATCTTACCAATCTGCGTGCCAGTTATGATTTTCATATCCACATTTTCGTTGAACAGTTTTATTTCAATAATAATGTTTTTGTTTCACAAAGTCATTGTCATGTGGTTAATAATACAAATTGGAATTAAAATGATACAAATCTATAAGTTAAAATTCGACTAAAGCAAGAGCCATATGGACACATTGATTCAATGTGAGCCATTGGCGGATAAAGAAATGAGCGAATGGTACAGTACTAAGAGAGAGACTAGGCCAATGTAGCAGTAGGCCTATAATTTCCATTGCCAACTAACTAAAATACACAAAGCCGACAAAAAAAAAGAAGAAAATATCCTGATGAAAATGCAGCTTCTTTCAATCAGATTCATATCTCTACTCCGCCTGTCTGTCTCCCTTTCTATCTGTCTTGACTTGAGCTATCACTAGTGAAGTGCAACATTGCATCGTATCAATCAATTGGGTGCCGTATATATGAAGGTCTGGCCTGAAGCTGTTGTTGATAGTGAACTTGCAACATTGTATCAACTAGCCTATTCCGAGCCCTCAGAGTTTCGCTCACCAGTGAGCTCGGGACAGACAGCTGCACCAAGGGAAATGTTTCCACTGGATATATGGGATCCTCAGAGCATTACATTTTGCTCTTTCACACCGAGGCCTGGTGAAAGATTTTCAAATACTGTGAGGAACTATAATCATTTACAATGTTTAAAAATAAAAAAATGTATGACTTGATTGACTTACTGTGTGAGGTGAAGAAAAGAATGACTAAGAAGCTCTGCTTATTAGTGGTGGTGAGTTAAGTCAGACATCTCCAAATGGGCACTTTCCTACATTTGCACGCAGCAAGACAGTTAGCCTACTTCTAAGGGTGCTCAGGTATGTGCATGCTGTCAACATTAAGAAGATAGTGAAACCACCAGACACATGCTCATTGCTCACATGGAGCGCTCCAAACAAAATACAATGACGTTTTTTTTTACCAAACTTGTAAATGATGGTATCAAATAAACCAAAACGTGTTTCTCACAAGTATAGCAGGTTTTAAACCCTGCAAACAACGTTTCCAGGGTAAATAACTATAGGGTAATTAATCCATGCATTACCTGAAATGTATGTAACCAAATGATGGGGATTAACGGTACATTTACTACTGGTGACATATGTAATGGGGAATTGATAAAAATAAACAATCAAAAGGCAACAAAAATTAACACAATAAAACAATGAATGTGCAATGATTGACCGGAGACAGCTCAGCACATTCTGGACAGAGACATGCCAATATCTATGCCAAACACCCCTCCACTTCTTCTTGTCTCAATATATCAAATTATACTCAAGACACATTACCTACAAACGTATTTTAAATGCATTGCTAATCACTGACAGCCGCATCTCAATAATCAACTAGGCCTATGGCCATGCGTGATGCCCAAATTGCAGGCTTCGCAACTAGGTGTATAGGCCTACACGCTTGTGATTTGAAACAATCCACAGATTTAAAAGAAGCTAATGATCATCTGTGGCTAAGCCATGCTCTCTGCTGATGTATTTAGAATTATTTTATTTATTTCTGTATAGACAGGAGTAATTAATTTTGGCAAATGTATTGCAATTTACTTTAGGCTGTGACTTCTGTTACTGAATATTGTCCTATGCTTAGGCTACTCATCACATTAGGCATTGTATTTTATTGTTAGCCTGCAAATACTTTATTATAAATATGTTTTTTTTTCAATCCCCCCACACTCAGCAACCCCTACTCAAAACATCTTTCTGCGGCTATACCTTTTGTTATATTGTTGATTTCCATTTTAATGCCTGAATTCTGTGAGGGCCCTAATTATTACATTTGGACCAGAATTAGGCTCTCCACTACCTATTGTTCCTGCAATGATGATTCATCATGTTCATCAAATGTTTTCATAATTTATCTAATTTCCATGTGTCTACATGATATCAGTAAAACTTCTTGTAAAGTGTAAAAAATTATATTTCAAATGTGACATTCAAAGTGTGAGTGGTCCTTATTACAATGTGCTAGTACATTTCTTCACCAATGACAAGAGAAGAGAACTTAAAGGTAGAGAAAAGTACTTTTTATGATTCCACCAAAGAATATGATTCCACCAGAGAAAAGTACTTTATATGATTCCACCAATGAAAATGTTAAAATTGAGTTAACAATGTCTTATTACGTTTGAAACTATCAGATCTCCGGATAAGACCCAGATGCAGACAAAACCAGGGGGCAGGCAAACGACAAGTCAAGGGCAGGCAGAGGTCAGTAATCCAGAGCAGAGTCCGAAGACAAGCACAAGACAGGTGAAACAGATCAGGGTGTGACAGAAACTAAAGTAAGTAAGTCTGGTGTTGAACAGGACATGAATAGTCTGATTCTGTCAGCTTTGCATAGATGCACAGAGAAAAGGTCCTTAAAAACAGCGCAATTATCCCTGCCATGGTTTCATCCAAGATGTACCCATCATGTTGAGTATGATCGCTCTCTGTGGGCGGTGTGCCAGGGGAAGGTCAAAGTGCCCATCTTGAATTCAGATTTGTCTGTGCATCTCCTACATGTGTTTTGTCAGCATTGTGGTTAAAGGAAATGCTGAAATAGAGTACTGATTGCAGTGATTACTGCCCTACCTTTCCCTACTCAGTATCACACACACAGAGAGAGAGAGAGAGAGAGAGAGAGAGAGAGAGAGAATATCTTACCAGTGCAGGTCAGGGACCATGTTTAGCTGATATTCAGATGTAATTAGCATTTCGTTGTTACTGTACATTATCATATTGCACCTTGCACTTGAGTAGCCATATACAGTAGTCAGTCTTGGTCATTACACAGGATAAAGAATCTCATAACCTTGTCCAAATCTCAATTCACTATATTGAATAATGTCAAGATCACCAGGGTTAGACATACTGAATGTTACAACACTGTTTCTGCACACTTTTAGGACATATTGTAAGGACTTTTTGCCTGCTATGTTTCCTAAGCTTGAGCACACCTAGGCCTACTCATGATTCACGTACAGTAGGACACTAAACACACCATGAAAGCAGGGGAGATGTAGAGGGGATCTCAGAGGAAGCCCGTTCTTCTATTTCTACCCTATCTATACCTGTTCTCTAGTAGTCCCTTCTGTCTGCCTGCTCAAATCCCCTAGGCCTGCACTAACCACAGCCAACATACAGCTCCTCCACCACCTGCGAGGGAGAACTTAAAGGCCAATATTTGGAAATTTAATATGCACTCTGTGATGCATGGAATTGCTCTTGCGAGGCTATATTCCCAGAGAAACGTTTACTGCCGAGCAGGTTGCACATGCGGCTAAGAGAGAGTTAGCGGCACCCACACACTGAAAGTTGAACAGACTGGAAAATTAATGCTGGAAGTTGAGAGAGAATAATTAATGATTTGCCACAACGCCCAGCAAGGTACGGATGCTGTGTATCTGAGAGCCAATTTGTAAGACAAGAGTTTTTTTGCTTGTCTGCTTGTTGTACATGGTTCAGTTCACTTAGTGAAACGATTACCCTCTCCAGGACCCGAGCCCCTGCTCCACTTCTTCTGATTTCAACCAAACACAACCAACACCAAAAGAGCACTGTGCCTTTGTCAGGTTGAAGGATTGATTATAGATCTTAATGGCAGCCATGATGATTACTGTACGCACACACCTCAGGAGAGAGGCGTTGCCTGTGTGTTAAGAGCGTGACGTGTCTCACCACCTCCCTGTGGAGCGTGACAGGTGTGGGTTAACAGGACTCTGTGGATACCCAGCGGGGGCGGGGGACAGGATGTCACTGCCTCTGCTTATACACACTGCCCCCTGCTGGCACGGAGATGACTGCTTTTGTCTAGAACTGGGCTTAGACAAGTAGCTCTTAAAACCATTGGGTTTCCTGGGTGCCCCATCACGTTGAGCAGAGCCCCAATCACACAGTATAAATACCTACATATCAATTTGCTCCTGCTAATAACATGGGAAACCTGTTTCCTGGGGTCGTGTTGATAGGTTTATAGTTTTATAGTGACTGCCATGAATACGAACTTGGCAAGTTAATTCAAAAGTTGTACAGCAAATGTCCAATTAGAGGATCCTTCCTTGTCTCCATTTTATTCTTCTACATGTGTCTTTTGATTTGCCCGTTGATATTTATTCCACCCAGGAACTTTAAATTGGATATTCTTGATGGACCTTTGGTTTCCAAAGTAGCTTGAGACAGACTTGAAAATATGAAATGGAATAATTTCATAATGTCACTGTACTGTGTAGTGATTTGGCTTCTTTAACCAACTTCTTCAGGATTGGCGGGTCCCCTGATGGTTGAGCTAATGTAGGCTAGTGGTTAGAGTATTGGACTAGTAACCAAAAGGTTGCAAGATCAAATCCCTGAGCTGACAAGGTACAAATCTGTTGTTCTGCCCCTGAACAAGGCAGTTAACCCACTGTTCCTAGGCCGTCATTGAAAATAAGAATTTGTTCTTAACTGACTTGCCTAGTTAAATAAAAAAATAATGTGATTAGCATGAGGTTGTAAGTAACAAGAACATTTTCCAGGACATAGACAAATCTGATATTGGCAGAAAGCTTAAATTCTTGTTAATCTAACTGCACTGTCCAATTTACAGTAGCTATTACAGTGAAATAATACCATGCTATTGTTTGAGGAGAGTGCACGGTTTTGAACATGAAAAGTTATTAATAAACAAATTATGTACATATGTGCAGTCTTGAAACAACATTTTGAACAGAAATGCAATGGTTCATTGTATCAGTCTAAAACTTTGCCCATACGCTGCTTCTATCTAGTGGCCAAAAATCTAATCTTCACCTGGGCTGGAATAATACATTATGGCCTTTCTCTTGTATTTCAAAGATGATGGTACAATTATTTTATTAAACGGTTTTTTTTTTCTTTGTATTATCTTTTACCAGATCCAATGTGTTATATTCTCCTACATTCCTTTCATATGTCCACAATCTTCAAAGTGTTTCCCTTTAAATGGTACCAAATATATGCATATCCTTGCTTCAGGTCCTGAGCTACAGGCAGTTAGATTTGGGTATGTGATTTTAGGCGAAAATTGAAAAAAAGGGTCCGATCCTTAAGAGGTTCTGGAATGTCTCGCATGCAGATTGATACATGTTTCACCACCATGGGACTTTCAAGTCAGTGCATTTCTATTAGCCATTTGCCAGTGATGCATCTCCAGCCCAATCCTGGCTAGTTTGAGGGTAATGACGAGAAGCTTGTTGTTTCTGCCCATCTCTCCCGCACCGCTCTGGGATGTCATGCTGTTCTGAGCTCCTGATGCGGCATATTAGGCAGCACAATCATTATTAAGCACATTTCAGGCTCAATTACCAGACAAATGCACAGCCATCAAGGCTCCACCAAATCCGAACAGATGGCTACCAGTCAGTGTCAGATCAGGTTCATGTCTCCTTTATAAAAAGGTAAAAAGAAAGCCATGCTTTTCATAGGAATGACTTTTAACTATTTGAAAGTAGTTTAGATAAATCTACACTGATGAAATTTCCTGAATTATCCGAAGACCTGTTTTTCAATTCACACATTGGTGTGAAAGGAAAAGATGAGATAAAACCGACATTGCACTGGATTGAAAATGATTTTCCTATTGGCAATCAATTTCACCCAAGTACTGCGAATGAATCTAATTTGCGGCTTATAGATTTTTTCCCACTAAAATGTCTGCTGTCTGTCGGTTATGCTTACAGTTACATTAACACAACTCATCCGAGGAATATAGGTCTGAAGACCTATTCAAAGTGTCCTGCTACACTCTTCGAAAAAAAGGTTCCAAAAGGCTTCTTTGTGGAGGGATAAGGTTCATCCAAGAATTGATTTGATCAGAATAACTATTTTTGGAAAACAAGGGTTCTTTGTAAGGCAAAGGGTTCTACCTAGAACCTTTAACGTTCTAAGAACCGCTTTTGGAAGAAAGGGTTCTTTCATGATTCTTTGGAAGGCAAGAAGGATACTTTGGAAGGCAAGAAGGGTTCTACATAGAAGTATAAATAATGTTTCCCAGCATGCTGTATTGCATGGAGATTTTCAGAATTGTTTGTTTTACAGTAATATCTATGTTTACATGTACATTGATTGGTTGATTTGTTTTATACTACACAAAGATAAATAATAAACCGTTTTCTAAACTAATTGGATTTATTGCACCTGTTACTGAGATGTTCCAGTTTGAATACTGAGACTACCTCATTCATCCAATCTCCCCTGTCCTGGCAGTCATTCTGAATGCAGGTTGGGGGTGATTAAAAATACCACTTGTTGCATATTATAACTCTGGCAGGATTCCAAAAGGAATTATACATCACTTTGCAAACTAACAATGTGGCTTGCAGGTAGTGATGGGAAAATGAGGCTTTCTGAAGGCTTCGGAGCGTTCACCAAATTGTGCCTTAAAACTGTTAATTACACTGAGCTTCATTATTAATTCAAAATGCACATTAGGAACATCTGCTGGTCAGCAATAAATAGCAGAGTGTGATTATCATATATATTTTTAAATTCTCCACGGTTTTCATCAATACTCAGTGGCGCAGTGGTAAGTTTTTGGCTTTAGTAGCCTGTAATCAGTTGGAATACCAGTTTTTTTTTTTTACTCCCCAATTGGTAGTTCCAGTCTTGTCCCATCGCTGCAACTCCCCTACGGACTCAGGAGAGGTGAAGGTCGAGGGTCATGCGTCCCTGCCAAACACAACCCTGCCAAGCCAGACTGCTTCTTGACAGACTGCTCGCCCAACCTGGAAGCCAGCTGCACCAATGTGTCGGAGGAAACACCGTCCAGCTGGCAATAGGTATCAGCTTGCAGGCACCCTGCCCACCACAAGGAGTCGCTAGAGTGCAGTGGGACAAGGTAATCTCAGCTGGCCAAACCCTCCCCTAACCCAGATGACGCTGGTCCAATTGTGAACTGCTTTATGAGTCTTCCCGCCACGGCCGACTGTGACACAGCCTGGGATCGAACCCGGGTCTGTAGTGATGCATGCCTCAAGCACTGCGATGCAGTGCCTTAGACCCTCGGGAGGCCCCTGGAATAATGCTTCCCTTTTTTGCCTTCAAGTTGACTCTTTTTGAAAAACGGAACCTATGGTATTATTTTGGATGCTTAAGACAGAAGCTTATACTATACTAAATAACAATTATTATTTGAACTTTTTTTTAAATCTAAATAGTGTTCCTTGAACAGGATTCAACCTCATAACCTCGACGTCCATGAATGTTCAGTAGTTCCCTACTCTACCTGCCTAACCACCAGTCAGGTGGATCCAAATGTACAAAATCCTAGCTATATTGGTAAGTACGATGTCCAGTAGAGGGCGATGTTTGAAAGCAACTTGGAATTGATAAAAGCACCGACACCACAGCGAAACCAGTGGGATTTGAAAAGGCACGTGATCAAACAAAGCTTCGGACGTAATTGATGATGTACTTCTGATAATTTTATACACGCATCGGCACACTACTTCGAAGTTAGCTGCTTAGTGATTTCGACGCATCCCTCGGTGCTCCGGTATCAAACAGAACATCACTACTTGCAGGCCTGATATGGCCAGTAAACCAGGAGATTCCTATCTAACACGTCTGTGTTAGGGTATAAGAATGCCCTCAAAGAAAGGCCTTGTAATGAACACTACCGGTCAAAAGTTTTAGAACACCTACCCATTCAAGGGTTTTTCATTATTTTTACTCTTTTCTACATTGTAGAATATTAGTGACAACCTCAAAACTATGAAATAACACATATCGAATCATGCAGTAACCAAAAAAGTTTTATATTTGAGATTCTTTAAATAGCTACCCTTTGCCTTGATGACAGCTTTGCACACTCTTGGCATTCTCTCAGCTTCATCTGGAATGCTTTTCTAACAGGAGTTCCCACATATGCTGAGCACTTGTTTGCTGCTTTTCCTTCACTCTGGGGTCCGACTCATCCCAAACCATTGGGTTGAGGTCAGGGGATTGTGGAAGCCAGGTCATCTGATGCAGCACTCCATCACTCTCCTTCTTGGTAATATAGCCCTTACACAGCCTGGAGGTGTGTTGGGTCATTGTCCTGTTGAAAAACAAATGATAGTCCCACTAAACCCAAATCAGATGGGAATCCCACTAAGCCCAAATCAGAACTCTGTGAAGCATTTATTTGGGCTGCAATTCCTGAGGCTGATAACTCTAATGAACTTATCCTCTGCAGCAGAGGTAACTCTGGGTCTTCCATTCCTGTGGCGGTCCTCATGAGAGCCAGTTTCATCATAGCGCTTGATGGTTTTTAAGACTGCACTTGAAGAAACTTTCAAAGTTCTTGAATTGTTCCATATTGACTGACCTTCATGTCTTAAAGTAATCTATTTTTTTATTTGAGCTGTTCTTGCCATAATATGGACTAGGCCTTTTACCAAATAGGGCTATCTTCTGTTTACCCCCCTTACTTTGTCTCAACACAACTGATTGGCTCAAACGCATTAAGAAGGAAAGAAATTCCACAAATGAACTTTTAAGAAGGCACACCTGTTTATTGAAATGCATTCATGGTGACTACCTTATGAAGCTGGTTGAGAGAATGCCAAGCGTGTGCAAAGCTGTTATCAAGGCAAATACTTCCATATGTGTTATTTTATCGTTTTTATGTATTCACTATTATTCCACTATGTAGAAAATAGCAAAAATAAAGAAATACCCCTGAATGAGTAGGTGTTCTAAAACTTTTTCACGGGTAGTGTTTAATGCATTTTCATAAATAGTTTGATTTTAAAGGATAATATGGCTGGTGGATCCTTTCATAGAGGGTTCTAGGAAGAACCTTCCAAAGATAAAAGGGTTCTCTGTAGAAACCTTAATAGACGGTTTAAGGAAGAACCTGTAGATGATACAATGGTTCTTGGTAGAACACCTCATAGAGGGTTGCAGGCAGAACCCTTACATTTACATTTAAGTCATTTAGCAGACGCTCTTATCCAGAGCGACTTACAAATTGGTGCATTCACCTTATGATATCCAGTGGAACAACCACTTTACAATAGTGCATCTAAATCTTTTTTTTGGGGGGGGGGGGGGGTTAGAAGGATTACTTTATCCTATCCCAGGTATTCCTTAAAGAGGTGGGGTTTCAGGTGTCTCCGGAAGGTGGTGATTGACTCCGCTGTCCTGGCGTCAAAGAGGGTTCTATGTAGAACCATATACAGGGGGTTATTTGAAGAACCCTACATAGAGGGTTCTAGATAAGATTCTCCCCAGCACCAAAAAGGGTTCCCCCATGGTTTTACTTGGCACCTTTCTTTCACAGACAATACTCCCATCCTATCTCTCACTGCTTCACGTCATAGACAGGGCAGTTCAATGTTGACATTACCCAGGAGGCTATAAGGGCAGTGATTGAGCCAGAGCTATGCCCATCTCATTTGTCTTGTGTCCTTGGCCTAATAGGACAGAGCAAACTCTCTCATCATACGTAGCCGGTTAGAAACATTCCTATATTTATTTTCACACACATTCTCACTACACAGAAGACATTCTCTGTACAACTTCAGATGTTTTCCTTTTCTTTCCATTTTTTTGTGTAGCTGTGTAGGGCAACAGTTCATTCTCAGAGGTAGTGTTTTCAGCATTTGCTCATAGGAATGCTATTTTCCCATGTAAATGCTTGAAAAGTTCAAAGGTTCGCAAAAAGTATTCTGACCATAGGAAACGACAGGGCAGTTTAAAAACGTCATCCCGCCAATTGAGGAGTATACATTTATTTTTAAAACGCTCAAATCCCAAAGAGAAATATATTTTACTTGCAGCTTCAGGCTATGACTGTCTCTTATGATTCTAAGTAGTGAGACGGTACTGCATTTTATTCAATGCTTGAATGAATGCTGTGGGAACATATCTGTAAGCACCCTACCATTCAAATGGAAGTGTGTAATATATATTATCTAAAGTGAATATTATCATGAGAATGTAATATCCTTATGTCCACACACCTGTGCTAAATCCTATTGCTTGTCACAAAACAACTATTTTACACAGATAATTGTTATTGAATCAAACTATGTAGGATATACCCCATTTAAAGGCACTTAAATCTTGTCTTGCGCATTCACGCCTCTTCACTTACAGAAAGGTCCTGGCCATCTACCAGCATTTGACTTGTGGAAATAGACCTACATAACAACAAAAGGCATCAAATGCAGTGTCACCACTGGAATTTCATGTTCCTATCTTAAATGATTGATGTCCTTTTAGATGTTTATTTTACCTTGTTTCCTGAACATGGCTCAACTCTCAATTCCTCACAAAACAATGCATAATATATGTATTTTATGCCAAGGACTTATTGAACCTTTTGAAATTAAGCTTAGTATATTAGATTAAAATAAGGATGTATTACTATGATGTTGCCAGTCGTCACTGTCAAACCTGGGTTGAAATACTACTTGAACTCCAAAAACCTTATATGTTATTGAGTAAACTTACCTTGCTTAATCAATCAATAAAATACCCCCAAAAATTGCAAACCCTGGCCATCTGGAACTCCAGGCAGGATAGAACAAACACTCAAAGTATTTGAAAGATTTCAAATAGTAATTAAACCCAGGTCTGGTTGCAATACATATCTTTATCTGACAATGGACCTTACACACACTAGCTAAAATACAATGTTGAGTTGATGCTTACTGTACTCACCAAAAGCAGTCTTTTGTGAGTGCTACAGGAACGCAGGACACAGTTTGAACTGAAATGCAAATATACTCAGTATGGTTTGCATGATTATGTTAATACTCATCTACTCATTCCATATAACTTCCAGGCTTTACTGCCAAACACCAGTGAGCTATGACTAGTCTCTATAGTATCAGTCTTCATATGAGTAAAATAAATCAAGATGTCTCAGATTTTTTGGTTGGTTTCCATCTGTAGACAAGATGACAACTACAACAATTTATTTTGAACTGTAAATTACATACGAAAGCGGATCGCGTCTTCAATTTGCCATATTTTAGCTGCTTATCAAGTGTATCTCATGAGTGAATGTGAGTGTGTGTTGGAGATACTACAGTAGTCTATTTATCCACCCACCTGGGCCCATGTACCACCCACCTCAGAGCCTGAGTCACCCTGCCTCGCAGCTTCTCTCTCAGATGACACTGAGCAGGAGATCCAGCCCAGCACAGCACAACTCAGCACAGCGCTAGTGTGTGGGTGAAACAGCCTCATGGCTCTTCTCATTCAACCAACGATAAGGGTATGACAGAGATAAAGAAAGAAAGAGTGGGGGCAGAGAGAGAGAGAGAGTGGGGGCAGAGAGAGAGAGAGAGAGATTAGGAGGAGTAAAAGGGGAAAGAGGCAACAAATTAAAGACATCAGAGGTGAAAGAAATACAGAGTACAACAGTAGACAGGATGGATAGAGAGGAAAGAACAACAAGAAAGGGGAACAAATGACAGACATTGTTTACTCCCCCACCTGACATGGATGGAAAAGCAAATAGCAACCCTTCCCCACCACAACTCAAGCTTGAGCTCATATGCTCAATAACTTCCTTTGGCGGGAATGCTTGCATGAACTGCCAGGTTCTGATCTGCCAAATGATATTAGGAGGCAAGCAGGCCGGCTACAGAGACAGGGCCAGACTGTGAGATGGCAGTAACTGGCAGAGTCTGACTCTGATTCAACACAACGACAGGGGCACAGCCAGTTAAAACACCAGGAATGCCCGTGTCAAGGCTTAATGATGGACATTAACGGTACTGAGATTTTCTGGCTCAAAGCTGTCACAAAGTTAGATCCTTTTTCTCTTCCTAACGCAAGGCGTTTTCTCAGAGGTTACTGTTGGAGTGGAACTGGCATACTCTCATGATTTGTGAAGACTTAACAATATTTAATGCTAATCTACAAGCTTCTTTGATCTTTGTGGTATAGAGTGCAGTGAGGTATGGTCACACTTTGGCTTCAATTGTCATGCTTGAGTAAATGTAAAGATACATTAATAGTAAATTACTCCCCAAAAAGTTAAAATCATGCAAAAAAATACTACTTGATCAAAAATCTGGTTTAAATGTACTTAAGTACAGTTGTGAAAAAAGTGCTCAGTTGTCATACTTGAGTAAAAGTAAAATGTAAATGCTATACATCAAATTCCATTTATTAAGCAAACCAGACGGCACAATTTTATTTTTATTTACAAACAGCCAGCGGCACACTCCAACACTCAAACATAATTTAGAAATGCAGTATTTGTGTTTAGTGAGTCTGCCAGATAAGAGGCAGTAGGGAGGACAAAGCGTTATATTGATACAGTAGATGCGTG
Organism: Salmo trutta; assembly: GCF_901001165.1. Lineage (NCBI taxonomy): Eukaryota > Metazoa > Chordata > Actinopteri > Salmoniformes > Salmonidae > Salmo > Salmo trutta. The sequence continues at coordinate 6,816,859 of NC_042965.1, read as the reverse complement.
AATTTGAACATATTGCTGTCCTGCCTGAGCATTCTAAATGTAGCCAGACTTGGGTGTCAGAGAATTTTTATGGGAGTAAAAAGTATATATTTTCTTTAGGAATGTAGTGGAGTAAAAGTAAAAAATATTAATGGTAAAATACAGATACCCCAAAAAATGACTTAAGTGGTACTTTTTACAGACAGTGGAGAAAGTATTTATACTTATTTCCTTCACACCACTGCTTCATGTCAGGTTCTCTTCCATTGGTGGAAATGAAAGAGCCTACTGAGCCTGACTAAATTCCCTCCCAATGAGAGAAGCTACAGTTTCCTACACTATACCCTTACTAACCACACTAGTACTACACCTAAGCAGGGGTTCAGGATACTTTAGGGTGACTATCATGCTCCGCTCACTCCCTCTTCTGTCCAAGCATGCCTCCCTCTAATTGGGGTCCATTAGTTTCCACCTCCCTTTGCCACTTCAGCCTAGATCCTCTTGCCACCAAACAGGCCTCTGCCTTCCTCTCCACCCTCTCCCATTCATATGATTGATCCTATCTGGCTAGAAGTCAGGCTTTGGAAGTCAGCTAAAGCACCATCTTAGACCAAGACTGCCGTTCTCCCCCCACTTGTATTGTCCCTGTTCTTTTCCAATTGCCCGACTCAAAGAGATGACAAATCTTTGCAGCTTACTGTACCTCTCAATAGTGCTTCTCTGATCCCATCAGAAAAGCTTTGTTTATAATGCTGATGTGAATGTTTCTGTCTTGAGAGAGCGGCGCTTCCTGAGCTGCTGAGGAGAAACCATGCTGTTTCTCTGTGATCGGGGAGTGTTGTGTGTTAATGTGATTAGTGAGACATTAACACATTCTTGCTCAGCCAGGCAGTCACAATAGTTAGCATGCTGTTGGACAGCTCTATCAATTTCTCATAGGCTTTTGTCCCTGGGCTCCAGTCAGAGCTGCATGGTGGCAGCTCATCTTTTTACATTTTACACATTTTTTTAAATAATAACTCTAAGGGCCTTTTTCACATATTTTGGTCGAGCAAATCTAAGACAAGGTGCTTTATGGACATTTTGAACATATCACCTACCAACATCCACTATAACATTAAAGTAAGAGTGTGAGTCTGAAGTGAATAGTGGTCTACATGTACAGTCTTCAGTGGAAAATGTATGTGTGCAAGAGCGAGGGTGTTTGTGACAGAGAGAGAGTGTGTGTGTGTGTTTGGTTTTATGGGGACCAGAAGTCCTCATAAGGATAGTATAACAAGGAACATTTGGACAAGTGGGGACATTTTTCTAGTTCCCACAAGGACAACGGCTTTTTTAAGCTTAGGGGTTAGGTTTGGGGTTACAATTAGGGTTAGGGGCTAGGGTTTGGATGGAGAGAAAAAGAAAGGGTGGGTGAGAGGTGTCCTAATATGCAGACTCAGAGGGTCAGTGTGGACACTGCATTGTTTGTTTTATCAGTGCCCCACTGGCGCTGCAGGACGGGCTTTGAGTGACGGCGAGTGGCCACAGCTTTCAATGGAGGGGCCTGGTGATGAATGTTCAGAGGCAATCTAGGACACTGCAGTGGAAACAACATCAATTCAGCAGCCCTATCAGAGAAACTGGGAGGTGGTGTTCTGTGTGCTTGAGAGAGTGTGAATGTGTGTGCGTGTGAGTATAGTACTTACAGTATATTGTAGGCCATGTGGTTTATGATCGTGTGATTCGGTGTGTATTTTTTGTTTTTGCATTTGTGTGTGTGTGGGGGGAGGGGTGCACATGTGAGTGTGTTTGTGTACTGGGGAGGGTTAAAGTATTACAGATGTCTCTTGGCTGTGGGAAGTGGCTCAGCAATCCTTCCCATTGGTCATTCCCATGAACCCTTGTCTCTCTGAGGGGCACTCTAGGAGGTGACACTAGAGACTCCACATATCAGCGCTGCCTTGGCCAAACTGGCAGTCAGTTATCAACAGGTTCCATTGGATGAGAGCCCTGCCTGGCCTGCTCTGTGGAGAAGGAGATTAGTGTGTGTGTCTCTGTGTGTGTGTGTGTCTCTGTGTGTGTGTTTGAAAGTGTGTGCATGCATGCATGTGTGTGTGTGTGTTTGTGTGTGTGAAGGGGGAGCTAAGCCCCAGAGACTAGCCAGAGAAATGACACACAGGGATAAGTACAACGAATCCCATGCACTTCATGGTTTTTACTTACTCCCTTCAGCATTAGCGAAGTGCTAGGAAGGAAACCACAAGAATAATCATGTTGTGTCTGCCTTAACTGTGTTCAAATGTTTTTACTAGCTTCAAGAGGAAGCTAAACTTCTCTTTCCCGTAATATCATAAAGACATAAAGGATGACTTTCACATAATTTTTCGCCTTCTCATCTTGAGTGTGACTGGGGGGTGTTGTCTAGCTCCAGTTAGCTGCATGTCTCAGTAAAATAATATAGTCTTTGAAATGTTTCAATGATTTATTTGATTAAATTAAAACGGGAACTGACTTGTTTGTTGTGACAATGTTTGTTGAGTTAGGACAGCCAGACTGTCTGAGTTGGTGTCCTGCCGAATGTGTATAAAGGTATGGAAGCATACACAAACACTCTGCTTTTCTGTACCCAATGCCGTCAGGGATCTTTCAGTATGGACTTATGCAAACACCAGCAGCATTGACATTTCTTCACCTCAACTGGTATCACATTTTTGTGATTATTATGTTTAGTTGATTATAGGATATAAATTACCACAAATGGTATACATCGTAGTCTTTGCTTCAGTTGTTATTGTTAATGCTACCACTTTTTTATTTTACAATTGAAACACCACGATATTGTTCAGATGATACTTTCAAAAAAGGACATTCTCATCCCTTCAGTGTTCTGATTGGCCAGCTCCACTCTCCCACCACCCTAAAAGCACTACAGGCTGAATTATTAGAGGATGGTAAGCCAAACAAGTAACACATACCTCTTAAAAAAAGGATTTCAAGGAATCACATTCTTCAATGCAGTAAGCAAATTATTCCAGTCTCACACTTTATAAAAATGTTCCTTGATAAAGTAAATTCTGTGAAGGTGTCGTCCATCCCTACTAAGAGTTGTGGGGATAGGGAATGAATGGTTGTCTCTCATTTGGCATGTTGTTCCAAGGTTCACATCTAAGCAGCCACATCAAAGCACTTGACGGGAAAAAAAAAAACATGAAGTTCTCTCCACTGTCCAAGGGACACAGCTGGTTTAAGCAACAAGCCACATTCTCACATTCTTAACAAGTCTCCAATTAAAAGTCATTAAGATATAAAAGACAAAGGAAACTCACAAGGACCTTCCCTCATCTGCTAAATTCCCCTGATCTGAAACAAAAGACTGATTGCTGTGATGCAGTGATATAATACACAATTATGGATTTGGTCAACATTCCCGTGAATAACTAATATTGTCCCATGTGTTCCAAATAATGAAGTCCATCACACTTTCTCCATTTCAAAAGTCACGCACTCCAAATTACAGGGCTCATTTAGCTAAATTAAAGTGTAATTTCGGGGGGTTTTTTTGTAGAAAAAGGCCTTGATGAATTTCATTAACAATTTCAAAGGGACTGAGCAAGGCTCAATATAATTACCTCCGAGAGACAGATCCATACGCCCTGCAGTTCCAGTTACATCGACCACTGCTTGAGGCCACATGGCTGCTCATTTCAATATGCTTCAATGTGATTGTAGTTCAAAGAAAATGTCTTAGTGTTGTGAACCTCTCTATTCCAGTAGCAAGTGGAATACATACGGACAAAGACCATCACCATCTATTCAGTAACAGGCAGTGGCACATTGTTTTACACTGAGGGTTGAGGCAGCACCTGACATTGTACGTTACAGTTGACTTGAGTTGACACAGAGATTCTAAACGTGTAGCGGTGGATTGTTTTGAACCACATGAATGAAACAACCGAGCCACATGACGCCTGATCAGAACATCAACAGGCAGGTATTATGTTGATCTTTTTTCCAGAATATTATTAAACATCTTTGTGGATGAATATAAGATACTTGACGGTGGGCTCTCTAATCTCCCAATGAAAGACACGTTCCCTGCACGTGTTTGTGGACATGGCCAAGATAAGTCCATTTCAGAAGTTAGTAAGGAAAAAGAGATCTGAGGGCATATCCTTGTGAAAACCTTTGCACATGTAAATTGGTGGGTCTGGAATAGATGTCTATTAAAGACTAAGGAGAGACCATGGACCTCAGTGTCACTGCCAGTCCCACAAGGCCGCCAGTGAAATATTATGACTCTGGAGGAAATTAATTGTGGCTACAGAGGGTTCTTCTTGCTGCACAAGACAACACACAGTGTCAAGGAATAAAGGTTGCCCCTAGGCACTGGCTGAAGCCAAGTAAACACTGGGCATGGTTCTCAAAGGGCATATATTCTAACGTGTCTTTGAGGCCTCACCTAGGTTTTTTTGCTTCCCATTCAAAGCGAGAAATAAATACTTTTTGATAGTTCCAAAGTCGCAGGCGGAACGACTAGAATTAAAGCTGACAAGAAAACAGTTCATAAAAATGAATGAAGCCCAAAGAAGCTTGGAGACCTCACAACCATAGATATCATTTATAGCTTATGAAATTGAAAAAAAAAAAGTTTTACTCAAATCTTTTGGAAACTTTTCAGACAACTAAAATGTAAGAGAAAAGCACATCTCCCAAATATCGTTACAATTACAGTATCTCCCAAATACTGTTTTGTCGATTACAACAGCATACTGTACATTTGCAAAGTTGTACCTAACCAGACACTTTTCAGACACTGTGCCACCTATTTATCCAATGCTTTTAACCATGGCTGGACAACCCTGTCTAAAAGCAGCCTCTATCCTAACCATGCTGTTGATAAGAGGATAACAGGGCTCTTTGAGATGAAGAGCAAAGTCCCCAGGTGGCCAAGTGGTCTGAGGACCTCTGAAGAGAACCTACTTTACACTGACCACCTAATGTACCGCTATATAACATTATCTGTCATTAATGAACATAGTGCTTGATAGTAAAAAAGGCCATGTTGGCTAGAACCTTCTGTTTTTGGTTTTTCTCACCCACACAGCTTTGAGGCCAAGAGAATGAAAGTAAAGATGCCACTTTATCACCTTTGACTCAAACTAGTGCTCATTCAATATGGTCCTCACCAAATCATTCAACTCAAATGCAGAAAATGTTTAGTTTGTCTATTCGTTATTTGGCATTCATGTATGTTTCCGCTGTCATGTTGTTGCTACATATACACAATAATTAAGGACATGACTATATATACACAGTGCCTTCAGAAAGTATTCTCACCACATGACTTTGTATTTTGTTACAGCCTGAATTTAAAATGGATTAAATTGAGATGTCACTGGCCTACAATCAATACCCTATAATTTCAAAGTTAAATTGTTTTTTGAAATTTGTATAAATTAATAAAAAATGTCAAAGTTGTCAACCCCTTTGTTACGGAAAGCCTAAATATGTTCAGGAGTAGAAATTGCTTAACAAGTCACATTAAGTTGATTGGTCTCACTCTGTGTGCAATAATGTTTAACATGATTGTTGAATGACTACCTCATCTCTGTACCCCACACACAAACAATTGTAAGGTCCCTCAGTCAAGCAGTGAATTTCAAACACAGATTCAACCACAAATACCAGGGAGGTTTTCCAATACCTCACAAAGAAGGGCACCTATTGGTAGATGGATAAAAATAAAAAAATAGACATTGAATTTCCCTTTGAGTATGGGGAAGTTATTAATGACACTTTGGATGATGTATCAATTCACCCAGTCACTACTAAGATACAGGTATCCTTCCTAACTCAGTTGCTGGGGAGGAGGGAAACCGCTCAGGGATTTCACCATGAGGCCAATCATGACATTAAACAGTTACAGAGTTTAATGACTGTGATAGGAGAAAACTGAGGTTGGATCAACAACATTGTATGTAGTTACTCCACAATTCTAAACAAATTGACAAAGTGAAAAAGAGGAAGACTGTACAGAATACAAATATTCCGAAACATGCATGCTGTTTGCCACAAGGTAATAAAGTAAAACTGCAAAAAAATTGGAAAAGCAATACATTTTTTGTCTTGAACACAAACTGTTATGTTTGGGGAACACATAACTGAGTACAACTCTTCACATTTTCAGGCAGTGGTAGATGCATCATGTTATGGGTATGCTTGTAATCGTTAAGGACTGGGGAGTTTTTCAGTATAAAAAAATAATAAATGGAATGGAGCTAAGCACAGGCAAAATCCTAGATGAAACCCTGGTACAATGTGCTTTCCAACAGACACTGGGAGGTGAATTAACCTTTTAAGCAGGACAATAACCGAAAACACAAGGACAGATCTTGCTTTCTAAGAAGACAATGAACGTTCCTCGGTTGCAGAGTTACAGTTTAACTTACATCTATTTGAAAATCTATGGCATGACCTGAAAATGGTTGCCTAGCAATGATCAACAACCAATTTGATAGAGCTTGAAGAACTTTGAAAATAATAATGGTTGCACAATCCAGGTGTGGAAAGCTCTTAGAGACTTACCCAGAAGGATTCACAGCTGTAGTCACTGTCAAATGTGATTTTTTTTTTTTACAAAGAATTGACTTAGGGATGGGAATACTTATGTAAATAAGATATTTCTGCATTTCATTTTCAATACATTTGCAAACATTTGTGAAAACATGTTCTCTTCATCAATTAGGGGTATTGTGTGTTGAAAAAATATATATATTTAATCAATATAAAATTCAGGCTGGAACAAAATGTGGAGGGTTGTTACGAATACTCTTTGGCCCAGCAGTCTAGCGGGGATGGCAACGAGACCCGTAACATAAATCATGAAAATTATAATAGTGAAAAAGTAACAGTGAGAACAAATAACCACAGACAACTACAATCTACCGTCAAACTCTAAATGGTTTATTTATTAACACACGGTAATGGGGTGTGAGAAAAGGGGCTGAGCTGGACCCAATCAAAGAAACAATCATCCAAACATCCCTAAGCTAGTCTAGCCTACTTCAATAACAGTTAGCTAACCAACCAAAAATACAGTGGGTGGTCCGCCCAGTTCTAACTAGTGTACTTAGACAAGGTTTACCTTCTTTACCTCGCCCATGGGCGACTTGTCTTGGTGCCCCCTTTTCCCACTAACAAACAAATAGTCATGCACCACAACAAAACAATACTCACAGGTACCGGATAAATGTGACATGTATGAGCAATAGAAAAGAGAGATCAATACAGAAAGACAGAGCTGGGAACACACAGAGAGCGAGAGAGATACTGAGTTAGAGAGAGAGACTGAACACACAGAGATTGATCAACAGAGAGTGAGATTGAACTCTGGAGAAAACTACTGACTGGGTTTTTAAACCAAGGGAAAGGGGATGTGATTGGTTGAGGGAAAAGGAGCAGGTGTCTTCTGATTGTGGCTGATTGGTGACTGATTGGGGAGTGATGATTGTCACCTGTGAGGAGGAGAAGGAGAGAAAATAAATACACATACAGGATACACACTCAGGATACCTGGATCGGTAACAAGGGTAGTCCAGTCAAGGTATGAATACTTTCTGAAGGCATATATACAGTGAGGGAAGTATTTGATCCCCTGCTGATTTTGTACGTTTGCCCACTGACAAAGAAATGATCAGTCTTTAATTTTCATGGTAGGTTTTTTTGAACAGTGAGAGAATAACAACAAAAAAATCCTGAAAATCGCATGTCAAAAATGTTATAAATTGATTTGCATTTTAATGAAGGAAATAAATATTTGACCCCATCTCAATCAGAAAGATTTCTGGCTCCCAGGTGTCTTTTATACAGGTACCGAGCTGAGATTAGGAGCACACTCTTAAAGGGAGTGCTCCTAATCTCAGCTTGTTACCTATATATAAAAGACACCTGTCCACAGAAGCAATCAATCAATCAGATTCCAAACTCTCCACCATGGCCAAGACCAAAGAGCTCTCCAAGGATGTCAGGGACAAGATTGTAGACCTACACAAGGCTGGAATGGGCTACAAGACCATCGCCAAGAAGCTTGGTGAGAAGGTGACAACAGTTGGTGCGATTATTCGCAAATGGAAGAAACACAAAAGAACTGTCAATCTCCCTCAGCCTGGGGCTCCATGCAAGATATCACCTCGTGGAGTTGCAATGATCATGAGAACGGTGAGGAATCAGCCCAGAAATACACGGGAGGATCTTGTCAATGATCTCAAGGCAGCTGGGACCATAGTCACCAAGAAAACAATTGGTAACACACTATGCCGTGAAGGACTGAAATCCTGCTCAAGGCAGCACATATACATGCCCGTCTGAAGTTTGCCAATGAACATCTGAATGATTCAGAGGACAACTGGGTGAAAGTGTTTTGGTCAGATGAGACCAAAAGGGAGCTCTTTGGCATCAACTCAACTCGCCGTGTTTGGAGGAGGAGGAATGCTGGCTATGACCCCAAGAACACATCCCCACCGTCAAATATGGAGGTGGCAACATTATACTTTGGGGGTGTTTTTCTGCTAAGGGGTCAGGACAACTTCACGGCATCAAAGGGACGATGGACGGGGCCATGTACCGTCAAATCTTGGGTGAGAACCTCCTTCCCTCAGCCAGGGCATTGAAAATGGGTCGTGGATGGGTATTCCAGCATGACAATGACCAAAAACACACGGCCAAGGCAACAAAGGAGTGGCTTAAGAAGAAGCACATTAAGGTCCTGGAGTGGCCTAGCCAGTCTCCAGACCTTAATCCCATAGAAAATCTGTGGAGGGAGCTGAAGGTTCGAGTTGCCAAACGTCAGCCTCGAAACCTTAATGACTTGGAGAAGATCTGCAAAGAGGAGTGGGACAAAATCCCTCCTGAGATGTGTGCAAACCTGGTGGCCAATTACAAGAAACGTCTGACCTCTGTGATTGCCAACAAGGGTTTTGCCACCAAGTACTAAGTAATGTTTTGCAGAGCGGTCAAATACTTATTTCTCTCATTAAAATGCAAATCATTTTTTAACATTTTTGACATGCGTTTTTCTTGATTTTTTTTGTTGTTATTCTGTCTCTCACTGTTCAAATAAACCTACCATTAAAATTATAGACTGATCATTTCTTTGTCAGTGGGCAAACGTACAAAATCAGCAGGGGATCAAATACTTTTTTCCCTCACTGTATGTGTGTATGTGTGTGCACAAACGTAAGTAGACACCACATCAAGTTACTGGATTCGGCTATTTCAGCCACACTTGTTGCGACAAGTGTATACATTTGAGCACACCGCCATTCAATCGCCATAGACAAACATTAGAATGGCCTTACTTAAGAGCTCAGTGACTTTCAACGTGGCACCATCATAGGATGCCACTTTTCCAACAAGTCAGTTTGTAAAATTTCTGCCCTGTTAGAGCTGCCACGGTAACCTGCAAGTGCTTTTATTGTGAATTGGAAATGTCTAGGAACAACAACGTCTCAGCCGCAAAGTGGTAGGCCATACAAGCTCACAGAACGAAACCGGCGAGTGCTGACACGCGTAGTGCATAAAAACCATCTGTCCTCGATTGCAACACTCACTACCGAGTTCCAAACTGCTTCTGGAAGCAATGTCAGGACAATAACTGTTAGTCTGGAGCTTCATGAAATGGGTTTCCATGGCTGAGTAGCCTAAGACTACTGTGTGCAATGCCAAGCGTTGGCTGGAGTGGTGTAAAGCTTGCCGCCATTGGACTCTGGAGCAGTGGAAACGCGTTCTCTGGAGTGATGTATCACGCTTTACCATCTGACAGTCCGACGGATGAGTCTGGGTTTGGCGGATGCCAATTGTAAAGTTTGGTGAAGGAGGAATAATGGTCTGGGGCTGTTTCTCATGGTTCGGGCTAGGCCCCTTGGTTCCAGTGAAGGGAAATCTTAACGCTACCGCATACAATGACATTCTAGACAATTCTGTGCTTCCAACTTTGTGGCAACAGTTTGGGTAAGGCCTTTTCCTGTTTTAGCATGACAATGCCCCCTTGCACAAAGTGAGGTCCGTACAGAAATGATTTGTATAGATCCCATCAAACACCTTTGGGATGAATTCGAAAGCTGACTGCGAGCCAGGCCTAATTGCCCAACATCAGTGCCTGACCTCACTAATACTCTTGTGGCTGAATGCAAGCAAGTCCCCACAGCAAAGTTCCAACATCTAGTGGAAAGCCTTCCCAGAAGAGTGGAGCTTGTTATAGTAGCAAATGGTGGACCAACTCCATTTTAGTGCCCATGATTTTGTAATGAGATGTTCAACGTGCAGGTGTCCATATACTTTTGGTCATGTAATGTGTATATGTGTTGAACAACAATATAAATGCAACATGCAACAATTACAATTATTTTACTGAGTTACAGTTCATATAAGGAAATCAGTAAATTTTTATAAATAAATTAGTCCCTCATCTATGGATTTCACATGACTGGAAAGGGGGGCAGCCAGGGGTGGGCCTGGGAGGGCATAGGCACACCCACTACGCTACAAGGCCAACCCACTGCGGAGCCAGGCCCAACCAATCAGAATGAGTTTTTCCCCTGAAAAAGGCTTTATTACAGACATAATTACTCCTCATAATGTGCAATACAAGACTGTACAAAGTAAATTATGCAAATACTGCATGCTAGAAAAAAATTATGTATATATACTGCTCAAAAAAATAAAGGGAACACTTAAACAACACATTCTAGATCTGAATGAAAGAAATAATCTTATTAAATACTTTTCTCTTTACATAGTTGAATGTGCTGACAACAAAATCACACAAAAATAATGGAAATCCAATTTATCAACCTATAGAGGTCTGGATTTGGAGTCACACTCAAAATTAAAGTGGAAAACCACACTACAGGCTGATCCAACTTTGATGTAATGTCCTTAAAACAAGTCAAAATGAGGCTCAGTAGTGTGTGTGGCCTCCACGTGCCTGTATGACCTCCCTACAACGCCTGGGCATGCTCCTGATGAGGTGGCGGATGGTCTCCTGAGGGATCTCCTCCCAGACCTGGACTAAAGCATCCGCCAACTCCTGGACAGTCTGTGGTGCAATGTGGCGTTGGTGGATGGAGCGAGACATGATGTCCCAGATGTGCTCAATTGGATTCAGGTCTGGGGAACGGGCGGGCCAGTCCATAGCATCAATGCCTTCCTCTTGCAGGAACTGCTGACACACTCCAGCCACATAAGGTCCAGCATTGTCTTGCATTAGGAGGAACCCAGGGCCAACCGCACCAGCATATGGTCTCACAAGGGGTCTGACGATCTCATCTCGGTACCTAATGGCAGTCAGGCTACCTCTGGCCCCCCAAAGAAATGCCACCCCACACCATGACTGACCCACCGCCAAACCGGTCATGCTGGAGGATGTTGCAGGCAGCAGAACGTTCTCCACGGCGTCTCCAGACTCTGTCACGTCTGTCACGTGCTCTGTGTGAACCTGCTTTCTTCTGTGAAGAAAACAGGGCGCCAGTGGCGAATTTGCCAATCTTGGTGTTCTCTGGCAAATGCCAAACGTCCTGCACGGTGTTGGGCTGTAAGCACAACCCCCATCTGTGGACATCAGGCCCTGATACCACCCTCATGGAGTCTGTTTCTGACCATTTGAGCAGACACATGCACATTTGTGGCCTGCTGGAGGTCATTTTGCAGGGCTCTGGCAGTGCTTCTTCTGCTCCTCCTTGCACAAAGGCGGAGGTAGCGGTCCTGCTGCTGGGTTGTTGCCCTCCTACGGCCTCCTCCACGTCTCCTGATGTACTGGCCTGTCTCCTGGTAGCGCCTCCATGCTCTGGACACTACGCTGACAGACACAGCAAACCTTCTTGCCACAGCTCGCATTGATGTGCCATCCTGGATGAGCTGCACTACCTGAGCCACTTGTGTGGGTTGTCTCATGCTACCACTAGAGTGAAAGCACCACCAGCATTCAAAAGTGACCAAAACATCAGCCAGAAAGCATAGGAACTGAGAAGTGGTCTGTGGTCCCCACCTGCAGAACCACTCATTTATTGGGGGTGTCTTGCTAATTGCCTATAATTTTCACCTGTTGTCTATTCCATTTGCACAACAGCATGTGCAATTTATTGTCAATCAGTGTTGCTTCCTAAGTGGACAGTTTGATTTCACAGAAGTGTGATTGACTTGGAGTTACATTGTGTTGTTTAAGTGTTCCCTTTATTTTTTGGAGCAGTGTATATATATATATATACAGTAACAGTCAAAAGTTTGGAGAAACCTACTAATTCCATGTTTTTTTCTTTATTTTTTACTATGTTATATATTGTAAAAAAAAATATTGAAGACATCAAAACTAAATAACATATATGAAATCATGTAGTAACCAAAAAAGTGTTAAACAAATCAAAATATATTTTATTTTTGAGATTCTTCAAAATAGACACCCTTTGCCTTGATTACAGCTTTGCACACACTTGGCATTCTCTCAACCAGCTTCATGAGGTTGTCACCTGGAATGCATTTCAATTAACAGGTGTGCCTTGTTAAAAGTTAATATGTGGAATTCTTAATGTGTTTGAGCCAGTCAGTTGTGTTGTGACAAGGTAGGGCTGAAGATAGCCCTATTTGGTAAAAGACCAAGTCAATTTGACCAATCGACTTGATTCAGTCTTATGTAGCAAAATTTGAAATTGTGTTTTTTAAATTGGATATTCATATCCAATGTAAAAATTGTAAAAATTGTGTTTTTTATAAAATGGTATATTATACACTACATTTGAGGAACAATGGGAAAGTCATTCTGCTTTGAATGTTGGTAAACTTGTAACCTCACTTTTGAGAAAAGGGATTTGAATGTTTTGGTACCTACTGGAGAGCTCTTCTTTGTTTACACCCATTCAGCATACGTTCACACCTGCTTAAGCTTTAGCTCCATCAATCTCTTTGAGGATTGATCTGAGCGTTCTGTCCTAACAACAGCAATCCAGCACCCAAGCTAACTGGTTAACAGTTGTCGCAGTGAACTTATATTAAAATTGACACTTACATGGTGGAGTCTTTTGTTAAGACATGTAGCTAGCTAGCTAGCTAAACAATGAAGCATAATCACAACTCATGACGTTACTACCCTGCATGAATCTGCAGGTAACTAACCAACTAGGTTCAAAGGTGAGTCATAATTTGAGATTTTTGTTTTGAAATTTCCAACCTCTGTGTCTTTGTGAAACAGAGTAGGTGAATGGATTATCTCTGCATGTGTGGTTCCCACCATGAAGAATGGAGGAGGAGTGATGGTGTGTGGATGCTTTGCTGGTGACACTGTCTGTGATTTATTTAGAATTCAAGGCACACTTAAGCAGCATGGCTACCACAGAGTTGGACCGTAGAGTGTAGGAAAAGCAGGCAAAAAGTGCTCAGCATATGTGGGAACTCCTTCAAGACTGTTGGAAAAGCATTCCTCATGAAGCTGGTTGAGAGAATGCCATGTCTTCACTATTATTCTATGATGTAGAAAATATTTTAATGTTTATGTAACTCTATAAAGATAATATGCAAGAGACTATAGTTGAGTTACAGTAATAGGCAATCAAGAAATATCAGATTGGGAATTTTAAATACATGTGTATTTAATTACTTTGAGAGAGAGAGAGAGAGAGAGAGAGAGAGAGAGAGAGAGAGAGAAAATATATCTTACCAATGCAGGTCAGGAACCAAAAATAGAATGAGACAATGAATCTTAGAAAGACAAAGGGGGTTGATGAGATAATGCAGAGAAAGCTGACTTCCTAAGACAACACAATGAACATCCTTTCATAGAGTGTAAAGCGTCACTTCGGGGGCTGCCCTACAGTGCAAATATCAAGAATCTGGAAAGATTCCTCTCAGTTTGTTCTCCAATCTCATAAAACATTTTTAAAAAAGGCTCAGTGCCGTTATCCTCTCAAGGTGAGGTATTTAAAGGTATAAAAAATAGGGAGGCCAATCATTTCTTTCCTCTATCTTTTTGAGAAACACTATAATTACTTGTTAAAGAGATTCTCCAGTACTTTTGAATACTTTCAGAACTACTGGCATAAAAGTATCAGTCACAAGCGAAAAGTGGTACCCCCCAAAAATGCGTACAACTTCACATATGTGCATATGTGCAGATACAGTACATGTATGTGCACCACGTCATTGCTCTCCCTCTCTCGCTCTGCTGTGTGTGCTAGCTGTCACTCAAATGGTGATGGGCTGAAGCTCATTGGCTTAAACTCTAATTGCTAGGTGGCTGGTCCACCTCGGGGAAAATTGTGGGAAAATGGAGCCTCACAGCTTCCAGAAAACAGTTGCTTTCAAACTAGAGCCAATTAAGGTAAAACAGTAATTCTGCTCATAGATTATGCATGTAAGAACTACACATTGACACACCCAGCACAAAGCGGGAGGTTAAAAAAATACTTACTAGTAACCAATTGTATTAGTATAAAATAATATAATTTCCCTTATTTTTTGTGTACAATATAGCTCAGTATTTGTATTGTTTATTTTATATCATTTTTTTTGCTCATCTTTATAAAGGGTGACAATATTTCTGGACCTGGCTGTATTTAATCTACATGCAATTATATCAAATATGCAGTGAGTTAAGATTAGATTAAACATAAATCTAAGGATAATAATACATAGTGGTCAATATGAAAGATGGATCCTCTCTTTTCTTTATTTTCCATAGATGAAGGCTCAATTGATTTTTATAAGAGAAAACAATATGATGGGGGATGGGACTGTCTATGCTTCTATGAAGCTCCTTTTGTATAAATCACCTTTCACATGAGAATTGAACTGGAATCTGAAGGGGCTGGCCCGCAAAAAAATGTAAAGTATAGGATGTCTCCTGTCTCTACACTCTACAGTAACACCATCACAAAATGAGATGACTTGCTGTGTTTACTTGATGCAACCTTGCTAGAGTGAAAGGGATTATTGTTATCTTAATATTCACAAAGCTTGTTGGAAGCATGGAATCTTTTTTTACCTGGTAACGAGCGTGATATCACACATTTTTGTATTACATCTCTACTGGGCCTCACCTGCAGGCTGCACTGGTTGAAAAAACAACTGACATCAGCAATAGAGAAATGAACAAACGCTTCGTGCCACACATCCGACCCGTGAGGGGGGTCAGGTAGTGCAAATTAACAGCAGAGATGTGAGCCTGTGCCTCATGTCCTCACCTTATGTGACAGAAACAAGGCTTTGTCAAGATGTCAGCCTCTCTCTCTCTCTCTCTCTCTCTCTCTCTCTCATCATTGGTTTAAATAGCATCTTAAACACCTGGATGAGAGCATCCTCATTCCAAACCCAACTGGAGCTTTCGACACTGGAACGACCTATCAATTAAACATGTTGCAGTATGCTTGGTGAAGGAACAGCATTGCCTCCTTTTTTTCTTCTTCTAATATGACTTATGACAACCCACATCTGCATATTTAAAAACTCTCAGCCCAATATCACAAACTCGGGATCAAAAAGTAAACAAGCAAAACTGAAGAAAAACAAACAGATAATGATAAGCTAACCCAGAGACACTTCTCATCAAAGTTGCTGTGAGGATCATACTGTTTTCATTCTAGATAATTTGGGCTTGTTGCAGAGGGGTGGTGATTCATGTGTTTGAATCAGTGGTGTTAAACAATAGTACTGAGCAACTAGCTAAATCTTTTGTGTGCGACTGTCACAATAACCACACAGATCCTGTGAGATAGTTGGATGCGTACAGTTCTTTGCCAGCGTGCTCAATGGCAATACAACAAAAATGAGGCTGGTGGGCAAAACCAGTTTCCGTGGTTACCTTCTGTCTCTGATGTAGCTGCCTGTAATGTCATTTAACAAACATGGCTGACATTTACCGCCCTGTGAACTTGTTACTTAAGACTTTTTGTGTACTTCAGACTTGAATACCGTAGAAACTGATTGAAGAATAACCATCCATCTATAGCTCTGAAGAAATGCACTGTCGTCACAACAATAGACATGCGATGGAGAGGATGACGTGGTAGCCTTTCTTGTGATGGAGGGTAAGAGGATGTAATGCTTTTTACCATCCATGGGAGATCAAACGGCGCTGACTCAGGTTTGCAACATGTTTTTGGTGTGTTCTGCTCCATCAAACAACACCCACCCAAGTGAGTCTGACTAGGCCTAACCCAGGACAATACTCTCTCACTGGGTCCAATTCCACCTGACTGACTGCATGCTGCCACTTATGCACTTAACGCTAGTGCTCTCCCTCTCTCTCTCACACTCTCACTTTCTTAATCTTTCACTATATCCCTCTCATCTCTTTTTCTTGTCAAATCTCTTCTTCCACCCTCTATCGCTCTCCCTCTTTGCCTTCTCCTCTTTCTGTCTCTGTCCCTCCAACTCTCTGTCGATTTGTGTTCATAAATACTTAACGTAACTCCCTATTCATAATTTAGTCATCACAAGTAAGAAGCGGATGAACTGTCTCATGCTGCCGGCCAGCTTTTGTGGAGATTTGCGATGTCATGTCCAACCAGATTTGAAAGAGAATATGACAGAATAAGTAGAAAAGGAACATTTCCTCCAACTTCCTGTTAAAATAAAAGATTACTGACTACTTCAACTCAGAGTTAGTTCTCAAGAAAATTATGAATAAGTACTCTCTTGACCATAAAAAATATTACCCTGACTGTAGTCGCAAAGTTAAAACCACAGGTGAAATAATGTTACCCGCACATGCATGTATTTAAGGATACGAGTAATAATGCATTCAAGTATTCAAACACACACACACACACACACACACAATCTTGTTTAACTAATACTTTGGACACACAATTCAGTCCCATTCAAAATCCTATTTTCCCTAACCCTTAACCTAACTCTGACTCTAACCCTAAAACTAACCCTAGTTCCTAACGCTAACCCGAAAACATAACCTGAACGGTAACCCTAAACCAAACTCTGACTCCTAACCCTAAAACTAACCCTAGCTCCCCCTTAGAAATAGAATTTGACATTGTGGGGACTAACAAAATGTCCCCAGTTGGTCAAATTTTTGTTCTGGTCCCCACAAGTATAGTTAAACACGTCCACACACACACACACACACACACACACACACACACACAGACACACACACACACACACACACACCTTGACCTGATTAAGCAATATCCCTGTTCCACCCCCCCCCCCCCCCCCCCCGGCTTAGGTCTCAGGTAAAGACCACAGAGGCAAAGTCATTGTTGTGTCTCCTCGCTAATGGCGTTAATATTTGTGTGGCCCATAAATAACATAAAAATAGGCACATAAAAAGAATTAATGAAAAGCAAATGGAAGTGGAGCACTGAGATGCATGATTACACAGAGCAGCGACAAATTACCCATGGGGAAGGGTGGGGTTCGTAGAACAGTCATTACTCCGCACAGCGAGCATGGTCTGCCTAACACCTGTGTTTCCCTACTAACCGCTCACCCTAATTAGCCCTCACACACCCCGGGGATCCTCCGCAACACACAACACCACACCAGGCCCAGACAAGAGGGGGAGGAGAGAAGGGATGGGGCGCAGAGATCGGGCTTACATCACCCTTGTTCAGTTAAAGACGATACAGTAAAGCATCTGAAATCTTATGGGCATTACATGAATGACATTTTCCAGGTTATTTAGCTGGATTTGACTTTCAACTGTTAGAGTTAGAGAGATTAAGAGACAGAAAGGCAGTGAGGCAGTCATGGGCTGGCTGTTATCAGCAGACAGGTGAGGACATGAGATAGCTCACCTCGCTCCTGTTCACTTGCACTCACCCACTCCACGGGTCGTACATGTGGTTGGATTTTTTTTTAAATTTTAGTTATAATGCTGATCACAGTTGTCCTTTGAATTATAACGCCTGAAACTCCTCCCTCATCAACAACGATCCCATGGTGTCGATCCTAGCAACAGCATACAGTCCAGCTTTTCCACTAAGGTGGCTCAGAGTTCCCTACTTGTTGGAAGCAAGTTATAATCAATTATATTCTTCTGTAGCATCTTATTTCAGTGAACATTTATGCCACTAAAATGTTTCGCACGTGAGATGTTGGTGGGAGGGAGGGGGTAACCAAATCTCGCTTAGGGCCCCCAAAAGGCTAGAGTTTGGCCTGTACAGTACATCACAGTATTTCCTGTCCCTCATGCAAAATTACTAGACATCAGAGCTCATCATAAAAAATCTACCCCAATGCTTACACTGCCTGGCTAAAACAATGATGAACTCCAAACATCAACAGCATTATCCTCAAGATATGACACAGAGGAAAGCAACAAAGGTCTGTCGTGCCAACACCTGGAAACTGTCCAGGAGGGTGTAACGTTCAGAGAGTCATGTATTGTGCAGCACAAAAATAATTGCCTGTCTGGTAGAATAGGGAATTGTGATAGCTCTATTCGATACATTTATTTTTCCTTTATACTTTTGACTTCACTCAATCCAGCACAGGTCTATATGATGCTTCTCCTCCTCCTTCGCCTCCATCCCAGAAGGGTCGATGTGGGGTCGATGTGATTGGGTTACGGTGCACCAGAGCATTGATCCAGCAGGGTGCCCAGGGGGTGCAGGATTGATGGAGAGAGAACTGAAGGAAAAAAGAGATCACACAGTGAGCCTGACCCCAATGAACTCTGGGAAGTCACTACAAGCACCTTGCCAAAGAGCAAAGAAACAGTGGAACAAAGACAAGCACTTTACTCTGAGAGAATGGAAGCAAGAGGTATTGTGATTACATGTATTTTTTATCAGAGAACAGAATTAATTGTAATATATTGGAGCTATGCCTAAGTGTCAGATTAACCTTGCCTAGCTTATTTACCAACTTCAATAGACCATGAAACATGAGGTTATCAGATACAGGATCTGATATTTGTATCTAAGATGGTATTTTTCCATTTTTTATTAAAACACTGTTATAACAGCATTATGATTAACCCGAAAGACGCTGAGACATTTCAATGTTGCCAGAAGAATGTTAGACAGTGGAATTAGTTCAGAACTTATATTTTTCCCCTCCTGAAGTATACTTTTGCAATATAGCAGAATTTTTAGAATTAAACAGAATAACAGTGTATATAGCCCACTAACTTTAAAATAAAATAAAATGTTTTTCTTCTACTAGCGGCTCATTAGTCATTAATTTGCATCAATTATTAATTCAGGCGCTCAGTGTTCAGAATATAACTCGCAAAGACATAATTTATCACTGACTCACTGTCACTTCAATAGAAAGGGACTTGATTGCAATGTCCATACATCTACATTTACATTGTGAGGAATATAGCAACATATAATGATTTCTTTGTGAGAATGAATGAGAAACATTGTGTCAGGGGACATTTAAGAAGAGCTATTATTTTAAATGTATAGAAAGCTTGGATTATATTGAATAGTGATACAAACGGTTTGATTCGAAAAACCATTGCATGAGCTTTGAAAGTTGAATAATGTCTTACATCAACCTCCTGGCCTTATTCTCTCTCTCTCTCTCTCTCTCTCTCTCTCCCTCTCTCTCTCACCCTCTCTCTCTCACTCTTTCTCTCTGTGTGTGTGTGTCTTTCTCTTTCTCTCACATATACATGCACACGTGCGTGCGTGCACCCACACAGGCACACACACACAAGACTGGGTAAGCACAAAAATCTATTCATGTTGACAGACTACGTTGGTCGATCCACTCCTGATTCCTCTGCCAGGAAACGTCTGTTTGTATGTGTTCAATGTGTGTGTTTTCTGTGTGTGTGTTGTCACCAAGTGAGAGAGAGAGCCAATCCCCCTACATGCTGACTCCAAAGACAACCATGGATCTTATTACTCTATGCCTTGGGACCACACACACACACACACACGCACATGCACACACACGCTCACTGTATGGTATGAGCTCTCTCTCTATATCGCTCTGCTCTGGACTTGGTGGTCAAACATATCTTTATCAAATTAATGTACTGTATGTTTTCATTTAATCGTGAAAATTCCTTGCAGTGAAATCATGGTATGATAAATGCCCAATGCCCTTTTTTTAATGTCATATTTGAGACTGGATTTAATCTCTATATATAACTCCTTAATTTACTTAAATCTTGCAAGGTGGGTGGTTTGAGGTGGGAAAGAAAAATATAGTTAAAGAAAATATACAAGGTGTAAGAGCAAGAGAAGGAGTGTTGATGCAGAATGTAGGGGACAACAACGGGAAACTGTGGTTTCGTGAGGCCATTACCCCCTTCTTGCTTAAGAAAACTACAACATAGTGGAATTTACACTGGATATGACTGCTTTGATACACAGAATGCAGACGTCAATGGAAACCAAGCCCTCTGGCTTACTGTAAAGAATGTTTCCCTTTTTAGGCTCAATCCATTTTTTTCCCTTCCCCCTTGATATTATTCTCTCATCCTTCTTCTACAGATTCTACATGCTTTCTCCTTTTCATATCCAAACGTTCATATTTAATCATCCTCTCCTCTGCTCTGCTCTCCTTGCTCTCCTCTTGGTTGGTCCGGCAGCGTTCACTGAGACAGATCTGAGGCTGCTATGGCGGTGACAGAAGTAGGCTGACCACACCTGCACTGGCCCAATCAGGGCCGTTCTGCATAGTAATGTGTTGCAGGGGCGGGATAATGAAGTTCCCAGCCTGCCGGCTGGAAGGGTATCCTCCGGTGTACCATGTGATTTATCTCCTCTGTCAAGAGCCAGGACAGCCAGGACTTGTCCTTCCCCATGGTCCCTGGGAACAGGAGCCAACACACTCCAGATAATAGAAGGGCTGGATTCAAAACCTGGAGCAGCCCACTGGACAGCAATTTCACCTTACAGTACTGGCAACCCTCATACTATAGTTCAGGGAACTATGTAAAATACAATAGGATAGGGGACCACTTTCCGTGGTTTACTATTGCAACACAGAGTATGCTATCAATTTGTCAAACAAACACTGTTCTTGTACCTTGGAGCAGGATACAGCACACAACACAATTATGCCTGATGCTGTATATGCACTGGTGGAAATCCCAGGATGCTTGTTAAGAGAAGTTTAGAACTTCACAAGTCAAACTGAGACAATTTGTCCTTTACATGTTGTTGACATGTGTGTCAGTCCAGGATAAAGATATGTTAGGCACACATGTAGTTAATCCACTTTTGGAGTACAATTTGTAATTCCGATTGATAGACCTCATTTATCATGTCTGTGTATGTCAATTTGTGTGTAGGTCTATCGCTTGCAAATAATTCAGTCAAGATGGATGTATGTAATATATTTCTGAGTGTATAAGTATTTGTGTGTATGAGTCATTTTGTGAGTATGAGTGTTCCCCTTCGCTCTAAGTCAGGCCTGTCTGCCTGCGTCAGGTGTCCGAACCATGCTCCATACAGCCCTCTGTCTCCAAGGCCTGGCTCGGTTGCTTTACATTTTTTTTCTCAGGCTTGACCTTGGACAAAATAGTTAAATTAGCCCAATGAAGCAGATAATGAGTTCATTTAGGTAATTACGCATTCAGGTGGAATGAAAAAACTGTAAATATGCCTGAGGTCTATTCCACGTCGGCCAGACTAAATGATGAAGATGCTAAATAAAAATAATTAGCTTTTTTCTAGACTCACTTCTAACAAGGAGCTACATGAGCTCTAAGTTGAACGGACTCCTTCAGATTGCCTCACGTTTTCTAATTAAAAACAAATGCTAGGAATTTATTTGCATATTGCAATTTTCAATCGACAAGTTATGCTATTAGCTCTTAATTAGATATTAATTAAATGTAGATTGCACAAATACAAAGGACACAACAATGTCTATAAGGTAAAGCACCAACACCAAATGTAACATTTTTCTTCTTGGAAGTGAGTGTTTGTTGTGGACATACCTCCATCACTACACAGCGCTCACGCATTGCTATGACATGTAGATGATGGTCAACAGGAGCTTCACCTCCCGAGTGGCAGAGCGATCTAAGGCACTTGCATCACAGTGCTAGCTACGCCATTACAGATCCTGGTTCGATCTCAGGCTGTGTCGCAGTCGGCCGCGACCGGTAGACCCATGAGGCGGCGCACAATTGGCCCAGCATCGTCTGGGTTAGGGGAGGGTTTGGCCGGCCGGGTTATCCTTGTCCCATCGCACTCTAGTGATTCCTGATCCGGGCACAATGCACGCTGACACGGTCACCAGGTGTACGGTGTTTGCTCTGACACGCTGGTGTGGCAGGCTTCCGGGTTAAGCGAGCATTGTGACAAGAAGCGGTGAGGCTTGCCGGGGTCGGGTTTCGGAGGTTGCACGGCTCTTGACCTTCGCCTCTCCCGAGTCCATATGGCAGTTGCAGCGATGGGACAACTACCAATTTGATATCACAAAATTGGGGAGAGAAAGGGGTAAAATATATATATATTTTTTAAACAAACCAAAAAAAACAGAAGCTTCACACATTGCCCACGCACGCTATGTTGGTACAGTCACAGTGTGCCATTCAAATGACAACGAACATGACCCTCGATTTTAAAACGTTCCCGCCACTCCTGCTGTTTCTACTGACATTGCCCAAACAAATAAAAACAGACTCTTGGAGAATGAGTGCACAACTAGTAAATAGTCTCGCTTATACACAAAACATTAAAAGGACACCTTCTCTTTCTAATGACAGACTGACCAGGTGAATGCAGGTGAAAGCTATGATCCCTTATTGATCACTTGTTAAATCGATTTCAATAAGTGTAGATTAAGGGGAGAAGATAGGTTAAAGAAGGATTTCTAAGCCTTGAGACAATTGAGACTTAGGTTGTATATGTGTGCAATTCAGAGGGTGAACGGGCAAGACAAAAGTGCCTTTGAATGGGTATGGCAGTAGGTGCCAGGCACACCGGTTTGTGTCAAGAACTGCAACGCTGCTTGGTTTTTCAAGCTCAACAGTTTCCTGTGTGTATCAAGAATGCTCCCAAAGGGCATGCAGCCAACTTGACACAACTGTGGGAAGTTTGAGTCAAAATGGGCCAGCATCCCTGCGGAACGCTTTCGACACCTTGTAGAGTCCATGTCACGATGAATTGAGGCTGTTCTAAGGGCAAAATGTTTTGTACACTCAGTATACATGTCAGTCAGGTGGCTAGCTGCCCGCCAGAGACTTCTATCGCTGTAACGTTGAAGGGCTGAGGCTAGTATGACTTAGCCAGCCAGAAGGATGAAGTAAGAAGCTGATGTTAAACAGAGACTAACTCAGCAGGAAATCTGAGAAAATATGTACTAATCTTTTCAAACAAGTTAGGAACTTTAAAAGGAAGATATGTTTGACTATGACCATCTCCACATGCCCTATATTTCCTATAGGCCTAACTTTACATTAAAATGCAATCCGAATGCAATCCGAATGCAAACAATACAGTTAAAAAAATCTAATAGGTTTTCATGTATATCGGTGGTTATTCGTCTTATCTTGATCGCCCACTGGAATTTATAGTTTACCAGTTACCCACCTTTTTTTTACCACTGGAGTACATCACTAATATTATTACAAAATCATAAGTAATATTCTAATAATTCATGTGAAATCAAATCAAATTGTATTGGTCACATACACATATTTAGCAGATATTATTGCGGGTATAGCAAAAGTATATACATTTGAAATTAGTAAAGCAGTATGTAAACAATATTAAAGTGACTAGTGTTACATTATTAAAGTGACCAGTGATTCCATGTCTATGTATATAGGGCAGGAGCCTCTAAGGTGCAGGGTTGAGTAACTGGTTGGCAGCTGGCTAGTGATGGCTATTTAACAGTCTGATGGCCTTGAGATTTAAGCTGTTTTTCAGTCTCTCTGTCCCAGCTTTGATCCACCTGTACTAACCTCGCCTTCTGAATGATAGCGGGGTGAACAGGCTGTAGCTTGGGTTGTTGTTGTCCTTGATGATCTTTATGGCCTTCCTGTGACATTGGGGGCTGTAGGTGTGCTGGAGGGCAGGCAGTGTGCCCCCGGTGATGTGTTGGCATACCGCAGCACCGTCTGGAGAGCCCTGCGGTTGTGGGCGGTGCAGTTGCCATACCAGGCGGTGATACAGCCCGACAGGATGTTCTCAATGGTGCGTCTGTAAAGTTTGTGCGGGGTCTTAGGGGCCAAGACCAATTTCTTCAGCCTCCAATCTGTGTGGGTGGACCATTTCAGATCGTCAGTGATGTGTACGCCGAGGAACTTGAAGCTTTCCACATTCCCCACTGCGGTCCTGTCAATGTGGATGGGGCGTTCTCCATGATCAGCTCCTTTGTTTTGTTGAAGTTGAGGGAGAGGTTATTTTCCTGGCACCACTCCGCCAGGGCCCTCACCTCCTCCCTGTAGGCTGTCGCGTCATTGTTGGTAATCAGGCCTACTATGGTTGTGTCGTCTGCAAACTTGATGATTGAGATAAGCCCTGTGTGGCCATGTAGTCATGGGTGAACAGGGACTACAGGAGGGGGCTGAGTACGCACCCTTGTGGGCCCCTGTGTTGAGGATCAGTGAAGTGGAGTTGTTGTTTCCTACTTTCACCACCTGGATCTGGCCCGTCAGGAATTCTAGGACCAAATTGCACGGGCGGGGTTTAGTCATTTGTGTACAGGAACAATGGCGGAGATCTTGAAGCAAGTGGGGACAGCAGTCTGGGATATGGAGCGATTGAATATATCCGTAAACACTCCAACCAGCTGGTCTAAACGTGCTCTGAGGACATGGCTAGGGATGCCGTCTGGGCAGGCAGCCTTGCGAGGGTTAACACGCTTAAATGCCTTACTGTCGTGAGCCATAGAGATCGAGAGCACACAGTCCTTGTGTTATCCTCAAAGGGGGTAAAAAAGGTGTTTAGCTTATATGGGAGCAAGACGTGGCTGGTTTTCCCTTTGTAATCCGTGATTGTCTGTATACCCTGCCACATAAGTCTCATGTCTGAGCCATTGAATTGCGACTCCACTTTGTCTCTGTACTGACGTTTTGCCCGTTTGATTACCTTATGGAGGGAATAACTACACTGTTTGTATTCGACCATATTCCCAGTCACCTTGCCATGGTTAAATGCGATAGCTTGCGCTTTCAGTTTAGCGTGATAATACAATCATCTGTGTGCTCCATTGATGTATGTTTGTGCGGGGCTTGATTAGTAATGTCTAGGAATACAAAGGTGAACACTACGTAATTTGAGAAAAGAGCTATCTTTGTAAAGAGTTGATGATTTTATGCAATTCATCATTACAACTGACTGAACAGTCACTGATGCTACATGTCAGTATGAATCAGTTCTCATATTTCTCCCCTTTCAGGGATATAGCATTACAATTGCATAGCTAATAGGCTATGTGTTTGTAGATTGAATGAGGTTATAATGGCTGGGGTCATTTTTGCTTATTTTTTGCTGTTCTCCAAATTGCATGTAAAAGTTAATTGTATAGAAATGCAGTAAAAGAGCTTCAACATTCCAAAAAAATCCTGGGGGGGAAATTCCAGACCTCACTAACAGTTGGACTGCAGAGTGAAGGAAAAGCATCCTACAAGTGCTCAGAATATGTGGGAACTCCTTCAAGACTGTTGGAAAACCATTCCATGTGAAGCTGGTTGAGAGAATGCCAAGAGTGTGCAAAGCTGTCATCAAGGCAAAGGGTGGCTACTTTGAAGAATCTAAAATCTAAAATATATTTTGATTTGATTAACACTTTTTTGGTTACCTCATGATTCCATATGTGTTATTTCGTGGATTTGATCTCTTCACTATTATTCTACAATGTAGAAAATAGTACAAATAAAGAAAAACCCTTGAATGAATAGGTGTGACCAAACTTTTGACTGGTACTGTCAATAGTCCGTGTATATGAGATGAGAAAATGAGTCAGTCGCAGGACACCGAACTGAGTAAAACATACGTTATTTTACTCTAAGCAAAGTTCAAATACAAAATCCACGCAGGAATAAAACAAATAACTAGGAACACGACCAACAGTAAAACAATAACGCACAAAACATACTGAATATCAGAGGGTTTAAATAGGGAAGTAATCATAACGAAATGGGAACCAGGTGTGAACAATTAAGACATAACAAATGAACAAAGAAACATGGATCGGTGGCAGCTAGAAAGCCGGTGACGATGACCGCCGAACGCCGCCCGAACAAGGAGAGGCACCAACTTCGGCGGAAGTCGTGACAGGTACTGTATATTATTTAGTATATGTAAAGACAATATTTAATCAAGATTAGTCTGATGGGTGACAATATTAGCCTATCACTTAGTATATAATTCACATCATTTGTGAATGAGGCCCAACATATGTAAGAAACAATACCTTTTTTTTGCGACCTTTTTTAATAATAGTCGCACACTTAATGTAGCCTCGCCCATGGGCCTATAGGTTTTAATAAGGTTTGTATCTCAACTAAAGTGGCCAAAAAACTTTTTTAAATTAAGCACATGAATCCACTTTACAAGGGGTGTAGAGCCTAACTGGTAGTGCGTGAGTTTCAAGTTTGGAGAATGACATTTTCATCATAAAATGTACCTTTATAATAAAATCATTACAGTACATGCATAATTGCATTTACGGCAACTTTTGATAATGGTGTTTTCCGCTAATGGAACATTTGCTCTTTTAACCCCTGGTCGGGCATACGGGACGGACATCCAGCGAAAAATCATATCGCTATTAGCATAACAAAATTTTATATATATATTTTTTCAAATATAAGACTATGTTATATCGTTTTATAGATACACCTCTCCTGAATCGAACCACGTTGTCCGATTTCAAAAAGGCTTTACAGCAAAAGCAAAACATTAGATTATGTTAGAGGAGTATATCGTAAAAGTAGCCACATAGCCATTTCCCGACCAACCACATGCATCACAAATAACCAAAAAACAGCTAAATGCAGCACTAACCTTTGACAATCTTCATCAGATGACACTCCTAGGATATCATGTTACACAATACATGCATTCTTTTGTTCGATAAAGTTCATATTTATATATAAAAACAGCATTTTACATCGGCGCGTGACGTTGACTAACTATTTTCCCTCAAATGCATCCGGTGAAACAGCGCTAAAATTTACTAAATTACTATTCGAAAACATTTTTAAAATGTAATATTGTCATTCTAAGATTTATAGATGAATATCTCTTGAAAGCACCTGTAATGCCAGATTTAAAAATAACTTTACTGAGTAATCACACTTTGCGATAAAAGGGGATGCGATACTCAGAAAAATAGGCTACCGTTACAGGTCAGCGCCATCTTGGAACAATCGCATATCAAATCTACTCTTGTATACTATTGTCAATAATCCCTTACCTTTGATTATCTTTATCAGAAAGCACTTCCAGGAATCCCAGGTCCACAACAAATGTATTTTCGTTCGAAAAAGTTAATCCTTTACGTCCCAATAGCTTGTTCTTGTTAGCGCGTTCTGAAGGCTGCTCCAAAACTTCCGTCGGCCGCAGGACTCCTCTTTCAATAAAATGCATTTTTTTTTTTTTAGGTTCGTTCAAACATGTCAAACGTTGTATAACATAAATCTTTAGGGCCTTTTTCAACCAGAGCTCCAATAAGATTCAAGGGGGACAATTGCATTGTCTTTCTAAACGTTTCGAAAGGGGAGGGTAGCCAGGGGCGCCGGCGTCATAATGGTGATGGCCCTCCTCATGTGACCACGTTCCACAGCGTCTCATTCAGTCAGTTTTCACAGTAGGAGACTCAAACCACTTTGTAAAGACTGGGGACATCTAGTGGAAGCAATAGGAAGTGCTCAATGAACCATTGCTTACGGTGTGATTTATCGGCAAAGTGATGAAGTTGAGTCCGCAATTCAGAAATCCACATCCTGTTACGATCGGTCTCAGGGTTTTGACTGCCATATGAGTTCTGTTATACTCACAGACATCATTCAAACAGTTTTAGAAACTTTAGGGTGTTTTCTATCCACAAGTATTAATTATATGCATATCCTAGCTTCTGAGTTTGAGTAGGAGGCCGTTTAAAATGGGCACGAATCTTTTTCAAAAATCGCTGTAGCGCCCCCTATCCTAGGCGACCGTCAAGAGGTTAACCTACTACCATGTGCACACTGCTGCACTTATAATGTGAAAAAATGTTCCTAATCGTTTATCAACATTTTAAGCGAAACTTTTTTGGATGCTAATGGTTGTATTAATTTGGGATCTATCTCATCCCACAACTGTCCATGACTACGTTTGGAATATTTATTTCTCGCACAGAATATAATAGGTCAACCTTTGTACTATGGGGATAGTAGATTGACATAGGCTAGTGCTTTTGCTGTTCGTTAGGCCTACTCAAATTGTTGGCTGACGAAAGTAAATGTGAACAGTTCTTCCAATATCTTCAATATGCACTCGGAACTGGATAAGGACGCACGCAGTTGCGTCCCCTATGTGTCTGTCTTCACTTGTAGCCTGTGAGAAAGACCCGATCATGTGATGGAGCGCACAGCACTCAAGGAGAGACCCACAACTGCCACTGGCCGCAAAAGATATGGATTTTTTTTAGGGTGCATTATGGCCACAGAAAGGGGATGCCACCGTGAAATTCCAGGCATTATCAAGTGCTTGTCATATTGTGAATGAGTTACTGATGTAGTGTGTACAGGCTGCAGAAAAAAACAAAGCAGAACTCATGCCTTTCAAGCTATTTTTTTCAAATCATTAGAGTCGCATCATGCAGCCTTACAATGTATTAAAAATCAAAACATATAGCCCAATGTTTTTTTAATAATAACTAAAGCTAAATTATTAATAACTCTAAATTAAGCATATAAGAATACATATTTCTTTGTTAACCACTCAACACAGAATAGCCGCATGAGCACACTCCCTCAATCGTTTGGAGAAAATATCCTGTCAATTTTATTCAACTTTGTTCAATTGTATGCTTCATACTATAACATTTTGCAACGGAATTCGAAGCAAATCTTGTCTGCTAAATGAACTAGTGTAGCCCACAGCCATTTGGCATAGCCAGATCAGGACCTAACATAAGGACAACTCAGAGTATGCTATTCTGTTCTTCTGAAATATACTAAGTTTTCTTCATATCATGCTTGTTTAGACCTTTCTGAAATACATAAATAATGGATTTATGTTCCAAAGGTCTGCATCAGTGTGGAAGCCAGGAGATGCTAAATGTGTTTATCTTAATTGACGGTCAATTACCGTGAGACCGAAAGTTATTTGCTTGACAATCACCAGCTGACTAAATTTCGTGACCACCACAGCCCTATTCACATATGCTACAGTGTACAAATGAATTACAAATAAAAAGCTCAAATGTCTTCAGTCAATAAGTATTCAACCACTTTGTTATGTCAAGCCTAAATAAATTCAAGAGTAAAAATGTGCTTAACAAGTCATATAGCACGTTGCATGGACTCCCTGTGTGCAATAATTGTGTTTAACATTATTTTTGAATGACTACTGTACCTCATCTCTCACCTTTCAGCAGAACAATAACCTAAAACACAAGGCCAAATCTGCTCTGGTGTTGCTTACCAAGAAGACAGGGACATTTATTACTTAAATCTACTTGCAAATCTATGGCAAGACCTGAAAATGGTTGTCTAGCAATGATCAACAACCAATTTGACAGAGCTTGAAGAATTTTTTAAAGAATAATAGGCTAGTGTTGCACAATCCAGGTGTGGAAAGGTCTTAGAGACTTACCCAAAAAGACTGCAATCGCTGCCAAAGGTGATTCTTCAAATTATTGATTCAGAGGTGCGAATATTTATGTATATTAGATATTCTGTATTTCATTCTCTATAAACATATAAAAATCTCTAAAAACATGTTTTCACTTTGTCATTATGGGGTATTGCGTGTAGATTGATAGAAAAAAAACATATTTTGAATTCAGGCTGTAACACAACAAATTGTGGAATAAGTCAAAGGTTATGAATACTTTCTGAAGGCGCTGTAGCTCCATTCTGGTGTATTATATTTCATTCCTCTTGTGTTACTATTTTTATTTGATCATTTGATTTGATTTGACAAGGTCAAACAACCACTTAACCTTTAAAAGCTTCCATTCCTTATTTCCTTGATGTTTGTGTTGGAGATTATTGGTTACGGTCTGATTCACAGTCAGATTTACTACATTTTGATATGAATAACAATCGTCCTGTATCTCTCTCACCTCGCTCACTGATCTACTCTCAGCTAATTAATACAATGAACCAACGCCAGCTGTTCTCATAACCTCAATTGGAAAGAGAGCATTAACCTCATTTAAAGGGAAAAGGAGTTTAATATCAAGGAATGTATTATCTCTCCTGTTCAGCACTATCTAAAAAACAACTACAATAGTACTAGTAATAGTACAATGCTTAAATTAATCATTCAAGCACTCTCTACTTTAAGTGTCAACATTTTGTCACTTGCGACAATCGCCAATGAAGTAAATTTGGCAGTATGGTAAATATTTCTATTGAATCATTGTCAGGCATTGGTGAGAGCATGAGGGGCATGGAAAAGTGTTATTTGTCGGTGTAACAATTGGACCATGTACTACCCAGGCTATTCTCTGCTGCCTTTTATTAGGAAGCGTTAACAAGTTGCTGTGCGGGCAGGCGGAGGATAAGTACACAGTAATTGACTCCTGCCCTCTCTTACTGTGTTAGAGGCCTAATAAAATCGTTCTGCTTTCACAGGCGTTACAGACTCACAACGGGCCCGTCTCATTTGTCATCAGTGCTGCTCGCAACAAGCAAACGCCCTGGCAGCTGAACCTGTGCTTTATGATACTGTACATCTCATCTGTACTCTGGTAATGTGTGTGTGTGTGTGTGTGTGTGTCTCATACCTCTCTTCGTCTCCCATCTTTTCCTCCAACTGGCATCTACCACGGTAGCGTGGCGGAGGGCTGCTAGTTCCTGAAGCTGGCTTGTGTCTGGGCAGGCTCCTTGGAAGCAGGCTAGGGTGACAGCGTCAGCTTGACTCTCCTAATGAATGTCTCACTTCCTCCGGCAGTCTCCCCTTGCAGCGCTGAAGGCAGGCCCCACATCTCACCGGTCGACAGCTAGTGCCATCATTGGTGTGACCTAGCAGCCTCCAAACGTAGCCTGCAGACCCAGTGTCACTTTGGCTTTGGCAGGGGCCAGGGGATTGGGGGTAATGTCAGTGCGCTGTGAAGGGTAAACAGATTAATAGAAGCTAATGAGAGTGAGTGGAGCAGCATGGTCGATACGGACAGCGTGCTTGGGAGATGTAATGCTGCTTTTAGCAAGACAACGCTGCCTCACTCTCTCACTTGTACGCTAAGGGAATTGTCCTGGAATTTACAGTTTATAGTACCATGTATATTCCCTGAGGAAATATGCTACGGTTGAATTCCTAATAAGTGATATATAGTAACAAAGCCACAAGGGGATTATACTTTATACTGTTCTATGCTGTACTATACTACTCACTCAATGAAATGTTGTTTTGCCCATACCATAAATGCAATGGTTACATGATGATTTGTTTTTAAAGCCATTAAAGAACATGAAATAACACATTTATTAGATACCATAAGAGTAATACAAGCATTTATAGGCATATACCTCATTTCATGGAGAAAGACAGTGTATTAATTAATGTTACATTAATATGTGACATATAATTCCAAATATGATATAATTTCTGGCCTAATGAAGCTAAAAGCTGAGCCCCATTGTCAGCTGTGACAAATGGCTATATCAATGTCCACTGATGACTCAGGGGGCCAGTCAGTCAATGGCTCAGACACTGACGCACCACTGGCACTAGAATGAAATGAGTGTAATCACTGGCCAAGCAACCAGTGACAGTGTCTGTCTATGCTCTGCATTTCCTCTAATAGTGCTCCAGGGACAAATTATGCATTGAAGATCCAGCCAGCTGGCCACAATGCTCTGTTTTATTTTGTTGCTCTTCAAAGTCATTTTTGAATGATGGTTGTCTGTGTTTCATGATACTTACATCTACAATATCTTAGACTGCAATGATGGAACCATGTTGTTTAATACTGTGTTCTTACCAGAATGTCTAAGTATCTATGTATGTGGTCTGTTGTACCACTGTTGTTCCCCAGTAGGTTGTGTCCTCTATGATCAGAGATCAGAGTAGTAGTAGCAGTAGCAGCTGTTCCAGTGGGTCAGTGAGGGCTTTCACTTTGCCCTCCTGGGACAACACAATCCACAGCCTCCGTGGGCCAGATATGACCCGCTACTTTATTTTCTATTTGATTGTTCTTCTTATGCCATCCCTCTCTCTCTATCCCTGACCTCTTTCTCCTTTTTCACTCAATGTCTTCACGTTTTCTGTTTTTCTTCACACTACATCCTTTTTCTGATGATATTAATCGTTCTCTCTCCTCGCCCCCATTCTTTTAGGGTGAACCTATACGCTGACGGAAGACAGTAATCAAGTCACCTATAATCAGAGGGGATCCCTCACAGACACCCCTCCAACATCTGACATAGTGTCTCCACCTAATTTATCCCACCATTCCTCATTCACCAGAGAGTGAACACACATCAATGACAGACATACATCATAATGTGAGTCTCTCTACCAGCATCAGGGTGGGGTGTCTGTATGAGTAGATTGGACTTAGGATCACAGCTCCCACATCCAGCCCCCACAACAATCCAGCCCCCACAACCATGTACAGTCAGCTCCAAAAGTATTAAGAGTGAGAAAGTTACAGAGGCAGAAATAGCATAACCCCAAGACATGCTAACGTCTCACCATTACAATAACAGGGGAGGTTAGCATTTTTGGGTGGTATGATTCATTCAGTATTATCCATTATCATGGCAGCAGCCACATTAATGTAAAGTGTTTAGAAATATTATATTATTATTTACAATAAAAGTGACTCCAAAGTGAAACAATACATTATTTACCATTAATTTCCATTGGGCACGAAATTATCTGAAACACAACCAAAACAAAGAGCAAATGCATCCAACAAATGTGTCGAGTCACACGCTCGATGTAGTCAATTCATGCTATGAATATGGGACCAAATACTTAACTTTAGGCTACTTTAATAGAAATATTATTGAATTTGTCCCAATATTTTTGGTCCCCTAAAATGGGGTGACTATGTTCAAAAAGTGCTGCAATATCAAAATGGTTCACCCCATATGGAGTACAGAGCCAAAACAGCAACAAAAATGTGTCAGTGTCCCAATACTTTTGGAGGTCACTGTAGCTACCCAGCCCCTCAACCCCACCAGATTCATACCCAGCCACACAGCGGGCTATCATTCTCCTTTTGAGAGGCTGAGAGTGAGAGGAGGAAATTAGGAAAGGGTTTATAATCTGTCTCACAAGAGGCATGCATCTGGGAATGTGGATACTGAGATGAAGACCCTGTCTGACAGTAATGTTGATCCTTCATATTGCCCTCCGGATCCCTCTCCCACTATCCTCTGTCCCCCTCCCTACCCCCTGTCCCCATACCCATCTGTGGCCCCTCACTGGTCCCAAACAGAAAGGGCGTGACAGTGACATGGCAAACCAGGGTCGTGACCTCACGTCCCCCATCATTAGAGGGTAGAGATGGGCAGGGACTTCCTGTTGATGTGGTGGCCAGGGAGGCCACCACACCAGCCTGGCCCCGTCCACCCCCGCCCCCTCCCTCGCCACCCCCTGTACACACACCCCTGCAGAGATGGCCACTAATTGCCACTTTCACTGCCAGTGTGGGTGTGGAGGGAATGTCAGAGCACTGCACAGGCGCAGGAAAGCCACAGGACTCCGTTCGCAGGGGTACCCTGAGGGAGGGAGCTTTATGTGAGCCACTAGTCTCCAGCGCTCGTTGGCCTCATTGGTCTGCAGGTTTGGAATTATTCTCCTCTGTTTAATTGATCAATTAAAGAGGTTAATTGGCTAGAGAGTCTCTCACCTGGTTTCTCAGGTCTACAAATGATAGCAAGTAATGACAGAAACCAGTCAAAACTGAAGGCTATGGAGAAGAGGGGATGTATACATTTATGTAAATTCGATTATTTGCACTGCATTCATCGTGCAGCCTTGCTAACATTGATGCTGTGAGGCTATGTGTATGTATAGTAGCGATGTGGACTTGAGTCGTGAAATTTTGAGAATTGACTTGGCAAAATTAAAAAACACTTGACAGTCGACTTCGACTTGAGCATCTATGACTTGGGAGTTAACTTAGACTCGAGCTGTAACACTAGAGACTAGAGAGATTTGGATTTCCCTGTCCTGAAAGAGCCACACCACCTTCCTCTCGTGTTGAATTAGGTTATTACACCATGCACATACATTCTTGGCAATTTTGTTTCTCAAAGCGGAGAATCGCATTGGGTTATATGGGAAATTACCGTTAAATTCTGTTTTGCCTAGCGCAGATAATTTATTTCATGATCTGTGAAGTTTATTATGTAGGCCTACAGTATGTACTGTACTGTGCTGGTAAGCCAACTGTAAGGAAAACAGAACATATTACCTGAATTTAAAAATGTAATCTAAATATATAAAACACTTAACCATTGACTTGAGGACTCGAAACCCAAAATTAGGGACTTTTGACTTGACTTGACCTGAGCTCTGTAACGTGACATAATACTTGTCCATTATTACTTGGGACTTCACTCAAGATTCAAGATTAAGACTCAAGACTTTCTTAGGACTTGCTCAATTGTGACTTGGTCCCATCTCTCTGATGTGCAGTAGTTATCTAGTTATCGAAAGAAAAATGTCATGGCCAACACCAAGTCTCCGTCCTCCAATACAATTACATTGAGTTTATAAAACATTAACAACTCCTTCCTAATTTTGAGTTGCATCCCCTTTTGCCATCAAACAACCTCAATTTGTCAGGGCATGGATTCTACAAGGTTTCAAAAGCATTTCACAGGGATGCTGGCCCATGTTGACTCCAATACTTCCCACAGTGGATGTCCTTTGGTGGTGGGCCATTCTTGATACACATGGGAAACGGTTGAACTTGAAAAACCCAGCAGTGATGCAGTTCTTGACACACTCAAACTGGTACACCTGGCACCAAGTACCATAAGACACCTACATCTTTTGTCTTGCCCATTCAGCCTCTGAATGGCACACATACACAATCCATGTCTCAATTGTCTAAAGGCTTAAAAATCATTCTTTTTTCTGTATCCTCCCCTTCATCTTCACTGATTTGAAGTAGATTTAACAAGTGACATAGTTAAGGTATCATAGCTTTCATCCGGATTCACCTGGTCAATGTATGTCATGGAAAGTGTTCCTAATGTTTTCTACACTCAGTGTATATTAGAGACACTGCATTCGTTGCCAAGCAGATAAATAAGGGGCCTATTAAAGTGTGGCTTTTTTATGGTGGCGAGTGAGTTTTATGTTTGAAATATTTTTATAAGCCCTCTTCCACTCTTTTATTGACTACTCATGCCATTTGGAGCCTTATAGCTGTGAAGTGTTTCGTCTAGTTGAAGCCTTTTGTCAGTGAGTTTCTCACTACTGTTCACAAACATAATATACAGTTGGGGACAGTGGGGTAAGTCGTGCCAAAGGGTTAGTTGAGCCACCACTTGTTTCTAGAAAACCATACAAAAAAAGTGAATCATGTGACCAAATATTTAGGAAGAGGTCATCATTTCATGGAGTCTGTGAAGGAAGAAACCACATGGAAAAAGTGGTAAGCAAGTTAGGTCCAAATTTCCACAAGGTCAAATTAATTTATTGTGTTACAGGTTTCTTGATGCTTGTACCTAAACCAGGGGTGTCAAACATACGGCCCGAGGGCCGGATTGTGGTTTGAGTAAAAAAATACAAGTAATGTACTTTAAAATGACTAAAACCAAATCGAAACTGTAGAAATTACAATGGACGTACATTTATACAATTTCTTGACCGTGTCCAGCTCGTTAATAGTCACTGAAATTAAAGATAGACAGTCAGGGAGTACCTACAATTCCCCAAAACTACGGACAGAGGACCTCGTTAAAGATTCAGGGGTGTCAAACAAATTAGTTTGACACCCCTGACCAAAGTAGATTGTTTTAAGTCTGTTTCATACATATTTGGGGACTCTATAAGCTACAATATGAGGTCTTAAACCAAGCATGAATGTGCATCCTTATAGCTGTGTGGGTTAATTTATTTAAAAATGGTTCTTTGTGATAAATTGTGCCATTTGGCCAGGGGCAAGTTGAGCCAATGACTAATCAATATTCCCTGCTGGATTGCAGGCATTGGGCCACTTAGTTGGGTTGCTTTATTTAAAAAGAGCAAGGTTGGCCTCCCGAGTGGCGCAGCGGTCTAAGGCACTGCATCACAGTGCTTGAGGCATCACTACAGACCCGGGTTTGATCCCAGGCTGTGTCATAACCAGCAGTGACCGGGAGTCCCATAGGGTGGCACACAATTGGCCCAGCGTTGTCTGGGTTACGGGAGGGTTTGTACGGGGGGGCTTTACTTGGCTCATCATGCTCTAGCGACTCCTTGTGGCGGTCCGGGCGCCTGCAGGCTCTCCTCGGTCGTCAGTTGAACGGTGTTTCCTACAACACATTGGAGCAGCTGGCTTCCGGGTAATTAAGCAAAGGGGTTTAAAACCTCTCTGGGCCAGTGGGACGCTTGCATCCCACCTACTCAACAGCCAGTGTAATCCCGTGGCGCGATATTCAAATACCTTAGAAATGCTATTACTTCAATTTCTCAAACATATTACTATTTTACACCATTTTAAAGACAAGACTCTCGTTAATCTAACCACACTGTCCGATTTCAAAAAGGCTTTACAACGAAAGCAAAACATTAGATTATGTCAGCAGAGTACCCAGCCAGAAATAATCAGACACCCATTTTTCAAGCTAGCATATAATGTCACAGAAACCCAAACCACAGCTAAATGCAGCACTAACCTTTGATGATCTTCATCAGATGACAATCCTAGGACATTATGTTATACAATACATGCCTGTTTTGTTCAATCAAGTTCATATTTATATCAAAAACCAGCTTTTTACATTAGCATGTGACTAGCATTCCCACCGAACACTTCCGGTTAATTTACTAAATTACTCACGATAAACGTTCACAAAAAAATAACAATTATTTTAAGAATTATAGATACAGAACTCCTTTATGAACTCGCTATGTCCGATTTTAAAATAGCTTTTCGGTGAAAGCACATTTTGCAATATTCTGAGTAGATAGCCCGGCCATCACAGGCTAGCTATTTTGACACCCACCAAGTGTGGTACTCACCAAACTCCGATTTACTATTAGAAAAGTTTGATTACCTTTGCTGTTCTTCGTCAGAATGCACTCCCAGGACTTCTACTTCAATAACAAATGTTGGTTTGGTTCCAAATAATCCATAGTTATATCCAAATAGCGGCGTTTTGTTCGTGCGTTCAAGACACTATCCGAAGGGTAAAGAAGGGTGACGCGCCCGACGCGTTTCGTGACAAAAAAATTCAAAATATTCCGTTACCGTACTTCGAAGCATGTCAAGCGCTGTTTAAAATCAATTTTTATGCGATTTTTCTCGTAAAAAAGCGATAATATTCCGACCGGGAGTCGTTGTTTTCGTTCAAAGAGAGAGAAAGTAAACATGGTGTCGGCTCGTGCACGCCCCTCCAGTCTCA
Source organism: Salmo trutta (assembly GCF_901001165.1). Taxonomy (NCBI): domain Eukaryota; kingdom Metazoa; phylum Chordata; class Actinopteri; order Salmoniformes; family Salmonidae; genus Salmo; species Salmo trutta. Next base: position 6,779,241 of record NC_042965.1, on the reverse strand, counting down.
TTGTCCTCAGATCGACCACTTACTAAATGCGCTAATGTTTTTCAGCCATGGCCTGCAAAGCCACCATTCATCGTTCTGGCGCCTTCTGAGAGCCTATTTAAACAGCGTAAGGAAATGTCACGTTATGCCAGAGATCCCCTGTTTTGGTTAGAGATGATCAAGAAGGCCAAGATATAGTCAGAGAGAGCGCTTCCTGTTTGGAATCTTCTCAGGTTTTGGCCTGCCAAATGAGTTCTGTTATACTCACAGACACCATTCAAAGGGTGTTTTCTATCCAAATCAAACAATTATATGCATATTCTAGTTACTGGGCAGGAGTAGTAACCAGATTAAATCGGGTACGTTTTTTATCCAGCCATGCAAATACTGCCCCCTATCCCCAACAGGTTAAGAAGCACGGTTTGGAGGATCATGTTTTGGGGGACGCATGACTTGACCTTCTCCTCTCCCGAGCCCATTGGGGAGTTGCAGCGATAAGACAAGAACGTAATTGGATCGCAATTGGATATCACGAAATTGGGGAGAAAAAGGGTTGGGTTCATAGGAGGCTGCTGAGGGGAGAACGACTCAAAAATAATGGCTTGAATGGAGTAATTGGAATGATAAGAAATACATGGAAATCATGTGTTTGATGAGTTCGATTACCATTCCATTAATTCCGTTCAAGCCATTACTATGAGCGTTCCTCCCCAATTAAGGTGCCACCAACATCCTGTGGTTGGGATGTTGATGCTGGGTTAGTGATATACTGTATGACCCAGCGGGTCAGATTAGAAGACTGGATGCGTGGTTTAGTAGTGGCGTGGCTTTCAGATAGTTATTTCTGCCCACCCGTGAGAGTAAATGTCATCTGTTTTGTTGTATTGTTAACACATGTTAAGATTCAACATGTACAGTTTTGTAGCTTTAATGAGGCTTACACAAGTGTATGAGTTCCTCATTTCCTCATTCTCATAGCATCCCTGAAGTCCACTCACCTGCTTTTCTCTGTCTCTCTCTCTCAATCTCCACACACATGCACACTGCTGGATCACGAGGATACACAAAACAACCAGGCATATAATGACTTCAGCAGTCTCTAATCCCTATGTCTCACCAATTCAAGGTCTAACAATGCTCATGAAAACATACATTATATGCCTGCAACTGTCTGAGAGCTGGGTTGTATAGGCTGACGTAAAGGTAAAAATAGTCTGATGATGAAGGGTGGTTGGCTGGTTGGAGGACCAGCAGGGGCGTTTAGGGGTAGGGGTGGGAAACATTAAGAGGGGGCAGGTCATGGGCTGATATGCCACGGGGGCTGGCACACTGTGAGCTCCTGGAGCACGGGGCCAAGTTTCCAGTCAACACATGAGTCACTCAGCAGAGATGCGCCCAAAATAAATGGCTTCCCTGTTCCAGCAGGAACCACACCCTCTTGTGGTTTCTTGGAGGGGCAGCATGGGTATGGCCGGGCGATGGCCCCAGTGGGGTTTTTGGGGCCGGGTTGAGGGGGTTCGAGTGAAAGGGGGAGGTGATGGGGGTGTGTGGGGAGCATGGGGGTGTGTTTGAGTTCCCAAAATGGTAATGTTTGGGGCAAGCAGCTGGCACCCCCTCAGTCTTTTCATTGTTTATTGTTTGCCGCAGTAGGGATTGTAAACAATGGCACGCCCTCTCTCTGGGCGTGCTGTGGCCGGGCCAAGGCTGTGTCTTGAGGCTTGGAGCTGGCTCTAACCCTTTAGGCCAACCTAGGCCGCATCAACACCCCCCAATCTACCACTCTATAGGCCCCTTCTGGAAAGTTTTACAGACTCTCCCTTCTGTCTGTCTGTCTGTGTCCGCCCATCGTCCTTTCACCGTGACATAAAAAAGATGTGTGTGACACCAGTCTGTTGAAGCTTCTCAAGAAAGTTCAAAAGTGAGTGTAAAAAAAGGCCTCTGTACAGTCTCTGAGAGAACTGCAAGTGGTTTGGCTTGTCAAAGGTCAGTAATCCAGACTAAACCAACATACATTTCCAATCTCTCTCTCCCTCTCTCTCTTTCTCTGTGTGTCTGTCTCTCTCACTTTAATTCTCTCTCTCTCTCGTCCTTTTAGAGAGACAGAGTGCAGTCAAGCAGACAGACAGATGTTGGAATTTGTGTAGGAGACACCCAGTCTCCTACACAAGCCAGGGTCTCTCTCTCTCTCTCTGTCTCTCGCTCATCTATATTAGCTAGCTCAGTGAGTCAGAGGAGGGACAAGAGAGCTGGGAGTCAGTCGTTACCCATGGTGACGGAGGTGTCATTCTTTCCATCTATTATGTATATCTCTTTAATTCAGTCAGGTAGTATAGTGGCCTCCAAGCAAACAGCTCAGGGACACACACTGAGACACACACACTGAGAGACATTATATATAAGACATTCTTAGGGAAGCAATGGGGATGATCTGATCCCAACTCATGTACTTGATATAAAGAGTTGTGGAAAGAGTGTAGCGCACTGATTGAATAAAAAAAAAAACTACTTGCTAACCCAACTACTGGTCATCATTGTCAAACATCTGGAACAAAAATATTTTTTTCAATCTGGAAGAGTTGTTCACTGCTTGTGTTTTCTTTGAAAATATTCCCTAATATTTCCATTCGTATGGTAGTTATTGGAATTAAGAATAGAGACTAAGATGATGCCATTAATACACACACATTCGAGTTACCTACAGTGCCTCATGCTCAAAACAAGGAAATGCTAATCAATGTACGGTATAATTAATTACATGAGTATGAGAATGTTGTTTATTCCCTTTTTGTTTGTTATTGTCTGTTTTTGTGTATGAACATTTCTTAAATCTATCCGGAGAAAAAAGTATCTTTTGGGAGTATCACCTTGCCTGCATGAGAGAAAAAAAGATCAAACTGAAAGCATACACCCTTTAATCCACAAACATTCACCAACACACACAAACACAAAGACGTACACAAACATGCATGCATACATGCACACATGCAAACACACATGCGCACGCAAACACACACACACACACACACACACACACACACACACACACACACACACACACACACACACACATTCACTAAAGCTTCTACGAGCTCCAACTTTGAGAAGTTGGAATGAGAACAAGAACAAGGAGAGTAGGAGAGAGCGAAACGATGGAAAGAAAGAAAGAAAAAAACAACTGAATTGGAGCGTGAACGTATTGTCACTCGACGGAGTGTTGCAAACTCCAGGTTCGCTAACAAACAGGGACGACTCCCTCCTTGTCTTTTCCCCTGAGGACTCGGTGCGTTTGGGGAGATAATTGACGAGTCCCTCGGCATGTAGCGAGGGAGGGAACACTTCACACAGCTACACACAGCCACACACAAAGCTCAGCTCGGAGACTGTTTCTCTGTATATCTGTATGGCAAAACCAAGAGTGTATGTGTGTGTGAGGAGAAAAGAGTGATTGTTCCCGTCTTTGTGTAGCGTAATCCATTTCCGCTAGGCTTGAGAAGAGAGAGAACCTGAAAAAGCTTCAGACTGCACTGAAAGAGGTCTGCTACTCTCTCCATCTCCATTGCTGTAGAACACTTCCCGGTGTTATACAAAAAACATTCTGTCTGTATTCAACTGTATTCAACTTGTTTTCTTCCCTCACCAGCTTAAAGATAGCTGAGATAGAGTCCAGTTCTATGGAATGTAGTACCACCTACTTAAATCCGAAGACAAAGTACACAGTAAGGAAGCCACTGTTTGTAATCGGTGGAACTTTGACAGTTACGAAGAATAATTCGAAGAGGCAATTTTGCTGTGAGATGGTGCTTAAAAATTGTAATATGTGAATACTTACTAATCTAAACTGTGTACATTCATTGTGTTCTCTTGATTAGTATACATGAAAAATCTGGGTATGAAATATAATCTAAGCATATTATCAAACAAGCTTGAGTTGAGGGCACGGTCTTTGATGTCCATAATTTCTCACCATTTACTAAAAGGGGCTTTTGATTTGACTTTGATATGCTCATCCTTCATGCCATCAATGCCTTCTCTTTTAGTCCTTGTGTTACATATTCTAAATAACTGTACACAAATGAAGGCAGCTGTTGATTTGATTTGATAAAATTTCTAACAGGCTGCCAAATTATTGCGTGGTATAATGCCACTCGTTATGCTGTCAAATTAAAAATGGTGAAAATGTCTGCATTTGAGAGGGGCGCAACAAAAAAGGGCTGGAATGTGTATCTGGGAGAAATGACTGGTGCTCCTATAGCAACATTCAATTAGGAACTCTGAGCTGCCTTCAAGTGCTGCCAAACTGAGTTATAAATACGCACAATGGGCCGATCTGGTTGTCTACTGGGTTTATTTGGTCAACAGTTCTGTATGACGAGATTTCTTTGCAGGAGTCGTGAAAGATCTCGTACACAAACGACTTCTCAAACTGTGTCACCCAACAAATATATCTAGCAGACAGATTGTCTTGGTGGGCATAGTGCAAGCCTCTCAGCCTATCTGCACAGGGGTTGAATCTAAGGGCGGTATTGTTGAGACTAGGGCATCCAGACATGATTGGAGAAGGGGGAGAGGTTGCACAGGGACAAGTTCCCTTAAAATCTGACTGGGACAGAGAAGACTTCCTCAATCACCACATTGAGGAAGCTAGAATATCCACATCCCCCCCTATTTGATACATTTATTCATAGGAAAAAAACATCAAAATATCCGGCTACTGTGAGCCATATACTGTAGAACAGATTACAAGCACCACTGACTGAGTTTTCCATGCACTCTATGTATCATAGATGACTCAATGAATATCATCCAATAGTGAACAGAACATTATGGATTTAGACAGGGTGACATTGTGATTTTGTGAGAAGGCAGCAGTGTGTGTGTATGTTTGTGTGTGTGTGTGTGTTCGTGCGTGCATGCACGAGTGTGCGTGTGAACATGCTTGCATGTGTGTATCTGTGGTGTGTTTTCTGGTTGATACTGCTTTAGCTACTAATTTATAAAGAATGCAGCAATAAGGGTGTGTGTGTGTGCACACGTATGTTTTCAAAGTGCCATGAGCTGCGTGTGCGGTAGAGATGGCTGCAGTGTTGAGTGTGTGTTCTCTGTCAGCCTGTCCCTGCTGTGGCAGCAGCTCCTGCTGAACGCCTCCGCACTTCCACCCCCTGCAGAGGACTTTGATTGCCGTGGAAACAGCACTTAAGGAGAACATTTGGATTGCCTCCTCTCTCATTTAAAGGTGGTCTTTAATTGGCTCCATTTAATAGAGAAATTTTTTAAAGAAATACATCACACATTGCTGTGTGATGTATTAGTCGTTGTGTGTTGATGAGAAAGATAAATAAAACCATGAGTGTAAACGCCAACCAGGCTCATAAGCAATAACAAAATGTAGGGTGTTAGGAGGGTAAAATAATCATTTCTTTACATTACACCAAATGATACAACATACTCCCAGAAGCACAGTGCATATTTTTTTTTATGTCTGTAGACCTTACCATTGCTGAGATATTACAACTTGTGTGTCCGAATTCTGGATCAAAAGCTCTCAGGAGATAATGCACAGGTCAATGGCAAAGCCTTTTCCAAAAATGGCACCGAAAGTATAGTCTTGCTAACACCAACCTCTCTACATCCTTGACTTGAGTGTCTGGAATGGCTGCTTTGCTTCGTTACCAGCCTCAGAAATTGCAGCCCAAATAAATGCTTCACAGAGTTCAAGTAACAGGCAAATCTCAACATCAACTGTTCAGAGACTGCGGGAATCAGGCATTCATGGTCAAATTGCTACAAAGAAACCACTACTAAAGGACACCAATAATAAGAAGTGACTTGCTTGGGCCATCAAACACGAGCAATGGACATGAGACCGGTGTAAATCTGTACTTTGGTCTGATGATTTTTCCAACCGCTGTGTCTTTGTGAGACGCATAGTCGGTGAACGGATGATCTCTGCATGTGTGGTTCCCACCACGATGCATGGAGGAGGAGGTGTGATGGTGACACTGTCTGTGATTTATTTAGAATTCAAGGCACACTTAACCAGCATGGCTAACACAGCATTCTGCAGTGATACACCATCCCATCTGGTTTGCGCTTAGTGGGAATATCATTTGTATTCAATAGGACAATGACCCAAAATACACCTCCAGACTGTGTAAGGGTTATTTGACCAAGGAGAGTGATGGAGTACTGCATCAGATGACCTGGCCTCCACAATCACCCGACCTCAACCCAATTGAGATGGTTTGGGATGAGTTGGACCACAGAGTGAAGGAGAAGCATCCAACAAGTGCTCAGCATATGTGGGAACTCCTTCAAGACTGTTGAAAAAGCATTTCTCATGAAGCTGGTTAAGAGAATGCTAAGAGGGTGCAAATCTGTCATCAAGGCAAAAAGGTGACTACTTTGAAGACTCTAAAATCTAAAATATATTTTGATTTGGTTAGCACTTTTTTGTTAAATAGTTTTGATGTCTTCACTTTTATTATACATTGTAGAAAATAGTACAAATAAAGTAAAACCCTTGAATGAGTAGGTGTGTCCAAACTTTTGACTGGTACTGTATGTCACTAGGTCATGCTTTACCAAAAGTATAATTAGTTGACATTGTTAAATAACGCAAAATTAGCACATCATTAAAAGACCTAGAGCTTATTGTTTTACATTGTGTTTCACTTTGAAGACACTATCTATGAGAGGTGATAGTGCCTAGTAAATTAGACAGTCGACATGGACTATCATCTATAGTAAGTGGTAGCTTCTCAACATGGCTCCTCATGTTTAATTATTTTTTAATTTTTAATTTAACCTTTATTTAACTAGGCAAGTCAGTTAAGAGAAAATTCTTATTTACAATGATGGCCTACCATCATTTATCTCTTTAACTCAAATAATTTTCCTGATACCACTTTTGAACGTCATGTGCTCATATACACAGTACTCTCATCTTCTTTCACTAAATAACGCAGTTCTCCAAGCTTGCTGAAACTCTGCCGAAAGGGAAGTCTCTCAAAATTTGAGCTAACTTCCCCTGTTAGAAGCCCGAGATACCAGACAAGTGAATCAATCATTACCCCTCCCACGTGTGTGGAGTGTGTTTGTGTGTGTGTGTGTGTGTGTGTGTGTGTGTGTGTGTGTGTGTGTGTGTGTGTGTGTGTGTAGACAAAACTTCCTGATAGCTACTCTAGCAAAGGTGAGATTGCAAATGTTCATAAATGTGTGCACAACAAACCACTTTCCAAACAGTTTCTTGGTTGGGTTTTTGCCCATTTATTAGCAGCAAAAATAAAACATTCCTTACAGAGAGGTGTCATTACAGTAGGTGCATATCTTAAGTTCCATAGTTCGTAGTGAACATGCAAAGAATACAGAAACAGAATGAGCATCTGTACTTTTCACACAACCAATAAACTGACAGATACACACACAGAGAGAGCGAGAGAGAGAGATATAAATATATGTACACAAACAACAAGTCTGCGGTTAAAATTGGCAAAAAACACACACATTTCTTTCCACAGGGCCGTGGGGTGAGACAGGGATGCAGCTTAAGCCCAATCCTCTTCAACATATATATCAATGAATTGGTGAGGGAACTAAACAGTCTGCAGCACCCGGCCTCACCCTACTAGAATCTGAAGTCAAATGTCTACTATTTGCTGATAATCTGGTGCTTCTGTCATCAACCAAGGAGGTCCTACAGAAGCACCTAGATCTTCTTCACAGATTCTGTCAGACCTGGGCCCTGACTGCAAATCTCAGTAAGATCAAAATAATGGTGTTCCAAAAAAGGTTCAGTCGCCTGGACGACAAATACAAATTCCATCTAGACACCGTTGCCCTAGAGCACACAAAAAACTATACATACCTCGGCCTAAACATCAGCGCCACAGGTAACTTCCACAAAGTTGTGAACGAGCTGAGAGACAAGGCAAGAAGGGCCTTCTCTGCCATCAAAAGGAACATAGAATATGACATACCAATTAGGATCTGGATAAAAAATACTTGAGTCAGTTATAGAACCCATTGCCCTTTAGCGATTCCCAAACCTTCCATAACAAAGCCATCACCTACAGAGATGAACCTGGAGAAGAGTTCCCTAAGCAAACACAAACAGACCCCACAGAGCCCCAGGACAGCAACCCAATTAGACCCAACCAAATCATGAGAAAACAAAAAGATAATTACTTGACACATTGGAAAGAATTAACAAAAAAACAGAGCAATGCAATTTGGCCCTAAACAGAGAGTACACAATAGCAGAATACCTGACCACTATGACTGACCCAAACTTAAGGAAAACTTTGACTACAGTATGTACAGACTCAGTGAGCATAGCCTTGCTATTGAGAAATGCCGCTGTAGGCAGACCTGGCTCTCAAGAGAAGACAGGCTCTGTGCACACTACCCACAAAATGAGGTGGAAACTGAGCTGCACTTCCTAACCTCCTGCCAAATATATGACCATATTAGAGAGACTCAGATTACACAATTCAAAAACAAACCTCCCATATATAGTGGGCGAAATACCACAGTATGCCATCACAGCAGCAAGATTTCTGACCTGTTGCCACAAGAAAAGGGCAACCAGTGAAGAACAAATACCATTGTAAATACAACCCATATTTATATTCATTTATTTTCCCTTTTGTACGTTAACTATTTGCACATTGTTAGACATAATATGACATTTGAAATGTCTATATTCCTTTGGAAGTTTTGTGAGCGTAATGTTTACTGTAAATTTGTATTGTTTATTTTAATTTTGTTTATCTATTTCACTTGCTTTGGCAACAAAAACATATGTTTCTCATGCCAATAAAGCCCTTAAATTGAATTGAGTGAGTGAGTGAGTGAGTGAGTGAGTGTGAGTGAGTGAGAGAGACGACAATTGATGGTTTAAATGTAGACTGTGTTGAGAGTTTAAGCTCTAAGCATAATGATCATGCACTAACACATTATCCTGACCTCTGTCCCACCTGATACCCTGTCCCCACATAGACTTCGACCAGTGGATCCCAAAATGTTTATAGTCCTGTACCCCTTCAAACATTCAACCTCCAGCTGCATACCCCCTCTATAGCACCAGGGTCAGCGCACTCTCAAATGTTTTTTGTTGTTGTTGCCATCATTGAAAGCCTGCCACACACACACTATTCAATACATTTATTAAACATAAGAATGAGTGTGAGTTTTTGTCACAACCCGGCTCGTGGGAAGTGACAAACAGCTCTTATAGGACCATGGTACAAACAATAATATAATAATAATCAATAATTTTGCTTTTTATTTAGCCATCTTACATACAGTATAAATATGTATTTGTTCATCGAATATTGTGAATAACTCACCACAGGTTAATGAGAAGGGTGTGCTTGAAAGGATCCACATAGCTCTGCAATGTTGGGTTGTATTGGAGAGAGTCTCATTCTTAAATAATTTTTCACACACAGTCTGTGCCTGTATTTAGTTTTCATGCTAGTGAGGGCCGAGAATCCACTCTAACATAAGTACGTGGTTGCAAAGGGCATCAGTGTCTTCAATTCAATTTTTACAGAAACGCTTGTTGCAATTTTGATGAGGCTCTCTTGTTCAGATATCGGTAAGTGGACTGGAGGCAGGGTATGAAAGGGATAACGAATCCAGATGTTTGTGTCATCCATTTCGGGAAAGTACCTGTGTAATTGCGCACACAACTCACTTAGATGCTTCGCTATATCACATTTGACATTGTCCGACATTGTCCGTTCATTTGCACACAAAAAATTATACAATGATGGAAAGACCTGTGTGTTGTCCTTGTTAATGCAGACAGAGAAGGGCTCCAACTTCTTAATCATAGCTTCAATTTTGTCCCGCACATTGAATATAGTTGAGGAGAGTCCCTGTAATCCGAGATTCAAATCATTCAAGTGAGAAAAAACATCACCCAGATAGGCCAGTCGTGTGAGAAACTCGTCACCATGCAAGCGGGCAGACAAGTGAAAATTATGGTCAGTAAAGAAAACATTAAGCTCGTCTCTCATTTCAAAAAAACATGTTAATACTTTGCCCCTTGATAAGCAGCGCACTTCTGTTGTAAAAGTGTTACATAGTCGCTGCCCATATCATTGCATAGTGCAGAAAATACACGAGAGTTCAGGTGCCTTGCTTTAACAAAGTTAACCATTTTCTCTGTAGTGTCCAAAACATCTTTCAAGCTGTCAGGCATTCCCTTGGCAGCAAGAGCCTCTTTGTGGATGCTGCAGTGTACCCAAGGGTCGTCGGGAGCAACTGCTTGCACGTGCGTTACCACTCCACTACACTGGCTGGCGAAATTATTCACCCCCCTTGGCATTTTTCTTATTCTGTTGTCTTACAACCTGGAAATAAAATAGATTTTGGGGGGGGGGGGGTTGTATCATTTGATTTACACAACATGAAGATTCAAAATATTTTTAACTGTGAAATAAACAAGAAATAAGACAAAAAAACTTGAGAGTGCATAACTATTCACCCCCCCAAGTCAATACTTTGTAGAGACACCTTTTGCAGCAATTACAGCTGCATGTCTCTTTGGGTACAGTATGTCTCTACAAGCTTGGCACATCTAGCCACTGGGATTTTTGCCCATTTTTCTAGGCAAAACTGATCCAGCTCCTTTAAGTTGGATGGGTTCCGCTGGTGTACAGCAATCTTTAAGTCATACTACATATTCTCATTTGGATTGAGGTTTGGGCCTTGACTAGGCCATTCCAAGACATTTAAATGTTTCCCCTTAAACCACTCAAGTGTTGCTTTAGCAGTATGCTTAGGGTCATTGTCCTGCTGGAGGGTGAACCTCTGTCCCAGTCTCAAATCTCTTGAAGACTGAAACAGGTTTCCCTCAAGAATTTCCCTGAATTTTGTGCCATCCATCATTCCTTCAATTCTGACCAGTTTCCTAGTCCCTGCCATTGAAAGACATACCCACAGCATGATGCTGCCACCACCATGCTTCACTGTGGAGATGGTGCTCTCGGGGTGATGAGACGGGTTGGATTTGTGCTAGACCATAAGCTCAAATTTAGTCTCATCTAAACAGAGTACCTTCTTTCATATGTTTGGGGAGTCTCCCACATGCCTTTTGGCGAACACCAAACGTGTTTGCTTATTTTTTTCTTCAAGCAATGGCTTTTTTCTGACTACTCTTCCATAAAGCCCAGCTTTGTGGAGTATACGGCTTAAAGTGGTCCTATGGACAGACACTCCAATCTCCGCTGTGGAGCTTTGCAGCTCCTTCAGGGTTATCTTTGGTCTCTTTGTTGCCTCTCTGATTAATGCCCTCTTTGCCTGGTCCGTGAGCTTTGGTGGGCAGCCCACTCTTGGCAGGTTTGGTGTGGTGCCACTTTTGAATAACGGATTTAAGGGTGCTTCGTGGGATGTTCAAAGTTTCTGATATTTTTTTATAACCCAACCCTGATCTGTACTTCTCCACAACTTTGTCCCTGACCTGTTTGGAGAGCTCCTTGGTCTTCATGGTGCCGCTTGCTTGGTGGTGCCCCTTGCTTAGTGGTGTTGCAGACTCTGGGGCTTTTAGAACAGATGTACATATACTGAGAACATGTGACACTTAGATTGCACACAGGTGGACTTTATTTAAATAATTATGTGACTTATGAAGGTAATTGGCTGCACCAAATCTTATTTAGGGGCTTCATAGCAAAGGGGGTGAATACATATGCACGCACCACTTTTCCTTTTTTTTTTTTTTTTAAACAAGTAATTTTTTTTGATTTCACTTCACAAATTTGGACTATTTTGTGTATGTCCATTACATGAAATCCAAATAAAAATCTATTTAAATTACAGATTGTAATGCAACAAAAAAGGAAAAATGCCAAGGGGTGTGAATACTTTTGCAAGGCACTGTATGTCTCACTTTCATGGCTTTTGCGCCATTAGTACAGATACCAACATGAGCAGCAGCTACGTTTGGCTACATACAGACCGTTAGTGGAATTCCGACGAGAGAGTAACGGTTAATGTAATTGGATGTTAATTATTTGGCTAGGCTACCTGTATTTGACATTGTGTTGTTATTTTGCTGAACGCTATTTTATTTTTGGCAGTGAAACAAGGCTACTCAGACGAGAAAAAAAACTCGCCCAAATGTATAGCCCCGTTAGAAAATATAAATGGACTGTTTGAAAATGTGAAGTAAAAAAAATTAAAAATAAAATGTGAATCACATTTTTACTTCACGTACCCCCGACGGCATTGCACGTACCTGACTTAGACTACTGTCTGTTTGTGTTGTGCATACTTACAGTATCAGTCAAAAGTTTGGACACACCTACTCATTCAAAGGTTTTTCCTTATTTTTACTATTTTCTACATTGTAGAGTAATAGTAAAGACATCAAAACTTTGAAATAACACATATGGAATCATGTAGTAAGCAAAAAGTGTTAAATCAAGTTTAAATAAAAAATAAAATAAACAGATCAAAATATATTTTATATTTGAAATTCTTCAAATATCTTGCACACTCTTGGCATTCTCTCAACCAGCTTCACCTGGAATGCTTTTCCAACGGTCTTGAAGGAGTTCCCACATATACTGAGCACTTTTGGCTGCTTTTTTCCCTTCACTCTGTGGTCCCGCTCATCCCAAACCATCTCAATTTGTTTGAGGTCGGGTGATTGTGGAGGCCAGGTCATCTGATGTACCACTCCATCACTCTCCTTGGTCAAATAGTAAAAATAAAGAAAAACCCTTGAATGAGTAGGTGTGTCCAAACTTTTGACTGGTACCGTACATTATACCGACTAGTTGGTCAGAAGAGAGGCAGAAGAGGCCATCCAGACAAGCATGATACCTGTTAAACATGAGAGGTATACAAGCCTATTAATATCCACCCAACAAAAACAGAATGAGCCTCTGTAATGTGTGTGTGTGTGTGTGTGTGTGTGTGTGTGTGTGTGTGTGTGTGTGTGTGTGTGTGTGTGTGTGTGTGTGTGTGTGTGTGTGTGTGTATAGACTGGTAGTGATTGCTGGGGGCATTTAAAAACCTTCTTCTTCTTCCCTCCCTGCCTACTACTCTCTCCCCCTACTTTACTTCCTTTTTCTCTCTCCTGTGTGTGTGTGAGAGAGAGAGACAAGAGACAGGCGCCAAGTAGCGCTTCTCTCTTCCCCTCAACTACCCACCTACCTAGCAGACTTAGTAGACAGTGTGTTAATCTCCAGTCACATCCACAATTCTACATGCACTCTCAATTTCTGAATATAAAACTGTTCCTAAGAACCTGAGATGTACTGTTTGAAAGTTGATTTTAGTTTCACCAAATTGAGAGAGCGAGAGAGGGAGACGAAGAGCACAGTGAGAGAGAACATCTCCCCCATAACCAAAAAGAACGCCCCACTCTCTCCCATTAGCTAACAGTGGCTAGCTATCAAAACAGCTTGTTATCCACCTACTCGCAGTAAATCTACAATTGCTTCAACAATTCAGCATGATGTTCCCAAGAATCTGATCTGTGTAGTGATATATAAAAAATGTGTTTTGTCAAACCTATATGGTCAAACAGTGTAGATGAAAGTTTGCTTACCTTCTCAATCAGGCGATTTTTTGATTTCTCCACAAAACTCCTTCCATACATCAGTCAACTTGTATACTTTGAGTTGGTACTCAGCTCATTTATGATTGGACAAGATAACACCTCCCAAAATGGACAAATGTGAAAGCAGTATTTTCGGGAATGCACGATAAGTGGTTGTCGGAAGCGTCAATCCGTTCTGGCCCCACTGATTGAGGGAGCTCCCCGATATCAGAGAGACATGCTCACGAAAGATTTATCAGACAACATTGACATGTACACACTTTAAAAAAAGGAACATATTTGTGCAAAAATATTTCAATTTAATTCACAGCTGATCAAAATATCATGATTTATAAAGTGAGGAACTGAATCAAACAGTAGAATTCTCACTCAGCGTCCAGATTTTTTCACGTGACCTGACAACCTACTCTTTGTCATAATCAGAATATGACACTGACATATCAATGCATGTAAACAGTAATAAATACACAGAGAGACTCTGTACAAACATATATACAGTACATTATAAAAATATGGCATACAAGTCTAAAGGAGCAGCTTCTAATTTTGTGCCAACATCCATCAAACACCTCAACTTATTTTTATTTGTATTTGTGTATATGTGTATATATACTGCTCAAAAAAATAAAGGGAACACTTAAACAACACAATGTAACTCCAAGTCAATCCAACTGTCCACTTAGGAAGCAACACTGATTGACAATAAATCTCACATGCTGTTGTGCAAATGGAATAGACAACAGGTGGAAATTATAGGCAATTAGCAAGACACCCCCAATAAAGGAGTGGTTCTGCAGGTGGGGACCGCAGACCACTTCTCGGTTCCTATGCTTCCTGGCTGATGTTTTGGTCACTTTTGAATGCTGGCGGTGCTTTCACTCTAGTGGTAGCATGAGACGGAGTCTACAACCCACACAAGTGGCTCAGGTAGTGCAGCTCATCCAGGATGGCACATCAATGCGAGCTGTGGCAAGAAGGTTTGCTGTGTCTGTCAGCGTAGTGTCCAGAGCATGGAGGCGCTACCAGGAGACAGGCCAGTACATCAGCAGACATGGAGGAGGCCGTAGGAGGGCAACAACCCAGCAGCAGGACCACTACCTCTGCCTTTGTGCAAGGAGGAGCAGGAGGAGCACTGCCAGAGCCCTGCAAAATGACTTCCAGCAGGCCACAAATGTGCATGTGTCTGCTCAAACGGTCAGAAACAGACTCCATGAGGGTGGTATGAGGGCCCGACGTCCACAGGTGGGGGTTGTGCTTACAGCCCAACACCGTGCAGGACGTTTGGCATTTGCCAGAGAACACCAAGATTGGCAAATTCGCCACTGGCGCCCTGTGCTCTTCACAGATGAAAGCAGGTTCACACTGAGCACATGTGACAGAGTCTGGAGACGCCGTGGAGAACGTTCTGCTGCCTGCAACATCCTCCAGCATGACCGGTTTGGCGGTGGGTCAGTCATGGTGTGGGGTGGCATTTCTTTGGGGGGCCGCACAGCTCTCCATGTGCTCGCCAGAGGTAGCCTGACTGCCATTAGGTACCGAGATGAGATCCTCAGACCCCTTGTGAGACCATTTGCTGGTGCGTTTGGCCCTGGGTTCCTCCTAATGCAAGACAATGCTAGACCTCATGTGGCTGGAGTGTGTCAGCAGTTCCTGCAAGAGGAAGTCATTGATGCTACGGACTGGCCCGCCCGTTCCCCAGACCTGAATCCAATTGAGCACATCTGGGACATCATGTCTCGCTCCATCCACCAACGCCACGTTGCACCACAGACTGTCCAGGAGTTGGCGGATGCTTTAGTCCAGGTCTGGGAGGAGATCCCTCAGGAGACCATCCGCCACCTCATCAGGAGCATGCCCAGGCGTTGTAGGGAGGTCATACAGGCACGTGGAGGCCACACACACTACTGAGCCTCATTTTGACTTGTTTTAAGGACATTACATCAAAGTTGGATCAGCCTGTAGTGTGGTTTTCCACTTTAATTTTGAGTGTGACTCCAAATCCAGACCTCCATGGGTTGATAAATTGGATTTCCATTGATTATTCTTGTGTGATTTTGTTGTCAGCACATTCAAAAAAGTATTTAATAAGATTATTTCTTTCATTCAGATCTAGGATGTGTTGTTTAAGTGTTCCCTTTATTTTTTTGAGCAGTATATATATATATATATATATATATATATATATAATATATATATAGCCTGTGATTGCATAGATTGCTTCTAATCTATTACGCTGAACATGTTTTTATGTTCTTGCTGCTATGTTGTTTTGTATCAACATGTCAACACACATGAAGTTGACTCTCAGGAAATTCATATACACACACCAACATACTCTCATACCGGATTAAGCTAGATGGAAATGTACTGCTCTGATCGCCCCACCTCTTGCACAATCAAGACACTCGTCTCTGGACTGCAGGTATATTTACGACTTGTGGCAATCAACCTCACATACACAGTCACAGAGGTACTTACATAGTAAAATGCAAACACAGACATAGACACAAACACGCATGCACAAACACGAGTACATACACACACACAACTTCCATCGACACACAAACACAAGCGCACTCTTATCATTATTAGTTTTTGTCATCCATCCCTCCCACTTTCCCCAGATAGGAGTACTCACTGTGTCCATGGTCACCTCAGTGGGTCACAGTGGTCAGTGGTCATCCCTCTCGCTCTGACTGTGCTTGTGTTGAACCTTGACCACACCATGACCACATGGGGTGCCCCACGTTCAGGTGAGTGCCCTGCGGTCCGGAGGAGCACAAACCCAGTCCAGTCAGGTCCAGTACGGGGGCAGTGGGGTGTAAGTGGTCAAAGTGTATTTTAATATGTATTCATTACGCTGTGAAAGGGTTGCAGTTGGGGCTCGGCGATTGTGGCGCCAGCGTGTGATTGTGGCAAGACAGGCTGACCGCTCGAAAATGGCTGAGCTAACAGGGACAGGAGGCAGAGTGGCGCGACAGAGCGGCAGTCCAAGTTTGCTCTCGCCACCCGCACTAACACACCTTATAATTATAGATCATCACACAACAAACCACCACACACTGCAAATGCTTGTTAAAGGGAGAAAGAGAGAGGGAGAGACTGAGAAAGACAGAGAGAGGGGGAGAAAGATGGAGAGGGACATTGTCGGTGTGCCAAAGGAGTAGGCTGGTTGTGCTTCGTTGAAACTGACAACTTCTGAAGAGACAGCCACCCTGCCATTCTCAGAACAAAACTCCTACACAGACACACAAAATAATAAATAAAGAGAGAAAGGAGAGAGAAACAAATAAAGTGAGTGAGAAAGAGAGAGAAGACCAAAGAGAAGGAGATACAGATGTAGGATTTTATTTGAGCCAGTTTGCTACAGCATGAAAATAATCCTGCAGCAACAGGAAATGTGAATTATTATGTGGATTATAATTAATGTACAGGTTTTGTAGGGGTTGGTATATTTTTCATTTGGGCAAATTAAGTCTGACATTTTAAAGTGGAAATTACAATCTTTAAAAGCCTTTTTAAACCTTGGATACACTACACGTTTGCATTTACTGCTGTGCAAGAAACTACTCAGCAACAAAAGAGTGATCAAATTAAGATCCTACATCTGTATAGAGAAAGAAAAACAATGAGATGAATCAGAAGAAAATACTGGGTATATTTCTTTACCATTCTCACTCAACCTCTGAACATGCGAGAAAACAGTTTATTTGATGGCTTGGGATGTTTGAAATGGTGAAAAACTTGCTCCTGTCACCTTTGCCTTGCTATGGCCTGTGTTGCTGAGCGTGTGTTTCTCTTAGAGTAGCTGTTCATCTGCTCAACCTCCGCCTGTTGTGTGATAAAGACGCCCTGAGGGAGAAACAGTGGGACCCAGGGTGCTAGGGTTTAGCTGTGTTTGGTTGCTTACAACCCGAGGAGAAAAACAGAGACATAAAATCAATGATGATACGGTTAGTGGAGGTTTAAAAGGAACGTTTACAGAGGATCCCTGGGTGGAAGGTGATGTAGTTTGTGCTTATGAAGGCATGTGATCTAACTCCATCTTGGAATGGAGCAAGGTGCAAATGAACGGCTGTATGAAACTGCTTATTTCTGAGTGCACATAGGAATGTTTGTGTGTGTGTTTGCCTGTTCAGGTTTTGTGGCATAAATGAGAGAGTCAAGTGTGAGTGGGAGAGTGAGAGAGTGAGTGAGAGAGTGTGTGAGAGAGAGAGAGAGAGAGAGCTGTGAGGGTGGGGCAACTATCAGAGGAAGAGGATAAAGGAGTGGGTTAGGGCTATGGACACTACTGCATCTCCTCTGTAGGGGGCAGTCTGTCCTGTAATCATTTGGACCCAACTCCCCTGTGATTCTACACTGTAAAAGGAGTCTACAGGGAGGGGGAGAGGGAAAGAGAGATCTGTTAGTCCAGAGCAGGCAGTCAAGATAAATTATACAATTGAAGAAAGTTTAGCAAAAAAGATTTCAATTCTTACTTGTAACTTTTTTACAGTGGCAAACAACTTCATCATCCAATAGATCTGCATCAGCTCTGTAAAACAAGTCATTTGGTTGAAATGGCAGTCGTAATCACATGGGTTTACTATTGAACAGTATGCTTCCTGAAGAGATCACTGAATGATCCCTTTAATATGAAAGCAGCTTGATACCATCCCACACAGGCACAAAGACAGCATGCACCTCCAGTCAACGAGCCAAACAGATTGGCCGGTGTTAAAACCAGCATTTTGGATCTGATCCGATTGCGGGGCGAGCCAAACACTGGGAATGATTGACACTGATTTAGCATAAGCAGGTGTCATTCTCTGAAACATATTTCCTGTTTCTCACTGAGTGGGATGGAGGAGGGTGATGGGTGGAGCAGGACCTGTCCATCAATGTAGATTGACTCATTGTTCAGGTTAATGTTTGTTAGATACAATTGTGCTTATAAAATGTTATACATCCATACACAACAATGGGGAGGGACATGTATCAGCCAAGATATAAGGCTCCATAGACTATACACACTGAAAGACACAGTATAGAAAGCAATATTTTTTTTCTTCCTTTCGTCAGAAACGCTTGGTATCATGTCCCTCCCCTTCAAGTCACTACGTAGAATCTGTTGCCGGGGCTCTGCCAAGTTGTGGGAAAATAGCACTTGTTGACAAGTTGCTTGAAATGCAATCAATGCACCTGCCACATTGAGAACCTGAAAGAAGCAACATTTGGATCGGGCACAAGGTTAAATCCTTTGTGTTGAGGACAGAAATGCGTGCCAAATCCTCCTTTCAATCACAAAGTACTCCAAACTGTTTCTCGACTAACTTTAATCCATGATATTTGTGATATGTATAAATTCATTTCAAATGTTGGTTTTTATTCATTATTTACTGGAATATAATGATACAAATTTCAAAGGATATCTTTTTTTAAACCAACATGCTTATTTAAAAAATAAAGCAAAGGCAAAGTAACTATACACTTTTCATGGCCCAATAACATTTGCTGAAGTTGTTTTAGCGTTGTGTGTTTACAGTATTTGCATCTCCTTTCTATCCAAGCTTATTGTCTGCATTGTGACACACGCATGCCCTTTTCCTACAAGAATTACACTGAAGCCTGAGCTTTGTTTCATTAGAACCTGCACTGTGTTACCTACTTACAAAGCATTAGCGACCCGCTGAGTTCAGAGTGGATGAAGAGTGCTTCCTAATTGGAACTGCACAGCACAATGAAAGAATAAATTGCAATGGTTACTCCTCATTTCAAGTTCATCATAATATTGGTTTTTCAACAGGAGGTGAAGCTGAACCGAGTCAATTATCCTAGTGTAAATATCATTGTTCAGTCATCATTAATCATCAGCAAATTAGTCTTTAAAGAAAGAAATTAAGCATTATGGATCTACAGTTTATGTGGGAACCAACATCAAAACAATGTTTTTACAACAGTGTTCTAATGTATATGATAGGAAACCTTGATAAGACCTTGTGTAGCACACTGTAGGCAGCAACTGTAAATGCATCCTAATGGTAGGTATTGTCCATCAAATAATTATATTAATATTATTGTTTGCTCTAACTATGGTCTCGCTTGTTGTAAATATTGTAAATAGTGTTAAATTGTTTTCCATTACTGTTGATAATGTGTCAATGAATTAGTGCAGAGGTTAGGGACTAGGGTTGGAAATTTCCAGTAACTTTCCTAAAATTCCCAGAAATCCTGGTTGAGAATTTGTGGGAATAAGCAGGTAATCTGGGATTTCTCCAACCAGGATTTTTCTGGAAAACTCTCTGTAATTTTGTAACCCTGTTCGGGACCTTTATCTTCAGGAGGAATGCAAATGTTTATACATTTCATGTTATCAAGCTGATGTGAACAAAACTAAAGATATTAATGTACTACCAAGGTTTTGGTCATTTACAGTATACACATATGATTGAAAAATAATATTAACCATTCAGGAGCTATCCAAACTTTTTTTGTTCCCAAAACTGAAGCCGCAAAGTGACATTTACAGAGGGGAAATGTTTTGAAGAAGAAACTAGTATGGGATTTGGGGAAAGATTACTAAGTGTTATTTCTGTGGAATGTCTGCATAACAAAGTCCTCTGTGGCTGGGATATTTAATTAGAAGCTGAAGCAGAGATAGAATTCAACGGAGAGAGAAAGGGAGGGAAGGCGGGAGTGAGTGAGCAAGTGAGGGAAGGAGAGGGAGAAGGGGGGGGCAACATCAATTCTAGACAGCTCCCTGTTTTCCGGCAGGAGATTCCTCTCAGGTACATGCAGCCAACTGCTGCGCTTCGCCTCTTCCTTCGCCTGACCTATTTAGGTAATTGCACTCTTCATTAAAAAGCTCAGTCTGCAAGAGAAATTACACTTCCCCATCGGTATCTAGGTAACCTAATCTCCCTCCAGGGGCCTAAT
The DNA here is from genome assembly GCF_901001165.1 of Salmo trutta. Classification (NCBI taxonomy): domain Eukaryota; kingdom Metazoa; phylum Chordata; class Actinopteri; order Salmoniformes; family Salmonidae; genus Salmo; species Salmo trutta. The sequence continues at coordinate 6,758,771 of NC_042965.1, read as the reverse complement.
TGCATGGCATGATAACCTCATAGGCTGAGCCTCTTTAAATTTTCATCTCTTTTCAAATAATTATGGATCATTGGAGAGAGGTATTGATTTGATTCATTAACTTCCCGCTCGGTGCCAAGGTTAATGATTACATGGATCCCAATTATACGCTAAAGATCCACCGGACTATTTGCTTTGATTGGCTTCCACTTTATTATTAGCAAAGGTTGTGTTGAAACAATGCTCAGACTGAGAATTGAGAAAGCTAATTGGATCTGCTAAAAATCTGCTTTATTTCACTAGCCCCTGTATATGTACTTGACAAATGCAATGAATATGTATGGCTGAAAAAGCATGTTAGGGACGGTGGAAAGAGATTCAGGAGGGATTGGATGCTGGCTACAGGGGTGATATGTTTGACCTTAGAGTGTTTCTTTGAATGTCAAGGGGACATAGGATATGTCCCAAATTGGGTAAGAGAGCGATGATTCATAAACATCATATTGACTCAACAGAGTTATGTTTTTTCTAAAATGTGTACCTCCCAAAATAACAAAATGTTCCCCAAAAAGCAACAAAGTTGTACTGAAAAGAAATACATGTTTTATAGATTATTTATTTTCTCCTATGTTAAAATTATAATTCAGTAATTGTATACCGTAAAACTTCCATTAATAGCCCGGGCATTTATTTGCTTCAATCCCTGAACACAACATGTGCTTATTAGAGACAGGCTTCAATTTGAGCCAGGCGTCTATTTCCTTAATGCACACAGCTTTTGCTCCATTAAATGTTGAAAAGACTACTGTTTATTGTGACCAGTATGACCAGTACAAATATTATAATAACAAATCCATCGCAGATCAGACTTGCAAAAACTAGGCTGCCTATCATACGCCCCCGATTTCACAATTCACCAACATTCTCTCACGAGTGCGCCTTGTTGTGCCTTGTATCCCCTGTAGTTGCAGCGAGATCACAGCAGATAGACTTCAGTATTCAACATTTGTCCAGGTACCCAGGACATCGGGCGATGCCTTCTATACTGTCCATTAGGGGCAACGTGAGCACGCATTACTTTATGCTTAACCGTGAAGTTTAAAAAAAAAATTTAACAACCTATTTTCTGTTTTAACGTACCTGTTTTCACTTCACCCATAGACATTTACTCCTCCCGCCTGGACAAACGTTGAATACTGAAGTGAGACCGTGACATCCTGTGGGTAGTTGAGCCGACCATGTCAAACCACACTGCTGTGACATCCATGGCAATGTTTTTGCTCTCATTTATCTTTTGCACAATCTTTACGCTACTCACTGAAGTTCACTCATAAACATTTCCTTTAGACCCTGCATTTATTTGAAGCAGGAGTTTATTTGCTGAAATGTGTGCTATTAAAAGGGACAGGCGGCTATTTGCGATTACGTTTAATTGAAGTTTTACAGTATTTTACATTGTTTTGCTATTTCCCACTGTAAAGCTAATTTTATATTGCAGGTGAGTGAACAGAGTTGTGAGTTCCTCCAGGGTGATTTGAAACAGACTTATGAGGGCATTAAAACAACTGTAATGTCTAAATGATTTCCTCCATTAAGTTTCCTCTCCTCTCCTTTCATAATCATTTTTCTTATTTCCGCCACAATATGCCGAGGAGGGGAGAGGAAGTGTGCTGTTGCGGATTCACAGACAAATTACGTCTCTCCCTCATAACGTCAAGGAAGCAAAAAAGCAACATTAATAAAGAGTGAGGAAAAGTACATTTGCCGGTTGTTTATATAAGTGGCGGCCTGTTCTGGCAGTCTGGCATGGCAGTCAGCTTGAAGGGCAATTGTGTGTCTACACGTATGCTCCAAATAACCTTATTTTTTTCTCACTGGCTGGACAAGCGGTGTGTCTGTGTGTGTGTGTGTGTGTGTGTGTCCCATTATGTAACACTCTAGACCCTGCCACTGCTTTTACTTTGCCACTGCCACAAATTCAAGACCTCCTGGCTGATCAAATGGAAAGTCATAGGGGATTCATATTACCCCAAGGTACCACATGACAAGCTCTTTTTATATACACACACATACAAAGTACCCATCTAGACATTGGGTACATTACAATGTACATACTACATCATACACACCTCGGCACTGTTTCTGGCCATCCACAGACCTGTCCAACCTCATTAGGTATGAAACACAATAGCCAAAGAAGGATGGAGTAAAGAGAGGTTACTATGATGCAATGGAATGGCAACTGCACAGGACTGGAAAGTCTAAATGGTCTTGGCGAAGTGGCTGGGCCCTTGTCTAAGCCTCTCTTGTGTCTAAGCACTCTGCCACCACTACAGTCTCCAGGGAGCTATTACAGTTATTCCACATGCCAAGGTCTGTGGAGGCTCAGGACAAACATGACAGACACACACATACAGTCACATGCACGCACACACACACTGAGCACACACACAGACCCGAGCGAAACAGACCCTCACAGACTGTCAAATAGTCATCATGACTATCCACAGTATGTCCACTGTGGCTAAGTTGTTAAAGCATTGCACTTGCATTGCATGGTTGTGGGTTTGATTCCCAAGGGGGACCAATTCATTGTTTTAATGAAAATGTATAAATGCACTGTATGTCGCTCTGGATAGAGCGTATGCTAAACGATACAAATGTAAAATGTTCATCTAGATAGACACTCAGCTTGGTGGTCTCTGTGTGTCTCCCAATGAAGACAATGGAAACTCCTCAGTCACTCCACAGTAGCTCTGTGGAGACCTGAGGCCCTGAAGGGGAGAGACTTTACAACTGGTTCCTCCCTTCTCTCTCTACCATGAAGGCGTATGTTTCCTTTTACCATCCATCTGCTGGCAGAGAGAGTGCAGACAGCCTGGGCTGCTTTTATTTGCCCAGTGTTTCAATTCGCGGTGGTGGTCTGCAAAATTTCACAGGTACTGTAATGGTAATGTAAGCCTGATTCTGAGTCTCAGTAGTCTACTTTGTAGGTTTTGACAGTGGCTCAGGGGCATCGGAACGGCTTGGTTGGATGGATTCTGTCCGTCTGTCTGTCTCTCAATTAGGCCCTTCATGAACCAGAGGAGGACATGGAGGAGGGGGCAACTTCCTCTCTCTCTATTTCTTTCTTCCTCCTTCTCTCTCCCCATCTCACCCCTCATTCTCGCTCTCTCTATCTCTCTCTCTGTATCTCTCTCTGTCTCTCTCCCTTCGTTTCCCGTCTCCCTCACTTCCTTTTTTCCATTAGCGTTTTACAGAGCACAAGGGGCCGTCCCTGTTGGGTCATTCTCAGCTGTTGAAATGGCAAAAAAAGTGCCAGTTTTAATAACAAGTGTTTTAAGAGCATGGCTGGGATCACGGGTCTCTGACTTTGAATGTTTGGAGTGTTAACAGGGCCCAGGACACAGCCATGCCCAGGCCCAGCCTCATGCAGACAGACAGGGATTAAACCTGCGATGTTTAGAGAACTTCTGTACCTCTTTCCCTCTCCCCCAACTAGACTGGTCCAGGCAGGTCAGGATCAGGTCTTGGTCAAAACTCCTTTGACGAGGCATTGAACTGACCTTGACTGAATGTTTCACTTGCGTGATCTCTGATTATAAAAATAACTGGAAAAACATTCAACTTGATAAAAAAAAAAAACTGTGCCTGTAGGTAAAAAGCACAAGAGCCATTGCAATATCAATAGGGCTTAAGAGGCACTTGTTTAGATTAATTTACACAGAGTGTAAATACTCTGCATGGTCTACTCAGCTCCAATCCCAGGCCCATTCATTTAGCTCATTAAACATGGACTCTGATCTCAACAGATGATGTGTCCTAATGGAACACTCCATCCCCTTTTCCTTCGACCTCTTACTGTACTGGGCTGTTTATGTTATTGCTTACAGACACTATTGTTGCCAACATTCAAACACAAATATTGATTTACTCACTCTGTCATTGCCAGAACCATTGGTGATATGCACCTTATGTAACCATTCATGCAGTTTTACTGAGGTCATAAAGGCAAAATAGCTTATTAGATCAATACAAACAAAAACGGTCACATTATCAGATCGGTTTTGGTCTCAAAGTATTTTCTCTAAACCTTGAAATATAAATGGAACGTTCCCCAACGTTGAAACATATCTTTGCTGCAACAACAGCAAAAGAAAAGTTGATGGAGGCATAGTCTGGCCTTTTCAATGGCCCTCCAGTTAGCCATTGATTCATGTCTGAAAAAACAGAAAACAGTAATGTCCCTCTCTAGGTATGGAATGATCTTGCAGTGTTTTGTATTGCACTCGTTGGGCCAGCCCTAAATCAGTATAATGTTGCACAGCCAGGACTTCTCCACCACTGGTTTGTTGCCAATTTTACCCAAGGCAGGATCCCTAATGGGTTATTCCCCACCTCAGCCCATCCATAGCTCCCAATTCAACCATTTGACAGTCTCTGGAAAGGTGCAGTTCAAGTTGTTTTCTCAAAAGTGTCTCAACATGTGGTGGTAAAGTGGGTTTCAAATATGCCCTGGAGTCATATTACAGTTTTGGCCAAAAACAATGTGTTGAAGAGGAATACATTGAGAAATCCTTGTGGTCCAATGTATTACAATGACCCTCTCCACTGGGATGGCATTACTGCTGTCTAACTATTGTATCGTTTACAGTCTTAAGATTAACCTCATCGTAGTTTACCCTCTTATAGCTTACCCTGTTAACAACAGTAGTTATTACTAACCCATTATCCATATGAAGTATGTCCATAGAAAAAAACTGAAAATAGGTTTCCCCTAAAATGAAGAAATTAAATAGTGACAGAGAAAGCAAAACCCAGACTTATGCGTAGAACAGTAGGCACGATTTGGTGAATCAATCTTTGAAATGAGGAAGCTTCAAGACACTGGGCAGCTTTTTTCTCTTTGGCACTACTACTACTACTACTACTACTACTACTACTACTACTACTACTACTACTACTACTACTACTACTACTACTACTACTGCATACCACTATGACTGCTTGTACAATGCAGAGCTCCAATATCCAAGTTTTGAGGGAGAAAGTGTAAGCCTACATATTTTTAATAGTTTTGTTTAAAACATACTTCAGGAAATAATATCTCACCTGAAAAAAATAAAACTATATACAGTACCAGTCAAAAGTTTGGACACACCTACACATTCCAGGGTTTTTCGTACTTTTTTACTATTTTCTACATTGTAGAATAATAGTGAAGACATCAAAACTATGAAACAACACATGTAGAACTATGTAGTAACCACAAAAGTGTTAAACAAATCAAAATATATTTGACATTTTAGATGCTTCAAAGTAGCCACCCTTTGCTTTTATGACAACTTTGCACACTCTAGGTATTCTCTCAACCAGGTATACAGAAGATAGCCCTATTTGGTGAAAGACCAAGTCCATATTATGGCAAGAACAGATCAAATGAGCAAAGAGAAATGACAGTCTAACATTACTTTAAGTCATGAAGGTCAGTCAATCTGGAACATTTCAAGAACTTTGAAAGTGTCTTCAAGTGCAGTTGCCAAAACCATCAAGCACTATGATGAAACTGGCTCTCATGCGGACCGCCACAGGAAAGGAAGACCCAGAGTTACCAGCAGAGGATAAATTCATTAGAGTAAACTGCACCTCAGATTGCAGCCCAAATAAATGCTTCACAGAGTTCAAGTAACAGACACATCTCAACATCAATTGTTCAGAGGAGACTGTCAAATTGCTGCAAAGAACCCATGTCTAAAGGACACCAATAAGAAGAAGAGACTTGCTTGGGCCAAGAAACATGAGCAATGGCCATTAGACTGGTGGAAATCTGTCCAAATTTGAGATGTTTGGTTCCAACCGCCGTGTCTTTGTGAGGTGCAGAGTAGGTGAAAGAATGATCTCTGCATGTGTGGTTCCTGTCACGACTTCCCCCGAAGTCGGCTCCTCTCCTTGTTCGGGCGGCGTTTGGCGGTCGCCGCTCCATTTTTCATGTATCCATTTGTTTTGTCTTGTTCCCTGCACACCTGGTTTTCATTCCCCAATCAATCTACATGTATTTATTCCTCTGTTCCCCATCATGTCTTTGTGAAAGATTGTTTGTGTTACGTGTTTATTGTTGATGCGCCAGACTGGTTTGTTATTTCCGTGGTATTTTTCACAAAGATGTTTATTGTTAAACATAATTCTTGTGACTGTTTTGCGGATTTTGCACCTTTGCCTCAAATCTCTGCTCTCCTACACCTGACTTCGCTACCAGTAGGCACACACCTGACAGGTTCCCACCGTGAAGCACAGAGGAAGTGGTGTGATGGTGTGGGAGTGCTTTGCTGGTGACACTGTCAGTGATTTATTTAGAATTCAAGGCACACTTGACCAGCATGGCTACCACAGCAATCTGCCGCGAAACACCTTCCCATCTAGTTTGCGCTTAGTGGGACTATCATTTGTTTTCAATAGGACAATAACCCAAAATACACCTCCAGACTGTGTAAGGGTTATTTGACCAAGGAGAGTGATGGAGTGCTGCATCAGATGACCTGGCCTCCACAATCACCCGACCTCAACCCAATTGAGATGGTTTGGACCACAGAGTGAAGGAGAAGCATCCAACAAGTGCTCAGCATATATGGGAACTCAATCAAGACCGTTGGAAAAGCATTCTTCATGAAGCTGGTTGAGAGAATGCCAAGAGAGTGCAAAGCTGTCAAGGCAAAGGGTGGCTACTTAGAATAATCTAAAATATTAAATATATTTGGATTATTTTAAAACTTTTTTGGTTACTACATGATTCCATGTGTGTGATTTCATAGTTTCAATGTCTTCACTATTATTCTACAAAGTAGAAAATAGTCAAAATAAAGAAAAATCTTTGAATGAGTAGGTGTGTCCAGTATATATCAAACTTCTGCACCAAAGTTCCCTTGTATGTAGTGAACATTTATCAGGTTTCGTTTTACATAGTCAGCACAAAGAGTTATGTGTTCTGGGAACCTACTGTAGGGGACAGACCACAGAAGCCACATGATCTGCATATGTGTGCTGCTTCACGCTTAGGCATTTCTATCAGAATACATTTCTAAGGTCAGCCTATACCAAGAACAGTATGAATAGAGAGGGCATTACTGGTAAGGTCGCACCAGGGAATAGGACTGATACTCTAGAGGACAAAGAACAGAAAGGCTTTGCTTGTAGGCCTACTTCGTCTAATGCATTATCCATTCATTTTGGACAAGCATTGATTCATTATTGGATTTGATGACAAATGAAGCAGACAAATACAATTTAAACAACTTAAGCAACTTATTTAAGCTTGCAATGCAAGTACTGTAAGTCGCTCTGGATAAGAGCGTCTGCTAAATGACTAAAATGTAAATGTAAAATGTAATCTTGCAACCTTAGAGAGAATATGTGGCACAATGTTGTTTTTTTGCCGTCTTTTTCCATGTGCCGTAGTCATTGACCAGAGTGTTGATGTTGTGGAAGAGAACAGCTCTTTGAACCAGTCAGGTCACGCGTGATTCAAGTCAGCATTCGACGTCCAGCCATGTCTGAGGATGTTGGGAGATTACTTGGAAACCAGCCAGTAGGGGCAGCAGTGAGCACTGTTACCTTCAAGTAGGTTTCGGTTTTACTATGACATTGTAGATGGGGATGGCGGATGGGTATTAGCATCTGATTCCAAAGGTTGTTAGTTTGAATCCAGCGATAGAAAGTTGTTTTTGTTATTTTTGTTTTAAGCCTATCCCAAATCTTAACCTTTACCTTAACCTTAACCATCCGGAGTTAATGCCTGACCTTAAGAATGTGTAGTTAATGCCTGAACTTAACCCTAACCTTAAGAATTCTGAGTTAATGCCTAAATGTAACCTTAAAGACGTTGAAATGTAACATTTGGAAAAACTTGAGAAACATGGATGAATGTCTAATTCTGTCGTGAGACTGTGAGAGCTGGTAGCTTTTAACGAGCCTGTGTATCTAACCCTCAATAGACTCTCCCAAATCATCTATCACACACACACACACACACACACACACACACACACACACACACACACACACCAATTTCCGTGATGGAGATCCGGCGATCCAATCAGGCATGCCATCCTGCTAAAGCAGTGAGTTAACACAGCCAATTAGGTTGTATTTTGCTGGATGTTGATTAGTGTAGTGATACCCCGGGGCTATGTATAGGTAAACTACAGCAGTGAACGCAACTGGACCGTCGGCCGCTGATGCTACCACTGACGTCTCCTCTTCACTGAGCTATTTGAGGGAAGTCCAGTCACTGTGCGTAATCTGTTAAAGTAGAATAACAAATACCAAAATGGCACTCCAGTTCCCCCATTCCCAGCAGCCGTTTCCACCCATGGAGGGCAATTTGGACCAAGATTTATTAGACATAATTAACTGACTGCTCCGCTCCTGTCCTAGCACTGATATTTAATTTGCTCAATTAAATAAAGAATCATTTTTTTTGTATTATTGTCTCTTACACCGGAAAATAATAGGTGCGTACTGTGAATGCTTCCTGCTGAACACATCGATCTTCTATCCATACAATGGTATGAAGAGAGAAAAAACTATTCCAGAGACATTTTTCATCTGCAGTAGTCCACCAATACACACAATGTTATACAAGAGAACACACACACACACACACACACACACATTGTTTGTATGTAAACACACACACTAGTGGAGTGTTCATAAAAAATGTCCACTTTGAAAGGGCAGAAGTTTGGAGTGGCAAGGTTTGATCATTGTCTGTGTTTATAAGTACCGTAAGTGAAACTCGTGTGCTGGTAAAACTGTGCAATACCACGTTACAGGAATGTGTTAGCCAACAGTCATACTAAGACATCCATAACCTTGACTCACGTGATTGGCACAGATCATGAACCTACCAAGCCATAAAACGTGTACTTTTCAACTTTTACATTTGGTCTGATGAAACCAATGTGAAATATTGTAGGACAACATTAAATGTCCTGTGAGTGAATGTTGGTTACATATTGTTTTTAATGAATTCAGTTAGTCATTCCAGAAAAAATTTAAATAAACAATATAATGAAATTGTATTTTCACATGTGCCAAATACAGCCAATGAAATGCTTTCTTACGAGCCCTTCCCAATATAGTAATAGTTTGTTCGGTCTGCGTGTGTGTGGGTGTATATAGTGTATCTGAATGTGTGTGGGTTTTGTGTGGGAGTGTCAATGTAGTGTGTGTGAGTAAGTGTGTGTATGGTTTGTGTATGTGTATGGTTTGTATACAGTGCATACAGAAAGTATTCTCTTTGAGTTTTTCCACATTTGTTACTTTAAAGCCTTATTCCAAAATGGACTAAATAAAACATTTTCCGCATTAATCTACACACAAAACCCTATAATGACAAAGCAAAAACAGGTTTCGAGACATGTTTGGAAATGAATTACAAATAAAAGCAGAAATACCTTATTTACATAAGTATTCAGAACCTTTGCTATGAGACTTGAAATTGAGCTCATGTGCATCATAATTCCATTGACCATCCTTGAGATGTTTCTATAACTTGATTAGAGTCACCTGTGGTAAATCCAATTGATTGGACATGATTTGGAAAGGCACACACCTGTCTACATAAGATCCCACAGTTGACAATACATGTCAGAGCAAAAACCAAGACATGAGGTCAAATGAATTGTCCGTAGAGCTCCAAGACAAGATTGTGTCGAGGCACAGATCTGGGGAAGGGTATCAAAAAAGGTCTGCAGCATTAAAGGTTCCCAAGAACACAGTGGCCTCCATCATTCTTAAATGGAAAAAGTTTGGAACCACCAAGACTCTTCTTAGAGTTGGCCACCCGGCCAAACTGAGCAATCGGGGGAGAAGGGCCTTGGACAGGGAGATGACTAAGATCTCGAATTTTCGGGCCTTTGACAATGTCTGATATAGAGGTCCTGGATGGCAAGGAGCTCGGCCCCAGTGATGTACTGGGCTGTCCGCACCACCTTCTGTAGCGCTTTGCGGTCAATGGCGGTGCATTTGGCGTACCAAGTGTTGATGCAGCCAGTCAAGATGCTTCGATGGTGCAGCCTCCTGGGGGGTAAGAGGCACTGCCATGCTCTCTTCATGACTGTGCGGGTGTGGGTGGACCATTTTTCAAGTCCTTAATGTTGTGGACACCAAGGAATTTGAGACCTGGTAGTCATCTGCATTCGACTACCTAGTCTCATGCTTTTCTGCAGTTTCTTATGCGCCTCGGCTCCTTCTCGACAGTGTAGAGATTTAATCTCCAAGCACTGGGGCTACAGCACAATCCCACAAAAACTTTCACAACCTAATAAGCAGCTCCTGAACATGCAATTGACCGACCACTTCAAAGCAAAGAGAAAGAGGAAAAAATCTAGCAGTTTTCTGATTAAAGTGGTTCATTTACCTTGATTGCCAGTCAATTTCAGCTAATATTACTACACCAAATAAAAGGCATAATGATGTAATTGCATTAAAGCAATACCAGATTCCACACTCAAATCCCTTACTGCTTGTGGCCCCATTCTGTCATGTTTTGTTCACACCCTCCGTACTGTATGTGGGAGCGGTAGCCTGTTACAAATACCCAACACTCATACAGATACAGTACCATCACTGTATCACTGTAAAATATGGATTTCTGCATATGAGATATGTGACTGATTCGGCTCGATTCGGTCTTATGTAGCAAAATTTGAAATTGTGTTTTTTATATTGGATAAAAGTAGAGACTCAGAGCTAGAAACGTGTATGTCATAAACTACAGTTGAGGAACAATGAGAAAGTAATTCTGCTTTTAAAGTTGATAAACTTGTATCCTCACTTTTGAGAAAATGGCCCTTGAATGTTTTGATAAACCTACTGCTGGTTGATGTGATTGTGTGTTAGCTTACCTTTTTTTTGGCTAGCTACTGCAGCTAGCAAAGGAGAAGCAACGTTAGCTCAGCTATCCTCCATAACTACACTGAGTGTACAAACATTAGGAACACCTTCCTAATATTGAGTTGCACCCCCTTCCGCCCTCAGAACAGCCTCAATTCACCAGGGTATGGACTACAAGGTGTCGAAAGCATTCCACAGGGATGCTGGCCAATGTTGACTCCAATACTTCCCACAGTTGTGTCAAGTTGGCTGGATGTCCTTTGGGTGGTGGACCATTCTTGATACACACAGGAAACTGTTGAGCTTTAAAAACACCAGTAGCGTTGCAGTTTTTGATACTCAAACCTGTGCACCTAGCCCTTACTACCATACCCCGTTCAAAGGTACTTTCAGCTTGCCCATTCATCCTCTGTATGGCACACACACACAATCCATGTCTCAATTGTCTCAAGGCTTAAAAATCATTATTTAACCTGTCTCCTCCCCTTCATCTACACTGATTGAAGTGGATTTAACAAGTGACATCAATAAGGGATCATAGTTTTCACCGGGATTCACCTGATCAGTCTATGTCAAGGAAAGAGCAGGTGTTCCTAATGTTTGTACACTTTGCACACAGTGTATATTATTGACTTGACTATCATCTGGTTTTTGCCTATTTATACATTATTTATTAAATCATAATTTATTGAAGTTATTTTCTCTCATCACAATTAGCTAGCTAGCTACACGCCAATGATTTGTTTAGTATAGCAACGTGGAACGAACAGAATGAACGACTGGGTCAAAACATCCCAAAATAATTAATGACCAGCTTCTTTGGTTAGCAACTTCAGAACCTCATAACGAACAAGTGGCTTTTGCCCAGACCATATCGTCTGGTGGAAGGATGATATAAAACACATTTACTAATTAAAATAAAGTTTTAATGAAAACATTTAGTTCATATTTTTTTTAAGGTTGGCAACAGTTTTATAAAAGCAATAAACCCCTCGAACCCAGGGATTATGGTATGATAATCCCTGGGAACAGCCCTCTGGCCTAAGGACAGCCCTTAGTCGGGAGTTATCACATGATAATCCCCGGAGTCTCATGTCTTATTGCTTAAATAGTTTTCTGATCAGTCTTACTGTAACAGCCTTTTCTAATGAGCCATCAATATAAGAAGCATATTGTCATATTATCATTCATAACATTGTGAGTGAATGTGTCTACTTGTGAATAAGTCTAGCATTTGCCTTTGTGTGTGTGTGCTTCAATTTGTCTGGGAAACATTGTTCAGCGTTTGCTTGTCATAACCATCTCACAGCAGGTAACATCCTCTAATTGTAAGGTAATGCAAGGCATTATCTGTTAAAGCTACAAATGTAACTTTTTGGGCAACCTGACAAAATGCACATAGAAAACTGAGTAATGGATCTGTCATTCTTATTGAAAGCAAGTCTAATAAGCGGTAGATCTGTTCTATGTGCGCTATTTCTATGCGTCCCATTTGTACTTTGTTTTTTTCGTCTTCCACTTTCAGTTTTCTGCACCAGCTTCAAACAGTTGAAAATACAATATTTTTTATTACGGAACATATATTTCACAGCGGTTTAGATGGTACAATGATTCTCTTCAATATACTTGCTTGTTTTGTCACATAAACTGAAATTGGGTGAACTACTATAATTTTAGCAACAGGAAATGGCAGAGTGATGTCTGCGTAGTGCATCTTTAAGCACATACCCTTTCATCTATCTAGTTTGCAAGACAAAAACAATCAGACTGCATCAATGGCATATTGTTTGGTAAAAACAACAAATGTACTTGCTTAAAACAACATCTAATAATGAATACCAAAAAATACCACAAGGTTGTCATTAATGTCACTTTGAATTGCAAAAGGATAGAAATGAGGAAGATCACAATTGGTCTCGTTTCACAGGTTTCATCACAGTCTTCTGGTTTGGGCGGTTATTGGGGGGGTGTTGGCAATGGGGGGGGTTGTGGTAATGTGGCAGTGTGTGTATGTGTATGCGTTCATGGGTGCGTGCATGCGTCTGCGTGCATCTGTCTCTGTGTCTGTGTGTGAGTGAGTGTGGTGGAAACCCCCCACAGTCTTGACCTCCCGCCCAGCTGCTCTTGAAGACAGTGTTGAAACGCCTCACTTCCTGTGAGGCCGCAGATGCAGACAGAAACGGCTCATGATGACTGTGGGGGGATATTGACCACTCAGCGATGATACATATTTTTTCCCTCTGTTAAGAGACACATTTGTGAAACGCGAGCCGCTCAGGAAGTACGAGCATGTCTGTCATTCAGTCAGTCAGAGGTGCCTCCCTGACTATGGACTTCCTGTCTCACTTCCTCAAAATTGAGAAGAGGCCTAGATGCGCTCAAACCCTTGATTTTATAATTTATTGCTGCTTACAGTATATGTTTATTATAGGCAAGGAGTAGAAGACCAGCAAAGTAGTACAAATCACATTTATATGAAAGTGATCTGAAATCAAGTTTAAAAAAAATACCTCTGATTTTGCGATGAGTGTGCTTTTGTGACTACTCTTACATTGCTATCTCTCTGTGTACTTAAGCAAGTATTGTCTGCATGTCTTTGTTTGTGTTGGAAAGAGAGATATGACTTATCTATGTGATTGTGTGTGTGTGTGTTTGTGCAAACACGTGTGTATGTGGGAATGTGTGTGTTCATGTGCATGTGTGTTCATGCATGGGTGCATGCGTGCGTGCATCCATGTGAGTGTGTGTGTGTAATTATGAAGACGAGAATGGGAATGCCCTCAAGCTGCTTGTTCCATCAGACAAGGCAGAGTCAGACTCAGATAGATCCTGTCTACCTTCCCTTAACCTTAATTTGTCAGGATGCAGCATGTTAAAAGGCCTGAGGACCATTGGAATCCGTCAACTAATTTCTAAATGTTGTTTTTCTGTGCCATAACAAAGGGGTTCAAACGTGCATCCACTCATGCAGCATGAGATCACCCACTCCTCGTTTGCATGTTGCTTTTTTCATTAAGGGAGGTGCACAACTGAAACAATTTTGCTTCAAGGTAGCCATGAATAACTCTTAAATTCAAAAGAAGGTTACTAAAAACTTAATATAATGATATAACATTAGATAATGTTCCTAAATATTTTCCTGATGCTACCACCTGTTTATGTTTGATGTAGGAGAACATGCAGAGGTCATTACAGTGCATGAACAGTACTAATGTTAATGTCTGATCTGTGTGCCAAGGTCTGATCTGTGTGCCACGTAGGAAATCACCCCAGGGTGACACAAAATAAAACTGTCCTTTTATGGTCCCCATTATTCCTATATAGCTTGAATTATGCAGAACAAATTAGTCATTTCATGATGCTTTGACTCAATTTTAAATGTTATTGTGAAATGTTATTTTGTGTGATCTCTCTAAGTATCAGAAATATTGAAATTGTTATATCTGACTTTATCCTCTCTCTCGCTCTCTCTCTCTCTCTCTCTCAATTCAATGTGCTTTATTGACATGAGAAACATATGCTTAAATTGCCAAAGCAAGTGAAATAAAAATAAAAAACTGAACAGGAAGCCTCCTGAGTAGCACATTTGTCTACGGCACTGTGCCACAGTGCTAGCTGTGCCAACAGAGATCCTGGTTCGAGTCCAGGATCTGTCACAGCCGGCCGCGACCGGGAGATCCATGGGGCAGCGCACAATTGGCCCAGTGTCGTCCGGGTTAGGGGGGGGGGGGGTTTGGCCGGCAGGTATGTTCTTGCTACATCGCGCTCTAGCGACTCCTGAGGTGGGCCGGGCGAAATGCACGCTGACACGATCGCCAGGTGTACGGTGTTTCCTCCGACACATTGGTGGGGCTGGCTTCAGGGTTAAGCGGGCATTGTGTCAAGAAGTAGCGCGGCTTGCTTGGGTTGTGTTTCGGAGGACGCACGCATGTAGAATTTAACCTCTTTTTTCTGGATTTTGATAATTAGCAGTTATCGGCCTAATTCTGCTCTGCATGCATCATTTTTTGTTTTACGTTGTACACTGGGGATATTTTACTCTGAATTCTGCATGTAGAGTCTCAATTGGGTGTTTGTCCCATTTTGTGAATTCTTGGTTGGTGAGCGGACCCCAGACCTCAAAACCATAAAGGGCAATGGTTTCTATAACTGATTCGAGTATATTTAGCCAGATCCTAATTGGTATGTCAAATTTGATGTCCGTTTTGATGGCGTAGAAGGCCCTTTTTGCCTTGTCTCTGAGATCATTCACAGCTTTGTGGAAGTTACCTGTGGCGCTGATGGTTAGGCTGAGGTATGTATCATATTTGTGTGCTTTACGACAAAGGTATCTAGATGGAATTTGCATTTGTGGTCCTGGCACTGGACCTTTTTTGGAACACCATTATTTTTGTCTTACTGAGATTTACTGTCAGGTCCCAGGTCTGTGCAAAAGATCTAGGTGCTGCTGTAGGCCCTTCTTGGTTGGGGACAGAAAGAACAGATCATCAGCAAACATTAGACATTTGACTTCAGATTCTATTAGGATGAGGCCGGGTGCTGCAGACTGTTCTAGTGCCTTCGCCAATTCTTTGATGTACATGTTGAAGAAGGTGGGGCTCAAGCTGCATCAAGCTGCAAGCTGTTAATGACAATACAGAGGATTTTCCCAAGGTTGCAGTTGATGCATATCCCACGGTAGTTATTGGGGTCAAATTTGTTTCTTTCTCTTTAATTATTTCACTCACTAAAGCCACTCATGAGCAGTTGATAGAGTGGTTGTGTGGTTGTGTATGACTTACTGTTGATGGGGAACGATAGAACGTTGGCCTCCTTAGTCTGGTTGCTGTGATGGACAAGTGGAAAGAGAGACAGACACTTTCAGTTCCCTATTCTGGCATGTGTAACTGTCCCTCTCTGGCTTGGCAAAAAATAGCTACCAACCGTGCACTACTTTTTGTAGAGTTCTGATTAAGATTAGCTTAGTAATTAAATATGTAACTAAAGATATTACTTTATACATGTACAGTATATGGGAAATGAAACAAACGTTATGCTGCACACACAACGTCAAAGAAATGCTTATAATCCCTAATGAAATATGTCCTTGTTCTTGCATACATTTCTGAGGATGAACATTTTATGAACATATAGGCCTACAATTCCACACAGATGCTAAATGGCATATAGGACTAATAGAAACAAATTCATTATCCAAACCAAACAGATTTGTGGGGTGGAGTAGATCATTAGAGTGCTAAGAACTTCTGTAGCCACAGCGAGGGAGTGTTTGTGTGTGTGGGTGCGTGTGTGTGTGTGGGGGTGGTAGTAGCTCGTAGACAGTTCAGCTGCTTGCTCCTCACCAGAGTGTGCCTGTGTGGCCAGCGTCTCATTGGCCAGTGTTGCAGGAAGTCCTCCACAAGTCAAATACATTCAAATTTGATTAGTCACATGCGCCGAATACAAAAGGTGTAGACCTTCCTATGAAATGCTTACTTATGAGCCCCTAACCAACAATACAGTTAAAAAAACATATATGGAAAAGAATAACAGATAAAGTAACAAGTAATTAAAGAGCATCAATAAAATAACAATAGTGAGACTATATACGGGGGGGGGGTACAGATACAGAGTCAATGTGGGGCGGCACCGGTTAGATGAGGTAGTATGTACATGTAGGTAGAGTTATTAAAGTGACTATGCGTAGATGACAACAGAGAGTAGCAATGGTGTAAAGAGGGGGGACAATGCAAATAGTTATTGTAGAAATTTGACTAGATGTTCAGGAGTCTTATGGCTTGGGGGTAGAAGCTGTTTAGAAGCCTCTTGGACCTAAACTTGGGGCTCTGGTACTGCTTGCCGTGCAGTAGCAGAGTGAACAATCTATGACTAGGGTGACTGGAGTCTTTGACAATTTTTAGGGCCGTCCTCTGACACCGCCTGGTATAGAGGTCCTGGATGGCAGGAAGCTTGGCCCCAGTTATGTACTGGGCCATTCGCACTAGCCTCTGTAGTGCCTTGTGGTCCTAGGCCGAGGAGTTGCCATACCAGGCAGTGATGCAACCAGTCAGGATGCTCTCGAGGGTGCAGCTGTAGAATGTTTTGAGGATCTGAGGATTCATGCCAAATCTTTTCAGTTTCCTGAGGGGGAATAGGTTTTGTCGTGCCGTCTTCACGACTGTCTTGGTGTGCTTGGACCATGTTCGTTTGTTGTTGATGTGGACACCAAGGAATTTGAAGCTCTCAACCTGCTCCACTGCAGCCCCGTCGATGAGAATGGAGGCATGCTCGGTCCTCTTTTTCCTGTATTCCACAATCATCTCCTTTGTCTTGATCACGTGGAGGGAGAGGTTGTTGTCCTGGCACCACACGGCCAGGTCTCTGACCTCCTCCCTATAGGCTGTCTTGTCATTGTCGGTGATCAGGCCTACCACTGTTGTGTCATCGGCAAATTTAATGATGGTGTTGGAGTCGTGCCTAGCCGTGCAGTCATGAGTGAACAGGGATTACAGGAGGGGACTGAGCACGCACTCCTGAGGGGCCCCTGTGTTTAGGATCAGCATGGCGGATGTGTTGTTACCTACCCTTACCACCTGGGGGCGGCCCGTCAGGAAGTACAGGATCCAGTTGCAGAGGGAGTTTAGTCCCAGGGTCCTTAGCTTATTGATGAGCTTTGAGTGCACTATGGTGTTGAACGTTGAGCTGTACTCAATGAATAGCATTGTCACATAGATGTTCCTTTTGTCCAGGTGGGAAAGGGCAGTGTGGAGTGCAATAGAGATTGCATCATCTGTGGATCTGTCGGGACGATATGCAAATTTGAGTGGGTTTAGGGTTTCTGGGATGATGGTGTTGATGTGAGCCATTACCAGCCTTTCGAAGCACTTCATGGCTACAGACGTGAGTGCTACGAGTCGATAGTCATTTAGGCAGGTTACCTTAGTGTCAGAAGTGACATTGGGCACAACACTGTCTTATTTACTGAAAGCATTTGAAGCTTTCCCCTCCAGAAACATTTGTCCTGAGTGAAAGAAAAGGGGTTTGTCCCCGAAGACCACTTGGGAAGTAGTCCACAACACTCGTTAAGCAGCTCTCAACCACATTGAAAACACAGGCCAGTCAACAACAGAGGTTTGTTTTGCACCGGCTTTGCTCTGCATTGCTCAGAGCCTAAGAATAGACTGCTTATTGGCCCCTCTGTCCATATGTGTCTCTTTACTTTGGAGAGTGTGGTGAAGTGATTATGTCAACAAGGAGAATTACTGTATTTACAGCCCTTTCCCATTTCATATTACCATATGCCGACGATTTCACACATGAGTGGTGCAGTGTTTTAGTGGTGTCACAAACAGTTTTGTCCGAGATTGTGTTTCTAGCATGTTTCATATTATTCCCAGTTTGGGATCTTAACAGCATGGGAGTTGTTCAAGAGCAGTACATAATGCTTTAATTTTTCTCTTGAGGCAGGACACAACATGTGAAACATAATAATCAAATATTGATAAGAAACATAACAAATTAGCTAACCTCAATTTGTTTCTCTTGAGGAGATCTATGTCTCCTCAAGAGTATAGACATCTTTGTCGAGCGTATAGGCAAAGGATAAGAGGGAAAGAAGTAAGAGCGTATAGGCAAAGGAAAAGAGGGAAAAAAGTAAGAATAAGAAAATAAAGAAAGAAATAAAAGACGGCCCAGAACAGTACCATCAGAGGGGTCATTAATGAGCATTGCTCATGCTGTCATGGCAACCATTATCACAGTAATGTCGCTAATGGCATCGGAGACAGGGCAAGAGAAAGATGTGAAAATTATTGTCAGATTCAATTAGCTCCCTTCCCCTGAACTCAGCTGGTCTGCTGCAGGCCTCCATTGATTAGCTATCAAATTGAATGAAAAATGGGAGCAGTTGAATTCAGATACTCCTTATAGATAGAAGAGGTGGGCTGACCCCATCAAACAGCCTTAATCCTAATCATTACTGACATATTTCTGTGTATTAGGATGCAAATAACCGCTTTCACAATGTGATCACCTTGACTATGGTTGATACCATTGCATGTGCAGTAGAGTATATGGCCTCTCAACATAGTAGGGTCAATTAATTCTATGTAATTTTGCAAGGATGTTGTCCAAGGATTTATGTCCAAATCAATATTTGATCTGAGAATATTACTGACACAAAAGTCACCACACATGAAGGTCATTTGATGGCCTAGTTTTAGTAACTGTACTTTATGCTCTGTGTTTATTCAAAGTGACACTTGTGAAACCCATCTCTTTGAATGTCTTTAAAGGGACAGTTCATCTAAATTACACAACATATTGGTTAATTCCTTACCCTGTAAGCAGTCTATTGACAGGGTAATACAGCAACCCATGTATGGGTTTTGTGTATCAATGTTTGTCTCCAATTGCTAACTTTTTTGCGTTGTTGTCCAAAAACCAAAGTTAATATCTATGATATATTATTTTGTGCGTGTTTCATCTCCAAATTAAGTTACATTAAGATGATTTGGACATGCATTGGTTTTTGGACAAAAAAAGGCATTTGGAGACAGTGGCTGTAAACAAAACCAAAGCATGGAATGCATGTCTTACCTTGTCCATAGACTGCTTAGATGATAAGGAAATCAATATGTAATTTTTTTACAAGTCAACCTGACACTAGATATTTCCAGTTTAGTGTTTTGCACACTAGTGCAACATGGGTTCCACAAATGTCACGTGTAGGGGTGTTTTTGTGGACTTTACTGTAGTATTCAATGTAGTGTTTTTGTGAACTGCACTATGCTGTAGTATTTTTGCAGACTGTAGTATTTAATGTAGTTATTTTGCAGACATTACTGTAGTATTTACTACTGTAACGCCCTGGCCATAGAGAGGGTTTTTTTGTTCTTTATTTTGGTTAGGCCAGGGTGTTACATTGGGTGGGCGTTCTATGTTCGTTTTCTAGGTTTTTTGTATTTCTTTGTTTTGGGTCGTGTGTGGCTCCCAATCAGGCACAGCTGAAGCTCGTTGTTGCTGATTGGGAGTCACACTTAAGGAGCATGTTTTTCCTTTGCGTTTTGTGGGTAATTGTTTCTGTTAGTGTTTTGCACCTGACAGGACTGTTTGTCTGTCGGTTTTCTTATTTTTTGTATAGTGTTCTTTCTGCTATTAAATATTCAATGATGAACACTAACTCCACTACACCTTGGTCTACTCTCTCTCACGACAGCCGTTACAACTACAGTGTTTCTGTTTTATTATCTTTGACATAGAAGTGGAGAATTTATCCTTCAGAAAACCTATTTGAGAAATACAAAAAGAGCAAATTTTCCATCCATTCCATTGGTATGTAGGTTTCTCATTTATGGACGGCACAAATTGTGACATGGGGGAGGGGAATGGGCATGGTATATGCTAATTAAATACTGTAGAATTTATTATAGTTAGAAAAGTGTAGTGTTTTTTTGGACTGTATTGTAGCATTTACTACAGTGTTTTTATTGTGGATAATACTGTAGTATTTACTATAGTATTCTACAACATACTACAACATTCTATAGTAAGTACTACACATGATCGAGGGATACTACTTTGTGTAGTATGGTATTCTATAGAATTCTATAGTAAGAACTATAGTATTCTATAGCAAACTGTAGTGTTTTCTATATTGAAAATATCAACTGAGAATGAAAAAGTGAGTGATTCTTGAGAACGCTGGTGACTAAATGAGAAAAAGATTGGGCTAAGAGGCAGGTGGTTAGAAGAGTGGGAACAAGTGAAACCATGGGGACGTTAAAAGATCAGGGTGCTGGAATAATCTGGATTGATGAGTCCGATTTAGTCAACATGTTTTTGTGCTCCGGAATGGGTGAGGTTTTGGTAGCAGCCACATTAGAGAGTGCAACTCGGACGGTGAGATTCCTGTGGCCAGACAACGACAGCGCTTCTTGCCCACTCCACCTCCCTGGTGTTTGCTGGCCCTGCAGTCGACAATAAACTCAGACTATTTTTACAGAGGGGTACAGCAGACCCTGGTTAGTCGACTCCCACTCTATTACTCCAACGGAAAGTCATTCATTAAAGGCAGGACTTTCAAACTCAAAAATGTTTTGTAGTGGGGGAGGATTGCATTTTTGTGAATGAGTTTCACCAAGGTTTGCATTGTAAGTATATTTAGATTACTAATTGCCTATGTCTACACACTGGGCTCGATTCAATCATATCCGTTTTAGCCAACATCCGCATAGCAGTTGTTTTGGCGGTGTCAAAGGTGGAGCTGCATTAGAGCTGTCAAATCCACAAGTGGCTCCCGGCATTACACCTAAAGCGGACATTGCCATTGACATTATTTTGTTTACATATTTTTTTTATTTATCTATATAGCCTACACTTTCTCGAACTTCTGTTGCAAGTGGTGTGGGGGTGGCAACGTGACAATGATCGCAAGAGCAGCTGCTCATTGGGCCAGACGATGACCATCAGCCAGGGTGGGGTGGCTCTCCCCTGAGCTTTGTGCTCCATTTTCTGGCTCTGGGAACACAGATCCTGGAGCCCTGGAGTCTCCTCTGGGATTGTCTGTTTAGACTGGCAGGCGGGCAGGCCTGGGGTGGCTTTGGATCATGCAGTCACCCGCCCGCTTCTGTGGAGAGGCTCCCAAATAGGGTTCAAGAGAGATAGAACAATATGACTGCCTGGACTTTTGTGTAAACAAAGAGAGTTTGATCCTTTGTGTGCTGTTCGATGTGAAGTTCATCAGGCAAGAGATGAGCCTTCTTGTCTTGGGTTCATGGAGAAGTTGTCGAGAGTGTGTCCGTGTATTTCCTTCCTCTTTCTTCTAAGGGAATTGGAAGTCTTGCTTTGCAAGGAGGTATATCTCATCAATAACTTGAAAATGTTAGACCAATTCCTGTATTTTTTTTAATTGGTGAGTGCTGAAATGTTGGTGTTGACCAAATTAAAATAATATTATTCTCCTACATAGATTAATTGCTAAAAGAGTTTGACGAGATCATTTATTCTGGCCCACAGGCTGGTGACCCTTCCCTGATGTTGCGTTGGTATGATTCACATAATTTTAAAAGTCCAATGCAGCTGTTTTTATCTCAATATCAAATCATTTCTGGGTAACAATTAAGTTTTTATTCAAAATAGTCAAAAATGAACAAAAATAGCTTCTCAGTAAAGAGCAATTTCTCAAGCAAAAACTTTGCTAGGACTGTCTGAGAGTGGTCTGTATGGATGGGAAAACTGAATACTACATTAAAACGGCAATATCACCATTTTCATAATTTCTCAGTATTATCCCATCCTCATAGTGTGGAAATATATACAAAACAGGAACATACTGTTTTGCCTGCACTGGGCCTTTAAATATTGAATTATGTTAAAGGACTGGGACTTCAAATGGTACATATCAAATTACTGCAATTACTATAGACAGCCATCTAAAACACACAGCATGAAGCTGTGTGCACAAAAGCTTTTCATTTGAGATAAAGGCTCCCAAGCCAAGCCAAAAACCAAAATTATATGAACTGCTGTAAACCTAGAGCTTAATGCAAATGGTAAATTCCTTTAATTCTTGCATAGGCTTTGGAAGGTTGTTCCTTATAAAATGACACTGCTGTGGTTTAGTGCAAGTTGTGTTTAGTAATTGGCTGTGTGGCAGACATGTAAGGTGATTGAAATCTAATAGCCACATCAAACACCCAACATTATTAGAGTCATTAGTAAAGTGTCAGGTCCTTACTGTTGATCTGCTGCATTAATGTAGTAGTTAGTTTCTTGATGGAAATGCCTAGTCTTGATGACCACTGAAAAATGGTTGGTTTGTTCCCCAAATTAAAAGTAGCAAAGATTCCTGATGTTCTTCAATACATTTCAAATAAAGCTTCATAACGTTTGAATGGGAAAACCAATGGGAAACTATAATGCACACTACCCTTCCACTCAATGTGACTGACAGTATTGACCCATTTGACCTTAGCCAGTCTCATATTATTATGGATAAATAAGGAGGACATGTAATAATCAATCCTTGTCATTATCCCATGATGAAATCCAAGTATGAGCTTCAGCAACCTTTGGAAACTTTTAGACCTGACTTTTTTGCTCAGGGCTAATGATAAACTTGGTAACACTTTACTGTAGGTGTCCTAATTCATGCCTTCATAAAGCCTTTATAACAGCTACATAACACATTGCACCATTTGTCATAAGCTATCATAAATCGTTTGAAATAGTTATGAGTAACGGCATAAGATATTACAAAACTAGTTATAAAGGGTGTCATAGATGACTGTTCATCCTGTTGTCATATGCTCTATTGTTAACTGTTAATAAAAACTTATATCACAAAGTCTGCATGACAATTTATGTCATTTGTTATTACATGCTACATAAGTCTGTGTCACATTATTACATTGAATGGAATGACGGGTGTCATAACCATGTAGTCTTCCATTATAGTGTGTTCAGACACATTAAGTAAAGTTACATTCATTTGAGGTGTTATAAAACAGTTATGAACGTGCTTAATACGAATGTGCTTAATACCACAGGATGAGATAAGATGATCTCCAAGAAACATAGTCTAATTGGAGCACAGATGTTTTTAGGATATTGTTATTTAGACAAACTGCTAAGTTATACAAATTGGACCACGTCCAGATATAAAGGCGGTCCACTGCAAGCTACATGAGCCGACATCTGTCTTCTTCTCCCGTGTTGTATTAGTCCCACTTTTCTTCCAATTTTAGCGATATGATTCACTGGCACAAGAGCTCAAGAGTTACCTAGCTAGCTAGCTATGCATCGATGGGGCCACAGTGGGACTGTTCGTGCTCATGTCTTGGCCTTGCGGGTGATAGAATGGCCAGCTAGCTAGTGGCAATACTGTCAAATTACTGTTAACTTTTTACGGTATAGGGGGCAGTATTTTCATTTTTGGATGAAAAGCGTGCCCAGAGTAAACTGCCTAATACTCGGGCCCAGAGTCAAATATTTCCATAGTATTAGTAGATTTGGATAGGAAACACTCTGAAGTTTCTAAAACTGTTTGAATGATGTCTGTGAGTATAACAAAACTCATATGGCAGGCAGAAACCTGAGAAAACATCCAACCAGGAAGTGGGAAATCTGAGAATTGTAGTTCTTCTTTTGAATCCCCATCGAAACTACAGTGTCTGTGGGGTCACGTTGCACTTGCTAAGGCTTCCATTGGCTGTCAACAGCCTTTAGAAATGTGTTTCATCCTTCTCCTGTTACTGGGCAGAAAATAGGAGCTCAGTCAATGAGTGGACTGCCTATGGACAAAGGACTTGGTGATGCGTGAGCCCGCCAGCGCACCCCTCCTTCTTTTTCTTCTTGAATGAATACGCTATTGTCCGGTTTGAATATTATCAACGTTTTATGCTAAAAAGACCCTAAAGATTGATTGTAAACAACGTTTGACATGTTTCTACGAACGCTAATGGAACTATTTGACTTTTCGTCTCTGGTACTGTGCTTGCGCGTTATGCCTTTGGATAGTGATCTGAACGCACAAACAAAACGGAGGTATTTGGACATAAATATGGAGTATTTCGAACAAAACGAACATTTCTTGTGGAAGTAGGAGTCCTCAGAGTGCATTCTGACGAAGATCAGCAAAGGTAAGAGAATATTTATAATACTAATTCAGAGTTTTGTTGATGCCAGAACTTGGCTGGTAGCTGTATAGCTTGCAACGATGGCTGAGCTATGTACTCAGAATATTGAACAATGTGCTTTCTCCGTAAAGTTATTTTGAAATTTGACAAAGCGGTTGCGTCAAGGAGTAGTGTATCTATAATTCTTTCAATAACTGTTGTAAATTTTATCAACGTTTATGATGAGTATTTTTGTAAATTGATGTGCACATTCACCAGAGTTTTGGAGGGAATACATTTTCTGAACATCACGCGCCAATGTTAAATGCTGTTTTTGGATATAAATATGAACTTTATTGAGCAGAACTTACATGAATTGTATAACATAAAGTCCTATGAGTGCAATCTGATGAAGATCATCAAAGGTTAGGGCATATTTTAGCTGTACTTTTGGTTTTTGTGATGCATGTCCTTGCTTGGAATATGGCTGTGTGGTTTTTCTTGTGAAGTTTATGTCCTAACATAATCTAATTTTATGCTTTCGCCGTAAAGCCTTTGTGAAGTCGGACAATGTGGTTAGATTAACGAGAGTCTTATCTTTAAAATGGTGTAAAATAGTTGATTGTTTGAGAAAATGAAATTATGAGATTTTAGCTGTTTTGTATTTCGCACCATACTATTTCGTCCCACGTAGCCCTGAGAAGTTAAACAAAACACTTTGTTTGGACTGTGTATGGAAGGGCTCTCCAACACTGTTCCCAGAGAGCTACAGTCCATGTTGGAAATACTTAGCTAGTTTAAGGTAGCTACCTTACTAACTACAGGGTGGCAGGTAGCCTAGTGGTTAGAGCATTGGGCCAGTAACCAAAAGGTTGCTGGATCGAATCGCTGAGCTGACAAGGTAAAAATCTGGCGTTCTGCCCCTGAACAACACACTGTTCCGTGGTAGGCCGTCATTGTAAATAAGAGTTTGTTTTTCACTGACTTGCCTAGTTAAAAAACTACAAATGAATGTCACTATAGCCTGCACAAAACCTGCACTCTTCATTGTTTCTTGTGTTGTCAAAATAAGAAAATCCTTAATATATCTGTGTGCCCATTTGTCGATGTTTCTTGGAGATCCTGAATGGATCTGTGAGACTCAACTCATCCTGTGGTATTAAGCACATTCATAACTGTTTTCATTTTACTTAACCCTTGTGTAGTCTTAACATCTTGTATACTCCCCTTGTCCTAAGGGTAAAAAAAATGACCCGCCTTCACTAAACCCCTAAAATAAAGCAGCTTAATTGAATTTTAAACCCCAAATCTATTTTTCATTAAGAAACAACCTGTCATTCATCACAAACTTTGTGAATATCTGGGTTTCCCTCTTCACAATGCAGAAAGACTGCATTTAATCAGTGAACATCATCCGTTTTTATTACAACACACTTGCCATAATTGTTTTTTTTACTAAAGTAGAGGTTGGTTATTATTATTATTATCATAATTAATATTTTTGCTAAAGGTACTGCATAGGTTTAAACATACATTTATTAGCTTAAGAAAGTAGCAGAAATGTGCAGAAAGTAATTTTGAATGCATTTTATTTTGTTGGGAAACAATAGTGATATATTCTTATATACTGTACAATGAGGAATTCAACTACAAAATACTAATCTTCTCCCAGTTTTTGAACCATTGACCCTACCCACGAGTTGTATAAACAAGAACAATAAATGAGAATAAAATAAGATAATAGAAACAAAACAAAAATGTGTTGAACATAAACCAATCAACTCTAATTAGCACATGTAGGACAGCATGCCAGTGTGTGTGCATGGACTTTGCAGATGTATTTCTCACATGTGAAGCACATTGCATTTGTTTTACAGTCCTTCTTTGGGGGGCAGAATTGGCATCTCCTCCTCTTGCTTGCCTCAGCTGCAGCCTCAGGACAAGGACTGATGATCAGGACAAGATTCAGCCCCCTGAACAGCTTTCACAAGCGCTGCAGAGGCTGCTGTGTGGGGGAAGCACTCCCTTCTTTGAATATGTGGGCTTACAAGTGCATTTCCCAGGTGCTCCAGGATCACCTTCCTCTTGTTCCGCTTATTAAGCATCCAGGTAGGGTTGATCCTGTTCCATATCAAGAAGGCATTGTATGAGGACACATCATTGATGTTATGGAAGATGACCAGGGGCCAGCAGGCAGTCATCCTCTTGCAGCTGTAAGTTCCGTTCACCTTGTCCAGGTTGTCCACGCCTTCTTTGTTGTGGTTGTAGTCGAGGATGATGGCTGGTTTCCTGTCCTCACAATCACTGATCTCAGCCATTTTGTGCAGTGTGCTCAGGAGGACAACATTCTTGTTCCTCTTTGGGAGGAAAGAAACTAGAATGGTGGTGGGTTTGAAGGCAAACTTTGATGAGAAGGCCTGTCTCCCCCTTGTTGCGAGGAGTGCAGGGGGGAGCTCAGGCTTTCAAACTGTGCCAACCATGGTGGGCCCTCATGTGCATTTTAGTGATGAGTGGCTTCCGTCTGCCGTGCTGTAGAGATGGGAGAACCTTCCAGAAGGACAACCATCTCCACAGAGGAACTGTGGAGCTCTGTCAGAGTGACCATTGGGTTCTTGGTCACCTCTCTAACCAAGGCCCTTCTCCTCTGATTGCTCAGTTTGGCCGGGTGGCCAGATCTAGGAAGCATCATGGTGGTTCAAAATGTCTTCCCTTTAAGGAGGAAGGAGGCCACTGTGTTCTTGGGGACTTTCAATGCTGCAGACATCCCCAGATCTGTGCCTCGACACAATCCTGTCTCGGAGATCTACGGGCAATTCCTTTGATCTCATGGCTTTGTTTTTGCTCTGATATGTACTGTCAACTGTGGGACCTTACATAGACAGGTGTGTGCCTTTCCAAATCATGTCCAGTCAATTGAATTTTCTATTACACCCATTATCTATTACACCCATTATAACATGTTTTTTTTATGATTAAAACTATACTGAACAAAAATATAAATGCAACATGTAAAGTGTTGGTCCCATGTTTTATGAGCTGAAATAAAATATCCCAGAACTGTTTATATGAACAAAATGCTTATTTCTCTCAAATTTGGTGTAGGCATGTGTTTACATCCCTGTTAGTGAGCATTTCTCCTTTGCCAAGATAATCCACCTGACAGGTGTGACATAGCAAGAAGCTGATTAAACAGCGTGTTCATTGTACAAATCAAATCAAATCAAATCAAAATCAAAAAATCAAATCAAATCAAATTTATTTATATAGCCCTTCGTACATCAGCTGAAATCTCAAAGTGCTGTACAGAAACCCAGCCTAAAACCCCAAACAGCAAGCAATGCATGTGAAAGAAGCACGGTGGCTGGGAAAAACTCCCTAGGAAAAACTCCTGAGAAAGGCCAAAAACCTAGGAAGAAACCTAGAGAGGAACCAGGCTATGAGGGGTGGCCAGTCCTCTTCTGGCTGTGCCGGGTGGATATTATAACAGAACATGGTCAAGATGTTAAAATGTTCGTAAATGACCAGCATGGTCAAATAATAATAATCATAGTAATTGTCGAGGGTGCAACAAGCACGTCCGGTGAACAGGTCAGGGTTCCGTAGCCGCAGGCAGAACAGTTGAAACTGGAGCAGCAGCATGGCCAGGTGGACTGGGGACAGCAAGGAGTCATCATGCCAGGTAGTCCTAGGGCTCAGGTCCTCCGAGAGAAAGAAAGAAAGAAAGAAAGAAAGAGAGAATTAGAGAGAGCATATTTACATTCACACAGGACACCGGATAAGACAAGAGAATACTCCAGATGTAACAGACTGACCCTAGCCCCCCGACACATAAACTACTGCAGCATAAATACTGGAGGCTGAGACAGGAGGGATCAGAAGACACTGTGGCCCCATCCGATGATACCCCCGGACAGGGCCAAAACAGGCAGGATATAACCCCACCCACTTTGCCAAAGCACAGCCCCCACACCACTAGAGGGATATCTACAACCACCAACTTACCGTCCGAAGACAAGGCCGAGTATAGCCCACAAAGATGTCCGCCACGGCACAACCCAAGGGGGGGGCGCCAACCCAGACAGGAAGACCACGTCAGTGGCTCAACCTACTCAAGTGACGCACCCCTCCCATGGACGGCATGGAAGAACACCAGTAAGTCAGTGACTCAGCCCCTGTAAAAGGGTTAGAGGCAGAGAATCCCAGTGGGAAGAGGGGAACCGACAAGGCAGAGACAGCAAGGGCGGTTCGTTGCTCCAGCCTTTCCGTTCACCTTCACACTCCTGGGCCAGACTATACTTAATCATAGGACCTACTGAAGAGATAAGTCTTCAGTAAAGACTTAAAGGTTGAGACTGAGTCTGCGTCTCTCACATGGGTAGGCAGACCATTCCATAAAAATGGAGCTCTATAGGAGAAAGCCCTACCTCCAGCCGTTTGCTTAGAAATTCTAGGGACAATTAGGAGGCCTGCGTCTTGTGACCGTAGCGTACGTGTAGGTATGTACGGCAGGACCAAATCGGAAAGATAGGTAGGAGCAAGCCCATGTAATGCTTTGTAGGTTAGCAGTAAAACCTTGAAATCAGCCCTTGCCTTAACAGGAAGCCAGTGTAGGGAAGCTAGCACTGGAGTAATATGATCAAATTTTTTGGTTCTAGTCAGGATTCTAGCAGCCGTATTTAGCACTAACTGAAGTTTGTTTAGTGCTTTATCCGGGTAGCCGGAAAGTAGAGCATTGCAGTAGTCGAGCCTAGAAGTAACAAAAGCATGGATTAATTTTTCTGCGTCATTTTTGGACAGAAAGTTCCTGATTTTTGCAATGTTACGTAGATGGAAAAAAGCTGTCCTTGAAGCAGTCTTGATATGTTCTTCAAAAGAGAGATCAGGGTCCAGAGTAACGCCGAGGTCCTTCACAGTTTTATTTGAGACGACTGTACAACCATCCAGATTAATTGTCAGATTCAACAGAAGATCTCTTTGTTTCTTGGGACCTAGGACAAGCATCTCTGTTTTGTCCGAGTTTAAAAGTAGAAAATTTGCAGCCATCCACTTCCTTATGTCTGAAACACAGGCTTCTAGCGAGGGCAATTTTGGGGCTTCACCATGTTTCATTGAAATGTACAGCTGTGTGTCGTCCGCATAGCAGTGAAATTTAACATTATGTTTTCGAATGACATCCCCAAGAGGTAAAATATATAGTGAAAACAATAGTGGTCCTAGAACGGAACCAGCACAAGCATACCATGTGCTGGAGACAATAAAAGGCCACTCTAAAATGTGCTGTTTTGTCACACAACATGCACCTGTCTCGAAACAAGGTCAGGGGGAAAAAAATACATGTAATCTATGCACTTACATAGCGAATGGAGGACGCTTTTCCCTGTGGTTCATTTTCATGCCAGCCAGGTAGGCTATACTCCTTTTGTAAAGAGAAGCAAATTAGGAAAGTTGACAAATAACTATAGTAGGCCTAGCCTATAGAAAGCTGATCGGACCATCCTCTTTTTAATAGAGGCCATCACTTTGTTTTCTCACGCAATTGCATAGCTTATAGAAATGTTGCGCAACATGAGCTCATGGACTCTCATGAAGTGTTTGATTAGATTTTCGAAAACATTTGCATTGATGTTAGAGTGATTAGAGGACAATAGAGTGCTGAGTACCAGGCAGTTAGCAAGTTTGATAGCCTACTAACGACAATCAGCAGCATCAGAGCTTGAAGAAGCCGAATTACCGTGACTAAACGGTCACATGGAATTTGACTGTCATCATGACTCGGGCCCGTTGGTGTGGCGGTAATACGGTCACCGTAACAGCCCTATGAACAACTGAAGAATTTCTGCACAAACTGTCAAAAACCCTCCCAGGGAAGTTCATCTGCATTCTCGTCGTCCTCACCAGGGTCTTGACCTGACTGCAGTTCAGTGTCTTAACCGACTTCAGTGGGCAAATGCTCACCTCAGATGGCCAATGACATGCTGTAGAAGTGTGCTCTTCACAGATGAATCCTGGTATCAACTGTACTGGGCAGATGGCAGAAAGAGTGTATGGCATCATGTGAGGGAGATGTTTTCTGATGTCAACATTGTGAACAGAGTGCACCATGGTGGCCGTGAGGTTATTATGGGCAGCATATGATAATGCACGGCCCAATGTCGCAAGGATCTTTACACAATTCCTGGAAGCTGAAAATGTCTCAGTTGATCGATGGCCTGTATAATCACAAGACATGTCACCCATTGAGCATGTTTGGGATGCTCAGGATCAACATTTACGACAGTGTGTCCCAGTTCCTGCCAATATCCAGCAACTTTGCATAGCCATAATGAAGATGAATTGGGACAACATTCCACAGGCCACAATCAACAGCCTGATCAACTCCATGCGAAGGAAATGTGTTATGCTGCATGAGTCAAATGTTGGTCACACCAGATACTGACTGGTTTTCTGATCCACTCCCCTACCTTATGAAAGTTATGACAAATGTTTTAATGTGTTATATAGCTGTTATAAGGATTTTATGAATACATAAATAAGGACAGCTTCAGTAAAGTGTCACCATAAACTCTTCTTTGAATGATGCAGTGTCCCGAGCAGACAGCACGTGTCAATGATGAGAGACCACATTGGACAAGTAGGGCCACTTGCCACCACTCTAACATTATTTACAGAGGCAGGACACCCTAGCTCGCAGAACCAGAAGCCAGCTGTGACTTTCAATCTCTCTACCTGCCCAGTGGATCCAGCCTCCACTGCTGGCTTATTAGGGTTGCCACACCAGACCATCCTACCCTACTGCCCCACCGCTGTATTCACACTGCCCTCCAAGCTAACACAACCACTATCTAGCAGCCATTCAATCAAACTGTGTTACTGCCACCATCTCTCAATTAGGTTACCTTCTTCGGCCCATTCCCTACCCCACTACACATTGTCTGTTTATTGCTTTTACATCCACCACTGCTCCATCAGACCATTTGCAATGCCTTGATTCATCTTTCCATGTTTTGTATGTATGCATTCACATTTGTGCTATGTGTGTGTGTGTGCGTGCGTGTGTGACCTCTAAAAACAGATGCACTCATCAAAAAGTCTGAGGAGGAATGCCGACACTGCGCCTGGGAATGCTGTTGTGACCCTCCACATTACATAGGGAAATGCTACACATTCCCAGAAGTCTTTCTGTCTGTAATAGCAACCTCTAACATGGTTAGCATCTAACCATGGTCTAGAAAGGTTTAGCGGCTTCATGGAGTACATGGGAATATCTTTTTAGACCTTTTTTGTTCTTACCATTGTTGTTTTTAGACCTTTTTTGTTCTTACCATCTTTCTTGGATGAGTGATTTATGCTTTGGGAGCAGAGGCAGTGGCTAGCCCAGTATGTGGTGCTCACGCTCAGTCTTCAAAGGCACTGTGGCCAAGAAGCGGAGGGTGTGATAACTGATGACACACACGCGCACAGAGACACATGCATATGCACACATACACATATTAAATATTAACAAGAGCACACAAAATCTGTTGTTCATGTCTTTAATGGCATCAGGCCTCCCACAGGTGGGAGGGTGGTGGGAAACACTTTCTACTGCATACATTCTGTAAACAGTCATTACATTTTCCATTCAAACTGGGAGAACTGGTGTGCACCATGTTACATCACAATAAGCAGCCAGCATCAGTAGCAAGCCAAACTCAGACTCACACTGCCATTGAGTCCTCAGTCCATCTGTCCCCACATCCGTACACCCCACAAAATGATATGTAGCTTCCCACGTTAAAAAAACAGCCCATACTGACCAGCTGTGCTTGCAGGTCCTACATCATCACTGCCCATGGTTGTCGCTGGTGCGCCCCCATACACAAACAACAACCACAAAACAAAAGGTATAGGGTACAACACAAATATACACTACACTAAGGCACGTGGTTTCCTACTTGTGTCCCCCACTCCCTTCTCTCATCTCACCCCCAGCCACCCCAGCCTCACGCCTCCATAAGACCACCAAAAGGTATTGTAATTCAACATCTCAGATGGACCACCAACGCTGTTTCTCACTGTGCTCAACGCCAACTCTCCTGCCAGTGGACAGACACTGCCAGCCCCTGGGACGTGGACTGGAAAAGACCCGCTTTGGACCCAATCTGAAATGTCACACTATTCTCTGGAGTATATTAAAGATAAACTCTCCCCTGTTTAATAAGACTGCAGTTGCGTGCATGTGAATATTATAGTTGCATGATGGTTGACTTGGTTTGGTCAATATACTATGCTGCTGGTCATGTGTTCAAATATTATGATAATTATATTTACCACCGAGTTTTATAATGTAGTTTGTTGTTTTCATAACACTTTCTATTGAAACACTTTCTATGAAAGTGAAAATGGCTACTATTGT
Organism: Salmo trutta; assembly: GCF_901001165.1. Classification (NCBI taxonomy): domain Eukaryota; kingdom Metazoa; phylum Chordata; class Actinopteri; order Salmoniformes; family Salmonidae; genus Salmo; species Salmo trutta. The sequence goes on along the minus strand of NC_042965.1, from coordinate 6,725,909 downwards.
TTGCTCTTATAATGTTATCATACAACTAAATGATAACCGGATTACAACATTCCCATATATTAAGGGAATGCTTCTTGTTAACATAGCGATGACAATTAATTTGCAGTCTATCCACTCATGGATACCAAAGCTCAATCTTCTTTTGTCATAGTCAGAAATCAATTTAGAAAACAGAGAACGTTTTTTCTGGTCCATTCATTGTTCTAATACTCAATGCTGTATTGCTAATTCTCATGTAATCAAAATCTAAATTTCTGTACACGCTCGTCCCTCCGACAAGGCAATTCATGAACATAGGGGTAATCACAATAATTATGTAGTGACAGAATATGCTGATTATGTGATTAAGTGTGCATGTAATTGGCAATATTGTTATTTTTAGCTAGAAGTTAATTGCTAATGGAGATCTTGTAATTGGATGAGCCAATTGCAACATTGCAAATCTATTAACTGCTAATAATTGCTGCAAAGTGAGAACAGAGAGAGTGGGAGGAAGGTGTTTACAGGGACAAGTATCTGTCTCTGTGGTGGAGCGAGTGGGGGAAAAAACATTGTCAAATGTTACACTTGCAGCTTTACCCTTATATAAGAAAATGTTGGATTATTTCCCAACGTGATTCTAACTAGTTTTTTGTGTGTGGCTCGAGATAGAAGGGGAACAATATAGGAAAAAACCTGTATTACAAGGTAATCATAATGTCCTGTTCCTTGATATATAATGGTAGGGACACAATAATACTTATCGTAATTTGACAAATGTTTTTCTGAGAAATGTGTTTATGGTCAAATCAATTAGAGGATGCTATAACCACAGTCTCTAAAATAGCTTAAGTGTTCATGGACATCTGTTTGTGTGTAAACAACCACCTTATCCGCCATAAGCAGCCTATCCCACATGAAAATATACTATAGTAGACAGTGGTATAAATACTAGTAGTATTCACTGTAGTGTTTTTCTGACTTTACTGTAGTGTTCATTGTAGTATGCTGTAGTATGTACAGTTAACAATGGTATAAATGCTGTAGTAAAATACAACTTTAGTATGTACACTATAGTAATTAATGTAGTGTTTTTGCGGATTGTATATATATGTTTCATGATCTAAAATAAAAGATCCCATACATTTGTCATACGCACAAAAGAAGCATATTTCTCTGTTAGAGAGCATTTCTCCTTTGCCAAGATAATCCTGATCGGCTATGAAAAGCCAACTGACAATTACTCCTGAGGTGCTGACCTGTTGCACCCTCGACAACCACTGTAGTTATTATTATTATTTGACCCTGCTGGTCATCTATGAACATCTGAACATCTTGGCCACGTTCTGTTATAATCTTGACCCGGCACAGCCAGAAGAGGACTGGCCACCCCTCATAGCCTGGTTCATCTCTAGGTTTCTTCCTAGGTTCTGGCCTTTCAAGGGAGTTTTCCTAGCCACCGTGCTTCTAAACACCTGCATTGCTTCCTGTTTGGGGTTTTAGGCTGGGTTTCTGTACAGCACTTTGTGACATCAGCTGAAGTAAGAAGGACTTTATAAATACATTTTATTTGATATGATTTGATTTGATCCATCTACCTTACAGGTGTGGCATATCAGGAAGCTGACTAAACGGATCATTCCACAGGGGCACGTTGTGCTCCTTACAAAAAAAGGCCACTCTAAAATGTGCAGTTTTGACAAACAACACAATACCACAGATGTTTCAAGTCTTGAGGGAGCATGAAATTGGCATGCTGACTGCAGGCATGTCCACCAGAGCTGTTGCAAGATAATTGAATGTTAATTTCTCTACCATAAGCCGCCTCCAACGTCATGTTAGATAATTTGGCTGTACGTCCAACCAGCCTCAAAAACGCAGACCACGTTTACATTTACGTCATTTAGCAGACGCTCTTATCCAGAGCAACTTAAAAACACCCCAGGACCTCAACATCCGGCTTCATCACCTGTGGGATCATCTGAGACCAGCCACCCGAACAGCTGATGAAACTGTGGGGTTTGCACAACCAAATAATTTTGCACAAACTGTCAGAAACCATCTCAGGGAAGCTGATCTGTGTGCTTGTCGTCCTCACCAGGGTCTTGACCTGACTGCAGTTTGGCATCGTAACCGACTTCAGTGGGCAAATGCTCACCTTCGATGGCCAATGGAATGCTTGAAAAGTGTGCTCTTCACGGATTAATCACTGTTTCAACTGTACCAGGCAGATGGCAAACAGCGTGTATGGTATTGTATAGGCAAGCGGTTTGCTGATGTCAACGTTGTGAACAGACTGCCCCATGGTGGCAGTGGGGCTATGGTATGTGCAGGCATAAGCTATGGACAACAAACACACTTGCATTTTATCGATGGCAATTTAAATGCACAGAGAGACCGTGATGTGATTCTGAGGCCCATTGTCGTGACATTAATCTGCCGCCTTCACCTCATCTTTCAGCATGATAATGCACAGCCCCATGTCTCAAGGATCTGTACACAACTTCTAGAATCTGAACATTTCCCAGTTCTTCCATGGACTGCATACTCATCAGACATGTCACCCATTGAACATGTTTTGGTTTGCTCTGGATTGACGTGTATGACAGACTGTTCCAGTTCCAGCCTCTATCCAGCAACTTCACACTGCCATTGAAGAGGAGTGGGACAACATTCCACAGACCACAGTCAATGACCTGATCAACTCCATGCAAAGGAGATGTGTTGCGCTGCATGAGGCAAATGATGGTCACACTAAGTACTGACTGGTTTTCTTACCCACATCTCTACCTTTTTTAAAGGTATCTGTATTCCCAGGCATGTGAAATCCATTGATTAGGGCCTAATGCATTTATTTTAATTGAATGATTTCCTCATATTAACTGTAACTCAGTAACATATTTTTGATCAGTGTGGTATACTCTAGTATTTATTGTAGTGTTTTTGCAGACTGTAGTATTTACTTTTTTTAAACTTTTTTAAATTATTATCTATGACATACATTTTGAGAAAACCAACTGGACAAATACTAAAAGAGCAAACGTTCTATAAACTGGAGGGAGGCAGACAGACAGGCAGGCAGGCAGGCAGGCAGGCAGGCAAGTAAGTAGGCAGGACTGCTCTTTTCTATAAACTATATGGAACACAGTATGGTTTATAATTGGCATGTAGGTTTCTTACTTATAGGTGGCACAAATTGGGATATGGGGGATGGGAATGGGCAGGGTATATACTGTATGCAAATAAAATACTGTAGTATATACTATAGTTAAAAAAACGGTAGTGTTTTAGCAGACTGTAGTGTCTCAAACAAAAACACATGCGTTTTCTTTTTTTTTCATCTTTGAAATGCAAGAGAAAGGAAATAAATTGAGAAAGGATTATATGTGTAATTTACATGTTGTCCACAAGATGGCAGAAGTATGTGTGCAAAGTTGATCCAACTGATCCAGTGAAGAATTAAATCACCACACAATATTTTGTATCAAGTCTGCCAGTAGTTTGCCCAAATGTGCCGAATTGGTAAATTTATACATTTTGAAGTACATAACTATAGAGAACATACAAAAATCCTGGATCATTAGCTTCCCTACAGAAAATACACTAACCTTCACACATCTAGATAGCCGGGCGGGATGGGTGTAGAGGCAGAGACAGCAGTGGGGTCAAACTGTAGAACCGAGTTCCTACATTTAAATATAAAAATAGATTTTTTCAAACAAAACTACACTCCATTTTATCTCTGGGACCCTCAAGATGACAAATCAGAGCAAGATTACCGAATGTAAGTACATTATTTACCTTCAGAAGTGAATGTATCAAACCTGTTGCGGTGATAAAAGTGTTTTGTTGTTGTGCACTATCCTGAAACAGTAGCATGGTATTTGTTGCTGTAATAGCTACTGTAAATTGGACACTGGAGTTAGATTAACAAGAACTTAAGCTTTCTGCCCATATAAGATATGTCTGTGTCCCAGAAGGTTGGCTGTTTACAACATCATTCTAGTCACATTATCGCATATTGAGCAACAACTGTCCCGGTTTAGGGATATCAATCCCGTAGATGATAAGGAATGCATTTGGTGGGGTCAATTGAGTGTGGCTAAGAACTAGGGGTCTGGAAAGTTACTGAGTGTGGGAAAAGGCAATAATTTGGTAGCGGTCACTGATAAGGTTGGATAGCTGTGGATTAGTGAGGAATTTGGGCCGTAGTCATGTCAGGTCAGAACAGTTTTATTACACACACCACCTAAGTTCCTGCCTATCAACAGATATGTATCATGAACACTTTCCACGCTGCGCCTTGGTCCACTTCGCCTTCTAACAACGAGAGCCGTTACAGTCTAGATGTGCAAGGAGGAGACTCTGCCTAATAGGAGGGTATAAATACTTGTGCTGGTGGAAACATGTCTTTGTCTTTTCAGCTGTTTGACCCAGTGGGTGAATAAACTTGGTTTGAGCTTTGACTAGTTGTCCGTTAGTTTTTCACTCTCTTTGTCAGAACCTAACAATATTAAGTACTACACATCCTTGAGGGATACTACAGTGTGTGGTATAGTATTCTACAGTATAGTACAGTTTACTACAGAATTCTATAGTAAGTACTGTAGTATTCTTTAGCAAATTGTAGTATTTCTTTCCGTAGTAGAATGTTTCTCCACCTGACAGCATTATCTTTCATATTACTGCAACACACATCCTCCACCAACTCTGCTGATGTCCTGCAACAAAGAGAAGGAGGAAATGAAAACGATTCCAAACAATTCCAAGAAGTGTTGGAATTATACTAGATGAGTAGGGTGTGTGACCTCACATGAAAGAGCAATAAATTGTTCCTCACTATTAGCAAGTGTGTAACTGGTTATAAGTAATTATGAGAGAGTGAGACATGGAAAGAGGGCAAGAGAGAAAGACAAAGAGAGAGAGGAGAGAGGGGGGAGGGAGAGAGGGAGGTGTTCTGTATGGTATGATGTGCTGTATGTCGTACTGTAGGTTTTTATGGTTTACGACAGGGTGCTGCTTTACTTATGATTGGGTTGTCATTCTGACAACCCAATCATATGGCATGTCATTAAATGTCAGAGTGATGAACAATGTGAAACCGTGCTGATGTGTGTTCTTCTACAGCTAGGCTAGATATAACATTGGCGACGAAGATGGTTGAATTCAGCTTACCACCGCCAGCACCATTCCTCGCCATGCCTGGTGAACCTCCAGTCCGTGGAATAACTGGCTTTAAAGTTTTAACACTTATCTCAAAGCTATGGACTTTTCTGCAATCTCCGACAATCGGAGGACAGCACAGCTCCATCACTGCCTCGGTACAGAGGGACCGAGGATTTTCAGAGCACTTGGAACGGCTCCCACATTCACCTCTGCAGTCAGCTTCCTACGGAAAAACTTCGATGGGAAAGTACGAGTGCTCCTCCGACGATACCGGCTACGGGAAAAGACACCAACAGCCCGGTGATTCCATTCAAACTACGTGGCTAATCTGAGGGATTTTCTTGCTCTTATAACTACGGGACACATCAGGATGAGATCATCAGGGATTAGCTGATAGTGGGGACCTTATGTGAAAAAACAATGGAGAAACTGCTTTTTGAATTGGATAATAACTTGGAGCTATTAAATTAGCACTCCAGGTTGTAGCGGCTTTGGAATGCTCTACTATGCTAACAGACAGCTCTGCAGCATAAACTGAGCCCCCAGCCATTCTCACACAGCAGATTCAGCCCACGCAGGTGCACTACAGTAATCACGTGCTGTGCACGCCCTCCCACGTCGATAGCTGAATGGACACAGGTACCGGCATACACATGCACCAGGCACACAGACAAACGGAAGTTGCTGTGGCAACTGTGGGGCTAACTCTCACGATTCAAGGGCTTCAAACTACCCAGCACATGGAAAGATACAGTGCCTTGCAAAAGTATTCATCCCCTTGTCGTTTTTCCTTTTTTGTTGCATTACAACCTGTAATTTAAATACATTTTTATTTGGATTTTATGTAATGGACATACACAAAATAGTCCAAATTGTTGAAGTGAAATGAAAAAATAATGTGATTAAAAAAAAATTAAAAATAGAAAATAGTTGCGTGCATATGTGTTCACCCCCTTTGCTATGAAGCCCCTAAATAAGATCTGGTGCAACCAATTACCTTCAGAAGTCACATAATTCGTTAAATAAAGTTCACGTGTGGGCAATCTAAGTGTCACATGATCTCAGTAAATATTCACGTGTTCTGAAACTCCCCAGAGTCTGCAACAGCACTAAGCAAGGGGCACCACCAAGCAAGTGGTACCATGAAGACCAAGTAGCACGCCAAACAGGCCACAGACAAAGTTGTGGAGAAGTACAGATCAGGGTTGGGTTAAAAAAATATCATAAACTTTGAACATCCCACGGAGCACTATTAAATCCATTATTAAAAAATGGAAAGAATATGGCACCACAACAAACCTGCCAAGAGAGGGCCGCCCACCAAAACTCATGGAGCAGGCAAGGAAAGCATTAATCAGAGAGGCAACAAAGATACCAAAGATAATGCTGAAGGAGCTGCAAAGCTCCATACCAGAGATTGGAGTATCTGTCCATAGGACCACTTTTAGCAGTACACTCCACAGAGCTGGGCTTTACGGAAGAGTGGCCAGAAAAAAGCTATTGCTTAAAGTATAAAATGAGCAAACACATTTGGTGTTCGCCAAAAGGCAAGTGGGAGATTCCCCAAACATATGGAAGAAGGTACTCTGCTCAGATGAGACTAAAATTTAGCTTTTTGGCCATCAAGGAAAACGCTATGTCGGGTGCAAACCCAACACCTCTCATCATCCCGAGTACACCATCCCCACAGTGAAGCATGGTGGTGGCAGCATCATGCTGTGGGGATGTTTTTCATCGGCACGGACTGGAAAACTGGTCAGAATTGAAGGAATGATGGATGGCGCTAAATTCAAGGAAATTCTTGAGGGAAACCTGTTTCAGTCTTCCATAGATTTGAGACTGGGACGGAGGTTCACCTTCCAGCTGGACAATGACCCTAAGCATACTTTTAAAGCAACACTCGAGTGGTTTAAGGGGAAACATTTAAATGTCTAGGAATGGCCTAGTCAAAGCCCAGACCTCAATCCAATTGAGAATCTGTAGAATGACTTGGAGATTGCTGTACACCAGCGGAACCCATCCAACTAGATGGAGCAAGAGCACAGACTTGCCTTGAAGAATGGGCAAAAATCCCAGTGGCTAGATGTGCCAAGCTTATAGAGACATTCCCCAAGATACTTGCAGCTGTAATTGCTGCTAAAGGTGGCTCTACAAGTATTGACTTTGGGGGGGTGAATAGTCATTCATGCTCAAGTTTTCTGTTTTTTGTCTGATTTCTTGTTTGTTTCACAAACATATTTTGCATCTCAAAGTGGTAGGCATGTTAATGAAATGATACAAATCCCCCAAAAATCCATTTTAATTCCAGGTTGTAAGGCAGCAAAATAGGAAAAATGCTGAGGTGGGTGAATACTTTCGCAAGCCACTGTGTGCAAGAACTGTTCAAAACACAATCACATTTGCAGAAGTGTGTCGTTCTGCCCCAGCTACTAGCTCCACTCAGAACAGGCCCTTATTTTCATCTCACTCATAACACACTGAAGTCCGAACTGTCTCCACCAACAATTTGTCATTCAAGACATGCGCTGTGCAGCTTGGCAAGGTGGGTTTGCCTTTGCTACTGGATACTGGCACTGCAGTGTTGTTGCTCAACCTTTCCACTTACTACAAGTTTTCCAGTCACTGATCTACCACTCCAGCAGTCCTCCCCTGCCCTGTGTGGGCATGGTAGCTCCAAGACATTGCAGGCACCCTCCAGGTCCCAGTGCACTACGGAGCCAAGTATCTGCCGTCATTCACATTTCCCGTTGCAAAGCTGGGTGCCAACCTCCAGGGCCTCGACCTCTTCACAGGCTTGAGGTTTACGCAGATAGATGACAGCGGGTAAGCTATCCACCAGGTTAGATGCACATGGCAAAAGAACTGGCCAGCTCTGTTTGATGGACTGGGCTGCCTCAAAGCCTTTACTCACAGGCCACTAGGGACCTTAATCGTGACCCAATTCATGTATCCCCTGCGGTGCATCCCCTTTGCACTGCGTGATGATGTCACAAAATATCTCCGGTCAAAGTTGGTGGCAGACATCATTGAGCCAGTCAACGTTGCTCACTGGATTTTAAACTTGCTTATTGCAACCAAAAGTCAGGTGGAATCCGGACCTGTATGGATTTCCGTGCTGTGAACAAGGCTGTTGTCCCGGATAAGTACCCCTTGCCTACAGCTGAGGAGCTGGCCGCACAATTTCATGGCTCCAGGGTCTTGGGTCACGAAGCTCGACCGGGGTCAACGCCTACTCCCCCATGGCTCCAGGGTCCAGGGTCACGAAGCTCGACCTGCGTCAATGCCTACTCCCCCTCAGGAAATTTGACATGGGTCCTCAGATCGTCAAAAAGTTATACAGCTGCACCATTGAGAGCAGCCTGACTGGTTGCATCACCACCTGGTATGGCAACTGCTCGGCCTCCGACCGCAAGGTACTACAGAGGCTAGTATGTACGGCCCAGTACATCACTGAGGCCAAGCTTTCTGCCATCCAGGACCTCTATACCAGGCGGTGTCAGAGAAAAGCCCTAAAAATTGCCAAAGACTCCAGCCACCCTAGTCATAGACTGTTCTCTCTGCTACCGCATGGCAAGTGGTACCGGAGCGCCAAGTTTAAGTCCAAAAGGCTTCTTAAAATCTCTCTGGGAAATGTGGGACGCTAGCGTCCCACCCGCGGGACACACTATTCAACAGCCAGTGAAATAGCAGTGCGGCAAATTCAAAACAACAACAATCTCATAATTCAAATTTCTCAAATATACAACTATTATATCCCATTTTAAAGATACACTTCTCATTAATCCAACCACATTGTCCGATTTCAAAAAGGCTTTACAGCGAAAGCATAACATTAGATTATGTTAGGACAGCGCCGAGACAAGAAAAACCACACAGCCATTTTCCAAGCAAGGAGAGGTGTCTCAAAAACCAGAAATACAGCTAAATTTAATCACTACCCTTTGATGATCTTCATCAAATGGCACTCATAGGACTTCATGTTACACAATACATGTATGTTTTGCTTGATAAAGTTCATATTTATATCCAAAAACCCCTTTTTACATTGGCGTGTAATGTTCAGAAATGTTTTGCCCCCCAAACCTGAATGAGCACATCAATTTACAGAAATTCTCATCATAAACGTTGATAAAACATTCAACAGTTATTCAAAGAATTATAGATACACTTCTCCTTACTTCAGCCTACCATCCCGTTAGCGGGATCATTTTCCAGCGAAAACTCCTAGCGACATTAGCATAACGAAATTCAATATTTTTTTTTTTCAAATATAGGGCTGTCTCATATCGTTTTATAGATACACCTCTCTTGAATCGACCCTCGTTGTCCGATTTCAAAAAGGTTTTACAGGAAAAGCACAATATTAGATTATGTTAGAGGAGTACATTGTAAAAGTCGCATCATATGAATTTTCCGAGCAAGCACACCCATCACATATAACCAAAAAACAGCTAAATGCAGCACTAACCTTTTACAAACTTCATCAGATGACACACCTAGGACATCATGTTACACACAGCATGCAATCTTTTGTTCAATAAAGGTCATATTTCTATATAAAAACAGCATTTTACATCGGCACCTGAGGTTGACTAACTATTTTCCCATATAATGCGTCCCGGGAAACAGTGCTACAATTTTATAAATTACTATTCGAAAACGATTTTTTTAATATATATTGTCAATCTAAGATTTATAGATGAATATCTCTTGAAAACACCTGTCAAAACAGATTTTAAATTAACTTTACAGGGTAATCACACTTTGAGATCAAATGGGATGCGATACCCAGAAATTGAGCTCGAAAACCTAGCTCGGCGCCATCTTTGAACATTTGAGCAAGTAACATCTGATATTGTATAATATCGCCAATAATCCCTCACCTTTAGTTGTCTTCATCAGAAAACACTTCCCGATGTCCCAGGTCCATGACAAATGTATTTTCGGTCGAAAAAGTCCATGCTTTATGTTCCATTAGCTTCCTGTCGTTAGCGCGTCCTAAGGCTGTAATCAAATGTTGTTCCGTGCGCGGCACCTGTCTAACGCAAAATGACTGTTTACGGTTAGTTAGGTTCGTTCAAACATGTCAAACGTTGTATAAAATAATCGTCAGGGCCTGTTTCAACAAGAGAGCCAATCAGATTCGAGTGGGACGATGTCATTGTGTTTCAAAAGGCTTCCAAAGGTGGGGGCAGACACGGCCGCTGACGTCACAATGCTCATGGCCCTACTACTCTGACCAATTGCCACATCGTCTCTTTCACTGAGTTTCTACCGCAGAACCCTCAAAACACTTTGTAAAGACTGGGGACATCTAGTGGAAGCACTGGAAAGTGCTCAATTTTCATTTTTTTACGTTGTGATTTATGGGTAAGGCTGTGAAGTCGAGTCCACAATTCAGATTTCCACTTCCTGGTTCAATCGGTCTCGGGGTTTTGACTGCCATACGAGTTCTGTTATACTCACAGACACCATTCAAACAGTTTTAGAAAATTTAGGGTGTTTTCTATCCATATAAAATAAGTATATGCATGTCTTAGCTTCTGACTTTGATTAGTAGGCCGTTGAAAATGGGAACGATTTTTTTCCAAAATGCGCTGTGGCGCCCCCTATCCTAGGGTAAATCCAACAGGTTAATGCAACCGCTGTGTCAGATTTCAAAATAACTTTACAGCGAAAGCACACTTTGCAATAATCTGAGTACAGCACTCAGACAACAACAACAAGCAACACAGATACCTGCCATTTTGGAGTCAACTAAAATCAGAAATAGCATTATAAATATTAACTTACCTTTGATGATCTTCATCAGAATGCACTCCCAGGAATCCCAGTTCCACAATAAATGTTTGTTTTGTTCGATAAAGTCCATCATTTATGTCCAAATACCTCCTTTTTGTTCGAACGTTTAGTCCACTACTCCAAATGCAGGAAGCGCACGCAAAATGTCACGACGAAAAGTCCCCAAAAAGTTATATTTACGTTCGTAGAAACATGTCAAACGATGTATAGCATCAATCTTTAGGATGTTTTTATCATAAATCTTCAGTAATATTCCAACCGGACAATTCCAATGTCTTCAAAAAAGAAAAAGAACACAGCTAACTCTCATGGGAGCGTGCGCCACTGAACTCATGTCATTCTCTCAGTCATCTGACTCCAGGAGCTCTTATTCTCTCCCCATTCACAGTAGAAGTATTAAACAACATTCTAAAGACTGTTGGCAGCTAGTGGAAGCCTTAGGAAGGGCAAAATGACCCCACATACACTGTATATTGGAAAAGGAATCACTTGAAAAACTACAAACCTCAGATTTCCACACTTCCTGGTTGGATTTTTCTCAGGTTTTTGCCTGCCATATGAGTTATGTTATACTCACAGACATCATTCAAACAGTTTTAGAAACTTCAGAGTGTTTTCTATCACAATCTACTACTAATATGCATATCCTACCTTCTGGGCCCGAGGAGCAGGCAGTTTAACCTGTTATGGATAGGGGGCAGTATTTTCACGGCCGGATAAAAAACGTTCCCGATTTAATTTGATTATTACTCCTGCTCAGAAACTAGAATATGCATATAATTATTAGCTTTGGATAGAAAACACGCCAAAGTTTCTAAAATTGTTTGAATGGTGTCTGTGAGTATAACAGAACTCATTTGGCAGGCTAAAACCTGAGAAGATTCTGTACAGGAAGTACCCTGTCTGACCATTTCTTGGCCTTCTTGATCATCTCTATCCAAAACAGGGGATCTCTGCTGTTACGTGACACTTCCTACGGCTCCCATTGGCTCTCAGAACCTGGGAAAAAGCTGAATGATGTAATTAATTCCAGCCCCTGGCTGAATAACATTAGCGCGTTTGGATAGTGGTCGGTCAGAGTACTATCAGACTGAGGCGCGTGCACGAGTCGACTCCATGTTGACTTTCTCTCTCTGAATGAAAACAACCACTCCGGGTCGGAATATTATTGCTTTTTTACGAGAAAAATGGTATAAAAATTGATTTTAAACAGCGGTTGACATGCTTCGAAGTACGGTAATGGAATATTTAGAATTTTTTTGTCACGAAACGCGTCGGGCTCGTAACCCTTCGTCACCCTTGGATAGTGTCTTGAACGCACGAACAAAACGCCGCTATTTGGATATAACTATGGATTATTTGGAACCAAACCAACATTTGTTATTGAAGTAGAAGTCCTGGGAGTGCATTCTGACAAAGAACAGGAAAGGTAATCAAACTTTTCTAATAGTAAATCGGAGTTTGGTGAGGGTCAAACTTGGTGGGTGTCAAAATAGCTAGCCTGTGATGGCGTGCTATCTTCTCAGAATATTGCAAAATGTGTATTTAAAATCGGACATAGCGAGTGCATAAAGGAGTTCTGTATCTAGAATTCTTAAAACAATTGTTATGTTTTTTGTGAACGTTTATCGTGAGTAATTTAGTAAATTCACCGGAAGTGTTCGGTGGGAATGCTAGTTCTGAACGTCACATGCTAATGTAAAAAGCTGTTTTTTGATATAAATATGAACTTGATTGAACAAAACATGCATGTATTGTATAACATAATGTCCTAGGCGTTTCATCTGATGAAGATCATCAAAGGTTAGTGCTGCATTTAACTGTGGTTTTGTTTTTTGTGACATTATATGCTAGCTTGAAAAATGGGTGTCTGATTATTTCTGGCTGGGTACTCTGCTGACATAATCTAATGTTTTGTTTTCGCTGTAAAGCCTTTTTGAAATCGGACAGTGTGGTTAGATAAAGGAGAGTCTTGTCTTTAAAATGGTGTAAAATAGTCATATGTTTGAAAAATGGAAGTTTTTGTATTTGAGGAATTTGTAATTCGCGCCACACCTATCATTGGATATTGGAGCAGGTGTTCCGCTAGCGGAACGTCTAGATGTAAGAGGTTTTAATATGGGCACGTTATTCATCTGAATTTCCGAATACTGCCCCGTCACCAAAAAGTTAACAGCTTCTACCCCCAAGCCATAAGACTCCTGAACAGCTAATCAAATGGCTACTCAGACTATTTGCATTGTTTAAGACTGCTGCTGCTCTCTGTTTATTATCTATGCATGTTCACTTTACCTCTACCTACATGTACCTATTACACCAATTACCTTGACTAACCTGTGCCCCTGCACATTGACTCTGTACCGGTACCCCCTGTATATAGCCTCGCTATTATTATTTTATTGTTGCTCTTGAATTATTTGTTATTTTTCTATTTTATTTATTTTTTTAAGTTGTATTAATTTTTTTCTTCTGTTTATTTTAGTAAATAATTTTGTAACAGTTTTTTTTCTTAAAACTGCATTGTTGGTCAAGGGCTTGTGTCACACCTTGATCTGTTTCACCTGTCTTTGTACTTGTCTCTACCGCCCTCCAGGTGTCACCCATTTTCCCCAGTGTACTTATACCTGCGTTCGCTATTTGTTTGTTGCCAGTTCGTTTTGTTTCGTCAAGCCTACCAGCATTTTTTCTCGTACTCCTGTCTGTCTCTAGTTCCTTTTTTCTAGCTTTCCTGGTTATTGACCATTCTGCATGCCTTGACCTTGAGCCTGCCTATCGTTCTGTACTTTGTTGTACCACCCTGGATTACTGACCTGTGTCTGTCCTAACCCTGAGCCTGCCTGCTGTTCTGTACCTTTCGGACTCTGCTCTGACCTACTGACCTCTGCCTGCCCTTGATCTGTCTCTTACCTGCCCCCATGTTTTTGTAATAAACTTTTGTTACTTCGAAACTGTCTGCATCTGGGCCTTCTCCTGAGCCTAAACACTTGTAAGTAAGCATTTCACTGTAAGGTCTGCACCTGTTGTATTCGGCGCATGTGAAAACAACAATTTGATTTGATTGTCTTCCAGCAGAGACCTCACGGCCTTCGTCACACACGCTACACATGCATGCCTTTTGGACTTAGCTACGCCCCCAGCTGCTTCCAGAAGGTGATGAACACCATCCTCGCTGAAATACCCGGGGTGGCAGTCTATCTGGACGACATTATGGTTCACGGCCCTGACCTCAACATCCATGACCATCGACTTCACAGAGTATTCAGTGCTCTACTGTGAAACAACCTGACCCTGAACAGCGAAATGTGCACCTTTGCAGCTCCAGCCGTCAAGTTTGTGGGGTTCCACCTGTCAGCCAAAAGCATTGCCCCACTTATGTGGAACATTGAAGCCATCCACCGCATCCCGGAAACTACCTCAGCCTCTCAGGTGGCCTCATTCTTGGGCATGGCAGCCTATTACCTCCGGTTTCTGCCTCACTACTCTCAGACCACAGCACCCCTTCGCCAGCTCCTCAAGAAGGACGAGCCATGGGCCTGGACGGCGGCCTGCTCAGGCGCCATCTGCTCACTGAAAAGCCAGCTCACCACAGCCCCAGTCTTGGCTCACTTTGAACCTGTCCGCCCCACCATTGTCACCTGTGACGCCTCAGCTGGAGCACTAGGAGCTGTCCTCTCACAGCTGCAGAATGTCATTGAGAGGCCCGTCGCCCCACTGAGCAACCGTCCTCTGTGGGCGAACGAGAAGCACTGGCCTGTGTCTGGGCGTGTGAAAGGTGGCACTTCTACCTGTACGGCCAGCTGTTCACGCTCCGAACCGACCACCAGTCCCTCACAATGCTACTGTCACAACCCAAGCCTCAGACAGTATGACTATCATCTGAAGTTCACTCCAGGGAGGGATAACGTGGTTACAGACCTCCACTCATGCTCCATCGATGCTCCTACTCTAACCGTCTTGAAAGACGACAGCGAAGCAGAGCTCGTACAAATGATCTACGCTCCCCTTCAGCCAGACATCTCACTGGAAGAGCTGAAGCAATGATCGGAACAGGACCCTAGACTGTCTACCTTGAGCAACGACATACTCACTGGATGGCCAGCACGTGTGCCGGTAGAGCTGGCGCCTTTTGCCAAGGTGAAGCATGAACTTTCTTGCTGGGAAGACGTCTGTGTCTCTCAAGGATTTTGCACTGTGGTCCCGAGTGGCCTGTGATGTGTATTCTATCCATGGCATAGGAAGGTCACTTGGGCATAGTGAAGGTCAAGCAACGATGTCGAGACCTTTTATGGTGGCCATGACATTGAAGCCCTGGTCAGGAATTGTGCTGCATGGCTCCTCAGTGGAAAAACAGGAAAGTCCACCCCACCCGCCCCACATCCAGCTGGACATCTGTGGCGAGATCCATGGGCACGCAATCCCTCAACATTAGCGCTTCCTGGTGGTGACGTATGACCACTCTAAGTGGCCAGAAGTGGTTCCTGTCGGAACTGTCACAGCACGGGCCATCGTGGATATCCTAGACAGCCTGTTCACAAGGTGGGGCCTACCCCTCACCCCCACCAGGGACAATGGGCCCCAGCTAACCTCTATTGAGTTCTCCTCTTATCTCAGCAACAAGGGAATCAAACACATCTGCATAGCCTACTACAACCCACAATCTAACGGAGGGTGGAATGCTTCAACCAAACACTGAAGAACGGCATCAGAGCGCACCTGGTCCAGGGGTGCACGTTCCAAACTGCCTTGAACCAAACGCTAATGGACTACAGAGCAAGCAAACACAACAACACAGGTCTCCCCGGTATTTCTCATGATAGGTTCTGAAATGGAACTGCCACTGGACAGACTCGGCAACTAGGCGCATCCAAGAAAAGCAGGCAGTGACCAGGCACCAAAGAGCAATGAAACAGCATTTCAACAAGGGTGAAGAATTTCTCCCATTTCACAGGGTGAAGAAGCTGATTATCCTAGAGTCATAATGGGGCCGAGCCCAACGGCCTCAGCGGTGCAACAAAATGGCCTCATTCTGGTTGGACCCCTTGTAGGTCAGTTGACAACTGGGGCCTACCGCCTTCATGCTGAGCAATGGATCACGCTGGCACGCAACCTTCTTAGTAAAGTCCATGCCCCTCAAGGAATTCAAATGCCCACACAACGGACACACAGGCCAGAGACACCACCTGATGGACCTCCTCCACTACTACTACCTGAGCCCCAGCCTCTGTGGGCTCCCCAAGGGCCAGAGCCACAAGCTGTAGCGGCTAAAGGACGGCTATTCGGGCACGACATTGCCCTGCTCGTTTGGAGGACTACTTAACGTCCTTTCATTCTTATGTTCCATTAGGTGTCTTAGCCAACCTCCAGGTTAGTGGACTGAACTGTCTAGTTTGGAAAGTCATTGTTTACCTCTTCCGTTTAAGGGTTATTGTTTCTTTCTTAAAAGGTATCATGCTAGGTTCTTGCCCTATGGATATTTTTATATATGGTACCAGTCCCTGGTTTTGGAAAGGAGGGGTGCTATGTATGGTACGATGTGCTGCATGTCGTACTGTACATTGTTATGGTTTACGACAGTGTGCTGCTTTGCATATGAATAGGTTGTCAGAATGAGTGGCACATGTCATTAAACGTCAGAGTGATGTACAATATGAAACCGTGCAGATGTGCGTTCTACAGCTAAGCTAGATATAACAGGAGGCCTGTACTGTATCATCTGACAGGGGGCTCTTCTCTGGTGCTATCAGATGGAGGCGTCCCAGTGATCAGTCTCCTTGCCCCTCGCAGTGCAGTGCATGGCCCAGTCACAGCACTGATAGGACGGGACCATTAAAAACCTTTTATCAGCCCAGCACTGGTGTGATTGAAAGGCTCTGATAGCTTCCCTGTGATCCCCGCAGTCTTGGGAAAATCACTCTTTATCAGTCATCGCATCCCTCACTACAGAGAAGAGAGCGAAAGAAAAAGAAAGGTCCAGAGAGGGAGAGAGAAAGACAAAGACTGCTGATCTAGGTCTTTGACTGTCACGAGGGAGACATTGTCTGCTCTCCAAAAGACAGCCCATATAAGATAGAATCAGACTCCTTATCATAAAGACATTTGCAATGTCACATTTATTTTCCAGATAACAATGTCACAAACTACAGACACAACAGAGACATCAACGCAGTGTCGCTGAGAGCTGGTGCCCTCTAGTTTTCTATGGCTCTACCTTCTCTCACTTGAGCTGCAGTCATTTCAGCCAGAGGGCTATAGAGGCCAGGGCATGCTGTAGGACAGAGGGCTGGGGTACAAAGGCACGTCCTTGAATGTAGAGGCACTTGACTGGCGTGCAAAGGGCCTGGTCATAGGCGCTAAGCCTGAGTGCCCTCCTATCAGTACGGACAGAGGAGAGCCCAACCCAGGACTCAGTGGAAGGCTTCGAAAGAACAGGTAGGGATCAAAGGAGAGAGAATGTGTGTGTGTGTGTGTGTGTGTGTGTGTGTGTGTGTGTGTGTGTGTGTGTGTGTGTGTGTGTGTGTGTGTGTGTGTGTGTGTGTGTGTGTGTGTGTGTGTGTGTGTGTGTGTGTGTGTAGGGCCGACTCCAGAAATAAGCGACATAAGCGGTCGCAAAGGGCCCCAGGTCGCTAAGGGGCCTTTGACCTGCCCCAAACAAACAAAAAAGATGAGTTGTGGTCTCAATTTATGATTGAGTTAGAATAGTAGAACTTACACAAGGTGCAAGTTTAAAATTTGGTTGTGCATCAGGAGTTTGTCATGTTTTGTCAGTCACTGACAGTTACTCAATTAGCCATGTCAGCTAACAATTCTTAGATTGATAAGTTAGTCTAGTCAGTTATGTAAACTTGTAGGCATCATGGCCAAATACCAACCGGGCACACAGGGCACGTTCCCAGGGGCCCTAACCTCCAGGGGGTCCCCATAGATTTTTTTTGTCACTCTCACTCAGATATCATTAACAGGGCAGAAGTCATGACAAAATGTGTAGAATTGAAGGGAATTAGCTTTAAAACTGCAATAATGTGTCTCTGCCCCCATGGCAAAATGTATAAAAATGCAGGAAATGTTGCCTGCTCGGTGGTAGAGCCCTGTATGGGCATGAATTTTAACCCCTAACCATGCCCACAACGTTAAGGCCCTACCCTACTCAGGCCCGATTGCTTCTGCCAAATTTAGGGCTCAGCCCTGCCCGAAATCAGAAATAACTTCCTCCTTTAGTAGTCTAAATCCATTAGCTTCTCCTTTCGGTCTGTCACTTGCTCCCTCCGAGTGACAGAGAGTCAAATCTTGCTTAGGGCCCACAAAAGGCTAGAGCTGGCCCTGTGTGCGCGGGTGTGTGGATGGGTCTTTGTCTCTGAATCAAATAGGCTATGCAAAAATAGCATGGTCACTGTGGTAGAATGTTTTTAAAATGCGATTTTAAGTTAACTTAAGTCCCATCGGGTAGCCTGATTTCAGATGTGTGGATGTAACAGGATTACTAGAGAAATTGTTCATCTTGCAAAGCATAGAAACAAACTATTACATTAATCTGACTATTAATCATATTGCGTGCATGTAACCGTACTCAATGACTTATCGACTCACACGTTAGAGTGAGGAAATCACAGAGGACTAGATTGAGTTGGAATCTAATTTAAAGAGTGACTCATATAGGTTGTCAATCTGAGACTCCCTGGATTTTGACTCCCTAGATTTAAAGGCAAAGTTTGAGTTGCATACGGTAGTTGTGTCAGTAAAGGTTTCTCTAGTCCTCTGTGCTGTTGATGGGGGGGTAGAGCACCGGTTTAGGATTTACTTTGATAACACCTTGCCATTGAAGGACTAATGAAGCATGTCCATCTCCAGTATCCAGTCTGAGGCCAAGGGAGCACTTACACACACAAACACACACACACCCTCTATCCATCCTCTGACCAAGACTTCACATCGCTGACATCACTTACACAATCAAACAAAGGCAATCATGCAGGAATGCAGTGGTGTAAAGTGCTTAAGTAAAAACATGTTAAAGTACTACTTAAGTACTGTGTTGGGGTATTTGTACTTTCTTTACTATTTATATTTCTGTCAACTTTTACTTCACTACATTCCTAAAGAAAATAATGTACTTTATACTCTATACATTTTCCCTGACACCCAAAAGTACTCGATTACATTTTGAATGATTACCAGGACAGGAAAATTGTTAAATTCACGTACTTATCACATCCCTGGTCATCCCTATTGCCTCTGATCTGGCGGACTCAATAAACACAAATGCTTTGTTTGTAAATAAGTGAGTGTTGGAACACGCCCCTGGCTCTCCGTAAATACAATTTTAAAAACTACAATGGTGTCGTCTGCTTTGGTTAATATAAGGAATTTGAAATGATTTATACTTTTACATTTACTTTTGATACTTAAGTATATTTAAGACTTTAACTCTAGTAGTATTTTACTGGGTGACTTTCATTTTTACTTGAATCATTTTCTATTAAGGTATCTTTACTTTTACTCAAGTATGATATTTGGGTACTTTTCCCACCACTGCAGGAATGACAACAACATCCCAGAGGTCTGTCTACGTACACTGACAGAAAGTAAGGGTCGATGGGTTTGTGTCAGAGTTTGCAATGCCTTCATCCAGTACAGCCTGGGGATGGTTTGTTTGAACAAGGAAAGCTAAAGGGGATTCAACGTCAGGCTGTGTTGCAGTTTAACAGCGCAACTAATAAGCCCAGGTCCCAGAGTCACCCCAGCCAAGGTACCAATTCCACGGAACACTAGATTTCTATTAATTAAATCATAATTGGGTTTTATATATTTATTTGCCTGAGACATTGGCAGAAAGAGGAGAAAGATTAGGCAGAGATTTGCATGTAAAATGTACGAGCTTCATTAGGCTACCTTGGCAAAGACGGAAATGTTGGGCTGCCTGCGGGGCACACAGATGGCTCTGTATGTTTGCTAATTTGCTCCTCTTTCAAGGTCATTAGTTCTGTTTGGTGAACTTTCAAAAGTTTGTTTGAGGTGGGTGGGTTTTCGATGTATGCTGTGTGACAAATCATTTTGTTACCATGTGGATGCACATGGGTATATTGGTTGGATTGATATCATTTACTGTCAAAGAGTGGGATGAGTCAACATAGGTTGTGTCTAAAAAGGTCTATCAAGTGAGATCCTGGTCAACTTAAAAGTTACAAAAGTAATGAAGAAAGCAACAATGGCCAGACTGTGAACAAACACATACATTATCCCATTAAACAAAGAGACAAGGGCAAGTGAAATACTATGTCCTCAGAGAGAAAAGAACATGCATAATCTTCCACCTTGTTTTATAATATCTGCCCCATGAAGGTGTAGAGGTTTCACACAGACAGCATATATGTTGTTCCCTCCACAACATGAATAAATACAGACACATTGAACTGCCTGCTGGAAGTAATCTAATCAGCATCCACTCGGCTGTTTAGATTACCTCATTACTCAATGGTGGTCTGGGAAGCTGAATCAAGGTTTTTAAAGTGCAATTTTCACCATTTTCTCTTCCCTCTTTAGACAGGACTGTTTGGTTTTCCTTTGGCAGGAAATTGGTTTTGACATAATGTATTTTTGCCCAGGCAGCATTACATAAACTCTGACAAGGCTGGCACGATGTGTGTGGTGCTGCTAGCTTTGTTTGCCTAAAGAGTCACCGCTTTTCTGTCACTCAAAATGGGTGTAAATAATTTAGATAAATTCTGCTGTTTCTCTAATATTTCATGCAGGCATAATGTTAATCTCCTACTGAGCACTTGTCTTGATGGATGTCTGTATTCTTCTGTTTCTGTGTTTGCATGACTGGTGTCAATTCTTTTGTGAATAACATTTTTTAAATCATTATTCTAAAATGGTGTCATATAAAGGTTTATTTTTGGAGGCTATACACTTTATTTGCTGCACATCATACATTGCATTACATTCAAATGTAATGTCTTTACATTTACAAGTCAAATCAGATAAATTAACTTAAAATCATCAGTGTAGAATGGATAATTCGTATCAAAAAAACATATTGCAAATAATAAGCTTTGTAAAGTTTACCATAAGGCTGTAAAGCACAAAATGTGTGCCATCTTTTTCTTTGACTGAATCCTTGGATCATTATTTAAAGTGGAACTGACAGTGTTTTAGCAACATTCAATCATATCAAAATCTGTTCATATACAGTACCAGTCAAAAGTTTGGACACACTTACTCATTCAAGGTTTTTTTTATTTTTTTTAAATAATTTTCTACATTGTATAGTAATAGTGAAGACATCAAATTATATGAAATAACACATATGGAATCATTTAGTAACCAAAAAAGTGTTAAATCAAAATATATTTTATATTCTTAAAAGTATCCACCCATTGCCTTGATAACAGCTTTGCACACTCTTGGCATTCTCTCAACAAGCTTCATGAGGAATCCTTTTCCAACAGTCTTGAAGGAGTTCTATGCTGAGCACTTGTTGGCTGCTTTTCCTTCACTCTGTGGTCCAACTCATCTGATGCAGCACTCCATCACTATCCTTGGTCAAATAGCCCTTACACAGCCTGGAGGTGTGTTTTGGGTCATTGTCCTTTTGAAAAACCAATGATCGTCCCATTAAGCGCAAACCAGATGGGATGGTGTATCACTGTTAAGTGTGCCTTGAGTTCTAAATAAATCACAGACAGTGTCACCAGCAAAGCACCCCCACATCAACACACCTGATCCTCCATGCTTCACGGTGGGAATCATACATGCGGAGATCATCCGTTCACTTACTCTGCATCTCACAGAGACATGGTGGTTGGAACCAAAAATCTCAAATTTGGACTCATCAGACCAATGGACAGATTTCCACCCATCTAATGTCCATTGCTCGTGTTTCTTGGCCCAAACAAGTCTCTTCTTCGTATTGGTGTCCTTTAGAATTGGTTTCTTTGCAGCACTTCGACCATGAAGGTCTGATTCGCACAGTCTCCTCTGAACAGTTAATGTTGGGATGTGTCTGTTACTCATTTATTTGGGCTGTAATCTGAGGTGAAGTTAACTCTAATGAACTTATCCTCTGCAGCAGAGGTAACTCTGGGTCTTCCTTTCCTTTGGCAGTCCTCATGAGAGCCAGTTTCATCATAGCACTTGAGGTTTTGAGACTGCACTGAGTATTTTGGAGGCTATACACTTTATTTGCTGCACATCATACATTGCATGTCAAAGTTCTTGAAATTTTCCACATTGACTGACCATGTCTTAAAGTAATGATGGACTGTTGTTTATCTTTGCTCATTTGAGCTGTTCTTGCCATAATTTGAACTTGGTCTTTTACAAAATAGGGCTATCTTCTGTATACCACCCTACCTTGTCACAACACAACTGATTGTGTCAAACGTAATAAGAGGGAATGAAATCCCACAAATTAACTTTTAACCAGGCACACCTGATAACTGAAATGCATTCCAAGAGACTACCTCATGAAGCTGGTTGAGAGAATGCCAAGAGTGTGCAAAGCTATCATCAAGGAAAAGGGTGCACTGAGTAATGAGTAAACCAAGGCGCAGCGTGCGTAGAGTTCCACATGTTTTAATAAATGAAACTCACCAAAAGAAATACAGACGCAAACGAACCGTCAAGTAATGGTGTGCTCACAGGCACAACACAAAACAAGATCCCACAACTAAAGGTGGGGAAAAAAAAGGGCTGCCTAAGTATGATTCCTAATCAGAGACAACGATAGACAGCTGCCTCTGATTAGGAACCATACTCGGCTCAACACAAAGAAATAGACCAACTAGATTGCCCACCCCACATCAAACCCTGACCTAACCAAACTAGAGGAAAATAAATGTCTCTCTAAGATCAGGGCGTGACAGAACATTAGAGAACCACTCTCAAACTTTTTTAATAGTTGGCCGTCAACATTGTACTGAAACAATGGGGAATAGTAGCCTGCTCATCCTTTCTGCAACTTCCCTGCCAATGCATGCTTGTCCCAACCCACCTTTTGACAACTGAATGGGAACTTGCCTGCCCGCCCGTTTCATCAATGCCAAATAAAGCTAGCTACCTTGCAAAGCAATTCACATTTCTTGCTAGCTAACCAAATGACACCTGCATCTCTAGCTGTAGCCATCAAAAAACAATATGAGGGGGAAGAAGTCAGTCACTCACCCACTCCTCCAGTGACATTACATTTTAGTCATTTTAGTCCTCCCAACAGATATCTAGCTAGCTAATGTTAGCCTCTGTGTTTTTAGGTTGATAAATAAATTGCTAGCTACATAAATAGATCCAGGGGTGTCAAACTCAATCAGCGCACGGGCCATTTTGAAAAACACAATGAATTTGTGGGCCAGACATAGCTCATTTGTTGATGTTTTTTGAATGGGCAACTGTGACCCAAACCGGCAATTGTATTATTTGACAAAATACGTCCCTTTATAATGTCCACTTATGTACATAGGATACTGTATATAGCATTTTAACATATTAAAACTAGAGATAAATCACATTTGTCCAACCTTTGCTGCTATGCTTAGCTGCTATGCTTGTGCATAATATGCTGCGATCCTAATCAAAAAGCATTTAATAACTCCCAATAACAAAAACGTAGCCATAGATTTGTTGTAACATTTAAACTTAAAACATGTTTGAAATGTTTTTGCACTGCATGGATCACCTGTGTGGTTGAATGCAGCATTACTCCTTGGTGCACTCATGGTAGTTGAGTAGCCAGCCTAGGCTAACGCTCAAATGTTGCTGTAATAGGCCTACATGTTCCTCCTTTGCATGGTGTTTTGTTGCAGGTTTAGTTTTTTGGTTATTCATTGTCAAGCTTTAAAAACCGAAGCCAGACTGCAACATTTTAGTAGCCTAGCTAGAACTGTGGCATGTGTCTGTACACTTTCCCTCTGCTGCACGCTGTAAACGGGACACACAAAAGCAGGGCAATTGAAGTTGATTTCACCAATGCAACCGTATCAGGCTGTAATTTCATAAAGTAGATGACTCAACTGTTGACTCATTTATACTCGCCTGTGTGTCCTATGCGGCCCACGGGCCTTGTGTTTGACACATGTGCGCTAGCCTATTAGCCACCTTTGACTGACTTGTGATCATTGCCCTTGCTCTTTTGATTGTATTGACATTTGTAGCCTTAGTTACAGTTGTCCGTTATTGTTCAAAATAATGAGTAATTGAAACTGAAACAGTGCATCCCGAATGGGTGGTGGCAGAAAACAATGTACCATGCCAGCTGTGATTTACGTCATACATTTTTTGGGGACTACCAAGAAATGCATTGGTGAATTATATTAATCATGCATTGAACTGCATCCATCTATTCTGCCAACAATGCCTTACTGTATATTATGGAATTTTGAGTCAAACAGAACCTATTTTTAAAACCTCTTATAAAGTTGGTTTTGAAGCAGAAACATGGAATTTGATAATGTTGATGATATTATGGTTGTCTGTTTATTGCATATCTGCAAAGTAGTTAAAATGCTGTCAGTTTCACTTTAAAACAATGTATTTGACAGAAATTGTTTCCAATACATCGACTTTGACATGAGAATGACTACATTCAACAAAGAGGTAAGAAACATGTAGTAAAGCCATCTGAATCAACAAAAATCTAAGCCACATCAGCATATTGCATATATAAGAGTATATCATATTTTAGCATTATAATTGGTTTAATCCAAGAACACAATAGAATGAGAGAAAAATATAGGCTGAAGCATGTATCCATCCAGATTTTAGTATAGACATAATGTAAGTGTGATAATTCAAAATGAGCATGTCGAATTCTTCTGCTTCTGAGATAGGCAATAGTACTTTGTCTTTCAGGCCCATGTTTCACTTAATAATAAAATAGAAAGGGGAAAAAAAGTTTAATCAGCCTGCATATTATTGAAGACATACCGCAGACGGACGGCCTTTGCTAGTAGATAGAGAATTAAAAAAATTGACTTTTACTATTATCTAACTGCAATTAGTTTAACCCTTTTATCTATCCCCATTTGTAACGCTATTTGGACCATTTCACAGTGCCTGGAATTGTGGCCAGTGAGAATGAAATTGATATAGTTTGGGAGATACAGTACCATCAGCCCAGAGGGAAAAGGGGGGGCCTCATCATTTCACAGTCCATCCTCATGGCTTAAATCCAGCTAGTAGCCATATAGGATTCGGTATTAGTTCATTTCTCTTATATGAATCATGGCGGCTTGAGAGTGGGGAATTTAATCTAACGCCATCCATCTTTTCTTTATCACCCTCCATACATACTGAATGTTAACTGCATTTACAGTTCACATTACAGGTCAAAGCATGGGGTCAAAATTTGACAAAATGCATAAGAAATCCTCAGAGGTTTCACTTAATTTCTTTGACAATAATAATTAGATATGTGTGAAATACTTTTTTGCTAAAACTATGCCTGTCACGTCCTGGCCAGTATAAGGTTAATTGTTTTGTAGTTTGGTCAGGACGGGGCAGAGGGTATTTGTTTTATGTGGTTCAGGGTGGTGTGTGTTGTTAAAAGGGTGTTTGAGTTAGTAATTCCGGGTGTTGGTTTATGTTGCGGTATTTCTATGTGGAGTCTAGTGAGTGTATGTCTATGTTTGGTTAATTGGGGTTGGGACTCTCAGTTGAAGGCAGGTGTTGTCTATCTGCCTTTGATTGAGAGTCCCATATAGTAGGGTGTGTTTGTGTTTGGTATTTGTGGGTGATTGTTCTGTGTTGAGCCTATGCTAGCCAGACTGTTTGCAGTTGTTCGTTCGTTCTATTGTTTTTGTTATTTTGTACGTTCATTTTTTGAAGTTAATAAATTCTCAAGATGAGCATACACATACCTGCTGCGTTTTGGTCCTCCATAACCGACGACGACCGTGACAATGCCACACAAAAAAAATCACAACAAAAGTTAAGTCTTAAAGACTGTAGTAGTAAGTCCTCACTCTAAAACTAAGTTTATTCTTCAGGAGATGAACAGGAGAAATAAATTATGATTTTCTCTTTCCAGATATTATTTTGACTAAGACATCTTATTAGTATACAGTGAAGCAGTCTTTAATTAAGGTATCTGAAGGATCTTAATGTCTGGGGATTGTCACTTGTTTTCTTAAAAGCCATTATTCAACATTCACTAATGAATGCATTGTATTTATTTGTTTTATTTTTAGCATTTTCTTCATGCTAATTGGCTGCTTTCATATTTCTTTTTTTCAAATTAGGGCATTGCAGTTACTTCAAATTGTCCCTGCATAATTTGAGCTTTGATTGATTTATTTATTTGTGTGCAACTTGCTACATACGGACAAGGTCAGACTCTTGAGGAAAAGCTAATAGGATCCTGGTATAATGTGCTCCTCTCAGATATGTATAAGTTCAACACCATGCCATACATTTGAATTGTGAAGACCAATACATTAAAGATAGTAGTGTTAGTTGAGACAACATAGTTTTGCATCCAACGTTGTAATGAACAACAACAGCAATAAAATGCAACCCCTGGTGGGATGGGTTCAACAACACAAACAGGTGACTACCTTGACCCTGCCCTAATGGAAATGCGAAGAATTCTCACTATTCTCCACAAAGGGGACAGAAAAAGGGCAGAGAGAGAAAGAGAGAGAGAGATCGTCCATCATTCCTTTTGTCTCAAGGACTATGTCTGAGGAAGAGGTTTCACTCATCCAGGTCTACTGACCACTCAGAGGTTATCCTCTACATTGGCTGTACTACAGTGATAAAGCAGGAGTTATCCATGTGTAATACCAAGGTTATCAATGGAGGTTGTCTGGCATCATGGTATTATATGAAACAACAACAGGATTGTGTTAGTAACATGTCTGTTCCTTTGGGAAGGAAATTAGACATATCTCACATGGCCAAGTGTGTTTAGCCTACTACATAACGAGAGTAACATAATTGTAGATCTGTTAGCTGCTCATACATCATTTTCCTATTTGGGAAACTCCCCCGTACCAGACGGGGAAGATATAGCTAGCGTGGGCCCATAAAAAAAATCAAACTTCAAAAGTTAAAGGCTGCACAAACTTCCTGTTTTTAGTACAAATATTTAAAAAATAAGAAAACTCACAGTATACACATGCTATTAGGTGAACAGGAACACATAATATGCCATTGAGAACAAGATGATTAGCAAATAGCATTGACGCAGCTGATGCACCAGGCCCAGGGACTAATATCCAATACCATTCGTACTTTGGCTTTGGTATGATATTGAATGAATGGAAGTGAACTGACTATGGCTATGCTCTGCTGAGGCAGTATGTAGTACAGTTTGTGGGTTGTAATGTATTTTATGGAAGATTGTGTGAGGCAACTCTCTCCTAGCAGGCTCTAATGGCCAGTGTGTGAGAGAGGCCTGGCTGGGCTCCTCTGACAGTGAGAGAGGGGGATAACACATAGATGAGGAGGAGGGAGATGGAGAGAGAGAGCAGCACTCAGACACTCATTAGCCACGAGCCACTATCTGAAGTGTGTCAATAGACTGATGTTACAACGGTGTTAAAGCCCTGTCCAAGAGAAAGAGAGAGAGAGGTAGCAAGGAATAGGGGGAGATATCGAGAGGACGAAGAAGATGAAAGAGAGAGGGAATGAATAGGAAGAGAGAGGGAGAGGCAATGGGGTAGATAGAGGGAGAGAGAGAGAAAAGAGAGAGATCCCCACCATTCCAGCACCTGTCACACCTTGAGATAATCATCCATCATGTCTTGCTGGTGACTGGAGGGTGTGTGGTCCTTTTTAATGGCTGCCATTGACACAATTCGTCTGCTCTGCCACCCACAGCCTGTCACCAAAGTACTACTGTTGCAATGCGTTCTGTTTTATTTCACCGGCGCCGAGAGAGGAGAGACATATGCATCCCTGTCTTAAAGGAGCCATTTAGAAAGAAGGTGATGCACGTTTATTTAAAATAAACAAAATGCAATAATATTATTTTTAAGAATGCATGGAAGCTAGTGTCATTGAGCTGACTACTCAAATGTCATAACTCAATCAATAGCATATTTTTTGGACACTTTTCCTCATTTTTCTTCCTACTTTTTCATTCAAGTATGAATTAATAGCATCCTTGTATTGTAAAACATGTTTTTTTCTCTAGTAAACTAAGACTATCAGAGTAGACTTCAGACTACTACCAGAGTAGACTATTCGATTATTTGAGTGAATTTTGGACTATTACAAGAGTAGACTATTAGAATGTAACCAGAGTAAACTTTAGACTATTACCAGAGTGGATTATCAGAGTAAACCAGAGTAGACTATTAGACTATAAGATTAGATTTTAAACTGCTACCAGAGTAAACCCTGAAACTATCTGAGTAATATGGAGCCCCTCTGTTTCAGGGTTTTGATAGGAGAAATTAACAGGTAATGGCGTCTTTTTTGGGGGAGTTTTGGGATAAACACCGAAAATTTGGTCTCTGGTAAACACATGCTTATGAGATCTTATACGTTTTATTCTATGAGATCATCTTCATCAGCTAACGTAACTTTTTGTGAATTTTTGTGAATCAAAACAAGGCTTCATAATTCATAATGTTCATGTTAACTGACTGATAAGGTCCCATAGAACAAAACATATAAGATCTCCTAAGCCTGTGTTAACCTCAGACCTTTTTTTCGGTGTATATCCCAAACCCCCATTCTTTTAACCTATTCATTTCCCCCATAGGAATGGCTGAGCGAACAAGAAGTAACTGCTAGCCTTGTAACTGACAGATAATTTCCCATAGAACAAAACATATAAGATCTCCTAAACCTGTGTTAATCTCAAACTTTCTTTACGGCATTTTTCCCAAAACCCCATTCTTTTAACCTATTAATTTCCCCCATAGGAATGACTGAGCGAACAAGAGGTAACTCATATCTGGGTTTTTGGACTACAAGTCGGCGAGCTGTATAGCTCATCTGACATGGCTGGAAGTCCCATGGTGCAGTGGGGTGGGCAGGAACGCGAGCGGAAGCTGCCTAGCTAATGGAGGACCCCGGTGGGAGGTAGCACAGGCCCAGGGCCTCTAGCGAGCTTTAACAGAAAGCCAGGAAGATGCCCGCCTGCTGTGGTTTCTCAGTTTCAGATGATTCTAGTTTCAGGTGACATGCATCATGCTCTATTAGCAGACTCTTCCGACCACAGTTTTCTTTGGCAGCCACACAGGTTCTGCAGCTCCAAGCCTAGGACTAGTTTTCCACACGCCGCCTCCTCCATCAAACACACACACACACACACACACACACACACACACACACACACACACACACACACACACACACACACACACACACACACACACACACACACATACACATACAGTATATAGACACTTATAGACACGCAAACTCACCCACACACATATGGGAACACATACTGTATGTACTTACAACTAAGGATCCATGCACACTTACCAAAACACTACAGACATACACTCTTGAATTAAACACATTGAGACTCTTACTAGAATCAGACATACATATACAGATAGCAGACAAACACCACCACCTCACACACATATAGGCATACACACCTCCCACCCACCAGCCCCCAATCAACACACACACACTCACAAATATTGTCTATGCCCCAAAAGTTGATGCCTGCCTCGACAGGCTAGTGATGGAGGTATTGGGCACCAATGGTGTTTATGAAATACAGAACTGTGTCAACACATTCTGCAGCCTCTGTGAAGTGGTCGGATACAGATCCCTCTCCCTGCCCTCAGCATAAAATCCTGCATTCTGGGTGGCTCCAGGACATAGTCAATGTCGCCTCACTTGCTCTTCCTTTCTCTCCTTCTCTTCCTCTCACCTTTTCTCTCTCTCTTCTTTTGCTCTCTTTTTCATGGTGTTTTTCCTCCCTCTTACTCTCTTTTTTTCCTATATTCCTCTACTTCTCCTTCTCTTTCTCCTTACCTCTCGTGTTCTCTCTGTTTCTTGTGTTGAATTAAGGGGGAATTTCACCCTGCCTCTGCCACAGCATATAGTCATTACTATATTAATAGCATTACATTTTTATCATAAACATCACAATTATCCAAACCACATGCTCCCGAGTGGCGCAGTGGTCTAAGGCACTACATCTCAGTGCAAGAGGTGTTACTACAGTCCCTGGTTTGAATTCAGGCTGAATCACATCGGGCCGTGATTGGGAGTCCCATAGGGCGGTGCACAATTGGCCCAGCGCTGTCCAGGTTTGACAGGGGTAGGCCGTCATTGTAAATAAGAATTTGTTCTTAACTGTCTTGCCTAGTTAAATAATTTAACCTTTATTTATTTATTTTTAAAGCTAGAACTAGCACATTTTCAGAAACCTAGAGCACGGTTCCTCTCTAGGTTTCTTCCTAGGTTTTTGCCCTTTCTAGGGAGTTTTTCCTAGGGAGTTTTTCCTAGCCACCGTGCTTCTTTCACATGCATTGCTTGCTGTTTGGGGTTTTAGGCTGGGTTTCTGTACAGCACTTTGAGATATCAGCTGATGTACGAAGGGCTATATAAATAAATTTGATTTGATTTGATTTCACTAGTAGAATCGGGAAGTTTCCACTCCCTTTGTATGCATCTGCTCATAGTGAACCACAAAGTCCAGCATTCATAGCGAATCTTGATACCGCCCGCTAGGTAGAGGGGGCGTGCTCAAACATGAATAATGGCGCTGTTTACTTCGAACCAGTGTTGTTCAGACCCCTCTAGCGACACATTTTCAAAAAAGCGACTAGAGACAAATCTAGCAACTTTTTCTGGTGTTATTGGAGACTTTTGGAGACTCTGACGTGAAAGCACGTATCATTCTTACTCTTCTCAACGAGCAGCGAGTGCTGCCGTGGGCCCCACTCCCGTCCCAAAGCACTCACATGCGGCCCAGTCCTTGCGCAGCAGTCCCTCCCAGCTGCAGTCAGAGCAGGAGATGTTCACCCTTCCGCGTCCAGACTGCAAATGAATCGCGCATGCGGGACGCTGCCGCTGGCTGATCCCGCCCTGGTTTACATTAAAAAAAAACTATTAACCTGAATTAGGACCAGACTAGTTACCATAATTTTCTCACATTGCCATTGACTGTTTTTTCTATTGTCATTAAAATGCAAATCAATTTTTGACATGCATTTTTCTGGATTTTTTTGTTGTTATTCTGTCTCACTGTTCAAATAAACCTACCATTAAAATTATAGACTGATCATTTCTTTGTCAGTGGGCAAATGTACAAAATCAGCAGGGGATCAAATACTTTTTTCCCTCACTGTATCTGGCCCTCTGCCCTCCCTAAATCGTTGCATTGAATGGTTCAGCAGACTTTTATCCCTCCATAACTGTCTACGAGACTATTTCAGTTCTGTGGGTGTAACATTTATTGACTAATTTGATACCTTCTGGAAACAAAGCTTATATTATAAGAAGGATGGGATCCACCCAAGTCATTTGGGTTCCTGGATCCTTTCACAACATTATAAGGCTGCTTAAAGACAATGACTTATCACTGACCAAAGTCCAGCTCATTTAACCTCTATGGGCAAGCGTCCCACCTACTCAACAGCCAGTGTAATCCTGTGGCGCGATATTCAAATACCTTAGAAATGCTATTACTTCAATTTCTCAAACATATGACTATTTTACAGCATTTTAAAGACAAGACTCTCGTTAATCTAACCACACTGTCCGATTTCAAAAAGGCTTTACAACGAAAGCAAAACATTAGATTATGTCAGCAGAGTACCCAGCCAGAAATAATCAGACACCCATTTTTCAAGCTAGCATATAATGTCACATAAACCCAAACCACAGCTAAATGCAGCACTAACCTTTGATGATCTTCATCAGATGACACACCTAGGACATTATGTTATACAATACATGCATGTTTTGTTCAATCAAGTTCATATTTATATCAAAAACCAGCTTTTTACATTAGCATGTGACTAGCATGTGACTAGCATTCCCACCAAACACTTCCGGTGAATTTACTAAATTACTCACGATAAACGTTCACAAAAAACATAACAATTATTTTAAGAATTATAGATACAGAACTCCTATATGCACTCGCTATGTCCGATTTTAAAATAGCTTTTCGGTGAAAGCACATTTTGCAATATTCTAAGTAGATAGCCCGGCATCACAGGGCTAGCTATTTAGACACCCACCAAGTTCAGCCCTCACCAAAGTCAGATTTACTATAAGAAAAATGTTATTACCTTTGCTGTTCTTCGTCAGAATGCGCTCCCAGGACTTCTACTTCAATAACAAATGTTGGTTTGGTCCCAAATAATCCATAGTTATATCCAAATAGCGGCGTTTTGCTCGTGCGTTCAAGACACTATCCGAAAGGTAAATAAGGGTCATGCGCCCGACGCGTTTCGTGACAAAAAAATTCTAAATATTCCATTACCGTACTTCGAAGCATGTCAAACGCTGTTTAAAATCAATTTTTATGCAATTTTTCTCGTAAAAAAGCAATAATATTGGTGGTTTTCGTTCAAAGAGAGAGAAAGTAAACATGGAGTTGACTCGGGCACGCGCTCCCCATCCCATTGTCCTCAGATCGACCACTATCGAAATGCGCTACTGTTTTTCAGCCATGGGCTGCAAAGCCACGATTCAGCTTTCTGGCGCCTTCTGAGAGCCTATGGGAGCGTTAGAAAATGTCACGTTATGCCAGAGATCCCCTGTTTTGGATAGAGATGATCAAGAAGGCCAAGAAATAGTCAGAGAGAGCGCTTCCTGTTTGGAATCTTCTCAGGTTTTGGCCTGCCAAATGAGTTCTGTTATAGTCACAGACACCATTCAAACAGTTTTAGAAACTTTAGGGTGTTTTCTATCCAAATCAAACAATTATATGCATATTCTAGTTACTGGGCAGGAGTAGTAACCAGATTTAATCGGGTACGTTTTTTATCCGGCCGTGCAAATACTGCCCCCTAGCACCAACAGGTTAATCCCTACCATTGTCGCTGAGCTGTCATAATGCTTCAGCAAATGTACAATATCTTAGGGGTGCTGGAAGCCACAATTCTGATCCTACAGCTATTATAAGCAGTAATCATATGCCTATGAACCAGAGTAATATGGTTAGTGTCACGACTTCCGCCGAAGTCTGTCCCTCTCCTTGTTCGGGTGGCGTTCGGCGGTCGACGTCACCGGGCTTCTAGCCACCGCCGATCCACTTTTAATTTTCCATTTGTTTTGTCTTTGTTTTACACACCTGATTTCAATCCCACAATTACTGTTTCATTATTTAACCCTCTGTTCCCCCATGGGTTTTTGTGAGTGATTGTTTATTGTATTTTCGGTCTGTCATGGTGTGCGTGTATTTGTTACTTTGTATATTTTACATTTTGAGTAATAGTATGCTGATTACTCATATCTGCTGTCCTGCGCCTGATTCTCTACACCAGCCACACATAGGACCCATTACAGTTAGAACTGAGGTGGTGTGTCCTAGTGTGAAGTCCACTGTGTGCAGCTCACGCTGCACTAATAAAAATAACCCGAGCATGTCTACCTCTGCTAAGCTTCCCAGTAAAGTAAGAAAAACAATCAAGCATCCCAGAAAAGTGAGAAAAATACCCCACATTAACATATGTAGCTTAAGAAACAAGGTTCATGAAATCAATCATTTTCTAGTAACAGATGACATTCATATTCTGACAATCTCTGAAACTCATCTACAGAAAATACAGAAATACCAAAGGTGGAGGTGTGGCTGTTTATATTCAGAACCACATTCCTGTAAAGCTTAGAGAGGATCTCATGTTAAATACTGTTGAAGTAATATGGCTACAGGTTAATGTGCATTACCTAAAACCCATTCTGGTGGGAAGCTGCTATAGACCACCAAGTGCTAACAGTCAGTATCTGGATAACATGTGTGAAATGCTTGATAATGTATGTGATATCAATAGAGAGGTATACTTTCTGGGTGATTAAAATACTGACTGGCTTTCATCAGGCTGCCCACTCAAGAGAAAGCTCCAAACTGTAACTAGTGCCTTGCAACCCGGTTCAGGTTATCAATAGACCTACCAGGGTAGTTACTTGCAGTACAGGAATGAAATCATCAACATGTATTGATCATATCTTCACTAATGCTGCAGAAATTTGTTTGAAAGCATTATCCAAATCCATCAGATATAGTGATGGAAAAGCAAAGTTACAAAGGCTGGGCCTAATATTGTGTATAAGAGGTCATAGAATAAGTTCTATAGTGATTCCTATGTTGTTGATGTGAATAATATGTGTTGGTCTGTGGTGTGTAATGACTAGCAACCACACGCTGCACTTGACACAATGAAATTGCTTATCTCAGTCACTAATAAGCATGCACCTATTAAGAAAATAGACTGTAAAAACTGCTAAATCCCAGTGGATTGATGAGGAATTGAAAAAAATTGTATGGTTGAGAGGGATGAGGCAAAATTGATGGCAAATAGGTCTGGCTGTACAAACGATTGGCAAACGTACTGCAAATTGAGAAATCATGCGACTAAACTATTATTATTATTAATATTATTATTGTATAACTATACAGTATTTCTACTTTGCACACTCATCTACTGTCAAATCTACCATTCCAGTGTTTTAATTACTATATTGTATTTACTTCGCCACCATGGCCTATTTATTGCCTTTACCTCCCTTATCTCACCTCATTTGCTCACATTGTATATAGACTTATTTTTCTACTGTATTATTGACTGTATGTTTGTTTTACTCCATGTGTAACTCTGTGTTGTTATATGTGTCGAACTGCTTTGCTTTATCTTGGCCAGGTCGCAATTGTAAATGAGAACTTGTTCTCAACTTGCCTACCTGGTTAAATAAAGGTGAAATAAAATACTAATAAAAATAAAAAAAACAGTCCCCAAGTCCAGAACAGACTATGGGAGGTGCACAGTAGTACATAGAGCCATAACTACATGTTTTTCTATTCCACATCAAGTAACTCATGCCAGCAGTAAAATCTGTTTTAAAAAACAGATAAAAATACACCTTATGGAACAGCGGTGACTGTGAAGCAACACAAACATAGACACATGCATACAAACACACGATTACACAGAGATTACATCTACGACATTATCTAGCCTAATAAAAAATAAATGGGGCATAACCCTCAACCTTTGCACAGTGATCAGACTATACAAATGAGCCAAGGCAGACAGTATCTATCTACAGCCATGTCTATCAGGCATGCTTAGGCAAGTGTTTTTATAGTAAAACCAGCTTCAATTTTTGAGATTTACAACAATACGTTTTTGTATTACTGTTTCTCGTCACTGATTGCTAGTAAACTTAGCTGGATATGCAATACCGGTTATTTACATCTGTTTGGAATTCTATCTTGCCTTTCATTTTGTGATTGAAACTCATCCAAGGTCATAATCATAACCAATGTCAACCCTCGTCAATTATGTTAAATAGCTACCTTTTAAAATGATTTACACTTGCTGATCCGACACGTTTGCTAACAAGTTATAAATGCAAAGCGTGGTACCTAACAAGTTAGCAGGTGCCAGGCTACTAACGGGCTAGCCAACTCCAGT
Source organism: Salmo trutta (assembly GCF_901001165.1). Lineage (NCBI taxonomy): Eukaryota > Metazoa > Chordata > Actinopteri > Salmoniformes > Salmonidae > Salmo > Salmo trutta. The sequence goes on along the minus strand of NC_042965.1, from coordinate 6,690,411 downwards.
CATGTGCTAACATTTGCTGGTAAACCCAGCTTTAGGTGTCTGGTTGTAACATTGTAACTTGCTGTTTAGTAGCTAGCCATATCTACGACTAAAAGAGAAGAGGTTTTACAATCGAGATACAAAATGTCTATTTTTAGTCATAGTTAGCTAAGCTAGCAAAATAATTTGATTTTCCCCACTGCAACACAGTAGTATGTTAGCAAGCAATACACAATATGGGTTTCAGTAATTTACTTAGCTAAGCACCGTATTTGTCATCTTCCCTCTTGGTGCTGGCATCGACTGTAGATGAGCTTCTAATGTTAGCTAAATCCAAATATTTGTTTAGAATCCTCTTCGCTATATTCCGGTTTAAAGTCACCTTGTAGGTAATAGTTGCTCCATCCTCAAATTGGTGTTGATGAGAGTAATCATTTAAAGCCATTGTGTCTGGTCAGTTCTTTCAGTTTTGCCCAAAGAATTGTTGTTAGTCCCCCCCCCCATCATCAAAACACCGGAATCCGTCATAGGGTGTATCATTCAGCGGGCAAAACCCTGACCTGCCTCCCTCCTGGGCACTTGTGTGAAACACATCTCACTGTCCTAGAAATGCCCCAGACATGATAAAAACAAGCCCAAATTCCCCCAGGGTGAAATTCCCCCAAAAAGGAAAGAAAAAACAGGGCTATGAAAGTAGACAGTGCTGGTGTGACATTGCCTACCTAAACACTGAAAGGCACTGTCACCTCCTGGGGTTTGCGTGGATATTTACAGTGGAACAACTTGAAATGGTTTCCCTTTCCTTTTGGTATAGCGCACAGCTTTTGTGAAAATGACAACTCTGTTACAGCACAATATTCATTGTTTCAATATTATCACCCAATACAGGCTTGGCTGTACTGTAAAGTAAGGAGTAAGGCTAGTGAAGAGGCTTGGATGTACTGTAGTCTGTAATAAGGCCAGACTAGAAGAAGAGGCTTGTCTGATATACCTAATTGAAGCAAGAGGCAGACAAATGGGTTGACTGGAAACTCTTTGGGGTTTTTCAAGTGACTGTAACGGTTTCTCTGGGGTAGCAAAGAGGGTGTCTATTTACACATGTCAAATCTTTGTGCTTATGTCACGGGCAATGAATAAAGTGGTTGTGACAATTCATGCCCATTCACTGAGTAGCAGTGATTGAGATGTTTGGTCAATATACCAACTCCTTAGCAACCATTTCTGAAGTTAAATGGAACTGAAATTTATGCTCTGGCCGGTACCCAATACACACACAGTTGGGTACGGCTTCATTGTGGCTGGTATAAAAATAATTGATTCTGGTTAGACCATTTTGCCAAATAATTTAAATCACCATAAAGGCTGTTCAATGTGAGTTACTGTTTTTATTCATTTGCATCAGTTTAAAATGTTTTATGATGAATTCCTATATGGTGCATATTGCGAATCAATAGATGTTTTTTCCTCACCAATCTACAACAATACCCCATAATGACAAAGTGAAAAGTAGTTTTGTGAAAATGTTTTCAAATGTATTGAAAGTAAAATACAGAAATACAGGTATGTCATTTACATAAGCATGCCCTAGGTCAATACATGTTAGAATCACCTCTGGCAGGGATTACAGCTGTGAGTCTTTCTGGGAAAGTCTCTAAGAGCTTTACACACCTGGATTGTAGAATATTTGAACATTATTATTTAAAAAATGATTCAAGCTTTTTCAAGTTGGTTGTTGATCATTGCTAGAAAGCCATTTTTCAGTCATGTCATAGATGTTCAAGCCTATTTAAGTCAAATATGTAAATAGACCACTCAGGAACATTCAACGTCATCTTGGTAATCAACTCCAGTGTATATGACCTTGTGTTTTAGGTTATTGTCCTGCTGAAAGGTGAATTTGTCTCCCAGTGTCTGATATAAATCAGACTAAACCAGGTTTTCCTCTAGGATTTTGTTTGTGCTTAGCTATATTCTGTTTCTTTTTATCCTAAAAAGCTCCCTAGTCCTTGCCAATGACAGCCATACCCATAACATGATGCAGCCACCACCATGGTTGAAAATGTGAAGTGGTACTTGGTGATGTATTGTGTTGGATGTCCCCCAACATAATGTGCTGTATAAGGTTAATTTCTTAGATTTTTTTAGTTGCAGTTTTACTTTGGTGTCTTATGGCAAACAGGATGCATATTTTGGAATATTTTTTATTCTGTACAGTCTTCCTTCTTTTCACTCTGTCATTGAGGTTAGTATTGTGGAGTAACTAGAATGTTGTTGATCCATCCTCAGTTATCTCCAATCACAGCCATTAAACTCTTTAACTGTTATAAAGTCACCATTGGCCTCATGGTGAAATCCCTGAGTGGTTTCCTTCCTCTCTGGAAACTGAGTTACGAAGGATGCCTGTATCTTTGTAGTAACTGGTGCATTGATACAGGATCTAAAGTGTAATTAATAACTTCTCCATGCTCAAAGGGATATTCAATGTCTTTTTTTACCCACCTACCATTAGCACAGGAGGTAGGTGGCACCTTAATTGTGGATGACGGGCTTGTGGTAATGGCTGGAGCAAAATAGGTGGAATGGTATTAAATACATGGTTTCCATGTGTTTGATGCCATTCCATATGCTCCGTTCCAGCCATTATTATGAGCCGTCCTCCCCTCAGCAGCCTCCACCAGGTGTAAACAAGGATTTTGAATCACATTCAGCTGAATCTCATATTTATTTTTTATTTTTTCTGTGCTTTCTATAGTAGTAGTTTTTCCTGTTTACTTTTTTTGTTTGTTTTTGAAACCTCCCTGGTCTTTGTGGTTGAATCTGTGTTTGAAATTCCCTGCTTGACTGAGGGGCCTTTATAGATACTAATTGTATGTGTGGGGTAGAGATGAGGTTGTCATTCAAAAACCATGTGAAACACTTTTATTGCAGACAGAGTGAGTCTATGCAATTTGTTATTTGAATTGTTAAGCACATTTTTACTCTTGAACTTATTTAGTCTTGCCAAAGCAAAGTTGTTGAATACTTATTGACTGAAAACATTTCAGCTTTTTTAGTTTTAATTAATTCATAAACATTTGTAAAAAACATAATTTCACTTTGATAATTTATCAATTTTAAATTCCGCCATTGGCGGATGTGGCGGATTGAGACACAGCCCATTCAAAAAAACAGATCTCTCTTTTTAATATGCTAATTGTATTTCCGTGGGGGTGCAGACATAGACCCTAGGTTAATGCAGCACTCTGGATTGACCAATGGAAATGAATAAGGAAACCCTAAGAGCCAGATCACATGACTTATGGGCATATTATTTATATGCTGCTCCTGCCACGATGTTTGCGGAGGGAGATAATTTGACAGTCAGATAAACCAGCAGACAGACAGATAAACAGACCGTTGGGCTGTGACAGAGATCTCACTGTCAGTCTCACTGTAAGTCCTGTTCCTCTCTCAACTCCTAACAGCCATGGGGCAATATTTGAGTAGACAGTCTCAAGTCTTCCAAATATTGAACAGCATGGCTGTTTTTCACTTGATTGTTTTTACTCTTTTTTGGGAGATGCAAATAAATCCCAAACAAACAAGCAGGCAAGCTGGTGAAGATTTGGCCTGACTCACCAGAGAGGGAAGACATACACACATCGAGAAAGAGATAGGGGCAGGTAAGTGGGTGAGATATTATCAGAGAGACTGACATTACGGCTCTGTCTGGCCTTTCAGACCACCCAGTTCTGGCTCTCATCACAGCTTGCTGCTGCTGCCACTGCTTTAAAGTGGTATAGTAGCCAGGCTTGGGAGTATGTGCCCATTCATACAAGCTGAACCATAACTTCTTTACTCATTCGATCTCCCTCTCTCTTGAATCTCATGAATCTGCCTCTCATTGAATCTCATGAATCTGTTACAAATACAGCATGCCACTCATTTCATTTTGATCAAAACTACTACCTCTATCAAATACCGTCCTCTACTTTACATAATATTCCCACAATTGAACGTTCCTTTTATCAATACAATTGAAGTTTAGTTTGAACTCAGTCATGAAATATGAGCCCCCACCCATCTGTGACACCATATCAGCCTTTATGTATTTCTAAAAGCGTCTGTTTGGTGTAGGAGTGGCAGAGTGACAGTTGTGTGGCGTCTTTGTGTTGGTACTGGTGTCTGAGAGTGTGTGTGCTCTGCATGACGTTGTCACACCTCTCCCGGAATCCTGCTCTGTTTCCCGCGGCGTTCCTGGATCCTGGAACGTGTCTCTGTGGTGCTGCAGGGCCGTGGGCGTCTGGCACAGATAGCGCTCTGACAGCATGGTGACGGACAGGCGGGAAACTTCCCCCTGCTCCCTGCCCAACACACTATCACAAACATTGTGAAATAGACAAAAATGACTTATTCAAAAATCAGATATTTTTTTGTCCACCATAAGACTTTTGAGCTAAGTAGTTAAAGGGTTAGCTAACATGCTAGCTAAGTACTTGCAAAGTTGCTAATTAGCTATAATGCAAAAGTTGTCCATAATGCGATTGGAACACAAAGTGTTTTGTTTTGTAGACCTTTGCGTTATATCCCCACCCATCCTACCCGATTAGGGTTGCAAAATTACTGGAACCTTTTATGTAATCTATCACAAGACATCTGATGGCCCTTTTGGGTACTTAAAATTATCACAGGTGTCTGTAATAGTCTCTGGCCCTCTATGTGGACGCATCACATATAAAATATATGAAATAATTGAATAAGATGATTTAAAGTAAAAAATAGAATGACAAAGCTGTAAAACATTATCATAAATACAAACCATCAACTTAGTGAATACCATTGGTGTTTACAAACCTTCCTTTTTTTTACTATGTCAATACATATTTGTTGTCAATGTTTTAGTGTCAGACTGGTGGTACTTGTGAAAAAAGTAAATCGTTGGAAGAGTTGCAGAGTTAATAGAAAATAATGCCATTGTTGTATAATTTATATTTAGTTGAAATTGGAAGTTTACATACACCTTAGCCAAATACATTTAAACTCACTTTTTCACAATTCCTGACATTTAATCCTAGTAAAAAATCCCTCTCGTAGGATCACCACTTTATTTTAAGAATGTGAAATGTCAGAATAATTGTAGAGAGAATGATTTATTTCAGCTTTTATTTCTTTCATCACATTCCCAGTGGGTCAGAAGTTTACATACAGTCAATTGGTATTTGGTAGCATTGCCTTTAAATTGTTTAACTTGGGTCAAACGTTTCGGGTAGCCTTCCACAAGCTTCCCACAATAAGTTGGGTGAATTTTGTCCCATTCCTCCTGACAGAGCTAGTGTAAGTGAGTCAGATTTGTAGGCCTCCTTGCTCGCATACACTTTTTCAGTTCTGCCCACACATTTTCTATAGGATTGAGGTCGGGGCTTTGTGATGGCCACTCCAAAACCTTGACTTTTTTGTCCTTAAGCCATTTTGCCACAACTTTGGAGGTATGCTTGGGGTCATTGTCCATTTGGAAGATCCATTTGCGACCAAGCTTAATTTCCTGACTGATGTCTTGAGATGTTGCTTCAATATATCCACATAAGTTTACATTCCTCATGAAGCCATCTATTTTGTGAAGTGCACCAGTCCCTCCTGCAGCAAAGCACCCCCAAAACATGACGCTGCCACCCCCGTGCTTCACAGTTGGGATGGTCTTCTTTGGCTTGCAAGCCTCCCCCTTCCTTCAAACATAACGATGGTCATTATGGCCAAACAGTTCTATTTTTGTTTCATCAGACCAGAGGACATTTCATCAGACCATAGTCTGTCTTTTTTATTGCGGTTTTGGAGCAGTGGCTTCTTCCTTGCTGAGTGGCCTTTCAGGTTATGTCGATATAGGACTGTTTTTACTGTAGATATAGATACTTTTGTACCTGTTTCCTCCAGCATCTTCACAAGGTCCTTTGCTGTTGTTCTGGGATTGATTTGCACTTTTCGCACAAAGTACTTTCATCTCTAGGAGACAGAACGCGTCTCCTTCCTGATCAGTATGACGGCTGTGTGGTCCCATAGTGTTTATATTTGCGTACTATTGTTTGTACAGATGAATGTTGTACTTTCAGGTGTTTGGAAATTGCTCCCAATGATGAACCAGACTTGTGGAGGTCTACAATTTTTTTTCCTGAGTTCTTGGCTGATTTCTTTTTATTTTCCCATGATGTTAAGCAAAGTGGCACTGAGTTTGAAGGAAGGCCTTGAAGTACATCCACAGGTACACCTCCAATTGACTCAAATGATGTAAATTAGCCTATCAGAAGCTTCTAAAGCCATGACATAATTTTCTGGATTTTTCTAAGCTGTTTAAAGGCACAGTCAACTTCGTGTTGTACACTTCTGACCCACTGGAACTGTGATACAGTGAATTATAAGTGAAATAATCTCTGTCTACAATTGTTGGAAAAATGACTTGTGTCATGGACAAAGTAGATGTCGTAACCGACTTGTCAAAACTAGTTTGTCAACAATAAATGTGTGGAGTGGTAGAAAAACGAGTTTAAATGACTCCAACCAAAGTGTATGTAAACTCACGACTTCAACTGTATGTGTATATATTGTAACGACCCTGGGTTTATAAGATCGGAAATCAACTCTGCCGGACGAGCATGCTTTTGCGGCATAGTCGATACCGCGCCGGACTTCGGGCTTGAAGGTCGAGGGTTCGAGACCTGCTCCCTGCTGTTTCATTACATTTGTGTCAAAAGTGATCGAACCTTGCATCCACGACAGTGTGTGTGCTTGGCCGGTGAGCGCGTTCCTGTAAGACGTTGAGTCGCAAGCTAGTGCGAGGACACGCTCTTTGAAAGGAGGGAGTAGTGTAACGACCCTGGGTTTATAAGCGCGGAAATCGACTCTGCCGGACGAGCATGCGTTTGCGGCACAGCCGATAGCGCGCCGGACTTCGGGCTTGAAGGTCGAGGGTTCGAGACCTGCTCCCTGCTGTTTCATTACAATATATATATATATATACAGTACACTAACGTTCAAAAGTTTGGTGTCACTTAGAAATGTCCTTGTTTTTGAGAGGAATGCAATTTTTCTCCATTAAAATAACATCAAATAGATCAGAAATACAGTGTAGACATTGTTAATGTTGTAAATGACTATTGTAGCTGGAAACGGCAGATTTTTTATGGAATATCTACATAGGCGTACAGAGGCTCATTATCAGCAGCCATCACTCCTTTGTTTCAATGGCACGTTGTGTTAGCTAATCCAAGTTTATCATTTTAAAAGGCAAATTGATCATTTCAGCCTTGCAATTATGTTAGCAGAGCTGAAAACTGTTGTCCTGATTAATTAAAGAAGGAATAAAACTGGCCTTCTTTAGACTAGTTCAGTATCTGGAGCATCAGCATTTGTGGCTTCAACTACAGGCTCAAAATGACTAGAAACAAAGCACTTTCTTCTGAAACTTGTCAGTGTTCTGAGAAATGAATGTCACATCTGCTCTTCCCTCCCCCTAGTGCTTGAGGGCGCCAGGTTGCCCTGCATCATGCACTCCTGCAATCCATCACGCACACCTGCCTTCCCTTGTCACGCGCATCAGCGTTATTGGACTCACCTGGACTCACTTATCACCTGTTCATTTCCTCCCCTATATTTGTCAGTTCCCCAGCTCTGTTCCCCGGTGCTGCATTGTATTGTTTTTGTCTTTAGTATTAGTTTGCTGACGCTGTTCCAGTCTCGCTCCATGTCCGTCTTTATTAAATGTTTTACTCCCCGTACCTGCTTCGTCTCTCCAGCTTCAACCCATGTGACAATGAAGGCTATTCCATGCAAGAAATTGCCTGTGTACTACCCCTTCACAGAACAGCACAAACTGGCTCTAACCAGAATAGAAAGAGGAGTGGGAGGCCCTAGTGCACAACTGAGCAAGAGGACAAGTACATTAGAGTGTCTAGTTTGAGAAACAGACGCCTCACAAGTCCTCAACTGTCAGCATCATTAAATAGTACCCGAAAGACACCAGTCTCAACGCCAACAGTGAAGAGGCGACTCCGGAATGCTGGCCTTCTAGGCAGAGTTGCAAATAAAAAGCCATATCTCAGACTGGCCAATAAAAAGAAAAGATTAAGATGGGCAAAAGAACACAGACACTGGACAGAGACACTCTGCCTAGAAGGTCAGCATCCTCTTCACTGTTGCCTCAGTCGCCTCTTCACTGTTGACGTTGAGACTGGTGTTTTGCGGGTACTATTTAATGTGTTTTTTTGGCCGAAATACCTTCTCGAACATGTGAACTTTCATGTGCCTTAATAACAAACTTGTATGCCATCTGTTAATACGAATAACATAGTTGGTTAAGCCACAGAGAAAGTCAGCAACCTTCCCGCTTGCCACGATTATCTGAGATAATGAGTGGGCTGGACATGCCGAGAGATGAGATTTGGATTGGTCAGCCGTATAGCACGCTTCTGTCCATTTGAGCTGGTCAGTATGTGTAGTTAATCCTGTCTAACGCAGCTATTTTTTAAATTTATTGCGTGGGAAAACTTTACAGAAGACTCCACTATGCAAGTATTAATTTCAATAGAATGTCACTGCAACAACTGTTTCAGAGCACTCTCGTCTGAGTGTGCCAGAGCACAGACTAACTGATGAATTTATGAAAGCTCAACACCAGTTGAATATGGCCGGTGTCAGTAAACGCCAGCAAAAAAGCATAATTAAATTGTTGATAGGAGCACAGTTACAGTCACCAACACTCTGAATAACATGAAAACAGCCTAACCAGCTCTGCTAGGGCAAGTAAAATGGTCAGAGTTTGGGTGGGGGCTAAAGCTTAAGATGATTATGGCATTGCACAAGGTCAGTGTGAACCAGAGTGACTTGACAAAACTGGCCAAGCAAGCTGTTCAAACAAAACAGAAACGACACAGGAAGTCATATTTAATGAAAGGGGTTGCAGTCTCCCATGAAGAGTGTATCCATGTATACAGGTAAGAGTCTATTTACAGTTTCAGATATGATACATTTCTAATTTTGTCAGAAAGTTGTTTTCATTGCAAGTTAAAGCTTACTGTTAGCTAGCTAGCTGACATCAGATGGCTGGCTCGCTAGCTAACATTACGTTTATGATGTGTGTAGTAATGTTATATCAGAATGCCATTTTTATTGCTAGTTATAGCCTAATGTTAGCTAATTAACCTCTTACATCTAGATGTTCTGCTAGCGGAACACCTGCTCCAATATCCAATGACGGGCGTGGCGCGAAATACAAATTCCTCTAAAATCCGAAAACTTCAATTTTTCAAACATATGACTATTTTACAGCATTTTAAATACAAGACTCTCGTTAATCTAACCACACTGTCCGATTTCAAAAAGGCTTTACACCGAAAGCAAAACATTAGATTATGTCAGCAGAGTACACAGCCAGAAATAATCAGACACCCATTTTTCAAGCTAGCATATAATGTCACAAAAACCCAGAAGACAGCTAAATGCAGCACTAACCTTTGATGATCTTCATCAGATGACAACCCTAGGACATTATGTTAAACAATGCATGCATGTTTTGTTCAATCAAGCTCATATTTATATCAAAAACCAGCTTTTTTACATTAGCATGTGACGTTCAGAACTAGCATACCCCCGCAAACCTCCTGTGAATTTACTAAATTACTCACGATAAACGTTCACAAAAAACATAACAATTATTTTAAGAATTATAAATGCAGAACTCCTCTATGCACTCGATATGTCCGATTTTAAAATAGCTTTTCGGTGAAAGCACATTTTACAATATTCTCAGTAGATAGCCCGGCATCACAGGGCTAGCTATTTAGACACCCACCCAGTTTAGCCTTCACCAAAATCAGATTTACTATTAGAAAAGTTTGATTACCTTTCCTGTTCTTCGTCAGAATGCACTCCCAGGACTTCTACTTCAATAACAAATGTAGGTTTGGTCCAAAATAATCCATAGTTATGTTTCATCAGCGACGTTTTGTTCATGCGTTCTAGACACTATCCCAATGGTAAATAAGGGTCGCGCGCATGGCGCATAACATGACAAAAGATTTCTAAATATTTCATTACCGTACTTCGAAGCATGTCAACCGCTGTTTAAAATCAATTTTTATGCCATTTTTCTCGTAAAAAAGTGATAATATTCCGACCGGGAATCTGTGTTTCGGTAAATAGAGGGAAAAACAGAAAGGTGGGGGCGGCCAGTGCACGAGCCTAAGCCCTTTGTCCTCTGATAGACCACTTAGCAAAAGCGCTCGTATGTTTCAGCCAGGGCTTTGAATTACGTCATTCAACTTTTTCCCGGGCTCTGAGAGCCCATTGGAGCCGTAGGAAGTGTCACGTAACAGCAGAGATCCTTTGTAATGGATAGAGATGACAAAGAAGGGCAAGAAATGGTCAGACAGGGTACTTCCTGTACAGAATCTTCTCACGTTTTGGCCTGCCAAATGAGTTCTGTTATACTCACAGACACCATTCAAACAGTTTTAGAAACTTTGGAGTGTTTTCTATCCAAAGCTAATAATTATATGCATATTCTAGTTTCTGGGCAGGACTAATAATCAGATTAAATCGGGTACGTTTTTTATCCAGCCGTGAAAATACTGCCCCCTAGCCATAAGAGGTTAACTAGCTAACATGGAACCTATTTGGTTAACTTTAGCTAGCTATGACAATCGGTTTGTATTGCTAGTACTCTATGGATTAGGATTATGGTTCATTGTTTAGCTAGCATGTCTAAACAAAAGACTCCATTTCGCCAGATGATTACATGACGCATCAAGTCAGCCATGTGTGTCTGACGGTGATTATGGTTATCTATTGTATAATAATGCCAAAATATTTGTATCTGGAATTTGTCTTTCAGCAGTAGAACATGCCTGGCTCTCCTCCACCGGTCATACAAGGAGAATGGTATGATGCCTCCCATCAAAAAGAAAGCTTGCCCGAGCTAGCACAGGTTTCACCTGAAGCATGAAGACTTGCAGCGAGTTGTGAACTTTATCAACAACTACGCAGAGGATAATACAATAGTACTACCAGGACACCACCCAGGACACAAACACTTGGTGGAAAGCTGCTGCCATTCCATGTGACAAAAGCAGCGGTGTGGGGCATCTCTACAAGGAATCAATTACAACACTTGGTATGTAAAGCATAAACAACACGTTTTGATTATTTAATTTACCTCCAACATGATTGGCGCTACTTGTATTGATCTCATATATTTTTTTGTTATTTCCTGTTTTACAGCTTCGATGCTGTGGAGCCTGGGGTTGTTGTCGCCAAGGACGTTCGGACTGAGTCGGGACCAGGTTTCAGGTGCTTTGCAATGCTGACATCCTTCCTCCCATAGATGGCGACGACAGAGAGGATCGCCTCGGCTTTTAGTCCTTCAATGTTTGATGTATTATTTCTTACATTGTTAGCCCAGAAAATCTTAAGTGTTATTACATACAGCCGGGAAGAACTATTAGATATCAGAGTGACGTCAACTTATTAGCACTACGACCAGGAATACGATTTTCCCGTAGCGGATGTTTTTTCGAACCACACAAGGCATTAGAACTGTTTCCGGAGGCTGACCCAAGACAACATCACCGCAGGAGAGGGAGACGGAGCAGCCTTCTGATCAGACTTCGGAGAGAGACTGGACTAATGTCCAGTCTCTAGATAACAAGGCAGACGAAGTTAGAGCTAGGGTTGCTTTCCAGAGAGACATCCGGGATTGTAACAAACTCTGTTTCACAGAAACATGCCTCTCTGGGGACATGCTGTCAGAGTTGGTGCAGCCACCGGGATTCTTTGTGTGTTGCGCCGATGGGAATAAACATCTCTCAGGGAAGAAGAAGGGGGGGGAGGTTTTTATGATTAATGACTCATGGTGTAATTGTAACAACATACAGGAACTCAAGCCCTTCTGTTCACCGGACCTAGAATTCCTCACAGTCAATTGTCATCCGTATTATCTCCTTAGACAAATCTCATCAGTTATTGTCACTGCGGTGTATATCCCCCCAAAGCCGACACCACGACGGCCCTCAAGGAACTCCACTAGACTCTATGCAAACTGGAAACCATATATCCGGAGGCTGCATTTATTGTAGCTGGGGATTTTAACAAAGCAAATTTGAGAACAAGGCTACCTAAATTCTATCAGCATATCGATTGTAGTACCTGGGCTGACAAAACACTGGATCACTGCTACTCTAACTTCTGTGGTGCATACAAGGCCCTCCCCCGCCCCCCGTTCGACAAATCTGACCACGACTCCATTTTGCTTCTCCCCTCCTATAGGCAGAAACTCAAACAGGATGTAACCATGACTAGGACCATTCAACGCTGGTCTGACCAATCAGAATCCACGCTTCAAGATTGTTTTGATCACGCGGACTGGGACATATTCTGGGTAGCCTCGGAGAATAATATAGATTTACATGCTGATTCAGTGAGTGAGTTTATAAGGAAGTGCATAGGAGATGTTGTTCCCACTGTGACTATTAAAACCTACCCTAACCAGAAACCGTGGATAGATGGTGGCATTCACGCAAAACTGAAAGCACGAACCACCGCATTTAACCATGGAAAGAATATTGCCGAATATAAACAATGTAGTTATTCTCTCCGCAAGGCAATCACAAAAGCGAAAAGTAAGTATAGGGCAAAACGGCTCAGACACGAGACATATGTGGCAGGGTCTACAGGCAATGAAAACCAGCCACGTCAAGGACACTGACGTCTTGCTTTCAGACAAACTAAACAACTTCTTTGCCCGCTTTGAGGATAAAACAATGCCCGCTACCAAGGACTGCGCCCCCCCCCCTCCTTCTCCATGACCGACGTGAGTAAGACATTTAAACGTGTTAACCCTCGCAAGGCTGCTGGCCCAGACAGCATCCTTAGCCGCATCCTCAGAGAATGTGCAGACCAGCTGGCTGGTGTGTTTACGGACATATTCAATCTCTCCCTATCCCAGTCTGCTGTCCTCACATGCTTCAAGATAGCCACCATTGTTCCTGTACCCAAGAAGGCAAAGGTAACTGAACTGAATGACTATCGCACCGTAGCACTCACTTCTGTCATCATGAAGTGCTTTGAGAGACTAGTCAAGGATCATATCACCTCCGCCTTACGTCACCCTAGACCAACTGCAATTTGCATACCGCCCAATAGGTCCACAGACGATGCAATCGCCATCACACTGCACACTGCCTCAGGAGGCTGAAGAAATTTGGCTTGTCACCTAAAACCCACACAAACTTCTACAGACACACAATTGAGAGCATCCTGTCGGGCTGTATCACCGCCTGGTACGGCAACTGCACCGTCCACAACTTCAGAGCTCTCCAGAGGGTGGTGTGATCTGCACAACGCTTCACCGGGGGCAAACTCCCATCCCTCAGGACACCTACAGCACCTGATGTCACAGGAAGGCCAAAAATATCATCAAAGACAACAACCACCCGAGCCACTGCCTGTTCACCCCATACAGAAGGCTAGGTCAGTACTGGTGCATCAAAGCTGGTTACCGAGAGACTGAAAAATAGCTTCTATCTCAAGGCCAGCAGACTGTTAAACAGCCATCACTAACACAGAGAGGCTCCTGCCTACATACAGACTTGAAATCATTGGCCACTCTAACAAATAGAACAGTAGTCACTTTATTAATGCCACTTCAATAAGGATGTTTACATATCTTGCACTACTCATCCCAGATGTATATATTGTATTTTATACCATTGCATCTCGTCTATGCTGGTTGGTCATGGCCCATCCATATGTTTATATGTACATATTATTATTCCATCCTTTTACTTAGATTTGTGTGTATTAGGTAGTTTGTGGAATTGTTAGATTGCTTGTTAGATATTGCTGCACTGTCAGAACTAGAAGCACAAGCATTTCGCTACACTCGCAATAACATCTGCTGACCATGTGTATGTGACCAATAAAATTTGATTTGATTTCAAATGGTCTACCTGTATAAGTACCACCTGGACTAGACACAGCTAGAAAAATGGCCATTGCTAATGTCCATTGCTTGTGTTTCTTGGCCCAAGCAAGTCTCTTCTTCTTATTGGTGTCCTTTATTAGTGGTTTCTTTGCAGCAATTCAACCATGACGGCCAAATTCACACAGTCTCCTCTGAACAGTTGATGTTGAGATGTGTCTGTTACTTGAACTATGTGAAGCATTTATTTGGGCTGCAATTCCTGAGGCCGGTAGCTCTGATGAACTTATTCTCTGCAGCAGAGGTAACTATGGGTCTTCCTTTCCTGTGGCAGTCTGTAACGCCCTGGCCATAGAGAGGGGTTTTTGTTCTTTAATTTGGTTAGGCCAGGGTGTTACATTGGTTGGGCGTTCTATGTTCATTTTTCTATGTTTTTGTATTTCTTTGTTTTGGGCCGTGTGTGGCTCCCAATCAGGCACAGCTGTAGTTCGTTGTTGCTGATTGGGAGTCACACATAAGTAGCCTGGTTTTCCTTTGGGGTTTTGTGGGTGATTGTTTCTGTTTAGAGTATTTCCTAACAGGACTGTTTTGCTGTCGTCTTTTGTTCATTTTTGTAGTGTTCTCTTTTGTATTAAAATTCATTCAAGATGAACACATCCTCCGCTGCACCTTGGTCTTTCTCTAACGATGGCCGTTACACGGTCCTCATGAGAGCCAGCTTCATCACAGCGCTTGATGGTTTTGCGACTGCACATGAAGAAACTTTCAAAGTTCTTGATATTCTCCAGATTGACTGACCTTCATGTCTTCAAGTAATGATGGACTGTCATTTCTCTTTACTTATTTGAGCTGTTCTTGGCATAATAAGGACTTGGTATTTTACCTAATAGGGCTATCTTCTATATACTACCCCTACCTTGTCACAACACAACTGATTGGTTCAAACTTATTAAGAAGGAAAGAAATTACACAAATTAACTTTCAACTAGGCACACATGTTACTTGTAATGCATTCCAGGTGACTACCTAATCAAGCTGGTTGAGAGAATGCAAGAGTGTCCAATGCTGTCATCAAGGCAAAGTGTGGCGACTTTGAAGAATCTCAAATATAACATATCTTTAGATTTGTTTAAGACTTTTTTGGTTACTACATGATTCCATATGTGCTATTTCATAGTTTTGATGTCTTCACTATTATTCTACAACATAGATATTACAATTAAGAAAAACCCTTGAATGAGTAGCTGTTCTAAAACCTTTGACCGGTAGTGTATTTTTTTTTTTATATATATATATTTTTTTACTGTTATTCAAGTATAAATTACCAAAGTCACAATAGATTGTCATGGATTTTCTGTTTTAAGTAACCTACTGCCATCTGTGATTGAAATGCACTGTATACAAAATAGTGTGGTGGACATTAACAACTTTTTTGTGTGTGTCACAAACTTCACATGAATAATTGATATCCATTTCACAATCATTTATGATAGTGGGTTGCCCTGCCTGCTGCCTGCTCCTGGTACAACTCAGGGTGTGTATTGTGTTGTTGATATCAACTTTGTACGAAATGTAATGACGATGATGCATGCAATCAGTGACAATAATATTCATGTACCTCACTGAAATGAATGCCCTGAAAATATTTAAAGCCACCATTAGCAGGGTGAGAAAAATACCCACTATCACAAAGAAGATCTTAATAAAATGGGTAGTGAGCTTGCCCCACAATTACTTACAAAATACACATGCTGGCATATAACTTTTGTTCCTAAGTTTCTCTGTTTGTTTGGTTATTCACAAATGACATTGGCAATCCTTTATTCTTCTCTGGCAGTGGCCTGTAGGGGAAAGGCTAATATCTTGTGTGTCAATTCACAGCATGAAAACTTTTAGATCTATATAAGGTTACAACTTATTTTCTAAGAGAAAAGCGAAATGCATTATTTATGAACATATTCCCAGTCCATGGTTAATTGTTTATTTTTCACAATGTCTTTGATGTAACCAGCCAGACACTTAGTGTAGTCTGGGAAGAGCTGAGTATTTCCATTACACTCTTTTAATATATATCATGATTGTGTGTCATAGCTAAGTTTGTGTTGGTTTGAAGTTTCCCATTCAGCTAAATATTTTGGATGGGACCTAAACAGGTGTCCTGACTCTCTGTGGTCACTAAAGATCCCATGGCACTTATCGTAAAAGTAGGGGCGTTAACCCCGGTGTCCTGGCTAAATTCCCAATCTGACCCTCATACCATCACGGTCACCTAATCATCCCCAGCTTACAATTGACTCATTCATCCCCCTCCTCTACCATGTAACCATTGCCCAGGTCATTGCTGTAAATGAGAACGTGTTCTCAGTCAACTAAGGGTTAAATAAATAAATACAAATAAATACTAAAGCCCATAGAAACGCATTTAATAAAACATTCATAAATGGCAAAAGGGACAATCAAAAAAGAAATCATAAGAAACACCGCTCTGGCTCACCCTTCACCGCAGATGTGGAAGTGCGACACTGGTGGATGTTGTGGATTGAGATGCATCCAATGCAAAAAAAAAGATATCTCTAGCATAATTTAAGAATGATGGAGGCCACTGTGTTCTTGGGGACCTTCAATGCTGCAGACATTTTTTGGTAACCTTCCCCAGATCTGTGCTTCGACACAATCCTGTCTCAGAGCTCTACAGACAATTCCTCCGACCCCATGGCTTGGTTTTTGCTCGGACATGCACTGTCAACTGTGGGACCTTATATAGACAAGTGTGTGCCTTTCCAAATCATGTCCAATCAATGGAATTTACCACCGGTGGACTCCAATCAAGTTGTAGAAACATCTCAAGGATGATCAATGGAAACAGGATGCACGTGAGCTGAATTTTGAGTCTCATAGCAAAGGGTCTGAATACCTATGTAAAAAGGTATTTCATTTTTTTATTTGAATTTCCAAAAAATTCAAAAAACCTGTTTTCCCTTTGCCATTATGGGGAATTGTGTGTAGATTGATGAGGATATGTGTTTATTTCATCCATTTTAGACTAAGGCTGTAACATAACAAAATGTGGAAAAATTTAAGGGGTCTGAATACTTTCCTAATGCACTGTAAATGGACTACTGGGCAGTATAGAATCTCCCTCTCTGCCAGCTCTCTGGAAACAATACCTCACAACACTAACAAACTCAAAATGGCCCCTATGAGGGATCCACTATGTCTCCCCATTCCTACCCAGGGCCCCACTCTTAGGCATCATTCGCAAAAATTCAGCCTGCAGGCTGTGCACACACACTTTGTTTTGAACTGGTTTTTAATGTAATTACAGGGAGCCATTTTCTGTGTTCTTGTTTAAACTGCTTTCATGACTGTTTGATTTCATCTGCGGCCTGGGCGTTTGCTTTCACCCAAATCCCATCTAAATGGTTGAGAGTGCTGAGCAGGCAACTAGGGCCTGTAACGTTAACCCAGGAATGTACCCAGCACTGTTCATTAGAAAAAGCCTTGTGAAGAACACTTTGGCGTCTGTGCACTTCACTTCACTATTCTAAGTTGTTTTACTCAACGGCATATTGAAGAATATCTCAATCTGATTATACAAGCCCTATGACGACTGTAAACTGGCATGTATACAGTAAAATGCAATTAAATTGTAGTGCTAGTAGAGCACCGGTGCATCAATCTAAATTACATAACAAAAAAATCCCCATCAAAATACAGCAGTTTAAACGGAAGAAGTTTGGAACCACCAAGACTCTTTCTAGAGCTGGCCGCCCGGCCAAACTGAGCAATTGGTGGAGAAGGGCCTTGGTCAGGGAGGTGACCAAGAACCCGATGGTCACTCTGACAGAGCTCCAGAGTTCCTCTGTGGAGATGGTAGAATCTTCCAGAAGGACAACCAGCTCTGCAGCACTCCACCAATCAGGCCAATATGGTAGAGTGGCCAGACGGAAGCCACTCCTCAGTAAAAGGCACATGACAGCCCGCTTGGAGTTTGCCAAAATGCACCTAAAGGACTCTCAGACCATGAGAAACAAGATTCTCTGGTCTGATGAAACCTAGATTGAACTCTTTGGCTTGAATGCCAAGCATCACGTCTGGAGGAAACCTGGCACCATCACTACCGCGAAGCATGGTGGTGGCAGCATCATGCTGTGGGGATGTTTTTCAGTGGCAGGAACTGGGAGAATAGTCACGATCGAGAAAAAAATTAACGGAGCAAAGTAGAGTGAGATCCTTGATGAAAATCCACTCAGACTGGGGTTAAGGTTCACCTTCCAAAAGGAAAACAATCCTAAGCACACAGCCAAGACAACACATTAGTGACTTCAGGACAAGTCTCTGAATGTGCTTGAGTGGCCCAGCCAGAGCCTGGACTTGAACCCGATCGAACATCTCTTGAGAGACCTGAAAATAGTTGTGCAGCGACTCAAGGCTGTAATCGCTGCCAAAGGTGTTTCAATAAAGTACTGAGTAAAGGGTCTGAATACTTATGTAAACGAGATACTTCCGTTTCAAAATGTTAATACATTTGCAAAAATTTCTAAAAATCTGTTTTTGCTTTGTCATTATAGTGTGTAAAGTGATGAGAGAAAAAAAGCAGTTGAATCCATTTTAGAATACGGCTGTAAAGCAACAAAATTTGGAAAAAGTCATGGGGTCTGAATAGTTTCCGAATGCACAGTATGTTTTCTCCCACGTTGGATATAAGATGAGTGCTTTTACTAAATGTGTCTTCTGTTATGGTCTGCATAGATCAACAAATATGAATATGACCAGCGGATGGGATGGAAAAACAGGTATAAACAGCTGACCGTGTTTACTTTAAAGGTGTTGAAACAAACATTTTCATAACTTTTGTGTGCTAAAGACATCCTCCCACTGAATTATTCCATAAAATCCTCAGGAGTCTTTATTCCCTGTAGTCCGATTTGAAGATGCTATCCCTCGCCTAGACAGCCTCGCCACGCATTTTTACATAAACAAAAACCAAAATGTCCCTTGTCTATCACGAACGCTGAATTACATTTTATTTGAACTTACTCTGTCGATTTTCCTTGGGGTTATTTCTTATATGGGAATTTGAGGCAAAATATTCACAGGAAAGTATTATTAAACAAACTTCAAAACATGTTTTTTTCTGTGTGGCTCTAACAAAGTATTTGCTCATCACCTAAGGCAAGTGCACAAGACGGTAGTATATGAACGTGACGCATGCATACTAACCGAAGTCAAAGATTATCTATTATATTGAACAAATATTTGAGTGACCACTCTAACAATGGAAATACATGTCATTAAAGATTGAGATCAGGTGGGACCATTCTAGCCAAAGAAAGGGCAGATACGCATATGAACAACAGGCCATATAGATATGTAGATCATCTTTGTATTTGTGCCATTATAGCATTGTTGATAGCATGGGCAGCGCCATTGAGGCGATCTCCAATTTAAAGTTGTACATGTTCTTCTTCACTGGCTGATTGCTCCCAACTCATAAGAATTCCCAAACAGTTGACTACTTTTAAAATGGCGGAAGCCCTCAATGGCAATGTCCATGCTAAAATGGGTTATATCTGTACTGAGTCCTCTCTATGACAACAGTCACAACTCTGATATAAAGTCTTTATTTTTCTTTGTTCACGAAATGCTACATGCGTCCACTTACCTCAGTGTATTTGTAACAACCTAACCATCACAAAACTTATAATCGATCAAATAAGCCTCACATAGCAAATTAGCAATTACATTTTTTGTTGACCGAATTTGACACTCTCTCATTGATCTCCACACAAAAAAAACTCTCACTTCGCCTCTTGCTCTCTGCCAAAGTCTTGAAGCCAGGCAGACGGGCCCAAAATTCCAGATAGGCTGGTCCAGTTTTAGCCCAGTGGGCCTGTGTAACTTTCTTTTTTTACGCAAATTGATCAATAACTGACTAATAAAGGGGGCCTCAAGTCAGAAAATGGGCTGGTGTCAGGGCCTCTGCTTGTAGTTGTTTACATGGTTTTGCTATGTGCCAGAAGGGTATGCTACGATGCAAGCTAGATCAACTCAGGATTTTCTAAAGGTATCCAGCTACAGTTAGCATCACGTTCCAGCTCAGGCTTCATCCACGTAACAAAAGGTGTCGTGCACCTGCCGCTTACTCAAGCCTGCTCTAGCTGGGCTTGTGACTGCATGCACATGTGTCTAGTAGTGCGCCGTACTCTTTATTGAGACAATGCTGAAACATAAATCCATGGGCAAGTCAGTGCCACATTTTCACAAAAGAAAGAAAAGTTTTCTTGCAAATTCAGCAGGTGTGAAATAGGTTGTTAAAAGTGTATGTAGCCAGGTGGTAAAAGCAGTGTGTAAGAGTGAGAGCAAGCAATTACAGCTGTTGAAATCTCTCTTGGGTCCAACCTTACTTTAGATGGGTAATTTATAATGTACCGGAATATATCTTATTTTGCATCATCTGCAGTGTATAAGAGTTTGTTTTGTAATATTTATGCCAGATGGTCATGATAGCCTGTTGATACTTTCAGATTGACATGAGGATCTTAGCTTCTTGCTAGCTGAATACCAGTGCTCTCAGAACCATGTTGTAGAGTTGATAACATTGTTTAAATCGTGAGTAATTATCAGAATGACATTCTATTTCAAGTAAAGCTTCAGGGTATTGTATTTTGTTTAATTTTTTATTGTAATTTATGTGTTGTTAAGACATTTCCCCAGTGCTTTATGGGTGAGATGAGGATTTTATCAGGTATGAAGGTAAGACCCAGATGCAGACAACGTCGAATTAACAATGGTTTAATAATCCAACAGGGGCAGGCAATATACAGGTAAAGGCAGGCAGGGGTCAGTAAACCAGAGGATGGGCAACGGTACCGGACAGCAGGCAGGCAGGCTCAGGGTCAGGGTAGGCAGAGTGATCGGACAGGCAAAGGTCAAAACCAGGAGGTCGAGAAATAGAGAGACTGGGAAAAGCAGGAGCTGCGACAAAAACGCTGGTTGACTTGACAAACAAGACAAACTGGTAACAGACAAACAGAGAACACAGGTATAAATACACAGGGGATATTGGGGAAGATGGGCGATACCTGGATTGGGGTGGAGACAATCACAAAGACAGGTGAAACAGATCAGGGTGTAAAGATCTACTGTTCCATGTGGGGTGTAGGGTATCACGTTGACAGTGTGTTTGTAAGCATTCATATTGTTTTATGACAAATTGTATTTTTGTTTTTAATGCACTGTGTCACTTTGTTTATGAACATCTTGTACTCAGACATTTGACATGTTAGAAAGTCTATTCTAACTGTGAACATTGTGGTATTTGTATTTTCCTTTTTTTCCTTTATTTAACGCAGAGCCACTACCGTTTATGCATTTCATTGTACTCAGATTGTTTTTATGCATTGTACTAACAGATTTATTTCACGTGATTGTGATTGACTGAACTTGACTTTATGGTGAGTTCGACAGAATAAACAATCCGAAATTAGTTTGTGTCCTGCGCTGGGTTTACTTTCGCCAGGCTACATGTGCTTTTGGTGTCCTTGTCACTGCACAAGTACCTTTTTCCCACTCCTATCAATAAATGATTACTGATTACTGTGTCTGGCGTTTCAAATGCATCCTGTCATTACTAAATGTGCAATGGGATATGTATGTTAACATTACTATATTTGAACACACAAAAAACATTTGATTCATAAAATATTTAATCAGTCGTCTTCCTCAAATGAATGGGATGATGATGCAAAGAGGATGATGACACAACCAGTGCAAGAGGAAGGGAATCTGATTTAATTGGTCCTCAATTTGTGGCTGGGACACTCAATTTACAGCTCAGATTTAGCCTTGATTTAGCCTGCTTAGGAGAAAGTTAGTTCTGAAGGATTAGATTCCATAGAAATTTACCTGGCTAAAAGGTGAGACACTTTTGTGTCACTGGTTTTCCCGAGTTGAACTCAGAGTTGACCAAAGCTACTCGCTAACTCCTCAAACCTCATTTGTAATATATGGCTCTGGTGATAGCAATCTCAACGGCAGTACCGGCGCTCTAAAAAGTCAGGTAAATAATACTTTTTTGACCCAAATAAGGATAGCCGCACAGACAAATGTAAGTTCAAATGTAATTTGAACTTGTAATTGTATTAAACATTCTGGCTTTTGCAGGACTTTAATACAGGAAAAGCTGGAAACACAGGAAAGCTGGAAACACAGTCTGATCTACTGGTTGTCTGATTTATTAGGCAAGATTCCCAGAAGGAACGGAAAAAAAATACACCAGTAAATTCTAGCAGAATTGTTCCTAAAAACAACTTAAACTTGGCACAAAAAAAAGTCAGTTAGCAAATGATAGGCTCAAATATCAAATCCTAAGCTAAACTGTCTTGTTCTCCATTCTTAAATTAGTCTGTTGAGCATTGTAATTTGCTAGGTTAAATTTGCTTCCTGTTCTGGCAGTGTTACCGCAAAACCTGACTGTATTCCCGCGAGATCGGCCCCAATTACCGCGAGAACTCGTTGGAACACTGTCAAAACAGGAAGCATATTCAAATCTGTGGTTGCTAAATATATTCAACTAAATGTATATAATATCAATGGTGGAGAGCAAGACATTTACAGCTAATTTAGTATTTAACATTTCAACCTATCATTTACTAATTTACTTTTCTAGAAAATAATTTTTGGGAACAATTCTGCCAGAATTAGCTGGTGCTAAAACTGCAGAGGTTGTATGTCCAGGGTCACACCAAGACTGCACACTCCTGGATTGCATGCTACCTGGCAGGTCGCTCCTACCAGGTGGCGTAGAGAGGATCTGTGTCTGCACCATGTGCTCTAACTACTGGTATCCCCCAGGGCTCGGTTCTAGGCCCTCTCCTCTTGTCTGTTTACACCAAGTCACTTGGCTCTGTTATATCCTCACATGGTCTCTCCTATCATTGCTATGCAGATGACATTCAACTACTCTTCTCCTTCCCCCCTTCTGACACCCAGGTGGTGTTGCTCATCTCTGCATGTCTAGCAGACATCAGCCCACCACCTCAAGCTCAACCTTGACAAAACGGAGTTGCTCTTCATCCCGGGGAAGTCCTGCCCGCTCCAAGACCTCTCCATCACTTTTGACAACTCCACAGTGTCCCCCTCCCAGAGTGGAAAGAACCTTGGCGTGACCCTGGACAACACCCTGTTGTTCTCTGAAAACATCAAAGCAGTTACTTGCTCCTGCAGGTTCATGCTCTACAACATCCGTAGAGTACGACCTTTCCTCACAGAGGAAGTGGCACAGGTCCTACTCCAAGCACTTGTCATCTCCAGTCTAGACTACTGCAACTCTGTTGGGTGCCCAGTGGCTCTGCTTGGCTGGATCAGCTTACACTGGATCAAAGCGTTGGCACCAAAGCATTAGGGGAGGGGTGTAAAAGGGAAGGAGGGATGAGAGCTGGGGTAAGGGCCTGAAGGCTGAGGATAGTGAGGATGGTGAGAGGAGGGGGTGAGGGGGAGATTTTGGGGAAGGGTGTATAAGGGCTTGGTTTGCCTAAAACAGGCAGAACCCCCCCCCCCCCCCCCCCCCCATCAGCACTGGCTCTGGAAAGATCCCAAACAGCTGAGCTCTACCTACCCAACCCTTACCTCTCCCCTCCCCCCACCTTACCTCACCCCACCTACCCCCACCAACCACAACCCCCATGAGTCTATTTACTCATCCGCTTGTTCGCCAGCAGCGACAGCATCCCCTGAACCGCCCCCCTCCACTTAGACAACCCATCCCTCCATCCTCCCCTCTGCCCTATCATCTTCCTCTGAGATATGATGAGCGAGGAGCAGCACATTACCTATCTTACTGCTCTCCTCTCTACCTCTCCCGGCACTGTTATATTTCTTCTCTCACCTCTTCCTTTTCTCCTCCTTTCATATTCCAGGGTGCTTTTCTTCTTTACTTCCGATCGCACTTCTCCTCAAGGTATCAGTGTGTGGTATCTCAGTCGCTGGAGTTAGTGGAGTCTCTTAAAAGTGCTAGCTCATTAAGGGGGAATGTTTGGATATGCCTAGTTTGTATTTTTAGTGTGTTTGTTTGTGCAGGCTGTGTTCTCTGTGTCTAGCATGTGTGGTGTAAAGCAGAAGTATCGGAAAGTGCTGAGTCTCATCCTCTCTGTTCCACTGTGGCGACCCAAAAACTTTTTTTCCCAGTATAACAACAGCATCCGTGTGCCATGTTGAACATTATGCTTTGTGAAACGATATGGTACACAGGCCTGCTGTGCTGTGCATGGCATGGCCCCGAACCTATAAAACCAACTACAAAAGGGGAATTGGTTTCTTATCTACAGTATATTATCTGAGGAAAACCTTTGAGGTATACATTCCTCCCAAGTGGGATGTGGTGTTTTTCCACACATACTGTAGAAACTTGATGTGACATTGTCTGCTCCTGCTCTGTTGATTCCCTCTCTTTCCACGTACAACCCCTGACCCAGGTCTCTCATCCTCTGAGATTGCTTTTTAATTGACTATCTGAAACAGAAAACCATCCCCTAACATATAACGCAAAGGTCTAACAACCCAAAGGCTGCATTTTCGAATCTCATCAAGGACAGCTTTAGCATTTTAGCTAATTAGCAACTTTGCAATGACTTACTACTTTTTAGCTACTTTGCAACTACTGTTAGCTAACCCTTACCCTAACCTTAACCCTTTAACCTAACTCCTAGCCCTAACCTTAAGCCCTAACCCTAACCCCTTGCCTGGTTACTGTTAGCCACCTAGCTAATGTTAGTATTAGCCACCTAGCCACCTAGGTAACATTAGCCACAACAAATTGGAATTCATAACATATCATACAAATTTGAATCCGTAATATATCATACAAATTGTAATTCGTAATTTATCTTACGAATTGAATGATGGACAACCACAAATTAATGCACAGTGTTTTCCATTAGCGCTGGCCGTCAGCTAATCAGCCGGTTACAGGCTCATTTTCAGCTGGCTTCTTTTTCCACTTCATATTAAATAGTCTACTTTTCCTTTAAAAGTTTAAATTTGCTAGTACGTCGAGCCCTCTCCTGCTAGAATGAACAATATGCATCGTCTAGCAAGCTATTGATAAGATTGGCACCAGTCACCAGTCAGTCACAATGCAAGCGTTAACAAGGGATTGCAGTCTGCTGTCTGTCCTGCCTCCCAGTACAATATGTTTGCCCTGTGGTTGGTTAAAGTCAAATTTCTTCACACCGAGGAGGGAGAGAGAATGATGCTCATGAATTTGCACGTCCCATGTAGGCCTAATGTAAGTTGTAACGATTAATCGAAATCGACGACTTTGGGCTCTATTCAATCAGATCCGCTTTAGCCGACATCCGCATAGTGGTTGTTTTGGCTGTGTAGGAGATGGAACTGCATTAGAGCTGTCAAATCCATAAGCGGCTCCTGTCATTGTATGTATACAATGCCACTGGCTGCAACAAGTTGCATAACGACAAATCCCATGTAGCCTTGTTTACAAGTTCGAACATTGGAATGTGAGCTGTAATCTGTACCTTGATTAGGATTATCATTGTTTAATTGAATGATTTTTAAATGTGAGCATAATTATTTATATACAGCCCACACATTCTCATTCTGAACTTCTTATGAGAGTGGGGCAGGTGTGGCTTTGTGACAATGATCGCAAGAGCAGCTGCTCACCAATTTGAGGGCTCCAACACAGTTCCACCTCTGACCCAGCAAAATCATCTACTATGTGGGTGTCTGCTATTCACAGTTAATGCTTGATCTGATTGAATATAGGCCTTAACCTAATTATTGTTTTCTGGCACATTCACTTATTTTCTTTCGCGTGTTTCACATAGCCAGCCACGTGGAGTCATTGGGCATACTGTAGTAGACTATTTACTATGCTTTGATTGACAACTCAACAGCAAGTGTTGACACGTTTATTAAAGGTGTCAAACTGACTGAATAAATCTCTTTTATCCCTTTGTCATTGATAAATTATGCAGTGTGGTTATGTGTCCATGCTATTGCATTGGGACAAGGGGAGTTCCATCTAAAAGGACCCATGAGTACCAACATGTGAAGTTCATTGGAGCATGGCAAATTCGGTGTCAAAGATAACAGTCTACTGTATATATTATTTTAAATTTAGGCATATACAGTATACATTCTTTAACCATTTCAATCATAAAAATGTGTAATAAGCAAAAGCTTTGATTTCTGATTAAACAGACGGAAAAGGGGTCTTAATCAATTAATAATTAATAATCAAACTTGATATCAGTAAAAACACTAACTAATTGGTAGGTTTATCTTTACTTGTTACTTCTGTGAACTTTATAATCCTCCCTCCTCATGAGGGAGAGAAATTAGAAAATATCTTATATGTCGGTTTCTGGTAACGGAATTGCAAGCAAGGTTTCTTAACTTTACAGAAGACAAATCATTTCTCCAAAAGGAAATGTTGATATTCTTTGAGCAGGGGTCTTTACTTCAACATAATTGTGTTTTAATGTATTTCTTATACCTTGTCATGACGTTGCCCTCTTTGAACACAGTGAGCACCATCCCCCTACCTCTGCACCATCGCCCTCTGTCTCCTACACCCAGGCTGCTGTGGTCAGAGAGGTCGTAAATTCCTGGAGGAGACTATCTCCTCATGGCCACAGTATAGAGAGAGAGTGAGTTTTCATAAAGAGAACAAAGGAATTTCTTCCACCTCACAGAACTGGAGAACCGAACGACATTTATGTTCTGGAGAAGGTATAAAAGATCGGTGAAGTATCCAGCTATGAACTGGTCCGTTTGGTACAATTTTGTGAAACTCATGAGAGACAATACTGCCACATTACCATAACCATGTTTATAGAAGAGTCTCAGGTATGAGACTTACATCTAATGGTTGTATAAAATGAATGAATGATGAAGCTATTTGTGAGATGATGGGATGCTATGTAATGATGTTAATGTGAGAGAATTGTATTTCTGTTTAAAGTTTCACTAAGTCATTGGCACGCCCCCAGGGGCACAGACAGGACCTGGAGTCATGAGACAGCCTTTTTCTATGTCTCGAATAAAACCCCCACCTAGGTATTCCCACTTCAGACCAGCTTACCTCGATAACGAGAGGGCCAAGGTTTGAGAACAGACCGAGCTTACCTCAATTACGAGATGGCTAAAGGTTGCAGACCATGCATTTCTCTTGCTGAACTTTTAACTATACCACGTGGTTAAACTCTTACTATCGATAACGACATAATAAGAACAAGTCTTTGATATTAATTACTAGTCTGCAGCTAGGAATTCGGTATCATTGAACGCGAAGACCGACAACCGCCGAAACACCTATCTATAACAACATGAATGAATGTCACTCTGAACTATCCATTCTAACCACGAGAGAGAGAGCGGACAAACTCTCCAACAGAAACAAACTTTTCAACAGAGATCCCGACAACACCCTGAGCGTAAATATATATATATTGATTGCAATTAATCCCGAATGAGTGAGCGTTCAGGTGCAAAGGATTAGCATTTCAATTGTTATAATTATCAACTCTGTAGTGCCTTCTCAGCTGACCCCCACTCCCCTTTTGCCTAACAAGCCGCCATGCCGGTTTAGCCCACTAGGGCATATTCTCCAATCATTTCCTTGTAACCATATCTACTGTTTGTTATGCATTTCTGTGAATTACCTAGTTAGTAAATAAATGATTTTAAGACAATTGATGTATGGATGACTCATAGTGAAGACTGGGTTCGTGCAGATAACCAACAATTTACGACGTTTGGAATGAGACTAACGTGAGGTAAATAATAATTCATTAAATCAAAGACTAATTGATCAGATATTAAAATATCTGAAAGTTATATTAGGAAAATTATAACTTTGTAATCTGAATATTTTCCTTGGTGCCCCGACTTCCTAGTTAATTACAGTTACATGATTAATCAGTTTAATCGCGTAATAATAATTACAGAGAGTTATTTGATAAATAAGTCTTCAGTTTTAATGATGCCAAAGACACGACAACCTTTTAATACTTTTTCTGGTAGATGTTGTGCAAAATCTGTAATTGTGCTACCAAATCGGTAATGGAATTACAGAAGCATCTGTAACGGAATTAATGCAATTCAATTGGCTACAATGGGAAATAATAGTAGTCACAACACAAGCCACAGTTGGGTCACCTGCTATTGTTTTCCCTTCTACTTGCATACTGTTATGTTCAGCTCATAACTTTTTTTTCTCTTTCTGTCATCTCTTTTCGGTGGTCAAAGCAAGACTGAAAACAGTCTGGACATGCCATCACTCTCACTCTCACTCTCCCTCTCACACTCTCTCTCTCTCTCTCTCTCTCACCCCCAGTTAATGTCACCTCTCCTGACCATTTCGAATCCCACCATACCTTCTCCACTATGCAATCTGGTTTCCGAGCTGGTCATGGGTACACCTCAGCCATGCTCAAGGTCCTAAACAATATCATAACCGACATCGATAAGAGACATTACTGTGCAGCCGTCTTCATCGACCTGGCCAAGGCTTTCAACTCTGTCATCACCGCATTCTTATCGTCAGACTCAATAGCCTTGGTTTCTCAAATGACTGCCCCGCCTGGTTCACCAACTACTTCTCAGATAGAGTTCAATGTGTAAAATTGGAGGGCCTGTTGTCCGGACCTCTGGCAGTCTCTATGGGGGTTCCACAGGCTCAATTCTCGGGCCGACTTTTTTCTCTCTATATATCAATGATATCGCTCTTGCTGCTGGTGATTATCTGATCCACCTCTACACCTCAACTGACTATCCTACCGACTTCGGCGATGTAATTTACAAAATAGCCCCCAACACTCTACTCAGCAAACTGGATGTAGTCTATCACAGTGCCACCCATTTTATCACCAAAGCCCCATATACTACCCACCACTGCGACCTCTATGCTCTCATTGGCTGGCCCTCACTACATATCCGTCGCCAAACCCACTGGCTCAGGTCATCTATAAGTCTTTGCTAGGTAAAGCCCCGCCTTATCTCAGCTCACTGGTCACCATAGCAACACCCACCCGTAGCACGCACTCCAGCAAGTATATTTCACTTGTCATCCCCAAAGCCAAGACTTCCTTTGGCCGCCTTTCCTTCCAGTTCTCTGCTACCAATGACTGGAATGAATTGCAAAAATCTTTGAAGCTGGAGTCTTATATCTCCGTCTCTAACTTTAAGCATCAGCTGTCAGAGCAGTTTACCAATAACTGTACCTGTACACAGCCAATCTGTAAATAGTACACCCGACTAACTCATCCCCATATTATGACTTACCCTCTTGCGCTTTTGCACCCCAGTATCTCTACTTGCACATCATCATCTGCACATATATCACTCCAGTATTAATGCTAAATTGTAATTATTTTTGCCTCTTTGGCCTATTTACTGCCTACCTCCCTACTCTTCTACATTTGCACACACTGTACGTAGATCTTTCTATTTTTCTTTTATTTTGTGTTATTGACTGTATGTTTGTTTATGTGTAAATCTGTGTTGTTGTTTTTGTCTCACTGCTATGCTTTACCTTGGCCAGGTCGCAGTTGTAAATGAGAACTTGTTCTCAACTGGCCTACCTGGTTAAATAAAGGTGAAATATAATTTTTTTTAAAAATAAAGTTCAGTGGCGACCCCTTCTTCAGGGCAGGTAGTTCTACGGACAATTTTTTTTGCTCTGACTTGCACTGTCAACTGTGGGACCCTATATAGGCTGGTGTGTGCCTTTCCAAATCATGTCCAATCAATTGAATTTACCACAGGTGAATCAATGGAAAAAGGATACATCTGAGCTCAATTTCGAGTCTCATAGCAAAGGGCCTGGATACTTAGGTAAATAAGCTCTTTCTGTTTAAAAAAAACAACTGTTTTCACTTTGTCATTATGGGGTATTGTGTGTAGATTGATGAGGAAAAAATGTATTTAATCCATTTTAGAATAAGGCTGTAACGTAACAAAATGTTGAAAAGGGGAAGGGGTCTGAATACTTTCCGAATGCCTGTTTTGCATGTTATTTTAGCATTAATGCGTATCACATATCAGTTTGCACACAATGTAAAAAATTATAATACATCTGCATACAAACATGCTCACTTTTTTGCTTTCTTGAGTAAGGCAGCTCCAAAATACAGGTGTTTCATCCTAGTTCATTGCTTTCTGTGGCAGTGGGCAACCTGCGGGAAAATATGAAGCGTAGGGGTTGGTAATGTTCTCTAGTTGCACTGTGATTGGCTCAGTGTTCTGTCACTCATGGGGACACTACATCACTACAAAATCTACGGGGAGAGCTTGAAAATTCATGCCCCTTGAGTGCTGCCACAGAGTTACATTAGAAGTGCCCATCCAAGAAGGCTGAAGGTCATTGGCCACAGATAAAATTATGTCAAATCACATTATATCTACAGTAGCTTTGAAATACTTATTTCCCTCATTAAAATGCAAATCAATTTATAACATTTCTGACATGCGTTTTTCTGGATTTTTTTGTTGTTATTCTGTCTCTCACTGTTGAAATAAACCTACCATTAAAATTATAGACTGATCCTTTCTTTGTCAGTGGGCAAACGTACAAAATTGATAGCCGGGTGTAGAAGTGGATTCACTCCATGGTGCTAAAAAGAAAGTACTGCTTTTGGGACAGCTTTATGTAGGCTCTGACAGTTTGTGGGCACCATTTTTCACCGTTATAATGCAATTAATGTAGTGTTGTGTAGTTTGCCCCACCAAGATTTACGTGCGAAAATCGCCACTGCAGAGGTCTATGTTTCATAAGTTTGGACAGTACAGTACAGTACAGTAGAGCACAGGAGAGAACAGTACTTTAAAGTTAAGAAAAGTACAGTAGAGTTCAGTACAGTAGAATGGAGCACACTAGAGTAGAGCACTGTGTAATGTACTGCATTGTAGTATACTCTACTATACTGTACTGAACATATCGACTTTACTGTAATGTATCTGTCCCGTGTGGCTCAGTTGGTAGAGCATGGCACTTGCAATGACAAGGTTATGGATTTGATTCCCATGGGGGACCAGAAAAGAGCATCTGCTTAATTACAAAAATGTAAATGTACTGTTCTATACTGTGATGTACAAACTTGTAAAACATAGACAGCTATGATGGTTTCAGATGTGGTCTGGTCCCAACCAACCAAATGTGGTCTTGTTTGGGGGCGGAGCTCATTATAATAATAGCGAGTGTGTAGAATAATATCTAAATATGCAAATATGTTTATTTCTACCTTTGCATACCTATTCAGGATACGTCACCATGAAGTGAATTATATTCATGTCCATAGATATGCATTTCTGTATAGTACAGATCAGGGACCCATGATGTGTTACTGGTATTCCGTTACCCGAATGTAAATCCACTTCACCTACTGTAGTTCAATAACCCATTTTTTTTTGTCAAACTCAAGGTGACATTTCATAGCTTTCAAAGAAGACATCTTTCTACACACATCTTTGAATCTTCATCTGGAGCAGATATTTCACATTTTGGGAAACGTGGTCGCATAATATACTGAGGGAGATTTTACCATAGTTCTGTTACCAAACTTTTCTTCTTCAGAGTTATTCTAGTAAATGTGATTTTGTGAAATTGTCTGTGTTAATTGATCAAAGTAGTCCTTGTGCATAGAGTTGTATGATTTGTTAAATAAGGTCATCTTTATTGCTTAGTCAAATGTGACCCCGTCTGTAAAGCGAGGAAATTGGCTAGTAAAAATTTATCAGGCCTCACTGTAGTTCCTTAATGCTTCTGACAATTTTACAGGCACTGGCAGTCCCAGTCTGTGAGTGGGAACAACGGCGGTGGCGAAGTAGCAGTCTTACCCGATGAGGAGATGTGGACGTCTGCCACGCTTGGCCTATAAGGCCCCTGGGGTTAGAGAGGGTTCAGAGACCAACCACTCGTCATTACACTGCCAGTCCACAGGCCTCCACCTTGAAAATCACTTTGCCCAAGATGGAGAGAGAGAAGTGAAAAGGACGAAGAGAAGAAATGTAGTGAGTTACCATGACGAGGAAGCGAAGGGGAAAACACAAACAGAGGCGGGTGGGAGCTGGGTCGTTGGATGTGAGAGGTTGATAGCTTCGCTGGCGATTCTGGAGCCTATTGTGGTGGTAGTGTGGGCGTCAAGGACATTACACACCCCTCCTCTTTCACCCCCTCCTTTCTCCCCCTCTCTCTCTACCAAATATCTATGGCTGTCTCTTTACACTTCCCCTCCTCCTGTAGCTTACCCATCTTCCTATCCCTCTATCCTGATTGTCAACGTCCGTTGGCTGTCACACTCAGAGACAGGAAGACCACCTGTGGCAGGCCAGACTGCATCTAAATGGGGTACTGGCAGTGTGTGTGTGTGTGTGTGTGTGTGTGTGTGCGTGCGTGCGTGCGCGCGCGTGCGTGCACGCGTGCCCAATCATGTCTGAATTCACACAAATGGGTTTGACGATGTGCTGGGCAAAGACTGGACAGACACAACAACTGATGTCAAGCCAACACTCAGACACTGAGAAAGGCTTGCCTGCTGTGTGTAATGAGAAAAATAAAGATGATACGATGTATTGAACCAACAGAGTGGAGAAAAAAGAACAACAATAAATGAACAGCGCAAAACAGAGGAGTGAATAACACAGTTCAGATGAGGTGCCCACAAACAGGAGAAAAAGCAGCCCTGTATCGATTTGGAGTAGCAAGCCTAGCAGCATCGGGAGTTTTCCTCTATCCAGGAAGAGTTTCTACACACACAGGATGGACCACAGGGGATATGAGCTGTGTGTGTGTGTGTGTGTTTGTGTTTTAAGCTGCAGCCTTTTAGCTCAGGAAAGGCCTGAAGGTTGGTGGAATATAGGCAAATAAAGAATTAATATTTCCACTTCATATGTAAATAACTGTGAATAATACAGTTACATTATGTAAGTCTTTCAAGCACACACATCAAATATCCATATGGAAGTCTGCTGAAATGTCACATTTCTACTGTACAGTGACTCACAGGGCCACCTGGAATATATGACACCACATCTACTGTGGCACAGGACATCCCTTTGAGGGGAACTGGGTCACCAGTCAAATATTCATGGACTGTGGGCTTCGCTTCACCAGTGACTGCATGGAGACAAACCTCAGGACAGCATGGAGCTGCCTGCCAGTTGCGGAGGCCCCAGAGCTACATGGCCTGTTTGGGTGAGTGTCTGTCATGCGATCTCTTGTCATGGGATAAGGTGACAGCAACTGGGTACACAAGCTACATTTCTGCCGAAGGAGCTCTATTTTGGTTGCCTCTGGTACATTCTAATGCCTTGATTCCATCCAAAATACACAGCGAAATGATTAAATACTTTATTTAGTTTACCTCCCAGATTGGAAAAATGTGTTCTGGTATTGTATAGAAAGATTCTTACAATTTAAATTTCTGAAATGTATGAATTCAGTGTATTGTTAATTGTTTTGTGATCAGGACAATTTTTTTACCTTTCATTTGTGTCCTCTTGAGATTACAGTCTTATGTACTGTTTTGCTGCAAGATATGAATTGCCACAATGATGTTTGTTCTTCAAATTATGTATTTTTTTAAAACACAAAAATGGAGTAAATAACCCACATGATCTTGGAAAAATAAATTCAAGGTTAAATTGAAATAATAAAAGGGCTATATCAGTCTTAAGAATTATATATCTTTCCTAAATGTATTTCCAATTACTTTTACATAGGGCCCTGTATAATCAAATGTTTTGCCTGATTCCATTGTTCTTTCCCATATTTTCTCCATTTAGTTTCTCCATGTTTCCGTTTTTCCTGTTTTCAGGTTTTCAAATTTAAAAACAACTTTTTTTTAAACAACTAAATTGTACGTTATAAATCCACAACCATGCTTAATAAACCACATCAGGAGAACACTTTGAGGTCTGGGAAAAATCTGTGTGTCTTTACCTCGAACACCTCTAATCCAGGCTGTATCACAACCGGCCGCGATTGTCCGATAAGGCGGCGCACAATTGGCCCAGCGTCACCCGGGTTTGGCCGGTGTAGGCTGTCATTGTAAATAAGAATTTGTTCTTAACTGACTTGCATAGTTAATTGAAGGTTAAATATATATACATATATATAAACTCAGAAAAAAAGCAACATCGTCTCACTGTCAACTGTGGTTATTTTCAGCAAACTTAACATGTGTAAATATTTGTATGAACATAACAAGATTCAACAACTGAGACATAAACTGAACAAGTTCCACAGACATATGGCTAACAGAAATGGAGTAATGTGTCCCTGAACAAAGGGGGGTCAAAATAATCAAAAGTAACTGTCAGTATCTGGTGTGGCCACCAGTTGCATTAAGTACTGCAGTGCATCTC
This sequence comes from Salmo trutta, assembly GCF_901001165.1. Lineage (NCBI taxonomy): Eukaryota > Metazoa > Chordata > Actinopteri > Salmoniformes > Salmonidae > Salmo > Salmo trutta. Next base: position 6,656,099 of record NC_042965.1, on the reverse strand, counting down.
CTCCTCATGGACTGCACTAGATTTGCCAGTTCTTGCTGTGAGATGTTACCCCACTCATCCACCAAGGCACCTGCAAGTTCCCGGACATTTCTGGGGGGAATGGCCCTAGCCCTCACCCTCTGATCCAACAGGTCCCAGACGTGCTCAATGGGATTGAGATCCGGGCTCTTTGCTTGCCATGGCAGAACACTGATATTCCTGTCTAGCAAGAAATCACGCACAAAATGAGCAGTATGGCTGGTGGCATTATCATGCTGGAGGGTCATGTCAGGATGAGCCTGTAGGAAGGGTAACACATGAGGGAGGAGGATGTCTTCCCTGTAACGCACAGCGTTGAGATTGCCTGCAATGACAACACGCTCCGTCCGATGATGCTGTGACACATCGCCCCAGACCATGACGGACCCTCCACCTCCAAACCGCTCCCGCTCCAGAGTACAGGCCTCGGTGTAACGCTCATTCCTTCGACAATAAACGCAAATCCGACCATCACCCCTGGTGAGACAACACCGCAACTCATCAGTGAAGAGCACTTCTTGCCAGTCCTGTCTTGTCCAGCGACGGTGGGTTTGTGAACATAGGCAATGTTGTTGCCGGTGATGTCTGGTGAGGACCTGCCTTACAACAGGCCTACAAGCCCTCTGTCCAGCCTCTCTCAGCCTATTGCGGACAGTCTTTGCACTGATGGAGGGATTGTGCGTTCCTGGTTTAACTCGGGCAGTTGTTGTTGCCGTCCTATACCTGTCCTGCAGGTGTGATGTTCGGATATACCGATCCTGTTACAGGTGTTGTTACACGTGGTCTGCCACGGCAAGGACGATCAGTTGTCCATCCTGTCTCCCTGTAGCGTTGTCTTAGGCATCTCACAGTACGGATATTGCAATTTATTGCCCTGGCCACATCTGCAGTCCTCATGCCTCCTTGCAGCATGCCTAAGGCCCGTTCACGCAGATGAGCAGGGACCCTGGGCATTTGTCTTTTGATGTTTTTCAGAGTCAGTAGAAAGGCCTTTTTAATGTCCTAAATTTTCATAACTGTGACTTAATTGCCTACCGTCTGTAAGCTGTTAGTGTCTTAACGACCGTTCCACAGGTGCATGTTCATTAATTGTTTATGGTTCATTGAACAAGCATGGGAAACAGTGTTAAAACCCTTTACAATGAAGATCTGTGAAGTTATTTGGATATTTACAAATTATCTTTGAAAGACAGGGTCCTGAAAAAAGGACGTTTCTTTTTTTGCTGAGTTTATATATATGTAAGAAAAATATTTCAGGTGTACACCTAGCAAGAGGTTGTTGTTTAGCTGTGTTTTTGTATGGCACAAAAACAAATTGTTGACAATAATCATGATATCGTTCTGCCAAGTAAGCATAGGCTACTTTGTAGTTAACATTTAAGCAAGGTTTTCCACCTACCAGAATAATGTTTTCATTAGCAGCATTGCTAACGGCTACACAAAGTGGTAGACGCATGCACTGCACGCACACACACACACACACACACACACACACACATGCAGGGGCATTCTTGTTGACTCTTCAGGAAATAAGAATCACTGATGCTTTCTTTTCATGTGTTATGATAAACTTGGGCAAATTAATAGAACTAAGGTCAATAAAAAATGGTATATTGTTGAATTCCATTTTAATGCCTGGATATCATGAGGGCCATAATGATCATATTTGGACCAGAATAAGGCTCTCCACTACCTATTGTTCTTGCAGTGATTATTCAACATCTCCATTGAATGTTTTCATAATTTATCTTCAGATAATCGCCAAAAAGCCTAGGCCTACCAGTAGCCTATGCAAATTAGGGAGCCATATGAACAGCTCTCTCACCTATGTGAGTCAGTAGTCTCACCTAAGTCACACTGATTGACGAGATGAGAGTCACTGAATTTAGCATCACTCTCTAGCAAGTCCCAACATCCTAGGAAAGGAAACCTAGGAAATCCCTTGGTTTACAGGAATGGAATTATGCTTTGACTCAAATTGTCCACTTTAAAATGTAGGCTATGCCAAACAAAAACCATTTATTTCAAAGTTTAAAACCTCTTAAAGATCGTACCCTTTTTTTAAAAATGTTGCTTAAAATGATATACCCAAATTGATTTACCACCATTGAACGGATTGTGTGAGGGAGGGTGTGTGTGTGGGTGTGTGTGGTCTGTGCAATTGTATCCATTATTTGGTTCATTACATCCATATGTAGGCCTGTATACTGTACTTTCTCTATATCTGTTCATTGTATGGTTGAGTGCTTCTTTGCAGTGTCTGTGTAATCTAGGTGTGTGTGCCTAGAAGTGCGTGTGTGAAACTACAGATGGGTGTGTACTACTGAGCAGAAGATCACCTTGACTGTGGTCTGTCTCAGAGAGAGCCGTGTGCTGTGGAGCTGAGGAGGCGAGGTTGGGCTGGTTTCCAAAATGCTGTTCTGCTCAGCATAGCCATCTACAACCCCCTCCCATCACCCTCTGACTGATTACAGTAAGTCCCAGGTATAGCACTGCCCAGGGAGCCTATTAGAAAGCCAAAGTCAATGACGACAACTACTGAGACAAAAACACAGACCTAGGCCGCTACACCACATTCTCCCCTCCTACCTCTCCCTACCTCTCCCCTCCTCCTCCTCCTCTCTGTATGCTGGTCCTGTCAGACAGCTGCTGAACCGGGCTGTGTTCAACATAGGGATTTCCCTCCTCTGTCTTATTTTTCCTTATACCAGGTAGTATGGGCAAGTTGGTATCTCTAAAATGTATAGTCATAATAAAAGTGTAAATGCTGTATCCTATCCTTATTTATTTGACCTTTATTTAACCAGGCAAGTCAGTTAAGAACAAATTCTTATTTACATTGACGGCCTACCAAAAGGCAACACGTCTCCTCCGGGAACGGGGGCTGGGATAAAAAAATATATATATATAAATATAGGACAAAACACACATCACAACAAGAGAGACAACACTACATAAAGAGGGACCTAAGTCAACAACATAGCAAGGCAGCAACACATGACAACACACCATGTTAGCAACACAACATGACAAGACCATGGTAGCAACAGAACATGGTAGCAGCACAAAACATGGTACAAACATTATTGGGCACAGACAACAGCACAAAGGTCAAGAAGGTAGAGACAACAATACATCACGCAAAGCAGCCACAACTGTCAGTAAGAGTGTCCATGACTGAGTCTTTGAATGAAAAGATTGGCATCTTGTCTTTTCTTATTTATCCACCACTAATAATCAAAATCCCTTACACCACCTCTTCACTTATCACCTTTTCTCTCATATCCTCCTATTGCCTTATTTTTCTTTTCTCTTCTTCCTCTGTTCTTCATTCTTTAAATGTGTTTTCCCCTCCTATATCCCACCCGTTCATCCCCCTTTTCTCTCCTCTATAACAATGTTTTCTTGGTGCTTAGAACCCACATTTTGAAACCACAGTGAAAATCAGGAAGTCACTGGACAATGGTACCAGCCCCCTAGAAATCCACTAGCAATAAAATGGGAGAACTTTGCTGCTATTCTGAGACGCTCTGCCATTTTATAGCCAGTCAGCCCATTGCTCTGTAGTTTGTCTGGAGCGAAACACAGACCGGAACCCTCCAAGCTATTTTCAGGCCCTTTCTAAAAAAACTTTATTGTGAACATATAATTACAGGCCTTCTATGCTGTACTTATTTCCCAAACAATATGGTGTACTTTTACACAAGGACATGAAATTACTCTCCATTCAGAACGTGCTGTTAGACAACAAGGCACTTGATATACTGTGGACAGCCGAGCTACTATTGACTGCCCTGCTAAACCCTGGCTAGGAGCCTTTCTTCTCCTCTCCTGTGCTATGTTCTCTCTGCTCTCTAATTACCCACATGCCACTCTAGTGGCCATGTAATGATGGTGATGGTGATGATGATGGTGATGGTGACAGAATGACTATGGCCTTGTTGGCAACACCTCTCAATTCAATGTCAAATCTAGATGCAGAGCAGGGAGAGAAAAGAAAGAGAGAACAAGAGAGACAGAGAAAGAGAGAGAGAAACATTAATCTCATTTTGAGCATAAACATTTTTACAAAAATTGCTTACATTTTTTATAATTAAATAATTAAACAGAGTTAGCCTACTCATAAATTGTTTAATGAAAGAATATCTTTAATAAAAAGTATCTATGGGGTGGGTTGATAGACTTGTGAGTGATAGACAATATTCTGTGCGAGTAAATTCCTTAGTGGCACTAATCTCTCTCTCCCTCCTTCCCTCCAGCTGGGAGGACTTCAGGGGAATTGAACCAGGCTCTCTCAGCCCAGGGAGGAAATTACAAATAAGTACTTCCAGCTTACTGGAAGAGCCACGTGTCAGAGGCTTCAGGCAGGGCTAGCTCTAGCCCTTTGGGGATCATAAGCAAGATTTGGTGGTCCATGGAGCAGAGATTTTTTTTTTGCAAGTTTATGACAAGTTTCGTGCAACTCAACTAATTTAGCCAGCGGGCAGAGGGAGAAAAATGTCAGTTTTACAGCTAATTCCCTGCAATTTGACCCATTTTGCCATAGGGTGAAGATACGTTTTTTCAGTTTTAAAGCTAATTTCCTGCTATTCTATACATTTTGGCATGGCTTATGCCATGTTAATGATATCTGCGTGAGAGTGACTAACAAAATCAATGGGGACCCTGGAGGTCAGGGCCCCTGGGCACGTGCCCTGCATGCCTCGTACCTTGCATTCTTGGTCGGTATTCGGCCATGATTACTAAAGGTTTAGATAGATGGCTTCTTTTTTTTTTACATGGCTAATTGAGTGACTGTCAGTGCCTTATTTAACAAGAGAAAAGTTTCTGATGCACAACCAAATTTCGAACTTACAAAATATGTATTCTACTATCCTAACTTGTTTTTATGGGTTGGGGTACCCTAGCGACTTGTGTCCCTAAGCGACCGCTTATGTCGCTTATGCCTACAGTCGACCCTGGCTCCAGGACAGGAAATAGAAGGGACATCTTAGACTGTCACACAAAGGATTCTGTGTTCCAGGAGCACTCTGCAAGAGGCAGGCTGAGCCAAACTACAGTGTAGAAAGATGTAGAATACCTTTCATTTCTTTATTTTTCTCTGTCTCTTTTGGAACAAGTTGATGAAGTTCCTGAATCAATCAGTTCTCCAGTAACCAGGCAACAGCCCCAGTATTTTTTTCTCTCAGTCTTACTCCCTTTCTGCCTCTCTCTTTCTCCCTCTCTCTGCTCTGTTGTCACTCAGTTGTCGGCGGGCCCGTGTCTGACAGTGACTGCATTGTTCTCTCCATTTGTCACTGCTCTCCTTTTGGTCAGACAGCCGCCCCGGTCATAATTGGTGCAAATGTTACCAGCATCTGTGTCTGGTGAGCATCTCCAACGACAGCGGTTGTCCAGGCGGCCGACGTTTGTCGTAACGTCACCATCTTGGCGATGGCCCAGTACTCTGGCTACTACGCTGGAGTACCTGCCACTCAGAATTACCAGTGGCACACCCAGAAGAGACAAGGCATTTCACGCTTCCAAGAAATGAGGCCGTTTGAGAGCAACATTTGATAATATGCTTATTTCACCTCCCCCACAACCCCCTCCACCACTAACCCCGACCCTCAGGGAAGGAAAGAAAAGGGGTGGAGAATTTTTAATAGCACTTTGGGACAGGGCTGGAGAATGAATCTCTCGACAGTGCAACGTGTCATGTCATTTTTATAACGCCATTTTATATTTCTTTCTACTGTAAAATCACTGCCTCTGTAATGACAGAAGACATGGGATTCTCATTTGCGTTGAAAAGAGAGGGAGGATAAATGAAATCAACTTGTATTGGTCACATACACATATTTAGCAGATGTTATTGCGGGTGTAGCAAAATGCTTGTGTTCCTAGCTCCAACAGTGCAGTAGTATCTAACTATTCACAACAATACACACAAATCTAAAAGTAAAAGAATGTAATTAAGAAATATATAAATATTACATTGAGCAATGTCGGAGTGGCATTGACAAAAAACAGTAGAATAGAATACAGTATATACATTTGAGATGAGTAAAGCAGTATGTAAACATTATTAAAGTGACTAGTGTTCCATTTTTAAAGTGGCCAGTGATTCCAAGTTCATGTATAAAGTGCAGCAGACTCTAAGGTGCAGAGTTGTGTAGCTGGGTGGTAGCCGGCTAGTGATGGCCATTTAACAGTCTGAGGCCTTGAGATAGAAGTTGTTTTTCAGTCTCTCTGTCCCAACTTTGATTCACCTGTACTGACCTCGCCTTCTGGATGATAGCGGGGTCAACAGGCCATGGATCGGGTGGTTGATGTCCTTTTTCGCCTTCCTCTGACATTGGGTGCTGTAAGTGTCCTGAAGGGCAGGTAGTTTGCCCCGGGTGATGCGTTGGGCAGACCGCACCACACTCTGGAGAGCCCTGGTGTTGCGAGTGGTGCAGTTGCCATACCAGGCGGTGATATAGCCCGACAGGATGCTCTCAATTGTCCCGAGGTTCATCTCTGGGGACTCTTAGTCCCTTTCTTTCAACCCCTTCACTGCCTCCCCCTTCTCTATTTCCCCACTCTCTTTCCCCTCATGGCCATTTCCAATCCCCTGGTGTGGTGGAAGTTCTCTGCTGGCATGAAATCCTGAACACTAATCTGCGTTTGTTGAGGTACCAACACCGTCCATGGAACTATGGCTGTCAGGCAAGGGATAGTAATATTATAGATTTGTCTTTGGGTGGACTTTAGCCTCGGGTATATACCACCTATTAATATACCGTGTTTTCAACTTACTAAGCACTCGTGTTGATCAGAAACATCTGGATAGGTGTAAGCAATAGGGTGAATGCACTTTGAAGTAAATCTCTGCTCAGAAAGCTCTTTCAGCCTTTAAATTGCTGAAATAAGTAAAACAACTCAATGATGAGAGTATAGTCAGAAGAACTGATACCTGACACGGAAATGGTGGCGTAACAGGAAGATTGGAGTACCATGAACCAAGAGTTTGAGTTCAAATCCCAGTTGAGGACAAGTTGAATAAAAATTACTGTATAAATGACATGCACAATGTGTGTAAAAAATGTAGGTTAAAAACACTTTATTAAGATGTGTGTGTCCTTAACCTTGCCTACAGACAAAGAGCTGTGAATGGTTCAGTGGTTTACCAATCATGGCCTTGATTGGCTCTGCAAAAGAAACAAGGCTTGATGTGGGGGGAGAATGTCTCTTTGGAACTATCAGGCGATCTCCTGACAACTGATACACAGAAATCCCACTTGGCACAGATGACAATTCAATGTTTATTCCATGTTGGTTCCATGTAATTTTATTGAAAGTACGTGTATAAACAACATTGATTCAACCAGTGTGTGCCCATTGGGATGTTTTTGCAACGTTCCCATGAAACATGTCTAGAACATGAATATATTTCATAATATGGGTTCGGAGAAATCTGCAATCTGATTGACTGAAATTGGGTTTCTAAGTCTTTGACAATTCCCTGTTATCCACACTGTGAAGTAGGATAATCACTTACTGAAGTAGTACGTGGCGTCAAAGTGTCAAGACGCCAACTCCAAGCCTTGACCAAAATAAAAAAAACATGGCAGACAATTTATCTCGCCTCAGATCCGATGTTCCAATTCATCCCAAAGGTGTTCCATGGGGTTGAGGTCAGGGCTCTGTGCAGGCCAGTTAAATTCTTCCACAACGATCCCGACTAAACATTTCTCTATGGACATCGCTTTGTGCACAGGGGCATTGTCATGCTGAAACGGGAAAGGGCATTCCCCAAACTGTTGTACAGAAAGTTGGAAGCACAGAATCGTCTAGAATTTGATTGTATGCTGTAGCATTAAGATTTACCTTCACTGGAACCAAGGAGCCCAAACCATGTAAAACAGCACAGACCATTATTCCTCCTCCACCGAACTTTATAGTTGACACTATGCATTATGGCAGGTAGCATTCTCTTGGCACCCGCCAGTCCCAGATTTGTCCATCGGACTGCCAGATGGTGAAGCGTGATTCATCACTCCAGGGAACATGTTTCCACTGCTCCAGAATCCAATGGTGGCGAGCTTTACACCAATTCAGCCGATGCTTGGCATTGCGTATGGTGATCTTAGGCTGCTCGACGATGGAAACCCATTTCATGAAGCTCCCGATGAACAGTTATTGTGCTGACGTTGCTTCCAGAGGCAGTTTGGAACTCAGTAGTGAGTGTTGCAACCGAGGACAGAAGATTTTTACGCGCTACGTGCTTCAGCACTCGGCTGTCTCGTTCTGTGAGCTTGTGTGGCCTACCAATTCGCAGCTGAGCCGTTATTGCTCCTAGACTTTTCCAATTCACAATAACAGCACTTACAGTTGAACGGGGCAGCTCTAGCAGGGCAGACATTTAACGAACTGACTTGTTGGAAAGGTGGCATCCTATGACGCTGCCACGTTAAAAGTCACTGAACTCTGGCTGTGTGCTCTATTTTATACACCTGTCAGAAACGGGTGTGGCTGAAATAGCTGAATCCACTAATTTGAAGGGGTGTCCACATACTGTTGAAAATATAGTGTAGGTTCTAAGGAGGTTTTTCCTAAAATACACAGAATGTTCCCCTAACTAATGGAAAACTGGACACTCAAACATCAAAGGACCATTACGTGTAACTGTCACGTTGTATAAATTATTGTAGACAGGCTCAAGAGTATGTAATAGGGGGTTTTAATACTCCACCCAAAATACAACACGCCATGAAAATGCACGGGAACGAAGCCCAAAACAAACACGTATACAAAAACACAGGGATGTAACCCAAACAAAAGAGTGAGGTTAAGCCTCTAATAAATACACGGGACGAGACCCTTAATAACAATTGCATAATGCTACACAGGACGAGACCTGTAATAGCAAGTACACAATACACATAGCACGAAAGCCGAAACAAAGCACAGGTACTCACAAGACCAACGGACATGGGAACAATAACCTGACAAGACAATGGTGAACAGAGGGCACATATATATTATATAATTATATAATTAATCAGGGAAATTGGAATCAGGTGTGCGTAATGAGACAGTTCAGTGACACCTAGAGGCCGGTGACGTAGACCTCCGGAACTGGTGCACGGAATGAGCAGCAGTTTCGGGGGAATACGTGACAGCAGCATTACAAAATCATTCTCTCTACCTAGAATTGTTAGCTGGGGTGCATCCTGTGATTGTTCTGTGTCCACATTCTTATTGTGTCCACATTTTTAGTGTAGACGTATGAACAGAAGATGCGTTGTGATTGAAATATTCCACTAAAGAATGATTTATGTTAAAGTTTGAGTTGCAATTTGGCGTTATTAAACCAGATCTAGACCTGGAGAAAGGCCCTGGCTTTCTGATAAGGGTTACATTACATTTGCTACACCAGTTAGTTTGATTCGATTAAATATGAAATTCTAATTTATCTTTCCCAGCTGCAAAATAAGGTACACATGATTTTAGCATTTTAGTCAAAACCACTTGGCTCATTCTGTGCAGAACATTCAGTGACTGTCTACTCTCCACTTGTGCAGCATATGTTTTGAAGACGTATCAAAATCTAATTACGTAACATTATGCATAATCTTTCGTCACTTCTACTGTATATCAACGTATCAATTGAATTGAACATAATACTACATACTGTACATGTGCGATTAGTGTTCACCTAAACAGAAACTGGATGGACAGACTGGAGGGTGCATGATGTCCATTAGTCCAGGATGCTTTTTAAATACACATATCACATCATATTTGCTGCTATTTCATATCCTTGCATGAGCAAACACACAGGTGGTCTGGCGGAGGAGGGGGGCACGTTCCGAGGACATCATATTCAAACTGTGGCTGCTCTCGGCTCCTGACTGTCCATGGCCTCAATGGCCTGCCTGCCTCTCCCAAACGGATGAATACAGGTATTCAGTCCAGGAATCCAGCGGCCACCGAAATATCCAGTCCAAACAGACATGGTGGCTCTTCTAGGTAAATACAGAGTTGTGCCAAAAACACAGCCCTGACCGGCAGAGGCCTCTACGAGTCTAGTGTTCAGTCTATTTCTGGTTCCGGCTTTGTTACCCAAATAATGAAAATGAGTACATTTCTGTTTCACAGCACTCTCATCCTATATTAAATTGAAGTGAATATTGCCTGTAATAGACATTCAAAGCTGTGTTGGCACTTTGTTTCTGTGCAGAGAAACCGGAAATCAACTCTGATTAACAGACACTACATTATGCTAATAATTTTGGATGCTAGTAGAAGGACTTCACCTCTATAAGTGATCATTTGTCCAAATTATTGATCCAGTTTTGGCCTCCATAAATCAGGAGACTGGAGGAGGTTTCATGTTTTGAGATATTCTTGGCAGAGACAAAGGGCAAACATGAGGCTTTGGAGAGAGCAAACAGTCCATGAGAAAACAAACCCCGACCACAGGCAGTGAAAACAAACACAACCACATGCATGCAGCCCTCCCTCCTTCCGCATCAGGCTCACATAATCTCTATGCATTCAATTACTCTCTTTTTGTTTGTTTGCATGATTGTTACCCCCCATCACTGGGGGGTTGGAAGGAAATTATGTGAAATAATATGTTACAGTAAGTGGTTTTATGAGTATTCATGTCATTACTGGGTATGTCATAGTTACCTAGTTTGATTCCCACCATTACTTCAAATTTGTCAGTTTTGTTTACTTATGATTATAGTTATAGTATAAATGGGTTTTAATTCAATGTGACGGGAAGGAATAAAGCTGTGGTCTGATTCCCCCCCCCTGTACTGTAGCCCAGGCAGAGGTGGGTACAAATCCAGAATCTGATTGGTTTAGGGTTTTGCTCTGCCTTGTCCCACTGTACTATTATAAAGCAGTGTGGACTGGTATGTTGGACAGGGTGGCAGCAGCAGTGCAGCAGTGCTGCTGATAGCGTAACTACAGGCAGTACCGTATGTCTCTCTGGGGGATAGGCAGCCCTGGTAAGACCCACTGGTGAGACCCACATTTCTCACATTACCACAACGACTCCGTATCACAAAGAGACACCACTGTTCAACTTCTGAAATAGTGGGGCAAACTTGTAGACAGGGCGAGGAGAGGGGAGAAACCAAAGTGCTTGTGTCTATGGTAGGTTGGATAACTGCATTAGAGAGTCAGACACAGCTATTGGCAATGATAGCGGTCAATTACAGTACGAATCATTGTTGATTGTGCTGTGTCGTATTTCAATGTTTTAGTGTGTCAATATTTATGTTGACCTAAACGGTAACACTTGAAAGCAAATTAAGAATGCAATCAATGGTTTTGAAAAAAATCACACAGTTTAATATCATTCTTTATAATCAGTTGATATTTAGCTTGTGTGAAGGCAGAATGAAGTGCAAACAGACATCAACAACTATTATTAACCTTTTGCATTAAGTATGACTGGTATCTTTATGCAGGAGCCACATGTAGTCTGGGTAGAGCAAGTGCTCCATAGGCTTTCGCATTTATTGAACATAATTGGCACTTAAAGTCTTCAATTATTTATTATTGTGAAATCTGACAGTGCTGCTCAGAAGCAAATTGGGATCATCTTCCATGACCACCAAGGATTTGCAGATTGGAGGCAGAACTAAGTTTATTTCCTCTGCTCTACTTTTATCCTTGCAAACGAAGCGTTTAAAAGGATCACCCGTGACAGATAACCGCGTTACTGTACAGACGAATAACGTCGCTGCTCTTAAGATCCTGATTTTGCCTGCGTTTTTCTCTCTTGCTCTCACCCAGTCTAATTGTGCAGAAGATCCCGTGGGTTTTAATGTTTGACACAGCGAAACGCTCTTAAATCCTTCACACTGCTCCCTCCCTTATGAGGCTGTGTATCTTAAGAGCAAAAAAGGATGTATGTCTAATTCGCAAATTTATCACTTCGCAAAATGATGCATTAAATGAGAGGGGACACGCTCCAATTCGAAATGCTGACATTAGAAAAGAAGTTCTGATTTTGAATATGGGTTTGGATGGGCACCCCGAATTCCCCACCTACCCACCCGCCCACCTCCCACATCCCCTCGGTTAAACTCACTTGTGCACTCTCTTTCTTCTTCATCTCTCAGTTATTATATCTCTCTCTTTCTCTCTCTTTTTCCTCTCTCTGTGGCATTGGTAGTGCCTATTGGACTAGGCTTTTATGCTCTGTACTCTATGCTTTGTGTGTGTGTTTTACAATGTGTGTCTTTCTGCTGACAGTCTTCAGGCTCATGTGAATGACTGTTTATATGCTTGTTTAATTTCGTGGACAAGGCCAAATTAGGATCCTCTTATGGATTGTGTGCTCTTGAGAAGCCCTGGTTAGATTATCTTCTCGATTCAGCTAACCTTGAGAGACTAAGCACCATTATCAGGAGTACCTACTTAAGTCCATAAATCCATCATTGATTGTGAGCAGTACTGCTAATGAACCCTGAGGCGCACCACGGAGAGAGAATCTTCACGTTCCCTCTTCCTCTTCTCTTGCACTTCCAGACTATACTCTCTCTGAGAAGGGTGTTCCCCAGCTGGCCTTGTCCCTCAAATTACTCCTCCATCATTTGCTCCACATGTAAACCTCAATACAGACAGAGGAGCCCTTCACATCCCCACTTAGACACCGGAAGGAAAACCTTGGTAAATCGTGGACAGAACAAAGAGGAATATTAGCCGGCACACTGTTTCAATTTTGCTCCCTCTCACTGTAATAGACAAGGACTGTTCTTATTTAGAAGACAAAGTACCATTGACTTACAGTATATTCCATTTAAATTACTAATTTCTCAACTGGTCAATTTCCTGTATGACTGTGCTTCAAAACAGACTGAATGGGTTTTGTATTTGCTTGAGGGTGTGAATAAGACATACTGTAAAGTCAGTCACAGGGATGGGGTGGTCCTTTTCTCTGGGACTGAAACCAACAATAAGGCATTTGAATGAAACTCAACTGGTAGTGTTGCAACAAACTTGGTCTGTAAGGCCTACCTGTCAAGAAACAAATTAAAGACCAGTGTGAAACAAGTTCATGTTTGCCCACAAACCAGGAATCCATAGATACGTTAAAACAAGGGTCGAGAACTGAATCGATGATTACCCCGTCCGCACATCTGGAGCTGAGGGGAAAACACACAGCACAATAAAAACAGCACATTAAAAAGGTGTCTCTTTGACACTGTTAATGGCAGTAAGTCCACTGGTGAAATCATGAGGGGAAATATTACAAGTATCAAAATCTAGACTGTGTTGAAAAGTTATTTTGCAATTTCAAAGCACTACATTGAATAACAGAAACAGAAAGTTAGAAGTGGTACCCTCGCCATTCTTTGATAAACAAACCTAACCGTGTCACTCTCTGTATCTAAACGTAGGAGAGGAACACTGTGGCCACAACCGTCTGTACGGTTTAGGTCACAGCCCTGGAAGTCGCAGCCCTGGAAAACTGCCATCTTATTTTTATACATTGACCTTCTCTGCCAGATCAAAATAGCCAGACCAGTATGAATTTCAGAAGCTGATACATGGTCATTTATTGTTGCCCAGTAGCTTGAGAGACATGACAGCAATGTCTCTGGCCCAAACTAGATCTGGCTGGTTTAAACATAACCAAGTAAACATGTTTGATGTTGTAATAGGAATTATTTGAAGGAGTTACACGGTCCTCATAACATGAGGTCCTCATAACATGAGGACCGTCGATTATATCTGGTGTCAATCACACTATTTGATGTTGCATAACATCACAGTGTACATTTGTATTTAGTAGGGTTGCAAAGGGAGGGTGTATTACTGGTAACTTTCTAAGTTTACCAGTAAACTACCAGAATTTCGGTAACTTTTAAGACATTTATTGGCCCTTTAGGGTACTTCAGATTATCATAGGTCTGTGATTATCTGTGGGCCGCTGTGTGGCCTTGTCTCATGTAAAATATATTGAATAACTGAATAATGTGATTTAAAAATAAAAAATGTCATGACAAACCTGTAAAACGTTATCCTAAATATAAACCATCATCTAAATAAATACCATTGGTGTTTAATATAAGCATGAAATGATTGTGGACTACAGGAAAAGGAGGACTGAGCACAACCCCATTCTCATCGACGGGGCTATAGTGGAGCAGGTTGAGAGCTTCAAGTTCCTTGGCGTCCACATCACAAACAAACTAACATGGTCCAAGCACACCAAGACAGTCGTGAAGAGGGCACGACAAAACCTATTCCCCCTCAGTAGACTGAACAAATTTGGCATGGGTCCTCAGATCCTCAAAAGGATTTACAGCTGCACCTTCGAGAGCGTCCTGACGGGTTGTATCACTGCCTGGTATGGCAGCTGCTCGGCCTCCGACCGCAAGGCACTACAGAGGGTAGTGCGTACGGCCCAGTACATCACCGGGGCCAAGCTTCCTGCCATCTAGGACCTCTATACCAAGCAGTGTCAGAGGAGTTCCACAGGGATGCTGGCCCATACTCCAATGCTTCCCACAGCCGTGTATATTCCCTCTCAAGCCGAAACCACGACAGCACTCAAGGAACTACACTGGACTTTGTGCAAACTTGAAACCACATATCCTAAGGACGCATTTATTGTAGCTGTGGATTTTAACAAAGGTCATTTTTAAGAAAATGCAACCGAAGTTATATCAACACATTGACTGTAGTACTCACGCTGCTAAAACACTTGATCACTGTACTCGCCCTTCCGCAATGCCTACAAGGCCCTCCCCCGCCCTCCGTTTGGAAAATCAGATCACGATTCCATTTTTGCTCCTCCCTTTCAACACTGGTCTGACTTGTGGATTCAACAATTCAACAGCTCAGACACAAGATGTACAGTTGAAGTCGGAAGTATACATACACTTAGGTTGGAGTCATTAAAACTCGTTTTTCAACCACTCCACAAATGTATTGTTAATTTTGGCAAGTCGGTTAGGACATCTACTTTCTGCATGACAAAAGTTATTATTCCAAATAATTGTTTACAGACAGATTATTTCACTTATAATTCACTGTATCACAATTCTAGTGGGTCAGAAGTTTACATGCACTAAGTTGACTGTGCCTTTAAACAGAAAATTATGTCATGGCTTTAGAAGCTTCTGATAGGCTAATTGACATAATTTTAGTCAATTGGAGGTGTACTTGTGGATGTATTTCAAGGCCTAGCTTCAAATAGTGCCTCTTTGCTTGACATCATGGGAAAATCAAAAGAAATCAGCCAAGACCTCAGAAAAAGAATTGTAGACCTCCACAAGTCTGGTTCATCCTTGGGAGCAAATTCCAAATGCCTGAATATACCACGTTTATCTGTACAAACAATAGTACGCAAGTATAAACACCATGGTACCACACAGCCCGTCATACCACTCAGGAAGGAGACGCGTTCTGTCTCCTAGAGATGAACGTCCTTTGTTGCGAAAAGTGCAAATCAATCCCAGAACAACAGCAAAAGGATCTTGTGAAGATGCTGGATGAAACAGCTACAAAAGTATCTATATCCACAGTAAAACGAGTCCTATATCGACACAACCTGAAAGGCCGCTCAGCAAGGAAGAAGCCACTGCTCAAAAACCGCAATAAAAAAGACAGACTATGGTGTGCAACTGCACATGGGGACAAAGATCGTACTTTTTGGGGAAATGTCCTCTGGTTGGATGAAACAAAAATAGAACTGTTTGGCCATAATGACCATCGTTATGTTTGGAGGAAAAAGGGGGAGGCTTGCAAGCCGAAGAACACCATCCCAACCGTAAAACACAGGTGTGGCATCATCATGTTGTGGGGGTGCTTTGCTGCAGGGGGGACTGGTGTACTTCACAAAATAGATGGAATCATGAGGAAGGAATATTATATGGATATATTGAAGCAACATCTCAAGACATCAGTCAGGAAGTTAAAGCTTGGTCACAAATGGGTCTTCCAAATGGACTATGACTCCAAGCCTACTTCCAAAGTTGTGGCAAAATGGCTTAAGGACAACAAAGTCAAGGTATTGGAGTGTCCATCACAAAGCCCTGACTCAATCCTACAGAAAATTTGTGGGCACAACTGAAAAAGCATGTGCAAGCAAGGAGGCCTACAAACCTGACTCAGTTACACCAGTTTGTCAGGAGGAATGGGCCAAAATTCAAAGCAAATTATTGTGGGAAGCTTGTGAAACATTTGACCCAAGTTAAACAATTTAAAGGCAATGCTACCAAATACTCATTGAGTGTATGTAAACTTCTAACCCACTGGGAATGTGATGAAAGAAATAAAAGCTGAAATAAACCATTCTCTCTACTATTATTCTGACATTTTACATTCTTAAAATAAAGTGGTGATCCGAACTGACCTAAAACAGTGAATATTTACTGGGATTAAATGTCAGGAATTGTGAAAAACTGAGTTTAAATGTATTTGGCTAAGGTGTGTGTAAACTTCCACCTAATACCTTTTTTGCACTATTTGTTAGAGCCTGTAAGTAAGCATTTCACTGTAAGGTCTAAACCTGTTGTATTCGGCGCACGTGACAAATAAACTTTGATTTGATTTGACTTCAACTGTATGTGGCAAGGTCTACAGACAAATGATGGATTACAAATTGAAAACATGTCACGTCGCGGACACCGACGTCTTGCTTCCAGACAAGCTAAACACCTTCTTCGTCCGCTTTGAGGATAACACAGTGCCAACGACGTGGCCCACTCACAAGGACTGTGGCCTCTCATTCTCCATGGCCGACCTGAGTAAGACATTTAAGCGTGTTAATACCGGCACAGACGGCATCCCTAGCCGCATCCTTAGAGCATGCACAGACCTGCTGGCTGGACTGTTTACAGACATATTCAATCTCTCCCTATCCCAGTCTGCTGTCCCCACTTGCTTCAAGATCTCCACCACTGTTCCTGTACCCAAGAAAGCAAAGGTAACTGAAGTAATCGCCCCGTAGCACTCACTTCCATCATCAGCCTTTGAGAGGCTAGTTAAGGATCATATCATGTCTACCTTACCTTACCTGACACCCTAAACCCACTTACATTTGCTTACCGCACCAATAGATCCTCAGACGATGCAATCACCATCGCACTGCACACTGCCCTACCTACGTCAGAATGCTGTTCATTGGCTATAGCTCTGCCTTCAAAACCATAGTACCCTCCAAGCTCATCATTAAGCTCAGGACCGTGGGTCTCAACCCCGCCCTGTGCAACTGTGTCCTGGACTTCCTGATGGACCTCCCCAGGTGGTAGGAAACAACACCTCCACTTCACTGATCCTCAATACAAGGGCCCCACAAGGGTGCGTACTCAGCCCCCTCCTGTACTCCCTGTTCACCCAAGACTGCGTGGCCATCCACGTCTCCAACTAAATCATCAAGTTTGCAGACGACACAACAGTAGTAGGCGTGATTACCAACAATGACGAGACAGCTTACAGGAACGAGGTGAGGGCCCTGGCGGAGCGGTGCCAGGAAAATAACCTCTCCAACAACGTCAACAAAATGAAGGAGCTGATTGTGGACTTCAGGAAACAGCAGAGGGAGCACGCCCCTATTCTCTTCGATGAGACCACAGGAGAGAAAATGGAATGCTTCAAGTTCCTCTGAAATGGTCCAGGAGGCTGAAGAAATTTGGAATGGCCCCTAAGACCCTCACAAACTTTTACAGATGCACAATTAAGAGCATCCTGTCGGGATGTATCACCGCCTGGTATGGCAACTGCACCGCCTGCGAACGCAGGGCTCTCCAGAGGGTGGTGCGGTATGCCCAATGCATCACCGGGGGCACACTGCCTGCCCTCCAGGACACCTACAGCACCCAATGTCAGAGGAACGCCAAAAAGATCATCAAGGACATCAACCACCTGAGACATGGCCTGGTCACCCCGCTATCATCCAGAAGGTCAAGGTCAGTACAAGTTCATCAAAGCTGGGACCGAGAGACTGAAAAACTGCTTCTATCTCAAGGCCATCAGAAAGTTAAGTAGCCATCACTAGCCGGCTACCACCCGGTTACTCAACCCTGCACCTTAGAGGCCACTGCACTTTATACATGAACTTGGAATCACTGGCCACTTTAAAAATGAAACACTAGTCACTTTAATAATGTTTACATACTGCTTTACTCATCTCATATGTTTATACTGTATTCTATTCTACTGTATTTTAGTCAATGCCAATCCGACATTACTCATCCTAATATTTATATATTCCTGAATTCCATT
The DNA here is from genome assembly GCF_901001165.1 of Salmo trutta. Classification (NCBI taxonomy): domain Eukaryota; kingdom Metazoa; phylum Chordata; class Actinopteri; order Salmoniformes; family Salmonidae; genus Salmo; species Salmo trutta. The sequence continues at coordinate 6,637,856 of NC_042965.1, read as the reverse complement.
CTTTCACTTTTAGATTTGTGTATTGTTGTGAATTGTTAGATACTAATGCACTGTTCGAGCTAGGGACAAAAGCACTTCGCTACACCGGGATAACATCTGCTAAATATGTGTATGTGACCAATAAAATTGATTTGATTTGATTTGGATACCACCCCAACAGATCCACGGACAGAGGGAATACCAATGTGAGAATATTGTTTATCGACTACAGCTTGGCATTCAATACCATAGTGACCCCCAAGCTTTTACGTTACAACCTTATACTAAAATTGATTAAATCGTTTTTTTACCCTCATCAATCTACCCAAATACCCTATAATGACAATAGAACATATATTTAAAAAAATCTTTGCAGATAAATCTTTGCAGATTTTTATTTAAAAAACTGAAATATCACATTTACATAAGTATCCAGAACCTTACTCAGTAATTTGTTGAAGCACCGTTGGCAGCAATTACAGCCTTGAGTCTTCTTGGAGATGACGCTACAAGCCTGGCACACCTGTATTTTGGGAGTTTCTCCCATTCTTCTCTGCAGATCCTCTCAAGCTCTGTCAGGATGGATGGGGAGCATTGCTGCACAGCTATTTTCAGGTCTCTCCAGAGATGTTCGATTGGGTTCAAGTCTGGGCTCTGGCTGGGCCACTCAAGGACATTCAGAGACTTGTCCTGAGGGCCACTCCTGTGTTTACTTGGCTGTGTGCTTAGGGTTGTTGTCCTGTTGGAAGGTGAACCTTCACCCCAGTCTGAGGTCCTGAGCACTCTGGAGAAGGTTTTCTTTAAAGATCTCTCTGTACTTGCTCCGTTCATCTTTCCCTCGATCTGACTAGTCTCCCAGTCCCTGCCACTGAAAACATCCCCACAGCATGATGCTGCCACCACCATGCTTCACCGTAGGGATAGTGCCAGGTTTCCTTCAGATGTGACGCTTAGCATTCAGGCCAAAGAGTTCAATCTCAGTTTCATAAGACCAGAGAATCTTGTTTCTCATGGTCTAAGAGTCCTTTAGGTGCCTTTTGGCAAACTCCAAGAGGGCTGTCATATGCCTTTTACTGAAGAGTGGCTTCCGTCTGCCACTCTACCATAAAGTCCTGATTGGTGGAGTGCTGCAGAGATGGTTGTCCTCCGGGAAGGTTCTCCCATCTCCAAAAAGGAACTCTGGAGCTCTGTCAGAGTGACCATCGGATTCTTGGTCACCTCCCTGAGCAAGGCTCTTCTCCCCCGGTTGCTCAGTTTGGTCGGACTATCAGCTCTAGAAAGAGTCTTGGTGGTTCCAAACTTCTTCCATTTACATTTTAGTCATTTAGCAGACGCTCTTACATTTCATTTTTTTGTATTGGCCCTCAGTGGGAATCGAACCCACAACCCTGGCATTGCACACACCATGCTCTACCAACTGAGCCACAGGGAAGCCATCATTTAAAAATGATGGAGGCCACTGTGTTCTTAGGAAGCTTCAATGCCACTGAAATGTTTTGCTACCCTTCCCAGATCTGTGCCTAGACACAATCCTGTCTCAGACAATTCCTTCGACCTCATGGCTTGGTTTTTGCTCTGACATGCACTGTCATCTGTGGGACCTTATATAGACAGGTGTGTGCCTTTCCAAATCATGTCCAATCAATTGAATTTACCACAGGTCGTAGTAACATCTCAAGGAAAGTCAATGGAAACAGGGTGCACCTGAGCTCAATTTAGAGTCACATAGAAAAGGGAATGAATACATATTTAAATAATGTATTTCTGTTTTTATTTTTAATATATTTGCAACCATTTCTAAAAACCTGTTTTCGCTTTGTCATTATGGGGTATTGTGTGTAGATTGATGAGGAACATTTTTTATTTAATCAATTTTAGAAGAAGGCTGTAACTTTGGAAAAAGGGAAGTGGTCTGAATACTTTCCCAATGTACTGTACATCACCAAGGAACTGAAATTGTCCCACCACACCGATACCGTGGTGAAGAAGGTGCAACATCACCTCTTCAACCTCAGGAGGCTGAAGAAATTTTGCATGGGCCTTAAGACCCTCAGAAACGTCTACAGATGCACCATCGAGAGCATTCTGTAGGGCAGCATCAATGCCTGGTATGGCAACTGCAGCGCCCGCACCCTCCATAGAGTGGTTGCGGTCAGCCCAAAGCATCACCGGGGGCACAATGCCTGCTCTCCGGGATATCTACAGCACCCGGTGTTATGGGTAGGCCAAAAAGAGCATCAAGGACCTCAGCCCCCGAGCCACAGCCTGTTCAGCATGCTACCATCTAGCAGACGGCGACAGTACAGGTGTGTCAAAGCCGAGACCGAGAGACTAATAAACATCTTCTATCTCCAGGCCATCAGACTGTTGAACAGTCATCCCTAGCCGGCCACTGCCGGCACTCTGCCCGGCACCTTAGACACTGTCACTAGCCGGATACCGCCCTGTGCTCTGCCTTGCAACTTAGAGACTGCTGCCCCATGTACAGTACATAGAGACATTGAACACTGGTCACGTTAACAATGTTGACATACTGTTTTACCCACTTTATATGTATTTACTGTATTCAAGTCATGGCTCATCCTATATAACTACTGCTGTACACACATTTTCTACTCATATACTGTCCATACTGTCGATACACACCATTTATACATATATATTGTGGACATTGCTCAATCTGATATTGCTCGTTCTGATATTTCATATATTTTTGTGTCGTGTTATTGTATTGCTATATATTACTGCACTGTTGGAGCTAGAAACATAAGCATTTTGCTGCGTTTGCAAGAACATCAGCAAATATGTGTATGCGACCAATACACTTTGATTTTGATCACCTTCTAATGCAGAGTGACACCTTACTAGTGTACCCTATAGATTGGAAGGAATAATAAAGAGCAACTGCTGTGCTTGAAACTTTACCTGGAAGCAAGAGAACAACACAATAGAAATCAACACCAAACTGTATGAGACGATAGGGGGTTAGTGATAGGATGGGAAAATAGGGAGAAGAGAATTGTAAGGTAAAGACAAAAAGTTGACTAGCTTTCACTGCTCCTACCCCCCCCCCCCCCTCCATCCCTTTGCCCAAGGGGTGAACAACTGCTCCTGATAGAGAGGTGGGGGGGGGGGGGTGTTCAGTGTGTTCTCCTCTAGTGCCCCTGGGCATGCTACCTTCTCTCTCAACCCTGGTGATCTCCCACCATCTCAAAAACAGACGCTCCGCACACACACGCTCCCTCTCTACATGTGAACTCACACACACAGCTCTGTGATACCTCTCATCTTCTTATGCTGGGCTCTTTGCAGCTGCAGTGCCTGAGCTCGGCAGCAAACAAAGGGCTAAAAAAAGGAGGAAAGGAAATGAGAGTTGTGGAGGAGGGAGGAACGCTTGCTTGCTTGCGTTGTCGAGGCGCTGCCTGTTTTAGAGGAGCGTCTGGTGGTGAGCGTTCGCTAGCAGTTGATTTGGAGGGTCGTCCCCAGCTGTGCGCTGAGACAGGAGCGAGCAGACGTGGCAGAGACCCTAATTAGATGGGCCTAAGTGTGCTGAACTGAGGGAGAACCCCGGAGCGGGAGTGAACGCGACTCAGCCCCCACAAACACAGAGGGAGGAGAGCCCCTGCATTAATTACAACGTTTCACAAACCAAGCAAGACACCTCCAGGAAGGTTTCTCTCAGAAAGCTTCCTTAACAGACAGAGGTGGAGAGAAGATAAGAGATGCAGTTATTTAGTTTCACCACAGGCTTTACAATGACATTCATTCAGCTTAGAACAGACTGCTCAATCTGTTGCCTTGGTATCCAGGGATGTACAGTGAACATGACAAACATTACATGTAAACAACAGGTATTTAATCAGAGTGCTTTTTGAAAGGGTGTCTTGGTGCACAAGTGTGCATGTGTGCATCCATAAAGTGTTAGTGAACACTTGAGCGTGGACTTCAGGATGCCCAGCTAGCGGCTCCATCCTCTGAAAGTACCTGGCCTGGGACTGTTCCATCTAACAGAGCCTGCCACTCTCTGGCTGCCACCATGAAAGGTCCAGAGTTTGTTGACGAGGCGGCGAGGAATTTGACACCTTGTCAGAATCCTCTCCTTTATAAACAACATAATTGAAGGGGTAAAAGGATAAATCAAATGGTTATTAAAGAGTTGATTCACGCACCCGTGTGTCACACGGTGAGGTCATTTTGATATTGAACCGCTATCTCCCTGCGTGTTTATGCTACACACTTACTTTTTCTTCTAGTGGCTGCAGCTCAATCCTCTCTTTCCGCAGATATAAAGCCTATTCCATAACATGGGGCTTGTGAAAGCGGTCTTTTTCTACACATGAGAGGATCCAGACCAGAAAATCGTCAAGATATCTGTCAAACTCAAAGTCACCACCATCATCGGAAGATATGACTCTCACGAACACGGCAGTGTCAATTTAATTGGCTCTATGACATCCACAAGCTTTACAGCAGTCATCTGAACTCTCTGTCCGTACTGTAAAAATAGCAAAAAGTGCATAGGGGGTAAAATGTGCCACGAATAACGTGACCAAACTTTAAAATCTCTCAGATATAGGACAGACATGTCAAAACCTTATTCCTTATGATTTATTTTTGGACTGTCTGTTTTGCCAATAACAAATGTGTTATTCAATGTATTTATATTGTCACGCCCTGACCTTAGAGATCCCTTTTATTCTCATTTTGGTTAGATCAGGCTGTGACTATGGTGGGAAATCTATGTTTTCTATTTCTTTGTTGGCCAGGTATGGTTCTCAATCAGAGGCAGCTGTCTATCGTTGTCTCTGATTGGGGATCATACTTAGGCACCTTTTTTCCCACCTTATTTTATGGGGTCTTGTTTTTGTATTGTTGCTGTTGAGCCCTACAAGGCTGTACGTTCGTTTTGTTGCTGGTTCACATTAATAAAAGAGGATGAACCCAAACCACGCTGCACCTTGGTCCAATCATCTTTACGACGAGCGTGACATATGGGCTATAGCATTAAAGGCCAAATTCAATGTTTCTTCAAATAATTGTTTTATGTATCTTTTTTCTACATATGGGGGTCCTAAAATTAAAAATCAAATGGCTAAATTATAAATTTTATGACCAACTTAAAACAATTCAATATGCTAGTTTAGTAGGTATGTCTATCTAAGGTCTTAGACCTACAGGGATTAAAGAAATGTCACATTGCTCTATTGTCAACAAAACATTGAATGTAGGTTTTCACTGCAAGAAAGATAAGTTTGCTCACATTTGATGCCAAGAACAGGGTGAATAGTGAAAGGACATGGGAGAATTGTGTGTGGTAACGGCAGACTCTTTTGTGCTGTGTTAGCATAACTGCTTGATGTGTACCTGGATGGTGCAAACAATGGTGCTCGGCCAAGCTCACACAGAAGTGTGTGTGCGTGTGTGTGCATGCATGCAGAGAACTGCACTGCTCATTGGCCCGTGTCAGGTATATTCTCACCTGTTTCAAATCCGGGTGTGTCATACACAGACAGAGACATACAGGTAACAGCCAAATAAAGGAAACGCTTGTGTAAATGAGGGATACAAAGTATATTGAAGCAGGTGCCCTTAAGATACTTTATGTTTGTGTTTCCTTTATGTTAGCAGTTACCTGTATGTCACAGCAAACAGATGTGTGAGCAACAACACTGCATGAGTTATCCCAGCAACTCACTGAGAGAGTCTTTTAGAAAAGGTTGGCAATATCTTACTGCTTTCCCTCTGCCTCTGTCTTCTTCCTCACTCTTACTTTTTGGCATAGGTACTGGCAGTGGTGACGAGGGCATGTAAAATCATATGTGCAGGTATAAACTGTCTAATCTGTGCTTTGCCTGTTGGGATTACCAGAGGATGCTGTGGCACGGCTGTCTTGTGGCATTATTACAGAGAATAGGGGAATGGGAGCCATTTGGGACAACTTCACTGCCATACTGGAATAACATAGACACCTTTCACAGGTTTATTTAACTGTGTTATACTGTATACTGTGTCATACACACCAAATGTTTAGACATTTCCAAACAACCAAGTTGATGGCGTACATTGAAATAGGGTACTGCTCCTGTAAGAGCTCTAACGACACTGTTTGCAACCACTTATATTTCTCCATTTATTATAATTAGCTATCTCAAATGAAAATGTACATTGGCTTTATCTACAAGCCTCGCACTACATCCCACTCACTACAGCCTTTCCATACAGCACATAATTACAACCATGCTAAATAGGCTTGAACCGTATCAAAAAATAATTAATGCCAAATTATATTTGGGTTATCCATTGCTAATACACAGGTTTTTTTGCATGCTAATGCCAAATGTTTTGAAACATTCCTGCAATTCAATTACTTGGGAATATCATTAAAGGCAACAAATTTCCAGTTTAATTTGTGTGGATTATATAAGTCACTCCAGAGCCACAAAATCCCCCCTTGGTAAGTGGATTAATTAATTTGAATCAATAAAGTCTCTCTGTCGAGTTGCACTTGCCTAAATAACGTGACACTGACTTATCAGCTACAGTGGCGGTCCAAGCCCTGCACTTACAGCTCGACAAGAACTTTTACAATTACAGATTTAGGATTCTCTCTCTCTATCGCTCTCTCGCTCTCTCGCTCTCTCGCTCTCTCACTCTCTCTCTCTCTCTATATATATATATATATATATACATACAGTATATGCAGCCTACTTTAAATTTAGTTGTTGTTGTGTTACTGAATCGTAATCGTTTTTCTTTTTCGTCCTCATGGCTGATGAAAAGTTTAGTCGTCGCAACTACACATGAATAACATTTCACGAACCACATCCTAAATGTTCAACATTGGTTTTGCTGTTTCAGTGTCATTTTACATTACACGAAAGCATGACGGCATTTTGCTACGCCTTAACATGTAAGCCAGCTCCATTGGATTACTCCACATTTCTGTGCGCATCCTAAACTTGTAAAGATGATAATTCATGGTACATTTGATTTCCACTTTCAATTAAGGATTTACTTCAGCTGTCTGTCAATATAAAGATTACATTCTATGACTGGTGTCTATTTTCCATCCCAATTTTGAAAAGGAAAACAAATTGGGAGTTAAATGCAAGGGAGAAGTGTGCAGCATTTCTGTGTCCTTTTGGAGCACTGCGTGCTTGAACAGATGTTGACAGATGAGTGACATTGATTGTCACTGGGGATTTAAGGTACTGTATATTTGTGCAGCTACTGTAAGTGACCCAGATCACACTGCTGTACATCTGAGACCAGACTGATATTCTGATATCTCAAGTCACTCAAACACATTCATTCTGCATTTCTCTCTCCCTCCCTCCTACGGTCATAGTGAGGAATCTGATGGGGAGGTGTTGCATTTCTGTTTGTGTGTGTATTTGTCAGAAGTCCAGTTTGGAAAACCTGCACCGCCACACTTTTCCTCGAACATAGGGATCAGTGAAAACACAAATCCAGAGCTAAACTTGTTCATTCACATGGCAATTTTTTTTACAATCTATCATCATCTTCCTGTCTGAAAGCTAGAACTGATCAGATCTGAACTGATTTAGGACTATGCTTATGCTCTCTGCCTATGCCAGTCATCATACAAGCGTGTTCTGTTTATTGTAGTTTACAACCAAAGAGGATCCTTCCACTGCATATTGACACTCTTGGAGGATGACACTAAATATAATGCCGTGCGTAGGTTTAAAGTACACCAAACAGATGGCTTACAAGAGAAAGCTTGTTTTGGAATGGAGGGACCACGGTTTACGTTATTAAATTGTCACATCTGTGTTGTAAATCACAAACCAAACCTGTTACCTAGAATCCTATCAAACTCACAGGAAAGTGAAATGAAGAGGTGAGAGATGAAAGTATGATATCAGTGAATGTCCTACGCACTTCAGGAGATAAAGTGCTCTGAAATACGTCTCGTAAAACTCCAAAGAATACTACAAGAAGGCCTGGATATGACAATACTTTATGAATATGCATGAGGTTCAAATAAAGCACGATGTTCTGTTTCTTTTCTAAATCAGATTATCAAGAAACATGTAAAAGCTTGTGCAAACTTGAGGGAAACAAAGGCATCTGACAATTTCGGGTCTACTGTAGCTCACCTCATCTGCTAGCTCTGGCGTGGGATCATTTTGAGAGCTGATGGATTGGAACAGGTATTTGGGATGGAACTGAGGACACATGTTTCATATTAACAGTTTCTTTAGAAGTCTAATGATGCTGAACATTACAATCCAAAGCTTTTTGATTTGCCAGCGGAAATGAAGCATCACATTTGTTAGTAACAAGCTGCATTACCTAATCACAATGTGTGTGTGTGTGCGTGCGTGCGTGCATGTGTGTGTGCAAATGTAAATGTGTGTGTTTGTGTTCAAATGTGCATGTGTGTGTTTGTGTTTGTGCATGTGCGAGTGTGTGTGTGCAAAGAGAAAGAGGAGGCAATTGTGGACCCCCACATGTGGTGAGTGAGTGAATCACTGTAGCAGAGTAACTGCCTTAGAATCCAATTGATCTCTCATTTCCGTTCCTGGAGCAGCAGCCTAAAAACACTCTCCACGCCACGCTCCTCACCAGGCAATCAGATAGACCTCCGTTAAGAGAGAGACACTGGTGTGGTCATGTAACTGTGTTTATGGGTGGGTATATACAGTATACTGTAGGTCTATAGTCTAGTGTGTCTGACTGACTGCTTCAAAATGCATTGTCTACATGACTCCAGGTTCCAAAGTGATAGCTACTCAGAGTTGGAAAAAGGCAACCTTAGGGTGAATCAAGCTTCAATATAAGACTGGAATTTTTATTTTCAAAAGTCATATGCACATCTAAACATATCCCTGTGCGGCAACAGAAGTTTCTATCAGATTATGGTCCCTGACAATACAATACAGACATCAGTAGTTAGATTTCCAAATTGTCCAGTGATTTTCTTGTGGGCATTTAGAAAGTTTGCATAGAAAATAGATGCTAGAATTGCCTGAAACGGTGTGTTTCCAATTAAATGTTGTGTCGATAAAAACAGGTGGACGTAAAGACATCACACCAAAAAAATGTATATATAATCAGTAAAAACCTACAATGCTGAATAAAAATTATGTGGTCGAAGTGTTTCCATTCCATATCTAATTAGGCAAAAATTAATAAGTTAATAAGTTGCTGACAACCTATATGCCCTTTTTTTTATCCTTTTCATATCTCAGCATGGATGAATGCAAGAATAGACTAATACTCGCCATATTCTAATAATTCTCATTTGCCAACGTATCGCCACGGTCCATGGCATGGTAAGTTGCACTACTGTAGATCTAAAATAATTGGATGGTGAAACTTGCATCCAGCCAACCAGAAAAGCAAGGTGAACTAATTCAGGCATTTTTGAAAGTCAGGACAATCCTTGTTATTTATTTATTTTGGAAGCCATAGTCATTTAGAATTAAATGTGGAGTGGAGCTTTATAGTTGTGATGAAATCATAATTCGGCAATCATAATTTATTTGAAAAACACTGTTTCCATCATCATCATTTGCCACAATAATTAAAGTTAGACAAAATAAAAATCCACCGCTGTCGAACATATTAACATTTAGTCAATCTTTACAAACTTTCTCCTAAATCTGCCGAATCCATTGCACTTCCCACATATTTTTTTGCAACATTGCTTTTGTCGAATAAACCTGGCTCAATGAAGGCCTGCTTACTGTCTGCAGTCGTTTTTTCCTGGTCTCAAACCATCTCTGTAGCACCAGAGGCTGTGCATCTCTTGTGCTTAACACAAAAAGAGAGTGTGTGACCTTAACAACCTCTCTCTGTGACTGTTTTTTAGGCAGTTTTTTTCCTGACTCTCTTTCTGTTCTTTGAGTGGTGGGCACTTTAACCTAACACACAATAATGGATAACCCCCCCAGGGGGTGTAATGGCACTCCTGATCCATCTGCTCTGACCCTCCACAGCGCAGCAGAACCTAAGCCGGGCCCAGTGCTGCCCTTTCAAGCTGCTTTTTACTTCTCAGTCTCTCCTATCTGTGCGCACAATAGGTAGTGGACTTCAGAAATGATGGAAAATCAATACAAAGATACAAGCTTTTACAGGAACCCCTACATCTAAAACTACTGCCAAACCTACTCACCATACCAGAAATTTCACACTAAACTAGCACATTCCGTTTGCAATTCTAACATGTTCCATGGCATGTGAAATGATATGATAACCTGTTTCCGACACATTTGAAACATGTATTAGGAACTCAAAAGGCACTCCAAACTAGCTTTTCAGGTGTTTGTGAAAGCAAAGACGGTAGAATGCATTTGTTGTGTTACAAGTCAATTTGTGTTAACATGTTTGTTATCGTGGTAAAAATATATATATATATATATATATATATATATTATTGTATTTCCAACACTTGGGATGGAACTGGGGGCCCCTGGTTTAATTTGATCAGTTTCCTTAGAAGTCTAATGACTCTGAAAGGTATAAGTAGCACTAGCATAGGCAACAGTGTTCTATGGGATGAGATTGTAAATCCAGCATGTTGGCACTCTGACCTCCCAGCACCGAGGTCTAGTGTTTTGTCACTGCGGCTGGATGCCTACATTTGTCACGCTGTGGCAGAGTTCTCTGCTGTTCTTCTGCCGGTTGCTGTGTCGGAGGTCTTCTTCTCAGCCAGATTAGAAAATGACACAAACACTGGGGTGGAAAGGTGTAATTGAAAATGGCATAAGGCTGAATGGGAGACATTTAAATTTGGTGCTATTAAGCCTGCAGCTCGTGTGGCAGAGGCCTCCGAGGGAACACTTTGAAATGATTACTGTTCCTGACAGGGCCCCGGGACAACTGTGAAGTCACTGTGTGTGTGTGTGTGTGTGTGTGTGTGTGTGTGTGTGTGTGTGTGTGTGTGTGTGTGTGTGTGTGTGTGTGTGTCTGTGTGCGCATGCGTCCCCTTGACTTTTTCCACATTTTGTTGGGTAACAGCCTAAATATAAAATGGAAGGAATGTAGATTTTTTTGTCACTGACCTACACACATTTCCCCATAATCTCAAAGTGAATTATGTTATTTTATTCAACATAAGTTGAATGGACTCACTGTGCAATTATAGTGTTTAACATGATTTTTGAATGACTACCTCATCTCTGTACACCACACTTACAATTGTCTGTACGGTCCCTCAGTCAAGCAGTGAATTTCAAGCAGTGAACATGATTCAATCACAAAGACCAGGGGGGTTTTCCAATGCCTCGCAAAGAAAGGAACCTATTGGTAGATGGGTAAAAAAAAAAATCTAACATTGAATATCCATTTGAGCATGGTGAAGTTATGAGTTACACTTTGAATGGTTTATCAATACACCCAGTCATTACAAATATACAGGTGTCCTTCTTAACTCCGTTGTCGGAGAGGAAGGAAACCATTAATGGCTTTTACCATGAGCCCAATGGTGACTTTAAAATAGTTACAGAGTTTAATGGTGGTTATACGAGAAAATTGAGGATGGATCAACAACATTATAGTTACTCCACAATACTAATCTAAATGACAGAGTAAAACGGAGGAAGCCTGTACAGAATAAAAACATCCCAAAACATGCATCCTGTTTGCAAGAAGGCACTAAAGTATTACAACAGTACAAAAAAATGGCAAAGCAATTCACTTTTTGTTCTGTTTCCACCAGACACTGAGAGATGAATTCACCTTTCAGCAGAACAATAACCTAGAATACAAGGCCAAATCTACACTGTTTTTGCTTACCAAGAAGACAGTCAATGTTCCTAAGTGGCCAAGTTACAGTTTTGACTTAAATCTGCATGAAAATCTATGTCAATACTTGAAAATGGCTGTCTAGCAATGAACAACAACAAGTTATACAGAGCTTGAAGAAAATTGAAAATAATTTTGGTCAAATATTGTGCAATCCAGGTTTGCTAAGATCTTAGAGACTTACCCAGAGTGGTTCACATCTGTAATCACTGCCTAAGGTGATTCTCACATGTATTGATTAAGGGGTGTGAAAAATGATGTACTGTATATGAGATATTTCTGTATTTCATGTTCAATACATTTGCAAACATTTCTAAAAACATGTTTTCACTTTGTTATTATGGGGTATTGTGTGTAGATGGTGAGAAAAAATACATATTTCATCCATTTTGAATTCAGGCTGTAACATAACAAAATGTGGAATACGTCAATAGGAATTCATACTTTCTGAAGGCACTGTGTGTGTGTGTGTGTGTGTGTGTGTGTGTGTGTGTGTGTGTGTGTGTGTGTGCGCATGATGCATGCTTGTACAAGTGTGTTTGTGATTTTGTGTGAGTTTCTCATGTAGCTCTAGGACACGAGTAGGCCTACTGTAGAAGTGCTTTAAATTGGGTGAAGACAAACAAGAGCGGAGTTTCATCAGCAAGATTTCCTCGCTGTCACCATGACATGAGCTAATGGAGGAAACAAGACACCTCTTAATGAAGATGCTTATTTAAGAAACACATCACTGTGTTCTAAGACACAACTAAGAAGACAGAAAATGAGGCACAGTCGTTTGATATCTTGATGCTTTTAGTTGTCTAAAGGTAAATAGGAAGGCTTTCATTCTAACTAATACGTCAAAGCTTTATCATAATACTTTTTTACCTTTGCAAATGTGTTCATGTCGAACCTCTGCTAAGACAGACAGTTTTTTTTCTTCACATAATGCTTGTAATTAGAATGACTTTATCTAATTACATTTCTGGTAGTCATACTTGCCACAGCAAAACAACTGACATTTTCCCCTTACATAGTAAGAGGTTGGTTCTCTGTTTTCCCCTATTGTGAGTTGTTTTTTATCATATTAAATTAAGTTGACAGTAGAGCCAACACCCTAAACCTCTGGTCTGAGACTTTGTTTTCTCAAGGCAAAAAATAACTATGGGTTACGGTATGTAACCCCGCTTCTCTGAAGGAGATGAGGGAGACATCTCACCATGGGACACGGCCTCTGTAGAGTTTCATTGGTTGAAGCCGTATTCTATCACCTAAAAGACCAATCAGAGCTTTGTGTGTGTGAACCTTGAAGTCTATATAGCACCCTGCAATGCTCTGGTTTTCTCAGTCTAAGAAATACTTCTTACACGAGTCGTACAAGAGGGGAAATCTGGTGAGACGTCTCCCTCATCTCCTTCAGGAAACCGGGGTTACATACTGTAACCCCTAGCTCATAGCTCTCGGTTTGACATCTCACTGTGGGACACTTGCAAAATGCCCCAATTGCCAATAGCCTTGCCCTCTTGTAGCGAGTCCTGTAGGAAGGAGCAACCTGCACTTCAGGTCAGAGAAGGCGCGGTGACATCCAGCCGATATTTTTATTACATTTTTTATTTAACCTTTATTTAACTAGACAAGTCAGTTAAGAACAAATTCTTATTTACAATGACGGCCTAGGAACAGTGGGTTACCTGCCTTGTTCAGGGGCAGAATGACAGATTTTTACCTTGTCACCTCGGGGATTCAGTCACCTCGGGGATTCAGTCTAGCAACCTTTCGGTTATTTGCCCAACGATATAACTTCACAAGGTGTGAGATTAGCCCAATTAGCCGCCACACAAATCTCAAAGAAGGAGATGCCTCTAAACAGTGCCCATGACGTAGCAATTTCTCTAGTGGAATGCACCCGGATACCCAGGGGAGATTGCAATCCCCTACAACTGTACGCCTTGGCAATTGCCTCCACTACCCAGTGGGAGAGGGGTTGTCTGTACAAAGACCTACCCCAAGATGGGTTGGCAAAGCAAATAAACAATTGGTCACACCTCCGGAATGGCCTCGTCCTGTCCATGTAGATGTGCAGGGCACACAACGGACACAATGGGAAGAGAATGGTGGAGGGTGGAAGGGAAAGAGATCAGTGGCTAGACTACTATACGTCATGGTAATGACTTTAGGAACGAAGGTGGCATTATTACGTCTCCTAACCTTGGAGTGGTCAGGGGCAAATTGAGTGAATGAAGGATGAACCGAAAGCGCATGTAGGTCACTAACGTGATTGGCAGTGGCCAAGGTCAGCAAGAAACGGACGGAAGTGCCTGAGGGCTAGTAACGTTGATATGGGCTGTACTCAGCGAGTCTGACCAAATGTCATTCACCAAATGCCCCTCGTAAACTGCCCCTCATCCCTGTAGTGACGCATCCGTCATCGCTACTTTGTGCGTGAGGACTCCCAGTGGGGCAGCCTTGCGTAAAGAGGATTGGGTCTCTTCAGCATTGAAGTGCCAACAGACAGAGGGAATCACACATCTGAGCCAGTGGAGAGATGTGTTCAAGCGGAGTGAGGTCACCCAACGCTGGAAGTCCAAGGGGGATTATCACAATCATGGAGGCCATGAGCCCAAGACAATTCAGACAAACATCCATTAACTGACTGATGTTGCTTGGCAAAACACTGAGAGGCAGTGGTGAAAGCCGTCACTCTCTCCACATTGAGGGCTGCTTGACAGGTTACAAAGACCAGGGACAATCCATAGATTTGCTTCTGGGTCAGTAATAGCGAGCTCATAGCCCGATTTATCCTGAAGCCCAGAGCGAGAAGATGCAACAGCAGTTGGGCTGTTTGCTCCGTTGTCTGAGCCCGAGTGTCGGCGCAGATCAACCAATGTATGCCAGGACTCTTAAGACTGACTTAAGCCAGGACTCTTAAGCGTCTCTCCCATAAGGTGGGTTAGGGTGGCTTTGGCACACTTAGTGAATGTCCATGGGGCCAGTGACAGACTGAATGAGGAAAACCTCAGATCTCTCCTGTGTGCAGGATAAATTCTGATCATTGAGGTCTACTGACCCTGAGGCGATTGTTAAGGTGCTGTAAATCCAGGATGGAGACCAAGAAATAGCGGCTGAAGAAGCCCTGGTGAGCTTCCTCCCTTTCTTGGCCAAGAGTGACTGTATGTTGTCTCTGAGGGCTCATGCCGCTTCCACCTGTGCCCTGGACTGCACTATTCCCATGTAGTCTGTACCCCTGGCCTACGGTGCGGAAGACCCAGGGGGAGATTACACACCCTGTGAGGAGAGCTGAACAAGGTAAACAGTGGTGTTGACCCACCCCAAAGGGGACTTATAGGTCTTGAGGTGGGGGGCTCATGTGTGACCACCCGAGAAGACACTGGTCATCAAGGTCTGAGGTGTTCAGCCAGGGAATGTTCCAATGGAGGAGGGCTGAATCATCCCAATGAATCCATGTCATAAATCTCCAAGTGGGGGTAGCCAGTCACCGGAGAAAGTGACTTAAGTGGCTCCACCCAGAATGACTCCACCAACGACAGACAGTCTGGGAAGGATGGTACAGACAGTCAGGGAGAGGTATTTACACCCATCCTAGTCTTCTTGGTAGTTGGGGGAGGCGTAGGATACCCAACCTCGAGTTTGGTTATTGACTACTGCCCTACCTCCTACATATCTAATATATTAGCCTTTTTTCTCCATTAATAAAAACCAAATCACATTTTTCTTCCACTTTGATATTACAACGTATTTTGTGTAGATCGTTGTCAAAAAATGCCAATTAAATCCATTTTAATCTCACTTTGTAACACAACAATTTATGGAAAACGTCAAAGGGTGTGAATGCTTTCTGAAGGCACTGTATGTTAATGCATATTTAGTGGTACACACGGACACTGGCACACTAAGAGTAAGTACATCATGTCAAACAAAGGTCTAACATTTGACCTTAGTTTACTGTACAGAATGTTGAATAAATTTGCTGTAACTATTAGGTCTTAAACATAAAAGGAATGTAAACATAACTATTTCAAAGATTTTACTGAGTTACTGTTCATAGAAGAAAATCAGTAAATTGAAATCAATTAATTAGGCCCTAATCTATGCATTTCACATGACTGGGCAGGGGCGCAGCCATGGGTGGGCCTGGGAGGGCATAGGCCCACCCACTTGGGAGACAGGGCCACCCACCGGGGAGCCAGGCCCAGCCAATCAAAATGATTTTTTCCCCACAAAGGGAGCTTTATTACGTAGAAAAATACTCCTCAGCACCCCCCCCCCTCCTCATCCCGCAGGTGAAGAAGCCGAATGTGGAGGTCCAGGTCTGGTGTGGTTACACATGGTCTGCGGTTGTGAGGCCGGTTGGATGTACTGCCAAATTCTCTAAAACGACATCGGAGGTGACTTATGGTTGAGAAATTAACATTAAATTCTCTGGCAAAAGCTCTGTTGGACATTCCTGCAGTCAGCATGCCAATTGTACACTCCCTCAAAACTTGAGACATCTGTGGCATTATACTGTTTGACAAAACTGCACATTTTAGAGTGGCCTATTATTGTCCCCAACACAAGGTGCACCTATGTAATAATCATGCTGTTTAATAATCTTCTTGATATGCCATACCTGTCAGGTAGATGAATTATCATGGCAAAATGTATCATGGAGAAATGCTCACTAACAGGGACGTAAACAAATTTGTGTACAACATTTGAGAGAAATAAGCTTTTTGTGCATATGGAACATTTCTGGGATCTTTTATTCCTGCTCATGGAAAATAGGACCAACACCTTGCATGTTGCATTTTTTTTGGTTCAGTATATAAAATCAAGTGCAGTAATAGTTTTTACATGTCCGGTGAATGAAGACATTTTTTGAAATATGCATGCATCCTGTATCTTCATATTTTGCATGAATCCACTAAAAACGAAATACTTCATCTTCAACACATTATGGAACTACTTCATCTTCTCCAGTGAGATGCCACAAACGTAAGTGTCTCCACCAATGCTATAAATATCACTCCTTACGAAATGATACTAACAGCCAATTTCTTGGTTGGCACCATTTCAAAGGCAGTCAGGATCATACAGTCATCTAATGTAGTTTAATTTTACATTATTGAATGTGGTACATCATTAAGTTAAGTTCATTTGGCATCATAAGTCATCACCATAGCAGTTCCTGATGGCTTTCAAACCTAAGTATTTGCCACAAAGGTTTAGTCAAGAATGAACCAGGCCCCCAGTGTCCAGTCTGGAGCGTAAAGTCACAAGCTCTGATGGTTGGCTACTACATAGCAACCTAGCAGTGCCAAAAGCCCTGGTCTGCCCTAGAAAGCCTATGTTTATTCATTATGAACTTGTACTTAATCAGGGGAGCCCAATTGAGAGCAGGGTCTCATTTTCAATGGTGCCCTGAGGACATAAAATGAAAGATGCAACTACAAGATAGAATAACAAGATACAATAACAGGTACATTTCATTAGTACATAACAAACATCACAGGCATCATAAACACATTATTAAAGTCAATCAATGACAACAATTACACACCTCGATGACCTCATTTATCATCAGCGATGTATCCTGTTGGGGCTAGGGGGCAGTATTTTCACGGCCGGATAGAAAACGTAACCGATTTAAACTGGTTACTACTCTTACCCAGAAACGAGAATATGCATATAATTAGTAGATTTGGATAGAAACTAGTGGATAGACACTCTAAAGTTTCTAAAACTGTTTGAATGGTGTCTGTGAGTATAACAGAACTCATATGGCAGGCCAAAACCTGAGAAGATTCCATGCAGGAAGTGCCCTGTCTGACAATTTGTTGTCCTTCTAGGTCATCTCTATCAAAAATACAGCATCTCTGCTGTAACGTGATATTTTTTAAGGCTTCCATTGGCTCTCAGAAGGCACCAGAAAGTGGAATGAGAGCTCTGCAGTCTCTGGGCGAAAAAAAAGCAGGAGTTTTTGTGAGTGGTCAGGCAGGGAACACTGACACTGGAGCGCGCGTGCACGAGAGGACTGTTTTTCTTTCTCTCTTTGAACGAATACAACGTCGCCCGGTTGGAATATTATCGCTATTTTACGAGAAAAATCGCATAACAATTAATTTTAAACAGCATTTGTCATGCTTCAAAGTACGGTAATGGAATATTTTAAATTTTTTGTCACGAAATGCACCCGCGCGTCACCCTTCGGATACTAACCTCAACGCACGAACAAAACGGAGCTATTTCAATATAACTATGGATTATTTCCAACCAATACAACATTCGTTGTTGAAGTAGAAGTCCTGGGAGTGCATTCTGACGACGAACAGCAAAGGTAATACAATTTTTCTTATAGTAAATCTGAGTTTGGTGAGGGCCAAACTTGGTGGGTGTCAAATTAGCTAGCCGTGATGGCCGGGCTATCTACTCAGAATATTGCAAAATGTGCTTTCGCCGAAAAGCTATTTTAAAATCTGACACCGCGATTGCATAAAGGAGTTCTGTATCTCTAATTCTTAAAATAATTGTTATGTATTTTGTGAACGTTAATCGTGAGTAATTAAGTAAATTCACCGGAAGTTTGCGGTGGGTATGCTAGTTCTGAACATCACATGCTAATGTAAAAAGCTGGTTTTTGATATAAATATGAACTTGATTGAACAAAAGATGCATGTATTGTATAACATAATGTCCTAGGAGTGTCATCTGATGAAGATCAAAGGTTAGTGCTGCATTTAGCTGTGGTTTTGTTTTTTTGTGACATATATGCATGCTTTGAAAATGGCTGTGTGATTATTTTTGGCAGGGTACTCTCCTGACATAATTTATTGTTTTGCTTTCGCTGTAAAGCCTTTTTGAAATCGGACAGTGTGGTTAGATTAACGAGAGTCTTGTCTTTGAAATGGTGTAAAATAGTCATATGTTTGAGAAATTGAAGTTATAGCATTTATGAGGTATTTGTATTTCGCGCCACACGATTCCACTGGCCGACGTCCCACCTTGCCCAGGGAGGTTAAACTGCCCCAGCAGCAACAGGGAATCGAAATGTAAAGAATTTTGTATGTGTTTCCAAAAATGTGGAGCTTTAAAACTGAAAGTGGATTTACCTAGTTCGGTTGAGACCCGAGGAATCTTAAGTGTCACTAACCAACCCTGTGAACGGATTCAGTATCTCATGTTTCTATGCTTTAACAACAAAGTTAGGTAAGCCGGAAGCTTGTATAGTAGAACTTTGAAAAACAAAAAGGGAGCAATGAAGTGATCTACGGGACTTTAATGGGGACCAGCCATCTTTTTGATACAAGATGCAGTGATGTGTATTAAAACATCACCTGTGATAAAGCGAAAGGCTCTACGGTAAATGGCATCCAAAGGTTTAAGAGTAGTGGCTGCTTCGGAATGCAGCAGCCAAAAACTGTACAAGCTGCCTCCTTGTCATCAGCTTCGTCTTCTGAGGATTAAGAAATATCGGACCAATACGCAGCGTGGTAAGTGTCCATACTTATACTTTTATTTTTTAAACGTGAACACTAAACAAAACAAGAAAACGAACGACAGTCCTGTAAGGCTACACAGCTATACAAAGAAACAACAACCCACAAACACAAGAACTAGAAAACCCACATAGAAATGGAAAACATAGAACATAAACCAAAAACCCCAAAACACACAAAACAAACACACCCCTGCCGTGTCCTTATCAACTACAATAACAAAATGACCCCTTACTGGTGTGACAGTACCCCCTCCCAAGCTGTAGATCCCGAATGCACCTGAAACAAAAATTTACCAAAACAATAAACCCAAACTAAAGGGAGGGAAGGGAGGGTGGCCACCGTCACCGACGGTTCCTGTGCTACATCCCCCTTCCCAAACCTCCCCCCACGGAGGTGGCTCTGGCTCTGGGCTTAATCCCAACTCTAACCTGTCCACGCCCGCTGAAGGCTTAGGGCTGTGGCGCGTCTCTGGAGACCTCGGGCTGAGGTGCGTCTCTGGCTGCGCCGGACTGGCGGGCCGACTCTGGCTGCGCCGGACGGGCGGGCCGACTCTGGCTGCGCCGGACTGGCGGGCCGACTCTGGCTGCGCCGGACTGGCGGGCCGACTCTGGCTGCGCCGGACTGGCGGGCCGACTCTGGCTGCGCCGGACTGGCGGGCCGACTCTGGCTGCGCCGGACTGGCGGGCCGGACTGGCGGGCCGACCCTGGCTGCGCCGGACTGGCGGGCCGACCCTGGCTGCGCCGGCAGCTGCGCCGGACTGGCGGGCCGACCCTGGCTGCGCCGGACTGTGGGACATCGCAGGAAGCACTGGACGGGGCACTGTCACCGGCAGCTCTGGACGGGGCACTGTCGCCGGAAGCTCTAGACGGGGCACTGTCGCTGGAAGCTCTAGACGGGGACTGCGCACTAACGGCCTGGTGCGTGGGGCTGGCTTTGGAGGCGCCAGACTAGGGACGCGCACCACAGGGCTAGTGCGAGGAGCAGGAACAGGACGTACTGGACTGGGCAGGCGCACTAAAGGCCTGGTGCGTGGGGCTGGCTTTGGAGGCGCCAGACTAGGGACGCGCACCACGGGGCTAGTGCGAGGAGCAGGAACAGGGCGTACTGGACTGGGCAAGCGCACTAAAGGCCTGGTGCGTGGGGCTGGCTTTGGAGGCGCCAGACTAGGGACGCGCACCACAGGGCTAGTGCGAGGAGCAGGAACAGGACGTACTGGACTGGGCAGGCGCACTAAAGGCCTGGTGCGTGGGGCTGGCTTTGGAGGCGCCAGACTGGTGACACGCACCTCAAGGCTAGTGTGAGGAGCAGGAACAGGACGTACTGGACTGGGCAGGCGCACTAGAGGCCTGATGCGTGGGGCTGGCTTTGGAGGCGCCAGACTAGGGACGCGCACCACAGGGCTAGTGCGAGGAGCAGGGACTGGATACACTGGGCCTTGACTATGCACTGGAGGTCTAGAGCGCACAACCTGCACAACCCGTTCTGGCTGGATTGTTACCATAGCCCGGAACGGGCGGAGTGCTGGCACAGGGCAAACTGGGCTGTGCTGAGGCATGATGGCTGCCGTGCGTATTTCCGCATTGCTCGGTGCCTTCATGATCCGTTGCTCCCCATAATAAGCACGGGGAGTTGGTTCAGGTCTACAACCTGACTAAGCCAAACTACCCGTGTGCCCCCCCCAAATTTTTTGGGGGGCTGCCTCTCGCCCTTGCCAATCCTTGTGTATAACGCCTCGTAATTGCGCCGCTCCACCTTAGCTGTCTCCAGCTCCTCCTTAGGGCGCCGGTACTCCCCCGCCTGGTGCCATGGTCCTGCCCCATCCAGGATCTCCTCCCAGGTCCATGACTCTTCATAGCTCCACTGCTGCTCCTTCCTCCGCTGCTTGGTCCTCTTTTGTTGGGTGGTTCTGTCATCAGCTTCGTCTTCTGAGGAGTAAGAAATATCGGACCAATACGCAGCGTGGTAAGTGTCCATACTTATACTTTTATTTTATAAACGTGAACACTAAACAAAACAAGAAAACGAACCACAGTCCTGTAAGGCTACACAGCTATACAAAGAAACAACCACCCACAAACACAAGAGAAAATAAACCCACTTAAATATGGCCTCCAATTAGAAGCAACGACAACCAGCTGCTTCTAATTGGAGGTTGTTCCCAAAACTAACATAGAAATAGACAAATTAGAAAACCCACAAAGAAAGGGAAAACATAGAACATAAACCAAAAACCCCGAAACACACAAAACAAACACACCCCTGCCACGTCCTGACCAACTACAATAACAAAATGACCCCTTTACTGATCAGGACGTGACACTCCTGTTTTTCAGGGAGAAGCATATATACTGCTCAAAAAAATAAAGGGAACACAAAAATAACACATCCTACATCTGAATGAATTAAATAATCTTATTAAATACTTTTTTCTTTACATAGTTGAATGTGCTGACAACAAAATCACACAAAAATAATCAATGGAAATCCAATTTATCAACCCATGGAGGTCTGGATTTGGAGTCACACTCAAAATTAAAGTGGAAAACCACACTACAGGCTGATCCAACTCTGATGTAATGTCCATAAAACAAGTCAAAATGAGGCTCAGTAGTGTGTGTGGCCTCCACGTGCCTGTATGACCTCCCTACAATGCCTGGGCATGCTCCTGATGAGGTGGCGGATGGTCTCCTGAGGGATCTCCTCCCAGACCTGGACTAAATCATCCGCCAACTCCTGGACAGTCTGTGGTGCAACGTGGCATTGGTGGATGGAGCGAGACATGATGTCCCAGATGTGCTCAATTGGATTCAGGTCTGGGGAACGGGCGGGCCAGTCCATAGCATCAATGCTTTCCTCTTGCAGGAACTGCTGACATACTCCAGCCACATGAGGTCTAGCATTGTCTTGCATTAGTAGGAACCCAGGGCCAACCGCACCAGCATATGGTCTCACAAGGGGTCTGAGAATCTCATCTCGGTACCTAATGGCAGTCAGGCTACCTCTGGCGAGCACATGGAGGGCTGTGCGGCCCCCCAAAGAAATGCCACCCCACACCATGACTGACCCACCGCCAAACCGGTCATGCTGGAGAATGTTGCAGGCAGCAGAACGTTCTCCACGGCGTCTCCAGACTCTGTCACGTCTGTCACATGTGCTCAGTGTGAACCTGCTTTCATCTGTGAAGAGCACAGGACGCCAGTGGCGAATTTGCCAATCTTGGTGTTCTCTGGCAAATGCCAAACGTCCTGCACGGTGTTGGGCTGTAAGCACAACCCCAACCTGTGGACGTCGGGCCCTCATACCACCCTCATGGAGTCTGTTTCTGACCGTTTGAGCAGACACATGCACATTTGTGGCCTGCTGGAGGTCATTTTGCAGGGCTCGGACAGTGCTCCTCCTGCTCCTCCTTGCACAAAGGCGGAGGTAGCGGTCCTGCTGCTGGGTTGTTGCCCTCCTACGGCCTCCTCCACGTCTCCTGATGTACTGGCCTGTCTCCTGGTAGTGCCTCCATGCTCTGGACACTACGCTGACAGACACAGCAAACCTTCTTGCCACAGCTCGCATTGATGTGCCATCCTGGATGAGCTGCACTACCTGAACCACTTGTGTGGGTTGTAGACTCCGTCTCATGCTACCACTAGAGTGAAAGCACCGCCAGCATTCAAAAGTGACCAAAACATCAGCCAGGAAGCATAGGAACTGAGAAGTGGTCTGTGGTCACCACCTGCAGAACCACTCCTTTATTGGGGGTGTCTTGCTAATTGCCTATAATTTCCACCTGTTGTCTATTCCATTTGCACAACAGCATGTGAAATTTATTGTCAATCAGTGTTGCTTCCTAAGTGGACAGTTTGATTTCACAGAAGTGTGATTGACTTGGAGTTACATTGTGTTGTTTAAGTGTTCCCTTTATTTTTTTGAGCAGTGTATTTCTATAAAATAAGTCTACTTTAAATCTCAGCTTCTTAACCAGCTCAACTGTAAGTTTTTTAAACGTAAAATTGTTATCAGTTCAAAAGCCCAGATATTTATAGGCAGGACCCTGCTTGATGAAAGAAACATCCTTTGCATAAATGTGTAACCCATCTAAAATAAATATTTCTATGAGAATTAGAAAATAGCATGCATTAGATTTTCCTCCATTCAGTACCAATTTTAAATCAACGAGGACTTTCTGAAAAGGCAACAAAATCAGATTGCACCTGGTTATTCATAGGGCCAATAGCATACATAACATTGTCATCTGCATACAGATGAATGTTGCAGGTTTTTGCAGGTAGACCAATATTATTTAAATAAATAGTAAAGAGCACAGGTCCCAACATTGATCCCTGCAGGACACCTTTAATAATTTGGCTTGACTTGACACCATCAGAAAGCACACATTATGTCCTATCTGACAAATAGTTCCCAAAACCACTTGCAAGACACCTGGTCGAGGCCCATTTCAGACAATCTTTGAATGAGTAAGGGATGGTCGACATTATCAAAGGCCTTGGATAGGTCTATAAATATGGCAGCACAGTGACTCCTATGATCTAAGAAGTGCAATATATAATTTAAGATAAGCGTAGCTGCTGAAATGGTACTATGTCAAGGTCTATAAACAGACTGGTACACATTAACAATATAATTTGAAGTTAAAATCTTTCTTAGTTGATAGTTTGGCAGTGATTCTAATATTTTTGCAAGGTAAAATTACAATCGGCAGAACGACCAAACTAATTATTTTAGGCTCTAAAATCAGTTTATTATGATCACGTTAGATCCCCACGACTAATTATAAAAAAATAGCTACAAATCGAGATATTTAATAAATAGTGATCCATTCTGACTACTACATTTGCCTTCACACAGGACCAAGTGCTGACACATACCAACCACGGGCCGATCATCAACCATGATCCTTAGCGATTTTTTTTGGTGCCATTCAGCAGCATGACGCGCTTTAAATTCAAATACTTCCATCTTCATTAAGCTTCATTGAGTTTTACATAGAAATACGTGGATGACATCAGCACTATCACTATCTTTATTTATGTATTTTATATAACCTTTATTTAACTAGGCATATCAGTTAAGAACAAATGCTTATTTTACAATGACCGACTACCCTATCTACTGGTTTTAAATTTTGATATTGCGAGTTTGGTCTAGTTTACTCATGAAAGCTTATGAGATTCCGTTAATCAAGCAGTCATCCAATTTCTCCTGTCTTTCTGTGTTGTGTTCTTTAAACCAGAGATATAGGGCTGGCGCTCAGATTGGCCTAGCCATCACTTCAGAGATTGTGCCTGAGGCCTCAGCCTGACTCACGCAAGATGAAGATAACAGCGGACTGAGATGATCTGAAAGCCTTCACTGGAACCACAGCTGCTTTAAACTTTGTACTGGTAAGACAGTTACAAAGCCTTTATAACACTGTTATAGGGTTATACCATGTTTGATCATGCACAATAGTTTCATGTAGTTTCAGTGGTCAAAAGTGACAGGATGGTCTTCTATTATGAGTCACACATCCACAGATGAACATGACATTGAGAAAGAAGTTCTGTTTCAAATATTCACTTCAATGTATTACATTGGGATTCGCTCAGAATCACTAATCGGGGAAGAACCAATCACACAGTGTCTGTTGGAGACAGAGAAGACGAGTGGCAAATGAGGTGAGTCTCTCCCTTCCTTATAAGGTGCCACTCCCCTGCCCTTTGGTTATTCCCGCCTCGCTTCCTTGTGAAGAGCACTACTCTCTTGAAGCTCTCCTCAGCAGGTCTTGATCCTTGTCTTCCTGCTTAAATGTTCCAAGCGAACTGTGAGGTTAACGTTGCCTAACATGGGACCTCAGACCCTGTTGGTAGTGTTGAGTACTGACCGAAAATAAAGTTTTTGCTTTGTGTAGAAATTGTTTCCTACTTCTCAGTCTCTGGTGGTAGCTAGCTTCACACAGCTAGTTATCACGACTCGTTTAGCCCTCGTTGCAAGGCTTAAGCTAACGACACTAGCATTCCTACCTGCACAAACGGTAACATTGCTCCCTTCTCTAGCTAGCTCCCTAGCTCCCTTCTCTTGTTGAGTTTAACCTATGTTCACTTGTTTGTGTCAACTAGACCAACCGGTTTAGCCTCACAGCTCCACAGTTGAGGTCAAACTCTGCCCCCACACAGTTCGCTTCGGCTAGCTCTGGGCTAACTACAGGGTAGCTGCTAGCTAGCTAATGCTTTAGTAACCCAGTGGCTGTAGTGTTCATACTGTGTTCATTCTAGCTAACCATTGGCAGTGAGGCTTCTAATTAGCTAGTTAATACGGTTGATACGGTAGACCATTACATTCTTGTGGGCCAGCTAAGTAGTATTGGTGTCTCTTAGGGGTCTTTGGCCTGGTTTGCTAACTACCTCTCTCAAAGAGTGCCGTGAATAAAATCAGAACATCTGCTGTCTCAGCCACTGCCTGTCACCAAGGGAGTGCCCCAAGGCTCAATCCTAGGCCCCACGCTCTTCTCAATTTACATCAACAACATAGCTCAGGCAGTAGGAAGCTCTCTCATCCATTTAAATGCAGATGATACAGTCTTATACTCAGCTGGCCCCTCCCTGGATTTAAATGCTCTACAACAAAGCTTTCTTGGTGTCCAACAAGCTTTCTCTACCCTTAACCTTGTTCTGAACACCTCCAAAACAAAGGTCATATGGTTTGGTAAGAAGATGCCCCTCTCCCCACAGGTGTGATTACTACCTCTGAGGGTTTAGAGCTTGAGGTAGTCATCTCATACAAGTACTTGGGAGTATGGATAGACCATACACTGTCCTTCTCTCAGCACATATCAAAGCTGCAGGCTAAAGTTAAATCTACACTTGGTTTCCTCTATCATAATCGCTCCACTTTCACCATAGCTGCTAAACTAACCCTGATTCAGATGACCATCCTACCCATGCTAGATTACGGAGGCATCATTTATAGATCGGCTGGTAAGGGTGCTCTTGAGCGGCTAGATGTTCTTTACCAGACGGCCATCAGATTTGCCACCAATGCTCCTTATAGGAGCGGGGTGGCAGGGTAGCCTGGTGGTTAGAGTGTTGGACTAGTAACCAAAAGGTTGCAAGTTCAAATCCCCAAGCTGACAAATCTGTCATTCTGCCCCTGAACAGGCAGTTAACCCACTAGGCCGTCGTTGAAAATAAGAACTTGTTCTTAACTGACTTGCCTAGTTAAATACAAATAAATAAATAGGGGCTCCTGTATCCTGGACATGCAAAATATGGAGGAATCTGGGTTTTGCAACACCCCACAGTGGAGCCGTCACTGGCCGACCATCTCAACCCCACGCGCCGTGTTACTAACACCGAAGGTACCTCCCTCACTGGAAAGATGGAGCGCTTTCCTGACTCCGTTTTTCAGAAGATGTACAAAAACCCATTCAATCTGAGCATTAAACATAACCTCTTTATTGATGGCTTATCAGGCCGAGTTAATGGAGAAAGTGGGGAATCAACTGTATTTGGACACCCTGAATCCAGATGCTTGGGATGAGATCTGTTTGATTACAGACCTTAACCTCTGTTCGTCCCGTAATTCCATCAAAGGCTGTGGTCGCACCCCAAGCCTGGCGGTGGGGGGAGAGAGGGCACTTTGGTTAAGCTTGTCCAGTTTGACAGACAAAGAGAAAGTGGACTTCCTGGTTGCACCCGTGATACCCAGGGAGTTGTTCGGGCCCTTGCTCACATGGGAAAATGGAGGAGCTGCAATTTACCCCAATGTGCCCTCCTCCCTTAGACTCTCCCCTTGGCGCCTTTTCAGGTTACAGCCAGGGGCGGAAGTCAGTATGTTTGCTCTTCCTCAGGTCTCATCTGACAAGTGGAACAGGATGACAGATTGCCATTTGCCATCTACCGTGGTTCTTTTCCCATGCCCTGCAGCATTTTGCCTCTAAACTGTCTGTTGCTTGCAAGCTAACACATTAGAACAGTAGATCCCGAGACCACAAGCTCAGGAAATATTTTCGCTCTTGAGATAACCCTCCTCCCAGGGCTCTACGGGGTGACAAAGCCGGGCATGGACCCCCAGATAGAATTTGTGCCGCTCCAGTTTTGTTTCCCCATAAACATAACAAATGGTAATGAATTACAATGCCAGTAGGCTATATGCCAGATGGAGGATGTAATAATGTAATATTTAGTAGTAAAAAAAATGCATTGTGATTGGGCACCTAGCCAAGGAATGTCATAAGGTACCGCCTTCATTACCTTGTTTAAGAAGCTCATTGGATCCCAGCCAGGGTGGGATCAAATTGATCATTTTCTTTCTCACAGAGAGGGAAAAAAGTTGTTCACTTTTGCAGACAGCTACAGCTATAATAGGCTAGCTAGAAGCTACTAGCTTCGTTAAGTTTTGGTAGCAGTACGCTGAATAATTTTAGCTGGCTAAGCTTTGATCAGCATGGATATTCAAAAATGACTGGGCACTGCCAAGAGCGAAAAAACGGAGGACCACAATGTTGAGAGCGATGCCGAGCTCACCAAGCAGCCAGGGTCTAACACCAGCAGCACGAGTATAACATCACAACAAGCACCTGCACCTCCGTTACCCCAGCCACTAGCAGACGACAACCTGTTGGATCTAACCAAAACTGACCCGGTTGATCTTGTAAAGTGAAATTGCAACCACAGCCAGCAACAAATGAACCCTACTCAGTGTTCTTCAAAGATACTGTCACAAGGGTCGTCGAAAGGGGCCCAAGGCGCAGCGTATAAAGTGCTCATATTTCCTTTATTAATGAAAACACTTAATCCAAAATAACAACAACGACGACAGCCAACAGTTCCGTGAGGTAACCTGACAAAACGGAAAACAACTACCCACAAAACCCAAAGGAAAAACAGGCTGCCTAAATATGGCTTCCAATCAGAGACAACAATA
This sequence comes from Salmo trutta, assembly GCF_901001165.1. Lineage (NCBI taxonomy): Eukaryota > Metazoa > Chordata > Actinopteri > Salmoniformes > Salmonidae > Salmo > Salmo trutta. The sequence continues at coordinate 6,609,707 of NC_042965.1, read as the reverse complement.
GACACCTGCCTCTGATTGGAAACCATACCCGGCCAAAACATAGAAAACAAAACATAGAAATAGAAATCTAGAAAAAGCCCACATATAAACAGAAAACCCAAAACCACCCAAAACAACCACCTGTCACGCCCTGACCACTCTACTATGGAAAATTACCTCTTCCAAGGGTCAGGACATGACAGATACGGCATGCCTTTGTCACCGATGCCGACTGTACTGTTGGCACTGAAACATGGATTAACATTTGGGACATCTATAGCAATGTGCAAAAATTCTTTCTCCATCCTGATGAACATATTCAGTGAACACAGACGCAGCATGTTATGTCAGATCAACGAAAAGCCCAGCTAGTCCAGCTGGCATTTGAGACGGACCTGACAAGTAAATTTTGCCAGGAAGGAGAATGCAATCAGATACTTCTCATGATGTTCAAAACAGCATTGAGAAGGCTGCAACACTTCTAAATGGTAAGCTACAACCTTTATGTAAGCCTACTGTTTTTTGGCAGATTTTTGAATGTATAGTTTAGGCCTTTGGTTTTTTACTTCAATGCATCTTTTAGGTTTATCTGTGATTCCTAATGTCATTGCCAAATTGCTATTGATAGATATACAGGTTTGCATTATTTGATGGGTATAGGGACAATGAACAATGTATGGGTGTAGGGACAATGACCAATTTAGCCTTTTGGTTGTGCTCTGAGGTGAGCCCTGGCTCGGTGCTCTTGCTATTCAGCCGTCCACTCAGGTGGTGCTGAAATTGGTAGTGCATCTAATTATCCTTTCCTCACGCTGACTGGCGGTAGCCTTCTGTCCATGGTACTGAATCAATGTCAGGGTGAGCGAATCTTGGGCTACCAGTCTTCGTGGGGCTTCTCTTCAACATCGTATGCTTTCTTGTGTGCAAAATGACAGTTGTTGTGTATATGGCAACATTTCAGATAGGCCCACATTTTTGTAAATGTTGTATGTCGCAGTAGTATGATCATTACAAGATACCCCAGTTACTGGGATGTACTGTCTGCCCCCTCTCTAGCGTTATTGCGCCCTGGGGTGCACATAACGCCTGCAGTCTCAAGAGAGTCCGCTTCTTGCATCTATCCAAACTGACTCCCAGTCTGTTAGACGCAACAAGAGAGATCCCTCTCCTGCCTTTCAACCAGCCCTGGCAGCTATCGTTATGCAAGGATATTTTGACCATAGCGAACAAGATGGTTTTACATCCATAAACAGAGACCATGGCCCTCTGGGCCTGGCCTGTGAATGGATGAATCTGAATGTGACAGGCTTGCCACTCAAGGTCATTGAACTACCCAGAGTGCAATGGGGGTGTGTATCATTTGATTTACAAAACATGCCTACCACTTTGAAGATACGAAATATTTTTTGGGGTGAAACAAACAATTAATCATCCAAAAAAACAGAAAACTTGAGCGTGGATAACTATTCACCCTCCCACCCCCCCAAAGTCAATACTTTGTAGAGCCACCTTTTGCAGCAATTACAGCTGCAAGTCTCTTGGGGTATGTCTCTATAAGCTTGGCATATCTAGCCACTGGGATTTTTGCCCATTTTTCAAAGCTCCTTCAAGTTGGATGGGTTCCGCTGGTGTACAGCAATCTTTAAGTCATACCACAGCTTCACAATTGGATTGAGGTCTGGGCTTTGACAATGCCATTGCAGGACGTTTAAATGTTTCCCCTTAAACCACTCGAGTGTTGCTTTAGCAGTATGCTTAGGGTCATTGTCCTGCTGGAAGGTGAACCTCCGTCCCAGTCTCAAATCTCTGGAAGACTAAGACAAGAATCAAGAATATTCCTGTATTTTGCGCCATCCATCATTCCTTATATTCTGACCAGTTTCCCAGTCCCTGCCGATGAAAAACATCCCCACAGCATGATGCTGCCACCACCATGCTTCACTATGGGGATGTTGTTCTCGGGGTGATGAGAGGTGTTGGGGTTGCACCAGACATAGCGTTTCCTTGATGGCCAAAAAGCTCAATTTTAGTCTCATCTGACCAGAGTACCTTCTTCCATATGTTTGGGGAGTCTCCCACATGCCTTTTGGCAAACACCAAACATGTTTGCTTATTTCTTTATTTAAGCAATGGCTTTTTTTCTGGCCACTCTTCCGTAAAGCCCAGCTCTGTGGAGTGTACGGCTTAAAGGGGTCCTATGGACAGATACTCCAATCTCTGCTGTGGAGTTTTGCAGCTCCTTCAGGGTTGTCACTGGTCTCTTTGTTGCCTCTCTGATTAATGCCCTCCTTGCCTGTTCCGTGAGTTTTGGTGGGCAACCCTCTCTTGGCAGGTTTGTTGTGGTGCCATATTCTTTCCATTTTATAATAATGGATTTAATGGTGCTCCGTTGGATGTTCAAAGTTTCAGATATTTTTTTATAACCCAACCCTGATCTTTACTTCTCCATAACTTTGTCCCTGTCCTGTTTGGAGAGCGCCTTGGTCTTCATGGTGCAGCTAGCTTGGTGGTGCCCCCTGCTAAGTGGTGTTTCAGTCTCTGCGGCCATTCAGAACAACTGTATATATACTAAGATCATGTGACACTTAAATTGCACATAGGTGGACTTTATTTAACTAATTATGTGACTTATGAAGGTAATTGGTTGCACCAGATTTTATTAAGGGGCTTCATAGCAAAGGGGTGAATACTTACGCATGCCCCACTTTTTATAATATTTTAATTTTTTCATAAAAAAAAAACCAAACAATTCACGTCACCAATTTGGATAATTTTGTGTATGTCCATTACATGAAATCCAAATAAAAATACATTTTATTACAGGTTGTAATGCAACAAAATAGTAAATATGCCAAAGGGGATGAATACTTTTACAAGGCACTGTATATGGATGAGCAATAGCCGAGCGGCATAGGCAAGGTGCAGTAGATGGTATAAAATACAGTATATACATGTGATATGAGTAATGTAAGATATGTAAATATTATTAAAGTGGCATTGTTTAAAATGACTGGTAATCCATTTATTAAAATGTCCAGTGATTGGGTCTCAATGTAGGCAGCAGCCTCACTGAGTTAGCTATTGCTGTTTAGCATTCTGATGGCCTTGAGATTGAAGCTGTTTTTCAATCTCTCGGTCCCAGCTTTGATGCACCTGTACTGATCTCGCCTTCTGGATGACAGCAGTGTGAACGGGCAGTGGTTCGGGTTGTTATTGTCCTTGATTATCTTTTTGGTCTTCCTGTGACATCGGGTGCTGTAGGTGTCATGGAGGGCAGGTAGTTTTCCCCCAGTGATGCGTTGTGCAGACCGCACCACCCTCTGGAGAGCCTTGCGGTTGAGGGCAGGGCAGTTGCCATACCAGGCTGTGATACAGCCCGACAGGATGCTCTCGATTGTGCATCTGTAAAGGTTTGTCAGGGTTTTGAGTGACAAGCCAATGTATACGCCCAGGAACTTAAAACTTTCCACTTTCTCCACTGCTGTCCCTTCGATGTGGATAGGGGGTGCACCATCTGCTGTTTTCTGAAGTCCACAATTATCTCCTTTGTTTCGTTGACGTTGAGTGAGAGGTTGATTTCCTGACACCACACTCCGAGTGCCCTCACCTCCTCCCTGTAGGCTGTCTCGTCGTTGTTGGTGATCAGGCCCACTCCTCGTGTGTCGTCTGTAAACTTAATGATTGAGTTGGAGGCGTGCATGGCCACGCAGTCGTGGGTTAACAGGGAGTACAAGAGAAGGCTGGGCACACACCCTTGTGGAACCCCAGTGTTGAGGTTCAGCGAAGTGGAGATGTTGTTTCCTACCTTCACCACCTGGGGGCGGCCCATCAGAAAGTCCAGAGATTGTTTTAAATTAAAATGTACAAAAGTATATTTTTTAAATGGCTTCTTAGGAAAGAGCAATTTCTCAAGCAAGAGTGGTCTGAGTTGGGAGGGGAAAACGGAAAATTAGCTGTTATTGGCAGAGAGATTTCGAACTCTCTTTCTTATTAGTCTATTAAATGATTTACCGCATGGTGATGTCACCATAGAAGGCCAAAACTCCATCCCACCAAAGCAGGCTGACATTTTACGTATTTTCAAACAGCTCTAGAACTAAAATTAATTATTATAATTTTCAGAATTTCATAGTATTATTCCAACCTCATAGTGTGGAAATATACTCTCAGCGGACAGTTTATTGGGTACACCCATCGAGTACCGGGTCGGACAACTTTTGGCTTCCAGAACAGCCTGAATTCTTAGAGTCATAGACATGTGGTTCAATTGGTATCAAGGGTCAATTGGTATCAAGGGTCCAAAAGGTTCTGCACACCACTGTTGTACTGCGCCGTTATTTGCTTGTTTGTGTCCGGCCTGTTAGCTGGCACAATTCTTGCCATTCTCCTTCAACCTCTCATCACCAAGCTGTTTTCGCCCACAGGACTGCCGCTGACTGGATGTTTTTAGTATGTCGCACTGTTCTTGGTAAACCCTACACACTGTCATGCGTGAAAAGCCCAGGAGGCCGTCCGTTTCTGAGATACTGGAACCGGCGCATGGCACAGACGATTATGACACACTAAAAGTTGCTTAGGTCACCCGTTTTGCCCATTCTAATATTCAATCTAACAGTAACGGAATGCCTTGATGCCTGTCTGCCTGTTTTATATAGCAAGCCACGTTTCTTACCCATATACATAATGAATGGACGTGTCTCCTATTGAAGCTAACTATTTTCGTGAACAGGGTCGTGTACTTAATAACCTGGGCACTAAGTGTATATAAAACACAGGAAAATAACTGGGCCTTTAACGTCTTTTTTAGCCTCTATCTCTGCCTGTCATATAAGCTTCAACATTAACATAATAGGGAAATCCTCTGTTATGACGCTTTATGAAGGGAGCATGTCGCTTACTCCTAGTCTCCAAGCCTTTAGCCTCATCTTGGGACCTGTCTATTGTGCTTGAGACCTTTCGCAGCAGCCTTTTGAGCTGCTGGAAAGCTTGGAGAGGATATACACTATATGGCAAAAATACTACATTTTATAATGCTTTATTTAGATTTTTTTTTAAATTATTATTATAATTTTATTTTTTTTGCTTTTAGCTTTGACCATCATTCTATTTCCCACACAGCAACTCCACTCCTACTTGTCTCCAATTCCACATACCAACCCTCAGCTTCCCTCAGCCCATCTCATCTTTCTCCAGTGGCCACCCACTTCGGGTTTCTACGCAACGCATATCTTTCAACTATGCTGTGATGTTTAACGTACAATTTAAACCTATCTAATCGAATAGAATCCACAGATTGCGAGTTGAAGGTAAATACCTTTATTAAGAGTATTAGTATATTAGTAATTGACCGACCCGGTCTCTCCAGATCTCCGAACAGTACTATTTCTAGGGTCAATTTTAGATCAATGCTATGCATTTTCAGACATTTCTGAACCTGAGACCAGAAACAGGCTACCTGAGGGCAATACCAAAATAAATGGTTTTGTCAGCGATTTCTAGGAGTGGTGGTAGGAGTCAGGCGCAGAGAGCAGAGGTAAGGAAAAATGTGTTTATTCCTTAATTACGAAAAAACGGTCGACGCCAACAACCGGCGTGAATAGCGAAGTGCCCAAATACAACGGGTCCACAGTACGCATATAAAACAACATAAGCAGATCGCCAGCACATCCAACAACAAAACCACTCTGACGAAAATAATCCCGCACAAACCTGGGCGGGCTAAACAGGCTTAAATAACCATAAATCAAGAGACACAAATAAGGAACAGGTGCAAACAATAAGACATACCAAACGAAAAGGAAAAAGGGATCAGCGGCGGCTAGTAGGCCGGCGACGACGACCGCCGAGCGCCGCCCAAGCAGGCAGGGGAGCCAACCTCGGTGAGATTCGTGACAGGTTTATTGATTCTGTATCCTCACAACAAAATCTGCAGAGCTTCGATGATTTTATACCCCAAATATTCAACATTTTGTTTGTGGCAAGAATTCTATATACTAATTTTAGCTGAAAAGCACGAAGTCTTGAATCTTGCATTGTTTTATATATCAACTCATACACCCTGTACAATGGAATCGGTACATCAAAAATCTCTTCCCAACTATTTTGCAATCTGTATGGCACAGTTGTCAACATCCTGGTCCTCAAATGAAACTGGTATACTTTCCTATTTATGCTATTTTTATTCCTCCGCTAGTTTTGATCCTTTATATTAGGCAGACAGACCAGTTCCCTGCCTCCTCCCACTGCCACCTGCTTCCTCCATTTTTGGGGTAATGTTGTAATCAATTGGTTGTACTCTTGGATTGAGCAGACCATTCCGTACAATTATGATAACTCCATAAAGAACATAACTCTACCATTCCAATTTACAATATAATTTAAGAACAAAATACCCTTTTCAAACATATTTCCCATAAATACAGGTATTTTATCAACCAGCACATTTGAGTTCAGCCATAATATTTGTTGTAATATTTGTTCTATCTTCTCAAGGGGATGAAATTGAAATTGTAGCCAGCTCTGCAATGCTTGTTTGAAAAATAGAGATACCTTGAAAAAGTATCATTTTCAATTAATCAAAAATGAGACATGGAAATTTGCACAAATGCAAAAAGGCCATTTTTAAACAATGGATGAGCTTTTCTTAGTAATCTACTTGAGAACCATTTAGGGTTCAAATATAACATTTGAATGAGTGAAGCTTTTAGAGAGAGGTATAGTGCTTTTATATTTAATAATCTCAACCCACGCAATACATATTTATTATATAGATAGGCACGATTTATTTTGTCTGGTTTAGCGTCCCAGATAAAGCGACATTTTTTGCTCATTTGATTTGAAAAACAAATCATCAGGAGTAGGCAGCGCCATAAGTAAGTGAGTAAACTGAGATATGACTACGGAGTTAATCAGGGCAATTTTTCCATAAATAGACAGGTTGCAGGATCTTGTCTATTTTTACAAGTTTTCTTTTGAAATTCATTGTGGAGAGCTTATTTATGTCTTTTGTGATATGAATATCGGGTATGTCTACTTCACCATCAGCCCATTTTATAGGTAAACTGCAGGGTAATGTAAAAGTTGTATTTTCTAAGGATCCAATCCGTAATATTGAACACATAATTAGGTTTTAGTCCAGAGAGTACAGAAAAGTTATCTAGATCTTCAATGAGACATTGCAGGGATCTAGCTTGCGGACTTACTATAAAACTTGAGTTATCGGCATAGATGGACACCTTTGTTTTTAAGCCTTGGATTTCTAATCCTCTAATGTTGTTATTGGGTCTGATTTTAATAGATAGCATTTCGATGGCCATAGCAAATAGATATGGTGACAGCAGACACCCTTGTTTAACTCCTCTTGACAATTCAAAACTCTCTGAGAAGTATCCGTTATTTACTATTTTACACCTGGGGTTGCTATACATTATTTGTACCCATTATATAAGAGAATTACTGAAATTGAAAAAATTCAGGCATTTATAAATAAAATCCAGGCTTACTTTATCAAATGTCTTTTCAAAATCCGCTATAAATACTATTCCTGGCGTCTTATATGTTTAATGATGTCGTATATTATCTCCAATGTATCGTCCATGTAAAAAACCTGTCTGATCAGGATGAACAATACCTGGTAAAACCTTTTTTAATTCTGAGTGCAATGCATTTTGCTAGTATTTTTGCATCACAACATTGACGTGTAAGGGCCCTCCAGTTTTTTAGATAGACTGGATCTTTATTTTTGCCATCTGGGTCTTGTTTTAATAATAGAGAAATCAGACCTTCCTGCTGAGTACCTGACAGACTACCATTTCTATAGGAGTAGTTAACACAATTTAACAATGGAGTTTTTAGTATATAATAAAAATACTTGATATATCTCTACCTGTATGCCATCAAGCCCTGGGGTTTTTCCAGACTGAAAGGATTTAATTGCTTCAAAACGTTCTTCCTCTGTAATTTCGCCTTCGCACTAATCTTTCTGTACATTTGTTAATTTTCAATATTTTATATTATTTGGAAAGAATTCCTTACCATAATCTTCATTCAGTGGGAAAGGATGGGATGGAAAAGAGAACGTCTGCATAAAATAATTAGCTTCCTCTTTTAAAATATCATTCAGAGAATCATAGATGACTCCATCTTCAGTAACGAGTTTCTGCAAATTATTTTTGTTAGCGTTCCTGTATTGGAGATTCAGGAAGAATTTTGTGCATTTTTCTCCATATTCCATACAGTTTGCTTTATTTTTTATAATACATTACATTAGGTCGTTCTTGAGTAAGTTCTTGAAGTTCTTTTTGTTTTTCCTCTAACTTATTTTGTATCTCTGTAGTATCATTTTTATTGCTATCTACCTGTACTATTAGTTCAAGGATTTCCCTTGTTAGTCTTGTCTCTTTAGCCAGAAACTGCTTTTTTATTATTGATGAATATTGAATTGAATGACCCCTGAAGTTACATTTAAAGGTATCCAAAACAATAAGGGGATTTGCTGAACCTATACTATACTGGAAAAATTCAGTTATAAATTATTTTGTCTTAGTTAAAAATAAGTTGTCCTCCAGTAAACTTTGATTAAATTTCCAATAACCCCGTCCATGTGGAAAATCTATAAGAGTTATGTGAATGCCAATTAGATGATGATCCGATCACATTCTGTCTCCTATTAAGACTTTTTTAACCTTTGATGCAAGAAAGAAAGAGACAAGAAAGTAGTCAAGACTACTAGCTTGATTAAGTCTCCTCCATGTATATCTCACTAGGTCGGGTTTTTTAGTCTCCAAATATCCACTATTTCTAATGTGTCCATAATATTTGGGATTTCCTTAAGGGCACGGTGATAATAGTTTGTAGAGTGATTACCTTTACGATCCATTGAGGTACTTAACACTGTGTTATAGTCTCTTACCATAATGATTAGATCATTTGTTGCCTGTAAGTTCAATAAATTGGTATAAATGTTTCCGAAGAAGTGTGGATCATCCTGATTTGGACCATATAGATTAATGAGCCAAATGTATTTTTCGGCCACTTTCATATTCAAAAGGATCCACCTTCCTTGCGAATCATTCCTGACTATTTGCACATTCAGATCGACATTTTTGTTAATTAATATCATCACACCCTTTGAGTTCCTTTGTCCATGACAGAAAATTATTTCACCACGCCATTCCTTTTTCCACGCAACTTCATCTAAGGATGTAGAGTGAGTTTCCTGTAAACAGTATATGTTATATTCCTTTTCTTTTTGCAATGTAAAGACTGATCTTCTTTTTTTATAATCTGCTAAAGCGTTACAATTATAACTGACTATACTTATTTCACCCCTTATTTCACCATAACTAGATACTATTCTCAGTCTAAATTGACCATAGTGCTTGTAAAGTTACTGCCATCAGAGGTATTATGAAGGTCAAAACTAGAGCTCTCAAATGTCTGATATTTAGAATTGAAGAAATAGGTTCTAGCAATATTTGTTTTATTCCCTTGCCTGTTTGCTTGTGAGCCAATTTGCACTTGATTTTGAATAGCCTAGTAATAGGGACATTTTTCTATTTTCATAATTGGGTGACACCTTACCTTTAGCTACACATAATATCTCACCACCATGCGTTTCCATCTCCTCCTCTCGCTTCTTTATTTTAAATATGTTTCGTTGCAAAAACATGTTACTATTGAAGTTCCCTAACAGATTTCACTTGGTAGCTGCAGGAACAGGGTTGGAGAGACATACAGAGTTCGGGCGGTATATCACCTGTCGCGTTGCGAGAGCATGCTCCTCATTGATGCATGGAGTGAAATAAGTGTTCTTACACTTATTTCTCATATTGCTCGTATTATTCACATGCTCAGTTGTAAAACCGAAGTAACCTACCCTGCATCATTGAAAAACAGACTGGTTGGAGTGCATACAGATGACATGTATTTTTTTCCCTGCCCCTCTTCTTGCCCATTTGATAATGGACCATTCTGAATTGAAAATAATTTACATATTAGTAAATACAAGATTAAAATGAAAATAGTCTAATGGGTCAAAATATGATCACTTGATGAGAGAATAGCTGTGCAGCCTGAGGCAAATAACAGAGTTGCCAAATACTTCTAAATCTAGCATATTGGGCCTGTTTGAAATAGGTCCAATATGCTAGATTTAGAGGTATGGCCAGATTGAATTTACGAACACATCTGACATGGTTACTTGCATGGTGGAGTCCTTTGTTAAGACATGTAGCTAGCTAGCTAGATAAACAATGAACCATAATTCCAACTCATGATGTTACTACCCTGCATGAATCTGCAGGTCACTAACCTACCAGGTTCAATGTTTGCTAGCTAACATTAGGCTATAACTAGCCAAGCAAATGGCTCTGAGATACAAATAATAAGATCATACACATAACATTAGTTAGCGAGCCAGCCAGCTAACATTAGCTAGCTAACAGTTGACTTTAACTTGAAATGAAACCACTTTCTGTCAAAATTAGAAACGTGTAATATCTGAAAATGTAGCTAGTTAGACTTTCTTACCCCTATACATCATGGATGGACGTGTCTTCTATCGGATGCCATGGTTGCCTTTAGTTTGAAGGGAGATGTGTTTTTTCCATCTCCTTAGCTATCATATTAGAATTCCACTGATTTCAAAACTCGGTCCTCGAGAAAGTGGAGAGCAACACTTATGTACTACGAGTACACTTATGTACTACGAGATAAAACATTTTTAAAGCAGCGTTAGAAAGGACTACCTAGACATACTGACCAGCACAAGTAGACAGAAGCAAGCTATATGGCAGACCAATCCGAACTCATCTCTCGACATGTCCAGCTCACTCATTATCTCAGACAATCATGGCTAGAGGAAAGGTTGCTGTCTTTTTCTGTGCCTAAACCAACTAGGCTCATCATTGAATTTTTTTTATTCATATTTACAGATGGCATACAAGTTTGTTATTAAGGCACATGTTCGAGAAGGAATTTCTGCCAAAAAACGCATTTAGATTTTTTTTAAAAAGTTTACATTCAAACGGCTCTCCTGTGAAGCAGTGCCTAGTTTCCTGAAACGGATCACAAATGATCACTTCCACGCTCAACATAGCCACTTCACATGCGCACTCGCGCCGTAATGGGAAAAATATCCTTTCTATTTTATTCAGCTAAGTTACATTATATTCCTCTTACTATGAAATGTTATAATTAAGCAATAAGGCACAAGGGGGTGTGGTATATGGCCAATATACCACAGCTAAGGGCTGTTCTTATGCACGAAGCATTGCGGAGTGCCTGGACACAGCCCTTAGCTGTGGTATATTGACCATATACCACAAACTCCTGAGGTGCCTTATTGCTATTATAAACTGGTTACCAACATAATTAGAGCAGTAAAAACATTTTTGGGGGCATACCGTGGTATACAGTATGATATACCATGGCTGTCAGCCAATCAGCATTCAGGGCTGGAACCACACAGTTTATAACCTAAAATAATGGCAAGGGACTTATAAATATATCTTGCCAACTAACAGAATAAGCCTACAGCCTATAGAATGGAGCATAGTCAGATAACATACAGTAGGCCAACTCATATTATGTTTTTCTGAAATTGATTTTCTTTATATCATAATGTTTCTTTAGACCTAACCAAAATAAATAATGAATTTATTGTGATTGTCTATATTACATTTATTTGTTCGATTTTTTCAAATGTAAATGTCCAAAGGTGTGCATCAGTGGCATGTATTCAGCTTGTTTGAATGTAGGCCTGGAGATGCTAAACGTGTTAATTAACGGTCAATTGCCGTGAGACCATCAGTATTTTGCATGAGAATAACTGGCTGACAAAATGTCATGACCACCATAGCCCCCTTTTCTTTGTTTTACCTTTATTTAACTAGGCAAGTCAGTTAAGAACACATTCTTATTTACAATGAAGGCCTAGGAACAGTGGGTTAACTGCGTTGATCAGAGGCAGAACGACAGATTTATCTTACCTTGTCAGGTCAGGGATTCGATCTAGCAACCTTTCGGCTACTGGCCCAATGCTCTAACCACTAGGCCCAATGCCGCCCTTTACTACTACGGAAGAACAGCATCTCCATTGTTCCACATTTATTTGGATCAAACAAGAGCTTTACGCAAGCGCTACCAACTCTTCGTTTCTTGGGCGCCCCCCTGCAAGGGTATGCCCTTCCCTCGTCAACGACTCTCCTGATGGATAGTGGAGGCTTTTATATTGGTTTATAATAGCAGGGGTTTACAGCCCTTGGATGGCCTGAGGGCTCACTCCATCAGAGGTGTGGCTACCTTTTGGGCACTTCAACTCTTTACAAGAAATTTGCGATGCGACATGTTCGGCCTCCCCGCATACATTTATGAGTTTTTTAATGACTAGATGTCCCTGCACCTTCGTTGTTGCATACTGGCCTCAATGTCGAAGCCAGTGAGAGTTGCTTATGTTGGGATTGCCCTGGCTTCGGAGAGCATGTCTGCGATATGGGACTTGGCCATATGGCAATGTGATACATTGAAGCAAGTATTTAAAAGAGAACTTAGTGTTACTGCCGTAACACCGATTCTCTGATAATATGAGTGAGATGTATCACCGCATTTCCCTGCTTGTGGGAACGCAAGGAAGAGAAGCATGTTCGAGAATAACCAGAGGGCGGGCAGTTGGGCTTTATAAGTAGGGGATGGACTCACCTCACTTGCCACTCAACCTGTCTTTCTCCAACAGATGTTTTGTGATTGGTTCTTCCCCGATTAGCATATCCCAATGTCATACATCTGGCTCATATTATCAGAGAAATGGGATTATCCCTACATTTCAGACACACTCTAGATTTACAAAAGTTAATGTTAGAATTTGCCGTAGTAATAAACAGGGGCAATATGGATCCTCTTTCTTCCCCCCTGCCTGAGGCAGAGGGCCTCTTGGACAATTAGAAAATAAGAGCTCACACTAAGAGAGAAAAATGGGGTTGAGAATGTAGGCGAGAAAGAAAGAGGGTTTCTGGAGATCGAGAGAGGGGAGTGACCGCCAACAACCTTGAACTGTAGAAAACATACATTTTGATGCCTGAATGTCTATTTTATTTTACATATATATTTTTTATATTTAACAACTAAATATTAATCGTTATTAAAACAATTAGAAATGTTGTATTTTTTGCTGCAGTATTTTTACAACTTTAAAATGGGTACATTTTATTAGTCAGCATACTCAATTTAGCATCAGTCTCACACTTCTACCGCAAGTTCAACAGGCAAAAGAAACCCATAGCATTCGCTTCATGTCGTGTGTACTGTAGGTGCTGAATAAAGAGTTAGCCATGGCACCAGTCATAATCCATCTTTCAAAAGAGCCAAATGGAAGGGATAAAGTTTCAGTCAAAATATTGTTTTTGGACTGAGGTGTGCACACTCCCATGTGCCCTCCCACTTCATCTCTTTCTTCCTTTCGTTCTTTTTTCTTTCTTTCTTTCTTTCTCTCTCTCTCACTCTCTCACTCTCTCTCTATGTCTCTCTCTCTCTATCTCTCTCTCTCTCTCTCTCTCTCTCTCTCTCTCTCTATATATATATATATATATATATATATATATATATATATATATATATATATATTTTCCTGTGCTGTGTTTCATCAGCCAATGTCACAGGGGCCTTCTTAGAAAACCAACAGTGCTCATCAGAATAGGTCTTCTGAGGAGGGGTCTGGTTGGTCCATGTTGAGCCAGGCCGGGCTGTTGGGGCTGCCTGCGGGGAAGAGGTATGTGCTAGGTGGTGATTGTGAGCCGCGGTCTGCCCTCTGTCTCCAGGGCCGAACACACACAGAGAGACTTTGTGTGAAGCAGAGGGCTGAGAAGACACGCTGAAGTCAGCTCACGCCACACAGCGCACAAACGCAGGAAAAACACACCGCCACCGCTGATCCCCCCTGTCTTTCACACACACTGTACATACGCAGATGTGCAGACACATCTGCGTATGTACAGTGTGTGTGAAAGACAGGGGGGGATCAGCGGTGGCGGTGTGTTTTTCATCAGTAGCTCTCAGCCCGGCTGGCCAACAGTGGTAGTGATGTTATAAAAACATGTATAAATCCAGCCGGCCTTCCACAAATCTGTCAGTGGTTTCATTATTATTGTTCATAATTACTTTAATTTGCTGTTGATGATTTAACGATAAAGCAACAGAAAAAAAGAGAAAGAAAACGGTGAAAGGACTTTTCAGGGGAGGTGCCATGCCGAGTTTCCTATCGATCTTCTGTCACCTTGTCTTCGACAGAACGCTTTGTGTTCCACCTTTGGCGCAGCCTGCAGTCTCTAGAGTAGTGGCACGGACATCCAGCCACACCCTCTGTCACACACACACACACACACACACACACACACACACACACACACACACACACACACACACACACACACACACACACACACACACACACACACACACACACACACACACACACACACACACACACATACATACATACATACATACATACATACATACATACATACATACATACATACATACACACACACACTATCCTTGTGGGAACCAAACAATTGATTCCCACTCAAAATCCTAGTTTCCCTCACCTTAACCTTAACCCGAACCCTAACTTAAACCCAAACCCCTAACCCTACATGTAACTCCTAAACCTAACCCCTAACCCTAACCCTAATTCTAATTCTAACCCTAACTGTAACACTAAACCTAACCGCTAAGCCTAAAATAGCCTTTTCCTTGTGGGGACTGGCGAAATGTCCCTGCTTGTCAGAATGTTCCTTGTATTACGATCCTTGGGAGGACTTCTGGTCCCCACAAGGATAGTATAACTTAAACACACACACACACACACACACACACACTATAAAACACAAAAATACTCAAAGAAACACATTCTCACACATAGGGCCATGGTGTGGACAGACAGAGTCTTCAGACAGGCCAGACAGGTCTTTGTTTAAGAGGGACAGTACGTTTGCTGGTAGCCCTACTAGCTCCTGCGATCCAGCACTGTACACTGTACCAGGCAAAACTGCCATAGAGTGCCAATCCCTCTTCCTCCTCCTCCACCTTGCCCAGACCAACAGACAGACAGCCAGGCTCCGGGGCTCGGTCTCCCCTCATTGGAGCAGACTCCTGTGGGGAGAGAGACAGGGGAGAGAGCTCAGGATCAGGCCTCCAAAGCCTGGCCCAATCACGGCGGGGGGAAGCCCCAGCCAAAACCAAGACGGCAGGACACCAGTTAGTGTTTGCGTGCGTACAGGCATGCGTGTGTTTTGTACTCTCTGGGAGTATGCTTTGCCTTGCAGACCAATGGAAAGAGCATACACTCTTGAACACAGAAAAGCTTGTAAAAGTTTGTAAATAATATTGTTTAATTCCTGTGATGATTCAACATCCTGTAGTGGTATTGTTCTGGACTCATATGGACTCTATCATACATTAGTATAAAGATTGTAGACAAAGAGATCCCCTCACTTAAAAAAACAGATTAGTGAATTTCCATTGTCCAGAATCATGTAAACAATATAACAGAATCAGATCAATACTAATGTGTTTGCACAAAGACAACAGTGTGATTCCCTAAACATCAGAGGATGCCAGTGCTTCAACCCAATCTTTAATAACAGTGTCCCCCTTTCTGTTCAGGAAAAATATTCATCCATATTTCACTCATATTTACAACATATCACCGCTCATATAATATTATCCATCTGTACATCAGTTTTATTAATTTCAGTGGAAGCATGAAATAATATAGGAGTACCATTCAATATTGTTAGATTTTGAGATTGTAATATTTCATCACTGGAAAATAACCACGTAAAAATAAGTTCCTCTTCTGAACTCTTCTTTTGTGATTATTTAGTGGATACTGAGGCAAATTTCATTTCTTAAACTTTCTTCTTGCTGCTTTGGATGATTTTATCAGGTATTAATTGAACTATTTCCTGTATATTGTGGTTATTTTAAAAAATACAAGACTGTAATTTGTTTTATTTTTTGTGCCCCTTATTGGACGGCAATATTATTTTGGGGGCAATAATCTAGCAAATATATGCCACCGCTGACAAAGGTCTGGGTGTCACTGATCCCTCAGAGGGCTAAATATACTCAGGAGTGACTGAGGCAGGTGGACCGGCTGGAGGGGAGAGGGGGACTTGGGGTGGGGGTGGGTGGTTGGCCAGAACAACTCCTGAGTTCAGTGTAGAAAGAGATCGGAGGCAAAACACAACCCAAAACTGGGGTTTCTGTTCAAAGCCAGCTGGTCTGGCTTTTATACATGCGGGACATTTTTTGATTTGTTTTTCAGTTAACTTTTTACTCTTCTTTTATTTTTATCTCTAACATTTATCTTTTTTTTCCCCACTTGTGACTGTTTGATTGAGCTGGCCTTCAATTGGTGCTGTAGGGTGATACTTCCTGGAGAAGCAAAGAACGGCACGGGTGAGTTTACAGAGCAAATCCCACCTTTCCCTTTCCCTCTCCATGGTGTACTGTGACTTTCTACTTGTGGAAAAATCAGGTTCTGGCAGTGGTACTCTTTTTGCCATAGAGTGGATGATGGCATGTTCCAAGCCACCAGCCATAAATCTGTCAAACAACTAACTCTCTTGTAATATAGTATTCGCATATTGTTAGTAAATTATTCATTTTGACTTTATTGAAAAGTGAAACAATAATTTTGTTGTGTTATCAAACCCATATGGACGGACAAGGGCAGATAATTGACGCTAGGTTGTTTTACCTTAGGTACTTTACACTTAGTGCGTGACAGAGAACCAAGTGGATGGAAAATCTTAAGGGTTGAGCTATGCTGAAGTTGGAGATCGGGCAGTCACAAACAGCTGTTGCCAATCACTTCTGTGCGAGTGAATGGCCAATCGAGGCTCCTGTAGCTACATATGTCTACTTTTTACTTCTCTAAGTCATGAGAAAAGGTTTGACTATCTAAAGAAGAACTTAATAATACTGTGTTGTTTTCAGTCAGTTTGGGTTATTGATCTTCCTCAGGTTAATTGCTAATAACACCTCACTGCGCAATCTGAAATCCTCTGTGAGTGAAAAGCGCCTGGCTTCAACATGCTGTTTTCCTTACAAATGGCTTACACCTGCAAGGTAGCTACCTAAATGGCTGCTGCAGACTTCAATATCCATTTTTGTCACACAGATTAACACTAAGTAAGATATTACACGCTGAACTGTGAAACAAAGAGGAAATGTGTCATATTACACCAACTGAAGGGAGTTGATATTGAACCAACTGCCTCTCTGAAGGCAGGGGTAGACAAATGCACTCAATAGCAGGCAAACGTCCTAAAATAACCAGGAAGAATTCCATATCCAAACAAAAGTTTAGTTAGATTTTTATGGATGCTGAATGGCTTTGTTAAACTTTTTCTTCAGACATTTGATTTAAGGAAGTCATTTTTGTATGCCGATTGGGCATGTGGGAATGTTCTGGGAGCCTAACTTAGCAAAGAGTTTAAATACAACTGTTGATGGCCCATCAGCAGGCAATTCAGTAACAGTAATATCTATTATAACAATTTAATAATATCCATAATAACAATAATAATAATAACACAATTACTGCAAATGAACAAATGTACATTTGTATAATGGTATACATTGTACCATTCTTATTTCTCCCACAAAGATGATTGGGTTAACCCAGAGTCATATAGTTTATTAACCTAGAGTCGATGTCCGTGCCCTCGCGGAAATCGAATTAGCATAATATAAAAATCCCCTCAAAAATCTGTCAGTTTAAGCTAGACATATCTGTTTTCTTTTGCATCAATCAACTGTTTTAGGACATCGCATTTCCGCATCGGCAGTGAAAGGTGACAGAGCTAGAGCTGTGTTTGTCAGACCATGAGACATCCTGAAAATCGGTCTTCTCACAAAACTGTCTTCAGTGTCTGAACGGTTTTGCCTACAAACTATGGAAAGATGAGACTCTCCGTCTATGGAAATATGAGACTCTCATGAACACGATGTGGTGTTCTCCGTTTTGCTCTACGATCCCCCAAAAACGTTTGGGACTCGTCTGAAGTTGGTACAGATGATTTTCTATCAAATACTTTTTTTATATATATTTTTTGATACTTCAAGGCATCTTAAAATTCTAAATCAAATAGAAAAATTATCATTGGTATGACCTTCTTAAAACAATTTCATATAGCTTAGTAGTAGGTTCAGGCATACATTGTGAGGCACAACCTTTTTTCCTCTTAACGTTAACCCTGAAGAGAGGAGACATCTCTTCAAACCAGTTTACAAAAATCTCTCTTCACTTACAAACTTTTTACCACCAAATTCCACCGCTTTGATCAGAAGCGGAGTTGAGGAAACCCTCTCTGCAGGGTGGCGAGCTCTCTTACGCAGGCATCTCTCTCCCTTTGAACCTCCAACCACCACCTCCATCTTGTCGCTTCTCTACCACCCTGTACCATTTCCTGTGTCGCTTTTCTGTACCTACCCATCCTCTTGGAACCTTCTCACAGTCTTGATCCACTCCAAATTGACCTTCTATCAGTAACTACAAATTATGTTTATTGTGGAGTCAGTAGTACACCTGACAATCACAGCAAAAAGATAACCATGTGTTTAGGTCTTTGTTTGTATCTAAACTTGGCTACCTTGATTACAGAGATTAGACTTGAGCACATTGTACTGGTCATTTTATAAGTCTGGTGCAATTGATATGCTTGTTTGGATTTACATTAAGCCTTACGTAGAAAATAGATTGCGGAGAAAGTAGGATCTATAGGCGTCCATAGCTACTGTTGTGTTTTAATTGCTCTTGTTATATGGCTTTGCAGTAGTTGTCATGGTTATGCTGGATATTGTTGATCCAGACGCCATGATCTTTGGATACACAAGCCATGTTATCGTAGAAAGTGCATTTCATATTCAAAATACATTATCACTTAACCAAGACGTATTATACACATGGAAGCAGTTTCATCGCAAAGGCATAGAAAGGACAAGTATCTTTGTTCCACTGTAATTGCTTGCAGTAACGGGCCTAGTATTTTTTTCATTTCTCTTCTACTCGCTTTATTATTTCATTTCAAATTTCCACGTCCCAGCGGCAGTCAGGCCTCGTTTATGAAAAATACCTTTCCAGTCTAAGTCTACCCCCCTGAGCAGTGTCGGTGCCGTTTGTACAGTACGCTGACTCGGTTTCTCTGCCGCCCCTATAGAGTGCCAGTGCACTGGGGCTGCCTAAATCTACAAAACATTAATGGTGCTCGCACTACGCGAGGCAGCAAGTCTTTTGATCTGCAGCTAATCTCAGTGGCTGATGGCGTCTGAATAAGAATAAGTGTGACGCTGGAGGCACAGAGAGATTTAGACGCCGCCTCACGTCTGCCACACTGTGTCTTCCTTTGCCGGGGGTCGCCGGGCCTACTGGATCATGTTAGGGCTGCGTTTCACATTAAAGCACATCGACTTCCATTTGCTTTGCTTCACAGCTAGATGTTATCAGCGTCAGTTGCTGTATGTGGGAGATACATGCTGCATAGTTCTGCCGAGTGATGTTAAGTAGTCAGGAAAATGGGTGGAGGTCACCGCTCCTGTAGGTAGTTCTGCTGTGTAATGGTTGTCATGGGAATGATCAGTTCTATTCTCCCGTCCCCAGACCTCATGCCCTCATTTTAGGCCCCAGCCTTACTGATGCACAAACAGCTGTACCACTTTAACCTGGTGGTTTACAAGCCATGCAGGTCTCTGAAAGGCCCAAAGCCTTGCGTATGGACTGACCCTAGATCAGGTCTGGGTACAGTATTGAGAGGTCCTGGGGCCCAGGCTGAACAAGACCTAGGTGGAAGGACATCCTTGTCACGCAAGTGGCCTGGACTCTCAGTTCTCATTTGAATAATTTATGATTGGATTTCTTTCCCCCTGTAGCGTGCCAAAAGAGTAGGGCAATATCGCCACAGGGCCCATCCCCACTCACACACATACTGCACTGTACACCCCCTAACCTATCAACCAATTCTGTTACACCACTCTTCTTCTGCCCATTATACCAGCTCTTATGGTGCTAAAGCAAGGTGTGCACTTGTGTTATGTAAGTGTATGCATGTACTGTACACAAGTGTGTGTGTGTGTGTGTGTGTGTGTGTGTGTGTGTGTGTGTGTGTGTGTGTGTGTGTGTGTGTGTGTGTGTGTGTGTGTGTGTGTGTGTGTGTGTGTGTGTGTGTGTGTGTGTGTGTGTGTGTGTGTGCAGCATGCCTAATTGCATGTATACTTCAGGGGCAAATATATCATTTTATAATATGAATGAATTCAGCAGCTGGTGAAGAGCACTCAGACTGTGTAAACTTCTTGTATATGCTGTATAATTACAGCTCAAACTACAAATGATGATCATATCAGATTCTTAAATATGATTTACCTTACGGCAGTAGGATTTATGTCAACAACGACAATACTCTACCTTGATCGTTGAAATATCCACATTATGACCATGACTGCTGAAATGTCAGATCACGTGTGTGATCTTTCCACTGCCACAAGGTAACACACAACATCTGTCAGGTACAGCCTCTGCTCAGCCTCAGGAAACACTGGTTGGCACCCCTCCACTGGAGAAAGAAAATGTTACGTTGGCATCCCCACTATACAGGCTCTGTTATAGAGGGGCTGAAACAATAAAATAACTATGCCCGTTTCTGAGCAGTTAGGAGTGAATTACTTTCCAGCCATTCAAAAGGAGGAAAAATCATTAGCGAGGGAGAAGCTATTCTTTTTTCTCACATGAAGTAATCTGGAGACAAAGGGAACTTTGAGTGAAAGACTGAAATGTAGAGTGAAACCACAGCAATCCTGCGTTCTCTGAAGAGAAGAAAAGAGGAGTTTAGGAAGCAGAGACGACTGTCCCTGTCAGCATTTGTAATTTTAGCAGCTCGAGGGGCTATGGCAAATGGAAGTTTATGTGAATATTAAAACTCTTCATGTATCGATTAAATATTCAGCACTATTAATGAGGCTGTGTGATGCTATCTACAAAGGAATGTATTCTTAATATTTTGCAATCCATTGAAACAAAGATGTAGCAATGCCATGTATACCTTTCATTAACAAGAAAACTGAGTGGGATAATTTGATTTGTAGTTTCTTGTTAGATAGTTGAACAATGAGTCATCATAAGTTTCTCTGGCCAATGCCACGCATAGCTCATTTGCTAAGCCAATTGAATCAGCTTTGACAAGGGTCTATGGCTCCCCTATAGACAGCATCTATAACTGCATAATAACTCAACATACAGTGCATTGGTCTCCACATGGAGGGTATAACAATACTTTGAGCTTTCAACATCAAACCCTGGGGAAACCCATATGATTATCTTATCATTATTAGAATAATTAATCAGCGCATGTATTTAATCACCAGCCCAAGTCTTGTGGCGTATGTTTAGTATTGAACGGTTTGGCAGAGCAGGGTAGGTGGTGGTTATCTCAAGGTGAGGACCCAACACGTCCCCAATGGTGGCCTCACCCTTCAGTACCAATAGCAGTAGTTCAGCCAGCGAACACAGTCACACGACCGTGGGCCTTTTCCTGTGGGGTAACAGAAGTGTCAGGCAGAATAAAGGGAGAGCTTGTCCTGCTGCTTGTGCCTCATCCATAATGTATCAGAGGTGTAGTGTTCGGACGCTGTTTGAACAAGACAACATGCAAGTTACCAAAAGTATCTCTCACGTGGCAAAGCTCTGTAACGATTTCACAACCAATTCACCAATCGTCAAGCAAAAGTTGTGGAAAACCTTCCCATGCAGTTATGATAGTCAGTCGACTATATCAAATGAATTAGACTTCTTATAAGCTTTTAGCATTGAGAAGTACAATTGTGAACATGTTACCACTGTATGTGCTTTACGTCATGGTATTGTAGCTTTTGGCCTACAAAAAATGTAATTATACATGCCTCACCCAGAAAATTGCCTCTAGCTAAATGAACGCTCTTTAGGACTTTATGGGGGAAATAAAATAGAGTACTGCCACAATGAATAGTGAAAAGACTGGATGTCTGTATTGTATGGAGGAATATTTTACAGTGCTCTTGATCCACTGCTGGTGGGGGGGAATAGTGAGGGGGTCGGACAGTAAAAGAAAGATAGTAATGCTGGTGTAGCCCTATATTGGCCTGTCGGTCTGGGGGTTATACAGGTCGGTATAATCACCATTTGTCTCCTGCTAACGTTACACTGCTTTTATGGGTGAATTCAGTGGCTCGGGCCAGAGAGGGTGACTGGAAAACCACTAGGCCGTACTGAACCATTAGTATCACTGAACCATTGGTAGTTCTGAACCATTAGTAGTACTGAACCATTTCTCACTTTCTGTAGAGGGGAAAAACCCAAACCAAAATATATTTAGATATTTTGCTGATACTTGACTTTTCTGACTTTTCAATTCCTACAGTGTATACAGTGAGCGCTACACAACCTTTTCATAATTCACCACATGCAAATGCACTTGGTTGCACGATGTTGTCAGAATCTCACCCTGGAAATGTGGGAAACTATTTTCATTGTGTACAGAAATATATATTAAACACAATTGTCTTGCATAAGGGCATATTGGAATCTGTTAATTAAAAAGTGGCTTTCTTGCCGTTGCTTTTCTAATTATACTGTACAGTGGTATCATTCTACAACTGTAATTACTAATGATATTGCCTTCAGAGTTTCATTATGGGCTTTATTAATAAGGCAGACAAAATTATATGTAATGTAATGCTTTGGATCACTTACACAAATACTGCAGAAGAGGGGAAGAGAAAGATCCTGCAGTGTATATCTTTGTCTCTGAATATTCTCCTGTGCACTGTGCAGTGAGCATTGTACTGGTGTATCCATGAGATCAATAGCCAGTACATATGGTGGAGTGATCTAGAGATCTCTGGCACTTCCACTACTGTTTAAGCACAGTAACAAAGATTGTAGTGTGGTACGCAGAGACACGCACACACACACACACACACACACACACACACACACACACACACACACACACACACACACACACACACACACACACACACACACACACACACACACACACACACACACACACAGGCATAAGCACTCACTCACACACACACACACACACACACAATCTACAGACCTATGGATCCTGTGTGAAGTTGGCCTGTAGGTCACTACAATGCATTTGGCCTCATCATGTAAAATCAAGCCAATGTCAAAATAACACCTGTCTCTCTCCAATTCATTACGGAATAGGAGACAGAGAGAGACTGTTGCACACCAACAATGGGAAGCCTCTTCAAATATGTCACTGCAGCGCTAAGCTGATTCTCTGGAGTGGGACTGAGTGCTTGACAACCTTATCAAATGTGACAGGCAGATTGTGTTTTCACATGAGCATGATCGACAACAGATTACACCTGGCCTGGGCTGTTCCTGTTTGCCCAGGAAATGTGTTGGTGTTTACAGTGCTCTTACGAAAGGCAGACCGGCTCCCTTTTTTCTACCCATTACAAAAACAAACACACATCAGACAGCCGATTATGTGTCACATGCTATAAAGTCACTGCCAGAGAATTCTTTAAAAACTATCTGAGTAAGATCAATATCCGTAACCGCACTTGTGTGTTTGACTCACAACCAGTCATCGTTTTCCTCATCTCCTCTATGCACAATTCATGCCAAACCTCATGAAATTGCATTCGACCAAAAGCCTACAGTGTGTATATACAAAGTGACATATTTCAAATTTCATAATCATTCTGGCAAACAGTACATTATATTCATGTGACTGTCAATTCCCTTAAAGTGCTAAACATGTACAGGTTGGGAATTTCTCATAATGGGGGGGGGGGGGGGGACAAAGGGAGGGAAGCCACACTAAAAGTGTGTCAGGATGGGACAGTGGGATCCAGGGGTGGGCTAAATGTAGTTTTATGGGAAATATAGGTGTATATGCTGTTGTACACAAAATAGTAAACTAGCCAAATCTTCTATGTCGGGCCATGTTAAAAGCAAAGGAATGCTGTGTGACCCTGCTTCAATTAGATGACATGACGAATTACTAGGGGAATTAGATTTACTTAAATATGGTCAGTTGATTAACGGACAACATTCAACATTCCAGTGGGTGGCAAGATAAAAGAGGGTGTAGGGGTTGCTATCAGCGTGCCATAATGATATGTCAGGCTAGTTTAGGAAACTAGCAAGTCAATCTATTTACAAGGCAGGACAAAGACTATGAGGAGAATGGGAGATGAGAAGATGTAACAATGTCCTGGAACTGCTGTTCAAATGAAAACAGGGTGGCACAACAATGTCTTCAGATTTGTAACATTTTGTCAGTAACTGTATACCCACAAGACAAAACAGACTCAGTTAGATGTGCTGGCCCAGTCAGTCTCACGCCTCTCTGCAATACGATCAGTGCTATAATAACTAAATCCCTATATAAAGTGATCCAATATCAATTATAAGATAACGTTACATACACATGATGCAGAGCACGGACTATTTTATTACTATTTTCATACTGTCCAGAGGCCATTGAGTTATACATTGTGCAGCCATAGTGACATCTAATTTGCAACACCTTCGAGTAAGTTCAGTCATTGGTGTGTGTTGAGTCAGCAAGTCTCTTTACCGTAGACTCCTCCCTCTAGATCCTTGCCATTTCAGGTCACCTTTCCCAATAATTTTATACTTTCAATATAGTCATTGCATCTCACACACACTCTTCTATAAGTGACTGGTTTACCCAGCATTCTCCCAGTCTGATTACCATCCTCTGATCTCTCCAAGTGCCAACCAACCGAAGACAACCTCAAACACTGATGAATTCTGATGAATCACTGACAGACTACAAACAACACACACACACCACAAAGGGCATAGAGTTTGACGACTGAAAACGAAGGAATAGTGAATGTGGTGGGTACAATCTCCCATAAATTGTACAGTCTGTCAATCCATAGCAACCCCCAACACACGACACAATAAAAATACACGGCACCACCCTGTGAGCAAGGCTCCACAAATGATCATCACAACACTCAGATTCAACTATCCTATACAAAGTGATATGATATGTTAAAGTTACTATGTGACCTGTGTGTGTGGGGGGGGGGGGGGGGGTCACACTGTTTCAGCATGCTGAGCTTCACGGCCTGCCATTGATAACTGTCATGTTTTGTGATGGGCCTACTATGTCTAACACATTCTAGCCTATCAATTATTCTGAGGTTTAGCCAGAGGAAATGCGATTAAAGATGAAAGGGTCACGTGATGTGAAGGTGGTATCCCGAGTTATCGGACACCACAGGCTTCAGTTGCAGGCAGTAATGTCCGCCCGTCAAGCAGATTAGCAAGCTTGATTTATTTATGTCTGATTTCATGTTTCTCCTTTTTCTCTGACTTGCCTTGTATTGTACTGAGGTGAAAGGCCTGTACAGGGGTTAAAATAATGCTAAGCTTGTCTATGGCCAGGTAGACTTTTGACACAAAGGGGAAATTAAGATTCTTATTTTTCCAAATACTATTCAAGAAACTTGAGGCTGAGATGCATATCATTTGAATATAATAGAGTCCTGGTATTACCAGGCCTATCAGGGATCATCTCACAAATAGGTTTGGCTCCTCTGTCTAATCTGAAGAGGCATGCTTGCTGTTTTTATTGTTATCTTCACACTAATAAAGTGGATGTTTTCAAATAATTTGGTTGGGGGATAGCACTTGCTAATTTCCTCATGCTTACTGTCTGTGTCAGGTCTTATCTTGGGAGATAACTGGGGCCTGGAGAATGATTGGCAGATGCAGGACAGCTCTTGTAGATCCAGAACATTGCATTTTCTCACAGAAACATTTACTTATGCAAAGATCTTGAATGTTTTTAGAAAATATCCTTTGACAAATTGAAACAATATATTATTATTATTACTATTAGTAGTAGTAGTAGTGGTATTGTGGTTGTTTCATCTAAGCCTATAGGCTATGCTGCATCCGATAAAAAAAACGGCTTAAAGTCAACTATATTTAACGCTTAATTAATGTCAGTGCGTAAAGTTAATAGAATATATTACAAGGACAACAACAACAGTTTGGTCACTTGAATTTCAAGTAGTTGAAAACGCACCCTCCATGGTTATTTAGATAGTCGCATAATCATACACTGACAGTCCTTTCACAGTGCTTAATTGTCTGTCCTCTTGATCAGGTTTGAGATAGTAATGCATTATTGCTATGCCTCTTTCATTAAAGTAGTTGGGAAATGTGAGCCCGCCCCCTTTCAGGAGTAAAACCGATTATTTCTCCTCGCGCTAAGAGAGGGTGAGGGAGAGACTCGACCAGGATTGTGGGAGCGATCAGAAACAGCCCTCACAACACCATCAGCTACAGACGTCCACGGCTTTAACCGTCCCATTCCTTTCGCCGACACATCACTGGAGACCAAGCAACCATTCTCACTGTCCTCAAATACACTTTCAGACGAGAGACCGACTAGTTTTTTGTTGTTGTCATTTTAGACACACATAGGCGACTTTTCGGCACGGTTGTTTTTCATGTTGCGTTCCTGCCCGTGCTGGATTTAAGTGCGTCTTTGCGAAGTCCATCCCTGGCACGCAACGGCTTCCTCTACGCTGTCATTCGGCCGGACGACACAGCCGGAGACTGCCTGTGGTATCTCGCACTTACCGGACAGATTTCATGCATAATAAAGTGAGTAACGTGCTCCTACATCTATAATTATTTTTGTCATATCCAGAGGACTCGTTGTATCTCGAGCAGCAAGGGCTCTTTATTTATAATCGTATGTGTCAGTTTGACATCACCGGTAAACTTGAGCGCGATTTTGAAGCGCGTTGCCCTCCCAACAAACTATACAATGTAACCGTGACCATTGTATCTCCAGACCTGTAGGCTACACGCAACAAAGTAGCGTTTTACGGAGTCTATTTACGAGAGTCAAGGTTTGTCTTGTGGTTTTGTTTGTGTGCTTTGACCTTGAAGTGTTTATTTCCCACAATATCGAAACACCGTATCAACAGGCGCACAATGGGCTACTAGGGCGACTCATATTCTCGGTATATGACTTATATCATGTAGTATTTAAAACGATTACTCTGAAATATTCGTATAGTCCTATTAGTTTCAATATATGTACCGGTAGTCGCGTGTGAATCTACTGAAGCCTATGCATTTATAACGGGTCACAACCCAGAATAACATTCACAATTTCTGCGGGTCCCACAAATTAGGAAAGTATGGACTGTTAATAATTAAATAATTGTAGGCTTATATGAGCGGCTCATTTTCTAGATTGAATTCAACTTGTCAAAAGTTAGGCTTGTATTAGATAAACACATTTTACATTTCGACAAAGTTTTCCAAAGAATTCTGAATCAATCTAACTCAACATTACATGTTTTTCTGGCGTATTATCATTAGGGTTAGTTATTATACCTTACTGTTTTTTTAAACAGTGTACAATACGTCACATTCACACCTGTTAACTTACATTACTGCCAGGCCAAACGATTCAGCTTCCCTACTGTATTTATATGTGTAGTTTTACAGTCTAATAAAATATCCAGTCATACAATGTCCATGTGGAATTATACTCAGTCTCTGGAAATTAATTATTGGTGCAAAGTAAGGCTCTCAAGCAATGTAGCTAAATTGTGGAGGAAAGATAGCTTAGTGATGACTATTCTGACAAACTGAAGCTTGTCTGTCTTCTTGGGGGTTAAGGAAGACGTATAGTACGTGGCCGTTTCTACCCATCAGAAATATAAGTACTTATTCAGCTATGTGTATAGTGTAGATGGTGCTTGTAAATCAGGGCTCTATATTAATTGAAGAAATATGTTTAAAATATATATTATACACAACATATCGATATTGATAGCTTTTGGTACAGTAGACATGTTCTGTTAACTTTTTTTCAGACCGTTTTCTTGAAATGTGTCCATCTCTTTACCAGGCTAAATTGAGCTTACCATAAAGGGTGGGACAGGGAACACAACCTCAGATAACCTGTGGCATATGCCATTGCTTTTAAGAAGTGTAAAATACATTTGCATTCATATTTTGCCATAGAACCCCTTGTAGATATTTGCACATAGAGTAAGGCATGTTTCACATATTAGATTGTGGCTCTGTACTTTTCATTTCTGTTACCATAGGGAAACAGTGTGTATAGGCTATAGCTAAGACTGAGTGTGTCAAATGCAGATCGAATGCACAATATAATTGTATTCACTCGTATATTTAAGATGAATATAATACAACTTTTTTATATGCTACTGTAAATTAGTATTATGATTTGAGATGCAAATGAACTATTTACTCAATGTCATGATTTCTGCAAATGATTCAACTTTATTTAACAACTTTTTTGGTGAAAAGTAATTGAGTAAAGGACGAAGATTGTGAAGTCATCCTGGAAAATTACAGCCACATCCAGAGGCATTTAGCGTTGCTACCACCTCTGGGTTGTTTTGTGACTACTGTAAATACAAGCACAGCTCAGTGCAAGGCTAATGTCTATGATTTTATTAGTTACATTAGCTTAGTTAGATTTCAGTAAAGTGTGATTTGTTTGGCTGATTTGAGGCTCCGTTGTATTTTGGATTACTCAATGTTCTTGACTTTCTGTTGTGAAATAATAGAGGTGAAATTGTCTTTGGCAAGGAGTAATGGACGTACGCTCACGCCTATACTCTACTCCTTCCCACCCCCACCATCAATGAAGTTGTTCTGTGTGTCGCTCGCCTGTTGCTCTCTTGGGATTGAGCGTTAGGTTAATCTGCTCAGAGGGCAGGTGAGCGCTCGCATGTGGACACACGATTACACACAGAGGACTCTCTCAGCCAAGCTCTGTAATCTCAGAGACACACACATACTCTCTCTCTCTCTCTCTCTCTCTCTTTCTCGCTCTCTCCCCGGCGTTGCTTTGTTTTTCTTACTCTTCTCAGACCTGTCCTTCCTAACAAATCATTGGGGATTTTGGCTGCCGATTCACAAAACCAACAGTGACAACACGCTCTTACCCTTCTCAATAAGAGGTATTAGGGGGTCACGTGTCACTCTGATTGGCCAGCGCATTGAGCCAATTGTCGGGGCACGTTGCCGTACACCAGGGCCTCATTAAAGCTTTATCCAAGTGAAGGGACACCTTTTGAGCCAGGATCAATGCTTTTGCAATAATCCCAAAAAGTAGCTTCAGCCTCCTATGAGTGGCCAGTGTAGTTAGAATTTTGCTTTGTAGTAGTAATTTATCAATAAAGAGAAGATTTACCGGTTGATATTCAACAGCATGACCTGAGAGAGTTCAGCTCTCTGTTGGCATTCAGTGAAATAAGGGAATCTGTCAAAGAGTGCTTAATTTAAGGAGTACACTAGCATGCTCCATAAACTCTAAAAGGACTGCTAAATTTGGTCGCTTAGGTTTGAAGGGAATGGTCTCGACATTGGTAAGGCATGGTTCAAAATAGGCTACCATGCTAACGAAGGAAAAAGTTAATCTATGAAAACGTTTTTATAAATAGAAACATCACATGCGTTTACATTTAAAAAAAAAGTTTAATAGCCCGTATTGCCGTACTTTAAAGTTGTATTTCTTTTTGTTGCAATAGTTGCAAATGTTTTGGAAGGGGTTTGCCGAGTTTGCTCAGTTAAACATCAGTAAAACACTTTCATTTGCAGATTGCCGGTTTGCAAGATCTGGTGGTAGATACTGAAGTAATCTTTAAACCCTTAGGCTTAAAGAAGTGAGTGATATATGAAGCAATTCTATTTCAGATGTGGAGGGCACATTAAAGTTTACATCATATTCTCACAAATGACTTTGTATTTGTGGGTTCTTTTTCCACTCTAAATGTAACGCTCATACACCTAGGAACTCAATCGTACAGTACACAGGACTCGCCGGGTAACTCGCCGGGGTTCAGTATGAGCCCGTGTTTATTTTACGGCAGGTGTTCCCTCTATAGCTAGGTATGGAAGGAATATTGTTCTCTTTTCCCTTTTTGCACCGTTTTTATAGCTCATGAAAAGTATCCGAGCCGACCTCAGCATCTGTTTATTTAGTAATTTAGTGCAGAACTCACTTTTATTTTCCTAACTGCTGTACGTGTTAGACATATTTTCCCCAGCGTTTGTGTTTTTTTACAAGCATTGTCTCAGTATCTTTATTAAGATGCAATTACTAATAAAGTTAAGAAATAAGCACAAGAAAATAATGTAGTCCTTGAATGGTTTATGATGTATTTGAATGCAGATATGAGTGTGTCCTGGTTCACATAACAATGCAGTCCTCTGTCTCTATCTAGTAATTAGCCATGACGTTCAGCAACTTTTCCTCAGCACTGTAAGTGGAAGAGGGTGTGTGGGGTTTGTTCACTAGGGTGTTAAAGATCACAGAGGAATAGCTCATGCTTTGATGTTTAATTGTATTGTAAAACACATTTTAGAATATTTCAGCATAAAGTACAATTCTAGCTGTGCTGTGCTTTGTGTTTGGTGTTCCTTTTGTGTGCAAGTCTTTGTGTATGTGTGTGTGTGTGTGTTTGTTTGTCTACGTTTTTTGTGTCTGTTGGTACACATTTAAATAAAAATGTATGTATTTCTGTTTTCTTTCATTTTCACATGGAGGAATTGATGTCTGGAAAGATGGAATGGTATAGAAGAAAGTGTCATTGTGAGGGATGGAAAGATAAACTGAGGAAAAACAAACAGTTGTGAAGAGAAAGTAAGGAGACAGAATTTAAAAGGTAAAGAGATTGACACGGTTGAAGAGCGTGTAGGAGAGAGAAAGAATAAGTGTTTCTGTCCGTTGGGCAGAAATATGTCAGTAGATTCATCTCATAACGTGTGAGAGAGATGTTGTGTTGGGATCCAAACGGTCAACTAGACTAGATTAACAGGACTTCCGGCCTGCTTCTTCCTGTTTCCTGTCAGGCCTGGTCATCATGGCAGCTGCTTGCTGGGTGGTCTGGGCAGGACAGGACCAGGATGGACAGACCTTAGCGCTACTGACCACGTACACTAATCATGTCACCAGCTCTAGCTTTTAACTGCATACAGGCCAGGCTAAGATACACCTTAAACACCCACATATGGAGCTCACCATATAGACCTCCACCCTTGAATATTTGGATTGAGAGAGGAGGAAAGAAGACAACAGAGAAAGTAGGACTGGATGTGATAAGAGGGAGAGAAACATTTAGAGAAGGATAGGGAATTTATTTTAAACAGTACGCGATGCATCCAGTAAGTTTGACAATTATATTATGAGCCTGGGTGGTATTCGTTTAGAGTAGATATGAATGGCTTTTACTGTATTCATATATGTAAATGTGTCAGTAAAATGTAGTCTTCAGGAATTAGAAAAGCCAGACATAAGGCATTAAAGACTTCACGTTTTATTTCAATTTTATATGTTTACTTTCAATAAAAGATTCCCTGTGGTACATATTCTTTTAATAGCTGACTTATTGCAGACGAAATCCAGACACCTCATACTGTACGTGGGTAGCTAGTCTCCCCAAAAAACAAATATAGCCTGCCTGTATCTGGAAGGGTCTATTTTACCTGCCCTAGACGTGGTGTGAAATAAAACTGGAATTAACTCCAAAACCTTTTTTTGGGGTGGGTCAGAGGGGTGAGTTGTTTGCTCTTGGTGCACATAAACTCTGAGATGGAAGGCATGTTCCATGATAAAACACAGTGGCTGACCTGTGTCTCTGCCATGGTGTGGTGTAGCGTAGCGAGGGACGACTTCTCCCTCACTGTTCAGACGCAAGTCCCACCTCCCCCTTTGGTGTGGCATGCTGTTGGAATTCACCCAATGACAAGAAAAAAAGAGGAGGGGTTAAAAAAAGTGCACATATATTTTCCAGTGGCTGTAGTTTATCTTTGTCACCCCTGCAATATAGCCGAGTCACTCTGAAACATGGTCTGGTAAGACACACAGAGGTTCCTCTGTGCCCTGCCTCACATACTCTAACATCCATCTGAAAGCCCACCGCTGCCACCAATGCTGCCTGCCTGCCGCCACTGCTTTCTGCCTGCCGCAATGCTTCACAGCTCACTAATGGGTATTTTTTTGAAGATTCAGTGTTCACAATGGAGCCAGAGGCGTAGGTCCTTATATGCACCTTGTGCAGTTACAAAAAAAATAGATGTTGTTATAATAGTTGATTTGTAATCGTTGACTGATATATAAATGTTAATAATATTGGATCCAAGCTGATTATCAAGTGTGCATTTTTTTAATGCTCCAGGTTATTTTATGTCCCCAAGCCACAGCTCCGTAACCACTACATCTCTAAGCAGGAAGTACTCAGTTGGAGTCCTCTGTTCTGCAGAGCACACAGCTTTACCCAGGCAGTGTCCTGCCAAAGTCCACAACACTGTTGCTTTCCACTGTCATCTGTGCCATTCCCAGACCAGGGCCCGGCCTTGAAAGAATGTTTCGTACAGGGCTGTCTCGAACACTCAGTGCCGGGGTGAAAAAAGGAACAGAGAGGGAGAGACGCAGAGAGACTGAGAGGGGGAGAGAATAAAAGAGAGAGACAGACACGTTCCTAAAGCTGACTTCATCTGGGTGTTATATAGCTGTGAAGGCAGTCTATTTGTATTGCTCAATGTTAGACAACACTGTCCGTCTTGAAGAATGTACCCTTTCTACTGCCATGTTCTAAACAATTGGCAATGTGTTTCCATTTTTAAAAGGAGTTTAACGCTTTGATTGTCTGATGTCGTTTAGGATGTTTCCAGGTTTTTTTGGTAGATTTTTGTTGCATTCGAAAAAATTTAAAAACTTCACAACATATTAATAATAACAGGTAAATATAACTTATTGAGCTGTGCCACGCAGAAAGGTACATCTTCAGAAACTAATTTGGTTCAGAGTGAAATGAGAATTTCAGCAAGTCAATATTCCAGAATGCTATAAGGTACATTAATAATGTTTTTCATTTTCTTTATTAAATGAAACACGTTTTATTTTATTATTTTCTATACTACGGTAATAATTCTTGAATTCAACAATATGTTTAGAAGCTTTAGTTTACATTTAATAAAGCTACTTTATCAGCTAAATTTCAGGTAGTTTTCATAGTGCCAAATAGGAATTTGTGCCACTGAAATATGCATTTAGGATAAGTGTGCTCCATCATATGAAATTGTGTATCTTTCCTGTGCAAGTCTACAGAGTAACATGTGTAGGTGTCACCGCCTGGAATGGAGGGGTAGGAACGGACAGGGAAAATGACTTATATAAATACAGTATCTCTCTCTCTCTCTCTCTCTCTCTCTCTCTCTCTCTCTCCCTCTCCCTCTGTGTCTCTCTCTATATCTATTCACTTTTTAAGGCTTTTCTGTCCAGCTCGCTGTTTGCTTTGATATATCGACTTTTCCTACAGTGGCTCTTCCAAAGTGCAGCTCGTGATGTCATTCGTTTTATTCACACTTTGTAGATGCAATGTCTGGAGAAAGTGAGAAAGTGACGGCGAAAGAAAGGAGACAAGGAAAGAAGGAGAGACCAGAAAAGATGGATGGAAAGAGAGAGTTGCGGGAAAGGAGATTTGCAGTGCGGCGTTTCATGTATAATGAATGAGGGGCACTTTGTTTGAAACTTCAGCCTGGCGCTTCACTTCAAGCTTTGCTGGGCAGAGTGGGGCCTTGTGCTCAACACCAACCTCCCTCTGGGCTCTGCTGATGGATGCTTTCACCTGGCTGCCACTGTGGACCAGCCCAGTGGAAAAGCAAATAACTCGTGTGTGTGTGTGTGTGTGTATCAAATTTTATTTGTGACACGCTTCGTAAGCAACAGGTGTAGACTAACAAGGAAATACTTACTTACGGGTCCTTTTCCAACAATGCAGAGTTAAAGATAAAGATTCAAAATAACATGGCTATATACAGGGAGTCAATGTGCAGGTGTACGAGGTCATTGAAGTAGCTATGTGTATATATAGGTAGGGGTAAAATGACTAGGCAACAGGATAGATAACGGTGCCTTTGTGTATCTGTGTGTCAGCTCAGACAATAAAACAGGGGATGAGGAAAGAGGGTTGAAGAGGGAGGGCAGGAGGTGAAGAGCAATGAGTGTTTGTATAGGAACAGAGCTGCAGTGACACCCAGGCTCCACTAAGGAGAATACTGGCACCCAGCTCACACTTCCTAAGTAGTGCTCCCTACAGCAATAGCCCTGCCTTGTTATTGACTTTTGTCTGGGGAGTGTATCGCTTTGTTTAATGGTCTAACAGTTTGGGTCGGGTTCTCTTGATTTTGGCATCGTTGTACCTATCTATCTTTCTATACAGCATGTTTATGTTTTTTGTGTGTGTGAGTGAGCGGTATTGTTTGGGATAAAAATGGCCCCGGTCTTTTTTTTGGCACTGTGCTGGGCTCATGGTTTATAAATAGTTGAGGAAGTGTGGGGGGATACCTACCGTGCTGGTCGCCCTCCTCCACAGGCCCTCTGAGGGCTTCTACGTCACATCCCTCCCCATTACAGTGCTCTTTCGCTGGGCTACTCCAGTTCAGCCCCCTGGGGGACTACCAAACAGGATAGGACTCACATAGAGGGTGTGAGAAAAGTCAAGCCAATGAGAAATTCCTCTACAGTAGAAGACGTTGCTGTTGTCGTCTTAGAGTGTAGATTTGAGTGTGGTCGAATAAGGTGACATTTTGGAAAATGAGGCTAGTGAATTGGTGATAATTGCATGTCTCTCTGATTGTTGAGACTATCAGCAGTGATGACAGTATTGGGCTGTGAGGGTGGTGTTGTGAGAGGAGTGTAAAATGGGTTGCGCTGGAGCAGTCTTTTCTGACACCCACTGCGTCTGTGTGTGTAAACTGGAGGCGCGATGTCCTGACTGTTCTTTGCCGTCTATATGCAGACCTGTCATGTTAATTTCATTTCACAGACACTCTTTGCCTCCCTTTAGAAATAGTTGTTTTCACACTGCACTCAGTCATTGGGGGATCAGGTCTCAAATGTAGTGGGGCGTTTTTAAATGATTTTACATTTATTGAAATTCCTCCCATATATAGGACACGCATGGAATCAATCTTTGAATTGATTTGATTAATATTTATCACGCTTCTGTTAACTGCTGGTGAGGTTCAGTTTGGTTATGCAGCAGTCGAGGTGGAAGTAAGAGCAGGGCTGCATGTACCCTCGCATAATTTGAATTAATGATGTTGAGTGATCTGAGCTGAGTGGATAAATACTAGTTCTGTTGGTTTTTCCTGCTGCCTCTCAGTTATCCCTGGAGGTCCGAGGTCCTACCCTCACGCACCCATCTTAACCTCCCTAGGATCCAGAGAAAGAGGCCTTGAACCCCTCCCTTGGCTGCAGAGAGAGGGGCCTGGGCTTCACCCTGTCCCGGCTGCAAAAGGCATCCACAGGACGTATTTTATAGAGGAGCGAATTGGCTTCCTCTGAGTAATTAACTCAGTTCTGAGGGAGGGTAGAGAGCTAGATAGACAACACACACACAATGCGAGTAATTCCATTACACATTCCATCCCTGCCTTTGGCATCTTACCTCCGGTTATTGTTCTCTTTCTAAATGAGCAGCACTGTGCACTGTGGTCCTCTTAATGGTGGGCCCATTATTATATTAACTAGGGCATCCTTGTGAAGAGCTAGAGGGAGGGATGGAGAGAGAGGGCGCGAAGGAGAGAGAGAAAGGAGGGAGAGAGAGAGAGAGAAAGAGAGAGAGATAGAAGGGAGAGAGAGAGTGCCAGGGCTGGCAAGCCTCACTAGTTATAATAAAGTAATAGACCAGTGTTTTCTTTTCTGAAGGGAATAGTACTGACTGTTATTAATGTGCTTTTGACAGCTTAATATGATAATGGGGCAATGATTATTCTCAGAGAACAGACCGTTTTTTTTTAATGTTCTTCAAAATGATGCCATGCAGCCTGTCGATGACCCACTTCTCAGATGGTCGAAAACAAGGAAGAGCAAAACTCCACAGGGAGATAGGAAGAGAGAGAAAGAGGGAGAGGCGGGAAGAGAGAAAGAGTAAGAAGGAAAAGCTCTTGATAATTTTTGCCGGAAGTAAATTCATAATCCTTTTCTGACTCCCCTCCTCCCCTTCCTCCATATTTTTCCTTCTCCTCCTCCTCCTCCTCTACCGTTGAGCTGCCTACCTTCCTGGGCTCCTCTTCCCTCTAGTCTAATCGGAAGAGAAACGCTGGGAACGATAACAGGGATTAGCTTCCGATGCTCGCTAGCTCCCCTCGGTTAAGTACACATGTAATGAGTTGTTTATTTGGGATAATGCGCAGCAGAAGCGGCAGGGGCCCAGAGTTGCCTTTCCCCCCTACAAACACACACACACACAGCCCTGGGACAGGTCGCTTACTGGACTGGGTGGGTCAGGGGGAGAAGAGGGGGAGGAGGGTCCTTCATCATTCTCAGCCCATTCTTGAGGTCATGTGGCCTGGAAATTTTTCTCAGGCTGGAGAAAAAAAACCTCAAAACTATGAGAAAATTAAGGGAGGGAACGGAGATAGAGAAGGAGAGGGAGAGAGTGAGAGAGAGAGATATGTGCCCACCAGTGTGAGTGTGTGAAGTGGAAAAAGCCGTTGGTTAGCGAAAGGGACGTGCTCTGCTATCATTATCCGAGGGTGGGGGGGGGCGAGGTTATGTGAACGGTGCAGCTGTGCTCCGAGCTGAGGGATTTGAGGGGGGAACTCCAGCTAAGCATCCAGGTTCTTCACTGTACTGTACAGTCGGACCAGAGCTGAGCCTTGTGAACCAAATCCCCCCTACTCAGCTAGCTATTCACTTCCCAAATAAGAAACAAATAAATGTTGATGGCAAGGATAAGACTGCAGAGGTGAAAAAACACAGACATGATTTATATATGCCTCTCTAGGCACTCTTTTTATCTCTGGTCTCAAGAAACAGTTTTCATTCAGTGCAGATGGAAATTAGGATCAGAACAACAGTCAAAATACATGAATGAACGTTTCTGAAAGCACTATTAAATGTTTCCTTTTTAGTTTGATACGATTTGAATCTACAGATCGTCAGCGGAACGTCAGAGAAAGACCAAACTTCTCTGTCACCAATTCTGATCACATGCTACAGAAACAGGGCTAGCGCGGCGACAGTGAGACAAGAGAGGGAGAGGGGGAGAGA
The DNA here is from genome assembly GCF_901001165.1 of Salmo trutta. NCBI lineage: Eukaryota > Metazoa > Chordata > Actinopteri > Salmoniformes > Salmonidae > Salmo > Salmo trutta. Next base: position 6,572,544 of record NC_042965.1, on the reverse strand, counting down.
ACAGAGCAAAGCCTCACTGTGCTGTGCTAATGCATTCAGCCTGCCACGGTATCCAACAACAAGGCAAAATATCACACATCTTCACATCACACGCTACTCCTACAACAACGACACACACAGAAAGAAACCTAGCTCAAGAACCGAGGAGATGAAAGCAAGGTGGATATAATGTGAAAGAAGTTGTATGGAAGTTTCTGGTGGGGAAATTAAAAGAGAAAGAAAATCGCTTGTATGTTGAGAGCAAGAGTTAACTAAAAATTCCCTTGCTACATGGCACAGCATATACAGTATCACTTGGTGAGGCGAAAAGGAGGGGGGGTACCTTGACAGATTTTCTCATGGCGCGCTGTGGGCTAAAAATAGGGCTTGGCCAAAGCGGCAGTAGGGTTTTTGGCAAGAGGGGCCATCTTTGTGTGATACAGTGGCCTTTGCTATAGTCACGTACAGAGAGGAGACGAGTGTCTCTGCCAAGACGTGTAGCCATGCGGCAGTAATTTAATATTTGTTTGTCTCTTTTCATTTTCTCTCTCTTTCTCTCTCTCTCTCTTCCTCCTCCTCCTCTCTAGCAGGGGTTAAGTAGCAGTAAGCTTTATCAGATCACCCGGGCTGAGGTCTCTTTCAAACCTCTTTTTGCCTTTTTGATTTTGTGCAGCTGTGCGGGCTCTTTAATCATACGCTATCATTTTTCACTTGCTTTCCTCTCGTCCCTTCTTCTTCTTGTCCTCCCTCCTCCCCTAACATATGTTAATTCGCTGCTTTCTGTGACAAATTACGAGCTCTGTCTTTGATGAGGTCGGGTTGTGATGGTGCGGGGAGTGGAGTACGGTGGAGCTGCCAGCCCCTCGCTGGTCCCCCTAACCACTCCAAACAGGAGCGCGGCACCCAGCCGCCGTCTAATGAGAGGCTTGGCCTGGCTCTGGCATGGGTCTGGGCTTGGAGAGGCCGCCTCCCAGCCTCATTCAGCTCCACTAACAAAGTATGATCTGTAGGTACGCCGCCTGCCCGCCCGCCCTCCGCACTCAACACAAACTTTACCCTCCCTCCATCACAGACACACACCACTGTTGCTTAGAGGGCTGTAGGAGCAGGCTGCAGCTCAGCTACTGGGCATGGATTAAGCTTTTCTTTCAAACTCTATTGATATACCATTGATATACTTAATCAATAACGCTCGAGGGGGTGTGGTGTTTGGTCAATATACCAAGGCTAAGGGCTGTTCTAATGCACAACGTAACGCGGAGTGCCTGAATACAGCCCTTAGGCATGGTATATTGGCTATATACCATAAACCCTCAAGGTGCCTTATCGCTATTATAAACTGGCTACCAAGGTAATTAGAACAGTAAAAATAAATGTTTTGTCATACCCATGGTATACGGTCTGATATACCACGGCTTTCAGCCAATCACCATTCAGGGCTCGATCCACCCTGTTTATGATGTAATTGATATGATTGTGGGGAGAGTTAAATATACTTAAACACATACTCATTCAATTAGATCAGCTAAAAGTGTCCATTTCGTATATGTTTCTCTGTATGTTTTACTCTATATTCTGGCCAACTCTGAACTGAATCAATATGTTGTAGTACAACCTAAATTACTGATGTGGGGACATTCAAACTCTGTGTGTGTGTGTGTGTGTGTTACAGAGATACTACCCGGAAACATTACACCAGTCTTGTTTAAACAGACACTAACTGGAACATTCGCAGTTTAATGATGTGCAACGTCAACAGGGCAACAATGCTGGCCAATAATCAACCCAATCAGCTTGCGGTAGGCAGAAAAAATAAGAGGAACTGTGACATCATGCTAGCAGACTGGATCACATATTTTCTGATAAGCCAGGGAGGGAACAAGGGATCAGAGTCGTGGGGTATCAGAACCAGTATTTTTTCAGAGCTCTCTCTCTCTCTGCTCGATTCTCTACCCTCTTCCTCTCTCTCTGCTCGACTCTCTACCCTCTTCCTCTCTCTGCTCGACTCTCTCTCTCTCTCTCTCTGCTCGACTCTCTTCCCTCTTCCTCTCTCTCTGCTCGACTCTCTCTCTGTCTCCACTCTGCGATCTAGGTTACTCGGTTTCCTTATGGAGCACAGGGACTTAAAAAAAAAAACTGAAGGTTGAATTTATGAAGGACATCCTTGTTGAAGTGTGCAACCTTCTACTTCTTTGCAAATTACCTCCACGCTGTGCACAGTCTCGGTACAAGGCTGTGGCTCTCGCTTTAGATCAGCCAGACTGTTAGAGAGAGATACACAATACCATTGTAATGTTACACAAATAGGAATGCAAAGCATTGTTGTTCATCATTGCTGGACTTTGAGCAAAGTGTGTTAAAATAATACCACATTACTCTTGCAAAGGAATGGTTGACGTATTTATACCGAATTCAGGCTAATGCAATACAAGACAAGCAACAGGTAATCATCAAGCCTCGATCCGAAGTCACAGAGAGGAAGCTTTTTGGCTCAAGGCTCTGTACATTTAGGAGGCTGGTAAAAATATCCTGGACCATTTACAGTAGCAGTCTAGCCTGCCTATTCTGGTAGATATACTCAGCATTTAGCTTCTAGTGGCCTAAATGTTACCATGGGAGCCTGATGTGAAGGGTTGCCATGCCAGTTTTTTTTAAGGCTGACTTGACCTAGTATACCCGAAACCCCTACCCAATTGCACACACACACATTCACACGTGCACACACACACACACACACTCCAGAGTCAGAGTCTCCGATCCAATCCGTGCCTACGTCGTTGCCTCCAAACACCCCATCCCCTTTCATAGCACAACCAACATACAGTACCAGTCAAAAGTTTGGACATATCTACTCATTCAAGGGTTTTTCTTTATTTTTACTATTTTCTACATTGTAGAATAATAGTGAAGACATCAAGCCTATGAAATAACACATATGGGATAGTGTAGTAACCAAAAAAGTGTTAAACAAATCAAAATATATTTTTTATTCTTCAAAGTAGCCACCCTTTGCCTTGATGACAGCTTTGCGCACTCTTGGCATTCTCTCAACCAGCTTCATGAGGTAGTCCCCCTGGAATGCATTTCAATTAACAGGTGTGCCTTGTTAACAGTTAATTTGTGGAATTTCTTTCCTTCTTAATGGGTTTGAGCCAATCAGTTGTGTTGTGACATGGTAGGATTGGTATACAGAAGATAGCCCTATATATTATGGCAAGAACAGCTCAGGACATGAAGGTCAGTCAATACGGAACATTTCAAGAACTTTGAAAGTTTCTTCAAGTGCAGTCGCAAAAACCATCAAGCACTATGATGAAACTGGCTCTCATGAGGACCGCCACAGGAAAGGAAGACCCAGAGTTACCTTTGCTGTAGAGGATAAGTTAACACTTTTTTTGTCGCTACGTGATTCCTTGTGTTATTTCATAGTTTTGATGTCTTCACTATTATTCTACAATGTAGAAAATAGTAAAAATAAAGAAAAACCCTTGAATGAGTTGGTGTGTCTAAACTTTTGACTGGTACTGTATGTGTGAACACTAGAGCAGAGAAGAGGTTATAGAGAGGTCACACTTCAGTAGCACCTATGACTTGTTTTAGTGTTTCCTCATAGACGCTGCTAGTAGGTCTATTGTCTATTAACACTTGCATATAGAACTTAGTATAGACACCAAGTCAGCTCATGATGCAACTTTTGTGTGCTGATGGATCCCAATATATATATATATATAAAATATATCCCTCAACTTCCCCATATTTTTCTCTGTGTCTGTCTTTCTGGATTGGCCATGGCGAACAGAGGGGGAAGAAAAAGGAAGCAACTTTGGCAAGTCAGTCCCATAATGGAGTATGCAAAATAGATTACTGTACACGATAACACAATACCGCATACAAGACAGAAAGTGCTAAAAGAAGGTGGTGAAAAGTGAATAGAAAATAAGCTGGCACCCGAGCAGGAGTGTTAGCCATGTTAGCTTTAGCTTGTGTCTCTAATTGGGGCCAGGAGGGAGCATTTAATAATTGCTGTCAGAAGATCACATTTTATTCTCTTCTTCACAGCCACTGCTGTAGGGTAGAGTGAAACAAATTGTCATCAGAGATTTCTAAACGAACAAAGCTTTGAATTAGGCTAATTTAGAATTAGCAAAAAAGAGAGAAAGAAAGTGCGTTGGAATCATCAGCGGATCATCGTCGTCTAACCACGTTGTCTTGTGTTAGAAGACGCCACCGCCACGAGACGTCACGGAAGTTTGCAGCGTTTGAAAAGGAGACAAAGCGGGCCCCACCCCCTATCCCTCCGCCCTAACCCCAACCCCAACCCCCACCCCGAGCTGCTGAACATTGTTAACTATATCAACAGACATTGTCATCCTTGGCGGAGAACATAATTGGGGGAATATGTCAGTGATTTGTTTGTTCTTAGTGACATGGCCGTGGGCTGTTATCATGGGGGTGGGGTAGTAGTTATTGAAGGGAAATGCTTTTATTCTTTACGGCTTGTTTTCCCTTCTCCTTTCTCTGTCTTAGTACGATAACATAGTTTCATAAATGGTGTTGGTTTACTTCATCAGCATCTTTGAGTTGAAGCAAGTCAAAAATCTTTTGTGACTGTAGGGATAGTGTGTGTGTGTGTGTGTGTGTGTGTGTGTGTGTGTGTGTGTGTGTGTGTGTGTGTGTGTGTGTGTGTGTGTGTGTGTGTGTGTGTGTGTGTGTGTGTGTGTGTGTGTGTGTGTGTGTGTGTGAGAAACGAGAGTCTGTGTTTTTTTGTTTTTTTTTATGTTCCAGTCCAGCAGTCTGTGTCTAAATGGTGGTTGCACCTGTGGCCTATAGACCTACGTAGCACCATGTGATGTTAGGCAGTGGTTGGACACTTACTGAAAAACATTACCCCTCACAGATGTGTATGCTTGAGGTGAACGTACTGCACAGACTGTGGGGAAAACAACGTGAGAGAGAGACAGGTGGAGAGCGAGAGAGGAAGAAGGAGAAGCTGCGGTGATCAGCTGAAACTAAAGCAATGTGATTCAGCGTTGAACAATGGTTGCTTTCTCCACCACAAATGCAATCGCTTTCATGTCCCTAACCATTGCACCACCACTACCACCTCACTCTTGTACACCTTCATCCTCCTGCCATCATCCCCCACCTGGAGTCTCATTTATCAAAGGTATAAAAAAGATTATACCTTGCGTGCTGCAGTTTTCCCGCTAGGGTTAGTATTTATACATTTTTAACTGGGAAGGTGTGCGTATCTCCACACAAATTTCAGACCATGCATATGACCAATTTCTATTGGTTGATCAACTGTATTGCAAGCTTTTGGGGGAAATTGAGTTTTTTGATGCACTGGAATTATAATAATGGTAGGCTAATGAAAACATTCAAATGTAGACTTAATGATAAATCAGATGCATTTGCCAATGGAAAGAAGATCGCATAGCAGCATGTCGCCTAATATATTTATTGAACTTCTTTATATAGGCCTAAATCATAATCATATTACAGGACATGCATGTCTCTCCGTTTCTGACATGACTGGTTTATTCCCGCTACACAACAAATATTAGGCTACCGTTTATCCAGAAACTGTAATGGCCCTATTCTAATATCTAAAATCATACAGCAAATGAGGCCATTTTTGTTACCATAAAAGATGAACGGAGGGCGTTTTCCGAGCAAGGTTGTAGCACTAGTTCACAAGCGCACAGATATGGCTCAGATTTGTTTCATGAAAACGTGTGTATATGTTGCATGCAACAGTTTGATAAATCCCAATCATTTGTGGCACACGCAAACCCTTGAATCTACGCATACGCCAGAATTGAATTAGACGCACGGGTTGATAAATGAGGCCCCTGGACCCTGATGTCTTTTCAGTGTGGCAAGGATTGTTTTACTCACTCCATCGCCCTCTTCATCTTTACTCATGCCATGGAAAAACTAAATGCTCACACCACAGCAGTGATTCATCAGAGCCTTTCTGGGGCGTTCCCAAATCATGGTTACCTCTACTTCTGTTTTTTCTGCTCTCCGCTGCTGCACTTTGGTCCACTGTGGCACACGGACATTGGTGTGTCAGATTCGCCAGTCTGCCCACTTACTTCCCTCTGATGAGTAGCTACTGTTCATCCAATAATCTGCCACAGCACCCAGAGAACCAGCTTCTACATGAACACTTTATCATTCACAACATTACATTATTGCGTAATGCCCTTCCAAATAATATCATTGGCCTCTAAACCCGCCATATTGTCCATTGAGGTATTGTGACTGCTTTGATTGTGGTTTTAATCATCCGCTCAATCCATGATAATCATATCAGCTATTGCATGCATGAACTGTAGCTACTGTCCCCAAGTCACGTCGCTAGTCCTGATGGCCGCTGATGCAGCAAAAGCCAACAGGCAGGCAGGCAAGCAGGCAGGCGACAGGGAGCAGTATTCAGCTGTCCGGCAGCTCTCCCTCTCACTCGCTGCTTCCATGAAGCAGCTGCAGTTTTACAGCTATTGGCCTGCTTTCAAAGGGGGTTGACGCATTGTGTCAAGTCCCCTCGTCCTTGGGGGAGTCAGCAATGGGCTATGGAAAGACAGCTCTCACCTGTCTCCATTTTGGCTCTGACAGATGGCTACCTGTCTGCCATTCGGACCCTGTTTCCCTCTGTCTCCTCCTCCTCTCCCCCCTGCTTCTACCAGGTCAGAACACAATACTGTAGTAATCAGCACTGGACTTAAAAGCCCCTGTTACCTCACAGCCTCTCCACTGAGAGAGGAGTTGAGAGGAGTTAAAAAGGTTTTCTTTTTCTCTCAAAGCACACAGAGATGAAAGACGAGACCACTGTGTGCTGAATGGATTTCCATTGGTCTAATAAAAATGCATGGCAACAGAATGCTAGTTGGAAATGCAGAGATTCATTGATTGGATGAGGTTTCACCATAGACATCTTGTAGCTTTTTTAGGTAAGTCAATAACCAAGCCTCTGTCATTTGAATTTAATTACTTGCATATGCCACTTTCTTATTGTGTGTTAATAAAAGTATATAAATATTGTCTGACTGAAAAACGGACTTTTTGTCCATTACACATCAGAAACAAGCTAGAGACACATCATCAACCTCCTCATATATGTTTTGTTTTCTATTTAAAGCAATTTGAAGGCTTCAGTTTTTTTCTACTCAAAACTCATCGTGGGCGGGCAGGGTACTGTTTGGAGCTGTAAAACCAATTTCCACTCGATGCAGTTTTTGTGGAGGAAAGCAATTGCAGTTGAGGTGCTGAAAGGATGCTCTGTAATGCACAAATACAAATGCTCCTCTCTCCTATAAGGGTTTAATCTAGCGTAGTAACTCAAAAGGCCTCTATTCACCCAACACTGCCACACAAATATGCACTTCATCTATAATGTCACACGATCGCTTATAAAGCCTTTAGTTTGCTCTTTTTTCCATCCTGTTTTTTCTAAAGGATATTTAGAGAAGGCTTAACGGGTGTTTTTGAGAGAACTTTTATATAGCAGAAAAAAAGGGCTTTAGTCCTCTCGGTTTAGGTTTCACAATCACAACAATGTGTCCTGTTGCATCATGAGGAAATCCAGATCTGATGGCGGGCAGTGCGGTTGTGGTGATTTTTTTCTTCTCTTGATGGCTAAAAGCTGGAGAGATTTCTTCCAGAAGTCTTCTTGCCACAGAAGTGCCTTGTTTCATGACATGGGACATGGAGGGAACCTCTGATGGTCTTCCCAATGGTCTTCCCAAGGGTAAGACGCTGACTGGTTGAGGTGGGCAGAAGACTCGGACATCTCTTTCTCTCCGGCGGAGGGCTAGGGAAGCGCAAGGAGTTCAGGGAAGGAAGCACCTTTACACCTTTAATTGTCTGTGGCTGCTGATGTCACATCCTTCCGCTGAGTGTGCTGCGTGTGTGTTTCCTGCCTTTCTGTCCACTGAGGTCCTGGGGGCGACTGGGGTGGGGTAGGGGGAGTGAACAGGGGGTAGAGGGTCTAATGGTGGGTTGGGGTGTGCCATGAGGCGAGTGTTTGGGTTCGGGGTTTGGGGTTCGGGGTGGGTTTAGAGTGGATACAGGGCTGTTGAATTGAGGTATAATATGACGTTAGTCTTTAATGATACGCCTAGATCCAGTTCACCAGCTAATCGAATCAATGTCAGATAGAATAGACTTTCTGAAAATGAAGAGGCAACTTGCCTCCCTTCTCTCCTTAAAGCTGCAATATTTAACTTGTTGGGCGACCTGACCAAATTCACATAGAAATGTGAGTTATAGATCTGTCATTCTCATTGAAAGCAAGTCTAAGAAGTGGTAGATCTCTTCTATGTGAGCTATTTCTATTTCTAAGTTTTGTTTTTGCATCTTTTACTTTTGGTTTTGTACACCAGCTTCAAACAGCTGAAAATACAATATATTTGGTAATGGAAAACATATTTCATCGCGGTTTAGATGGTACAATGACTCTCTACACTATAAGTGCTTGTTTTGTCACATAAACTGAAATTAGGCAAGCTATTCAAATTTTTGCAACCAGGAAATGGCAGAGCGATTTCTGCATATTGCACCTTTAACAATTGACAGTTCTCTCTCCTCAAAAACATCTCTGTTTGCTAATGATCCAACTGTAACATGAGTAAATAGAAAGAGGCATGTAACACACACACACACACACACACACACACACACACACACACACACACACACACACACACACACACACACACACACACACACACACACACACATACAATCTACACAGCGTCTGAATTGGAAGAACGCTTGAACACATTACACCATGATACACTGCTATCAAGCTAATCCCAGATGTACATTCTGCTAATCTCTTTAGCTGCTAACGCGTTAAATTAGCCCTAATATTTGGTGTGATTCACCACCAGCACAGAGGCCCACCTACGCATGGGCGACAGCCCAGGTTTAGGTCATTCTCTCCTGTATGTTCCTAAAGGACATGGGGACGTGGAGGGAGGGAGAGGAATTGATAGCCATTCGTCACCGTGCCTATCTGGGCCTGACAGACGGAGAGCGCTGCGCTGGTTGATGTGCCACACAGAGGAGTCACTGCCTGTAATGACATTAGAGACACAATGAGAGAGGCAATACACAGTCCCCTGGCCACTGTCTCCCCTCTCCCTCCCACACCCAGGCAACACACAGATAAACAGCTGCACCTCTACAAACAGTACACAACTCTAAACACTAGCCCTGCGTACAGTATGACATTTTTTTGTGTTTTTTGGGGGGGATTAAGAGAAGATATATGACAGGGATTCTTAAGCGAAACGGAGCCAAGAGAGTATGTGTGTGTGTGTACTCATATTCAGATTGTTCGGAAACTGTATTAAAGCAGTTTTTTCCCTCCTCTTCAAGGAAATGGGAGTTTATTTTAAAAGAGAGAGGGTTTATTTAATGTAGCATAGACCTCCTAAAAGGTTTACTTACTGCAGTGTAATATGTTATTTCAAATCCTCACAACCTAATTTCCTATGAGGATAGAGGATACTGGCGTTTTTTTCAATACACATGCTATTACCAAATGTGTATCAGATGTGCTATGGGGAGAGAGCGGCTTCGCCGCCGAGGTGGGGTTCTAGGAAAAGCACCACCAATCCTGTCATGATAAATGTATTTCTCCAATTCTCAGCAACATAGGCCTACCTCGAGTACGGTTGAAAAATATCAAATGTCAGCATATGTTGGTGAATGTGTTCTTCATGAAGAGGACCTGGGTTTCAGAGTTGTTGTCCCTCATCATTCAGTATATGTTCTCGACATCTCTTTCTCTCTCTCTCTTTCTTTTTTTCTTTCCTCCCTCTCCCAAAAGCCTTGATTTGCACCAGGAATTAGAGCTGAGGACCAGCCTAGATAATGTGTTCCTATTTTTTCTCTTCACTCTTTGATTAACTCTGGTGCAGTCCTCTACGACAGAACATGAAGAATACCCTACCTATTATTGAGTTGCAACCCCCCTCCCCCCCACACACACACACACACTTCACAGGGATGCTGGCCCATGTTGATTCCAATGTTATCCCACAGTTGTGTCAACTTGGCTGGATGTCCTTTGGGTGGTGGACCATTCTTGATACACACGGCTCCTCCCCTTCATCTACACTGATTGAAGTGGATTTAACAAGTGACATCAATAAGGGATCATAGCTTTCACCTGGATTCACCTGGTCAGTCTATGTCATGGAAAGAGCAGGTGTTCTTACTGTTTTGCACACTCAGTGGATACAGTGTCTATTAAGGCGAGAAGAAACGCTGCCGACGTGCTGTATATTGGTTTTTGGTGACTAAACACTTGGGAGTGAAGCGACCTAGAATCAAGCCTCATGGTGTACTGAGTGTATGTGTTCCCATCACCCTCCCAGCTCCACTTCTGAAAGAGAGAGAGAGAGTTGGAGAAAACAGAAAGAGTGTTAATTAGTGTTCATTAGATCTATGTGCTGAATCTCCCTCTCTCCCTCCCTTTCTCTCTCCCTCCGTCTGCCTAACAGATGGGAGGGTTGTGGTTAGAGCTCTTCCCCTCCCCCCTGAGAGGTCTGGTGCCTGTTCATAGATCCCTCTTTCTGCTTTTCTCTCGTTTTCTCTCCTCTCTCTTTTTCCCTCTGTCAGCTCTCTCTAGGCTCTGCTACTTTGAGTCCAGACTATTCTGTATAGGTATGGCCACCATTCTTTATCCTGCTCTCTCGCTCCCTCAGCCCATCATTTCTTTCCCAATGTCCACAATGACTTTAGCATTTACCCACACTGGCCCTCCCCCAGTTGTGTTGGGATGCGAACATGCCATCCGTCTCACTTTGTAAAGGAGAGAGAGAAAAGAAATCCTTCGGTCTCTCCTTCCTCATCTCTTTATTTTGTCTGCTCTGTCCTCTCCCAATATGGTTTGGTTTTGGATTAGTGAATTGGCTTAGTGTGGCGTAGAAAACGTGTTAGTCTTGTAAGTCTTCTCTCTTCCTCTCTTTTCACTCTGCCCTCAAAAGTGTCAGTCTTGTTCTTCTGTGGAGTCCTCTTTGAGTGCATAAATGGCCAATAAACTCAGCAAAAAAAGGAAACGTCCCTTTTTCAGGACCGTGTCTTTCAAAGAGAATTCGTAAAAATCCAAATAACTTCACAGATCTTCATTGTAAAGGGTTTTGACACTCTTTCCCATGCTTGTTCAATGAATCATAAACAATTAATGAACCTGTGGAACAGTCGTTAAAACACTAACAGCTTACAGACGGTAGGCAATTAAGGTCACACTTATGAAAACGTAGGACACTAAAGAGGCCTTTCTATTGACTCTGAAAAACACCAAAAGAAAGATGCCCAGGGTCCCTGCTCATCTGCGTGAACGTGCCTTAGGCCTGCTTCAAGGACGCATGAGGACTGCAGATGTGGCCAGGGCAATAAATTACAATGTCCGTACTGTGAGACACCTAAGACAGCGCTACAGGGAGACAGGACGGACAGCTGATTGTCCTCGCAGTTGCAGACCACGTGTAACAACACCTGCACAGGATCGGTAGATCTGAACATCACACCTGCGGGACAGGTACAGGAAGGCAACCATAACTGCCTGAGTTAAACCAGGAACGCACAATCCCGCCATCAGTGCTCAGACTGTCCGCAATAGGCTGAGAGAGGCTGTGCTGAGGGCTTGTAGTTGCCTTACTGTTGTAAGGCAGGTCCTCACCAGACATCACAGGCAACAACGTCGCCTATGGGCACAAACCCAGCGTTGCTGGACCAGACAGGACTGGCAAAAAGTGCTCTTCACTGACGAGTCGCGGTTTTGTCTCACCAGGGATGATGGTCGGATTCGCATTTATCGTCAAAGGAATAAGCCTTACACCCAGGCCTGTACTCTGGAACGGCATCGATTTGGAGGTGGAAGGTCCGTCGTGGTCTGGGGCGGTGTGTCATAGCATCATCGCACTGAGCTTGTTGTCATTGCAGGCAATCTCAACGCTGTGCATTACAGGGAAGACATCCTCCTCCCTCATGTGGTACCTTTCCTGCAGGCTTATCCTGACATGACCCTCCAGCATGACAATGCCACCAGCCATACTGCTCGTTCTGTGTGTGATTTCCTGCTAGACAGGAATTTCAGTGTTCTGCCATGGCCAGCGAAGAGCCCGGATCTCAATCCCATTGAGCACATCTGGGACTTGTTGGATTGGAGGGTGAGGGCTAGGGCCATTCCCCCCAGAAATGTCCGGGAACTTGCAGGTGCCTTGGTGGAAGATTGGGTTAACATCTCACAGCAAGAACTGGCAAATCTGGTGCAGTCAATGAGGAGGAGATGCACTGCAGTAATGCAGCTGGTGGCCACACCAGAGACTGACTGTTTCTTTTGATTTTGACCCCCCCCCCCCCCTTTGTTCAGGGACACATTATTCTATTTCTGTTAGTCACATGTCTGTGGAACTTGTTCAGTTTATGTCTCAGTTGTTGAATCTTGTTATGTTCACGCAAATATTTACACATGTTAAGTTTTCTGAAAATAAATGCAGTTGACAGTGAGAGGACGTTCCTTTTTTTGCTGAGTTTAGTTCTACCTTGTTGGGGTGGATTGCTCTCTCTCTTTCTCTTTCTCTCTCTTTCTCTCTTTCTCTCTCGTTCTGGCCGCAGCGTCTCATGGTGGGACGCCATCAGAGAGGTAAATTGGATTGAGCTGCTCTGTGGTAATCTGTCAGGGTGGTGGGTGATTACTGTCGCCAGCCATCCCTCCCTCACCAGGCCTGGAGGAGGTAGGAGGGAGGGAGAGAGAGAGTGAGCTGATGTTGGGGAGGCAGTGGGCGATCTCAGGGAGGACTGAGTTGCCTTGCACTCAAATGGGGTGGTAGCAGGTGTGTGGGGAAGGGGGTTGAGGGTTGAGGGAGCGTTAAGGAGCTGGGGGGGGATCTCGTGTTTGAGGGAGGGGGGAGGGGAAGGAAAAGGGAGGAAGGGGGATCACCGGCGTGGGGCTAAGCAGTCGTACCTCACATCAGCCGCGTTGGTTGCTGGAGTCAAAGCACAGATGAAATGTTCAAGACACTGTCAGGTTCTGATTGAGGTATGCTGGCCTGACTGGGGGATTTATATGTTGTTGTACATGTACTGTAGTTGTTGTGTCTGTGTCTGTGGAGTGTTGAGCACCACTGTTAGGCTCTAGTGTTAGTTTGTCTGATGACACTTTCATCTTCCTGAAAGCACTTTGTTGTTTTTACTGTGAAGACTTCTTAAGATCTGTTCAGTGTAACCATAGAAAGTGTTTCGGAAGAATGAACCACTGTCTGATTTGTTATGTTATTATCTTTAGTGCCGTTGTTTCCTATGGTTGCTTATGCAGTCAGTGGTCTTGTTTCCAGTGTTCCATGTCCGTGTCATTCGCAGTGGTGCTCCAAACCATCATCACATGAGTACGGTTTTGTCACAAGGGTGCGAAAGAAGAGCACGCCTTTGTTGAGGCGTTAATGGGATCATTAGAGAGAGAGAGAGAGAGAGAGAGAGAGAGAGAGAGAGAGAGAGAGAGAGAGAGAGAGAGAGAGAGAGAGAGAGATCAACAAAATATAAGAAAGCTCAGGAAATGTTTTTATAATAATTTAACCATGGAATGATGTGTATACCTTTGATGTGGAACTACCCCGTTCACTCACTTCCATTGATTTTTCAGCCCCATAACGGGTTACCTTTAGACAAGTCTTGTGAAGCTTGTGGGTGCCGTAGAGCAAAACAGCCAACGTGTTCGTGAGAGTCTCAGCTTTCATATAAGTTTTTAGCTCAAACCGTTCGACTCTACAGGTAGAAGTTGGCACATCTGTTGGACCGACTTCAGAAAAGTCCTGTGACACTTGTGGGGGTCGTAGAGCAAAACAGAGAACACCATCGTGTTCATGAGAGTCTCAGCTTTCCATAGTGGGTTCGTAGTTTCTAGCACGAACCGTTTGGACTCTGCAGATGTTTTTGTGACAAGACCAATTTTCGGGATGTCTCCTGGTCTGACAAACACCGCTGACATTGATGAATTGGGTGGATTTAGCCGCAAGCCATGCAAAAACGAGAAGTCTCTACCTTAAACAGACAGATTTTTATGGATTTTTTTTATTACGCTAATCGAATCAAGGGGAACAAGCTTGATCGCCATGTTGGAATGAACATGTGAAACCTGAGAAACTGTCAACCTGGAGACCATTAGGAGCCATCAGGCTATGGGCTATATCTAACTGGCTTGATTACCCTTCACTCCACCTCTCAGGAGAGATGGCCACACCAGTGGCATACAGAAGAACAGGTGTTTTGAACCTGTGCTCTCCAATACTGCGGATAATTCTCACTTGTGCTCATAAAGCAAGATCAGATTGGAGTGTTACAGGGAAGACTTGTGTTTCCGCTCAAGTGAAGGGTCAAATATACAGCAGTGGGGGTTTGGAGGGGCTTTCTTGTGCTTTATGTCACTTAATAAACACATGGATTCAGGTTAGAGGGAGATCAAACAGGAAAGGAAAGATGGGGGGAGGGAAGTGCGTGTGCGTGTGTGTGTGTGTGTGTGTGTGTGTGTGTGTGTGTGTGTGTGTGTGTGTGTGTGTGTGTGTGTGTGTGTGCGTGTGTGCATGCGTGTGTGTGTGTGTGAGCAGTAGAGAGGGAGAGAGAGAGCGAGAAAGACTGACATGTCTTTTGGTGAAGCGGTGTTGTCTTCCACATCAATGTATCCGGGCTCATGCTGCCAGGTGCTGGAAATCTGGTTCAGAAAGGAGAGAAAAGAGAAGAAGGAAAGGGGGAGAAAAAAAGCAAGGTAGATGGAGGGTTTTTAATACGAAAGGCTCTGACAGCTCTCTGCATTGCACTGAGCTTAAATAATGGGATGCTCATTTGCATAACGAGGGACGTTATCACCTCTACTGTCAAAAGAAAACACAACAACAGCTCTTCTGCTCTTCCCTGAGATAGATTGGGTTGGCCTACTTTAGCACTCTGGAGAGAAGCACCAGAGATCTGGCTTACCCAAGTGCACACACACACACATGCACAACCTCTTTGGAAGTCAGCTATTTCACTCTCACACATACCATCGGTCCAGCTCAGCCCACACACAAATGCGAGTGCATGCACTGCACACACACGCTCAAACACAAACAGAAGTGCACACACAAACAGACAGACACACATGCACGCACGCTCATACACACACACACAGACAATGGTGTAAAGTACTTAAGTAAAAATACTTTAAAGTACCACTTAAGTCGTTTTTTGGGGTATCTGTACTTTACTTTACTATTTCAATTTTTTTTTGTTTTACTCCACTACATTCCTGAAAAATATATGTACTTTTTACTCCCATACGTTTTCCCTAACACTCAAAGTATTCGTTACATTTCAAATGCTCAGGGAGGACAGCAATCTCTACTGCCTCTGATCTGGTGGACTCACTAAACACAAAAACTGCATTTGTAAATGAGGTTGGAGTGTACCCCTGTCTGTCAATAGATAAAAAAAATATTATAATAATTACGCCGTCTGGTTTGCTTAAAGATACACTGGGCAGAAATCACTCTGCCATTTCCTGGTTGCTAAAATTCTAATAGTACGCCTAATTTCACTTTATGTGACAAAGCAAGCAAGTATAGTGTAGAGAATCATTGTACCATCTAAACCGCTGTGAAATATATTTTCCATTCCCAAACTATTGTATTTTCAGCTGTTTGAAGCTGGTGTACAAAACCAAAAAGTAAAAGATGCAGAAACTAAACTTAAGAATGGGAAGCATAGAAATAGCGTTCCTAGAACAGATCTACCGCGTAGATGCTTTTCAATGAGAATGACAGAACTTCAGTAGTATTTTACTTGGTGACTTTCACTTTTACTTGGGCAATTTTCTGTTAAGGAAGCTTTACTTTTACACAAGTATGACAATACATTAAAAAAATCCCCCACATATATCCCAGACTTTGGTTCAATACACACACACACTCATGCACACACACACACACACACACACACACACACACACACACACACACACACACACACACACACACACACACACACACACACACACACACACACACACACAGTGTCCAGGTGGTTTAAGCTCTGTTCTTTATGGAATTTGGTTCCATTTCCATTGTAGGGAATCAGCTCTATTGCTGTGATTTTAAAGGTAAAATATATAGTGTTTTTGTCTGAACAAGGCAAGGCTAGGTTTTATATCAGCATCCAAGCCAGTCTCCATGGTACCCATTTTGGAACCGTATTGGAGGTAGACTAGACTAGTCATACCTTGCTGTCGTTCTGTCAACAAACTGCTGTTTTTCGGGAGGAACAAACTGTATTTCTTAGGCTGGAGGTGTTGTTACACTGTAGGTGATTAGAGCGTTTAAGTTAGCGGCACTTTCAAAACACTGTCAAACTCTCTGTGAACGAGGCAAGAGCCTGACAGCACTGTCTCTCCTCATAGTCGGCACGGAAATGCAACAAACCTGATTTGCATGATATCAACAGTGAAAAACACAGTGCTGCTTTCACAACATGTTGACGGATTCTTTGTCTTTCTTCACCCTCCCTTGTGGCTGCGATGATGTGCCTTCCCCCCCATCCCCCACCCTGTTTTTTTGCCATATTTCATTTCACTTAATGTTTATCCTCTCTCTCCTTCTCTCTCTCTCGCCTTTTCTCTCCCTCTCTCTATCTGTCTCTTTCTCTCATGCAGATACGGATGCTGGAATCTTTGAATTGATCGGAGCAAGTAAAGAAGAAGAAAGAGCAGTTTGAGGAAAGGCAGAAGAAGAGCGAGGGAAGAAACCGTAACGTTCTTTAGGGAGAGGAGAGAAGAAAAGGACGGGACGATGGGGAGGAAAAAGATTCAGATCACGCGGATTATGGATGAACGCAACAGACAGGTAAGCCCCATGGAGAAGGGAGGATGGATGAGTGGAGGGGTGGATAGGAGGAGGAGTATAGGAGGGGGTGGGGAAACACCTTATTGTGGGCCTGGGAGAGAGGACGGTAGGTGTGCTGACTGAAGTCTTCAGGGAGTCTGAATAGGATGGTGTCTTAGTGGTGGTGGTGGTGGGGGGAGGCAGAAGGGTGTAGGTGGGATAGCAGGATGATTGTTCTGGGTACCCTTGGGGTAGTAGTTTACATAGGGGTAGTAGTGGGTCTTGTTTTTGTTAAATCTAGCGGCCCACTCTGAGGCTAACGTGCAACAAACACTGGTGGCACCCTTTCATACCCTATCACACCATGCCACCCGCTTTAGGTCCTGGCAGTGGAATATTACTATGCATGGGGGTGGGAAGGGAGGGGAAGGGTGGTAGAAAACACAAACAAACAACCAAACAGAGACGGGCTGGTCCAAGGTGGCGTTTACTTACCACACACTGCTGAGCCCGAGAGAGGTGCGTGGAGCTGAGAGAGCGCTGAAAGGCGGACATGCTCCCTCTGTGGCTGAGCTGGTTATTGGGGCTTCTGTAGTTTTCCTCTCAAGGTACAGATGCACTATCTTAATTTGATCTGTTTTTCACAGCAGGAAAATAATCTACGGAGCAATTTCAGTGCCAACCAAAAGTGTATTTGAAATGTATCATTTATCATTTCTATTAGGATATTGAATTGGAATGTAATATTTTGGAATGTTTAATGCACAGATTGAATCATTGAAGTCACAATTTTAACTTGTATTTCATGATTTCAACTGAATTGAATGAATATTTGCATTCAGTTTTAAAATTCTGTCTATTTAATTGAAAATTCAAATTCAATATTTATAGATACATTTGCAAATGGTATACATACATATTGCATTAATTGTCTGTGTATCAAGTTTACATACCATAATTTCAAGTAAATCAAAGTTTCAAATATTCAGCTTCTCAGATGCATTCAGATTCAGTTTACAAATTCAGTTCTCTAAATTCAGATTCAAAACCAGTGACAACATTCTGGTACTTTGCCAGCCAGGAAAGTAGAGGAGATAGAATCAACTGCTCTCTGTGGTAAACAGAAGCTTCTGGCGGTTTCTGAAGCCATGTTGAATTTATTTACCTTCTATGAATTTGGCTCTAGCATTTGAACCGCTTTGGCTATAAGCTATTATGACCCCATTCCTGAAAGCTAAGACTCTCTGGAGCATGGATGTGCTCCCCTCTATGATGATCACAGCCGCTCGCGAGTTGCCCTAAGTGCCAGATGGCCAGTCCGCCCCTGCTTGAAACTAAACTATGTCAAACACAAACTGACACATCAAACTAACACGTCTTCAGGTCTCAGGCAAGGTTCTCATCACATAAGCATGGATCACCAAACCACGCGAGTAACCTTGCTGGATCTTGAAAACATGCACTAGTGTAGCAGATGGGGATCTGTGAAACTTACAACTCAGCCTGAAGTGTCACCCCTTGCACAATTGAAGAAGGCCTTTTTTAATAGTGTGGTGAGTTGAAATGTTTCAGGAGGGCGGGCACAAGCTCTAAATCATTTTGACAGTAACCCTCCTAAAAGTCATTCATAAACCTTTTAATTTCCATGTGTACTATGAAGCTAAGTGTTTGTTTCTTTGGCTTCAGGAATGTAACTCAGGTCTTGAAAAATATTTTTTTTTTACTGATTGAAAGTATAAGGGATATCGGTGAACAAATGCCGTGGTCAAGACAATGATGGCACCAGTGCAATGAGTGGAGCTTCCTCAGGTGTTCAAAAGTGCATATCAGACCAAGAGCCTAATGCTTCTTAGGTAGTGCTTTGTGCAAAGCGATAGTTACAGGGATGGTAAAAACAGCTTGATTTCCATAGCAACATCAGGGAAACTGAGAAGAATGGAGTGGTGCTTCAAATAAGCAGTTCTGCAACATCTTTAATTGAGCCTCTCATTCTCCTTAATTGCCATCCACAACACATTACGTAAAGAGATTACATGTATAGGAAGCTCTGGGGACAGGTTGTCTGGATACTGGACAGCCAATAAATTGGCAGATGCAAACAGATTATCATTAACAGTTCTTGAGGGCTTGAACAAAAAAAGCAGTCTCCGATTTTGTTCATACTGGTGAACCGGCTTTTGAGTTGTATGGTTGCAATATGAACAGTCCCTTATCTCTGGTATATCTTAGAATGCATCATTCAGTTTAAAGTTTAAATTGTGTGCAGCACAATGAAAATATAATGCACAATGTCTCTGGAAAGACTGTCTGGGTTGGAAATACTCAGTGGAGAAAACAGTCAGGCTCGCAACCTGGACCTACATACAGACCGTGGTGAAAACATTTACAAACAAAAATGGAGGACTTAAGGAGACCAGGGTATTGGCCAGACAAAACCTGCTGAGTTCAACAATAAATAGTGGGTGAATTTATCCTCAAGCCGACTACTCTTAAAAATTGTTAAGCTATTTGATGTGTCATTTTTTTATAAAAAAGTTCATGAATAGCAGCTAAATAGCAGCTAAATACGGCATATAGATAGTACACTGCATAATGAAACAATCCCTAGTAAGCTAGTGTTTTAAGGGTGGACTGACTGTATTGTTTGGCATTAGGCTGGTTTTACGCACAACAACTTTCTATCCAAGCTGGGAGAGAACGCGAGGATGGCTCATGTCATGCAGGTTCATGTTGTCTATACAGGACAGTTGTATATTCTAACAAATCTATTGTAGCTGATTAGTATGCTGTTGCATCAAACATGTATTTAACAATCTGAAATGTTTGAATTTCCAACTTTAATTACAGAACACCTAATTACATTATTGCCACCAGCCAGCAGGCAAAAAGTGGCAGCATTGCAACACTGTGTATAGCTTCGTGAAATGTTAAGACTTGAGAAAATGACGATAAAATAGGCCTACCAATAATTTTATAGCTGTTAGCTAATGCAATGCTATACATACCCTGGTACCACAGAAAGCCTATAATCGATTCAACAGGCATGCAGCCGCATAGACATGTCGCAATTTCAGCACCATGGACAGCAATCGGTAGTCTATACTTTGTGATAACAAAGGGTCACCCCACCTCTGTTTTGGCAGAAGTCTGAGGGATGGGCCTAGAGAAATGTAACGACTCTCAAATTCATAAACAGAGCTTTGGATACAAGGACTGACCATCCATGATATCAAAATTATAGTTTTAACCATGTTTTGAGGCTATACAGTGTTTGACTAAATGTACTTTGTTTCCAACCATTGGAGTAAAACAAGCTTATATTTTGAGTTCTGGTGGGGTACGAGAGTTGAACTAAGCTCATGAGGCATTTACAAGTTGTATTTTTTAAGAATATATATATCTTTAATTTATAAGTCCAAAAATGTATGTAAAACCCAAGATTCTAGATTTAATGTTCAATACATTTTAGAAGATGAGGCAAACATGTAGATAAAGGCAAAGTATCAATATCACACAGCTTGCTTCATTTGTGGCCAGGTCTTAAAGTAACTGTCCAGTGCTTCTAGATTTCTCTGAAATATTATTACTAATAATTCATTACAATATGAGTGAAATAGTTTTCCTTCCAGAAAATGGTGTGGGCGTCATTAGAAATATTGGCCAGCTCATCCTGCTCGGGAGGATGATATCATCCTCTATGAGGAAATAACAAGCATTTTTTAAACAGTCTGTTTGAGATACAAGTTTGAGGTGCGGTTTTTGAAGTATTTTTTTCTCCAATTTATGCTTTGGCCACAAACCAGTATAGGATGAGTCAACAACATTATTTGGCTATGAGTTAACAGAATTTAACTTTTAAAGGTGAGATTTTCAATGGACACTTAATTGAAAAGAAAAACGACGGAACATCAGCCACACAACCCAGGAAATGGATGGAGAAAAACTTCTCTCTCTGCCCTCCAGGCCCACAATCCATCACTTCCTGTGGCACCAGTGACCACCGCCACTCTGTCAGCTCCCTGTCAGTCCAATTCGATCCATATGCTGCTAACGTACCCCCTCCCCTCACAGGTCACACACACCCAGGCAGTCTCTCCCTCCCCAGTCCTCACCACTCTGTGAACCATTATCCCATGCAACTTACTGTCACAACATTCAATGGTTATTACATCCAGCACAGTTGTTGAAAGACTCTCTTAGATCCTTCTACTGTGCTTGTCATTCTGTATGGCTAACATCTAACAGAGTTGCTCACTGACCCCTCTAACCTTTGACAGTATGATATCTCCACATAAACACTGTCATTGGGCTCTCTTCACACTGCCATTGTGGACTCCCCTGAAGTGGCTGTTGCAGCTGGGTGGACTGAGTGCTCATTAGTGAGACAAAAGAAATAAGAGAAAAAGAGAGATTGGTGAAAATAGAAGGAGGGGAGTGGAGCTGTCATAAACTCTGTTATTTCCTACTTGAGTTTCTGGGAGATCTACATTTTACATTTTAGTCATTTAGCAGACGCTCTTATCCAGAGCGACATACAGTAGTGAATGCATACATTTCATAAAAAAAGTTTTCTTCCGTGGGGGGGACCAGTACAGTTGTTCCCAGACATCAGTGACAGGTTATTGGAGTCAGTGTGTTGTAGTCAAAAGGAGGAGAGAGAGAGATAGGGAGTGTGGAGGAGGTCAGGAAGTTTCAGTGGAGAAGGCTATCACGTTGCACCAGTGCACACTTCCTGTCTGCTGTTATCTCGGTCTCCTTTCCCTCCCTCCCTGTCCCACCGCAGACCGGGCTCACCGGTCGCACCAGGCACTCCGGCTCCCAAGGATGAGGAGGGGAGAGAGGGAGACAGGAAGGACACCTGAGGGGAATCGATGCCACAGATATCCGGGTTTCGCTTACAGAGAGAGAGGGAAGGAGGGAGAAAGAGGAGGGGGTTGAGAGAGAAAGAAAGTGAACAAGCATATAACAGTTTATAACTGAGGTCTCATGTAAGTCATTTTACACCAGCCTTTTTACACATTCATTTGCATTCATATTGATACAAAATCCTTATATAAACCATTTAAACAACTTTTGAATAAGCTCTTTTGCTTTTTGCCATACATGGCAATGTTGGTAAAATGACATCAGTTCTCTTATGTCTGAGCCAAGCAACAAGGATATGAAGGTGACCGTCACAAGACAGACAGGGACCTTTGGCACACAGAATGTATTTATTATTTTTTTTGTCGAAATGGCTGCCTGGCCTTTGCATATTTTCACTTCCCCTTTGAGGAAACTTCTGTGCGCTTCAGCCAAATACACATCAGAGGTGTTATCTTTAGCCTCCACATTCTTCACATGTTTGTGTTATTTTCACGCAAACGAGCTCCCAGCCTGCCCTGAACAAAACTCTTATGACTTAAAATCTACGTAACGCTCTCTAAATCACAATCAATCCATACACATGAAGGAATAGATCAAAAATAGTTTGAAGTGGTAGATCTTAGTTTCACTCTGACATGTATGTGGGCAATCAGGCCGATGTGGCTGTCGACATTTGAAATCTCATTTCATACTATCGTTGCTATTGCGGCGCAATGTAGACATTATGGGAGCCTTTCACCTCTACTCACTAGAAGCGTCCGCTCCCCTGCTCTCCCTGCCTTTTATTGAGTGGCACCGTTCTGTTAGGGCTGTCAGCACCACCCTGCCACCCACCGGGCTCCGCAGCCCACCATGGCGCCATCACCGTGGGCACGGGACCTCCGTCTCTCTGGGCGGCCACTTTGGCCTGCCACCCCCAGGCCCCGAAACACTTCCTCTGAGCAGGGGCACCACGGCCAGGCCTCCCTGGCGTTGAATGCCTGCCCAGAGCTCTGGACAGAGGGCAGCAGTGTTTGAGCCCTGGCTCCCACCCCCCCGGCCACTCAGACCCTCTCCCAGCCCTGGGCACATGAAAGAGCCCCCTGTGCCATAAACGCATGGGCCGCAGACAGAGAGCAGACACACACACACACACACACACACGCGCGCGCGCGCACACACACAGACACACACTTACATACATTTGTATTTAACACACACAAGCACACATACATTTAAGTAGAAACACTGAGGTAAACACATCTACCGCTCGTCTTGTCGTTAATGTCCAGGGTCAGCCATCATGGATTCCAGCTAATTGTGTATAATTGAGGGTAATGCAGACTGACAGTTCAGCCGTGTGTGTGTGTGTGTGTGTGTGTGGGTGTGCGTGTGTGTGTGTGTGTGTGTGTGTGTGTGTGGGTGTGCGTGTGCGCGTGTGTGCGCACATGTTTGTGTGACAGTGGGGGTGGTGGGTTGCAAAGGGGAAGAGCCCCTTTGGAGGGGTCATAGGTTAAACATGGATGAGGTCATTAGTCACAGGAAGTAGACCGCTGAACCCCAGCAATCACATCCCTCCCCAATCACATCCCCCAGTCAGGACTCAGAGAGAAGCGAACACAATGATATATCTTTATCTTCTTTCTTATTTTTCTCTTATCGAGACAACCACAGCACCGCAGAACGAGACATGGTTCTTTCACTCACGACAATTGTGCCGTGTCTCCAATCAACAGTGGTGTGGTGAGAAAGCTTGCAAGGTAAATTAACAGCAGGAAAATAATGAGGCCCTCAGGGTATTTCGTCACCCCTGCGCTCCTCCTCTCTTTCCCAGTTTCCCACCTTTTCTCTTCTCCTTCTTCTTTTAGTGATCGTTACCTATGCGAGCCAGGCTCCTCTGTGTCAGCATGCTCAACCCAGAGAGCGCTCGTAAAAATATCTCACCTTTCCTCCACTTCATGCCCTCTTTTGTCTTCTTATCTCTTTTATCTGCCTCTTGTGCTCCTCTTGTACTGCCATTCTCCACTTTGTCCTCTTTTCATGCATTTTGTTTCTCTACGATTCGCATGAAAGTAAAAATATAATTATTGGTGATTCCCTTTTTCCTTCTTTCCCCTCTATCGTTCAACTTGCGCTCTGTGCCACGAGACATTTTCACCCTCACAAATGAATGAAAAGGAAAAACTATTTTGGTGAATCTCGCCACCAACTCGGCCCTTGCAGAGTAACATCCACAGCAGGCAGTGGATATATTACTTTCCACTTGTGGTTTTACAGAATAAGCAGGGACATACAGAGCACGACCATACTCGGACAGGAGTGCCTTTCTCAGAAATCAGTGCCTCTGGGAAAATAAAAGCCAATGCAGTCTCTGCATTAGCCATTTTTTCATATTGTAATGTCGAAACAAAATTCAGACATTACTTATTGATAGACTTTAATTGATTAACTTCAATTGAAATGTAATCTCTTGCACAGGACCTTTGTTTTTGCTGTACTCTGAAAGTCTAGGACAGGATATTAGGAGTGGGTGGGTGCTGGGTGGTGCAGGGGAGTAGAGTAAGCATATATTAGAGATGTGAGCTTGAACAAAGCTCCTGTTGTCATCATGCATCTCCAGAAGCCTGTTTGGCCCAGAAGGAGAGTTCAAGCCCAGGTCTTGGTCTCCTCTCCTTAATCCTTTTGTGTGAGGAGTCCATCTCTTCCTGCTTTGGCTTCTGACAATGAGTGTTTGTGTGGAGGGCGTAGGGCTGTGGCGGTCATGAAATGTAGCATCTCCAGGCTTCCACGCATACTAGCTGCATTCAAGCCGCTGTTGTGCGCCTTTGGAACATATACGATTAAAAAGTCAAAGCATAAATGTAATAACACCAACACAATAAATCCATTATCTATTTTAGTCAGGTCTAAAGAAACATTATGATATGAAGAAAATGTATGTCAGAAGAACAGAATATGAGTTTGCCTACTGTATGTTATCTGGCTATGCTCCATGCCATAGTCTGTAGGTTTGTTCTTTTAGCAGACCAGATATGCTTATAAGTCCCATTACATTATTTTATATTATATGATTTTATAGTCAGAAGGATATAATTTAACTTAGCTGAATAAAATAGAAAGATTATTTTTCTCATTCCGGAGCAAGTGTGCATATGAAGTGGCTATGTTATGTGTAAGAGCAGCTGAGATATAAATATAAGAACACTTATTTTACTCCACCCATCAACCACTGTTTGCGGAGCATGCTCTCGCTACGCGACAGGTGATATTCCGCCCGAACTCTGTATGCCAGGGGCTCTCCAACCCTGTTCCTGCAGCTACCCAGTGCTTCATTTGAGAAACCAAGGGAAATCGGTTCGGAAACATCGGTAGTTTTTACAACGAAACATATTTCACTAAACTGTTGACAGCCCTTCTGCACACTTGAGAAAGGAATAAAGAACAAAGAGAGGAGGAGATGGAAACTTATGGCGGTGAGATATTCTGTATAGCTAAAGGTAATGTTTCAGCCTATTAATGATGAAAATATAAAAAAATCCCTATTACTTGGTTATTCAAAATCATATACAAATTCAACAGAATTGTAAGCAGAATTGTAAGGTAGACTATGTATTGTATTGTATTGCAATCGTAATTTTAATTCAGGTATTTTTTTCGAACTTGGACTCATAAGCCTATGCATATGTATAAGTTCAAATATGCATATGGGTGTTTGAATGTGTTAGACTTTGAACCTGCTTTTGAACTTCTTTCTTCAAATTGATCGTCACAGCGAGGTGAGTTTTAAAAGTATGATAGGCGTACTGTTTTGATGATGTGTTTGATGTGATTTTCAATTGTATTTGCATTGACGTCAGAGTGGTTAGAGGGACAATAGAGCCCTGACTACCAGGCCGTTAGTGACCTAATGGTTGTTAGGGTACTTCCAAAACATGTCCTGAGTGCATAAGAGGAGATTACTGTGACTCAATGGTCACGTGAAATTGTACTGCTGTCATGACTGGTGTGTGGCAGTAATACGGTCACCGTAACAGCCTTAGGAGGGCCATGGTAATGAGTGCTGGCCTGCATGTGTCTGTATCTGTGCATGAGTCTTAACAAAATGTTGTGTGTTTGCTTTGTTAAATGCCTGCTCTCGGTCCCTGTCTTTCTCCTCCTCCCCCCCAGGGAAGTGCAGGCAGGAGGTGGGAAGCAGAAGCGAAGCCATTGTGAAGGGGAAGCCACCGGGCTCTTCCTGTTATGAGAGGAAATGCATACAAATGTGCTTCCTGTGCCCCCCCCCCCCCTTCATCCTCCCCCATGTGCGGCGCAGAATCAGCCACTCAAATCAAATCAAATCAAACTTTATTTATCACATGCGCCGAATACAACAAGTGTAGACCTTACAGTGAAATGCTTACTTACAACCCTTAACCAACAGTGCAGAAGAGTTAAGAAAATATTTACCAAATAAATTAAAGTAAAAAATTTATGAAAATAACACAATAAAATAACAATAACGAGGCTATATACAGGGGGTACCGGTACCGAGTCGATGTGCGGGGGTACAGGTTAGTTGAGGTAATTTGTACATGTAGGTAAATGGACCTCCTTGTGGTAAACATGTTTGTCCTCTTTGTTGATGCTGTCCGTCATGAGGGGACAGTGAAGGAGGGTGTATAGTATGTGAGGAGGCAGGATGTTCAGCCTCTGACCCGTTGAAGTGCTCTAGCAGACAATGCCAAATCGTGAGGCCTTTGGGGGTTTTATTGCACACTGTATAGTCTCACTGTGCCTGACCATGAACCATTCTGTGCAACAATAGGTTTCTAACTCTGGGGCCCCTGAGAATTCTGCTGTGAAAACACACTCATTCACAATTTGTTTGGTTTACAATGTTCTCCCCACCAAACCTCCAGCCCTGATAGCAGCAAAGGTTCTACAACAATGTTCTGTTATTAGCATGTTGATATTGCTGACAATAGGATAGGAGATATTGCTAGTCCTCCATTGGACACTCCATTCAAGGCAATGGGGACCAGAACATTGGTTCAAGATCCCATAGCGGCAGGAAGTGCCTGCGGTTACATCACCAGCACATGGGTCGTGTCAGATGGTTAATTGCGTTCACATGTGGGCATTATGTGAGGTCAGCGATTCACAGGGCAGTGTTTCGCCAGGCCAGCCAGTGAAATGCACCACCACTCAGAGAACTAACTAGGCCTACCTTCTCCATGTTGTAGTAGATGTGTTCAAATGCACATATGATTGATCAGATGCATTGCTTGTATTTTCTATTTCCATGTGAAGAAAAAAAAAACATTGTTCCTTGTGAGGTGTGAGGTTGTGGTGCATGTGACTTTGAAAGGGTGTCAGCGTGTACTGTTTATATGTGTGTGTGTGTGTGTGATTTTTTAGGTGTAGGTGTTAAGATTATGGAATGGCGTTGGGTTGTTATTTTTATGTAGGTGTTACTTGTCATTTGATCAGATTTTTTTTGTTTCTAGGATATAATATGAGCTGGAGACATAGACCTCCACTGTGCCATGTGTGCTGCCAACCACTTTAAAAAACAAAAGTTGTCAGTTTAAAGTGAGTGGGTGATGCCACCTCTGGGCCTGCATGTTCGCTCAGCAACTGTTCTTCCGGTAGAATGTACCTTTCCCTAAAGCCTCTGGCACCAGAACTTCAACTTCCTGTAAGTTCCTTCAACTTCCTGCCACCTGAGGAAGACACCACTTAGGACGTGTTCCAAACTAGCCTCCCATGACCTTCTAGTGGTGTCTTGTTGAGTTTGTCATGTAGCAAGTAGCCAGCAGCAGCAGGCCTAGTTAAGCCTTGGTGTTTGTATTTCTGTCCCACTGCATTATAGATTCCAGTGGGCTTGTTATGACAGTTAATCATCCAGTCGCTACCTGCCTTTGGTCCTTGCGTCTGAACGGGGGTTTGTTTTTTTTAGCATTTTGGTATGACTGTAAATGTCACCATGGTATTTAAAGCCCAGCGGAGCCATTCTGTGGTGAATCATTTGAGTTGTACTGAAGTCTAGAGCCTTTTTCATACGTCATTGTAGGGGAGGTGAAAGCGTGTCCTGTCTCTTCTTTCAACCTCTGTTGTCTTGAGCCTTGGTGGCCATTCGATATGGAGCTCATTGTGGTGTGGTGACATCATTCCCCAACTCAGAGGGAAGGCTGGGACAGGGTCTGTAGTTCATCTGAGGTTGGCCTATACAGAACGGCGCTGCTCATATCATCATAGAGAAGAGGATGTTGTTTGATATTCGATTTCCGTGGTGCATCCTGTCAGATTTCATTTCAGGAAAGGAAAGGCAAAACTCTATTGATATCTATCCGTCTTCTTCTCCTCTTTCAGTCCTGAGAGATTCTCAGCTGCTGAAGACCTCAATGATACACTGAAGGACACTGTAGGAAAGATCTGTATTGATACGTTCATTTATTCCTTCACTGGTACATTGATCTGGTCCATCCATATCTGAAGTTTTTGACTCCAGAACTTTCAAACTAGTAGACCGAAACAGTTGGCAGTGCTCCTAATCTGTTCCTAGTAATTTGTATTCAGGACGTGTGTAATTGGTTTGTTATTGGGGAGGTTTAGCTCTTGTGTTTGTGGCTCGTGTAAGGTGTCAGTAGAGAACAGAAGAGACAAACGCTTCAGTTAATCAACATGCCTCGATCATTAGCAACCAGCTGGGCACTGTTCTGGAGCTCTCTCTCTCTCTCTCTCTCTCTCTCTCTCTCTCTCTCTCTCTCTCTCTCTCTCTCTCTCTCTCTCTCTCTCTCTTTCTCTCTTTCTCTCTTTCTCTCTTTCTCTCTTTCTCTCTTTCTCTCTTTCTCTCTCATCAGCTTCTTGCTCCAGTCAAAGATAAAGGAGAGATAGAGATTTAATTGAGTATCCATAGTCTTGGTGATCTGGAGAGGTGCCAGAAAAGACGACACTTTAATGTTTCTTATTGTCCTATTAGACCCCAGGTAATTATCTGGTTATCACAGGGTTGTGAACCAATCAGATTCCTCCTCCATGCAGAGAACCTATGTAAAAGCACAGGATAATGTTTATGAAGCAGACACCTAGTAGGTTTCACCTACTACGCTGGTATGGGTCGTGAGGCCCTAAAAATTGTCAATGACTCCAGCCACCCAAGTCATAGACTGTTCTCTCTGCTACCGCACGGCAAGGGGTACCGGAGAGCCAAGTCTGTGACCAAAAGTCTCTTAAAGCTTCTACCCCCATGCTATACGACTGCTGAAGAGTTAATCAAATGGCTACCTTGACTATTTGCATTAATCCCCTTTTTATTTGCACTAACTATCCTGCACTGGTTCTATGCACACTCACTGGACTCTACCCACACACTCACACATACTCTACTCCAACACACATATACACACACACACTACATACGCTCACACACACACAAAACACAAACACAACTCACACATAGACACACTTTCACACTCTTTCACACTCTTCACATACGCTGCTGCTACTCTGTTTATTATATATCCTGGTTGCTTAGTCACTTTTACCCATATCTACATGAAAAAAAACTACTGGGCCCCTAACATAGAAATCAGAATGTTTCAGATTAAAATAACGTACTGAACAATATGTGTTATTAAATGTACTAACTATAAGCTTCTGCTGCTCTATACTACAATTGTGCAGATTCTAGTTTCCACCGTCATCCTTTGCCTATATTAACAGTATTGCAAACATTTTTGGTTCCTAATGTTAACAAAAGCTGTCTGTGTCATGAGAGATTTATGATGCTTTATTATAAATAACTACACAATTGGTGACTTATTTTTTACTATATGGTATTGTAGTCAGTTTTAATGAAGAAATTACCAATGATCCACGTTTCAGATTAAGAATCTATTACCAATTCTTATAAACAAGGCTAATCCTCTTCTGCCCTATGCATAATTAATAAATATATGCCTAAATAACATACCCTAAATTTAAAAAAAATCCTGAACTATGTGTACTGCAGGCATAAAAGTGGTACCTACAGAGAACAAGCTTCTGTGAAACTGCAACTGTAGTGTCAAGACATTATGTGGGCCTTTCTGAGTAAGTTCAACAGGAGATAAACCATAGCAGAAAATACTCTGAATCAGTATTTTGCCCATCCCCGGGCAGGCTTGGGTAGAACAGGTTAAGACATTTGTCCTTGTGTTTATTCCCTGTTAACAAAACTCAGAGGTTTCACTGCACCAAGAGCCCAGCGTCGAGCCTTCTTGTGAGCAAACCAATTTATAATGTCTTTAAAGTTTAATTTACTAGCTAACTGGTTTTCTAGCTAACTGGATAGCAAGGCTGTTGAACCTGTCTTGGCACATTGTAGATCTTAGATAGTTCTTTATAAGCTTCAGCTTACTGAAGGCACGTTCCCCTCCAGCAACTGTTGCAGGCATTGTACAGAAGATTCGAAGTGCAATGCACACCTCTCCAAAAATGCTCTGTAGCTGCATCTCGTGGATGGCATTTAGGAGCTCTACAGGAAAAAATACCATCTGAAAAGTGGCACCATATATCGTCTTTATATGTCGCACTTCATTTTCAAATCCATCTGTGAGATCTTTGGAGGACTTGCTTCTCAATATGTGGCAAGATAAACTAATTTGGTTTTCAGTCATTTTCCTAAATGTAAATATTGGTGAAAACTCCTCGCGTATAGTTGCAATCGTGTGGAACCGCAAGTCCAAATGACTGATTATACTATCCAGAGCCACATAAAACACTGTGTTGTGAAATCTGGTGTCTGACTTCTGTTCATCTGCTATGTCATCTTCAGTCTCATCAGGGAAACGTTTTCTTTTTTTCTGGCGGCTCCTCTGTTCATTGTGAAACTGAGTAGTTACACCCATTTAATTTGCCACCATGGAGGCTTCTGCCAGAAGAGCGTCCCATTGATTACGCAGAGCCTGTGTTTCTTCCTGTAGTGCCTTAATGTGAGCTTCTTCAGTGTCCAGTGAAATATTTCCTGACTGAAGAAATAGGCTTCTATTCTCAATACACTGCAAAGCTTTTACCCAGAATGTGAGCAGGAAGATTGCCTTCTCTGGCCACAGTGCTGCATCATCTAAAACCTCATCTTCCTCACTTCGAAAATGTCCATACTCTTCCTTTCTTTTATTGCTTGCTTGTTCAATCTCTTCTGTCACTCCTTCACTGGCACTGCTGCTACTCTTTAACTCCTCTTCCTCCTCCCTGCTCTCCTCTGCATCAGAGTCTGTCTGACAGCTTTCTGCTGAGATTCTGCCTACCTGGGGCTCTCTTGGCACTAGAAAGTGAGTAAACAAAGGGAATTTTAGGTTTAATGTTCGCTCCTACAAAAGGTTACCATACTAAAAATCTACTACTGAAAGAAAAAACTTTTGAATAGTCTACATATGAAATAGAATACGTATTTAACTGTGTCTAAGTCATCATGTGCCTAACTTTACAATTTAAAAATGGTCTAGTTAATATGCTGCTGCTGCTCCAAAACAACTGCCTCACCTCCAAGGTCCGCTGTTTCAACTTCATGTAGTAGACACACATTGGGATTTTTGTCTACAGCAGCAGTAGTAGTAGTAGCATCTACAGTATGGGTAGGTAGGCTACATTTTAGGTTTTAATTTTAGTCTAGCTAGCTAACAAATGTCACACAAATATTGGGGAATACAGTTATAATAATATCTAAATAATAGCTAATTAGCTAGCCATAGCTGGTAGCTCATCATCATCATCATCATGTTAATAATTATTGCTCTGACTGAGCCGAGTGAGTCCACTGTAGGCAGCTACCTGTAGCTGGCAAGCTATCAAGCAGAAAGATGCCTGATCTAATTATGGTTATACGTTTAAATTTTCATCCCAGATTTTTTTGTCTAACATTTTTTTAAATGATAAACAAAGAATTTTCTAAACATTTAGGGACCCTACCAGGCTAGGGCACCATGAATCATTCATGTTTTCCCCCCTTTTCTTACCTTTTAACTCGGCATTGTTTGGAAAGGGCTCGTAATTAAGCATTTCATGGTAAAGTCTTCACCCTTTGTATTCGGTGTATGACTAATACAATTTCATTTGATTTGAACAGTGTTATCCCATCACGGAGGGCCAGGTAACAGACACATGAATTAAACAACTTGCATGGTTCTATTTGGAAACCTAAAGATACCTTTTATGTGTGTGTGTGTGTTTCAAGATGATGTGCTGAGGTACTGGGCCTCAAACATGCACGCACGCACACGCACACACATACACACACACAAAGGTTCCTATATGTGAAGACTGCCTGCATGGTTTCTGTGGAGCAACATTTATATCTACCTGGTGCTTCAGGCGCTATATAAAACAAAACTCAGCGAGCAAACCCCTGGGCTATTTTTACCAATACAAAGTTGTATCTCTAAGACTGTTAGAAGTCTTAGCTGTACTCTCGCAAGCGCACAATGAAGTTAGTGTGCGTGTGTGTGTTTGTGAGCGAGTGGTTGATACGCTCCAATCATATGAAGGGTCGATATAAAGACTCAGATGTTCTATAATAAAGTGCAGTATGCTTTGATGTCGCCCACAGATGATAAACTGATCTGGCTCATTATCTCTTTAAGACAGATCACTCTCGGTTCCTTAAAATTCTATTCAGCTTCTTTTTTTTTCTTGCCAGAGTAGATGGACTGTTACAGTAACCTCTCAGTGGGAGGTCGCAGTGGAGAACAGCCTTGACTGTTGAGAAATTCTCTCATGCAGCTTCAGTTAGATGATTTATGAGTGGAAAAGCTCTGATTGCGCCAGATTTCTCTTTCTTCACACATTATGAAGGAAAACAAAGAGGTCAAGGATGGTGTTTTATTCTATAATATAAAATAATTAGATGTATTTATGAAATGTGTTAATAATAAAATTTAAGGGAAAATCCAGTTTGGTGTTGACACAGTGGGGTCTGGTCCGGTCAGGTGTACTGTACAAGAACTGAAATCCCCCCATTCCAACCCCCAACAAGGAAAACACAACACACATTCCAGTGCTGAAAACCTGCCTCCCCCTAAATTAACCCTCAGACGTTCACCCTGTAACCTCTCTCACTCTCTCTCTCCTCCTCTCTTCATTCTCCCTCTCTCTTTCTCTCCCTAGGTGACATTTACGAAGAGGAAGTTTGGCCTGATGAAGAAGGCGTATGAGCTGAGCGTGCTGTGTGACTGTGAGATCGCCCTCATCATCTTCAATAGTACCAACAAGCTGTTCCAGTATGCCAGCACCGACATGGACAAGGTGCTGCTCAAGTACACGGAGTACAACGAGCCCCACGAGAGCAGGACCAACTCTGATATCGTGGAGGTGAGTCCCCGGACACCGTACACACCACACATGTTCTCACACACTCATACACACACACACACACACACACACACACACACACACACACACACACACACACACACACACACACACACACACACACACACACACACACACACACACACACACACACACACACACACACACACACACACACACACACACACACACATTCATATCTAGACTACAAAAGCTTAAGGCATCCATCCAAAGTGTACAGACAACTATCCCTTGGGCTCTTTCTTATAGAGATAGGCCCCTATAGCCCCTGGAATCGGTAAGGCCCCTATAGCCCCTGGCATCGGACATCGGTGAGGCCCCTTGCATCGGTAAGGCCCTACAGCCCCTGTGAGATTTAGCCCATAGTTAGTGTCCCCTTGGCATTGTTGTGACTCGCGCTCCAGGGGACATGTTATCCTAGGTCGCCGTGGCGTGGACATGGGTGATGTAAGCCTGGTAGGACATTAAATGGTTGTGTCAGGTGAGCCGCGCACCAGGCCACAGGGACAAGCCAACATGCTCCAACGTGACCAACGTGACCCTGCTTACACAACGGTCACCATGCTGATCTGCCTGACCCTGGTGGCCCACATACAAACACATATGCACACACGCATACACACACACACACACACACACACACACACACACACACACACACACACACACACACAGTGACTTATGATTACACAAAGGTTCCCTCTTAAACCTACACAGGCACCTGAACACACAAACACACATACCTGGCTGCACACACAGACACACAAAGATAGCATATGAGAGGGACCCTTGACACAGAAGTATAGGATCACTATGTTTTAGGGAGACATAAAAGAGAAGAAGAGGGTTATTTCTTCGTGAAGTTTACTGACCGCTCAAAAGTATTTAAGATTACACAGAATAATGAATGCATGCTCCATTGTTGTTGTTGATTTTGCATACAGGCCATATCCTTACCATTTCAAGTGGTCAACTAAAAAAGGAATATATGCTACTTAGAGTAGCTTCTATCAAAAGATAGTGCACTCAAAGCATTATCCACATTAATGATGAAAACATAGACACACCAGACCGTATTCATTAGCATAGAATGCATTTAAGGGGGCATGTACTATATATCATGTTGGTAGCCTTAAGATGTGCTCTGCTTACTATTTCAAACCTACTCTCACTTTGCAAATGCAACTGTACAAGATGCATTCGATTATGTTGGTTAAATGCATTGGGCATATGCATTGATATGTATTAATTACTGGAAAATTATACATTTCAAAGTAGTGGAATGTATTTTAAGAACACATATACGGCCCATCTATTATATAGTATTTACATATAATGTACTGTATGTAGTATCCCCAAAGCCTCCTTGTGTCTTTATGAAGTACCCTAATTCCCCTTCCATGCAGCGGCATGTAAATCATGTCCAACTACACGCAGAAAGATAACAAGCCTTCTCTCCGTGTTATTTATTTTACATTTGCTCATTTAGCAGACGTTCTTATCCATATCATAGCCTACATATCCAGTCTCTGCATATAAGCCCTTCAGCAACTGTAGTCGGTGTATTAGTCTCTCCTACAGAGACCGTGAAGAGAGCCGTCACATGTTTCAACAAGCGCCGTGACCAGACCTGCAGGGGCTTTGAAGCTCTCTATTAGCCGAGTGGAGGATGGCTAACGCGTAAACAGCTGTGTCTGAGGATCACGCTAAAGAGTCTAGCGGGGGAGTGCTGCGGCGCTGGCGTCTCTGATCCCGGGGCGGACATGGGTTCCGCTCGCTCAGACCGACTCGCAGCGGGAGAAATCGATCTGAAGAGGCCTTAGCCTTAGCCGCGGCGTGCTAAAGGGATTGGCCACAGCGCACCCGCGAGCACGTTTAACGTGGGAGGTGGGGAGGGGGGGTGGATCTATCCTGCCAAGCCTTGTGTGCTGCTGCTAAGTTACGTCACAGGTGGAGGATGTGGGTGGGTGTGAAGGGGGGGGAGAAACAAAGGAGACTTCCTGTTGGGTAGGAAGTGCAGCGGATGGGGACAGGAGGACAGTAGGACAGGGAGGGCCGGTCGGAGCAGGAGGGTGTAGGCCAAAGACCAGATAGCAATAGACTACCATGTGGTGTAGTTGATATTAGTGTATGACTATAGATCTGCAACTCCTCAGATATAAACCCAATAACACACACACAAACAGAGCATCTCAGTGTTTTGCGATGGGCTGCTGTGCCTGGAGGTGTAGTGGGAGGAGAGGCAGTGGTAGAGGAGCACAGTGCAGCGTGTGGGCGGCTGGCAGACAGGCCTGCTACATTAGCAATAAAGCTCTATGTAATTATCATGTCTTTGGTTGATAATTAACGTTGTTGGGAGAGTGGCGCTGAGAGGGTTGCACAGCCTCTCCAGCTACAGTATGTTTAAAAGGGACTCCAGGGCCTTATCTCTCACTCTGTTTTTTTTCTACTCTCTATTCTTCATTCATCTGGCCGTAACTTTACTCTTTGTTCAGTAGCTGCTATCAAGCTAATCAGAGCCGTGCACAGACCTTTTGGGGTGCATGTGCTTAAACAAAAAAAAGGGCACCACCCCCCCAAAACAAAATTCCCACAACCACGGTCGCAGACTCATTGAACAATTATTACAAGAAGAGGGGAAAGCAGCACAATCTGTTCAGTAAAGTATTTTGAAAAACTACTTTGAACTGGAATAAATGCTGGACTTATTAACAATGACCAACACAATTCCAGTCAAAATAAAAGATTGTAAGAAATACTGTACATATGTAAGATATTCATTTGATCACCCTGTTGCAGGAGAAAATGTAGTGTATTTTGAGGTTTAAAGAAGCTTCTAAAGTTTGTAATTTCCACTTAGAAATTTCAGACTTGATTTTCCCTTATGAAAAATGTATCAACCCCTACGAAAATGTCCATGAATTATAATCCATATAATAATTAACATTTCCTTTTGTAGCAGGATATTTTTCCTGCTGTAGCAAACAGGCTCAAATTACCATCCTACAACTGTAGCCTACCATTACTATAAAAAATGTAAAATGCTGGACCTCGTCTGCCATTTCACCAACCATTATCATCGGCAGCTCTATGCTGAGAAACATCTCAGTTGTTGAAGTCCATGTGGGATTTCACCTCTATGGGATCGGTCCCCCCCCCCCCCTCAGGACAGTTGAGCTAACTTTGGCTAATGTGATTAGCATGACGTTGTAAGTAACAAGAACATTTCCCAGGACATAGACATGTCTTATATGGGCAGAAAACGATAATTATTGTTAATCTAACTGCACTGTCGAATTTACAGTAGCTATGCCATGCTATTATTTGAGGAGAGTGCACAACAACAAAACAACTTTTATCACGGCAACTGGTTTGATACATTCACCTCTGAAGGTAAATAATGTACTTACATTCAGTAATCTTGCTCTGATTTGGCATCCTGAGGGTCCCATAGATAAAATATAGCATAGTTTACTGTGTGTGTCTGCCAACCCCACCCCATCACTTAGGAGTCTAGGTGCGATTTAGATTTTGGCCACTAGATGGCAGCAGTGTATGTGCAAAGTTTTTGACTGATCCAATGAACCATTGCATTACAGTTCAAAATGTATTAAGTCTCCCCAAATGTGCCGAATTGGTCAATTGATACATTTTCAAGTACATAACTAGAGAGAACATACAAAAATTATATGGTAATAAAAAATGTAAGTTTACACACTCCCAAAAATGTCATAAATGATGGATAATTAGCTTCCCTACAGAAAAGACACGAACCTTCACACATCTAGATGGCAAAAATCTAAATTGCGCCTAGACTCCTACGTGATATAATGGTCTTTCTCTTGCATTTCAAAGATAATGGAACAAAACAAATACATAGAAAACACGTTTCTTTCATTGTATAATCTTTTACCAGATCTAATGTGTTATATTCTCTTACATATTCTTCTAACTCTGGCCTCTCAAACCAATGTGGACATTCTGGTAATATCTGAAACTTAGCTAAATAATAATACGTCTGTGCCGGATACTGATCTGTCTCTGGCTGGCTATATTGATTTTTTTACAGAGTTGGCAGAGGTGTAGGTGTTTCCATATTTAAAAAAGACAACGTAAATGTGTCTGTATCTCTCACTACCTCTGTCCCTAAGCAATTTCTTTATCTAGTCCTAAATGTGGGCCTTGGTAATAATGCCCAACTCCAGTTAGGGGAGGGGTGGTAGGGTTAGTGGAAAATAATAAAGAAGGAAAATATATTTTAAAACTATATATTTAAAATAATATATATATTTAATTTAAAAAATGATATGGAGTATTGGAAATGATACAGACAATTAAATTGATAGAAGCCACAATCTATCTGCAATATTAAAGCTCATCTACCCTCTATAAAAAAAAAAATATATATATAATAAAATACAATAATGCCCAACTTATGCTAGTGAGAATTTATCGCCCTCCCTCTGCCTCAACATGTGCCCTTAGTCAATTGTCTGACTTGCTATCTAACTATGCTAAATATGAACTATTACTTTTGGGTGATCTTAATCTGGATTGGTTGATGCCAGCTTCTGATAGGCTGAAAGATATCTGCATTGAGCTAAATCTTGCTCAGTTGATAACTGAACCTACCCAGCCCAACTTTGAACACCCTGAAAATTCTACAATATTAGATATATTTTGACAAACACTCCTTGTACTGTAAGTATACAGCCAATGGAATTTTTGCTAATTGTCCCATTGCCTGCATAAGAGATGCAAAACAACCTAAATCTCACCCTCACATTATTACAAAGAGAAAGTATCGGAATTTCAATGAGATACAATTCTTGTCTGATCTGGGATTGTGTGAAAGGGGGTTGTGTCAGATATCACTGACTTGGATCAGGCCCTAAATTGTTTAACTTTTTTGCTCAACTCTATTGCAGATAAGCATGCTCTGTTAAAAAAACTAAGGGTAAGGGATAGAGCTAATCCCTGGTTCACGAAAGAACTATCAGATAATCTTCAGAGAGAAATTTAGCTTGGGCTAAGGCTGACAGATTCTACATCTGACTGGTAGTCCTTCAGGTGCTTGAGAAATAGATGTCTATGCCTGGTTAGAAAAGCAAAATTGGCATACTTCTTGAACTGTGTATCTGAGAATGGTGGGAATCCAGATGACTTCTGGAAGATAGTCAAACCTCTAAAACAAAACTCCAACCCCTCATTACCCCAGCAGGTTATGACAGCCTCTGGTCCCATAACAGATAAGATGGACATCTGTGGTGCTTTTAATAACCAATTTTCCTCAGCGGGCCACCTATTTGATCAAATTGCTTCTGAAAACTCTGATTCCAGCAGAGGGAGTTTACTTGCCTGAAGTCAGGTTGCAGAGAATGATACATTCCCAGGTACACATTCCTAACTTTAATTTAAGTCATTTGATGTCTATGATGTATAAGTGCCTTACTGAAGATCAAGGTAAAGGCTGACTCACTTGATCTCTTCTTGATCTCTTGATCCCACAAAGGCAGAGATTATTTACAACCCCCCCCAAAATTGGGGGGAAATTATACCACCACCGAAAAGGGCACTTTTGAGACTGGAAGGGCAAAGGGACATGTGCTCCACACAAGTAGAGCCCTATCTGTGCTTGTGCCTGATGCTAATCCACGAGGGAGAAGATTGAAATGGACAGAAGAGGGAGAGAGAAGAGGGAGGAAGGGAAAAGGGAAAGAAAGAGAAGAGGGAGATAGAGAAGGGGGTTGTGAATGGCTAGATGACTCACTTAGGGAAAACTGTCTCAGCTGAGGATGACACTACCACAAATATATGTACAACCAAAAAGACCAAGATACCAATGTTGTTCTCAGCAACATTCTGTGTTTTTAACCTTTTTGACACCATCAATTGGAGGGAGAGAAAAACTCTTCCAAACTGTAATATCATGAACAAGCATTGAGGAAAATTGAATCAAGATGGCCACCAAAGTCTAACCAAAGGAAACCAGCTCCTTGCCAATTACTGTGATTGGAGCACAGCAGCCAGGGTAACAAGAGATTAATGATCCAATCCAATGGAAAATGGATGTTCAATTGGAACATGATAGGCCCATCTGTTTCTGAGTATTTTCTAGTTGCCTCCATTGAAGGATTTAGGTGGACTCTAGTATTCTTAAACTCTTTAGATTCTCATTTAAATAGTCCTACATGACAGCATCAGATGCTAGACAAAAGCTGGGAAGGCCCACATAATTAAAGTTAAAGACATTAATATTTAATTTATTGAATTCATTAATTTAATCAATGTTTAAAAACACATGTGTAGTGTACACACAGCTAGGCTATCTGGTTTTGTTGTTGTCCGAACGGCCCTCTGAGTCTCCTCTTGGCAGGTCTATAGTGCAGTTTGCCACTGGCTCCAGATGAAAAGCTCCAACACACAGATAGATTTCCTATACTCTCCAGCTGCCAGGGCGGTTTCCTGGACATGTGAGCAGCATTAGTGGAGAAATGGGAAGCCGTATTGGGAAATGACAGGAGAATGGATCTATCCTTTCCTTTTTATACCTCCTCACCAAGAGTCTTCTCTGAGTTCTCATTGGAGATTTATGACATGGATATGGGGATTCTTAATTGCCAGTGCACATGAAAGACCTTTTACTTCTAGTGTGTAACAGAGCCAAGCCAAATGTGGCTTGCGCTCAGTGCAATCGAACAGCCCCAGTCCAACGACACACTCTCTGTGCAGCCAGTGCCAAATCCCCATTCCACAACGTGTTTGGCTTTCCTCTGTGAAACAAAGAGCGCACGTTTCAGATGGCACTGGAGGGTATAGATTGAGTACCAGCCTAGAAGGGAGGGTGGGGGTTGGCTTGATAGGGGATGGTAGGAGGTGTGGCCATGATGATGGTCATAACCTCAGCCTAGTTTAGTGCCCCACACTCCGAAGCAGTGGCCACGGCCTCACTCACATGGGGCACCACATAGGCACGTGTCACAGCCCCCAGCCAGGAGAGGAGGGAGAGGAGGAGGGCAAGTGGCCAATCCCATTCCACCTCAGATTAACCTAATCTGAGAGTTCACTTCACCCTTTAATCTTAAAGAGCAGCTGCGGGGGCCTGCCTGACCACCCTCCCTCCCTCTCCCCTATCTCTCTCTCACTCTCTCTCTCCTCACCTAGCGGGAACTTCTGAATGAGAGGGGGAAGGGGAGCAGAGGGATGGTGAGAGGAGGGAGGGAGGCAGGCTGGTAATTATTTCCAAAGGTCATTCTGTTAATGACTACCTGCTTGGCTAATGAGATTCAGTAAAGCTCACTCACGATGTTTCGCTGGCGTATGTTTCGCCCGTGTGCCGAGACGTGTGAGGAGAAGCACAGGTGTGACTGCAGCCCAGCGTCAGTCCATCGGAGGGAGGGAGGAGAGAAGAGAGCAGGAGAGAATGGAGGCGGGAGGGCATGAGCGTGAGAGAGAAAAAGAGAAATGTACCAACATCCACACACATTTATTATATGCCTCGCACAACATTTCATTTGGCAAAGAAACGTGATTTTTTTCCCACATTTATAAATACCAGGGAGACTAATTATCTGCGTTCAGTCTAATTTGCCTCCAAACTTTTCCTTACGACTTAATTAAAGCATTTTTTCTCCATCGTGTTCTTGCACGTCAACAGACTCCGAGCATGTGATATCCCTTTCAAAGTGCCAGTGTGCTCTTGCCTTATTTCTTGTGAAAATATTTTCAAGCATGTGTGCTATTCTATGTACTTATTTGGATTCTAAACAGCAGAGAGAACATTAGCCTTAAGGAGTTTTCTCTGTGGATTCTGCTCAATGACTGCTTCTTCTGCCTAACAAAGAGCCCTGCTGTCAACTCCTCCAGTTGCTGTAAACTCCTCCAGTTTAAATGCCTGCACTAATTTACCTCCCCCATTTCTACACATATCAACGTCCAGGAGAAATAAGGAAGTTATGATATGCTGTCTTACAGTTGTCCAGGTTGATGTTGGGCTTGTGTTTGAGGTGCTGTGACAGACAGACAGACAGACAGACAGACAGACAGACAGACAGACAGACAGACAGACAGACAGACAGACAGACAGACAGACAGACAGACAGACAGACAGACAGACAGACAGACAGACAGACAGACAGGGTGTGTCAGCAAGAGGCTGTGGATAGATCAGCCACGCTGCTTGTTTTTCAACCTGAGTTGAGGATTAAAGGGCGGAAGCTGCTTAGACTGCCTAAGTCAATTAACCTTCTGACATTGGCAAGCTAACGGCATAGGGATAGGTCAAAACAAAGACTGGGATGCCATTTCATCCTTATCTGCCACATATTACATGCTTGTGAAACATCTTCCCAGGGTTTCGCGTCATGAATTCCACCAACTGAGGCATTTCTTTGTACTCTTCCAGTCAGCCCTCCCTAAACACCCTGTCCCAAGAGCATTTGCGTATGTTTTTTCTTTCTTTTTTCCCCCTCTCCTGTCTCTGTGTTTTCCTCGCACTTTCCTGCGATTATAAACAGCTGCGGAGTTCAAGCAGTACCACGTTAAAATGTGTACGTTTCAGATGTCCAAACTGGGAGGCCCCACTCCTCCTCCCTTCCCCCACCCTCTCTATTTTTGTCATTCTTTTCCCCAATAAATGCCTCAAAAACCGGTAGTGGTCTAAAAATAGATTGTGGCGGAGCTAAATATAGTGCTTGGTTGGCGGGGCTGGCTATGAGAGTGGAGAAGAATAGGCATGGAATAGCTGTGTGTGTGTGCGTGCAAAGCGCCAGGTTGTTAATTCAGTCTCCCTCTCTCACAGGGACGACCGTGAACACTTGCCTCCAGAGACCACATGCACATGACCCGGGTGGTCAGAGACCCAGTGGTGCCAATAGACATTTGAACCTCGGGATAAAGGATTTCATTCACAGCTTTTTTCTTTCTCTCTTAGAATCCCTGTCCTTTTCTTCTCCTCTCAGAGAAATGAAAGGCACAGCTTTCTTGAAGTTTATAATGCTTTATGAGCAGCCTTGTTTCAACCCGT
This sequence comes from Salmo trutta, assembly GCF_901001165.1. Classification (NCBI taxonomy): domain Eukaryota; kingdom Metazoa; phylum Chordata; class Actinopteri; order Salmoniformes; family Salmonidae; genus Salmo; species Salmo trutta. The sequence goes on along the minus strand of NC_042965.1, from coordinate 6,530,481 downwards.
ACAGACTGAAAATAACACACACACTCCTATGCGTCAGACATTTTAATCATTTAGCAGACACTCTTATCCAGAGCAAGTAAGTGCCGTGTTCAAGGGCACATTGGCAGATGTCTCACCTAGTCAGCTCAAGGATTTGAACTAGCAGCCTTTCAGTTACTGGCCCAACACTATAACCGCTAGGCTACCTGCCTCATTATGTCACACGTAGACAAATCTCTCTATTATTTGTTCATCAGGTGTCCGGTAGTCAAATGTTCTAGGGGTAGTTAAAGTCCTGTTGGGAGTAAGGCTTAATGACATTTGTCACAAGGGTTGAGAAGGGAACTAACGGCAGCTTCACCTCCATTGGGGCTTGAAAATGTCAAGTCGTTTTCACACAAGTTAATTGGCAGGTAATCACCCCTAGCAGGAGTTACAAATCTGAGAGATGTCACCCACCCCCATGGCCAAGGCAACGTGCTGGTGGAACCATAATGAGGCCTGCATGCTAAAGATAAGCTGAAACCTCTCCTCACCATGAGCTCACGGCAGCGCACGGTATTGTACAGAGCCATGATCGCGTGGAGCTCCCTTCCATCTCCAATTGCTCAAGCAAACTGCAGAATGACCTTTTAAAAAAAGGATGAAACAACGTCTTATGGAATGGCAGGGACTGTGAGGGGACACACACAAGACAACAATAAAAGTCTCGCTTGCTTTTAGATTCCTCTTTTGGGAGAAGCACAAGACAAAATGACGGTGTGCGCATGCTGATTACAGTCCTTAGCTCAGCATTTTGTTCCACGTCAGACAGACAGACAGACAGACAGACAGCCAGTCCAGAAAAGCAGAACTCCTGACTAGGAACTACAAGTAGCGTTTTGATCATCACAAACATTCTAAGGTCTATACAAGCGGAAGTCTGAGGTACTCACAACAACAAAAGGCCTTTTAAAATAGACCTTTTGAAATGTGCCAATATTTTGTCCCTGTGGTATGGAGTAGTAGTGCAGTGGCAGGCCACTTCTGAGGCCACGCTGCCAAGCACAGGCTTTTTCACTACACAGCCCAAAAACACTTCACGGCAGTCATTAAGATGAAATGATGCCTTATTCTTTGAAACTATTTGTGGAAAACTTTGAATATTGAATATCTATTTTTATAGCTGGTGTTTCCTGCCATGCCCCTCCCATGGTGGCTGTGGACAGGGAGGGTGTGGAAACTCAAGGTCACAGCGAAGAGGTCAAACGGCTGGTCATTGTTACTCAGGGCCCCCACCAGGCCTCCAGGCCTCTTTCCTGTTGTGGCACCAAGCGATAAGCGACACAGAGACAAAAGACGATAACTGAAGATTGGTGGGCCACAGAGGGGATGGGGGGGGCAAGACGACAGGGAGTAGACTCACTCATTACAGCCAGAACCAATCATTCATGACCAGCCCTTATGTAGCTAGGGGGGCTACAGTAAGTCCAGTTATTCTTCTAGCATTACTGGTCAAATACATGTTCTTGGTATGGTTTTTTTTAAACACTGGGGGCTAGGAGGGGAGGAGATTGGGGTATAAGTGTCCTCTTTATCCATCTTCACTGTGCTGGCATTGTGCCTTTATAGTGGCTGGCTCATTATGAGTGATTCAATGTGAATGGTCACACTGTCCTCCTGACTGAGGATGCTGCTTCTGCTAACAGTCTGATACAGTCTGATATTGACATGATTTGGGCCATGAGTGCTTCTTCTTTATGGACAGCACAGTCCTCTTGTACAGTGGCTGAGACTTGTCTCTGAAACACTCCTGTTTCTCTTTGGACTCCATGACTACTCCACCAAATGCACCACATCCATGTCCCCTTCCCAGTTTGAATGGGACACAGAGGACACACATGAAAACACACTCTGTCCATTTCGTATTCTGCTTTTCGTTTAACTCATCCTCCAGTATGGTGATCCCAGACAGCTGTAATTGCACACTTTGGAGAGCGATATTACCAAACGGATTCTAACTGCCAGCCTTTGATTCCTGATTATAGTGTTCCAGAATACCAGGACCAGGGGGCTTCAAAGCAGCCAAATCACTGAGAAGTCATTGATGCATTTATTCATTTTTTAAATGACGCCTTAACCCCATTGCAGTGGGATTCACAAACTATAACCAAAAAGGATTCTGAATTTGGGGTCCAATAGATTGCCGCACACACACGCACACACACACACACACACACACACACACACACACGCACACACACACACACACACACACACACACACACACACACACACACACACACACACACCACCTATCTCTGGGCATATCCCCTCTCTCTACATGGTACTGGCATGTTCAGACCACGCTTCATGAAACTGTGGCCTTCCTGTCTTTGGTCTGCCATCTGCTTCCAATAAGCTAAGCCAGGCTGATCCCTCTGATGTTCCCCCACTTGCACAAGTGGCTGAGAGAGAGAGAAATAGAGAGAGAAGAGAGAAATAGAGAGAGGGGGAGCTAGCAGTCCGAGCACTCTATTGCTGTATCCCACCGCTGGCTGCCACCAACAAGGCATCTGTGAATGTGCTTAGAGTGCAGTAACATGACGATGGGGCATGAATCCACAGTGGGCCCTTCTCATGGCCCCTGCTATCTTGTTAGCTGTGATGGGAAGGGACATTGTTTCTCCCCATAGCTCCTAGTCATTCACAATGGGCTGCTCTCACCAATCTGGTCGGGTGATATTGAGCATGGTACTTTGTAATGGTGAGGGAGCTCTGCTCTCCGCCCTGTGGCCTCACCCCACACACTTTCGCACACATGGATGAGAGGTTGCCACACACTGGTATGATGATGATGTGTGTGTGTGTGTGTGTGTGTGTGTGTGTGTGTGTGTGTGTGTGTGTGTGTGTGTGTGTGCGCGCACGTGCGCGCACCATATTGGTCCCAGACAATGACACTCTCTAGGCTCAGTCAGAAACGTGACCAGTAAGAAGTTGTTTATCTCACATAACAATCCCTCATGATTTTCCCTTTCTTCCACACACCAAACATGATTAACCATAAGTTACCCTGTTATTAAAACCCTTTTATTGTACTTGTTTGGCCAAGTGTTTTTCCACCAGCAAGTGCAGAATTTGACCACAAAAGTACAAGAAGACATACAGTGCATTCGGAAAGTATTCAGACTCCTTGACTTTTTCCACATTTTGTTACGTTACAGCCTAATTCTAAAATGTATTACATCGTTCTTTTCACACCATACTCCATAGCAACAAAGCAAAAACAGGTTTTTATAATTTTTTTCACAAAAAATTATAATAATAACTGAAATATCACATTTAAAAAACTATTCAGACCCTTTACTCAGTACTTTGTTGAAGCACCTTTGGCAGCAAGTACAGCCTCTAAACGTCTTGGGTAGGACGCTACAAGCTTGGTACACCTGTATTTGAGGAGTTTCTCTCATTCTTGTCTGCAGATCCTCTCAAGCTCTGCCTGGTTGGATGGGGAATGTCGCTGCACAGCTATTTTCAGGTCTCTCCAGAGATGTTTGATCAGGTTCAAGTCAAGGCTCTGGCTGGGCCACTCAATGACATTGAAACTTGTCTTGAAGCCACTCCTGCGTTGTCTTGGCTGTTTGCTTAGGGTCGTTGTCCTATTGGAAGGTGAACTTTCAACCCAGTCTGCGGTCCTGAGCGCTCTGGGGCAGGTTTTTATCAAGGATCTCTGTACTGCTCCGTTCATCTGTTCCTCGATCCTGACAAGTCTCCCAGTCCCTGCAGCTGAAAAACATCCCCACAGCATGATGTTGCCACCACCATGCTTCACCATAAGGATGATGCCAGGTTTCTTCCAGACCTGATGCTTGCCATTCAGGCCAAAGAGTTCAATCTTGGTTTCATCAGACCAAAACAAATCTTGTTTCTCATGGTCAGAGTCATTTAGGTGCTTTTTGGCAAACTCCAAGTGGGTTGTCATGTGCCTTTTACTGAGGAGTGGCCTCTGTCTGGCCACTCTACAATAAAGGCCTGATTGGTTGAGTGCTGCAGAGATGGTTGTTCCTCTGGAAGGTTCTCCCATCTCCACAGATGAGCTCTGGAGCTCTGTCAGAGTGACCATCGGGTTCTTGGTCACTTCCCTGACCAAGGCCCTTCTCCCCCGATTGCTCCGTTTGGCCGTGCGACACAATCCTGTCTCGGAGCTCTATGGACAATTCCTTTGACTTCATGGCTTGGTTTTTGCTCTGACATGCACTGTCAACTGTGGGACCTTATATAGACAGGTGTGTGGCTTTCCAAATCATGTCTAATCATTTTAATTTACCACGGTGGGCTCCAATCAAGTTGTAGAGACATCTCAAGGATGATCAAATGAAACAGGATGCACCTGAGCTCAATTTCGAGTCTCATAGTAAAGGGTCTAAATACTTATGTAAATAAGGTATTTTTGCATTTATTTGTAATACATTTGAAAACATTTCTAAAAACCTGTTTGCACTTTGTCATTATGCGGTATTGTGTGTAGATTGATGAGGAAAATTATTTATTTAATCCATTTTAGAATCAGGCTAACACTTTCCGAATGTACTGTGTTTACAAAAAAAGTATATTTCTTTCAGTTTTCACTGATCTTTACTTGATAAGGCCATAGTCATTGTCCATAATTTTGTAAGCTCTGCTCTCACCCAAAATCTATGCAGGTAATGTTGTTGGTCTTGAGGACCTTGCGAAACATCATCCGCCCATCTGTCACCATTGGTCATAAACACATTATTGAATGTACGCCTTAGCCGTCATACCACACTGCCAAGATAACACAGGGATGAGGCCACTGGAATGATCACCAGTTAAACACTCCTAAAATACGAGCCAAAGCTCCCACCTGGGCAAGGGTTGTCTCCAACAAGCAAATGAGAGAGGAGAGAGAGAGGAGAGAGGAGAGAGAGAGAGAGATATGGTCAGGGTGGCAGAGTTCCCAACAGCCGAACCCTGGTATGGCGTCAGCTGTCCCTCACGCTGCGTAAACTAGAAACCAACATAAACTGTAGTATACCCCTTGAAATACCCACCCAACATCACCCTGATTACAAAGTAGCATGTTCCAAGAAATAATATTATGCATTACATAAGTGTGCATTGCATTCATGGTTTTGTAATGCACCTTCAAAAAGCATATATTCTCAGCTTAGGGTGTGAGGTGGGGTGTGGATGTGAAGGGTACAGATGAAGAGGGTATGGTATGTAGGACACAGTGTCTACACTCCTCCTTCTGCACACAGGCCCCCTGACAGGCCGAGCCAGGAGGGAACATCATGAGGAAGGAGTTTAATTAGGAGCAAGCCTCCAAAAGGGAGAGACAGGGACAGAAACACAGAGCCAAGCAGCCGAGCAGTCTTTCCTCTCTCGCGTTCTTGCTTTCTTTCTCCATCTCTCTCTCTTTCAATCCCTCCTTTCCTCCTGTCTTGCTTCCTCTTTTTCTCATCTCTCTCTCTTTCTCTCACTTCAAAGTGTGTCCAGGATAGCCTATTTTCTGCTTTGTTAGATTGATCTCCACTCATCAATATAGCTTTGGACTGTGGATCATGGAGCTTTTATCTCCAACTGCTATTAAGATGTCAGCATCTTGATCTTCGTACCGAGGTATTTTTTTCCCCTCACAATTATTATTTTTAGATAGACAGACTGGAAACATTTGATGTAAGTGAAAATATGTGGGAATAAAACGCTGTAAATTTGAGCATTTGACGTGAGTGAGGTGTTTTATCACTATGTTTGCATTATCTACATATCCCCTGAACAGTTATTTTGTTTTCCTGCCATTTCTTGACATGGTGTATTTATCTTTCTTTCTATATCGACTATGACTACATTAGCGGGAAAATTTATATTTTTACTTATCGTTTTGAAACACTGGCCACTGATTTCCTCTCTTTTGAGATGATGTCAGTGGATCTAAAACAGCAGGACATGATTGGAGCAGCAGTGAATGACGGAGTAGACTGGGTAAGAGAGGCAGGGAACTAAGGAGAGGTCAATAGGGCACAACGACAGAGACAGAGAGAGAGACAGAGAGAGAGAAGGCCTTCTATGGCCATGTCATGGCTGCATTGCCTCTGATTGGCTGCTGGGCTGGATGGCAGCACTTGGCAACAGGTGTGATGTCCCTGACAGGTGGGCATGTCTGGGATGAGTGGCATAGCGACCTTGCGCGGCACCCTTAAAAACTGCTGAGCCCCAGTGGAAAGCTAAGCCAAGGCCACATGCCTGAAAGTCATATAACACTCCCACCCTCCGTCCCACTACCTCATCAACACCCCCAGACAGGCCCACTGCCCCATATCAGTCATGCCATATGGGTCTCAAGTTTGTAGTACAGTTTGATACTGTACTACACAACTACACTAAAGACCAGAGCAAAGTACCAAAATATTTGAAAAAGGGACAGAGAGAGACACAGAGAGAGACACAGAGAGAGACACAGAGAGAGACACAGAGAGAGACACAGAGAGAGACACAGAGAGAGACACAGAGAGAGACACAGAGAGAGACACACAGAGAGAGACACACACAGAGAGAGATACACACAGAGAGAGACACACAGAGGGAGACACACAGAGGGAGACACACAGAGGGAGACACACAGAGGGAGACACACAGAGGGAGACACACAGAGGGAGACACACAGAGGGAGACACACAGAGAGAGACACACAGAGAGAGACACACAGAGAGAGACACACAGAGAGAGACACACAGAGAGAGACACACAGAGAGAGACACACAGAGAGGCTAGTGAATCTTGACACGCTACCTCACCACGAGACGCCTCTGGCATCAAACAGCGATCTCACAAACGAAGCCCTCAGTTCACTAAAACCACACTTTAAAAATAGCGTTATTCTCCTGACATCAGAGATGACTGAAGTGTTATTTGTTTTATAAACAGGCGGCTCACTCTTAGTCACTTCTATCAATTTACAGTAGTGCGCTTCTCTGCTTGCAACGACAAGCAGAGTGTCACACAAATGAGGAGAATAAGATGGTGAGATTAACTTATTTTAGCATCTCTCTCTCCCATTATCTCACTCTCTCCATTTGTCTCTAGCATTGAGACACACACACACACATATGATCACCATCAAATCTAAGCTGCATTAAAGATAATGTAATTACAGTGGTGGGTGTGATAGGGAGGCCCAGATGAAAGCAGCGTGAAGCGCCGCCGTCTGCTCAGACAGGAGTGGGTCTGTGATACTCCTCCTGTAGACTAATCTCCTTTTATTAAAGCCGGCCTCTGTGGAGGAGAGAGAGAGAGAGAGAGGGGAAGGAAGGGAGGGAGGGAGGGGATGGAGGTGGGTCTTTGATGGAAGCTTTAACTATCAGTTGCTACACCTTTCATTTCACTCCTTCACTCACTGTAAATCTAATCTACACAATATGGGACACATCTCTGCACTCAATACTGCAGTGTGTGTATGTACACACACACACACACACACACACACACGCATAAACAAACACACACACTATCTTGCTCAACCTCTTACATCATGCAGATTGCTCAAGAGTAGGGTTGCAAAGGGAGGGTATTTTACTGGAAACTTTAGACGTTTACTAGTAAACTACCGGAATTTTGGTATCTTTCAAGGATTTTATGTAATCTATCACAAGACATCTAGTGGCCCTTTTGGGTACTTCCGATTATCACAGGTGTCTGTAATTATCTCTGGCCCTCTGTGTGGCATCATCACAGGTAAAATGTATGAAATAATTGAATAAGATGATTTTAAAATAAATAATAGAATGACAAAGCTGTAAAACATTATCCGAAATATAAACCATCAACTTAGTGAATACCATTGGTGTTTCAGCATGAAATTTCCTTTATAGATTTTTTTTTACAAACTGTATTTATTTTACTCTATCAATATGTATTTGTTGTCAATGTTTTGGCATCAAACTGGTAGCAGTTGTGAAGAAAGTCAATAGTTGGAAGAATTGCAGTGTTAATTGAAAATAATGCCATTGCTGATTAGATGCTTTGTTCATTAATTAGGCTATTTTCTTGAACCATATGGTCTATCTACTAGAGACTCATGGACAATATGGACACAGATATAATAAATGAATGCTATACTGTATATGAATAAATTATGTGTGTTTTTTTCCCAGAGGACACTAATTTAAAAAAAAAAGAAGTGTTTTAACCCTATCCCAAACTTTAACCCTTACCTTAATCAATCAGAATGAGTGCTTAAATTCCATGTTTTAACCCTATCCAAAACCTGGATCAGAAGGTTTCGTGTTCCATCACAATGGTGGACACTAGTTTTTAGTTTTTTAGTTTTAACCCTATCCTAAACCTTAACTCTAACCTTATCCATTCAGAATGAGTGCCTAAACTTTGTTTTAACCCTATCCAAAACCTTAACACTTAACTTTCAAAATGTGATGTTTCGAGCAACTTTGAAAAGTGTTGTTTGGAGAAACGTCGTCTAATTCTGCAGTGAGACTGTGAGAGCTTGTTGCTTACATACCTAAACACACAAATTAAAACACTTGGTGCTGTAGATACACAAAAACAACACTTGCAGAGAAACGGTGTTAGATATAATTGTATCACTACCACTTTAGTGAGATACTGTATATCTTGGTCTAACGAGGGAAAGAAAGACAGCTCTTCTCTTCCCTTTCCTCCTTCGGTGGCGTTGAGAGAAGGGGGGGGGGGTGTGCTGTGGCCACAGAAACAGGATCAGGTGGCCATCAGGTGGCCAAGAGAGAGATTGCTGCCTGTATACACAGTCTGTCAAACACACACTCTAACACTACCACAGACCTGCCACACACAAACCCAACGCACACATACATCTGTAGCCATAACAGTCCCATTCCGGCCTCCTCAGCTGCCAATGTCAGAAATATGTTTCATTTCCATGTTCATCACTGACTGTGTCTCTGTGTAATTACAATGTTGATTGTCCCCATGGCGCCTCATTTGAGAGAGGAGTATGGATTTTATGGATTGTTAGTGAATGCTATGAAATCATTTATGTTCTTCTGAGTGTTTAGCTACATGTTAACTTGTTGACAAGGACACCGCTATGTCCCCACCCCACTCCATCCCATCCCACATTGATGGACATGGGAATAGATCCTGTCAAAGCACTTTATGCCATACCAAGGACCACATCCCATTTAGCCAGTTAGTACCCACTTTAACCTCTATGACACTTTAGGCACACACACACTTTTTGTATACATCTCATTCATTCCTTTGGTCAGTTGAGTCCATTCTCAGGATCCATTCTAACAAGGGACCAACCCACATTTCCTCTCCCCTGCTCTACTCTGGGTCCTGTTCCCCTGCCCTTCAACTGTGTTGTGCGACTGCTCTGTTTGCAGACGTTGAGAAAGAAGGGTCTAAACGGCTGTGACAGCCCTGACCCCGACGCAGACGACTCGGTCGGCCACAGCCCAGAGTCTGAGGACAAGTACAGGAAAATAAATGAAGACATTGATCTGATGATCAGCAGACAGAGACTGTGTGTAAGTACCGCCTGACACTCCCTGAGCTTTCTTCTCACCCTTCTCTCCCCTCTCTTTCTTTCTTTTCTTTCTTTCTCCCTTTTTCCATCCGTACGTCTGCTGTCCATCTGATGGGGTTTTTGGTGGGACCCGGCAGGCATTAAGCAAGAAGGAGAACAAAGGTGGCGAGAGCCCGGAGCTCGAGTCTGCTCTCACCCTCACCCCACGCACTGAGGAGAAATACAAACAGATAAACGAGGAGTTTGATCATATGATCAAAACTCATAAGATACCTGTAAGTACTGGACTTACACAGCATGCCGTCTCAGCTTGCTCAATGACGGACGCTGAGTAACAGGCCGCCAAATTAACCCCCTATTAGCCCAGCATTGTGTGACACTGCACTGCACGTCTGGAGAGAAAAAACACAAGATAAGACTTCCTCATACTTTGAAGCACCTATACATACGTGTATTCATAGCAGCTAACTCATCTAAGCGTCATTACCTTAGTAATTTAGTTCAAGTATAGTGCGCGCTTCGCCTCTCACACTCTTTAGCCTCTGGCTCCATCTGTGACATCACACCTTTAACCCTTTACCCATAATCCCTTGCCTGGCTCTCAGGGGTGGTGTGGTTTGCATGCAGTTCCTCTTCTCCTGCGCCCACGCTATACACAGCTCAGTCACCCGAAACAACAGAGGGACAGATGCTAAGGCTCGAAAACAACAGGCACATAGGCACACACACAAACACATTCGCAAATTCACACCCTACTGTAGCCCTCATTACATAAATGTGAATAAAACATTAAATGAAGGCCCTCCCTCACTGTATAAAACCCCACCCACAAGTCTAGTTGATTCAACTCATTATTATTAAGTAACTGGTTCCAGACTTTTTTTGTTTACTCAACTTTTGGTCAAAGTGTTCCCAGAACAACAACAAAAAGTGTTGGCCCAAACCTGGCTCCAACTTGAGAAAACATTGGCAGAAATTCTGTCAACTTCTGTGTTTGCTCAACTTGTCTCATACATTCCTTCAACTACAAATTATTATTTGGGCATCTTACCTAAAAAAAAAGGTTGTGAAACTAGTTACACAAACAGTGCTTTTAACATACAATGTTTTCAACATACATACAGTATTTGACACACGTGGACATACATAATTGCATTGTGGATGTTCGTTTGTACAGTAATTATTGTTCATGTCGAACCTGGGATTTGAACACACAACCTCTTCTTCATGGCATTGCGATCTTCCTGCCACGCCACCATGTTTGTATCAATTATCAGTTAATTATCAGTTATTCTCTCATCATTGCTTTGTTTTACTTATTTAAGCAATTTTAGTTTTTTGATAGTTGTCAAATTTTTGTATGGCATATTATTCTGTTTTAATGTTTCTCCTTAAACACTATGATAAATAAAATAGTTGCCACGCCCTGACCATAGAGAGCCACTGTTTCTCAATGGTGTAGCAGGTCAGGGTGTGACGAGGGGGTGTTCTAGTTTAACATTTCTATGTTGGTGTTTTGGTTTGGTTCCCAATTAGAGACAGCTGATAATTGTTGCCTCTAATTGGGGATCATTTTTAAGTAGCTATTTTTCCCACCTGTGTTTGTGGGATATTGTTTTGTGTTTGTGCATGTGCACCACATAGTCACGTGTCGTTGTTCGTTTATTGATTTATTCGCTTTTGCTAAAAGTTTCACTTTGTAATAAATACGTGGAACTCAACATCCTCTGCACCTTGGACCTGTTCTTACGACAATCGTGACAGAATATCCCACCAAACCAGGACCAAGCAGCGTGTTCACCGGGTAAAGGAGTTTTGGACATGGGAAGAAGTGATGGGTGGATGTGAAACCCTTCCTTGGCAGCAGACGGAAGGTAATAATGGAGGACAGCGACGACGCCAGGGTTCGCGGCCACAGAAAACCCAAGGACAACCCCAAGTTTTTTTTGGGGGGGGGGGGGCACAAGGGGTGGCCTGTCGAGGAGAGTGCCAGAGCCCGAATGGCAAACTCAGGAGGAGCGTGTCGTCAGACCACGGCCACAGAAACCCCAATATATATATAATTTTTTGTGGGGGGGGGGCACATGGAGAAGTTGGGGGAGAGAGAGAGAGAGAGAGAGAGAGAGAGATGTTGTGCAAGTGTGTTCTGCTCAACATTTGACCAGAAGATCCGGTTAGTAGTCTGGTGAAACCTGTGTCGGCTCCACGCATCTGGCCTTCAGTGCGCCTCCCCAGTCCGGTACGTCCTGTGCCTGCTCCTCGCACTCGCCCTGAAGTGCGTGTCACCAGTCCACTGCCACCTGTGCCGGCTCCATGCATCAGGCCTCCAGTGCGCCTCCCCAGTCCGGTACGTCCTGTGCCTGCTCCTCGCACTCGCCCTGAAGTGCGTGTCCCCAGTCCGGTACGACCTGTGCCTGCTCCTCACATTCGTCCTGAAGTGCGTGTCACCAGTCCAGTGCCACCTGTGCCGGCTCCACGCATCAGGCCTCCAGTGCGCCTCCCCAGTCCGGTACGTCCTGTGCCTGCTCCTCGCACTCGCCCTGAAGTGCGTGTCCCCAGTCCGGTACGTCCTGTGCCTGCTCCTCACACTCGTCCTGAAGTACGTGTCACCAGTCCAGTGCCACCTGTGCCGGCTCCACGCATCAGGCCTCCAGTGCGCCTCCCCAGTCCGGTACGTCCTGTGCCTGCTCCTCGCACTCGCCCTGAAGTGCGTGTCCCCAGTCCGGTACGTCCTGTGCCTGCTCCTCACACTCGTCCTGAAGTGCGTGTCACCAGTCCAGTGCCACCTGTACCGGTTCCATGCATCAGGCCTCCTTTGCGCCGGTGCCCAGTCCAGGCACGGCGTTCAGTCCAGCTCCATGGCAGGAGCCTTCCTCTGAGCCGGTGTCCAGTCCAAGCACGGCGTCCAGTCCAGCTCCATGGCAGGAGCCCTCCTCTACGCCGGGGCCCAGCCCAGACACGGCGTCCAGTCCCGCTCCTAGGCCGGAGCGTTCCTCTGCGCCGGTGCCCAGTCCGGGTGCGGCGTTCAACCCAGCTTCATGGACGGAGACTTCCTCTGCGCCGATGCCCAGTCCAGGCATGTCGTTCAGCCAGGCGCCATGGTCGGATCCGGGGTCTGGGGGGGGTTACGACCCACACCGGAGTCGCCGCTGACACTAGGCACCCCCCCAAACCCTCCCATTTGGTTTCAGGTTTTGCGGCCGGAGTCCGCACCTTTAGGGGTTACTGTCACGCCCTGACCATAGAGAGCCCTTGTTTCTCTATGGTGTAGTAGGTCAGGGTGTGACGAAGGGGTGTTCTAGTTAAAAATGTCTATGTTGGTGTTTCGGTTTGGTTCCCAATTAGAGGCAGCTGGTAATTGTTTCCTCTAATTGGGGATCATATTTAAGTAGCTATTTTTCCCACCTGTGTTTGTGGGATATTGTTTTATGCATGTGCACCACGTAGTCACGTTTCGTTGGTCGTTTATTGATTTATTTGCTTTTGCTTAAAGTTTCACTTTGTAATAAATATGTGGAACTCAACATCCGCTGCGCCTTGGTCCCGTTCTTACGACAACCTTGACAATAGTTTTCCTTGAGTGTACTTTTAACAGAGCTGAGATTTACTTTGAAGAGCAAAGTGTAGCAATACAGATGAAATCAGTTATTGACACAGACATGGAGGCGTAGCAGGAATATTGGAATGCTGTGAACCAAGAAGTTGAGTTCAAATCCCAGGTGAGGACATGTATAAAGGAACATACACAATGTAATCATGTGTGTCAAATACGTAAGTTGAAAACATTGTATGTTAAAAGCACTTTGCTTTTTTTAGGTAAGATGCCCAAATATACATTTCTAGTTGATTGGACACATGAGACAATTTGAACAAACATATCATTTTAAGTTGACATCATTTTTGCCCATGTTTCATGTTTGGGCTAACAATTGTTTTTTTTAAAGTTCAGGTAACATTGACCGACACGTTTATATATAAAAAAAAGGCAGTATTTTTTTTTTTTACAGTGGGGAGAGTGAGGAGTGCAGCACTGTAAAAAAGATATAGATGTAATAATGAAGGTGGTGAAAATCACATCTAATCAGTAGCAATATATTACCTCGCTGTCATTCAATGATCACTTAGTTGTGACTGTAGAGATGGACCAGTGTCGACCATAACTCCAACTGCACAGAGTAATTAAAGGTCTTAGCAGTTAGTCACTCCCAAACAACCACAAAATGAATGCCACTCTCAATGGAAGCCAAGCGTGCTCCGCTCTCCATACAAACGCCCATATTGGAATGGTTTGCGTTATAGCCATGGAGAAAGAGATGATTCCACAGATCATCGAAAGGGAACAGTAACCTCTGGCAGAGTACAGTAGAGGGGGTGGAGGGGGTGTTGTGGTTAGAGGCCGGGATCGGGGTGAGGTTGGGTTGGGGTTTGGGCGGGGGGGAGCAGTGGCAGTGAGGGTGTCTGCACACAAGTGGCAGTTCAGTATGTGGTCATGACGTCTGCCTAGCTCAGGGCCTCTGGGTCGCAGGGGAGGATGAGTGAAAACAGGAAGGATGGCACCACTGAAATGACAGCTTGCAGAGGGGGCCCACTGTACGCACACCCACCCACACACACACACACACGCAAACACAAACACTGGCCCCCAAGCTTACTCAACCAGAAAGCAAAATATGTTGAGGAATGGAACAAAGGTTCCAAGATGAAAGACATTATGAAAATCTTTAAACGTGAAATAGAATAGGAGGTGCTCACTTTTGAGCAATTTAAGAAATCAACCAGACACCCAAGACTGCTGGCTAACCCGCGTCTGCAAAGGGCTTCAGCAAAAGCCAAAAAAAAGTGTGAGAGAGAGAGGGAGAGACGGCAATGAAGACAAGGTGAAAGTCAAGGCTTTTGGACCCCAAAAATTATATTTGTGTGGCTAAAAGGGAAAAGTTAGAGGGGAGAGAAAATTGAAAAAGAAGACGAGGTAGAGCTCATATCCGATTTCCCCTGGCTGATGTTCTCACTGATGAGCCCTTCCATCGCTCTGGGACACATGGCTACAATTAGGGCTATATTTTCTACTTCTTTAAGCTAACATCCAGGAGCGACCACTTCCAGGGCACTCCCAAGGTTAAGCCCTATGGTGGAGTGACACGATAAACATGACAAATCTGTCGCTTGGGGCCTAGGGGCCTAGCTACCAACCAACCTCATCCACATGCTGCTAGTCTTACCTGCCACTTAAAAAACACTTGATCTCGACATGACAGAGACATACCTCTATTTTAGTAAAAACCTGAGAATGGTGTTTATATAATGTACATTTACCAAAATTATATACAGATTTCCAACATCTTGCTCCACAAAATTGAGCTCATTCAGAACGAGTACATTTGTAGTAGGCGATATCAGCTTCCATATCTGCTTCAAACGGATCTGTTTATTGGAATGAGAAACAATGACCACACAGTGAAATGTTGTTGTTGCGTTTTCTGGGATTTACTGTTCTTTTCCCTGGAAGTCGGCTATGTTAGGATGTCACAATGTTAGTCAAAGGGTGAAACAGACACAGAGAGTCAACGATGGGGACATAGAGAGACAAGTATATTCACATTGCAGATGGTGGTTGACCCCTTAAAGATGCCACTGTGGGAAGAGACAGTCCACATTCCACAAACACATTTTTTTCTCAGTCCTATGTGACAAGTAAAAGTCCCTTTTAGTTGTGATATTATCTTTTTTGTATGACTGTTCTTTCTTTCTCTCGCTCACTGTTTCATTCTAGCTGTGATATTTATTTAGCATTGGATTCTTTTGTTTCTCTCTTCTACGGTAATGTTTAACAGTTATCTCTACGCCTGTGTATTCTATTGTTGTGTTCTTTTGTTTTGTCTCTCTATTGTGTTTAATCATGCGTTCTTCCTCTTTTGCCTCTCTCTCTCAGCAGGGTGTGCCCCCCTCCAACTACGAGATGCCGGTGTCCATCCCCGTTAGCAACCAGAACAGTCTCATCTACAGCCACCCAGGAGGTTCCCTAGGCAACCACAACCTGCTGCCCCTGGCACACCACATGCAGAGGAACAGCATGTCCCCCGGTGTCACACACAGACCTGCCAGTGCAGGTAACACACAAACAAACACAAACTCTTTTAAGAGAAGCCCTCCATAACCATTCTAGGGGAACGCACAGAGGAAATAAGGTCAGCTCTATTGACTGATGTTTCATTTAAGGGAAGGTGACTCAATATTACATTCAAACCAAGTCAGCAATCGCCTCCATTTACTGTGAGGCGCTGTCCTGGGGATGTCAGGCCCTATGTATAGGTTTTAAGTTGCCGGTGACATAAGCACATGAGGCCTGTCGGTTTGTTATTGTTGTCTGAAGGCTCTATTTTGTCCCTCTGGGCAGTAGCCTGCTGCCCACACCCTCACCCTGTCATTAGGCCTGGATGCACCGCGCGCCGGCACAAAGTAAATATGAGATTTGGCGCTGCCGCCACCACACTAACCGCACACGCTCATGCTCCTCCTACTCCTCCACCTCGCATGACTTAAAAATACAAATGTGTCATTTTTCTTGGACGCTATCGTCCAGTATCCACTCGCAGCGTCCGTTTGACTAGAACTTATGGTTTTTTGGAAAGCTGTGGCATTTGGGTTTACACACACACACACACACACACACACACACACACACACACACAGGTAGACACACATCAGCCCTGGCACAAAAGAAGAAGGGCTGATGGTTAAAGTAACTTAGAGTGTCACTGAAAGGCAAGAGAGGAGGAGGGAGCTGGTGGGATGTGGGTGTGAAGGAGGGAGGTCTCTCCTCTAATGTTTTCCTTTTTTCCTCTCATCCCTCTTTCATCTTTCAGGTGGCCTCATGGGTGCTGACCTCACCACTGGTGCGGTTACCAGTGCTGGTAAGGATGACATCCTCCTTCTCACACACACAGATAAACACACACACAGGGCACCCACTCTCCCACCCAGGCCATAAAACTCATGACTAATACGAACCTAAACTAAAATTGAGTTCCTGTCCTTGACGTGTTGATTTTAATGGTCTTGGAGTTCCTCGGGGAATGTTTGTCCAGTTCTGGGTCCGTGGTACATCCTGGTCTCGGCTCAGCAATTCTCTTAACAAGTGGAAAAAGGAAAGAAAATAATATTGGAGTGGGTAGGAAGACATTCAATCACAAAAGGGAAGGTGCTGTGTATATGAGTTTTAGGGATCTTAGGGATCAGAGGTGTTATACCTATGCTTTTATTTATCCTTCTGTCTTTTGCTCTCTCTTTCTATGTGTCAAATTAAATCAAATAAAATGTTATTAGTCACATGCGCCGAATACAACAGGTGTAGACCTTACAGTGAAATGCTTACTTACGAGCCCCTAACCGACAGTGCAGTTTCAAAAAATACGGATAAAAATAAGAGATAAAAGTAACAAGTAATTAAAGAGGAGCAGTAAAAAATAACAATATATACAGGGGGGTGCTGGTACAGAGTCAATGTGAGGGGGCACCGGTTAGTTGAGGTAGTATGTACATGTCGGTAGAGTTAATTAAAGTGACTATGCATAGATGACAACAGATAGTGGCAGTGGTGTGGAGAGGGGGGGCAATGTGAATAGTCTGGGTAGCCATTTGACTAGGTGTTCGGGAGTCTTATGGCTTGGGGGTAGAAGCTGTTTCGAAGCCTCTTGGACCTAGACTTGGCGCTCCGGAACCGCTTGCCATTTGGTAGCAGAGAGAACAGTCTATGACTAGGGTGGCTGGAGTCTTTGACAATTTTCAGGGTTTTTCTCTGACACTGCCTGGTACAGAAATCCTGGATGGCAGGAAGCTTGGCCCCAGTGATGTACTGGGCCATTCGCACTACCCTCTGTAGTGCCTTGCGGTCGGAGGCTGAGCAGTTGCCATACTAGGCAGTGATGCAACCGGTCAGGATGCTCTCGATGGTGCAGCTGTAGAACCTTTTGAGGATCTGAGAACCCATGCCAAATCTTTTCAGTCTCCTGAGGGGGAATAGGTTTTGTCGTGCCTGCTTCACGACTGTCATGGTGTGCTTGGACCATGTTAGTTTGTTGGTGATGTGGACACCAAGGAACTTAAAGCTCTCAACCTGCTCCACAGCAGCCCCGTCAATGAGAATTGGGGGCGTGCTCGGTCCTCCTTTTCCTGTAGTCCACAATCTTCTCCTTTGTCTTGATCACGTTGAGGGAGTGGTTGTTTTCCTGGCACCACACGGCCAGGTCTCTGACCTCCTCCCTATAGGCTGTCTCGTTGTTGTCGGTGATCAGGCCTACCACTGTTGTGTCATCGGCAAATTTAATGATGGTGTTGGAGTCGTGCCTGGCCGTGCAGTCATGAGTGAACAGGGAGTACAGGAGGGGGCTGAGCACGCACCCCTGAGGGGCCCCTGTGTTGAGGTTCAGCGTGGCAGATGTGTTGTTACCTACCCTTACCACCTGGGGCGGCCCATCAGGAAGTCCAGGATCCAGTTGAAGAGGGAGGTGTTTAGTCCCAGGGTCCTTAGCTTATTGATGAGCTTTGAGGGCACTATAATGTGTAATGTGTGTGTGTGTGTGTGTGTGTGTGTGTGTGTGTGTGTGTGTGTGTGTGTGTGTGTGTGTGTGTGTGTGTGTGTGTGTGTGTGTGTTTGTGTGTGTGTGTGTCTTAATGACCCGAGCATCATCACACTGCATTATACGACCCTTTAACCACTGTTTATTTCCTCTATCTTGACAACACACATACGTCTCATTTTGTTTTAATATTTTAACTCATTCATAGGCTATCTACTATCATATGTCTTGAGCAAAATACATTTAACATGGGCGTGGCTCGCCATAATGTTCCTGTGGAAAGTAAATCAGGCCATGTGTTTGTGTGTGTCTGCATTTATTTGCATGAGTTTGAATGGATTTACATGTGTGTTTGTGGGGTTATATGTGGTCACAATTTGCTGTACAGATGATATTCAACGGTTTGTCTTATAGTCAGCTAATAGGCAATTGGAGAAGCCCTCACAGATAGGGCACAGACAGCAGAAGGAGAGGGGGGAGTATTAGACTGGGTCTGAGGGATTAGTTTCTCAGTAAGGGGTAGGGGGGGGTCAAGGGAGCACAGCTGGGCAGCCCTGTCTGGTCCCCAGGGCTCCCTGGTAGGGGTCAGAGCCCGGTCCCTCTGTCTGGCCCCTCACACACTCACACACACACACAACAGAGCCGTTTGTTATAGTGTGTGTTCCGTCGGCAGCATGCTCCGGAGCGTGCTTCAAATGTAGCCTTTGTGTCGCCGCGGCAATGAATAGAGGCACTCTGTGAGGACCCAGTGCGCTCAGCCGCGGTGAAAACACGCCATGGAGAGAGATTCATGTGGAACTAAAAAATATTCCATTAAAGTCCCTCTTAAATCTTACAGGGGAAAAACCCCATGATGAATATTCAGCCATTCATGTGTGCAGGGGGAGAAACAGGGAGAGACACAGATGGAAGCGTTCTGTGAAGCCGGTCATAGGTTTTAATGATGTTCTGGGTTGTGTGTGACTCAGTGTGAGGTGGCCGCTGTTGCAGAGGTTATTTGTTCGCTTTTGCTTTGAAAAGCAGATTGTCAGTGGGGAGTGTTTTGACCTAGTGTTTGCTGCAGACGTTTGATTTTCTTATCAAATGTCCCTCGTTCTTAGAGAAACACACATACGGCCCCTTGTGCCACTCATGCCATGGGTGCCAACATTGTTAGACAGATTTGATTGATAAGCAACACATGACACAGTTTGATACTGGAAGGTCGAGTTGTCACGTCCTTGGTGTAAAAGCGGTGTGGCAGGGACGTGCGTGTCTCTCTCTGTGTGTGTGTGTGTGCGTGTGTGCGTGCGTGTGTGTGTGTGCGTGCGTGCGTGTGTGTGTGTGTGTGTGTGTGCGTGCGTGCGTGTGTGTGTGTGTGTGTTTGCGTTTTTACATCTCTATGTGAGTGTGTCTCATCTTTCAACCCCTTGACCAGTTTGGGAAAGAGAGAGTTAGATGGAGAGAGAGAAAGATGTGAATGATCGAGGTGAGAGGTGACAGGGGCTGGTTCATTCTCCTACACGGTGAAACAAGCAGGCAGAGCAGAGATCAAAACCGCTGCTGACAGCTACATACTGTAAATACACAAATGGACATGGAAGGTGTTCTAAAGCTGGGAGTGGGACACCCTTCATCGACCTGCTCTCATTGTCTCCCTCTATATCTCCACAGGTCACAGGCAAATGCACACACACCCGCACATGCACACAGGCCTGACACACACGCGCGCACGCACACACACACACACACACACACACACACACACACACACACACACACACACTGAGTGTAGAAAACATTAGGAATACCTTCCTAATATTGAGTTGTACCCCCTTTTGCCCTCAGAACAGCCCCAATTTGTCAGGGCGTATACTCTCCGAGGTGTCGAAAGCATTCCAAAGGTATGTTGGCTCATGTTGACTCCAATGCTTCCCACAGTTGTATCAAGTTGGCTGGATGTCCTTTGGGTGGTGGACCATTCTTGATACTCACGGGAAACTGTTGAGCCTGAAAAACCCAGCACTGTTGCAGTTCTTTACACAAACCGGTGCGCTTGGCACCTACTACCATACCCCGTACAAAGGCACTTAAATCTTTTGTCTTGCCCATTTACCATCTGAATGGCACACATACACAATCCATGTCTCAATTGTCTCAAGGCTTAAAAATCCTTCTTTAACCTATCTCCTCCCCTTCATCTACAGTCGTGGCCAAACATTTTGAGAATGACACAAATATTTATTTCGACAAAGTTTGCTGCTTCAGTGTCTTTAGATATTATGGTCAGATGTTACTATGCAATACTGAAGTATAATTACAAGCATTTCATAAGTGTCAAAGGCTTTTATTGACAATTACATGAAGTTGATGCAGAGTCAATACTTGCAGTGTTGACCCTTCTTTTTCAAGACCTCTGCAATCCGCCCTGGGCCACATCCTGACTGATGGCAGCCCATTCTTGCATAATCAATGCTTGGAGTTTGTCAGAATTTGGGATTGAGAACTTGGGATTTGGGATTGAGAACTTGAGGTTGATGTTTTGTTCCCCGAGCCACTTAGTTATCACTTTTGCCTTATGGCAAGGTGCATCATGCTGGAAAAGGCATTGTTCGTCACCAAACTGTTCCTGGATGGTTGGGAGAAGTTGCTCTCGGAGGATGTGTTGATACCACTCTTTATTCATGGCTGTGTTCTTAGGCAAAATTGTGAGTGAGCCCACTCCCTTGGCTGAGCAGCAACCCCACACATGAATGGTCTCAGGATGCTTTACTGTTGGCATGACACAGGACTGATGGTAGTGCTCACCTTGTCTTCTCCGAACAAGCTTTTTTCCGGATGCCCCAAACAATCGGAAAGGGGATTCATCAGAGAAAATGACTTTACCCCAGTCCTCAGCAGTTCCATCCCTGTACCTTTTGCAGAATATCAGTCTGTTCCTGATGTTTTTCCTGGAGAGAAGTGGCTTCTTTGCTGCCCTTCTTGACACCAGGCCATCCTCCAAAAGTCTTCGCCTCACTGAGCGTGCAGATGCACTCACACCTGCCTGCTGCCATTCCTGAGCAAGCTCTGTACTGGTGGTGCCCCAATCCCGCAGCTGAATCAACTTTAGGATACGGTCCTGGCGCTTGCTGGACTTTCTTGGGCGCCCTGAAGCCTTCTTCACAACAATTGAACCGCTCTCCTTAAAGTTCTTGATGATCCGATAAATGGTTGATTTAGGTGCAATCTTACTGGCAGCAATATCCTTGCCTGTGAAGCCCTTTTTGTGCAAAGCAATGATGACGGCACGTTTCCTTGCCGGTAACCATGGTTGACAGAGGAAGAACAATGATTCCAAGCACCACCCTCCTTTTGAAGCTTCCAGTTCCAGTTGAAGCTTCCAGTTCCTGTTATTCGAACTCAATCAGCATGACAGAGTGATCTCCAGCCTTGTCCTCGTCAACACTCACACCTGTGTTAACGAGAGAATCACTGACATGATGTCAGCTGGTCCTTTAGTGGCAGGGCTGAAATGCAGTGGAAATGTTTTTGGGGGATTCAGTTCATTTGCATGGCAAAGAGGGACTTTGCAATTAATTGCAGTTCATCTGATCACTCTTCATAACATTCTGGAGTATATGCAAATTGCCATCATTCAAACTGAGGCAGCAGACTTTGTGAAAATGTATATTTGTGTCATTCTCAAAACTTTTGGCCACGACTGTACACTTACTGAAGTGGATTTAACAAGTAACATCAATAAGGGATCATAGCATTCACCTGGATTCACCTGGTCAGTCTATGTGATGGAAAGAACAATGTTTTGTACAGTGTAGATATACAGTACACAGAATAGACCCTGGCACAGCTCTACAGAAACAGATGCACTCTGTCCTGTTTGCCAATCCTCTCGTCCAAGACAAGAGCCTTGAGACGAAGACACAAGGCCTATTCTTACAAAAATAGCTCAATGATCCCTATATCTTTGTCAAAAGCCTGCATAGATACAGTAGAAGGTGTTCGTTAGCTAACTAGCATGGCGCCATAGTTCAGTTGGTGGATTCAGATTTCAATGCACGTTAGGCCAAACCTCAACGGAAGTGCCTGCGTATCGAAAGTGGGATGGAACACACCCGTTAGACCACAACAGGACATCAGAAATTGTTCAGTAACAGTTAAATGTACATTGGTTTAACCACACCAGCCATGTGTGTATGTGTGTATGTGTGTCTTGTGTCTGTCTGTCTGTCTGTCTGTCTGTCTGTCTGTCTGTCTGTCTGTCTGTCTGTCTGTCTGTCTGTCTGTCTGTCTGTCTGTCTGTCTGTCTGTCTGTCTGTCTGTCTGTCTGTCTGTCTGTCTGTCTGTCTGTCTGTCTGTCTGTCTGTCTGTCTGCGTGCGTGTGTCTGTGCGTGTGTGTGCGTGTGTGCGTGTGAATGAGGCCTAATAGGCACATGTTAAAAGTTCAGAGATACACCTTTAGGCAAGGCAGCCAGTGTGTTAGCGTACAGTCACAGTTGGCATCCACAGACTTCCTCTGCCTACATAAATAGCCTTCACCTTTGCATCCCCACTTCAAATCGGATGATGTCGCAGACTCTTATCTGGGCAGCGAGTTTTCATTTTGGTACTTCCTCAAAACGGTTGCTTCTTGTCTGCCTCAACTCACTGCTCTATTCTGCAGCGCGAGGTGGTAGAGGGAGAATAAGAAAGGTTTGACTGTCAGTGTCAGTGTCGGGACGATCATTGATGTCTTGGACTCACAGAGCTGCTACACGTCTGTAGTCAGATGCTTACTACTGTATTTGCCTATCTGTAGCCAAGTTGTTAAGATATGTACCCAATCCATGATATAATCCAAAGTGTCTTCAGTTCAGATCAACCTACTGTAAACCAGTCACTAGCAGCTGTAGAGGACCTCTAGCATTCATATCGCTTGCCAATTGCCTGCCTTAGGTAATAAAGCCCATCTCCTGGGCTATAGCCAGTCTCCAGTCATATTTAGAGCCTGAGCTGTTGTCCTGAAATGGCTGCCTGAAATCCCCTCCTCACCGTACGCTCAGCCTCTGGGCCGGGAGCTATGAATCAGATGGGCTGTACAGTAACAGCCTTACCTTGACTTGACCTGACATACAGTGATAGCTGTCATGTTCAAGTTTTTTAGTCTGGGATGTTTTGGACAGTCTCCGTTTTCTACACGTAATTCTCCGATATTTTCTAGTCTTTTCCGGCTGTTTTGATTCGCTATTCATGTCTCTCCACGTGGGCTCACTCCACAGCACAATAGTCCAGCGATGAGGATGAGAGAGGCAAGCAGAGCTGATGAGGCAGCTGGATGGAGTGGCTCTAGGAGAGGCTCCCATACAAAACACACAGGTGCATCCATACACGTGCTCTGTGCACACGTACACTGTCATGCACAGGCACACCTCAATGTACACATGCATTCATCATTGACATGTACAGTAATAGACACATTCAAAGTCACACACACAGACAAGTGCTATTTGATACACACACTCACACATAAACTCTGACACTATATTAACACAATTTTACACATAGGGACCCAAGCATGCAGACGCACACACACACACACACACACACACACACACACACACACACACACAATAACTCATACATGGATGCACACACACTGTTTTTCTAGTTGTTGTTTATTGTCACAGCCTCATTTTCTTTCACCGCTAGCGGTCGTTTACTCTTCAGATTGTTCAAATTGAGCTTTCGAGACTTTTCATTTCCAAACAACAAAAACCTCACTCTCAAATTAAACAAAGATCAGCGGGGGGAAATTGCCCAGGAAGACATCTGCGACTCATTTTCCCCTGGAGTATATGATTAGGAAATTCATTTATGTCTAACGTATAATTCCTGCCCCTCTTTCAAGTGGGAAACGTCCATACTGCGCTCTCTGTTCTACCCCTAGGAATGGGGAAAAAGCAGGCTGCGGGATTGGGTTAGAAACAAAGCATATACACTGCTCACTCTCTCTCGATTTTAATGGGATGTTGCTGGGAGGGTGCCCCACTGGTTTGTGTGTGGCGTGGGTGCTAAACTCAGTCCTCCAGTCAGTCTGTCGGAGGAGGAATGTGGATTGGGTGTCTACCCCAAAGCAGGGTCTTTGTCTAGAAGACGCAACACATGTGTTTAGCGCTGATGGCCAAATGATGGGTCCTGTCCCTCTGTGGTCTCCAAGGCCATAATTTGATGTTTTTAACACGACTCACTGGCTATCACTGGCTAGATGCAGGGTAAATGACAGTGACAGAGGTAAAATGGACATTTCTCTAAGAAAGGAAAGAATATGTCCTCACAAACCAGCCAAATCAGGCGGAGATAGGAGAATTGTGTGGGATCACTGGGTGAAAGTGACCTCTCTCTCTGGCTCCAGGACAGTAGCATCTCCACTCCACTAGTTGAATAATTTGAATATTTGAGGTAATGGTTTCCACAGTACAACATCAAATCAAACTTTGCTTGTCACATGCGCCGAATACAACAAGTGTAGACCTTACTGCCAAATGCTTACTTACAAGCCCTTAACTCTTCTTGAACTGCACTGTTGGTTAAGAAAATATTGACCAAATAAACTAAAGTAAAAAAGAAGAAAAAGTAACACAATAACATAACAATAACGAGGCTATATACAGGGGGTACTGGTACCGAGTCAGTGTGCGGGGGTACAGGTTAGAGGTCATTTGTACATGTAGGTGGGGGTGAAGTGACTATGCATAGATAATAAACAGCGAGTAGCAGCAGTGTACAAAACAAATGGAGGGGGGGGGGGGGGGGTCAATATAATAGTCCGGTGGCCATTTTATTAATAATTAAGCAGTCTTATGGCTTGGGGGTAGAAGCAGTTAAGGAGCCTTTTGGTCCTAGACTTGGAGGTCTGGTACTGCTTGACGTGCGGTAGCAGAGAAAACAGTCTATGATTTAGGTGACTGGAAGCTCTCTCAATTTTATGGGCTTCCCTCTGACACCGCCTATTATATAGGTCCTGGATTGCAGGAAGCTTGGCCCCAGTGGTGTACTGGGCCGTACGCACTACCCTCTGTAGTGCCTCTGTAGCGTGGTGATGCAACCGGTCAGGTTGCTCTCGATGGTGCAGCTGTAGAACTTTTTGAGGATCTGGGGACCCATGCCAAATCTCTTCAGTCTCCTGAGGGGGAAAAGGTTTTGTTGTGCCCTCTTCACGACTGTCTTGGTGTATTTGGACCATCATTGGTGATGTGGACACCAAGGAACTTGAAACTCTCGACCCGCCCCACTACAGCCCCGTTGATGTTAATGGGGGCCTGTTCGGTGTTTTCCTGTAGTCCACTATCAGCTCCTTTGTCTTGCTCACATTGAGGGAGAGGTTGCTTGCCTGGCACCACACTGCCAGTTCTCTTACCTCCTCCCTATAGGCTGTCTCATCGTTGTCAGTGATCACTGTTGTGTTGTCAGCAAACTTAATGATGGTGTTGGAGTCGTGTTTGGCCACGCAGTCGTGGGTGAACAGGGAGTACAGGAGGGGACTAAGTACACACCCCTGAGGGGCCCCAATGTTGAGGATCTGCGTGGCAGATGTGTTGTTGCCTACCCTTACCACCTGGGGGCGGCCCGTCAGGAAGTCCAGGATCCAGTTGCAGAGGGAGGTGTTTAGTCCCAGGGTCATGGGCACTATGGTGTTGAACGCTGAGCTCTAGTCAATGAACAGCATTTTCACATAGGTGTTTATTTTGTCCAGGTGGGAAAGGGCAGTGTGGAGTGCGATTGAGATTGCGTCATCTGTGGATCTGTCAGTGAAGACACTTGCCAGTTGGTCCGCGCATGCTTTGAGTACACGTCCTGGTAATCCATCTGGCCCCGCGGCCTTGTGAATGTTAACCTGTTTAAAGGTCTTGCTCACATTTGCTACCGAGACCGTTATCACACAGTCATCCAGAACAGCTGGTGCTCTCGTGAATGCTTCAGCGTTGCTTGCCTCGAGGCGAGCATAAAAGGCATTTAGCTCGTCTGGTAGGCTCGCATTACTGGGCAGCTCGCGTCTGGGTTACCCTTTGTAGTCTGTAATAGTCTTCAAGCCCTGCCACATCCGACGAGCATCAGAGACGGTGTAGTAGGATTAAATCTTAATCCTGTATTGACGCTTGCTTGTTTGATGGTTCGTCTGAGTGCATAGCGGGATTTCTTATAGGTGTCCAGATTAGTGTTCCACTCCTTGAAAGTGGCAGCTCTAGCCTTTAGCTCGATGCGGATGTTGCCTGTAATCCATGGCTTCTGGTTGGGATATGTACGTTAGGGTCACTGTGGGGACAACATCGTCGATGCACTTATTGATGATGCCAATGACTGAGGTGGTATACTCCTCAGTGCCATTGGATGAATCCCAGAACATATTCCAGTCTGTGCTAGCAAAACAGTCCTAACCACTTCATCTGACCACTTCATCTGACCACTTCCTTATTGAGTGAGTCACTGGTACTTCCTGTTTTAGTTTTTGCTTGTAAGCAGAAATCAGGAGGATAGAATTATGGTCAGATTTACCAAATGGAGAGCGGGGGAGAGCTTTGTATGCATCTCTGTAAAAATTTGGTAAAACTGATTTAAGTTTGCCTGCATTTAAGTCCCCGGCCACTAGAAGCGCTGCTTCTGGGTGAGCATTTTCTTGTTTGCTTATGGCCTTATAGAGTTGATTAAGTGCAGTCTTAGTGCCAGCATCGGTCTGTGGTGGTAAATAGACGGCTGCAAATAATATAGATGAGAACTCTCTTGGTAGATAATTTGGTCTACAGCTTATCATAAGGGACAATACTTCGAGACTTCTTTAATATTAGACATCGCTCACCAGTTGTTATTGACAAAAAGACACACACCCCTACCCCTTGTCTTACCAGACGTATCTTCTCTATTCTGCCGGTGCATTGAAAATCCCTCCAGCTCTATATTATCCATGTCGTCGTTCAGCCACGACTCGGTGAAACATAAGATATTACAGTTCTTAATGTCCCGTTGGTAGGATAATTGTAATCGTAGGTCATCAATTTTATTTTCCAATAATTACATGTTAGCAAGTAGAATTGATGGCAGTGGGAGTTTACTCGCTCACCTACGGATTCTCAAAAGGCAGCCCAATCTGCGTCCTCTTTTCCTCTGTCTTTTCTTCACGCAAATGACGGGGATCTGGGCCTCGTTAACTCGTTAATGGAAAAATCTTCTTCCAGTTCGTTTTGAGTAATCCCAGTTTGAATGTCCAGAAGTTATTTTCGGCCATAAGAGACGGTAGCAGCAACATTATGTACAAAATAAGTTTTAAAATAAGTTACAAACGCAAAAAAATTAACAAAATAGCACAATTGGTTATGGGCGTGTAAAAGTCAGCCATCCTCTTCGGCGCCGTCTTTAGCAGCGCCGAATGCGCCGAACATGCTTTAACATGCTACTGTTGTCTGAGGACAATCTGTAGGATACAGTAATGACGGTCTTTTGAACTGTATAATTGATGGCTTCCTCTCTCTCTCGTCTCCCTCTCTTCTCATTAGGCAACGGCTACGGGAACCACCACCGTAACTCGCCCAGTCTGCTGGCCTCTCCGGGTAGCATGAACAAGAGCATGCAGGCCAAGTCTCCCCCACCCATGAACCTGGGCATGAACAACCGCAAGCCAGACCTGCGTGTGCTCATCCCCCCTGGAGCCAAGAACAACATGCCCTCCATGGTGAGTTGCTCATTCACTTTACCCCCAGGCCCAGTTCCAGTCCTGATCCCATCCCCCCTCACCCCTGTTTGTCCTTCGTCTTTTTTACATATGTCCCTTCAGTTGATTTTCTTTCTATGTGTTCTATTATCTTCTTGAGTGTTTGTTTTAAGTGGCTGAAGCTGTCCGATATATGTGCTGTCATAAGTTATGATTTTAATAAGATAGATAGACTGTTAGTGGAGTACAGTAGTAATAATACATTTCCTTTTTTAAATGAGCTTCTGTTTAGTAGCCTCACTACTAGCAGTTCCATCCTTAGAACCACACCCACCTGCTACTTCCATCCAATGAAACTAATTTGAATGTATCGCCCTCCCCTCTAATGCCATCAGTCTGAGGATGTCAATCTGCTATTGGTAAGTTGGCCCGTCACTCAAACTAGCAACCAAAAATAATAACAATCTCTAAACGTCATCCACCATCCTCAGTTAGATAGAAGGGAGACCAGTCATTATGCTTTAACAATAGAAATACATCAACCCTAACTGAACCAGTGCCTTATAATTCTATGGGTGTAATTGTGTTGCTCCCAAGAGCTGCTCAAAGGTCAGTGATTACTTTTTACGATGTTAAGGTTAGGATTGAAGTAAAGAGTAAGATGATCCTCGTTGTCCACAAAGGGGCAACTTCCATGATCTGCGGCATGCGTTGTACATGTTGGAATGAAGGGGGGGGGCGTTTAGCCAGGACCTAGGGTGACACCTATTGGTATGTCTGAGTCATTGCATCCTATCATCTTTCCTCTCTCATCCCCCTCATTTCAACCCCCTCCCTCATTCTTTCCTTCTATGTCTGCTTGAGGGGCGTTGCATGGCAACTTAGCATACATGCTTCCCCTCTCTCAGAACCAGGAAATGAAAGGCAACAAAAGGAACACTTTTATATGGCATTAAACCGCCATAATTTCTGCACCACCCTGCCACAATAAAGTGCCTCTCCCAGTCGTCGCTGTTTCTGTTGCCGTGGAGACCAGCAGGGTTACTATAGAGACAGCGGAACCTCAGGAGGGGTGGTAAATGATAGGGTTGGCAGGGTTCAGCAGTGCCGCGTGTCAAGTGATTAATTTCCAAGAAGCTGGCATCTTGTTCATTCTTCTAGCATCTGCGGAGCAAAAAAACAAAACAACTAAGTCTATTTTTATTCTCTTTTTTTTCTTTGGTGCTGACTTTATTTGTGATGGCACTCATGCTTTTCCGTCTCTCTCTTTTTCTCTTCCCCTCATAGAACCAGAGAATAAACAACTCCCAGTCAGCACAGTCATTGGCCACCCCTGTGGTTTCAGTAGCAACGCCCACCCTACCAGGACAAGGCATGGGCGGTTACCCATCAGCCATCTCCACTTCATACGGTACTGGTAAGTACCACTGCTTTTACACATGTTCTACACAAACACACATGCACAGACACATACACACAAACTCAGTCTTTGTCACATATACACTCTACATCAGTGTATTTGTTCTTGTTACTCCTTTCAGGGTATCAATGAGTCTGGAAAGTGAACTATACATGGCACACACTCGCCCCGCTATTTACATTTTTATTTGAGGATTTATTTGATTCTTATTGATTTGATAAGATCTATATCTCATACATACAGATTTGCATGACTTCACAGACATGATAGTAAATACAAGCATGCTCATTATCCAATAAATATAGCATTTTAATGCAAAATCAGGTAACAATAAGTTGTCCGGCCCTGAAACATGGCTTCATCGTAATGATGTTAAAAACATTTCATTTCAAAAACCTAACAGCAGGTGGTGCTGTTGATACACATATATCCCTCAATGCAACACTCCCACACCCACTTTGTGACTCATTGGCACCTGTGTTGGCCCAGCAGGAATAAATGTATAAGGAGAAAGAAATTGACTGTTATACTATTCATTTCAGTAGTCGTAATTCAAAACGAATGTACTTTACAAACCTGTTTGAACTGGCCTGAACTGGTTTTAACTGGTTGACTTCTCTCTCTGTGTATGTCTGTGTAGAATACTCGCTGAGCAGTGCAGACCTATCCTCCCTGTCCGGCTTTAACAGTGGTAGCTCCCTCCACCTGGGCTCCATGAGCGGTTGGCAACAACAACACCTCCAGAACATGCAGCATTCGGCCCTCAGTCAGCTAGGGTGAGTATATGGAAATACAAACAAGCAGTAGACAAATCAAAGAAAGAGGGACGGATATTGAAATGAAGCTTGTTGGCGAAACTATAGTGAAAATACTGATACATATTGATATTTTTTGACTAGATATGAGATATGAATGGGAAGATATGGAGTAAACGTGTGGGTGCATGATCATGTTTCTTTACTCTGTAACCCCTTGCGTTTCCTTTCCTTCCTACAGAAATTGCAATAGCAATCACTTATGTCAGAGTTCAAATCTCTCCCTGCCTTCTGCTCAAAGCCTGCACATCAAGTCCGAACCTGTTTCTCCTCCTAGAGATCGCACCAGTAGCACACCGTTGTGCTACGGCATCCATCAGCAACATAACCCGTCGTCCCGCCAGGACTCGGGCCACTCCCCTGTCGACAGCCTGAGCAGCTGCAGCAGCTCCCACGAGGGCAGCGACCGGGACGAGCACAGGAACGAGTTCCACTCTCCACTGGGACTGTCTCGGCCCGCCATGGACGAGCGCGAGAGTCCCTCGGTCAAACGTGTGCGCCTGTCCGAAGGGTGGGCCACATGATAGCCCAGCGTTGGCTGTTGCCCAAGCCCTGCGACGTAATGATGCCTCGACACCATCGCCCTCTATATCACCACGCGACACGTCACTCACCTCTAGACCCCATGCTCTCTCTCTCTTTTTCTCTCTCTCTGTTTCATTGGAGGAAGGGGGGCACGCTCTTCTAAATTTAACTGTAATGTTTTCTTTTTGCAGAGTATGTGTACTATACATATTGAAGTTATATAAAGCAGTGGGGATGGGACTGGTGATCCAAGATAAAATGGGTGTTGGTTGGGGTTAGGGATATTTTTGGTGGGGAGCTATGCATTATTTGTGCCGTGTGAAAAAAAAATGATGCATATATATTTACACGTGTGTGTATGTGTGAATATATGCATATCAACAAATAAACAACAAAAAAGTCAGGTACTCTGTTTTGTAAAAGTACTTACAACTTGCCTCAGTGATAATCAGTGACTAGAGGAAAATTGAGAGCATATGTTGCTGAGTGAACAGCCTAGCACTTGAGTTGGTCAACCAATACATGTGTACAGTCAATTTCATTGCTACCTTTCTCTGTAGTTCTCCCTTGCAAAATGTATGTTACGATAGATGATGTCATGTTGCAGGTTCAACGTATTTATGTAAATAGAGGGGCAGGGGCAAAGGGGAGGGGTCAAACGTGGCTATACATTACAGATTATTCATATACAAAATGAAAGCTAATATGCAACATTTGAAGGATTGTACAGGTATACCCCGCAGGCCCATTGGTAGATATGAGGAACCAAGATGAGAGAACCAATGCTAAACATAAAGCTCCTCATCAAACATGGAGCACATTGATAGGACCATCCTTTTACCCAAGAGCCATGTTAGTTGAATCAAGAAACCCTGGGTCTTGTATTAAATATTCAGTAAAAAAAAAAAAACTGTTGTACGATAGACTTGCTTATATTTTCATATGAAAGGAATACAATGCAAAGCAATTTTGTGGCTTTTTGTAGTTTCTATAAGCCAGAATGTGTTTTTTGATAGCTTTGCTAATATAAGACGGATAGTCCGATGAGAAATTAAAAAACCCTAAGCCATGAAAACAGACTGAGAACCCATGCTTAGCTGAACTGTTTTCTCTTTCTAGAGGTTTCGTTTTTAAACGTGTTTCTAATTATATATAATAATGATAATATTAAGAATCTTAAAAAAAAAAATCTGTGAAATTAACATGCTTGTGTATAGCTTTCTAATATATAAATATATATAATAATGTTTTTTTTCTTAGTGGAGTTTTCTATGTGCAATTGCACATATTGTCTGTTTTTTGTTTTATTTGAGCCTGGGACAGTGCTGTTCAGAGGCGTATTTAGTCTAACCTTGAGAACCAGTTGAACAGAGTTGTTTGTGAGTAAATTCAGAAAGATAGATCTCTTTGCTGACCAACAACATATTTGTGGAAACTGTGTGGGGATTGGAACTTGGGGGGTTAATGCCCATACAGGTGACATGCGTCATGCCAAATGAACGTTTTTGACATCACCCATGATGGCCCATCTGTGCATTAGTCATGATACTCACAGTTTCTAAAACAACATCCACCAAAAAGATCCTCCATGATGGGACTTTGGCCCATGTATTCTGTATATTTTGAACATTTTATTTCATCTTTTCACTGCAAATCCTTTGCCAATTATTACAATGAGACCCAAACTTGTGTGCAGGACACCACATAAGTCCAGATAGAATATTTATTTGATAGTTCCAAATTGTATTTGTGTCAAATGATCAAGCTGTTGAGTATATCGGTGGTCTATTGTTAATCAGAAAGGTGTTGTGTCATATTTGACCCCACTCTGTCCAATCGCCAGCTCGGTGTTCCACAACCTCCTCAGCAGTGTAACATGAAGCATTCAAACGAGATGTTGTAGGAAAAATGTACATGCTGGTTTGGGAGAAGTACAACAGTTGATTTCAGACAAATATATATATATATCTTTTTTTTTTTACATGAAACTAGTCACATTTCTCTCTGCCTCTCACTCCTCAGTCTGTTGTCACTCAAGTGTTATGGTATTTCTATGTGCATATTTTATGCGAGTTCACTATGTTGTTACTGTATACAGTCTGTGTAGTCAGAAACAGGGGCAGAGCCCCTGCCGTGTCCTTCATTTTTTTTTATTCAATACAAATGGTATAAAAAAAAAACATGATATTTCAGGCAGCATATGTGTGGAAAACCAAAGCCAGTGGCATTTCTGTGTTGTAATATTATTCAACTTTTATTTTCACATTCATTTATGGTTATTGCAAGCATTGAAGAAAAAAAAACAATAAAAGCATTTTGCTCCAAAATGTAGAATTGGTTTCCCATTTCAATTTGATTTGGTCATACTGTTCATTGTCGATAGAGGTTGAGAATACCATTACATGTCCTCCTTGAGACATGGTAGGTATAGTAGCTAGTACTTAGTAGCTATAGTGTCGTGTTATCAGAATGAATTTCCTTGTGAACTGCAGTTAAAATCATAAAACAAATGTGTAATTTTTGGTATATTCATTGATTCATTGAGTATCATGGAATAGTATGTTTTCCAAATCCCACTTTTGTTAATTTAGCTGATTGAGTTACTTTGCTGTTTTGTGCCACTTGCTCACTAATGAATTACAGAAACACAACACCAAGAGCTCCCTTTATTTTAGCTGTGGTGTGTTTTCTGAGGTGTAGGTGGCATTTATTGATATTGTGTAAGCAAAGACATTGAGCATGCTTGATTTATTTCATATTTTATTTTGGTTATGGATTTGAAGCATCTGTATTTCTTCACCTGTTGATCAGTTGTAATGCCATTATTCTGTATTAGCCTCTATACTGGTCCCTCTAATTGACTCACCCCAGTACCTCAGCTACCGTTTGATCGGTCACGTCTAGTGCAAAGAGGAGACCATACACTTGTACAGTAATGTGGTATACATACACTTGTACAGTCATGTGGTATACCATTGCCAACTATTACCAACTATTCACTTGGGATTATTTGATTGCGCCACCATGTTTGCGGTTTTCTTTATTTTAGTTCTATACATTAAAAAAGGTGGGAAAAAATGAGTAGCTACAAATGCTTAACAGTCTGTAATAACTTATGTAGCTTCTAGAAATCTAAACGTTGGAGAGGTCTGAAGTTAGTGTTTGGAAAGCAAAGCGGCTTTCAGCGGCATAAGCTGGCCTTTGTTGCCACTTGAAGATAAGATATTATTAAATTAAAGCCACATCTCTGTTTCTCATAGGACTTGATTCAGCTGTATGTAGTGAAAAAGTCTGGATCCTAAAATCAAAGTTTCTTCTGCTGGGGAAAAGATATTTGTATTTTGCAGAGAATTCAGTAAAATGACTGGCTTTCTTAGTTACCCTGATGTTCTGGTGTGACTTTATTGTGTTTGTCCATTTCTCTCCATGTATGCCCTTCACCTTGATAACTGAACATGGTAGACCCAATATAAAAACTGATACACTATATATACAAAAGTATGTGGACAGCCCTTCAAATGAATGGATTTGGCTATTTCAGCCACACCTTTTGCAGACAGGTGTATAAAATCAAGCACACAGCCATGCAATCTCCATAGACAAACATTGGCAGTAGAATGGCTTTATTGAAGAGCTCAGTGACTTTTAACGTGGCATCATCAAAGAATGCCACCTTTACAACAAGTCAGTTCGTGAAATTTCTGCCCTGCTTGAGCTGCCCTGGTTAACTGTAAGTGCTGTTATTGTGAAGTGGAAATGTCTAGGAGCAACAACGGCTCAGCCACGAAGTGGTATGCCACACAAGCTCACAGAACGGGACCACCAAGTGCTGAAGCGCATAGCACGTAAAACTCGTCTGTCCTCGGTTGCAACACTCACTACTGAGTTCCAAACTGCCTCTGGAAGCAACATCAGCACAATAACTGTTCGTCGGGAGCTTCATGAAATGGGTTTCCATCGCCGAGCAGCCACACACAAGCCTAAGATCACCATGCACAATGCCAAGCGTAGGCTGGAGTGGTGTAAAGCTCGCTGCCATTGGACTCTGGAGCAGTTTAAGCCCGTCGTCTGGAGCGATGAATCACGCTTCACCATCTGGCAGTCCGACAGATGAATTTGGGTTTGGCGGATGCCAGGAGAACGCTACCTGCCATAATGCATAGTGCCAACTGTAAAGTTTGGTGGAGGAGGAATAATGGTCTGGGATTGTGTTTATGTTTCGTGCCAGGCCCCTTAGTTCCAGAAAAGGGAAATTTTAACGCTACAAAATACAATGACATTCTAGACGATTCTGTGCTTCCAACTTTGTGGCAACGGTTTGGGGAAGGCTTTTCCTGTTTCAGCATGACAATGCCCTCGGGCACAAAACGAGGTCCATACAGAAATGGTTTGTCGAGAATAGTGTGGAAGAACTTGACAGGCCTGGACAGAGCCCTGACCTCAACCCCATCGTTGGTTAACATACAGTACCAGTCAAAAGTTTGCACACACCTACTCATTCAAGGGTTTTTCTTTATTTTTACTATTTTCTACACTGTAGAATAATAGTGAAGACATCAAAACTATGAAATAACACATATGGAATCATGTAGTAACCAAAAAAGTTTTAAACAAATCAAAATATGTTTTAGATTCTTCAAAGTAGACACCCTTTGCCTTGATGACAGCTTTGCACACTCTTGGCAATAGCTCAACCAGCTTCATTTGGAATTCTCTTCCAACAGTCTTGAAAGAGTTCACACAGATGCTTTTCCTTCACTCTGCGGTCCAACTCATCCCAAACCATCTCAATTTGGTTGAGGTTGAGTGATTGTAGAGGCCAGGTCATCTGATGCAGCACTCCATCAGTCTCGTTCTTGGTCTAATAGCCCTTACACAGCCTGGAGGCGTGTTTGGTCATTGTCCTGTTGAAAAACAAATGATAGTCCCACTAAGCGTAAACCAGATGGGATGGAGTATCACTGCAAAATGCTGTGGTAGCCATGCTGGTTAAGTGTGCCTTCAATTCTAAATAAATCATGGTCAGTGTCACTAGCAAAGCACCCCCACACCATCACACCTCCTCCTCCATGCTTCATGGTGGGAACTGCACATGCAGAGATCATCCGTTCACCTACTCTGCATCTCACAAAGACACGGCAGTTGGAACCCAAAATATCAAATTTGGACTCTTCAGACCAAAGGACAGATTTCCACCGGTCTAATTTCCATTGCTCGCGTTTCTTGGCCCAAGCAAGTCTCTTCTTATTATTGGTATCCTTTAGTATTGGTTTCTTTGCAACAATTTGACCATGAAGGGCTGATTCACGCAGTCTCCTCTGAACAGTTGATATTGATATGTGTCTGTTACTTGAACTCTGTGAAGCATTTATTTGGGCTGCAATTTCTGCGGCTGGTAACTCTAACGGATTTATCCTCTGCAGCAGTTGTTACTCTGGGTCTTCCATTCATGTGGCGGTCCTCATGATAACCAGTTTCATCATAGCACTTGATGGTTTTTGCGACTACACTTGAAGAAACTTTCAAAGTTCTTGAAATTTTCCGGATTGACTGACCTTCATGTCTTAAAGTAATGATGGACTGTTGTTTCTCTTTGCTTATTTGAGATGTTCTTTCCATAATATGGACTTCGTCTTTTACCAAATAGGGCTATCTTCTGTACAACCCTACCTTGTCACAACACAACGGATTGGCACAAACGCATTAACAATGAAATAATTTCCTCAAATTCACTTTTAACGAGGCACACGTGTTAATTGCAATGCATTCCAGGTGACCACCTCATGAAGCTGGTTGAAAGAGTGCCAAGAGTGTGCAAAGCTGTCATCAAGGCAAAGGGTGGCTACTTTGAAGAATCTCAAATATAAAACATATTTCAATTTATTTAACACTTTTTTGGTTACTACATGATTTCATGCGTGTTATTTCATAATTTTGATGTCTTCACTATTAGTCTAGAAAATAGTAAAAATAAAGAATAACCCTTGAATGAGTAGGCGTCTCCAAACTTTTGACTTGTACTGTATATTTACATAAAATTAACCAACGGTCCCCAGACAATGACTGCGAGAGTCTCAATTCATGTCTGGTGTCATTGAGCTACAGTGGCTTGCGAAAGTATTCACCCCCCTTGGAATTTTTCCTATTTTGTTGCTTTACAACCTGGAATTAAAATAGATTTTTTGGGGGGGTTGTATCATTTGATTTACACAACATGCCTACCACTTTGAAGATGTGCTTCTGCACCTGCATTGCTTGCTGTTTGGGGTTTTAGGCTGGGTTTCTGTACAGCACTTTGAGATATCAGTTATATAAATACATTTGATTTGATTTGAAACAAACAAGAAATAAGACAAGAAAACAGAAGACTTGAGCGTGCATAACAATTCACCCCCCACCCCCAAAAAAAGTCAATACTTTGTAGAGCAACCTTGTGCAAGAATTACAGCTGCAATTCTCTTGGGGAATGTCTCTATTAGCTTGGTACATCTAGCCACTGGGATTTTTGCCCATTCTTCAAGGCAAAACTGCTCCCGCCATTTCAAGTAGGATGTGTTCCGCTGGTGTACAGCAATATTTAAGTCATACCACAGATTCAAAATTGGATTGCGGTCTGGACTTTGACTATGCCATTCCAAGACATTTAAATGTTTCCCCACCACTCGAGTGTTGCTTCAGCAGTATGCTTAGGGTCATTGTCCTGCTGGAAGGTGAACCCCCGTCCCAGTCTCAAATCCCTGGAAGACTGAAACAGGGTTTCCTCAAGAATATCCCTGTAGTTAGCGCCATCCATCATTCCTTCAATTCTGGCCTGTTTCCCAGTCCCTGCCAATGAAAAACATCCCCACAGCATGATGCTGCCACCACCATGCTTCACTGTGGGGATGTTGTTCTCGGGTTGATGAGAGGTGTTGGGTTTGCACCAGACATAGCACTTTCCTTGATGGCCAAAACCTCAATTTTAGTCTCATCTGACCAGAGTACCTTCTTCCATATGTTTGGGGAGTCTCCCACATGCCTTTTGGCGAACACCAAACGTGTTTGCTTATTTTTTTCTTTAAGCAATGGCTTTTTTTCTGGCCACTCTTCCGTAAAGCCCAGTTCTGTGGAGTGTACGACTTAAAGTCGTCCTATGGACAGATACTCCAATCTCCACTGTGGAGCTTTGCAGCTCCTTCAGGGTTATCATTGGTCTCTTTGTTACCTCTCTGAATAATGCCCTCCTTGCCTGGTCTGTAAGTTTTGGTGGGTGGCCCTCTCTCGGCAGGTTTG
This sequence comes from Salmo trutta, assembly GCF_901001165.1. NCBI lineage: Eukaryota > Metazoa > Chordata > Actinopteri > Salmoniformes > Salmonidae > Salmo > Salmo trutta. The sequence goes on along the minus strand of NC_042965.1, from coordinate 6,492,707 downwards.
TTGTGGTGCCATACTCTTTCAATTTTTTAATAATGGATTTAATGGTGCTCCGTGGGATGTTCAAAGTTTGGGATATTTTTGTATAACCCAAGCTTGATCTGTACTTCACAACTTTGTCCCTGACCTGTTTGGAGAGCTCCTTGGTCTTCATGGTGTCGCTTGCTTGGTGGGTCCCCTTGCTTAGTGGTGTTGCAGACTCTGGGCCCTTTCAGAGCAGCTGTATATATACTGAGATCATGTGACACTTAAATAAAGTCCACCTGTGTGCAATCTAACTATGTAACTAATTATGTGACTTCTGAAGGTAATTGGTTGCACCATTTCTTATTTAAGGGCTTCATAGTAAAAGGGGTGAATACATATGCACGCACCACTTTTCCATATATATATATTTTGGGGGGGATTTCTGGAAACATTTTTTTTTTTTTTTCATTTCACTTCACGAATTTGGACTATTTTGTGTATGTCCATTACATGAAATCCAAATAAAAATCTATTTAAATTACAGGTTGTAATGCAACAAAATAGGAAAAACACCAGTGGGGATGAATACTTTTGCAAGGTACTGTACTGCACTGCGAAAATAAAGGAAACAGCAACATAAAGTGTCTAAACAATGCGTTGGGCCAAAACATGCCAGTACAGGTTCAATGTACCTTGGCACAGATTCTACAAGTGTCTGGAAGTCTATCGGGGGGATGCGACACCAATCTTCCAGGAGAAAGTCCGTAATTTGGCGTTTTGTTGTTGGTGTAAAACGCTGTCTCATGCGCTGCTCCAGAATCTTCCCCAAGTTTTCAATTGGGTTGAAATCTGGTGACTGCCTTTCAAACCACTCAGTGACCACTTGTGCCCTGTGGATTGTGGGGCATAGCCATGTTAGCCAAAATAATGGTTTGCCCAGCATTTTTATTAATGCATGATGGGATATTCTACACCTGTGTTGAAGCACCTGCTTTCAATATACTTTGGATCCCTCATTTACTCAACTGTTTCCCTCATTTTGGCAGTTACCTGTTAATATAACATAATATGGATGACACCACAATGAGACACGGCAATGGCATTTCTTGCTTTATTTCTTCCAACTGTAGCATAGTAAGGTTACGAAATCATGGCATTGAGTCATGGGAACTCAAATGGCAGACTTTTATTTGACATTTACAGCTAAGGTTTATTTCACTTCACATTCAGTGATACATTTTTCCAGTAAACATACACTTATTCTGAGCATATGCAACAACAAAAAATGCATTATCCACATTTCGGAAAGACTGAAAATAATTCCCCCATCAAACTCAATGGAACAACGGTCACAGAGTACTAAAAATCACAGACAGCGTGAGCGGTTGATTCGACGAAGAAGAAAAAACATGTATTGAAGGTACTTCATCATGTTCGTCTTACATTGAGAATGGATGTAGCTATAACGGTTGTGGAATGGTTGTAGAATGGTATAGGCCGCCCTAACCATCAATTTTCCTGGTGTAGCTTAATAATGTACTATTTCACCCTTTACCTATCAGCCTGACAAACAAGAACATATGTCCATAAATTGTTGGGGGAAATTTAATATCAAGAACAAGACATTTCAGGAAGACACATTTTAGCTTTTGATTAATTAACTGGTAGAATCAATGTGGGGGGTTTTATCCTGAAAAACTAGATCTAAAATGGATGCAAATGTGTGAAATTTGAAACATGTGAAACCAATACCAGGGAAAGAGTCGTTGGGCTATTTGCTACAAAAGGATTAAGCAACCTGTGCGCAATGTGAAGCAGAGAACTAAACTTAAATGACATTTGGATAAAACAGTTGGAAATACAATTGCGCAACCAACTAGGCAAAAACTGGTTGAATCAAGGTTATTTCCATGTCATTTCAACATAAAAAAAAATGATGATATTGAATGAACGTGGAAAACTGATTGGATTGAGAGAATTTCGTATTTTTTCACCCAACTTTTACCCTACATCCAATGAAAGGGTGACATTTTTTGTTGATATCGCGCTGAATTTACATGAGTTAATTCAACCAAATGTAACTCAAAACTGGACGTTGAACTGAGGTCTGTGCCCAGTGGGAAAGTATTGCTACAAGCAATTATTCCTGGCAACTGCGCCCCAAATCGCCATGTCTTTTTTTACCCCCATTTTCATAATATAAACTCTTAGAGTAGGCTACAATAATACAATAACATACTATCATAAATCGAATGTATCAATTTAAAAAATAAGGACAGATCCAGACCTAAGCCTGTTTGAATTCCATTGCTTCATAACCTATTTATTTGCTTTAGTACATTGTATAGGTAACCTCGTTGAATTCACATTAATCAAGACTGAGTGAAATCATATAAGATAATTCGATATTGAAAGCACATGGTTTATGTTACATAAAAACTGCCGTGACCTAGATTCGAACCGGGACAGCTGCGGCCACAGCGTGTGCAGTGGTGCAAGGAGAGCAAGTTGGAAAGGCGAACACCGCCGCTCAAGTCTGGAGCTAAAATAAGCATTTTCTTCATATGATAAACAAGAGAAATGAGATCTGAAGTTTAGTATGTGGAATTACTTTCACTTTATATATATGTAAGCTAATTAAAATGTTACCCGCCGGAATAACGAATCGAATAAAATCAATTGACCCAAGTGCATGCAATGCTGAAAGAAGTGAACTGTTGTTATTTTAGACAGTTCATTGATACTTCACCTTTAATTGAAATTGTAAAAATACATCACACGACAGAAAAATAATAAACGTGTGTAGGCTAATTCAAAGCGTGTTAAATCGAAGAATAGCATATCCTAATAATAATAGTATGCAAACACAGAGTCATGTTTAGAAATAAATTAAATAAAAGTATAGGCCTGTGGCTCAAAATCAGACATCAGAAGAAGAATGACAATTAAATTGAGGAATAGCAGGCTATGCGATTCTATTGCAGTTTATTTCAAAACATGTTCGTTGTATTTACCCTTCAATTTAAGAAGAAAATACATTCCACCTAATGTAACTTTTGAAGGATGTGTTATTGGCTAGACATCGCTTTCTTTAGACGTGTATGGTCTTTTGTCAAGGCATTATTTTTGTAATAATTCGTTCGTTATTTAGGCTACCGACTTTGAGGTTTGCATGACCTTTTGCTGACATGATCTCGTTTGTTTCTAAACAAGAAATAATCGAAATGTTCCAAAAACTGGTGACCCTCAATATAACTACGTGGCACGTGATACTTTCTCCACAGTTACCACTAGATGTCGCCGTTTATTAGCTAAGGTACATACTACATACACTCTCCCATCCTCAGTCCAAAACGCTAGCCTATCGCAACAGACACCAATACTCACAGATGCTGTATCATCAAAGCCACAAATCTCAATCAGCCTGGTAACTATCGATTCGTTTTCGCAAAATAACCACGCTGGACATAGTTTGTTAATCAATGTCGAATTGAGGTGGCCTATACTGATAAAACAGAGTAGCATATTCCTGGGTTTAATAGTAATAACTAAATAAATAATAGCCTACTGAAACACTTGTGATAATCATAATCATAATAATCATAATGCAAATATAAATAATAATAGCCTATTTGTTTTTCTGGTTGACGTTAAGTTGCAGCGACGTTGAAACTATATAACTCACATTTTGTATATATATATATATATATATATATATATATTGTATAGCCCTACACATTTTTTTAAATCATAAATCAAATCGCACAAAAGAACGCACTCAACCACTCTCTCTCTCTTTCATTCTCTCTCTCTGTCTCACACACACCAAGGAACTATATTGGCTGTTCTTATCCAAGGCCTGTTTCGTCATGGTGAGATGCTTAAGATGTCTTTTTTCTACAGATTTAAAGATCATTTACAATAAAGGACGTGTTTATGTTGTAGGCCTATGGATGAGTTTTGTTCGAAACTGAGAGCATAAACTGCAACATCGTAACCTATTCCTAAATTTGAAAAGCAGGCGAAAATAAGAAATGATTGGTTATTCGCCATATAACTGGAAGGGGTAAGATGTAAAAGAGACCGAGTGACTAGAAGCGATTGTCCTCTCTTTTTCACTATAGGCTGACCGTGCATGTTTCATTAAACTTATGTAGAGATATGTAAGGAGGGTAGTCCATGCAGACCACGATGTGGAAGACGGGTATCGCCAGTCGGTGTATTACCAATGATCTAGTTCCAATATGAAGTCTGTGTCAGGCGTAAATATGTATTCGATAATTGATTGATTACCACACTAAGATTACTATGGACTTGTATTACTTTTTCTATCGTTTGCAGAAAAGCAAGCAATATAGTCTATAGCCTAATTGGAAAAATGTCGCAGTTTCTTCTCTGTCGTCAAATTCGTCCCCGTTACATATGTCACTGTTATAATAACTGCAATGGCTATCTATTTTGAAATATCCGTGACAATTCAAATGCAAATTATTAATACGTCATTGCTTTTGTAAAAAAAAAAAAGTGTTTATGTTCACGCAGCTCTCTTTTGATTACACTTTGCTGTAGACCTTGTTTGGGTCTGTATCTTGCTTTAGCCTAACCGTCAATAGGTGCTATAGTGTGATTGGAACTGCACATTTATCTAGTTCACAAAGCTGACATGCCTCACTTGACATGTTGGTTCAAGTGCGTCACACTATTCCATGTTACAAATTCGAAAAAGGGTGGTTTGGTTTTACAAGTGGCAAGAGCAATTGATGTGCAATAATCTTAGAATGCTGTAGCCTATGCATGCAACCCTGTGCGTGTTTGTCAAAACAAACAACTTGCAGGTCGATGACAGCATGTACCCTGTTTGGAGGGAAAAAATCTTTACGTGTGCCCGTCTGACCACTTCTATTGGGTGACACATAAGAGGAGCAGTTCGGGAAAAAGGTTCACTTGACGAGGAGGCTGACTTACGAGTAGGGACTACGGAATCTCCAACGGCTCGCACAAATAAATTGGGCTGGAAAATTGGCGACGACTTGATTGAGAGCGCGTGCATAGCCCAGCAGGAAGAATTGAATGGTGATGTAAAATATAAGGGTAAGTTAAACGTATCTCATTTAGCCTAGCCTACTATATATAATGTGTTGCAATTCGATTTTATACAGCAAAACGCTCATTCTAAACCAATCATTGTTTGTTATTTAAAAAACGATCATGTCTACTAAAAACAAAACAATTAGCTACTTCAAGACAATGGTTAATAAGTCAGTGTTTCATTCAGTGTGTGTATGTGTGTGTGCCCGCGCGCTGCCGCAAACGCGGCCTGTGTGCGCATCATTAGCCAATACAGAGGAAATGTTGCCTTTACATAGCCAATAGAGATACATACTGTAAGGTGGGTTAACACTTAACAAAATTCAGAATATTCAAATGACCATAGGCTACATGTAGCCTATATATTTTTGTTGTTGTTGTAAAACACAATCTCGAGCACCTTTCCTGGAATATAGGCTAAATATAAGTCAAGGTATCCTCAGCATTATTATAGCACTAAATCCCTTCTATTGTTCGGCCACTAGAATCATATACATATTTTTGTCGAGAACAATAATGATATTATATTTTACAATTTTACATCATTAGTCAACTAGCAAACTTTCTATAGGCCTATTGCCTTATTTTAACCCATTATTTTCGGAATAGTCCCTTTTTTCAGTTGATTGGCTATGTGAAATTGGAAATACTGTAGGTTAACGCTTGTAGGTGCGCGTCATCATCCATAAATATCCATTGCAATCACTACAACCTAAACCAAAAGTAATAGCATGGAAAACGAAGAATAGAGAAAAGTAAAGCAATGCAAATCTACCTTTTACATATGCATCAATATAAAAAATAATACGCACGCTGGAACCAACAGCATCGGAGCATTGAGAATGGCAGAGTGGCTCATCTCATTATGCATGGGCGATTTCCCAGGCAGAACCCTTGGTTTCTTCACTTCATGTCTCCAAAGCGCACCGCTCACACACCCTCGGAGCTTTGTCAAAAACAAACAGGACAATGTTCGCTTTCCAAACGGCAATCAAATACCCAAGAACCGGTTGGGGGAAATTGCTCTGGCAGCGGCTAGACAGACTATGTAAACTGGATTTGCATATTTTGATGCACTAATTTCCTTGATGTATTTAAATATGGCTGCACGTAGATGATATGCTTGTCTACGTCATTGAACGTGACCTCGCTGTTAAACCAAAACGTGAATCTGGTTAAATCACATGGATATGCCTGAAATTAAGCAGGGAAAAGACTAAGAAAGAGAGCTGTAAGAAATTACTTTGCCCTGATATAAATGTAGTGTTTCACACAAAAAAGGACATGCTTTATCTCCTCCAAACCATTAACAAGGCATTTGAACCTGTAATATGCGTAGCTATGTTGATAGTGTAATTACAAATAGGCGATAATAGTTGTAGTAATAATACTAATAACAAAAAGAAGAAGAAGAATGGCAATTCATTACATTACCTGTATTACCTGTTGTAACTTGTTGGTAACAATACCACTATTTCCATTGTCTATAGGCTAGATATGTAACAGCCCAAGCATATCATGGCACATGGTCCTTGCACACAGGGGTGTCATTCACCCCCAAAATCTAAGGGTGCACAAAGTACCTGAGGATGGCTGGGGGTTGGAAGTTAAAGAATGTAGCATTTGTCAAACACTTGAAATAGCTTTCTCCTGCAATCTAGAGCCATAATCACTACGCTTAATTCTATATAAAAAATGTATATTTTTCTGTAAATCTAAGCATACCTCTTGAGCTGTAAGTATCCTACTGACTGGTGGTTATTTTAAAGAAACTAAATGTGCTTCTCTGCATATCTGCTAAAATCTTGGTAAAAGATTGAAAGGAATGTGAGTCTCATTGAGTACATTTAGTAATTGCTTGCTTTTTTAAAGTCTACCAACCTTGCAAGCAGGCAGGCCAGCTAAGATAGCTTGTCTAACTATCTAACTTGGTTGGTAGGCTGAAATGGCTTCTTGGTAGAGGAGCTAGTTATGAGGTTGGGAGATTGGGAACCTATCTGGGCTAGCTAAAGCCAACTTCATAAAATTGCTTGGACACATCTGAGGGGGTCTGTGTGCCCCCTATGGGCACTACACCTCTGCTTGCACAACATATGCTAAAGAACAAGTTAGGGCACACATTGCTTCCATCTTATAGCTAACTACTTTTTGCGATCTTCTGAAATGAATTATCACAAGATCAATTGGTACATCATTGTTACATTGTATAAGTCCTCTCATCATGTGTTTGTGTGTGTGTGGGGGGGGGGGGGGGGCGTGAGAGGGGGGGGTGTATACAAATTAACTAAATGCTTAGGTGAAGGCAAAAGTACCGACCAAAAACATTTTGAGTGGAGTTATAAAATGTTTTTCCCACAAAGACTATGATGTATTACTGGCCTCCTTCAGTCTTGGTTTGGGATTGTATCAAACACATTATGTTCACCCTTTTGTCTGAACGACTGTAAATATGTTCCGTTTGTCATAACGCGTTAAAGGAGGGCCTGCAGCAAATTCATTACCGACCGCCATCACTCCATAACCTGGTCTGGGAATGGGGGAGTCCAGGCCAAAAGACGAACAATGCCTCTTCAGTTCGTGCCCAACAACAGAGCGAGGGAACTTGTTTGAATTTCAGAGCACGTCCTTTCTCACAGAGAAAGGATGGATGGACCCCCCCCCCCCCCCAAAAAAAAAGAGAACTTGCAGACTCTCACAGCTTCAACTGTGCACTTTCTATTTGGTGCCGCAGACGTTATGGGAAAGTTCGGTCTCCCTCTCCCCTCCCTCTATCATGTGCTTGGAATATGCTCAGGCTTTACTCAGAGCAACTGAAGCACGCATAATGAACTGAGTATTAGCGGCAATTTTAAATGAAGTGACGGCCGAGGACGGCTGGATATTTGGGGGACTGTCCACCGGGTCCCACAGAACATATCTCCTATCTAGGATGATTTCTGATTGCTGTGTCTGGTTGCTGTGATGCTTCTTGCGCAATTTGAGGAAGTAAGTTCAATTTTGGTGATAATCCCTTGACCGTACGTAAAGTTTATGTTGCTTGATGTGCGTAAAAGTTACAGTAAAGTTGAATGACTCGGTGAATAATAGACTATATTCATTGGTTTTTATTGGCTAGTGGACGTAATGTATAGAGATCATTTGTTTTAGCTGAGGAGGACCATGTAGGCTACGATTAGCTTTCATATCTATTTGAGCAGTTGCAGTTCATACTGCTTCGTAAGGCTATAGTGCTCTTCCCTGGCACTTAAATACATTTTGTCACATTTGGAGATTTTGTTGGCCTTCTTAATTCGCTAAAATAAATAATCATGATGAAAACTCGGAGCATTGTTCAGACTGTTTGCACGAGCTTGTCGCAACCACAATCACATGCACAGTGCAAAAGTAGCCAACGCCTCTCCATGCATTGAGCCAAAGTGCAGACTTAGCGCAATGACAAGTTCAATTATTGGTAGATGGTTTGTGCAATAAGTTAAAACGGCCAGCTGTGATTATTAACTAACCGAGAATGTCTTAAATTGCTCCAAACATCAGTTTATAGTGTGTTATGCCGGGTCAAATTGAATGTAGGCTACAACGTATGCGTAAAGATTGGGTTGCACATCGTCTCATGATGAAAATTGTGTAGGCTACCTCCGTATCGTATGGTGTAAACAATACTTAATTTCACGCCTATGGTACAGACTAGTCTCGGTTGTTGGGCTAGTTGTGAAAAAGTACCTATGGGGTTTTGTGTACAGTTAGTTAGCCTACTTACTGCTCCAATCCTTAAAGGGACAGTCTGCGATTGTCACATCATTTTTTAAAACGTTTACATTTATGAATTATACTTATTGATTCTTGAAGAATATACATTAGAATTGCCCAATGAACTTAATTCAACTATCGTAGCCCAACATATAAGCTGGTTTAACTACATTGTTTGTAAACAATGTAATTGCAAACAAACATTGTATAGCCTCAAAACATGTTTAAAACCATAATTGGGATATCATGGATCGTCAGTCTTTGCATGCATTGCTCTGTCTATGAATTTGAGAGCTCCAGCCCCATACCCCAGCTATTTACCAACACAGTGGTGTTTTGGCAACTGTGTTATTGTTTGCACTTGTTTGATTGCCCCTTTAATGCGCACGAGAACTCAATAAAAGAAAGAAAGAAAGAAAGAAAACCACTATTTAGAAAGTTAAAATTCTTGGTTTGAATGAGTTTATTTAGCCTACATACTGTAAAAAAAACAGTCAATATTACATAGATAGTCTATTAGAATGTCACAGTGTTATATATACATTGTCAGACGTTCATGTTATAGTGTCATAAATTGGGTACCGAAATAACCACGACATACTCTGTGTAGCATAATCAAGGCATTACTGATGTTTAAAGTGACAGGATGACAACATATAAAACCTACAGTATAGAGGATCACGGTTGCAGGCTAGTCTATATGTTGCAGGGAAAATGTTCCATGCTGTATGCGCGCAAAAAGGCCAAGGTGGGAGAAATGCTTGCTTTTTATGTTTAAAACTCACTTCTGTTGAAATTGAGAAATAATAGTCATATAGATTATAATATTATGTCAGAACTATTGGGAAATTCTGAAACTCTGAAATGATACATAATTGGATAGAGTCGTGCATGGCGCATTCTTGGAGGGACATTTTATTAGTTCATTCGCCTTCAAATGGGATCTCAGTCAGTTGGATCAACCGGTGTCACTTCGAAGGAATGTTAATATCAAGGCTACCACTTATGAATACTTTAACTTGCAGTCAGATTTAACCGCGTTCCAAATAATAACTGTGCTTAATAATTGCACAGGGCCGGGTTTCGTGACCATATAAACGTTGAATTTAGAAGTGTTTTGGCTGAGCAATTGGATGCCTTCCAACCTATTTGGGTCTTTAATGTTAGCACCTGAACGACATGTTTCAATGGGGCCAATACATTAATATAGCGCGCAGCAAAAACCACAAGTGAACAGGTGCATGTCGCGACATAGATGGAAATGCAAAACATTTCAGTTAACGTGCAAAGATTAGGCAATATCGTAGGCTATAGGGTCTATATGCAGTTAATTAGGCCTACCCTTTGTTTGTAAAATACAGATAATTAAATAAGACTGAAGGACTACAAAGTCACATTTTGTGCAGATCATCTCTGCGTTGTGAAAATACTCCAAATTTGGAACCACAATTAGTATAGCACGGAAATATCGATCTTGTTTAGTTGGCCTATTGAAATCGCAATATTGGTGTATCATATAGCCCAATACCTTAATTGGACCTCACTGCTTCCGCCCTCCTCTCGCTCTCTCTCAATTGACACACACACACACACACACACACACACGCACACAACTATCTTGCTTTTTAGTGCCAAATTTTGAGAATTCTTGCTAACAATACGTATACAGTAACCTACCCTATAGTATGGGTAATAGTCCTGGCATACATCCCAAGCTCATATTTTTTATTATTTTTTATTTTTTAACGTCTGGGGCTTGAACACATATATCGTTAATAGTTAGGTTATTGAATATTTATATTTCCTACTAAGTCTGATAAATATGAATATAGAATTATTGAATGTTTGATACAGACAAGATGAAACGTTTTAGGTGTGTCACTGTGTAGAAAAATGAACGCGTATTTGATAATGCGACATCGCCAGTATAGCCTACCTGGAAACCATTGTAGCTTTTACATCGGTCACGACGATGAAAAAACACATGAAGCCAATAGGATTTCGACTCAAATCGAGTCAATGAAAGTGGCTTGACTCGCATTCTCTCTCACACCCGTATATTCGATCAACCTGGCCCAGTTCCATGCTACAGCAAAGACCCTACTCGGTACCAGCTGCGACGAAAATACAGGACAATGCTCTACTCAGCCCTGGAATGCTGCCATATGTCCTCCATTGATTTGAGCTCTTTTATTTTGTGGTTTAAACTGCTGGCTATTATACCCTTACTGGCTTAAAAATGTATCAAGATGATCGTGCTCATACCATAGCACAATCATTTTGTCTTTCCGTGCTTTTTTTTGTCATTCCACAAAACGCATGCAGACCGCTAGCGGAAAACGCAATTATTCCGGTGCCTTGGTAATGACGCGAGGAGATTTGCCACTTGCTCGTGCATGAATATCAGCGTGCATTTGTGATTTTTCATGACATCATCATCATTACTTTCCACTCCCGTGGTCTGAGGCCTTTGACCTCGCCGGGTTGGTCCAGATTTTGGCATTAGAAGCCCAGCCCTCCTCCCCGTTTCCCCCTTTCCTTGGGGATGGCCCTTTTCCCACTCCTTTCAGACGGTTGGCAGAGGCTAGCCAACATAACGGAACCCTTGGCTTAGAGTCCTCGGCATCTCTTTCCTCTAGCACGCTGGATACGTGCGGACAACTTGAATTTTTTTTGGTCACCAACAAGGTCCTCTCCATATTCCGAAACAATCGCGACGTTTATCCTGTGTCATTTTCGCACTTTCTCCAGGAAACGGATTTTCCACCTCCTCCGTATCTTCTTCGCTGGCTTCACAGGATATCTATTGCTCCTGCCACAACGACTTAATAGGCGAAAGAGCCTTTTGTGGGATTGAATTAATTTGCATTGCAAATCAGGGCCTGTGCAAGGATGACTGCACCATACAGTTCTCCACCTTACTTCAACTCAGTAATGTTGGCTAATGTCATCTGAATATGACAATCTAAACACATTATATTATATTTTTTGGATATTATATTTTTTTAACAACTGGTGTGTGGAAGTTTGGGGGACTCGTTCCACGGAAGTGGCCTTTATGGAAATAAAATAGGATTATGTATGGGAGTAATATTAGGCGTACTTCTATATTTTGGTTTATTTGCCTCAAAGTATGGGTGACCACTTCTGAAAGCAGGTGCATAATCCAACGCCAGGAGAACAGAAGACTATTATGGAATATTTTTGAAGAATGGGAAGTGGGTTGTTATCTTTGGTTATCTAGCTGTATGAGTGTGATGGCCGTCATAAAGCTAGATAACCGAAAGTAAAAACTACTTCCAGACTCATCGAGGACCTTGGAAATATAAACTGGAAATAACAAGACCCATAAACCTACTCTATGCACAAAATAATAACCTGACGTTACCAATTGTATTTAAAAAGTCTTAACATCTGAAATAATTGCTGTTACAGCAAGCATTGACGGGACATTTTCACTTATTGGAAATGTGAAAGAGTTGTATTTATGTATTACTTATATTAGGCTATATGTTTGTGGCAGGTTATTACTTTTGAAAACTTCAGGTAGCCTAGACTATAACTAATCATAGCATGAGTAAATGTTGCATTCACACACGCACACACACTTTTTAAGTATATGATTAGGCTATTATAGGCCTTTGACAGATTCAGAGTGTGAGAGTTCTGATTTTGTATCTATCTTGTTCATGCGTCTTGCTATATGCTTTCTTGAAATACATTAGTCGTTCCAGCATCTTACGTTATTATCTATAATTAAATGTGGAAAATAGAATATAGAAAATATATCCGTTTGAGTTCTAGTCTAGGCTATCATGCATGCTCCATCTGTTTGGCTAATGTAGGCTATAGCATTGAGAATGAGATTGACATTTAGGATGCGCGCCCTCTCCATTTTTTAATTTCGGCATGATCGACTCCAACCAGGAAACGGCGCTGGCATCCCAAACAGCAATAATTAGAACGTATACAGAGCTGACAAAAACGGAGAGGGGGGTTTGGGGTATAGGCTAAGAAGGAGGGGGAGGTGGGAGGCGTCTATGTAAGTGGGGGTCGGCCCTGCTTAATTGATTCCGTTAACCGCAGTGCTGGAGATGTGAACGACTGGACGCTCCCATTCCCACGCTCAGGGCAAGTGGCAATGCCATGCTCAGTCCGAATATGACAGACAGGAAGAAGGGGGGGGGGGGTCCATGGGTCATGAAAAGATGTCAAGTGCGCCAGACTCATCTGCATCCCCATAGAAAGAGGCGACGTTTCCCACCCAGCCGACGCGGCCTCCAAACTTGAGTAGCAACGGTCTTGAACGCAACGGTTTTGCCAATTATCTTAAAACTGGACGCGTTTATAAATCCAATCAACGATGTTATATAATTATGGAATTGTAGGCCTTTAATGGCCTAGCGCTCTAACACTGATCTATTGTTTTTCTCATGACAATGAATTTGACAATGCACATATAGGCCTAGAGAAATCTGCCAAATTGAATAGATGATATCACTTCATGTGCTGAATTTGAACTTGACCAGGACTTTTTTGTTTATTTTACCTTTAATTGCAAGACATGCCCTGATTAATATAAAGGAATGTTTATAGAAGTAGCTAAAGCCAACATATTTATTTTATTCTGATATATAGCACATCCGAATAAAATTAATTTGAAAGAAATAGCTTAATAGTGCAGGCATAGCTTCTGGTCTGGTAATTCTGCATGTTGGATGCTATTAGCTATAGGCTACAGGCCATTAGGCTTCTATTAGTCACCAGTGGATTTGTTTATAACAACCAAGGGAGCACGTGGCATGCATTAGGCACATGGTGACTAGTGGGATAGTTGTCTTGTTTCTTTAGTGATGGTAGCACAGTTGGATAGAATGTTTCAAACACCATTAACATGAAATGCTTTGTTGGCAACCCAATAGAGTTGTAAAAACCATTGTTTCTAAACGATGGCTTTCCAACAAGATCTATTTATATTTGAAAATATCCTCTGTGTATGGTGTCAGTTGTAACCTAGGCTGTTTGTTTTCTTCATGGATGTTGGAAGAGTCTATTGTCTGGAGATGAGGTGATGTTTATTATCTACACTTGTTCTTATTAAGCTAGATACCTGCTTTTTATTGAGTCATAGCCTACATTTTTCTTTTGTGAATTTTTTACATTTCAGACAGTATATTATTATTAATAGTAGGCCTTTTCATATGGATGTTAAGTTTTTTTTAATGTAAATTGTGTAATGTCTTATGACTACTTTAGAGCCTATTAAAAGATTGATTAGCTGTAGCCTAATTGATGAAATTGCATTTTTTTTGCCGAAGTGCTGGCCTAAATGTATTTTTAATTGATAGGCCGATGTGGAAGCGCCAGAGTTCTAGGCCTAAACGACCAGTGTATGCAGTGGTAGGCTAGTGCACATGGTACTATTCAAGTTCAATGTTAAATAGGCTCACAGTGGCTGAATTCAACACGGTCTCGCTGAAAGGGTCTCTGGCCGACTTTCTCACACCATCAGACAAAACTAGTGTCTTGTTCTGACCCTTATCAAAGAGTGTATACAATACTGGGCCGTTATACATTAGCCCACAATTTAATTTGAGAACACAATTTGGGAAAGCAGTGAATAACCAAGTTTCATTGTCCCTGGTTAAGTCGATTGAAATCACCATCTAGACTCGTGAATGGCTGCATTGTTTTCTACTCTGGGGCCATACTAAATGTCAGCACAGTGTAAAGAAAAACTTGAAGTCTGTAAGTAAACCAGCAAATATAAATCAGTTGATTCTCCACAGCATAAAAGGCCACTGCACTAAACTGACTGAATCAAAAGGTTTCTTCATCATTGGAAGTCTGAAGATGTTTCATGGTGTGAAATTTACCTAACCCCAATTTGATACTTTTGACCCAAAAAATTGTCTACCATTTCACCAAATAATTCCTCAGCCAATTGATATTGGGGGAGACATTTTTAAAAATGCTTCCAGCGTAATTATTTTTATTTAGCCTGAAATACACAAACAGTAGGCTATATCATATGGTAGCCTATTTTATTTTGTGTCTTATTGGTTTGCAGTAGCCTACTTTCATGCCCTTTCTAGGCTGTCATTACACTATGTTTCCCCATATTGTAGCACTGTATCAAACAGAGGATGTTAACCCCAGTCATTCTCCTCAAAAAGTACAGCCTCACAATGCAATGCTAGATGTAGCCCAGTGTTGCCAGGAGAGAGAACAGTATCACATGTCTGAAACTGTTGCAAGTCACACTTGCATCTCTCTCTCTTAGTCACTCTCACTATTCATGCTGTGCATACTGTAACAGTGATATTGGCTGGCAACGGTTTGCATTGGGCGTACACTGTCTCCAGAGCATTAGTGTATATCACATTAATATTGTGTCTTCTTGCGAACACTGCCAAATCATGCATGAGTCTGTGGTAATATAGTAAATACTCTATCAAGCTGTATATTTAGCTACAATTCATCTAATACCCGACAGCAGATAGTCCTACATACTTTTTCTCTGGCTCATCTTTGTTGGCTGAGTAGTGTATCTCACAGTAGGTAGGAAGTGCTTGGAGTGGCTGTGAGCAGGGGAGGACTGGGACCAGAAATCCGCCCTGACATTTCTAACACACCGGCCAATTTCTTTTCGCTGTGGTCCCCACACTGGCCCATTTTTTTCCTCAAGGCCTCCACAACGGCTCAATTTTCTCTTGAGGCCCACATTATTAGCCAAATAATGATCATTTTGTGCAACAACAAAAACCTAGTTAGACAGGCCTACTCAGCTAAAAATGGTTCAGCCCATCTGACAATTGCCTGAAATGCCAGATGGCCAGTCTGCCCCTGGCTGTGAGGATGCATGTGGTTATTTATGAAACTGCCATACAGGCAGGGTGGTGGGAAGGAGAGGAGGAGAGGCCTTGCCATCCATTTCAAAAGGCCCATTCTCACAGAGAAATATAGACGTGTGATTTGACTATGTGTATAGAGATGGGTGGTGACAGCACCTCTCTCTGCTCAGTAACTCTGGCTCTGCTGTCCACTCCCTCCCCACCCACACTTACAGTCCTCCGCAGCCATTGTTGTCATGTGATTGGCTGAGTAACATAACCATGGCGACCATGGTAGGTTTTTCATATTCATTGGATGAGCAATCAGCATATTTTACACCAGCCCAGCGTGCCCGTTTTTTTAATGTGCCTTCTTTCTGTGCAGAGGGCTCATGTTGTAATAATACAAGTGCAATCTGGCAGGCAGTGACCTTATGATGAGGTCCGTCTGGGTCATGTCTATGCTAGACAAAGGATGTAAAATAGTCACCATGTTGTTGCAACTGTTATTATAGCACTGTATTGTCATAACACAATGTGTTTTACACTGGGATTTAATTGCATACGGACTGGTGTTCAGACCAAGCACATCCTTTTTTGTAATTTGTCTGAAGCTGTTACATAGTCGTGGTAAATACTTACTTAAGCACAAAAAAACCTCACACAAATCCACATATCCTTCAGCTTGATTTCCTAAAATGTCAAGCTATGTCAAGAAGAGACAGGTCACACCAGATCCAATGCAGTATTCAACGTTCGTCCAGGTCCCAAGGACGTTGGGAGATGCCTGTAGATGAGGAACAATGGTTGTGTCTCAGTAGCGTCTGGTCTGTCTGGCTTCACCATGTCTCTCTCTGTCTCTTCTGGACATGAACTTGAACTTGAGACAAGCAGCCAGACGCCATCTGTGCTCGATGGCTAATGAATTCAGGGCATTCAATGGAGGTGGAGCGCCACCATTGATGAGCAGAGGACCCTCAGACTGAGTTAGCTCTTCATCACTTATAGAATTCAGTCACCAATTCAGCTGTTAGTCCCATTTTTTGGTTTTTGGAAATAAAAGTATGTGTGGGTGTTTGTGTGTGTTTAATGTGGTGGCCATACCTGTAAGTGTGTTCATGACTGTGATTCTCTATATGTTTGTGTGTATATTAAATTAACATAATCATGATAATACACATATTTGTGTGTGTAAGTGTGTGTTTGTAAATGTCTATTTTCCACCTTGTCGGCCGACTATTTCTAAGTAACCTCATTTCAAATCCCAGGCCAGCCATTATAAACAGGCTGCCGTGCTAAAGTCATTGCCTTGATAATTGAAAGGGCCGGTTTAGTGTTTCCCTAATAACTAAGGCCTGGTAACTGAATGAGGCGCTAGTGCTTAAACAAGCCCTAGCGCTGTGTGAATTCCTCAGGCCCTCCTTACTCCTGCTCAGGCATCTGTCACACACACACACACACACACACACACACACACACACACACACACACACACACACACACACACACACACACACACACACACACACACACACACACACACACACCAGGATTTTCCCTCTGGTTGGTGTCGCCGTGGCAACGAGAGGTGAGCTCACGGTGTGCATGCCGGCATCAGCACCGCTGGAGCAGGACAGGTTCCTGGTTTTATTGTGTGTGTGTGTGTGTGTGTGTGTGTGTGTGTGTGTGTGTGTGTGTGTGCGTGCGTGCGTGCGTGCGTGCGTGCGTGCGTGTGTATGTAACTGACTAGAATGCCACTCTCCTTGTCTCCTGGGCTCAATTTAGATTCATCCCACACATTGAGGTGTTGCATTGTATTTCCTGTCAGGTGACTTCTCCATTAACAGTGGTGTGATGGATATTATTAGCAGTGCACAAGGTGACCAAAGCTATGTAGACCACATCAGTAGGTATGGCTGCTCATCTTACACAGTGACGACAGCCTGCCCCTGTAGATGCTGTTTCAATCTGCATCAAACATATGACATTGCAGTGCATTTCAGTGCATCTCCTGCTTTTTGCATGTCACACACATACACACACCAAATAATTATTGACACCTCTTTCCACTGGTTCACCGTTTATAAGGATGTGGTCAGCCCCCTACATCCTTGCTGATAAACGATCAGCCAGCCATAATATGGGCTAATAATCCATTGTTGAATGTCATGGTTGGGCCCTTTTTAATGAAATCATGCATTGCCACTTGAGCGTCGTTGTGAGGAGCAGTGGACATGCTGTGCTCTGCCACAGTGCCCCTCCCTTTAGCAGCCTGCGTGGAGGTGGTCACAGACATGGTCTCACTCCTACCAGTACATTAGCTACCTCCATGTCTCACTGTCCATGCCATTACCTTCTGAACTTGACTGGATCAATGTCGGCTTAATAGGACATTAATGACAGTCAGTGTATTGTAAGCTCCTACACCAAATGTGTTTTTATGATGGGTTTGTTTGTTAATGGGAAGTGTGAATGGGACATTGATAATTATGGTATTGTTTGAGCAAAACGTTGAATGGATTGAAGGACACTAAAATGAATGAGGAACAAAGCCTATTGTGCATAAAACATTTTAGTTTGTCTCATAACCACACATTGTTACTTACACACAGATAATGGACGTAGATAATACATACTGTAGCCTACATGTATAAAATACATATTTTAAAAACATATTGGCGCAAACATATTAAAGGACAAAATAGTAAACATTTGTTGATTTGCGTTTTTCCAAAATATCTCTCTACCCATCCCATATAATGTTCAGCAGACTTCTACAAAGATGCTAATGCTAGCTAGCTACATTGCACTTATGTCATCTTAATTGCTAATGCCATTGATGCTAACAACACACAGCAGAAATTCTGTCGGCCACAAGATTAATATGACTGATGTTGTGAGCATTGGCGTTAACAATAGCTAGGCTGGCTGCATACGGATGAATGGCAGCTTTACAGTATACGGCTAAACCAAGCTGACTGCCTGCCTGCCTTTCCTTTTTGATATCTCTGTGCTCCACTGGCTTTTGATTATGCAAATACCCCTGCTATAAATAATTGCATCTGAAATACACTTTGAATCCTCTCGTAAGATGAAAGCTTGTAAATAATGTATTTCATGTTACTGCATTATTCATTTTCAATTAATTAAAAATAACCAAAAGTGACACCTTGTGCCTTTACTGTTCTGACATACATTATGGCGACACTGACTGTACTTTTCCTTAAATGTTGCCAAATATATAATTTTGCTCTGGTATGTTAAAGTGGTGGATCACAATGTAATTGTAGATTTTCCCTTGCATTCTTTCAATTGCTCATACATACTCTGAAAATACAGTAATGTTTCAGTATCTAATATTAATAGTTAAAGGTGTCTTTCATGTGAATATATTTACAAATTTTTAAGCAATAGTTGTAGAACCCACCTACCAATTCTTATGGCTCAAATAAGTATAGAATGTTTTATATAATGCATGATGCCAACTACTTTATCTGCCGTTTTTACAATGGTAGGGGGTTATAGGAGACATGAAATACGCATAAACAGCTGTAGCGCTGCTACAATTAAAACAGGACAGTCGTTCTCCTTGGTACCTTAATGTGTTTTGAATAGAGCGAGCCAATTGAATACGGTGTACTGTTTCGCAATTCAATTATGTGGGATCTTGGCTTGTCTAGGGAGATGGCAACGCTGCATATAGAGCAGTAAGCACTGCTAGTAGTCGCCACAGTTGCATTAGCATCTGGACCTTTTATGCAAATTTCAAGAGCCGGCACCAGAGCCGGCGCCTTATATCCTTATTAGAAAGGAGGAATTAAATATTTATTAGGAGGGCAGGGGTTAGGGAGGGGTGCCTGCCGGTGTTGTTGTGAAGACCTGTGGTAGAGGAGGAGGAGAGAGAGGAGGAGGTGCCTGGTGTCTCTCTCCCTCAAGGTGCCACCATCTTAAGGCGTTTGGCAGTGGTGAGCGCATGAGGAGGGTAGACCTAAAATGTCCGCTGGCACACACACACACATATGCACACACACACGCAGTGTGGTTGGTGCGTGTGGCGCTCTGAAGCCAATTATTCAATTAGCGCCGTCACCAGCCATGCCTGCCAAACATCTCGTTTGCATACATTAATCCTTTGATTACTGTCACCTTTGTGATTTTCTCATGTCTTGCTTTCCAATGTTGGTCTCCCACACTGTATTGACCGTAACTGTCACACCGGCAAAGTGTGAACTGTATTTGTTAATATTGAATGGATTAGAGTTTTACATTTTTAAGGAAATTCTTGGCTATAGTCAAAGAAGATATTTATGTCACATTGCATGTGAACATTTTTATTCTCTCTTTGGCATTCTTTTAAACAATTCAAGTGTTGGCACAGTTCGCTTGCAGGCCAAAAGTAAAACTCAAAGATGGATTAATTTACTAAAGTCCATGATACAAAGATAAGACAGGAAGCCATTGCAAAGTAAGTAAAGCACATCCATATGCCATACCCCATTTCTGCTATCATTAGCCTCAACCACTACACATCAGAGAAACAAAACATAATTTCACTTTATATCTGAAATAACATAGCTACAGTTATATATTCCAAACAGCAGTAATGACACTAAAACCCTATATTATTCATGCTTATGTATTGTTGTTAGAAATGTAGACAACAAAGAAATGTAGACATGTAGACAACAAAGAATCAAAACACTAATTTTCTATTACCCAATGCAGGAGGAAAAAGGAAGGCGGGTAACAAACAGTTTCAATATATTACACACTCAAAGAGGAGGTAGTATAAACATAACCACTTGTAACATATGGAGTTGCATTAATATATGCAATTCCCAATGCAAAGTTACATCTCACTTTTTTATTTTTAGAGTTATTACATAAAACTGTATCAGAATTCTCAAGAATGACGTTTTTTTTTTAGTAGGGTCGATGTAATATGGAGAACTTGGCAAGCCAGCCTATTACCTATAATGTAAGCTAGAGCTGAACTACTGGAGACCAGCTATAACACAACCAAAACATAACCCCAAGTCAGAGCAGAGACTTACAGATTGATGGTTGGGCCCATCGGATAGTAAAACTTTTAAAAGCGTGCAGTCTGAGTTAGCTACCAAAGCCAGGGGGAGGCGGGCGCTTCACCGGTCGATGAAGAGTCAGGGATATCCTAAATAGATAGATTCCAGATGTCCGTTAGCTAGCGTGCTAGCAGTAGGCCACGGTGGAAAACGTTACAAAACTCCCATAGCCTACTTCACAAATAACATGCTGAAAAGTTGACAAAACAAAAAGGAGAACAGATGAGGTACTAGAAAACTCGAGCAAGCAGGTATGATTTTCTCTTTAGTTTTGAGCCCATGGGAAGAAGGCACCAGAGCCTGCTGTGCTAATGGGTTCCAACTAGATAACACCGTCATAAAGTCTGAAGAGCATACTGCATGGCCGCACATGCCCCGCCTGCTTCTTGTTTACATCCCACTTCCTGTGATTGGTGGGTTGTAGCTCACCACTGCCAACACTTAGTCTGGAATGTAATTACATGTTCGCATGGGTAGTGGCTAGCGTTAGCCAGTTTGAGCTAACTACCGAGCTAGCATACGAACTCGGTAGCACAGAGTAGATCCTCCATATAAGGTTGAGAACTAGTGCATTGTGGGTAGTTTAAAAGATATATGGAAATTAGCTAATAAACATGTAATAACCAAAAAACATAACTGTCTTTGGACTAAAAGGTAACCAGATCGTGACTACAACTAAGTTACTAAGTTTTAGACCACAGTGTGTTGTTACATTGGTGACTTAAAAACTCATGTTTCCTACCCTTTCAAAACCTCTTAAATGTAATGGCAAAATTTAGATTTCCCCCTAAATAGTTATACCCAAAAGTAACTGCTATTCATGTGTAATTACATGATTCTGACATGCAAAAACTTTGTATATTTGGAAAGAAGACATCTGGGAGGTTATGAGGAAATTATTAGAAGATAGATAGGAGGTACATAGTTCAGAATACACAAGCTGAAGCATACACAGAAAAACATATTTTATTGACAAGCTATAAGTGAATTATTGATGACTAGAGCTGGAAACATCAAATAAAATTTTATTTGTCACATACACATGGTTAGCAGATGTTAATGCGCGTGTAGCGAAATGCTTGTGCTTCTAGTTCCGACCATGCAGTAATATCAAAAAAGTAATCTAACCTAACAATTTGACAACAACTACCTACCAACTACCTCAAATCTACCTCAAAAAGTAATCTAACCTACCTCAAAAAAGTAATCTAACCTAACAATTTCACAACAACTACACACAAATGTAAAGGAATGAATAAGAATATGTACATAAAAATATATGAATGAGTGATGGCCAAACGGCATAGGCAAGATGCAGTAGATAGTATAGAGTACAGTATATACATATGAGATGAGCAATGTAGGGTATGTAAACATTATATAAAGTGTCATTGTTTAAAGTGGTTAGTGATACATTTATTACATCAAGATGGTAAGATGCAGTAGATGGCATAGAGAATAAGTTTATACATATGAGATGAGTAATGTAGGGTATGTAAACATTATATAAAGTGCCATTTGTTTAAAGTGGCTAGTGATACATTTATTACATCAAGATGGCAAGATGCAGTAGATGGTACAGAGTACAGTACATACATATGAGATCAGTAAAGCAGGGTATGTAAACATTAGTGGCATTGTTTAAAGTGGCTAGTGATACATTTATTACATACATTTTTCCATTATTAATGTGGCTAGAGTTGAGTCAGTATGTTGGCAGCAGCCACTCAATGTTAGTGATGGCTGTTTAACAGTCTGATGGCCTTGAGATAGAAGCTGTTTTTCAGTCTCTCAGTCCCCTCTTTGATGCATCTGTACTGACCTCGCCTTCTGGATGATAGCGGGGTGAACAGGCAGTGGCTCGGGTGGTTGTTGTCCTTGATGATCTTTTTGGCCTTCCTGTGACATCGGTTGGTGTAGGTGTCCTGGAGGGCAGGTAGTTTGCCCCGGTGATGCGTTGAGCAGACCTCAATACCCTCTGGAGAGCCTTACAGTTATGGGCGGAGCAGTTGCCATACCAGTCGGTGATACAGCCTGACAGGATGCTCTCGATTGTGCATCTGTAAAAGTTTGTGAGTGTATTTGGTGACAAGCCAAATTTCTTCAGCCTCCTGAGGTTGAAGAGGCGCTGCTGCGCCTTCTTCACCATGCTGTCTGTGTGTGGTAGACCATTTCAGTTTGTCCGTGATGTGTACGCCGAGGAACTTAAAAAACGTTCCACCCTCTCCACTACTGTCCCGTCAATGTGGATAGGGGGCTGCTCCCTCTGCTGTTTCCTGAAGTCCACGATCATCTCCTTTGTTTTGTTGACATTGAGTGTGAGGTTATTTTCCTGACACCACACTCCGAGGACCCTCACCTCCTCCCTGTAGGCCGTCTCGTCATTGTTGGTAATCAAGCCTACCACTGTAGTGTCTTCTGCAAACTTGATGATTGAGTTGGAGGCGTGCATGGCCACAACAGTCGTGGGTGAACAGGGAGTACAGGAGAGGGCTGAGAACGCAAACTTGTGGCGCCCCAGTGTTGAGGATCAGCGGGGTGGAGATGTTGTTACCTACCCTCACCACTTGGGGGCGGCCCATCAGGAGTCCAGGACCCAGTTGCACAGGGCGGGGTCGAGACCCAGGGTCTTGAGCTTAATTAGTTTGGAGGGTACTGCAGTGTTAAATGCTGAGCTGGAATCGATGAACAGCATTCTTACATAGGTATTCCTCTTGTCCAGATGGGTTAGGGCAGTGTGCAGTGTGATTGCGTCGTCTGTGGGCCTATTGGGGCGGTAAGCAAACTGGAGTGGGTCTAGGGTGTCAGGTAGGGTGGAGGTGATATGGTCCTTGACTAGTCTCTCAAAGCACTTCATGATGACGGAAGTGAACAATGGTGGCCCTCTTGAATCATGTGGGAACAGCAGACTGGGATAAGGATTGATTGAATATGTCCGTAAACACACCAGCCAGCTGGTCTGCGCATGCTCTGAGGATGCGGCCAGGGATGTCGTCTGGGCCTGCAGCCTTGCAAGGGTTAACACGTTTAAATGTTTTACTCACGTTGGCTGCAATGAAGGAGAGCCCGCAGGTTTTGGTAGCGGGCCCTGTCAGTGGCACTGTTTTGTCCTCAAAGTGAGCAAAGAAGTTGTTTAGTCTGTCTGGGAGCAAGACATCGTGGTCCGCGACGGGGCTGGTTTTTCTTTTGTAGTCCGTGATTGACTGTAGACCCTGCCACATACCTCTCGTGTCTGAGCCGTTGAATTGCGACTCCACTTTGTCTCTATACTGACGCTTAGCTTGTTTGATTGCCTTGTGGAGGGAATAGCTACACTGTTTGTATTCAGTCATGTTTCCGGTCACCTTGCCCTGATTAAAAGCAGTGGTTCGCGCTTTCAGTTTTGCGCGAATGCTGCCATCAATCCACGGTTTCTGGTTGGGGAATGTTTTAATAGACGCTGTGGGTTCAACATTACCGATGCACTTGCTAATAAACTCGTTCAACGAATCAGCGTATTCATCAATGTTGTTGTTCGACGTTATGTGGAACATATCACAGTCTACGTGATCGAAGCAATCTTGAAGCGTGGAATCCGATTGGTCGGACCAGCGTTGAACATATCAGATGGCTTCCACAACATGTGAACAATATCAGAAAAAACTATGGGATTGATAGACCTAACAACAAGAAATGGGCAGATGTTTTAGTAAGTGGGGTCAGGTGTGTCCCTAAACTTCTCCAAAGTGGCATATGTCTGTAAATTAGATAATTCTAGTGCTATTACATATTTGCAATCCCTAAATGCTATTTCTTTAGTATAAAAACAACATTTCTACCATATCAACCTCACTCAAACATTGTGGGGGTGTTATGGGGTATCCAGGGAATATTCAAGTGTTCTTTCAACCTCTCCAAAGTGTCCGAATGTGGTAATTGAGCTATTTTTGCACACTGGATGTGCCTAAAAGTTATTGTTCACTATAAATGCTACATTTCTACAACACCAACCTCTCTCAAACATTGTGGTGGTGTCAGGGGACAAACAGGGGATATGGATGCCTACAACACGTAAGCAGGCAACATCATATTTTTGATACGCAAAGATATAGTCACTCAGTGGACATTCGATGGCATTCGATGGCAATGGGCTAGATTTGTTCCTACCAACCTAAGGATTCATTTGATACCCCCCATGTAGCTATAGCGCAAACACAGACCAAATCGAAGCTTACCTTGTAAGATGTTTGCTGTTTGGTGAAAATGTTGAGAAAAATAAACATTTTGACTCTCAGGGCTGGGGATCAATAACGATAGGTCACAGGCAAACAAATAAGTTATCCTCAGGATGTGCGAAGTCCCGGCTTTCAGTGTGTATCAATGTATTCTGTGTTTATTCCATTTATGCTTCACAACGCTAACCGGAATGTAAGTAGCAGACATCTTGAAATTAGGTCATCGGCTCGGCCTGCCCTTATAAATTCGTATGCCCATATATGGTAGTAAGTCATACGAAAAATTTGAAGACACCGATCAATAGCCAACATACTCAGCTTCCGCAGGCACCCTGCTTTTGCAGATAGGAGCTACCGTTCTCATAACAAACTGAATTGAAAAAAAAACTATCAAATAGGGTCGCCAAATATGGGGACTTTACATTTAATAGGTTTTAAGCCTGTCACATGCTTCCCAGTCGAAACACTTCATGCATATAGTGCCTTCAGAAAGTATTCACATCCCTTAACTTTTGCCACATAAGTGTTGTGTTACAGCCTGAATTAATATTTATTACATTGAGATGGTGTGTTACAGATCGGCACACAATGCCCCATAATGTCAAAGTGGAATTTTGTTAGTAGAACATAAAAAACAAATGATTAATGACAAGCTAAAATGTCTTAAGTCAATAGGAATTCAATCCCTTTGTTATGGGAAGCCTAAATAAGTTCAGGGGTAAAAATGTGCTTAACAAATCACATCACTCATTATGTGTTCAATAATAGTGGTTAACATGATTTTTGAATGACTACCTCATCTCTGTTCCCAACACATACAATTATCTGTAAGGTCCTTCAATCGAGCAGTGAATTTCAAGCAACTTCTAATTTCCCATCATGGTGGTGGCTGCATCATGTTGTGGGTATGCTTGCCATCGACAAGGACTAGGGAGTTTTTTTAGGATAAAAATAAACGGAATACAGCTAAGCACAGGCAAAATGCTAGAGTAAAACCTGGTTCAGTCGTCTGTCCGATAGACACTGGGAGACTAACTCACCTTTCAGCAGGACAATAACCTAAAACACAAAGCCAAATCTAGCTGATTACGAAGATGCAGTGGTGTAAAGTACTGAAGTAAAAATACTTTAAAGTACTACTTACAGTTGAAGTTGGAAGTTTACATACACTTAGGATAGAGTCATTAAAACTCATTTTTCAACCACTCCACAGATTTCTTGTTAACAAACTATAGTTTTGGCACGTTGGTTAGGACATCTACTTTGCGCATGACACAAGTAATATTTCCAACAATTGTTTACAGACAGATTATTTCACTTATAATTCACTGTATCACAATTCCAGTGGGTCAGAAGTGCACATACACTAAGTTGACTGTGCCTTTAAACAGCTTGGAAAATTCCAGAAAATGATGGCATGGCTTTAGAAGCTTTACATAGGCTAATTGACATCATTTGAGTCAATTGGAGGTCTACCTGTGGATGTATTTCAAGGCCTACCTTCAAACTCAGTGCCTCTTTGCTTGACATCATGGGAAAATCAAAAGAAACCAGCCAAGACCTCAGAAAAAAAATTGTGGACCTACACAAGTCTGGTTCATCCTTGGGAGCAATTTCCAAACGCCTGAAGGTACCACGTTCATTTGCACAAACAATAGTACGCAAGTATAAACACCATGGGACCACACAGCCATCATACCTCTGAGGAAGGAGACGCATTCTGTCTCCTAGAGATGAACGTACTTTGGTGCGAAAAGTGCAAATCAATCCCAGAACAACAGCAAAGGACCTTGTGAAGATGCTGGAGGAAACAGGTACCAAAGTATCTATATCCACAGTAAAACGAGTCCTATATCGACATAACCTGAAAGGCCGCTCAGCAAGGAAGAAGCCACTGCTCCAAAATCGACATAAAAAAGCCAGACTATGGTTTGCAAATGCACATGGGGACAAAGATCATACTTTTTGGAGAAATGTCCTCTGGTCTGATGAAACAAAAATAGAACTGTTGTTTGGCCATAATGACCATCGTCATGTTTGGAGGAAAAGGGGGAGGCTTGCAAGCCGACGAACACCATCTCAACCATGAAGCACAGGGGTGGCAGCATCACGTTGTGGGGGTGCTTTGCTGCAGGAGGGACTGGTGCACTTCAGAAAATAGATGTCATCATGAGGCAGGAAAATTATGTGGCTATATTGAAGCAACATCTCAAGACAACCTTTAAGTAGTTAAAGCTTGGTCGCAAATGGGTCTTCCAAATGGACAATGACCCCAAGCATACTTCCAAAGTTGTGGAAATATGGCTTAACAAAGTCAAGGTATTGGAGTGGCCTCAATCCCATATAAAATTTGTGGGCAGAACTGAAAAAGCGTTTGCGAGCAAGGAGGCCTACAAACCTGACTCAGTTACACCAGCTCTGTTAGGAGGAACGGGCCAAAATTCACCGGGAAGCTTGTGGAAGGCTACCCGAAATGTTTGACCCAAGGTAAACAATTTAAAGGCAATGCTACCAAATACTAATTCAGTGTATGTAAACGTCTGACCCATTGGGAATGTGCTGAAAGAAATATAAGCTGACATATATCAATCTCTCTACTATTATTCTGACATTTCACATTCTTAAAATAAAGTGGTCATCCTAACTGGCCTAAAACAGAGAAATTTTACTAGGATTAAATATCAGGAATTGTGAAAAACTGAGTTTAAATGTACTTGGCTAAGGTGTATGTAAACTTCCGACTTCAGCTGTAAGTCGTTTTTTGAGGGGAGGGGGGGGTCTGTACTTTACTATTTATATTTTTCCAACTTTTACTTTTACTTCACTACATTCCAAAAGAAAATAATGTACTTTTCCTTGACACCCAAAAGTACTCATTACATTTTGACAGGAAAATTGTCCAATTCAAACACTTATCAAGAGAACATCCCTGGTCATCGCTACTGCCTCTGATCTGGTGGATGTCTGAGTGTTGGTTGTTTTCCCCTGGCTATCCGTAAATAAATACAGAACAAGAAAATTGTGCCATCTGGTTTGATTAATATAAGGAATTTTAAATGATTTATACTTTTACTTTTGATACTTAATTTTATTTAAAACTAAATAGTTTTAGAGTTTTACTCAAGTAGTATTTTACTGCGTGTCATTTTCTATTAAGTTATCTTTACTTTTGAGTCCTCTTCCACCACTGCCAAGATGACATTGAATGTTTCTTAATGTGGCCTAGTTAGAGATTTTACTTACATCAGCTTGAACAACCAACTTGACAGCGCTTGAAGAATTCTAAAAAGAATAATGTGCAAATATTGTACAATCCAGCTATGCAAAGCTCTTAGAGACTTACCCAAAAAGACTCACAGCTGTATTCAATGCCAAATGTGTTTCTAACATGTCTTGTCTCAGGGGGGTGAATACTTATCTAATCAATATGTTAGTGTTTTCATTTTCATAAATTTCTCATACATTTTTTAAAAATCCTTCCACTTTGATATTACAGAGTATTTTGTGTAGATCATTGACCCAGAATAACAATTACATCTATTTTAATTCCACTTTGTAATACAACAGAATGTGGAAAAAGTCAAGGGGTGTGAATGCCTTCTGAAGGCACTGTATATTGTCACGAAATGTCATTACGTTTTTGTTTGTTTTTGTGTTTTTTTATTCAGCTGTTTGCACAAGACTTGAGAAAGGTCAAAGTTCGTCAGGAAAAGTCTTCTCCCTTTTGTCGGTGATTGGTCAACAGTACTACTCCTAGTAGAAGTGGGAACTATGTACGGGATTCTTCAATAAAGTGTTTGTTGTCATTCAACGAGAGACGACTAGTTTCCGTGCACATTTTTCCACTTGAGAAATACTGCACCAAACATCTTAGTTAGATGTAAAATTGCACAACTTAGGCCTAAAAAAAATTG
The DNA here is from genome assembly GCF_901001165.1 of Salmo trutta. NCBI lineage: Eukaryota > Metazoa > Chordata > Actinopteri > Salmoniformes > Salmonidae > Salmo > Salmo trutta. The sequence continues at coordinate 6,463,866 of NC_042965.1, read as the reverse complement.
TTCTCTCTCTCTCTCTCTCTCTCTCTCTCTCTCGTCACCCTTCTTCCTGGTGATGCATGGTATGCCCCAGCGTATTCCTAGAGAAGTCTGGATAATTAAACAACTGCGTGTTTGAGCCTGGCCTCGGATAATGGACTGTTAACGCGAGGAAGTGAGACAGCCAACACAAGTCACACTCTGATAACATTACTGCTATGTTACTAGCATTTATACAACATCATAATATTAAGAAAGTTAATTGAAGTTAATTATTAGTGGCCACAGAACAAAGAGTTTGAATGTGACTATGGGCTCTATTCAATCCGCATCGTGGAAATTCAGCATTTTAGCTTTATGTCACCTCTATTGGAAATTATCTGTACATTTCTATTGCAGAATCTGAAACACTTCAGCATTACAGATTGAATTGAGCTTTGAGTTTTGTATTCAAGCTCTTGTGTCTACCTGTGCTGTTGTGCTCTGTGTCTGTAGTGGTTGAGACTTGGTACTTGAGCTTCTGTGGCACAGTGATTATCTGCATGTAGGCCAGAAGCCACAGAGCGAGAGGAGGGGGATGGGGGGCCCAGGAGAGAGATGCGATGAGACAAGCCACACAAGCCTCAAAGGGAACAGGGTGGGGGGTGCCAAGCAGCTACCCTAAACCCTGCCGTAGGGCTAGGAACAGACAGACTCGGTTAACCACAGAACCACAAGAACATACAAGTGCACATACAAAGAGGGTGAGAGAGAGAGAGCAGTATGTGTGCGTGTCGAAAACGTTTTTAATGAATCATAGCGTGAAAAATATATAAATGCAACATACAACAATTTCAAAGATTTTACTGAGTTACAGTTGATGTACAGAATCAGTCAATTGAAATGTATTCATTAGGCCCTAATCTATGGATTTCACATGACTGGGAATACAGAAATGCATTTGTTTGTCACAGATACCTTAAAAAACAAGGTAGGGCGTGGATCAGAAAACCAGTCAGTATCTGGTGCTACCACCATTTTCCTCAGCACGACACATCTCCTTTGCATAGAGTTGATCAGGCTGTTGATTGTGTCCTGTGGAATGTTGTCCCACTCCTCTTCAATGGCTGTGCAAAGCTGCTGGATATTGACGGGAACTGGAACACGCTGTCGTACACGTCGATCGAGAGCATCCTAAACATGGTCAATGGTTGACATCATGTCTGGTGAGTATGCAGGCCATGGAAGAACTAGGAAATATTCAGCTTCCAGGAATTGTGCACAGATCCTTGCAACATGGTGCCATGCATTATCATGCTGAAACAAGAGGTGATGGCAGCGAATGAATGGCATGACAATGGGCCTCAGGATCTCGTTAAGGTATCTCTGTGCATTCAAACTGCCTTCGATAAAATGCAATTGTGTTCGTTGTCCATAGCTTATGCCTGCCCATACCATAAACCCCACTGCCACCATGGGGGCACTCTGTTCACAACACAGCAAATTGCTCGCCCACACGACGTGTGCCATCTGCCCTGTATTGTTGAAACCGGGATTAATCCTTGAGGAGCACACTTCTCCGGTGTGACAGTGGCCAACGAAGGTGAGCATTTGCCCACTGAAGTTGGTTATGACTCCAAACTGCAGTCAGGTCAATAACCCATTGAGGACAACGAGCACACAGATGAGACAGTTTCTGACAGTTTGTGCAGAAATTCTACGGTTGTGCAAACCCACAGTTTCATCAGCTTCCCGGGTGGTTGGTCTCTGATGATCCTGCAGGTGAAGAAGCCAGATGTAGAGGTCCTGGGCTTGCTTGGTTACACGTGGTCTGTGGTTATGAGGCTGGTTGGACGTACTGCCAAATTCTCTAAAATGACGTTGGAGGCGGCTTATGGTAGAGAAATTAACATTCAATTATCTGGCAGCAGCTCTGGTGGTCAAACCTGCAGTCAACATGCCAATTGCACGATCCCTCAAAACTTGAGACATCTGTGGCATTGTGTTGTATGACAAAACAGTACATTTTAGAGAGGTGTGTTATTGTCCCCAGCACAAGTAATGATCATGCTGTTTAATCAGCTTCTTTATATGCCACACCTGTCAGGTGGATTATCTTGGCAAAGGAGAAATGCTCACTAACAGGGATGTAAACACATTTTTGAGAAATGTGCTTTTTGTGCGTATGGAACATTTCTGGGATCTTTTATTTCAGCTCATGAAACATGGGACCAACACTTTACATGTTATGTTGATATTTTTGTTCAGTGTAGATTCAGTCCTTTGATATGTTTTCTGAAATTACATGCTTTATTCAGCAATTTCATTGCACTCGATGATGCAGGGATGTAGTACTCTTTCACACTTTTATTGGTCTTATTATAGACTGGTTGGCAGACAACTTCACGAAAATGATGCGCACGCATCGATAGGGCCAGAAGCCGAACTTTGTTATTATTCTAAACGGTGACAAAGCTTGCAATAATGGCAAGAAGCTGCAATGTGGGGAATCAAAGGTGGCTCGTTTCAGCTAGTTTTGTCTTGGTATTGATATCATTTCAATGCTAATATGGCTAAAACTTGCTAGATAACAGTATTTCAGAGACAAGTGCTCATTGTGCAAATGTATTTATGTTTTCAATAAACATTTGGAGACTAGATATAGTACATGTTGTCAACAATCTAAGTGTGTACGGTCGAGCGTACATGTATTTGTGTGTGTGTGTGTGCGTTTATCCTAGTTTGACATGGAGGCTTAATAAGAAGTGGCAGCTGTCAGTCTCCTGTTGACGTCTATCAGGAAGGCCACACATGGGCACACCACAGAAACTCTCTGAGACAGTGGAAAGATACTTGACAAAAAGATATCAAGCATTGTAAAGCCTACCATCACAAGTGCACACAAGACACGTGTTTAGACAGTAGGTCAGGATGAAAATAACCATTCCAGTTTTGCCAAATAGACATCTTTAGCCATTGAGATAAAGGCTATATATACTGTAAATTCCGGACTATAAGCCGCAACTTTTTTCTCACGCTTTAAACCTCGCGGCTTAAACAATGACTAATATATGGATTTTTCCCGCTTTCAATTTTATTTTCTCCAAAAAAACACATTCTGTGACGTGCTCAGTTTTTTGGCGGCATGAAGCTTTCATTAGACCAATGAAATTGCCGAACTGGTTAAGGTCAAACAACTTTTTTGTTTACTGTTTAAAATTAAATCGAGCGCTCTCAAACTTATTACAGTAGTCATTTTATCACCCTCATCATGGCAAAGACACAGAGAAATGCATATGATGCAGCTTTCAAGTTGAAGGCGATTGATCTGGCTGTTGGAAAAGGAAATAGAGCTGCTGCACGGGAGCTTGGTCTTAATGAGTCGATGATAAGACGTTGGAAACAGCAGCGTGAGGAATTGACTCAGTGCAAAAAGACAACTAAAGCTTACTGCAAATTTTTTATTTTTTGTTACAAGCCGTGTTTCGTTAAAGCCTATTTATTTTTGTTACAAGCCGTGTTTCGTTAAAGCCTATTTATTTTTGTTACAAGCCGTGTTTCGTTAAAGCCTGTGTAAAGCTCATTTGTTTCAATGTACCGTAGGCACCTGCGGCTTATAGACATGTGCGGCTTATTTATGTTCAAAATATATATATTTTTTAATTCAGTGGGTGCTGCTTATATTCAGGTGCACTTAATAGTCCGGAAATTACGGTATATATACACAGTTCCAGTAAAAATTTGGACACACCTACATGGAATAATAGTGAAGATATATCAACACCATGAAATAACACATATTGAATCATGTTTTGAGCAAATAAGTGTAAAACAAATCAAAATATATTATTCAAAGTAGCCACCCTTTGCCTTGATGACAGCTTTGCACACTCTTGGCATTATCTCAACCAGCTTCACCCGGAATTATTTTCCAACAGTCCTGAAGGAGTTCCCACAAATGCTGAGCACTTGTTGGCTGCTTTTCCTTCACTCTGCGGTCCAACTCATCCCAAACCATCTCAAGTGATTTGAGGTCGGGTGATTGTGGAGGCCAGGTCATCTGATGCAGCATGCCCTCACTCTCCTTCTTGGTCTAATAGCCCTTACCCATCCTGGAGGTGTGTTGGGTCATTGTCCTGTTGAAAAACAAATGATAGTCCCACTAAGCGTAAACCAGATGGGATGGCGTATCGCTCAGAATGCTGTAGTAGCCATGCTGGTTAAGTGTGCCATGAATTCTAAATAAATCACAGACAGTGTCACCAACAAAGCACCCCCACACCAAAACACCTCCTCTTCCATGCTTCATGGTGGGACTCATCAGACCAAAGGACGGATTTCCACCGGTCGAATGTAAATTTCTCGTGTTTCTTGGCCCAAGCAAGTTTCTTCTTCTAATTGGTGTCCTTTAGTAGTGGTTTCTTTGCAGCAATTCGACCATGAAGGCCTGATTCACGCAGTCTCCTCTGAACAGTTGATGTTGAGATGTGTCTGTTAATTGAACTCTGAAGTATTTATTTGGGCTGCAATTTCTGAGGCTGGTAACTCTAGTGAACTTATCCTCTGCTGCAGAGGTTACCTTTGGGTCTTCCATTCCTGTGGTGGTCCTCATGAGACCCAGTTTCATCATAGAACTTGATGGTTTTTACGACTGCACTTGAAGAAACTTTCAAAGTTCTTGAAATTTTTCAGATAGACTGACCTAGACCGACATGTCTTAAAGTAATGATTTAAAGTAATGCTGGACTGTCGATTCTCTTTGCTTATTTGAGCTGTTCTTGCCATAATAAGTACTTGATCTTTTATCAAATATGGCTATCTTCTGGATACCAACCCTACACTGTCACAACACATCTGATTGGCTCAAACGCATTAATTGAAATGCATTTCAGGTGAAGCTGGTTGAGAGAATGCCAAGAGTGTGGAAAGCTGTCATCAAGGCATAGGCTACTTTGAAGAATCTCAAATATATAATATATTTTGATTTTTTTAAACACTTTTTTGTTTACTACATGATTCCATATGCGTTATTTAATCATTTTCAGTGTTATTCTACAATGTAGAAAATACTAAAAATAAAGAAAAACACATGAATGAGTAGGTGTGTCCAAACCTTTGACTGGTACTGGTATAAATAATAGTATAGTGGCTTGCGAAATTTTTCCTATTTTGTTGCCTTACAACCTGGAATTAAAATAATTTGTTTTGAGAGTTTGTATCATTTGATTTAAACAACATGCCTACGACTTTGAAGATGCAAAATATTTTTTATTGTGAAACAAATAAGGCAAACAAACAGAAAACTTGAGCGTGCTTAACCTCTCTAGGGTATGTGGGACGAAATCGTCCCACCTACTCAACAGCCAGTGGAATCCCGTGGCGCGTTATTCAAATACCTTAGAAATGCTATTACTTCAATTTCTCAAACATATGACTATTTTACACCATTTTAAAGACAAGACTCTCGTTAATCTAACCACACTGTCCGATTTCAAAAAGGCTTTACAACGAAAGCAAAACATTAGATTATGTCCGCAGAGTACCCAGCCAGAAATAATCAGACACCCATTTTTTCAAGCTAGCATATAATGTCACATAAACCCAAACCACAGCTAAATGCAGCACTAACCTTTGATGATCTTCATCAGATGACACTTCTAGGACATTATGTTATACAATACATGCATGTTTTGTTCAATCAAGTTCATATTTATATCAAAAACCAGCTTTTTACATTAGCATGTGACACCCACCAAGTTTGGCCCTCACCAAACTCTGATTTACTATTAGAAAAATTTGATTACCTTTGCTGTTCTTCGTCAGAATGCACTCCCAGGACTTCTACTTCAATAACAAATGTTGGTTTGGTTCAAAATAATCCATAGTTATGTTCAAATATCCTCTGTTTTGTTCGTGCGTTCAAGACACTATCCGAAGGGTGACGAAGGGTGACGCGCCCGACGCGTTTCGTGACAAAAAATGTCTAAATATTCCATTACCGTACTTCGAAGCATGTCAACCGCTGTTTAAAATCAACTTTTATGCGATTTTTCTCGTAAAAAAGCGATAATATTCCTACCGGAAACCCTGTTTACGTTCAAAGGCAGAGAAAATAAAAACATGGTGTCGCCTCGTGCACGCGCCTCAGTCTCATTGTTCTCTGATCGACCATTATCCAAATGCTACTGTTTTTCAGCCAGGGCCTGCAAAGACATAATTCAGCCTTTTGCCGCCTTCTGAGAGCCTATGAGAGCCGTAGGAAGTGTCACGTTACAGCAGAGATCCTCAGTTTTCAATAAAGAGAGTGTAGAAGCCCAAGAAATGGTCAGAGAGGGCGCTTCCTGTAAGGAATCTTCTCAGGTTTTTGCCTGCCATATGAGTTCTGTTATACTCACAGACACCATTCAAACAGTTTTAGAAACTTTAGGGTGTTTTCTATCCAAAGCCAATATATATATTATATGCATATTCTAGTTTCTAGGCAGTAGCAATAACCAGATTAAATCGGGTACGTTTTTTATCCGGCCGTGCAAATACTGCCCCCTACCCTAGAGAGGATAACTAGCCAGACAATGCATTTTCCTTAATGGCCAAAAAGCTAAATTTTAGTCTGATCTGACCAGAGTACCTTCTTCCATATGTTTGGGGAGTCTCCCACATTTTTTTCTTAAAGCAATGGCTTTTTTCTGGCCACTCTTCTGTAAAGCCCAGCTCTGTGGAGTGTACGGCTTAAAGTGGTCCTATGGACAGCTACTCCAATCTCTGCTGTGGAGCTTTGCATCTCCTTCAGGGTTATCATTGGTCTCTTTGTTGCCTCTCTGATTAATGCACTCCTTGCCTGGTCTGTGTGTTTTGGTGGGCAGCCCTCTCTTGGCAGTTTTGTTGTGGGGCCATATTCTTTAAAAAATGTTATAATAGATTTAATGGTGCTCCGTGGGATGTTCATAGTTTCTGATATTTTTTTATAACCTAACCCTGATGTGTACTTCTCCACAACTTTGCCCCTGATCTGTTTGGAGAGCTCCTTGGTCTTCATGGTGCTGCTAGCTTGATGGTGCCCCTTGCTTAGTGGTGTTGCAGACTCTGGGGCCTTTCAGAACAGCTGTATATATACTGAGATCATGTGACTCTTAAATAAAGTCCACCTGTGTGCAATCTAACTATGTAACTAATTATGTGACTTCTGAAGGTAATTGGTTGCACCAGATCTTATTTAGGGGCTTCATAGCAAAGGGGGTGAATTCACATGCATGCACCACTTTTCCATATATTTTTTTATTTTTTTATTTTTTTACTTCTTAGGCATCCCTAAGCATGAATCCCGCTCGAATCCCGTTAGCAGGATAGATTTTACAACATCCAGTGAAATTGTAGCGCGCCAAATTCGAACTACAGAAATATCAATATTCAACCTTCACGAAAATATAAGTGTAATACATCAAAATACAGCTTAACTTCTTGTTAATCCGGCCGCTATGTCAGATTTCAAAAAGGCTTTACGGCGAAAGCAAACCATGCAATTATCTGAGGACATCGTCCCGCATACAAACACATGAAAATCATTTTTCAACCAGGCAGGTGCGACACAAAAGTCAGAAACAGCCATATAATAAATGCCTTACCTTTGAAGATCTTCTTCTTTTTGCAATCTCAAATGTCTCAGTTACACAATGAATGGTCGTTTTGTTTCATAAATTCCTTCTTTATATCCACAAAATGTCAATTTATTTGGCACGTTTGATTCAGAAATACACCAGTTCCAACATGACTACAAAGTATCTAATAAGTTACCTGTAAACTTGGTCCAAACATTTCAAACAACGTTCCTAATCCAACCTCAGGTATCCTAAAATGTAAATAAACGATAAAATTTAAGACGGAATAAACTGTTTCTAATACCGGATAAAAACAACGTGAAGCACGCTCCAGTTCACGCGCAACAAAAGACTAAAGCCCTTCAGAGTGACACCTACAAAGAACAGCCCTACTTCTTCATTTCTCAAAAGAAAAACATCGAACAATTTCTAAAGACTGTTGACATCTAGTGGAAGCCACAGGAACTGCAATCTTGGCCCTAATAAATCAGGTCTCCCTTAGAAAACCATTGGAAAACACAGTGACCTCAAAAAACAAATTCCCTGGATGGATTGTGCTCGGGGTTTCGCCTGCCAAATCAGTTCTGCTCTACTCACAGACATTATTCTAACAGTTTTAGAAACTACAGAGTGTTTTCTATCAAAATCTACTAATTATATGCATATCCTAGCTGGGCCTGAGTAGCAGGTAGTTTACTATGGGCATGCTTTTCATCCAGACGTGAAAATACTGCCCCCTATCCCAGAGGTTTTAAACCAGTAATTTTTTTCATTTCACTTCACCAATTTGAACTATTTTGTGTATGTCCATTACATGAAATCCGAATAAAAATCCAATTTAAATTACAGGTTGTAGTGCAACAATAGGAAACACGCCAAGGGGGATGAATACTTTTGCAAGGCACTGTATGTGTTGTCATTATACAACGTCTCATCAATCACATCCCTTGATCAACCAGAACATTGGTAGCCACTCAACTTTGCAAGAGTAAGGGGACCAGTTATGTTACTCTGGCTTCACTCAATTGTAATATGAATGTCAACACATTTGGTTGACTGGATACAGTTGTCAATGGTGACCTTCTCTATGGAGCACTATTACAGAGATATGGATTGGAAGGCTTCATATATTGTTCTCCATTGGTTGTGGACTAATCCATTCTCTGTGATGTGGAGGCCATCACTAGTGATGCTGTTGTCTCTGAAAAGTAAATTAGATTCTTCTTGGTGGGTTGCATAGTTAACCCTTGACCCCAGAGGGCCATGTCCTCCCGAGAACAGGGTCTAAACCCCACTCTCCCACCACAGCCCCGTTCTGTCCACAGAGTGGGGTCAGGGATCAGGGGGACATGGCAGCTCATGGAGCATCGGTATGCACCGAAACACCTCTACAAGCAGCTCTAGACAAGGCAGTCTGGGCTACAATTCATGCCATACAGTATTTAGCTATTTCATATGTTTTAATATATTTTATCAGGCTTTGGGATAACACTTCTTACTCATATACCATTGCTGCTGCTATTCATTTTTATCCGCCATTCTAAAGAACAATGTTGAACATATCAGAGTAGGCTATTGTGGGTTAATTTCATCACACATAGCACATATCTTCAGTCAATTGACATTGCTGAAATGATTTCACTGAAATATATTTAAAAACAAAGTTTCTAAGTGGAGCGAAGCAGTCATATGACATCAAGGTGTTAGAGCTGCTATTTGTGGCTGTGTGTAAAGGTTCAGCAGTGTGAAGTTATTAGCAATTTGAATTCTGTAGAGCAAACTTAGCGCTGGTAAATGCTACCTCTGCTCGCAAGCGTCATGTGATCATCGATCTGCCTCTCCTCTGGAACATGTTAATTGTGATTTACTCTAGAAACTATATTTGACATGTAAAGGTTACTGGCTGCATGGAAAAGCATTACATTTACACTTTTGCCTCTGTGTGTGTTTTTCCTTGTGTTGTAGGGTTGGAGGAATATGGCCCTGATTCCCCTGCTATCGGAGAGAGGCTTAATGGAGATGTCTGGGACTTTGCCTACTGCTAAACCAACATGAGGTGAGCTCGGGTTAGAAAGCCAAAGGGGTCAAAAGATACAAAGAAGCAAATGCTCAACTGACCATGCTGTGTGTGTGTGTATGTTTGTGTGTGTGTGCGCATGTGCGTGCACTCTGTTCTTGTTCATGTGAGCGTCTGTACATGTGTGCTTGAGCGTGTGTCTCTGAATGCCCGCAGCAAAGTTAGCCTCTGTGTTGAGTAAACCCTTGGATATTAGTAGCGGTCCAGGGAACACAGTAAACAGAAAAAAACACTGGTTTGAGGGGAACTCATACAACGTGGCCATAGGCAATATCAAATCCAATGACCCGTTCCTCTGCCCTCTGGTCCGTACCAAAGACATGAGTCAAAGGGGGGCAGAGGCTAGCGTTCACTGTTTGCCATCAGCACAACCTCACAGTCTAAAAGGTGGAACCCATAAAAAGGTAATACAAATGGCTATAGTCATTGCAAATGATGTACAAACAGGCAGGGTTCTTGGGGAGGTTATTTGGAACATCCCCTTATTATTCACCACATGATCTGTGCATGATGTGTGGATGTAGCATTGTAGTTGTACTGCCACATTGGTTGATCAATGACATTTAATATGACAGAGGACTACACAATTAGCTTTCTTTAGTGATGTGTTGCAGAAGGTCTTGTTTCGTGATATTTTTATGGCCTATTTCCTCAGCATTTATTTTATCCTTGATTGGACCTTTGACCTTAACCTTTGTATAACTATCTCAGGCACAGCTGGAGAGATTGACAGGATGTTAGTTTCCTGGGATATTGAATGTGTGTGCTGTGCACAATATGCTAAATCAGTAGACATACAACTCTGTCAGCAAAAATATTCCGATAGCTAAAAATACCGACCTCTCACTCACTCTCAAAACAGTACCAATACCAAGCGCTTACCCCTAGTACCATTCTGACCGAATGTTCTGGCAACTCCAAAAGGCTGTTTGTATGTATTGGTATTCCAGTAAAGCTGATTTCTTGTGTGATGTTGTGGAAATCAAGGGTTCAAGAGAGTGAGAGTGATGTCAGCACCCATGGGCCTCAGCGTCTGGTAGTGTACCCACTGTAATTACTCCCTCTACTCTTTGTCAATTGGTGGAGTGCTCTGAAGGGCCAATTAGGGAGGGCAGCCCGAGTCGCCGGGCAGGAGAGTCAGCAGCAGAGTCACTACCCGCCATTTAAACTCCAAGACCTTTAGCTGTCATAGAGAGGAGCACTGTTATCAAATCATTAGTTTATTTTTAAACCATTGATACAGTCAAGGCCAAAGATTTGTGAAAAAATACCAAAAATACAAATTTCTCAGACTGAGAATGTGGTTTAGAGTTTTGGTATTAAATAGTAAGAAGCACCCTGGCATGGTTATATTGTGTGTATTGTAATTCAAATCTAACTATACCTCTCTCTGGAGGGATGCAATTTACGCTGTTGCCAGTGTTGGCTGTTGACAAGATCATACGCTATTGTCCGTCTGGTTGGTGTTCCATTGAAACTAAACAAAAAAACTCCAGTCCATTATGTGGGTAAATGTTACTATATGTGTCTTCAGGAACGCGTTGTGCGGTGGATTTGTAAGTCAGGAGGAAGGTAGATGGATATTGTTAACTGGAGTCTTTCAGTATCGGGCCATTGGTTTGAGTTCATTCTATATTTCAAATGCTTATCAAATATGAATGCGGGCTTTAACCATGGTCCTCTCCAAAATACTAAATCCACCTTGTTTATGATGTTTTACAACAATACCATAGCATCCATGTCACCATCCTAAAAGCAGTGTGTTAGTCATTAGACCACTATATCCACTGTTTCACTTAGGTAGACTGCATTGGAAGATAACTGGCACACTACACTTTTTAAGAGTCAGATTGGTGTCTAACCTCCCATCAGCCATTGCCTGTGTAAGCGCATGGTTGGGGTCATGGGGTTAAAGCCCAAACAGGAAGGGATGGCTATTTTCAACTCTCAGATAAAGATGTGCAGTGACACTCCTGAAATATTCCCCTGGAAACAGGTCTAATGCAGCCTATCATTTCTATCTCCCTGTTATACTCCCCTGACCATATTCAAATGACAATAATTGCTTTTGTGTTTAAATGTGCTGCATGCGCAGTGGGCAGTGGGTACATGTGCCTTCTGAAATTCAAATGACTTATGTATAGATACACACACTACAGGTCAAAGGTTTTAGAACACCTACTCATTCAAGGGTTTTTATTTATTTTTTACTATTTTCTACATTGTAGAATAAGAGTGAAGACATCAAAACTACAAAATAACACATGGAATCCTGTAGTAACCAAAAAAGTGTTAAACAAATCAAAAAATATGATTTATATTTGAGATTCTTCAAAGTAGCCACCCTTTGCCTTGATGACAGCTTTGCACACTCTTGGCATTCTCTCAACCAGCTTCATGAGGTAGTCCCCTGGAATGCATTTCAATTAACAGGTGTGCTGTCTTAAAAGTTAATTTGTGGAATTTATTTCCTTCTTAATGCGTTTGAGCTAATCAGTTGTGTTGTCACAAGGTAGGGGGTATACAGAAGATAGCCCTATTTGGTATAAGATGGCCATATTATGGCAAGAACAGCTCAAATAAGCAAAGAGAAACGAGAGTCCATCATTACTTTAAGACATGAAGGCCAGTCAATACGGAAAATTTCAAGAACTTTGAAAGTTTCTTCAAGTGCAGTAGCCACAGGAATGGAAGACCCAGAGTTACCTCTGATGTAGAGGATAAGTTCATTAGAGTTACCAGCCGCAGAAATTGCAGCCCAAATAAATGCTTCAGAGTTCAAGTAACAGACACATCTAAACATCAACTGTTCAGAGGAGACTGTGAATCAGGCTTTCATGGTCGAATTGCTGCAAAGAAACCACTACTAAAGGACATCAATAATAAGAAGAGATTTGCTTGGGCCAAGAAACACGAGCAATTGACATTAGACCGGTGGAAATTTGTCCTTTGGTCTGGAGTCCAAATTGGAGATTTTTTGTTCCAACTGCCGTGTCTTTGTGAGATGCAGTGTGGGTGAACAGATGATCTTTGGATGTGTATTTCCCACCGTAAAGCATGGAGGAGGAGGTGTTATGGTGTGGGGTTGCTTTGCTGGTGACACTGTCTGTGATTTATTTAGAATTCAAGGCACACTGAACCAGCATGGTTACCACAGCATTCCCATCCCATCTGGTTTGGGCTTAGTGGGACTATCTGCTGCATCAGATGACCTGGCCTCCACAACCCCCCAACCAAATTGAGATGGTTTGGGATGAGTCGGTCCACAGAGTGAAGGAAAAGCAGCCAACAAGTGCTTTTGACCGGTAGTGTGTGTGTGTGTGTGTGTGTGTGTGTGTGTGTGTGTGTGTGTGTATATATATATATATATATATATATATATATACACACACACACACACACACACACACACACACACACATATATATATATACACACATATATATACATTTTATTCATAGAATAGCAACCATGAAAATGCAAAATATCACGCATGTTTATATCCTATTGCTTTTATATGACACAGCATTACTTGTACAATTTAGCACTAATGTTTATCTAAAATAAAACCTGTGGAAATATGACAGAGAGTGGTTGTTAGGTGTTGATGTTCACAAGGCACAGCCTATGTTTGCCTAGAGTAGACCTTTCAGAATATAACCGCATGCAGCCTCCATGTCATTAACACTAGGCCACAGGATATAATGAAGTCCCCTGCATGTGTTTGCATGATTAAAGAGAGGTACAGTGTGTGTGTGTGTGTGTGTGTGTGTGTGTGTGTGTGTGTGTGTGTGTGTGTGTGTGTGTGTGTGTGTGTGTGTGTGTGTGTGTGTGTGTGTGTGTGTGTGTGTGTGTGTGTGTGTGTGTGTGTGTGCATCTGTGTGTGTTCGTTTTTGTGCGTGTGCTTTGGCACACAGATGACAATAGGTGCCAGCGTACAACACGGCTTTCAGAAGTCCATAAGCAAAAATCTACAATATGAATTAAGTCTTTATTATCATGCAATAAATGCATAATAAACAAATAGTAGATAGTGGTAATAAAGCAGCAAAGTTAAAGCATTAACCAAAGAAAATAGGTCATTTGCTAAATGTATTTATATGAAAGCTGCTATTTCATTAAATTTATTTATTTTCCATCTATAATTTTCCTATTTCCTATTCATCATGTAATTCCATATTTCATGCCTGGGTGCGATCCTTCCACCATGCTATATATTGCTGAGGCTTGTGCCTCTTAGCGATAGCACATTCTTTCCGGCATTTCCCCCCCCACAAAACCGTAACATTTCCATATTTTTTTCTCATTTTGATTCGTGGAATTACCAGGAGTAGGGCATTTGGGGTGGGGGGGTGGGGGAGTTTGGCTTGACGACATCAGTTATCAATTTATAATTAAAAGGAATAAAACTGCTGTTTTTTTCTCCATTTAATATCCAAGTAGCCATCAGTGGAGTGTGTAATAGCGCTGCGTAGGTAGGGTTTCTCCTGCATCATCATTTTACAGCAAGAACAAAGAATATGCGCATAATAAAATCATGCAAATGAATGCAAATCGCTGGCAGCAAGGAGGAGAGGGAAGGTGGAAGGAGGGAGGGGAGATGCAGAAGCCAAGAGGGCTTGGTACTTACCCTCGCTAGGCAAACCTCATGCCCTGCACAATTTAAGATATAGCTTTTTTGACAAAAGGGGTAGATGGACAAAAAATATTGCTTCATTTATCTCTGTCTTATTCCAAACCGTTCTTTTTAGTTGTAGATTTGTACAGAAGTGTTTTTGAATATCCCTCCTTTGGGCCTAGATGGACCAATTTGAATTCAGATTCTCCAAATGCCAATTTCGAAGTTGCAAGACAATGCAAAGCCCAAACAAGATACATCTTGAATGTGTCATTTCCCTCAGTTACTCCTTATTCTCCTCCCTTCACTCCTTAGCAACATTTTACATAAATGTTTTTTGAGAATTAGATAATCTATTCTCAATCCTTTTTTTCATCAGCTGAATGCAGTGAATTGAAATGAAAATGTGTCTCTTGTGTTTTGATGGAAGAGACCAGGTTAGGGAGGGCAGGGCAGTACTTCGTGTGTTGGCTGATGCAACGCTGCTATGGCCCTATACAGCATCAGAGAAATGCAAAACATATATTACTAACACCACAGCTAATGAAAGTCTCCCCCTTATCCCCCATCCGCTCACTAAAAACCAGCCGACACTTCAACCTTATCAAAAATGTGACATTTTCCTGAGTACGTTCATTAAGCCCAAGCGAGGGGGATTAGGGATTGACAACCACCCCCGCCCTTTTCTTGCCCTTAGCCCTTTTCACAAATCACATATTCACATTATATTCCTGGATATTCAAATCAGTGTACACCATGCACATTGAGATTTGTTTGTAATGTATTATATATACTTGGGATGAGGAAATTGTACTCTGGTCATGCAGGTTGTATGTGTAAAAACATTTTCAATAACATTTTTTACAGTGAAAATTTGAAATACAATTTGTCTTTCGACTGCTCAGTGTTTTCAAATGGGAGATAGCCTGCTGGCAGATTACAGGTATGCCATTCTGTGTACATCTAACCAGGGATGGTGTACTCAACCTTCAACTTCATTTCAATATAGTTCACACATTTAAGGTAACTTTGACTACTTTAATTTTGAACAGTATTTTGTATTTTAATATAGCTATATTAGTCTTTATAACTGTGAAAAAGGCATAGACTGTGTGTGTGTATATGTCTACATAGTGCTCTGAGCTGCCCATATTTAAACAATGATCAGTGATTTGTGTGCAGTAGCATATAAAGGAACACTGGAAAAATTACATCTCGCACGCACGCACACACACACACAAACGCACACACACGCGCACACACACACACACACACACACACACACACACACACACACACACACACACACACACACACACACACACACACACACACACACACACACACACACACACTGGACTACCCTTCAGTCACAACATGGCGAGTGAGAGAAGAGGGGGAAGGCATAGACAGACACTTACAATAATGCATAATGATGTTAACATTCCTGCATGTCTAATAGAGGTGGGACTGAGACAGACAATGGCTAGGCCGTCGTTTTGGTGTGTGTGTGTGTGTGGGTGTGCATGTGTATGTCTGGCAACAGTTAATAAAGATTAATTAATTGTGGCCTGGTGGGTGTACTACAGAGGTTGCTCACATTTGTTGGGTGCCATGCCGAAGTGACTGAGAACCTTTGGCTAAAGCATTAATCCAATCAAAAATTATGGAAGATCTTGCATGTGTGTGCGTGAGCGTGTGTGGGTTTGTTAACTAAGCATGTTTATGAATATACAGTACCAGTCAAAAGTTTGGACAGACGCACTCATTCAAGGGTTTTTCTTTATTTTTACTATTTTCTGCACTGTAGAATAATAGTGAAGTCATTAAAACTATGAAAAAACACATGGAATCATATAGTAACCAAAAAAGTGTTAAACAATTCTAAATATATTTTAAATTTGAGATTCTTCAAAGTAGACACTGTTTGCCATCATGACAGCTTTGCACACTCTTGGCATTCTCTCAACCAGCTTCAACTGGAATTCTTTTCCAACAGTCTTGAAGGAGTTCCCTATATGCTGAGCACTTGTTGGCTGCTTTTCCTTCACTCTGCGGTGCAACTCATCCCAAACCATCTCAATTGGGTTGAGGCCAGATCATCTGATGCAGCACTCCATCATTTTCCTTCTTGGTAAAATAGCCCTTACACAGCCTGGAGGTCTGTTTTGGATCATTGTCCTGTTGAAAAAAAAATGAAAGTCCCACTAAGCGTAAACCAGACAAGATGGCGTATCGCTGCAGAATGCTGTGGTAGCCATGCTGGTTAAGTGTGCCTTGAATTTTAAATAAATCATTGACAGTGTCACCAGCAAAGCACCCCCACACCATCACACCTCCTCCTCCATGCTTCACGGTGGGAACCACACATGCGGAAATCATCCGTTCACCTACTCTGCATCTCACAAAGACTCAGCGGGTTGGAACCCAAAATCTAAAATTTGGACTAATCAGACCAAAGGACAGATTTTCACCGCTCTAATGTCCATTGCTTGTGTTTCTTGGCTCAATCAATTCTATTTTTCTTATTGGTGTCATTTCATAGTGGTTTCTTTGCAACAATTCCCCATGAAGGCCTGATTCACACAGTCTCCTCTGAACAGTTGATGTTGAAATGTGTCTGTTACTTGAACTCTGTGAAGCATTTATTTGGGCTACAATCTGAGGTGCAGTTAACTCTAATGAACGTATCCTCTACAGCAGAGGATAAGTAATGATAGACTGTTGTTTCTCTTTGCTTATTTGAGCTGTTCTTGGCATAATATGGACTTGTCTTTTACCAAATAGGGCTTTCTTCTGTATACCAACCCCACCTTAACTTTCAACAAGGCACACCTGGTAATTGAAATGCATTCCAGGTGACTATCTCATGAAGCTGGTTGAGAGAATGCAAAGCTGTCATCAAGGCAAAGGGTGGCTACTTTGAAGAACACTTTTTTGGTTACTACATGATTCCACATGTTACTTCATAGTTTTGATGTCTTCTCTATTATTCTACAATGTAGGAAATAGTAAATAGTAAAAATAAATAAAAACCCTGGAATGAGTAGGTGTGTCCAAACAAAACCAATGTGCTGCAAGCTATATGACATCCACAGTAAAAAACGAATAGGTTGCATTTCTACGAATAAATCCTTCATTTGATCTCATTTAAATATTTACTAAGAGTGTGTCAAAGGGGTGGGGCTTAATTATGAGTGTAAGCATACACATCACCAAGTTCTCCACCAATGTCTATTATCTCTCTAAACCTCCCATCACGTAGAACGATACATAAACACAGAAGATAATGGATTGGATATCAAAACTGAAGGAAGTGATACAAAACGGAGATGGGGAAAGACAGGCAGTGTCTCCAGACGAGGACTGGGAAAAATGAAGGTCATTTTCTGTGGGCACCCGTGGCATCTGGATTGCAGATCACTGAATTCCCCCCGAATGCGTTTCCGGGCTTAGGTGAGGGGGCCTTGGTTTATAGCCTACTAGGCCCTATCTCTGCCTGGGTACACTTTGTTTTTTTCCTACTCGAAATATGTATTTTGTATTTCTGAATCAAATGTCAAGTTAATTTCCTGTGTGCCATGAGCGGTGTGTCCTCCCCTTGGGTGTGTGTGGCAGCACCGAGGATGTGAGTGGGGGAAGGGGGCACTGCGAGGAAAGGAGAGAGGCGAGAAGAGGAGAGGTGTGGAGGCGGTGGCGAGTACAGTATACTAGTGTTTGTAAATTGGCTCTCTCTGAAGCGCCGGAGTGGCGGGTTGTGTGTATGTGTGTACATACAAAGCATAACTGGTTGTGTTTTTGGTGTTCATTGAGTGTGTATGTATGCATGCACGTGTTCCCTTGAACACTTATATTTCTAAAACTGTTTCTGGACGTGAAAGTATTTGCAGGTGTACTTGCTTCAGTCTGATGCTATTCCACATGATTATTTAGTTATTTATGGATTTTCTGTTTGAAGTTATCAAGTTATCAGCAGTATTATTTTCAATAATCATTTCAAGTGTGTTTTCCTATTGGAATTCTACACCTACAGCCAATGATATCACAAAACTAACCTGTTATGGTATCATGTGGAGCACATTCCATCCTCATTAAGGAGAATAGTCCCTTATGACACGACCAATCAGAATGCTATCTTTCTATATTTCAGCTACAGGGAGCTGACCCATGGACCCTGGCCATTAACTAATGATATCTCTCTGTTCCATCATTATCACAGCCTCTTATCTTCATACTCGACCACAAAGACCTCTGTGTGTGTGTCTGTGTGAGTCTCTCTGTGTGTATGTGTCCATGAGTGTGTGTTAGAGCAATGTGCAGTTTAGAGTGCATTTTCTCATCAGCAGTGTCCTATCTGTAAGCTGATTTAAAACATAACCCTATCACTAATGTCACTCATTACATGTGATCTTTCAAACATGCTTATGCTCTATTATTATATTCCATAACACTTCTCATGTAGGATTTCTAGCTTCTGTGTTGCCTTCTGATGGCAGTCTTTGTCTCTTTCTGCCACTGTGGACTCTTGCTATATTCATTGAGGTTTTGTTGATTTTCTTTCCCAGTCCCCCCTATTTGCATTGAGTAATTGGGTGCTTCTGACAATCCTCATGTCTAGTGTACGTGTCCCTTTCATTTACGGGGTGCATCTTTTTTTAGTATTCTTTGTGTGAAAAAAAATATACTGTTGTTTTTTGAGAAACAATCAACACACTATTTGTATATATTTTATATGATCAGTCAATATTGTTATGCTGGAGTTAGTGACACAATATTTTAATATGAAATAAATACAATTATAGAAAATCATGCAATATTAGTATTTTAATGTCAAAAGCCACACTCATTTGAAATGTGCACGTGTTGTGACAGCCATCATTCCAGTGTCTATGAGTGTACAATAAGGTGCTATCTAGAACCTAAAATGGTTATTTGGCTGTCCCAATAGGAGAACCCTTTGAAGAACCCTTTTTGGTTCCAGGTTAAACCCTTTTGGTTCCAGGTAGAACCCTTTTGGGTTCCATGTAAAACCCTTTCCACAGAGGAACCCAAAAGGGTTCTATCTGGAACCAAAAAGGGTTCTACCGGGGATTTAAAAAGGGTTCTTCTATGGGGACAGCCAAGAACCCTTTTGGAACCCTTTTTTCTAAGAGTGTATGAATGTGTATTTGCGTATTGCGACAGCCCTGTAAAACGCTGTAATGTGGAGAAATGGATTATTCATTTGTCATGTATGCTTTCGCTGATGTATGCTCCTGCCCCACAAATGTCACATCCCATAACCTAGAAAAATTACACCAGTCCCACCTAATTACACATATTCATGATGCTGCTTTGCATGGCGCAGGTATCATGGTCTGTAGCGAGGCACCGCGATCCAGCGATGTGTCAGAGCAAAAGGCTCGGAATCCACTGATTCACTGTGTCTCCTCACAAGCGTAGGTTGGATAACCCTCCCTTCATTCATGTACATTTTATTATGATTCGAGAGCGCTTGGAAAGGCTTTTTGCATGTAGTGGTATAGCCTCTACATGCCCGCAACATTTAATCTGTATTAAAGAAATTAGCTTTGTCCTGGATTATCAAGGTCATTCTGAAAGAGAGGATTTTTCATATCCACTAACTCTCTTTTAGCCATATTATTTTCATATATCGACATAAGTTGTTTTCTATTGTTCTCTCTTTTGCACTCCCTATTTTTTCCTCCCCGTCTCTATCTACCTCTCTCTCATTCTTCCTCTACAATCTCATGAGTGTGGTTATGCGTGGACATTGATGAACCTTGCTGACCTTGATGAACCATGTGCAAATCAGAGAGGGAATGCTGTTCACATCAGAAATAGGGACGAGGATGAGACCGAGCGAATGAGAAACAAACCAAGATGGAGGAAAGAGTGATGATATCGGGAGAGAGATGGGAACAAGGGGATGGAAAGAGAGGAGAGGAGGAGACGAAGGGTCCTAGTGGTTGGCTCAATGGCCCTTTGTAGCAGCTTGCATAGCGGAGGGAGCAGACTTAATCAGAGGACTGGGTTTGGGCTGTGCCACTGCTTGGGTAAACAGCGATTGTTCTCAGCGCAGGGTTCCAAATGCTGCCAACAATGGCACCATTGTCCCGCCAGCTCTCATTAGGGAGAGAAAGGGGCAAGAGGGGCAAAGAGGGTAGGGAGAGAGGAGGGGTGGTTGGGGTAGATGGAGAGACTAGGAAGCTGACAGGAACAGGGAGTGGGGGGTAGAGGCATCATCCTTTCCCTCTCTCACACTCTCTAGCTTCCTCTCCTTCTCTTATACAGTTGAACGCAGAAGTTCACGTAGACTTAGGTTGAAGTCATTAAAACAGGTTTTTCAACCACTCCACAAGTCTCTTGTTAACAAACTATAGTTTTGGCAAGTCAGTTAGGACATCTTTGTGCATGACACAAATAATTTTTCCAACAATTGTTTACAGACAGATTATTTCACTTATAATTCACTGTATCACAATTCCAGTGGGTCAGAAATTTACATACACTAAGTTGACTGTGCCTTTAAACAGCTTGGAAAATTCCAGAAAATGATGTCATGGGTTTAGAAGCTTCTGATAGGCTAATTGACATCATTTGAGTCAATTGGAGGTGTACCTGTGGATGTATTTCAAGGCCAACCTTCAAACTCAGTGCCTCTTTGCTTGACATCATGGGAAAATCAAAAGAAATCAGCCAAGACCTCAGAAAAAGAAATTGTAGACCTCCACAAGTCTGGTTCATCCTTGGGAGCATTTTCCATACGCCTGAAGGTACCACGTTCATCTGTACAAACAATAGTATGCAAGTATAAACCCCATGGGACCACACAGCCGTCATACCGCTCAGGAAGAAGACGCGTTCTGTCTCTTAGAGATTAACGTACTTTGGTGCGAAAAGCGCAAATCAATCCCAGAACAACAGCAAAGGACCCGTGGAGATGCTGGAGGAAACAGAAACAAAAGTATCTATATCCACAGTAAAACGAGTCCTATATCAACATAACCTGAAAGGCCACTCAACAAGGAAGAAGCCACTGCTCCAAAACCTCCATAAAAAAAGGCAGATTACGGTTTGCAACTGCACAAGCGGACAAAGATTGTACTTTTTGGAGAAATGTCCTCTGGTCTGATGAAACAAAAATAGAACTGTTTGGCCATAATGACCATCGTTATGTTTGGAGGAAAAAGGGGGATTCTTGCAAGCCGAAGAACACCATCCCAAACGTGTAGCACGGGGGTGGCAGCATCATGTTGTGGGGGTGCTTTGCTGCAGGAGGGACAGGTGCACTTCACAAAATAGACAGCATCATGAGGAATGGAAAATTATGTGGATATATTGAAGCAACATCTCAAGACATCAGTCAGGAAGTCAAAGCTTGGTCGCAAATGGGTCTTCCAAATGGACAATGACCCCAAGCATACTTCCAAAGTTGTGGTAAAATGGCTTAAGGACAACAAAGTCAAAGTAATGGAGTCGCCATCACAAAGCCCTGACCTCAGTCCCATAGAAAATTTGTGGGCAGAACTGAAAAAGCATGTGCGAGCAAGGAGGCCTACAAACCTGACTCAGTTACACCAGCTCTGTCAGGAGGAATGGGCCAAAATTCACCCAACTTATTGTGGGAAGCTTGTGTAAGGCTATGCAAAACGTTTGACCCAAGTTAAACAATTTAAAGGCAATGCTACCAAATACTAATTGAGTGTATGTAAACTTCTGACCCACTGAGAATGTGATGAAAGAAATAAAAGCTGAAATAAATCATTCTCTCTACTATATTCTGACATTTCACATTCTTAGGGTTAGGTGCCTTGCTCAGGGGCACAACTACAGATTTCCACCTAGTCGGCTCGGGGATTACGAACCAGCGACCTTTTGGTTACTGGCTCATCGCTCTTAACCGCTAGGCTACCTCCTCTCACCCTCTTTGCCCCTCTCCAACCTATTTCTCTTACATTCCTCTCATCTGCTTACCTTACTTCCTTGCTGTATTCATCTGTTTTCTCTCACTCATCTTTCCATCCTCCTACCACTTTCTTATTTCCTCCTTTTCTCTTTTCTTCCTCTCATCCTCCCATTGTTATCCTGGCTGTGCCATTTGGGGCGGTAGAGGATGCCTTGCCTATCATATCCCCCAACCACTAAGAGAGAAAGAGGCAGAAAGAGAGAGCGAGGGGGGCGGGAGTGGGGAGAGAAAGGGGCAAAACAAAAAAGATCATGTTGTTTCCTGCCTTAATGAACATGGACGAATGATGAGCATAATAGATTACATTACGCTCTTGTTAGCCTAGGCAATCAATTAGGGGACAGCACACCATCTGACTTCACTTGGGCACCATCTTTTTCACACCTTAAACCAATGCTTCTGCCTCGCCACTTTCCCACCCTCAATGCCCAATGCCCACATAAGATCAGATTTGATTCTTTAATGTGAAGGAGGACATAGTGTTGCATATGCATTTTCCTTCATTCATTCATTCATTTATTCCACATTCCCGGAAATATTAGTCATGTTCCTCTACAACAAATGGTTTGGATGTGCATGTGTGTGCGTACGTGTGTGTGCCTGTGTGCATGCATGCATGCATGTACGTGCATGTGTGAACACTGCATGAGCATGCAAACAAATTTTGGCAGATTAAACAGATTACATGTATTTTTGAACTTTTATACTTATGTTCATATGGGTAAGCCTCAACCATATGGACAAACAAATACAAAATAGATAACACAACCATAATCTATTTAGTAAACCTTGCTCTCCAGAACTATGCAAAGGAAAGGGAAAAAGCAAGACGGCTGGTTTCCCTGAATTCCAACTGTAGTCTGACACTTCTAAAGAAAGTCTGTGGTTTAAGGAGATGAGAATCCGGCCTGACAATGTCTCTGAGTGACAATGACAATTGCATACAAAATTGTCATTCAAGTCCCATCAGCGATTCATACAGAGTCGGGAGAAATTCCTCTGTCTTCTTTCATGTTTTTCTTTTTTTTGACCGCCATGCAGAGAAATGGCCCCGGTAATGGTAGCAATCTGTACCCAGAAAGGCAAGGGGCATTTCAGCTCCAACACAGGCACAAATCATGTCTGTCTGGAGGATTTGAGAGGATGTTGGCAATCAGTATAACATATAGACTTTCACGAAAGGAACTCTGTGATCTAAGTGTTTTTTTTAGAAGTTCAATGAGACAAAAGAAAGGAAGAAAGAAGAAAGAGAGAAAATACAATTAATACAGTGAGAGAGATGGCCTCCTGTTCAAGGGCAGGAGGCCGGGTTGCTATGGCTCCAGGTCTCTGATATGCCCATATGCATCACAGAGAGGGACTCATTTAAATGTGTGTGCATGTGTGTGCGCGTGCATTTGCATGTGTGTGCCTTCAATAGAAGATTCTGAAAAAAACTCAAGTTATGTAAGGGATAATCAACGAGGGGCTATGCTTTCTATGGAAAATAATGAACGACATGGAAGGTGTGTTCCACGGCTTGTGAGCGGAATGGAACTGACCTTCCATGGAGTTGCATTATTTCCATTAAAACGCATAGAGCCCCCGAGTTGATTATCCCTTTTATACCATTGCTATAATTTAACACATCTGCTACTAGAAATGTCTTCATTTGCAGGTAGAAATGTGTTCAACATCCACTGAAGTAGCTAGCAGGTTTAGTAGATAGCTACTGTAGTTAGTTGCCTTGGTAACCAAACAAACAGACTTGCTAGTTTAGCTACCCAAACTATCAGTCCTAGCTTGCTATTATGAAAATTGAATTCAACAAGACTTTTGCTTTCAAAAGCAGCTCAAACGTAGGACATGTAAGAATGTACTATAGCCATTGAATTCTACTCTCTAGAATGCCCTTCAAGCCAATCAGAAACGAGTATTCAAGAAATATATATTTGTACAGTATATACTGTAGCAATTGTTCCATCAGTGCACTTGAGCTCCCTATGAACTTACAGATTCCTAGAATCAAATCAAATTCAATTGCATTTCTCTGATTTTTTATGGAATATCTATCTAGGCGTACAGAGGCCAATTATCAGCAACCATCACTCCTGTGTTCCAATGGCACGTTGTGTTAGATAATCCAAGTGTATAATTTTAAAAGTATAATTGATCATTAGAAAACCCTTTTGCAATTATGTTAGCACAGCTGAAAACTGTTGTGCTGATTAAAGAAGCAATAAAACTGTCCGTCTTTAGACTAGTTGAGCATCTGGGGCATTGGCATTTGTGGGTTCGATTACAGGCTCAAAATGGCCAGAATCAAAGGACTTTCTTCTGAAACTCATCAGTCTATTCTTGTTCTGAGGAATTAAGGCTATTCCATGTGAGAAATTGCCAAGAAACTGAAGATCTCGTGCAACGCTGTGTACTACTCCCTTCACAGAACAGCGCAAACTGGCTCTAACTAGAATAGAAAGAGGAGTGGGAGGCCCCGGTGCACAACTGAGCAAGAGGACAAGTACATTAGAGTGTCTAGTTTGAGAAACAGATGCCTCACAAGTCCTCAACTGGCAGCTTCATTAAATAGAACCCACAAAACACCAGTCTCAACATCAACAGTGAAGAGGCAACTCCGGGATGCTTTTCTTTCAAAAACAAGGACATTTCTAAGTGATCACAAACTTTTGACCGGTAGTGTAGGTAGAGTTATTAAAGTGACTTATGCATAGATAATAACAGAGAGTAGCAGCAGCGTAAAAGAGGAGGGGGGAGGGCGGCAATGCAAATAGTCTGGGTAGCCATTTGATGAGATGTTCAGTAGCCTTATGGCTTGGGGGTAGAAGCTGTTTAGAAGCCTCTTGGACCTAGACTTGGCGCTCCGGTACCGCTTGCCATGTGGTAGCAGAGAGAACAGTCTATGACTAGGGTGGCTGGACAATTTTTAGGATCTTCCTCTGACACCGCATGGTATAGAGGTCCTGGATGGCACGAAGCTTGACCCCAGCGATGTACTGGGCTGTACACACTACCCACTGTAGTGCCTTGCGGTCGGAGGCCGAGCAGGTGCCATACCAGGCAGTGATGCAACCAGTCAGGATGCTCTCAATGGGGCAGCTGTAGAACCTTTTGAGGATCTGAGAACCTATGCCAAATCTTTTCAGTCTCCTGAGAGGGAATAGGTTTTGTCATGCCCTCTTCATGACTGTCTTGGTGTGCTTGGACCATGTTAGTTTGTTGGTGATATGGACACCAAGGTACTTGAAGCTCTCAACCTGCTCCACTACAGCCCCGTCGATGAGAATGGGGGTGTGCTCGGTCCTACTTTTCCTGTAGTCCCCAATCATCTCCTTAGTCTTGATCACGTTGAGGGAGAGGTTGTTGTCCTGGCATCATACGGCCAGGTCTCTGACCTCCTCCCTATATGGTGTCTCGTCGTTGTTGGTGATCAGGCCTACCACTGTTGTGTCATTGGCAAACTTAATGATGGGGTTGGAGTCATGCCTGGCCGTGCTGTCATCAGTGAACAGGTAGTACAGGAGGGGACTGAGCACGCACTGTGCTGAGGGGCCCCGTGTTGAGGATCAACGTGGCAGATGTGTTGTTACCTACCCTTGTGGCCCGTCAGGAAGTCCAGGATCCAGTTGCAGAGGGAGGTGTTTAGTCCCAAGGTCCTTAGCTTAGTGATGAGCTTTGAAGCCACTATGTTGTTGAACACTGAGCTGTAGTCAGTGTTACCTTAGTGTTCTTGGGCAGCATTCTCACATAGGTGTTCTTTTTGTCCAGGTGTGAAAGGGCAGTGTGGAGTGCAATAGAGATTGCATCATTTGTGGATCTGTTGGGGCGGTATGCAAACTGGAGTTGGTCTTAGGTTTCTCGGATAATGGTGTTGATTTGGGCCATGACCAGCCTTTCAAAGCACTTGGCTACAGACGTGAGTGCTACGGATCGGTAGTCATTTAGGCAGGTTACCTTAGTGTTCTTGGGCACAGGGACTATGGCACTTGAAACATGTTGGTATTACAGACTCTTTCAGGGAGAGGTTGAAAATGTCAGTGAAGACACTTGCCAGTTGGTCAGCGCGTGCTTGGAGTTCACGTCCTGGTAATCCGTCTGGCCCTGCGGCCTTCTGAATGTTGACCTATTTTAAGGTCTTACTCACATTGGCTGCAGAGAACGTGATCACAGAGTCGCCCGGAACAGCTGATGCTCTCATACATTTCTCAGTGTTACTTGCCTCGAACCGAGCACAGAAGTAATTTAGCTCATCTGGTAGGCTTGTGTTATTGGGCAGCTCTCGGCTGTGCTTTCCTTTGTAGTCTGTAACAGTTTGCAAGCCCTGCCACATCCGGCGTCAGAGCCGGTCTAGTACGATTCAATCTCAGTCCTGTATTGACGCTTTGCCTGTTTGATGGTTTGTCGGAGACCATAGCGGGATTTCTTATAAGCTTCCGGGTTAGAGTCCCGCTCCTTGAAAGCGTCAGCTCTATCCTTTAGCTCAGTGCGTATGTTGCCTGTAATCCATGGCTTCTGGTTGGGGTATGTACGTACAGTCACTATGGGGACGACGTCATCGATGCACTTATTGATGAAGACATTGACTGATGTGGTGTACTCCTCAATGCCATCGGCAGAATCCCAGATCCTATTCCAGTCTGTGCTAGCAAAACAGTTCTGTAGCTTAGCATCTGCTTCATCTGACCACTTTTTTATTGACAGAGTCACTGGTGCTTCCTGCTTTCATTTTTGCTCGTAAGCAGGAATCAGGAGGTTAGAATTATGGTCAGATTCGCCAAATGGAGGGCAAGGGAGAGCTTTGTACGCATCTCTGTGTGTGGAGTAAAGGTTGTCTCTAATTTTTTTCCCTCTGGTTGCACATTTAACATGCTGGTAGAAATGAGGTAAAACTGATTTAAGTTTCCCTGCATTAAAGTCCCCGTTCACTAGGAGCGCCGCCTCTGGATCCATAGACGAGAGGTTTTTATATATAGCCCTTGAGCAAGAAAATGATGAAATGTATTCTTTATTTGTGCCTTTCTTTCCTTACAGCGATCTATAATGTATTGAATCTCCTTCATTGTCACCCCCGAATCGTACTCTGCTTCTCTCCTATAGCGTATAAGAGCATTTCTGCAACTATTTACGCTATATTTGTGTTGTTTGCATTTGTGTTGTTTACTTGCCTCACATCTCCACCACAACCCAGCATTTAGCCATCATTTTCTTAACACTCCATGTTTTGCTCCAACCATCTTAAGGCAGTACGACCATAGTGTGTGTGTGTGCGTTTGTGCATGTGTGTGCAGGTGCGTGTGTCTGTGTTTGAGTGGGGCAGAAGGAATTGTTACATTTTCATTGTAATCACATTATTAATTGTAATCATTGTAATTAATTGTAATCGTTATTCATTGTAATCACATTGTAATCACATAATCACATTATTATTATGAATAGTATTGACGTCAAACGGGAGAACCAAGGACACGGGTGGTTCCTAATGTTGTGAGATTCTCGCTAGTGTTTACAGAACAACTGGTTCTGAGAGATTAGGATCAGGACCTGCAATTGTAACAGTAAGCAACTGTAACAAAATGGATGACTGCAGTGTAGCCGTTATTCTGAGTACATGTTTCATGGTGTGCTAAGGCATAAGAATATGAACGTGTCTATTCTTATTTGAAATGTACTGTATGTGGTTCTGTACCTTTTTAATGTTATGTATTATGTCATTTCATGTAGTTATGTCCTTCAGCTGTAAATGTCTATGTTTTTTTTTGTGTGTGTGGACTGCAGGAAGAGTAGCTGTAGCTTTGGCTGTGGTTAATGGGGATCCTAATAAAATACTAAATACTAAATGCTTTGTCAGTCTCTGCACTTGAAACTTGAAATGTTCAATATTTCATACAGTGGGAGCAGGAGTGGGGGGTTGGTGTGTATTAATGATTATGTGTGACTGGAGACTCCCTGTATGGGATCAGCCAGCTGAATATAGTTCAGTGACAGAAACCCTTTTAGAAAAGCCTTTAGCTTTGGAGAACAACCTACTTGCATGTGTTCAGTCATAATGTTTCTAAGTGGCTTCTTACTGTATCTGCAAAATGTGCTCTCTGTTGCTCTGTTAGTTAATGTCCATTAGCTTCTTTTAGTCTGAACAATAATTTTGGTCATATACCTGTAACTAACACTGAGGGTATGTCTCCATGTGAATCATTAGCATCCGTTGGCTCATTACATCCCTGATTGTCTTAGGGCCTCACACTGATAGGTCCACATGAAGGTGGCCATGCTGGTGACATTTGTGGCTGTGCAGGTCCCACTGACATGGCCTTTACCACCTCCTGCTGGGCCCTGGCGCTCTCCCCGATCTCCCAGCTGGGATCCTCAACCCCATCCCCCCCAGCTACAGCCCCTTTATCCTGGCTGTGTCCATGTTCAGCTCTTCTCTAGCCT